>NC_141879.1:735196632-736674965 GCF_056163025.1 Triticum urartu
ACCTTCCTCTTTGATGATGTTGGCATTCCACTCAACTACAGGCACATGGACGGTTTTGGTGTCAACACCTACACCTTAATCAGCAGGGATGGAAAGGCGCACCTTGTTAAGTTCCATTGGAAGCCTACATGTGGTGTGAAGTGCCTCTTAGATGATGAAGCCGTTACTGTAGGAGGCACCTGCCACACCCATGCCACAAAGGACCTGACTGATGCTATTGCAGCTGGGAATTACCCAGAATGGAAGCTTTTCATTCAGACCATTGATGCTGATCATGAGGATAAATTTGACTTTGACCCTCTTGATGTCACCAAGACCTGGCCAGAGGATATCATCCCACTGCAACCAGTTGGACGGATGGTGCTCAACAAGAACATTGATAATTTCTTTGCAGAAAATGAACAACTTGCTTTCTGCCCAGCAGTCACTGTCCCTGGAATCCACTACTCTGATGATAAGCTGCTCCAGACAAGGATTTTCTCCTATGCTGATACCCAAAGGCACCGTCTCGGTCCAAACTACTTGATGCTTCCTGTGAATGCCCCGAAATGTGCTCACCACAACAACCATCATGATGGCTTAATGAATTTCATGCACAGGGATGAGGAGGTACATTGTTCTTTAAAACTTTTTCATCCCCTTCTGCTTGCATGATGCAGTATTTCCTCCGATTGACAGAAATAATATGTACGTAGTTATATTTCAAGTTCACTGCATTTACATATATTTGGCTTGATTTCCAGGTGAACTACTTCCCTTCAAGGTTTGATCCTACTCGTCATGCTGAACAGTACCCTATCCCTCCTCGCGTTCTATCTGGCTGCCGGGAGAAGGTATGCAACTTGGAATGACAGAATTCTTGTCTACTACTGCCATTCGTCGGCCATTGAGCCATAAGAACTGTTTCCAGTTATTATTTATGACTAAAATACTCTGTGAATTAAAAACCCACCATGTGTTTGACAAATGGTTTGCTACATTTGTACTTTTGGAACTGCAGTGCATCATCGAAAAGGAGAACAATTTCAAGCAGGCTGGCGAGAGATACCGTTCCTTCGACCCTGCCAGGTTCCATCCCAAACTCAGTTTGATTTGTTTCAAGTCTTTAGGCACATAGAAGAAATCAAGCATCGTTGCTAACCGAACTGTTTCTTATATGAAAACACAGGCAAGACCGTTTCCTACAGCGCTGGGTTGATGCGCTCACTGATGCTCGTGTTACCCATGAAATCCAGGGCATCTGGGTCTCATACTGGTCACAGGTACATTCTTCTGTCTTTTTATTCACTCCCAGTTGCCAGTGGGTGACCATGCACACTGCTCTACTGTTATTTGTGTCTGTATCATCTAAACACACTGAAACCAACCATGCTTTTTACCAATGCTGTTGCAGTGTGACGCATCCCTCGGGCAGAAGCTGGCATCGCGGCTCAAGATTAAGCCGAGCATGTAGATGGAAAAGGAGGAGGGAACCAGTTGCTCACCCGCTTCGGTTGGCGTCCATCGAGCCAAGGAGGGTGCAGCATGAACTGAATCTGTCTCTGTGTGGGTGTAGCCATGAATAAAAATGTGTAATGAATATTGTATGTAATACCCATGATGGTGGGTGTTGTGATACAGTTCGTCTGTCGTATTGTGTCTGTGCAAAAGAGAAAATAAAAGACAATGTGTTGGTTAATCTTTGCTGTGTTCCATCTTCAGTCTGATAGTAGAAGTTTTTGATGATCCACTTTTGTTTGGCTTTCCTGCCACTGTTGTATCATAATTAAGCCGAGCATGTAGATGGAAAAGGAGGAGGAGGGAACCAGTTGCTCACCCGCTTCGGTTGGCGTCCATCGAGCCAAGGAGGGTGCAGCATGAACTGAATCTGTCTCTGTGTGGGTGTAGCCATGAATAAAAATGTGTAATGAATATTGTATGTAATACCCATGATGGTGGGTGTTGTGATACAGTTCGTCTGTCGTATTGTGTCTGTGCAAAAGAGAAAATAAAAGACAATGTGTTGGTTAATCTTTGCTGTGTTCCATCTTCAGTCTGATAGTAGAAGTTTTTGATGATCCACTTTTGTTTGGCTTTCCTGCCACTGTTGTATCATAATTACAGATGTGGTAATTGCCATAAACAAAAGTGCACCTAATTTCAGATCAAGAGATTTTTATGCTACTAAAAATTTTAATTAGGAAGGCAAAAAAAAAAAGATTTTGGAGTCTGTCAGACAACCTCTGGGCCACCCTGCACAGGCTGAGCCAGGCAGGAACGATCCTCTACAGCCGTCGGATCCATCAGATGAATCCTGGCCGTTAATCACGCTCTGGCCCAGAGGTCAGAGGTCATCAACCAGACTTGAGTGCTTGCCTCCTTATTGGTAAAGGATGCAACGGTACGAGCCTATAGAACAGATCCTGTTCAAGTAAGGTCGTGCTACAAGCTGCAGCGCCTCAACTTATAAACCGGTACCTCTCCGCGTGAACTAGCGAGGTGGGACTAATATAAGGGAGCGCGCAGCAGCGCAGCGCCTCCTCCTCGGTCGCAGGCTCGCGGCTTAGAAGGGCTCGTGGGCTGTTGGCCCATGTGGTTGGGCTGGAGAAGACATGCAGCGCGGCCCATCTGAGTTGAGATACGATACGTAGACAGAGATAGGCCCATCTGAGAAATACTTGTCCTGCTGTAGTATGGCTTTTCTTTCTTCCCTCCCCCCAAAAAAAAGAGTATGGCTTTTCTTTCCTGTGAACTTGGATTATTATTTTCTTTCCTGTACGGCAGTTGCATCAGCTTTTCATTTCCTTCCCGAGATTTTGATATTTTTTTCTTTTTTTGTCAAAGTATATGAGAAATGTTTTTTTGGGCGGGGATACCTGAGAACATTAAGTTGTTTTTCCAGTGTACGCGTATTCTCTTGTTAGCTCATCGCATTACTATTAAATATTAATAAAAACACCCATGCGGCATGCACTTCTTCTCTTTGCTGGCTCGGTTCTTCAAAGTTACCTCTGTTGCTGCAGTTTCAGGCTCAGGGCTGATTCAAAGAGGGATGAATGAGCTGAGGACTGGCTCGGTCCGTGTACTTTTGTTGCATTTCCAGCGCTCATTTTCGAAGTATTGTCCAACATCGGCTCAGCCTCAGCTTCTTGCTGCATGTTCAAGGAATAATCATTGAACTTCTCTGAAGTTGCTGACCCTTGCATAAAAAACCAACAGATAATCTACAAAAACAGCCACCTGCTCTTCCCTTATCCATCCTCAACTTGCCATTTCTTCCAGCGGGCAGAAGGCATAGAAAAGCTTATCCTTGGCTCCCATCAGGCAGTTCTGGTTGTCCATTCATTGCGCCGCGCCTTGATGGATCGCCGGGACCGGACCTCCTTGGGGTTTCAACACCATGGATGCATGTGGGAGCATGGGACCAGGTGCAGCTCCAGTTAATCAGGGTCAGCAAGTCAGAATTCGGTCTGATGTCACAAACAGGAAAAGGTTGGTGCTGCTATTAAACAGGTGCATCGCTATTTCTGTACAGGCCTGAAAGTTGGGGGTGCAGATATTAGACATGTAAGTTAAGTAGATAATAACAGTTAATAATTCAGTAATGGAGTGTATGTACTTATGTATACCTGGATCATATGAACACACACACTGTAACCAACCAATGTTTTTACCAATGCTATTTGCAGTGTGACGCGTCCCTCGGGCAGAAGCTGGCGTCGCGGCTCAGGATGAAGCCGAACATGTAGATGGGCAAGGAGGAGAGAAGCAGTCACTCACTCGCCTTGGTGGGTGTCGATCGAGCGGGCCAAGGAGGGGGCAGCATGAACTGAATTTATCTTTGTGTGGGTGTAGCCATGAATAAAATTGTGTAACATTGATATGAATAATAAAAGACAAAATGTGATGGTTAATCTTGCTGTGTTCCGTTGTTCAAATCATAATTTCAGATGTGCCATAGACCGTTTAATCTTTCATAATCAAAAGTGCAGCTAATTTGCAGTTGTTTTTACTAGCCTGAAAACTTAAAAGTGCACGCGCATTATTTGATCAACTCAAGCGGCCGGTTGTTGACCGCACGATCGCGTCCTGATCTGAAGCGTGCGTCAGGTGCGACCTGGTCAGGACCGTGCAGGCGTACACACAACCCACCTTGCGACACGTCAATGGCCCCACAAGCCGTGGAAGGGAGTGGACGGTTCGAGCGGCGCACAGACGACTGTCTCTCCCCGATCCCTTTCTCTCCTTCATCTCTCCTGTTCGTTGTCAAAACAGAAATCCCCCACATCCCATCGATCAGCGGCAAAGAAGGAAGGGCACGGCTGGCGGGGAATCGCCGCCATGACTGCGTGCAAAGGGGAGATTGGTGCAGTAGCGGCCAGGCGAAGAGATCTCTTTGTGGATCCGGCAACTGTGCGGGCAGTGACAAAAAAGACTAGATCGGCAAGGCGGGATGGACACGGTGAGGCGCCACCATCCGGCGGTGGGCGGCGGCTGCGGGGGCCCGACGTCGTTGCGGTGCTCCAGCTCTTCGGCGCAGGAGTTCGCGGGGCTGGCGTCCGTGTTCCGGCGGCGGCTGGTGGTGGGGACGACTATGGTGGCGGCCGACTTTGGGGCGTCATCAGGCTGTCCCCAGAGCTCGGGCGCTCGCTGAGGCTCGACGTGCCTGGACTCCTCCATCTGCGGCTTCACACGATGCCTGGACTCCTTCATTGATTCGGTAATTTGATGCCTGGACTCCTTTGGTAGCTTAGCTTCCTTCTCCTACTTTTTTTTATCAACTCTTGGTTGAACAAACAGACTACTACTGCTCAACGTTTACGCATTAACAGCTGATTTCTGTCATTCCATTCTCCTCAAGGGATTGAGTTGCTCTTTCAGATCCGTCACGCCATTTTGCTAAATTTTTCAGAGTTCAAAGCTTTTGGATTCTAGCCAAACACTATACTACTGAGGTAATATCATGCAAAAAAGAAGCACTTCAGCCACAACTCATTTAGGGACCAGCCGAAAATGTTGCACACACACATATTCGCGCGTGGCCGCAGAGTTGCACGCTCTAGTTGGTATAGTCGCACACGCTTGGTCGCATAGTTGCACACTCTTTGGCACATGCCCGGCCGTGTAGTCGCACATGCACGCCCGCGGAGTTGCACACCCTCGTCCGCGTGGTCGCACATGCACGCCCGCGGAGTTGCACACTCTTGCCGGTATAGAAGCACATGCCCAGCCGTGGAGTTGCACGCTCTTGTTCGAGTAGTCACGCATGCACTCCTGCGGAGTTGCACACTCTTGTCGACTCTTGTCGGCATAGGAGCACACGCCTGGCCGCAGAGTTGCACACCCTCGTCCGCGTGGTCGCACATGCACGCCCGCGGAGTTGCACACTCTTGCCGGTATAGAAGCACATGCCCAGCCGTGGAGTTGCACGCTCTTGTTCGAGTAGTCACGCATGCACTCCTGCGGAGTTGCACACTCTTGTCGACTCTTGTCGGCATAGGAGCACACGCCTGGCCGCAGAGTTGCACACTCTCGTCCGCGTACGTAGTCGCACACGCACGATCACGGAGGTGCACACTCACTTCCAAGCAGTCGCACACGCACGGCCACAGAGGTGCACACGTGTGTCGGCACAGTCATGTGTGCGTGTGGTTCTTTGGTTGCACACTCAAGTGTGCCCTGTTTTCAAGTGTATACGTGAGGAGTTTGTAGATCTAAGCAGTTCATATCCTAGTTGGCTTTGCCACAGTTATGCAGTTTCACAGGGAATGGCTATCGGCTAGTTTAGTTTTGGCTCCAGTGCCTACATCATCTTCAGGCAGTGTGTATGCTGATTTTTTTTTGGTTGCACACTAATGTCTGCCCAGTTGGCCATACAGTGCATCAAGTTGCACACAATTTTGTTTTGTTTGGTAGGTGTGCTTTGAAAAATCAGCATGAGTTGCTTACCTCATGGCACTTTTTTGATATCAATTGTTCTTGCTCATTTTTTCTTTATACATTTGGTTGCTGCGACTAATTTGTTTGTTCGCTTTTTTTAGCAGACTAAAAATGGTTGTAGAAGGAGATGTGGCTCCTAGTGAAGGATAGGCATGCTCGCTTTTTCATCGTTTTTCATTTATCCTTGTAGCAGTTTTGTTTTCAATTATAATAACTATTATTTTGGGGTTTTCCTACCATGTTCTATGTTTTGTTTGTTTTATGCAGGGGTCTGCAAACTGTTCTTCTCGGCAGAATTCGAAACGGCATGCCGATCGGCAGTCTCGTCGTGTTGATATCGATAGGGAGGTAGAGGATGATGAGGTAAGTATCGAGCAAGCACTGTGGGTGCATTCCCCTTTCCTGCATACACACACAAGTAACTTCTTCCATGCATCCTTTAGGTTGGTGACCAATTCTGCATTGTGAAACGATGGAAATGGAAGGCGGCCGCGCTGGTGGGAGTTGTGTATGGAGATGGCACATCGTTTGCAACAGTTGTTGAGGTAACATGAAATGGTATTAGGCATTTTTCTTTTCTTTTTTCTACACAAAGAAGCCTGGGATGTGATTTTTTTACACAGGTGCATAAGAACCAGCTAGGTACTGGCATCCCGAACTTTTATAGTTGCACAAAAATTAATTAAGAGTTGTTATCCTCAAATTTTCAAATAGTTGCACAACGGTATCATACGAGTTGGCATCCTCAACTTTCGTAGTTGCACCAGAACCATTTTGGAGCTGGCAGTCTCAGCTTTTTAAATAGTCCCACAATAGTATCACTGAGTTGGCATCCTCAACTATTTTAGTTGCACAAGAACCAATCAGGAGTTGGCATCCCCAACTTTTCTTAATAGTTGCACAACAATGCCACATGAGTTGGCATCTTCAACTTTTTTTTGAGGGAGGCATCTTCAACTTCTTTACTTGCACAAGAACCATTAAGTAGTTGGCATCCTCATGTATTCACATGCATGCACTTGAATGTAGTTGCACTACTTATTTGCAAGATTGTAATCTTTTAGAATTCACTATTTTTTTCCATTTCTTGTGTCCAGACATGCTAAATTCATCAAGTTCATCAGGTCAAAATTCATTACATAGTTGAACAAACATGCAATATGAATTGCATGCAGGAGTACTTGCAGTTGCACAAAATAGATGATCTAGTTGCACAACAACTAGTATAAGTTTTTCCATTTGGAATTTTGCATACAAAATTTTAGCCAAACCAAAATGAATCTAAAATTATATGAGTTGGCATCTTCAACTTTTTATGAGTTGCAGATGCCAACTACTGAAATTCAGACCCCACAAGTAGATGGATATGGCAGTGTTGTCAGTTGCACACTTGTGTTGGTTAAGTTGCACAGATACAACCCAGAGCTGGTTCATTTTTCTAAGGCTTCATTTTTGCATGATGTGTAGGTTTTACAGGTTATGGGGGTAGAAGAGCTGCTATAGATTTGTGCACACAATTCTCAGCTACAAAGTCACATATACTACTGTGTGGAAAGATCAAAGGAAAAAAACACTTCCAAACCAGATTCTTGTCTAGTAGGTAGTTATCTTTTCATAGTAGCTACAACACTTTTTTTTGCTACATGTACATCTGTTCTTCTGCATTATGTGTGAATAAGATTCTCTATGTGCACTCTCCTATATTTTTGCACATTTTCTGCGTTTTGTTACACACATGTTGTAAAAGTTGGCTTGTCCCATGATGTAGTTGCACGAAAATCAGTTAAAAGAGCACAAGTACCAGATCTCCCCGTTTTAATCTCTGTTTATGCTATCTTCAACAACTATGGAGAAGCTACTTTTGCAAAGAGAAATTTGGTGAGGGAGAAAGGGAAAGGCAAGGAGGAAGGACCTGAACAGGAGGAGAAAGGATCACCTCTTTTTCCACCCTTGCTGGTGCCTACTGCCTGGTACGTTCTGATCTATCATCCCTCTCTCTTCTTTTTTTTGCACCAAATTGTTCCAGTTCCACTCTTATTGAACTTTGATTCATCTGCCATGGCAGCTCTAGCAATGGAGATCCAGACATGAAAACCCCTTTGTTTCATGGGTAAGAAGGTGGGGCAGGCAGAGGCGTGGGGAAAAAGAAGTTGGTGGTCAGAGGGGCGTGAGAGCTTCAGGAGGGGAGGGAAGGGCATGTGATGGCCTGGGGACCACGTCCAATGTGTGGTTTGTTGGGTTGACGCGCCTGTTGCTACCGGGGAAGGGCTTTCCTTTTCTGAGATGGGGGGGGACAGGATCTTTCCTTTCCTAGCGGCCGCCGGGGAACGCTAGGGAGCAGCCGGCCGCTCCTAGACGCTCCCTTTTACTAGATCTGGAGATTTTCTGCAGCTAAAAAAGTCATCAAGGAAGCAAAAAAAAGATTTTTGAGAAAAAAAACTTTGTGTGTGTGTGCGTTTTTTTTTTGAGAAACTAAAAAAATATTGTGTAGTACGTCAGACAACCTCTAGGCTACCTTGCACAGGCAGAACGATCCTCTACAGCCATCGGACTGCAGGGAGGAGTGGGGAATGACCCTTTGAACCGAACGCATCACGCTAATTTTTTTAAATAATACATTTTTTTTATTAATTTGCAAAAATATTACGCTGAAAAAATAATTTAGGCTACCAGTCGGCCTGCTGCGGGCTGACGGTGTATTATTTTTATAAATTAATTTTTCGGCATAATATTTGTGAAAATTAATTAAAAATATATATTATTTAAAAAAATTAGCACGCATCACAACTTATTTTTTCAAGGAAAGCAAGCCGGTAAAGTTTCATGCAAATCGAACGGAGCTGAGCGAGTGAGATGCATAGACGGAAGCTCAGCCCATCTGAGAAATACTTACATTCTCAAAAAACAATTCTGAGAAATACTTGTCCCGTATGGCTTTACCACCCTAAAAAAGTATGCCCTTTTCTTTCGTTGAAACTGTTTTTCATTTTTTTCTATGTAATTAGTTTTATTTTTGTTAAATACTACTCCCTCCATCTCATAATGTAAGACTAGTGTCGAAAAACGTCTTACATTATGAGACGGAGGGAGTACCTCCGCCTGGGTTTAAAAATTGTGACATCCCTAGTTTGACAATACACTAGGATAGCTCTTCTTGTTTGCATCATGTTTAAACTTCAAGATTTTACCGAAGTACTGGGGGTTACCGGAACACTCCCGGGGGTTTAATGGGCCTACATGGGCCTTAGTGGAGAAGAGAAGGGGCGGCCAGGGCAGGCCGCGCGCCCCCTCCCCCTCTAGTCCGAATTGGACAAGGAGGGGGGCGGCGCCCCCCTTTCCTTCCTCTCTCCCTCCTCCTGACGCGCCTTCTCCTGGCCGGTCGCCTCTCCCTCCCTTGCTCCTTTATATACGGGGGCAGGGGGGCACCCCAGAGACACAACAATTGATCTCTTGGATCTCTTAGCCGTGTGCGGTGCCCCCCTCCACCATAGTCCACCTCGATAATATCGTAGCGGTGCTTAGGCGAAGCCCTGTGTCAGTAGAACATCATCATCGTCACCACGCCATCGTGCTGACGGAACTCTCCCTCAAAGCTCGGCTGGATCAGAGTTCGAGGGATGTCATCGAGCTGAATGTGTGCTGAACTCGGAGGTGTCATGCATTCGGTACTTGGATCGGTCGGATCATGAAGACGTACGACTACATCAACCGCGTTGTGCTAACGCTTCCGCTTAACAGTCTACGAGGGTACGTGGACGACACTCTCCCCTCTCGTTGCTATGCATCACCATGATCCTGTGTGTGCGTAGGAAATTTTTGAAATTACTACGTTCCCCAACACCCCGTTCCTCCGCTCTGTAGTTAGATTTTGAATTTGTAGATCGTGGTGCGCCGTTGGGGTGGTGGGAGCGGCGCCGAGACGAATAAGTCTGCCTCAGCTTCACTCCCACACCGGCAGTGTCGTTCATGGCGGCGTCTCGGAGTTGATGGCATCGTGTGATTGCCTATCCTTCGGATCGGTTCTGTTAGGGTTCATGGATGATGTCGGCGAGGCAGCGACGGCGACTCCATCAGGTGTGTCTCTCCTTCTGCTCTGTCCCCGTTGCTGTGGCGTTGTCTCCGACGTCATGGTGGAGCAGAGAGGTTTTGTCATCCAGGAGTATGCGCAGACGGCTGTCTGCGCAAGTGACAGCTGGAAGATGGTGCATCCCGTGCTGGGTTTGTGGTTGGTGGCTGATAGTTCTGGTTTCCTCCTTCGACGTCGTTGTCGTGCTGGGGTGTCAGATCTAGAGTTCGATGGCGTGTCCGGGGACATGTTGCCCCGGTCCGATTCTTTCAACGGCAATGGTTTTGCTTCTGACAAACTACTTTCGAGGTCCGTAAAGCTGCTGATCAGCGATGGAGCCGCGTCGAGCTCGGGTGAAGAGGTGATCTGTTTTCTTTCCCTTTGGTGGCCACTTCGATGGTGTCGGAGGAGAGGAACATGCGCTGATATTTTGCATAGGATTATCCTATTTTTTTCAGCCTTGTAATGTCGGTGCTTACGTGCCTTGTAACCGGATCTTTATTTTATAAATGAGACACGTATTACCATGAAAAAAAATGAAAAAAAAAAGACAGCAGCCGTCTAAACCTTTGTACATGCCCTCATTAGCCTAGACGAGTGAATTAGGCAGTGTGTCATTCATAATTGATGACTGAAACTCTGCACCGTGACACAGCCATGGTACATACCTGTGCCGTGGCATGCCTCCTACGGTCCTATCTCGTACGGCGTCCTGGTCATTTTTATTTTATTTTTTTGAGGAACCGCGTCCTGGTCTTTCTTGCGGGGCAAGTGGGCCGGCCCGCGAATTTAACACCAGCCAATACAACCAACGATGGCCTGGATACCGAGCCCACTGAGCGCCGTCCTCCGAAACAATTTCGGCTGTCGCGGCTCACTAGCGCGTTGGCTAAGGTCGTGGGCCAGCGGACGAACGCGACGGCCCAGTCTGGGAATAAACTAACGCAGCCCCTGGAAACGTTTAGCACCACATCGCTTGGCTAGAAACATTTTACGCGGCTTAAATAGCCCAGGTGCCGACGTTTCCATCGCCGAGGACGCAGAGCTGATTCATCAGCTCAGCCGAGGCGAAAGCAGTCGCTACGCACTTCTGGCCGGGCCTGTCCTGGCGGCCTGTGACCCTAGGTCTCTCCCCTGGAGGTGCAGGGGGTTGGAAGTACGGTGCGATGTTAGTCTTTTTTTCCCTAATATTTATTACTTTTCTTTCATATTTTGCAGGTTGTGCAACATGTGCACATGTAAAGTCTAAAATAAAAACTAAAAATAAACAAACTTTTTTTCTTTACCTAATATTTTTTCTTTTCTTTTATTAGTCTTTTTATTTTTTTTTAATTTTGCTAATATTACTCTATTTTACTACTCTAAGGCTCAAAATCTAATAATTTGCAGGTTGTGCAATAGGTGCACATGTAAAGTCTAAAATAAAAAAAATGAAAACTAAAAATAAACTGAGAAAAGAATGTTGGTGGCCAGCCGAGTTGAGAAAAGAATGTATCCAATAAATGCTTATTTTTGGCAGGAATAGCAGAGAAACTAGTTCTTCTTTTCAGTGCTCGTATTATTTTCTTAGTTCGTACTACCATCTTTCTTTACTTGAGAAGAAAATGGTAGATAACAACACCCAGCCATTACTTACAAACGTACTGCCCATGCAGCATTGTCAGCAATGCAAATTAAATTTGTCCAAGGAAAAATCTTAGAGTTATTGATAATAAAAAATAATTCAAGCATACGGTGCACAGATTCAGGGGCTATTCGGCTCGATTGTCTCGGATCTGCTGTCAATTCACATGCCATTTACATCTACTAGTATTCGATATATTCACCTAACGGATTAGGTTTGGTTTCTGTAAGCACTTGGTTGAATGCTGTGGGCACTCCTTGTAGCTTCACAACATGCCGTGTTCCATGGTCCAGCCTGACAAAACTTTTGTTGCAAACATAAGACGCTTGATATTTTCGTCAGTCACTGCCATGCCATAGGGTTGCTCAATCAATGGGGAAGATAAGAAGCAATACCCTAATATTTATTACTTTTCTTTCATATTTTGCAGGTTGTGCAACATGTGCACATGTAAAGTCTAAAATAAAAACTAAAAATAAACAAACTTTTTTTCTTTACCTAATATTTTTTCTTTTCTTTTATTAGTCTTTTTATTTTTTTTTAATTTTGCTAATATTACTCTATTTTACTACTCTAAGGCTCAAAATCTAATAATTTGCAGGTTGTGCAATAGGTGCACATGTAAAGTCTAAAATAAAAAAAATGAAAACTAAAAATAAACTGAGAAAAGAATGTTGGTGGCCAGCCGAGTTGAGAAAAGAATGTATCCAATAAATGCTTATTTTTGGCAGGAATAGCAGAGAAACTAGTTCTTCTTTTCAGTGCTCGTATTATTTTCTTAGTTCGTACTACCATCTTTCTTTACTTGAGAAGAAAATGGTAGATAACAACACCCAGCCATTACTTACAAACGTACTGCCCATGCAGCATTGTCAGCAATGCAAATTAAATTTGTCCAAGGAAAAATCTTAGAGTTATTGATAATAAAAAATAATTCAAGCATACGGTGCACAGATTCAGGGGCTATTCGGCTCGATTGTCTCGGATCTGCTGTCAATTCACATGCCATTTACATCTACTAGTATTCGATATATTCACCTACCGAATTAGGTTTGGTTTCTGTAAGCACTTGGTTGAATGCTGTGGGCACTCCTTGTAGCTTCACAACATGCCGTGTTCCATGGTCCAGCCTGACAAAACTTTTGTTGCAAACATAAGACGCTTGATATTTTCGTCAGTCACTGCCATGCCATAGGGTTGCTCAATCAATGGGGAAGATAAGAAGCAATACCTTTTTCACACGGCTTGTCGCGATCCAGTCATAGTGATTATCCGATCATGTGAGACGATTGGAGGCTCCTAGATAGTGATCTGTCTGGACTATCTGGTGGTCCGTTACTCTTCTGTAGATTAGCTCTTAGCACTAACTGGATGTAGGTAGGACCAACATGCAGGAGAACTGGAGAATAGTTGACTTCTTCTCGCACCACCCGGAGAGTCTGCACATGTTCACCTTCCTCTTTGATGATGTTGGCATCCCACTCAACTACAGGCACATGGACGGTTTTGGTGTCAACACCTACACCTTGATCAGCAGGGATGGAAAGGCTCACCTTGTTAAGTTCCATTGGAAGCCTACATGTGGTGTCAAGTGCCTCTTAGATGATGAAGCCGTTACTGTTGGAGGCACCTGCCACACCCATGCCACAAAGGACTTGACTGATGCTATTGCAGCTGGGAATTACCCAGAATGGAAGCTCTTCATTCAGACCATTGATGCTGATCATGAGGATAGATTTGACTTTGACCCTCTTGATGTCACCAAGACCTGGCCAGAGGATATCATCCCACTGCAACCAGTTGGACGGATGGTCCTGAACAAGAACATCGATAATTTCTTCGCAGAAAACGAACAGCTTGCTTTCTGCCCAGCAGTCACTGTCCCTGGAATCCACTACTCTGATGATAAGCTGCTCCAGACAAGGATTTTCTCCTATGCTGATACCCAGAGGCACCGTCTCGGTCCAAACTACTTGATGCTTCCTGTGAATGCCCCGAAATGTGCTCACCACAACAACCATCATGATGGCCTAATGAATTTCATGCACAGGGATGAGGAGGTACATTGTTCTTTAAAACTTTTGCATCCCCTTCTGCTTGCATGATGCAGTATTTCCTCCGATTGACAGAAATAATGTATAGTTAAGTTATGTTTCAAGTTCACTGCAGTTACATATATTTGGCTTGATTTTCAGGTGAACTACTTCCCTTCAAGGTTTGATTCTACTCGTCATGCTGAACAGTACCCTATTCCTCCTCGTGTTCTGTTTGGCTGCCGGGAAAAGGTATGCAAATTGGAATGTTAGAATTCTAATTCTATTCGTACTACTGCCAGTCCCTTTGCATGTAGCCAAACTGTTTCCAGTTATTATTTATTGCTATTTGCTAATGATGACTAAAATACTCTGTGAATTAAACTCCTACCATGTGTTTTGACAAATTGTTTGCTACATTTGTAATTTTGGAACTGCGGTGTATTATCGAGAAAGAGAACAATTTCAAGCAGGCTGGCGAGAGATACCGTTCCTTCGACCCTGCCAGGTTCCATCCCAAACTCAGTTTGATTTGTTTCAAGTCTTTAGGCACATAGAAGAAATCAAGCAGCGTTGCTAACCGAAGTGTTTCTTATATGAACACGCAGGCAAGCCGTTTCCTCCAGCGGTGGGTTGATGCGCTCACTGATGCTCGCGTAACCCATGAAATCCAGGGCATCTGGGTGTCATACTGGTCACAGGTACACTTCTGTTCTTTATTTTCAGTTGACCATGCACACTGCTCTACTGTTACATGTATCTGGGATTATTGAAACACACTGAAACCAACCATGCTTTTACCAATGCTGTTTGCAGTGTGACGCGTCCCTCGGGCAAAAGCTGGCGTCGCGGCTCAAGATGAAGCCGAACATGTAGATGGGCAATAAGGAGAGAACCAGTCGCTCACCCGCCTCGGTTGGTGTCAGATCGAGCCAAGGAGGGTGCAGCATGAACTGAATATGTGCTCTGTGGGTGTAGCCATGAATAAAAATGTGTAACAGTGAAATGAACATCGTATGTAATACCGATGAACAATGATAGTTGGTGTTGTGAACCGGTGTTGCCGGGTTCTTCTGTCGTACTGTGTCTGTGCAAAAGAGAAAATAAAAGACAATGTGTTGGTTAATCTTTGATGTGTTCCATCTTCAGTCTGATAGAAGCTTTGATGATCCATTTTGTTTGGCTCTCCTGCCACTGCTGTTTCATAATTTGAAATGTGGTACTTTTCATAAACAAAAGTGCACCTAATTTCAGATGAAGAGATTTTTCTGCCGGAAAAAAATTCAAATAGGAAGGAAAAAAAGTTTTTAGAGTCTGTCAGACAACCTCTAGGCCACCCTGCACAGAGGTCAGAGTTCATCAACCAGACTGAAGTGCTTGCCTCCTTATTGGTAAAGGATGCAGCGGTACGAGCCTATAGAACAGATCCTGTTCAAGTAAGGTCGTGCTACAAGCTGCAGCGCCTCGCCTTATAAACCGGTGCCGCTCCCCGCGAACTAGCAAGGTGGGACTAATGTAGGGGGGTGCGCAGCAGCGCAGGCAGGGCCGGCCCTGGGTAGGGGCAAGAAGGGCGACGCCCTAGGGCCCAGCCCGATTGGGGGCCCCGACCCTGTGCATATATATACTACACAACCGAACAAGACGGGCCTTAAAGCATGTAGCGCACGTACTGTTAAAAAAACTAGTAGGTTACTTCAATTGTAAAAGGCACAATCCCAGTCTCGTTTCAATCGATCCATCTCATAACACCAGCCGCCGTTGTTTCTTATTCCTGTATCCTCGTTCCCCGTTCTGCTCCTACTCCCGAAGCATGCAGCATGCCTAGCAAATTAATGGATATTGCTGCTATACTTGATTCCTTTGATACCCTTTCAGTTTCTCCATCTCACTCCTCTATGGATTTGCCTATAACTATTCTCATCTAGCGGACGGCCACAGGCAGAGACAACACTTCATAAGCTCAGTTACTTTGCAAGTTGCAGCAGGACATTTTCTTCTTACTACTCTAAGGCTCATATATTAATATTTTGCAGGTTGTGCAACAGGTGCACATGTAAAGTATAAAATAAAAACTAAAAATAAACAAACTTTTTTTCTTTACCTAATATTTTTTTCTTTTCTTTTATTAGTCTTTTTATTTTTTTTAATTTTGCTAATATTACTCTATTTTACTACTCTAAGGCTCAAAATCTAATAATTTGCAGGTTGTGCAATAGGTGCACATGTAAAGTCTAAAATAAAAAAATGAAAACTAAAAATAAACTGAGAAAAGAATGTTGGTGGCCAGCCGAGTTGAGAAAAGAATGTATCCAATAAATGCTTATTTTTGGCAGGAATAGCAGAGAAACTAGTTCTTCTTTTCAGTGCTCGTATTATTTTCTTAGTTCGTACTACCATCTTTCTTTACTTGAGAAGAAAATGGTAGATAACAACACCCAGCCATTACTTACAAACGTACTGCCCATGCAGCATTGTCAGCAATGCAAATTAAATTTGTCCAAGGAAAAATCTTAGAGTTATTGATAATAAAAATAATTCAAGCATACGGTGCACAGATTCAGGGGCTATTCGGCTCGATTGTCTCGGATCTGCTGTCAATTCACATGCCATTTACATCTACTAGTATTCGATATATTCACCTACCGGATTAGGTTTGGTTTCTGTAAGCACTTGGTTGAATGCTGTGGGCACTCCTTGTAGCTTCACAACATGCCGTGTTCCATGGTCCAGCCTGACAAAACTTTTGTTGCAAACATAAGACGCTTGATATTTTCGTCAGTCACTGCCATGCCATAGGGTTGCTCAATCAATGGGGAAGATAAGAAGCAATACCTTTTTCACACGGCTTGTCGCGATCCAGTCATAGTGATTATCCGATCATGTGAGACGATTGGAGGCTCCTAGATAGTGATCTGTCTGGACTATCTGGTGGTCCGTTACTCTTCTGTAGATTAGCTCTTAGCACTAACTGGATGTAGGTAGGACCAACATGCAGGAGAACTGGAGAATAGTTGACTTCTTCTCGCACCACCCGGAGAGTCTGCACATGTTCACCTTCCTCTTTGATGATGTTGGCATCCCACTCAACTACAGGCACATGGACGGTTTTGGTGTCAACACCTACACCTTGATCAGCAGGGATGGAAAGGCTCACCTTGTTAAGTTCCATTGGAAGCCTACATGTGGTGTCAAGTGCCTCTTAGATGATGAAGCCGTTACTGTTGGAGGCACCTGCCACACCCATGCCACAAAGGACTTGACTGATGCTATTGCAGCTGGGAATTACCCAGAATGGAAGCTCTTCATTCAGACCATTGATGCTGATCATGAGGATAGATTTGACTTTGACCCTCTTGATGTCACCAAGACCTGGCCAGAGGATATCATCCCACTGCAACCAGTTGGACGGATGGTCCTGAACAAGAACATCGATAATTTCTTCGCAGAAAACGAACAGCTTGCTTTCTGCCCAGCAGTCACTGTCCCTGGAATCCACTACTCTGATGATAAGCTGCTCCAGACAAGGATTTTCTCCTATGCTGATACCCAGAGGCACCGTCTCGGTCCAAACTACTTGATGCTTCCTGTGAATGCCCCGAAATGTGCTCACCACAACAACCATCATGATGGCCTAATGAATTTCATGCACAGGGATGAGGAGGTACATTGTTCTTTAAAACTTTTGCATCCCCTTCTGCTTGCATGATGCAGTATTTCCTCCGATTGACAGAAATAATGTATAGTTAAGTTATGTTTCAAGTTCACTGCAGTTACATATATTTGGCTTGATTTTCAGGTGAACTACTTCCCTTCAAGGTTTGATTCTACTCGTCATGCTGAACAGTACCCTATTCCTCCTCGTGTTCTGTTTGGCTGCCGGGAAAAGGTATGCAAATTGGAATGTTAGAATTCTAATTCTATTCGTACTACTGCCAGTCCCTTTGCATGTAGCCAAACTGTTTCCAGTTATTATTTATTGCTATTTGCTAATGATGACTAAAATACTCTGTGAATTAAACTCCTACCATGTGTTTTGACAAATTGTTTGCTACATTTGTAATTTTGGAACTGCGGTGTATTATCGAGAAAGAGAACAATTTCAAGCAGGCTGGCGAGAGATACCGTTCCTTCGACCCTGCCAGGTTCCATCCCAAACTCAGTTTGATTTGTTTCAAGTCTTTAGGCACATAGAAGAAATCAAGCAGCGTTGCTAACCGAAGTGTTTCTTATATGAACACGCAGGCAAGCCGTTTCCTCCAGCGGTGGGTTGATGCGCTCACTGATGCTCGCATAACCCATGAAATCCAGGGCATCTGGGTGTCATACTGGTCACAGGTACACTTCTGTTCTTTATTTTCAGTTGACCATGCACACTGCTCTACTGTTACATGTATCTGGGATTATTGAAACACACTGAAACCAACCATGCTTTTACCAATGCTGTTTGCAGTGTGACGCGTCCCTCGGGCAAAAGCTGGCGTCGCGGCTCAAGATGAAGCCGAACATGTAGATGGGCAATAAGGAGAGAACCAGTCGCTCACCCGCCTCGGTTGGTGTCAGATCGAGCCAAGGAGGGTGCAGCATGAACTGAATATGTGCTCTGTGGGTGTAGCCATGAATAAAAATGTGTAACAGTGAAATGAACATCGTATGTAATACCGATGAACAATGATAGTTGGTGTTGTGAACCGGTGTTGCCGGGTTCTTCTGTCGTACTGTGTCTGTGCAAAAGAGAAAATAAAAGACAATGTGTTGGTTAATCTTTGATGTGTTCCATCTTCAGTCTGATAGAAGCTTTGATGATCCATTTTGTTTGGCTCTCCTGCCACTGCTGTTTCATAATTTGAAATGTGGTACTTTTCATAAACAAAAGTGCACCTAATTTCAGATGAAG
Source organism: Triticum urartu (assembly GCF_056163025.1). Classification (NCBI taxonomy): domain Eukaryota; kingdom Viridiplantae; phylum Streptophyta; class Magnoliopsida; order Poales; family Poaceae; genus Triticum; species Triticum urartu. The sequence continues at coordinate 735,215,169 of NC_141879.1, forward strand.
AGATTTTTCTGCCGGAAAAAAATTCAAATAGGAAGGAAAAAAAGTTTTTAGAGTCTGTCAGACAACCTCTAGGCCACCCTGCACAGAGGTCAGAGTTCATCAACCAGACTGAAGTGCTTGCCTCCTTATTGGTAAAGGATGCAGCGGTACGAGCCTATAGAACAGATCCTGTTCAAGTAAGGTCGTGCTACAAGCTGCAGCGCCTCGCCTTATAAACCGGTGCCGCTCCCCGCGAACTAGCAAGGTGGGACTAATGTAGGGGGGTGCGCAGCAGCGCAGGCAGGGCCGGCCCTGGGTAGGGGCAAGAAGGGCGACGCCCTAGGGCCCAGCCCGATTGGGGGCCCCGACCCTGTGCATATATATACTACACAACCGAACAAGACGGGCCTTAAAGCATGTAGCGCACGTACTGTTAAAAAAACTAGTAGGTTACTTCAATTGTAAAAGGCACAATCCCAGTCTCGTTTCAATCGATCCATCTCATAACACCAGCCGCCGTTGTTTCTTATTCCTGTATCCTCGTTCCCCGTTCTGCTCCTACTCCCGAAGCATGCAGCATGCCTAGCAAATTAATGGATATTGCTGCTATACTTGATTCCTTTGATACCCTTTCAGTTTCTCCATCTCACTCCTCTATGGATTTGCCTATAACTATTCTCATCTAGCGGACGGCCACAGGCAGAGACAACACTTCATAAGCTCAGTTACTTTGCAAGTTGCAGCAGGACATTTTCTTCTTACTACTCTAAGGCTCATATATTAATATTTTGCAGGTTGTGCAACAGGTGCACATGTAAAGTATAAAATAAAAACTAAAAATAAACAAACTTTTTTTCTTTACCTAATATTTTTTTCTTTTCTTTTATTAGTCTTTTTATTTTTTTTAATTTTGCTAATATTACTCTATTTTACTACTCTAAGGCTCAAAATCTAATAATTTGCAGGTTGTGCAATAGGTGCACATGTAAAGTCTAAAATAAAAAAATGAAAACTAAAAATAAACTGAGAAAAGAATGTTGGTGGCCAGCCGAGTTGAGAAAAGAATGTATCCAATAAATGCTTATTTTTGGCAGGAATAGCAGAGAAACTAGTTCTTCTTTTCAGTGCTCGTATTATTTTCTTAGTTCGTACTACCATCTTTCTTTACTTGAGAAGAAAATGGTAGATAACAACACCCAGCCATTACTTACAAACGTACTGCCCATGCAGCATTGTCAGCAATGCAAATTAAATTTGTCCAAGGAAAAATCTTAGAGTTATTGATAATAAAAATAATTCAAGCATACGGTGCACAGATTCAGGGGCTATTCGGCTCGATTGTCTCGGATCTGCTGTCAATTCACATGCCATTTACATCTACTAGTATTCGATATATTCACCTACCGGATTAGGTTTGGTTTCTGTAAGCACTTGGTTGAATGCTGTGGGCACTCCTTGTAGCTTCACAACATGCCGTGTTCCATGGTCCAGCCTGACAAAACTTTTGTTGCAAACATAAGACGCTTGATATTTTCGTCAGTCACTGCCATGCCATAGGGTTGCTCAATCAATGGGGAAGATAAGAAGCAATACCTTTTTCACACGGCTTGTCGCGATCCAGTCATAGTGATTATCCGATCATGTGAGACGATTGGAGGCTCCTAGATAGTGATCTGTCTGGACTATCTGGTGGTCCGTTACTCTTCTGTAGATTAGCTCTTAGCACTAACTGGATGTAGGTAGGACCAACATGCAGGAGAACTGGAGAATAGTTGACTTCTTCTCGCACCACCCGGAGAGTCTGCACATGTTCACCTTCCTCTTTGATGATGTTGGCATCCCACTCAACTACAGGCACATGGACGGTTTTGGTGTCAACACCTACACCTTGATCAGCAGGGATGGAAAGGCTCACCTTGTTAAGTTCCATTGGAAGCCTACATGTGGTGTCAAGTGCCTCTTAGATGATGAAGCCGTTACTGTTGGAGGCACCTGCCACACCCATGCCACAAAGGACTTGACTGATGCTATTGCAGCTGGGAATTACCCAGAATGGAAGCTCTTCATTCAGACCATTGATGCTGATCATGAGGATAGATTTGACTTTGACCCTCTTGATGTCACCAAGACCTGGCCAGAGGATATCATCCCACTGCAACCAGTTGGACGGATGGTCCTGAACAAGAACATCGATAATTTCTTCGCAGAAAACGAACAGCTTGCTTTCTGCCCAGCAGTCACTGTCCCTGGAATCCACTACTCTGATGATAAGCTGCTCCAGACAAGGATTTTCTCCTATGCTGATACCCAGAGGCACCGTCTCGGTCCAAACTACTTGATGCTTCCTGTGAATGCCCCGAAATGTGCTCACCACAACAACCATCATGATGGCCTAATGAATTTCATGCACAGGGATGAGGAGGTACATTGTTCTTTAAAACTTTTGCATCCCCTTCTGCTTGCATGATGTAGTATTTCCTCCGATTGACAGAAATAATGTATAGTTAAGTTATGTTTCAAGTTCACTGCAGTTACATATATTTGGCTTGATTTTCAGGTGAACTACTTCCCTTCAAGGTTTGATTCTACTCGTCATGCTGAACAGTACCCTATTCCTCCTCGTGTTCTGTTTGGCTGCCGGGAAAAGGTATGCAAATTGGAATGTTAGAATTCTAATTCTATTCGTACTACTGCCAGTCCCTTTGCATGTAGCCAAACTGTTTCCAGTTATTATTTATTGCTATTTGCTAATGATGACTAAAATACTCTGTGAATTAAACTCCTACCATGTGTTTTGACAAATTGTTTGCTACATTTGTAATTTTGGAACTGCGGTGTATTATCGAGAAAGAGAACAATTTCAAGCAGGCTGGCGAGAGATACCGTTCCTTCGACCCTGCCAGGTTCCATCCCAAACTCAGTTTGATTTGTTTCAAGTCTTTAGGCACATAGAAGAAATCAAGCAGCGTTGCTAACCGAAGTGTTTCTTATATGAACACGCAGGCAAGACCGTTTCCTCCAGCGGTGGGTTGATGCGCTCACTGATGCTCGCGTAACCCATGAAATCCAGGGCATCTGGGTGTCATACTGGTCACAGGTACACTTCTGTTCTTTATTTTCAGTTGACCATGCACACTGCTCTACTGTTACATGTATCTGGGATTATTGAAACACACTGAAACCAACCATGCTTTTACCAATGCTGTTTGCAGTGTGACGCGTCCCTCGGGCAAAAGCTGGCGTCGCGGCTCAAGATGAAGCCGAACATGTAGATGGGCAATAAGGAGAGAACCAGTCGCTCACCCGCCTCGGTTGGTGTCAGATCGAGCCAAGGAGGGTGCAGCATGAACTGAATATGTGCTCTGTGGGTGTAGCCATGAATAAAAATGTGTAACAGTGAAATGAATATCGTATGTAATACCGATGAACAATGATAGTTGGTCTTGTGAACCGGTGTTGCCGGGTTCTTCTGTCGTACTGTGTCTGTGCAAAAGAGAAAATAAAAGACAATGTGTTGGTTAATCTTTGATGTGTTCCATCTTCAGTCTGATAGAAGCTTTGATGATCCATTTTGTTTGGCTCTCCTGCCACTGCTGTTTCATAATTTGAAATGTGGTACTTTTCATAAACAAAAGTGCACCTAATTTCAGATGAAGAGATTTTTCTGCCGGAAAAAAATTCAAATAGGAAGGAAAAAAAAGTTTTTAGAGTCCGTCAGACAACCTCTAGGCCACCCTGCACAGAGGTCAGAGTTCATCAACCAGACTGAAGTGCTTGCCTCCTTATTGGTAAAGGATGCAGCGGTACGAGCCTATAGAACAGATCCTGTTCAAGTAAGGTCGTGCTACAAGCTGCAGCGCCTCGCCTTATAAACCGGTGCCGCTCCCCGCGAACTAGCAAGGTGGGACTAATGTAGGGGGGCGCGCAGCAGCGCAGGCAGGGCCGGCCCTGGGTAGGGGCAAGAAGGGCGACGCCCTAGGGCCCAGCCCGATTGGGGGCCCCGACCCTGTGCATATATATACTACACAACCGAACAAGACGGGCCTTAAAGCATGTAGCGCACGTACTGTTAAAAAAACTAGTAGGTTACTTGAATTGTGAAAGGCACAATCCCAGTCTCGTTTCAATCGATCCATCTCATAACACCAGCCGCCGTCGTTTCTTATTCCTGTATGCTCGTTCCCCATTCTGCTCCTACTCCCGAAGCATGCAGCATGCCTAGCAAATTAATGGATATTGCTGCTATACTTGATTCCTTTGATACCCTTTCAGTTTCTCCATCTCACTCCTCTATTGATTTGCCTATAACTATTCTCATCTAGCGGACGGCCACAGGCAGAGACAACACTTCATAAGCTCAGTTACTTTGCAAGTTGCAGCAGGACATTTTCTTGGGTCAAAGGCCTACAAAGTTCTTGTAATTTCATAGTCCTTTTCCGCTTGATTTTTGTACTGTTTTTCTTTGTTTTCCAGCGATTCCCTGACTGATCTTCTATTTCTGTACGGGGTTGTTCATTTGAGGATACGAGGACCCTAGGATGACCTGATATGCTTGGGATTGGATAGCTGGATTTCTTCTATTTTTCATCAGACAAATTCAGGTACTTCGACTCCTTTCTTGTAAAATGTTGGCTAAAAACATGATTTTGAGAAAGAAGAAAGAAAATGCTAGCAGATAAGTTAGATCCGATATATTTTATTTAGTAATGAAAAAAGGATGTTTTTTAGGCATAAAAATGTTGTGCTTTGTATCTTTTTTTTGCACCGATTGTGCTATGCATCGATGTAATATATATTTTTCACTATATTAGGCCCACTTTTTAAGTTCGCCCCGGGCCTCTAAAAAGTCAGGACCGGCCCTGAGCGCAGCGCCTCCTCTCGGTCGCAGGCTCGTGGGGTCGTTGGCCCATGCGGTTGGGCTGGAGAATAGACACAGCGCGGCCCATCTGAGTGAGATACGTAGACAGAGCTCAGCCAGCCCATATGAGAAGTACCTGTTTCGTATGTCTTTTCTTTCCTTTTTCGTTGCAAAAATCTGCTCTCTCTTTTTTTCTTTGCATAAAAAAAGGCTTTTCGTTTTTATTCCCTGTGATTTCGAATTAATTTCGTTTTCTTCCGCAAAGAAGATGGAATTTTCTTTTTTGGTAAGTATCCGAGAAATGTTTTTAGGGAATACCTGAGAAACTTTGTTAAGTTGTTTTTCCAGTATACTTGTATTCTCTATTTTTTACATCAAAAAGTGTATACCCATGCAGCATTTTCCGAAATACAATTAAACTGGTCCAGGGGAAAAGCTCCACGGTTATTAATCCAACAGAAAAAAAAAACATTGGAAAAGTGGCCAGCACACTGCCAGCTAATAACTAAGAACAAAATTGAGTTCCGTACATGATAATGAAGTAAAAAAAAAGTTGCTATATGATATAACATAAAAAAAACATGCGCTTCTTCTCTTTGCTGGCTCACTTCTTCAAAGTTAATTCTGTCGAATTTCCAGTCCACTTTGTTGGCTAAGCTACTTTTGTTGCATTTCCAGCGCTCTCTGTTGAAGCACTGTCCCAGTGTCCCACCTTGTGGGCTCAGCTTCTTGCTGCAGGTTCAGGGAATAATCACCCAACTTCCCTTTTCCTTGACCTTCTTCATTTGCTGAAGTTGGTCTCAGTGTTGTGCTGGAACTGCCTGTGCTGCTAATCTTCAAAAGTTGTTTTTGTTGGCTCAGTCACAAAAACAGCCACCTGTTCTTTCCTTTTCCTTTTCCTTAAAAAGATCCAACACACGCCACAAAACAGCCACCTGTTCTTTCCTTCTTCACCCTGAACTTCTGTTTTCTTCCTACATAAGGAATAGAAAAACTTATCATTGGTTCTCATCAGGCAGTTTTGATTGTTCCCATCAGGCAAAACAAGCAATTCCTTCTTTGACAAACTGTAGCAGGTTGCAACTGATGTCAATAGAACAGAACAGGTTTTTCGGGGCAATTGCCAACCTCATTGTCTAACTTGTCCAGAAACATACAAGAGCTAAATATTTTTGCCAACAATATATCTGGCACTATCCCATCGGATATCAGAAACTTGATAGGCCTGGAGGTGCTTGTTCTTGGTCGCAACTTGCTCAATGGGATAATTCATGAGAGCATAGGGAAGCTTGCACAGCGGGATGTAAATGGCAAATAAACGGCGTTCACAAGTCCCGTTTAGTTAGTTTTATCTAGCTTGATAGTTCATTCTCCCCGGGAAAAAAAACAAATTATTGAACTGTTAAGACCATAAGTGGGTTTAAACGGGACCCACTTTGCATCCCAAAGTCAATTAATATGGATCGAAGGGAGTAATAAAAACATAGAAGAACTAATGCTAATTGGTTTCCATCAAACAGATGGACCCGATTGTTTCATTCATTGCACCGCGCCTTGATAAATCACTGGGGCCTCCTGGACTACATCATGGGGGGCAGGTGCAGCTCAGGAGCATTTAATCAGGGAGAGCAAGTCAGTTTCGGCACAGGTGCAGAAGTGGTCAAATTCAGTCCTAGGTCACTAACATGAATAATGGTACCGGTACTAATTTAATCCGGCAAAAGGCTCGCCGGCATCATCCAAATTCTGTATCAGAAAGAAAGAGCTTGTAGCTCCAATGATCCATACCGAGGAGAGAGAGAAAAGAACCACCCAAATAACCAGCCCGATGCAGCAAACCATGTGGCGGAGGGGTACACCGCTGCCACGGCGCCTCTTCGGAATCAGATGTCTTGTGCTTCTCCTACTCTCCACCATGGGGGTCATGCACGCACACGACGACGACGAGGGAGCTCTCACGGCTTTCAAGGAAAGGATTTCAGACCATTCCGGGGTGCTGGCCTCCTGGAACCGGAGCATCAGCTACTGTGTCTGGGAGGGCGTCACGTGCAGCCGGAGACATCGGTCGAGGGTGGTTGCTCTGGACCTAAACTCTCAGGGGATCTCCGGCACTATCTCCCCCGCCATCGGCAACCTCACGTTCCTCCGCACGCTCAACTTGAGCCTCAATCCCTTGCACGGCAAGATTCCTCCCAGCATCGGCTCCCTCCGACGTCTCAAGTACCTTGGTGCAATCCCAAGCAACATTAGCCGCTGCACCAACCTCAGGGTGATGATAATTGCTGACAACAAGGGGTTGCAAGGAAGCATACCTTCTGAGATCGGCAACATGCAATCGCTTCGTGTTGTACACCTATACAACAACAGCCTCACTGGGACCATCCCCTCATCACTTGGGAACCTCTCACAGGTGACCATCTTGTCCCTGGCAGCTAACCATCTCGAGGGATCAATCCCCGAGAGCATTGGGAACAATGCACATCTCGGGTTCCTTCAGCTGGCCATGAACAACCTCTCAGGTTTGCTTCCTCTTTCGCTGTACAACCAGTCATCTCTGTACATGTTTTTTGTGACGGACAACTACCTGCATGGCCGTCTACCAGCTCATCTGGGAAGAAGCCTTCCTAGCATACAGCAGTTTGGATTTGGGAATAACCGATTCACTGGAGTTGTGCCTCCATCACTGACTAATATCTCCAGACTCCAGCTTTTTGATGTTGCAAATAACGGATTCAGTGGGGTTGTCCCTTCAGACTTGGGAAAATTGCAGTATCTTAGAAGGTTTAATCTGGTTGGAAACAAGTTTGAGGCAAACAATGAGCAAGAATGGCAATTCCTTACTTCTTTGACAAACTGTAGCAGGTTGCAACAGATAAATATAGAACAGAACAGGTTCTCGGGGCAATTACCAACCTCATTGTCTAACTTGTCCACAAACATCCAAGAGCTAGATATTTTTAACAACAATATATCTGGTACTATTCCATCAGATATTGGAAATTTGATAGGTCTTGAGGTGCTTATTCTTGCTGGCAACTTGCTCACTGGGGCCATTCCTGAGACCATAGGGAAGCTTATACAATTGAAGAGGCTACATCTGAGTTCCACCAACTTATCAGGATTCATCCCCTCTTCCATCGGAAACCTCACTGGTCTTTATAGGCTTGGTGCAAGCTTCAACAGCTTGGAGGGACCGATTCCATCAAGCATTGGAAATTTGACAAAACTTTCAGCACTAGATATATCGACGAACCATCTTTCTGGCTCAATTCCAAAGGAAATTATGCAACTATCATCCATCTCAATTTATTTGGCTTTGTCTTACAACTTGCTGGAGGGACCTCTACCTTCAGAGATTGGCAATTTGGTAAATCTCGAACAGCTTATCCTATCAGGGAACCAGTTGTCTGGTAAAATACCTGCAACCATTGGTGGCTGCGTGGTCCTGGAAACCCTCTTGATGGATGGCAATTCATTCCAAGGAAACATCCCTCCCACTTTGAAGAACATCAAAGGGCTTACTGTACTGAATTTGACGAACAACAAACTGAACGGTAGCATCCCAGGGGAACTGAGCAATATTACCAGCTTGCAGGAACTGTATCTTGCACATAATGATCTGTCAGGGTCAATCCCTGAACTCCTTGGTTATTCAACATCTCTGCTCCACCTCGACATATCGTTCAACAATTTACAAGGTGAGGTACCAAAAGAAGGGATTTTCAGGAATTTAACTGGACTATCAATTTTTGGAAACAATGAGTTATGTGGTGGAATACCACAGCTTCAACTGCCAAAATGTCCAAGCTCCAAGAGAGGCTTGCCAAAGTCCCTGAGAATAGCTGTCCCTGCAGCAGTTGGTATCCTAGTCTTACTTGTAGCTCTTGCTTTAGCTGGATTTCTGTACAGAAAATTTAAGTCAGGATTGAGGAAAGAACAACTGTCACCTCAGAAGATTGACCTTCCAATGGTTTCATACAACGACATACTCAAAGCAACGGACGGGTTTTCAGAAGCCAATCTGCTTGGGAAGGGAAGATATGGTACTGTATACAAAGGCACTCTAGAAAATTTTGCTGCCGCTGTGAAGGTGTTTAATCTGCAGCAATCTGGATCCTACAAGAGCTTCCTGGATGAATGTGAGGCACTAAGAAGAGTTAGGCACCGTTGCCTTGTAAAGATCATCACATGTTGTTCAAGCATCAACCACCAAGGCCAAGACTTCAGAGCGCTAGTCTTCGAGCTCATGCCCAATTTCAGCTTAGACCGCTGGATCCACCCAGATATTGAAAGCCAAAACAGAATGGGAACACTCAGCCTGTCACAGAGGTTAGATATCGCCGTTGACCTCGTGGATGCTATAGACTATCTTCACAATGGTTGCCAACCTTCCATCATCCATTGCGATCTCAAGCCAAGCAACATTCTTCTCACAGAGGACATGAGGGCTCGTGTTGGGGATTTTGGCATTGCTAGAATTCTAAAAGAAGCTGCAAGCGAAGCTTCTGCAAGTTCCCTTAGCTCCATGGGAATAAGAGGATCCATTGGATATGTTGCTCCAGGTAACTGAATATGCTCCCCCTATGCTTGAAATGATCACATTTAATTAGATATATGTTTTTTAAGGCTTAATTAGATACAATATATGTATATGAAATAACTTCTGTGCATACCTGTTTATACCCCGAATTGTTTCAATCCATTGTAGAATATGGAGAAGGGCTTCCAGTATCTACTTATGGTGATGTGTACAGCCTTGGGATCACCTTGATCGAGATGTTTACTGGAAGGTGCCCGACAGATGATATGTTTAGAGATGGGTTAACCCTGCAATACTTTGCAGAGGCAGCAGGTCTATCTGGGAATGTCATGGAGATAGCAGACTCCAACATCTGGCTGCATGATGAAGCAAACGATAGCACTGATACAGAAAATATAAGCAGAGCCAAGGAATGTTTGGCTGCCATCATCCAGCTTTGTGTCCTATGCTCAAAGCAATTGCCCAGAGAAAGGATGTCAACAAGTGATGCTGCTGCAGAGATGCATGCCATCAGAGATGCCTACCTCAGTAGTCAGTGAAGTGATGTTAAATCATATGAAGAAACCACTACCAAATGCCGATAACCATGGGTTCTCCAAGTATATTATTGAGATCTGTACTATATTGTGATGTAAAGTCTATCAACTGGTACTGTATTATTCACTTTATACACGTTATCATTTGTGACAGCATTGCTGTGGTCTAGGGTATAAAGAACACAAGAACATATGCCTTCCATCAGTTTTATTCCAGTCAACCAATTTCTGAATCAACCAGCCGCTAAGTGCAAGAAACAAGTCGCGGCTCGCCTACTGTTTAATCCAAATTTCAGCACTGGCTTTTGTTTCCAAGTTACTTGTGTTGCGCTTCCAGCCACTTTTGCTGAAGTATCATCCTTTGTTGGTATCAACTAGATGCTGGCATGCTGCAACCTCAGGGCTAATTCAAGAGGGGAAACAGGGGTGCTACGTGAGAAGAACAAAACTCAAGAAATGTGTGTGTAAAGTATCCAGTACATCACAAGACATACACCAACTCTCTTTGCAGACTCGGTCTTCCAAAGTCAATTCTATTGCACTTCCGGCCTCTTTTGTTGAATTATCAACTTCACTGGGGAAACTACATGCTGCAACTTCAACTTCAACTTCAGGGCTAGTTCAAAGGGAACGAAACACCGAACTTTCCTTTTCCTTCAAAAAAAATCCAACACGAGCACTTGTTCAACTATGGGCCCCTAAACACCAGCCACGCGTTCTCATCTATACTCTTTTTTTTTGACAAAAAACATAGAAGAATTCAGGCTAATTGGTTCCCATCAGACAGAGACAGTCTTGATTGTTTTATTCATTGCATTGGGACCTCCTGGACTACATCACTGGGACCAGGTGCAGCTGAGGAGCAATTAATCAGGGACAGCACGTCAGTTTCAACACAGCTGCATAAGTGGTCAGATTCAGTCCGAGGTCACTAACATCGACAACTTGGTACCAGTACTATTTTAATTTCGCGAAAGGCACACCAACATCGTGCAAATTCTGTATCAGAAAGCTAGAACTTGTAGCTCCAATGTTCCATACCAAGGAAGAGAGAGTGAAAATAACCACGCACAGAACCATGTGGCGGAGGGGTACACCGCTGCCACGGCGCCTCGTCGGAATCAAATGTCTTGTGCTTCTCCTGCTCTCCACCATGGGGGTGACGCGCGCACATGACGGAGATGAGAGCGCTCTCGAAGCATTCAAGGAAAGGATTTCAGACCATTCAAGGGTGCTGTCCTCCTGGAACAGGAGCATCAGTTACTGCGCCTGGGAGGGCGTCACGTGCAGCCAGAGGCACCGATCAAGGGTGGTCGCTCTGGACCTCAACTCCCAGGGGCTCGCCGGCACCATCTCCCCTGCCGTCGGCAACCTCACGTTCCTCCGCACACTCAACTTGAGCCTCAACCCCTTGTACGGTAAGATCCCTCCCAGCATCGGCTCCCTCCACCGCCTCAGGTACCTTGGCCTGCAAGGGAACATGCTCACCGGTGCGATTCCAAGCAACATTAGCCACTGCAGCAGCCTCAGGAAGATGGTAATTGCTGACAATAAGGGGTTGCAAGGAAGCATACCTTCTGAGATCGGCAACATGCAATCGCTACGTCTTGTACACCTATACAACAACAGCCTCACCGGGACCATCCCGTCATCACTAGGGAACCTCTCCCAGGTGTCCATCTTGTCCCTGGCAGCTAACCATCTCCAGGGATCGATCCCTGAGGGCATTGGGAACATCCCATCTCTCGAGTTCCTTCAGCTGGCCATAAATAACCTCTCAGGTTTGTTTCCTCTTTCGCTGTACAACCAGTCATCTCTGCACAGATTTTATGTGGCGGACAACAACCTGCACGGCCGTCTACCAGCTGATCTGGGGAGAGGCCTTCCAAACATGCAACAGTTTGCAATGGGGGACAATCAATTTACTGGAGTTGTGCCTCCATCACTAACTAATCTCTCCAGACTCCAGGTTTTTGATGCTCCAAATAACGGATTCAGTGGGGTTGTCCCTTCGGAGTTGGGAAGATTGCAGTATCTTAGATGGTTTTGTCTGGATGTGAACAAGTTCGAGGCAAACAATGAGCGAGAATGGCAATTCCTTATTTCTTTGACAAACTGTAGCAGGCTGCGACTGATGTCTATAGAACAAAACAGGTTCTCGGGGCAATTGCCAACCTCAGTGTCTAACTTATCCACAAACATCCAAGAGCTAAGTATTTTGGCCAACAATATATCTGGTACTATCCCATCAGATATTGGAAATTTCATAGGTCTGGAGGTGCTTCATCTTGGTCACAACTTACTCACCGGGATAATTCCTGATAGCATAGGGAAGCTTACACAATTGAAGGAGCTACACCTGGGCTACAACAACTTATCAGGATTTATCCCGTCCTCCATTGGAAACCTCACCGGTCTGTCTAAGTTTGATGCAAGCTTCAACAGCTTGGAGGGACCAATCCCATCAAGCATCGGAAAATTGACCAAACTTTCACAACTAGATCTATCAAGAAACCATCTTAATGGCACAATTCCAAGTGAAATTATGCAACTATCATCGATCTCAATATATTTGGCTTTGTCTTACAACTTGCTGAAGGGACCTCTTCCTTCAGAAGTTGGTAAGTTGGTAAATCTCGGGCAGCTTCTTCTATCCGGGAACCAACTGTCTGGTAAAATACCTGCAACCATTGGTGGCTGCGTAGTCCTGGAAACCCTCTTAATGGATGGCAATTCATTCCAAGGAAACATCCCTCCCAGTTTGAAGAACATAAAAGGGCTTACTGTGCTGAATTTGACGAACAACAAACTGAATGGAAGCATTCCAGGGGACCTGAGCAATATTACCAGCTTGGAGGAATTGTATCTTGCACATAATGATCTATCAGGGCCAATACCTGAACTCCTAGGTTATTCAACATCACTGTTCCACCTCGACATATCCTTCAACAATTTACAAGGTGAGGTACCAAAAGAAGGGATTTTCAGGAATTTAACTGGACTATCAATTGTTGGCAACAATGAGTTATGTGGTGGAATACCACAGATTCAACTGCCAAAATGCCCAAGCTCCAAGAAAGGCTTGCCAAAGTCTCTGAGAATAGTTGTCCCTACAACAGGAGGTATCCTGGTCTTCCTTGCAGCTCTTGCTTTAGCTGGATTTCTGTACACAAAATTTAAGCCAGGGTTGAGGAAAGAACTACGGTCACCTCAGACGACCAAGATTGACCTTCCAATGGTTTCATACAACGACATACTCAAAGCAACGGATGGGTTTTCAGAAGCCAATCTGCTCGGGAAGGGAAGATATGGTACTGTATACAAAGGTACTCTAGAAAATTTCGCTGCGGCTGTGAAGGTGTTTAATCTGCAGCAATCCGGATCCTACAAAAGCTTCCAGGATGAATGTGAGGCACTAAGAAGAGTTAAGCACCGTTGCCTTGTAAAAATCGTCACGTGCTGTTCAAGCATCAACCACCAAGGCCAAGACTTCAGAGCACTAGTCTTCGAGCTCATGCCTAATGGCAGCTTAGACCGCTGGATCCACCCAGACATTGAAAGTCAAAACAGAAATGGAACACTCAGCTTGTCACAGAGGTTAGATATCGCTATTGACCTTGTGGATGCTTTAGACTATCTACACAATGGTTGCCAACCTTCCATCATCCATTGCGATCTCAAGCCAAGCAACATTCTTCTCACTGGTGACATGAGGGCTCGTATTGGGGATTTTGGTATCGCTAGAATTCTTAATGAAGGTGGAAGCGAAGCTTCTGCAAATTCCCTTAGCTCCATCAGAATAAGAGGATCCATTGGATATGTTGCTCCAGGTAACTGAATATGCTCCCCCTATGCTTCACATGATAACACCAGATTAGGTATATGTTCATGAAACAACTTCTGTGCATAACTTCCCCGCAAAAAAAAAAAAAAAAAAAAAAAAAACCTTCTGTGCATACCTGTTTGAACTCCAAATTGTTTCAATCCAATGCAGAATATGGAGAAGGGATTTCCGTATCAACTTATGGTGATGTGTACAGCCTCGGGATCACCTTGATCGAGATGTTTACCGGACGGTGCCCGACAGATGATATGTTCAGAGATGGGTTAACCCTGCAATACTTCGCAAAGTCAGGTGGTATTCCTGGGAATGTCATGGAGATAGCAGACTCCAACATCTGGCTGCATGATGAAGCAAATGATTGCAATGATACAGAACATGTAACTATAGCTAAGGAATGTTTGGCTGCCGTTATCAAGCTTGGTGTCTTATGCTCAAAGCAATTGCCTAGAGAGCGGCTGTCAACAAGTGATGCTGCTGCAGAGATGCATGCCATCAGAGATGCCTACCTCGGTAATAGTGATGAAGTGATGTCGAACTATATGAAGAAACCACTACCATATGCTGATTAGCATGGGTTCTCCAAATTGATTATTGAAATCTGTAGTTATATTGTGGTGTAAACTCTATCAACTGGTACTGTATTATCCACCTTATACGTGTTATCATTTGTGCCAACATTGGTGTGGTCTAGGGTATAAATAAGACAGACATATGCCCTCCATCAATTTATTTCAGTTAACCAATTCCTGAATCAACCAGGCTCTGCAAGAGAAGAGTCGCGGCTCGGGGTGACTTTTGTTTCTAAGCTGCATATGGTTCTGAGATTGAGAATTCCTCATTTGGTTTCACATTCTTAAGCATGATTACTCCATTCTTAATTGGGCCTATAACTCATAGCAGAGCATACACATTTGAATTTCTTTATTATCTTCTTGAACAATTACTTTTTGTCAATTCATATTCCATAGAATATCTAGTGTACCCTTGAGCAAATAAAAGAAAATATTTACTAAAAACAACAATGATAAGAATATTTACTAACCATTCATCACTGTACACAGTACACACAGTTGATACATAAGTAATAGCCCCTGTTCAAGGATTCGTCCGATTAATCTCTACTCGTACGGTCAGCGAGTAGCCGATAAACTGATAAATCAGCCGATTAACTTGCCGTAGCCTATTAATCCCCTACTCGCCAGCCAAACGAGCAGCTACCAGGTAACGATTTCCTCAACAATGGTAATAGCTAGATTATTAAGCGCAAGAATGACAAGATTATGAAGCTAAACTACTCTACCTAACTCCCTCCTGGTGAAAAACATGCCAAAACATACCGAATGTGTGAGCTGTCAATATCGACGTACTTGGACCAGTATGCCTTGTATTTGGAGATGGGTCAAACCCTGCAATACTTTGCACATGCAGCAAGTCTTCCTGCGAATGTCATGAAAATAGCAGATTCCAACATCTGGCTGCATGATGAAGCAAACAATAGCACTAATACAGAAAATATAACCAGAGACCAGGAATGTTTGGCTGCCATCATCCAGCTTGGTGTCCTATGCTCAAACAACTGCCTAGAAAAGGAATGTCTACAAGTGACGCTGCTGCAGAGATGCATGCTATCAGAGACACCTACCTCAGTAATCAGTGATTAATTCATGTCAAATCATATGAACAAACCAGTACCACATGCCGATTAACAAGGGTTCTCTGAATTTATTCTTGAATCGGTAGTATATTGTGATTCAAACTATGAGCTGGTACTGTATTAACCAACAAAAAATATCACTACCAGATGAGGTGAAAAAAGGTGCTACATGTGAAGAGAAAATTCAATTAAAATGGGTGCTGTAAAAAGGTTCTACATGAGCACATCACTAGACATAACTGAGTCAGTTCTCCAGAGTTACCTTTTGTTGCATTTCTAGCCACCTTTGTTGAAGCACTATCCCTCGTTGACTCAGATTCTTGCTGCAACTTCAGGTTCAGTGCTACTTCAAAGGGAACAACTTCAGGTTCAGTTCTAGTATTCATAGGGAATGAGCACTGAACCTTCCTTTTTCCCTAAAAAAAATCCAGCACAAGCTCTTCGCAAACAGCTACCTGTTCATTCTCCACTCTCAGCTTCTCTTTTCTTCTTAGAGAAGGCATAGAAAAATTACTCCATTTGTTTCCAAATTCTTACGCATAATTACTCCGTACTTATTGGGCCTGTAATTCATATACCAGATAATAAACAGTTGGGTTTCTTTATTACCTTGTTGAACATTTACTGTTCTTCCAATTATTTTTTGTATCCTTGAATGAGCAGAAGAATATTTACTATGCTGTGACTTAGAAATCACTGTGCATGTAGTTGATACATGAGAAAAAGCTACTCCCTCCGTCCCATAATGTAAGACGTCTTTTGACACTAGTGCAGTGTTAAAAAACGTCTTACATTATGGGATGAAGGGAGTAGATTATTAAGCACAAGAATGACAAGATTATGATGCTGAACAATGTTAGACATATCACTGCTCTACCTAACTCGCTCCTGGTGAAAAACTCGTGGCACAAAAGTACCAAAACAGAATGATACATATGTCATTGTTTGCTTGCGTAGCAATGCCGAATGTGTGAGCTGTCAACATCGACATACTTGGACCAGTAGGCCTTGTACTTGGAAACGGCAAGGTCCAGCCAGGGCTTGTAATTCCCATTATAGTGAACTACCGCTGCATTCTCGATTTCAGCAATGTCAACAGCAGGATCATAGCCAAGGCCCAAGACATGCCAAGTGTGATCCAATGGGTGTGTCAAATTGTAGAATGTAATTAGTCCTGGAGGTAATGTGCCCAGCTTCCACAACTTGCGATCCTCATTCTGCCAAAAGAGCTTCTCTTAGTAAGTGAAACCAATAAAAGCTACTGACAAGCGATTGTTGTAAGATACACCGTAGACATAACATACACGGTAGGATAAATGTAGTTCAACAATATAACAATATTTTTTTGCTCCATTACTTACCAAATTTTGCCAATAATGGTATATTCCAGTGATGTTTCGCTTCTTCCACTCCTTCAGGTCAAACATGTTCATTCCAAAAGCCCAACCACAAGCACGTGGATCAAAGTTCTCAGAGATCTTAGGATGTGAGAAGTTGAGATAAGTGTCGAAGCGATGGAAACTTTCTTTGCAGGTTTCAACAGCACCATTTACCATCCCTTTAAGATCAACATCCCAGAGGGGTGTCAAGTCCTTCTGCACAACAACATCATCATCGAGAAACAGTATCTTGTCAAGCTTGGGATGTATCTCTGGCATGTAGAACCTCAGATGGTTGAGCATAGACAAATATTTTGGGTTCCTGTACTTCAGATTTTCAGTCCCATCAGAGAGTGATGACGGGTCATGTGCTTTAAAGTAGAATTCCTTGAGACGAGCTGACTCAAGTTGCCGCATAACCAAACAATAAGACGAATTGAGCCACTTGAAATTGTCAATGTTCTCCACGTGGACAGTAGCAGGGCGGGGAGAATGACTGATGAACCACATCTTCATAGCTGCAAAATTAAGCTTGTCAGTGACGATGTGGAACACATGCTTATTTGGCTCCTTGGCATTTGTCACGGTTGATCTGACAACTACTGAGGCTGCAAGGACATTATCAGAAAATATAGCATAGTGATAGAGTGACCGATCATCGAGCTTTGCTTTATCTTCTTCGTCCTTCAAAGCAGCAGCTTGAAAATACTCCTTGATCACACCATCACGGAGATGATAATCGGTTATCAACTGCATATGTAGGCAGTGCAAGGGCATGGGAACCGTCTTTGCAGCATGCTGAACCAGGAATGTGTTTTGCTTTTTCGCAGTGTCGATATTAAGTTCCGCTGACTGCAGCATAACACGCAATCTTCTGGATACTTCATCAGAGTTGTACAGAACATCTCTAGCTGAAGACAACACATGCCCCATTGCTTTTGCTCTCTCTAAAGCGCTGCAGAACAAGAGAGGGTGATAAATATAACACATCGTTCCATGCCAATGCGAACAAGAAACTGAAGAAAAGACTGAAAAAATTCAGAGGTGTAAAATGAAGTACCTTGAATCCAGTTCACTGTCCATATGTGCATCTCCAATAGCTGCTTTGCTTTCTTTTATGCACTTCATGAGTGATGCATACAAGTCGGGCTCATTCTGGGAACGTGCAATGGTGGCGTACACCTTTGCCATTATTATCTGATCTATCATGAGCTTCACCGTGGAGTCTGTATTTGTGTGGTGAAACTCCTGCCTCCAGATATTGTAACTGACTTTCACTTTATTATCAAAGTTCCTCGAGCTGTTTGTGGCCGCATTTCGCAGCTGGAGCTCGGCCTCCTTGTCCATCTGAAGCAACTCTTGAATCCGCTGCTCCTTTCTTCTACGTCGAAATACCTGCAGGAACCGTGTGATGTTTACAACAAGGCGGCAACAATGAATATGAGCTTGACAATTTAGGGAGTGAACCAGAAACACTTGCGATGTACTCCCTCCGTTCCGAATTACTTGTCGCAGGTATGGATGTATCTAGATGTATTTTAGTTCTAGATACATCCATTTCTGCGACGAGTAATTTGGAACGGAGGAAGTAAAGATGAACGAATATCCACCATCTTACAAAACAACTATGCAAGACAAATAATATTTGACCTCTCGCTTTAGCTTTATTGGATCGGGTCTTTGGGTTGCCGAAACCGCTGCAGTTGAAACAATGTTGGCTTCTGATCCAGCGGCCAGTTGCTGCTCCTCTACAGTCTCTTGCTACCATAACAGAAGAAGAACCACCGGTGAGAATTAGAAACTAAAACAGTGAGCCAAATATTTTTGTTCATGGCATACAATTTCAGCAGCCGGATAGCTATCTCTGGGCAGCAGAGGGTTCTCCCAGATAGAGGACGACGCGAACTCCCTGGCGGTGACCTTGAACAGCTTGATCCGGCCATCCTGGTCCGTGTACGCGATGGTCTTGTTGAAATCCTCCACATCCTGCCCAAGCAAACATAACCCCACATTGTTTCACATTGCACAATCACACACACGGTTCCAAAATTCCTGGGCTGAGAAGTCAGGTACAGTATAACCTGCAAATCGCCGCACCCGGGGCAGCTCCGGGGACTGGCCTCCCGTGCGCTGGAAAATGAAGGTGGCGTCAGAATGAGAGAATTTCAAGCACGGCGCGGGCGTCGGAACGGAGAGTCTGGCGGCAACGGCGGTACTTACGCTCGGTGGCGGTGGTCGGAGAAGAGCCGCCGCGACACCGCCGATCTGACGGAGGGGACGTGGACGACGACCTGCGGGGCCGGAGCGGGAGGAATCGTCAGGAGCGAGGAAGGAAGGAGGGAAAGAACCCCTTTTTTTCCGCGGGCTCGTGCTGCGCCGCCGCATTCCGCCATTGCGGCCGGCGAGGGCAGGGGATAAGAGTGCGCGTGCGTGCGGGCTGGTGAGCGGTGCGGACGGGAGGGGAGGGGTACCTGGAAGGAGAGGAAGAGGAGGAGCAGGAGGAGCGCGACGAGGCCGGAGCGCCGCCGCCACGCCGCCGCCGACGAGGGGTTGGGGGGCAGGGAGGGGAACGCCATGGAGGAGTGGAGGTGGGGTGATGGGGGTGGGGCCGGTGTCGATTTTTCGGGGGACGAATCGCCGGGTGGCGCTAGCGGGAGCAGGGCCGCCGTTTTTCCGTTCGGATCGCAACGGGAATGGAGGGGAAACTGTTACGGCCACATGTGGTGGTACACCCAAGGCAGTGGCGGCGTCCATTTGATATCATGAGCCATGGTTTCTCACGAAATTGAAGCTCCCCTTTTTGTTTTCTAGCCTAATTTTGTTAATTTCGTCCTAAATTCGAAAATTCCTCATCAAAGATAGTTCCAAATTTTTTTGTGATTTGTCGGTTTTGATGATGTTTTGTTGGATTTGATCCATGGATTTGCTTGGTTTCAAGTGGATCTAGCTTTCCTCCATCTTTTCCCCACCATCCATTCCCAAAATCTCCCTAATTTTGCCCAAGAAATCTCCATTTTCCGCCACGAAATCGCGAAATTTCTGCCCACCCGTGCCCACGGACCCCAGACCCCGTGCGCACGGGCCCCTCGAAAAGTCTCTGGACACCCCGTGCCCACGGGACCTGTACCGTGCGCACGGGACCCCGTGCCCACGGGCTCCTACCCCCGTGCGCACGACCCCCAGGACAGCCGTGAGTACTTCACCATTTCGCCCATAACTTCCACATCCGGAGTCCGATTTTCGCGTTCTTTAGCTCGTTGAGTAGCTATTGACATCCCCCATCCACCTAGATAGGTTCCATCACCATTTGACTCCATCAAAGTTTTGACATTTTGGCTTCTTTAACTAGGCCTTCCATCATATCATCCGCAAAATCCACCATAGCCTTCTGCAACCTAACCCATTTTGCTCCATTTAGCATTTGTGGTTGTTTGAGTGGTGACTTGAGTCTCCTAAGGTGTTTCGGCTACTTAGGGACGGTTGCTTCTTCATCATCCATCACCACCACTTCCACATTGCCATCTCCACTACCACCATTTGACTTTTGTCCTTGAGATTTTGAGTTCGCGGTTTTTCCGTTTCCTAAGGTGTTTCGGCTACTTAGGGACGAGTCTCCATCATCTTGGTATCTACATCAAGAACACCGCCACTCACCATCTTCAAGGACGGTAACCTCGACGACACCATTGTACAATCACCCTTGCAATTGCATTGATAACCCCTAGCCCATTTTGCGTCATTTGCCTATCGAGACTAGCCATTTGAGTATTGCCGGCAACGTTACTTGTGCATATTAGTGATCTACACCTCCCATTGCATACATACCATATCATATCATCCCTTGTGCCTCAAGTTTGTTCCCGCATATACACAATCGCTATCTTGGTTTGTGCATTTCGCAAAGTGGCCATATACAAAAAAAGAAAAGAATAAGCTTTTAAGCAAAAGAAGAGAAAGAGCAAAGAGCTTGTAAGCAAGTGCCATAGCATAATATCACGTTGCACATAAGATTGTCATATCCGATCATCTTGGATCATCTTGAGAAGAACAACGGGAACATCATACATATAGCATACTTGGGATAGAAAGCTCATACATTTTGCATCTTATAGGTTGTGCACAAGTGTCGTATCCGCCTATTGAGCAATCGTGCTAGCGTCTCTCTTGAGTTGTGCAACACAAGCGTTTCCCGTGGATTCCACATTTTGTGCTCATTCCTTGGTTGCACGACCCCATTTATCTATCTGTGTGTGTTTCCGTGTGCCACATATTGCAATTGGTCTACTTGTTTCACTTGCGAATTTGTGAATCTTTTCTAACATTATTGACTCTTGCTAACATTTTGCATCAAATTTTTGTGCCACTATCCTCACCGAGCTCCACCATAAGCCTTATTTGTGTAGGTGTGAGAATTGACAAGATCCGGTACCAATTGTGCTATTTCCTTGATACATTATTGAGTGATCTTTGATCCATCCTCAACATTGGATAAGGTACATTGGTCTAGTTCTTTCCTTTCTTCCACTCATATTTGCGCGAGTCTTGTGATGTGTTAGTTGTTCTTGAATTTGAGAATTATTACGGGTGGAGAAGAATACCGCGAGTAAAATCACAACTGCGTAGTACTCCCTCCGTCCCAAAATTCTTGTCTTAAATTTGTCTAGATACGCCCTTTCATGAAAAGATCGAGGGCGAAACCAAGATAGGCCTTTTTGGCCGACAGGGGTTGGGAGGGCACGCCCCAAGCGCAACCTCTTGTCGTGCTCGTGCTTCGTGATTGCGATCATGGCCTCAC
Organism: Triticum urartu; assembly: GCF_056163025.1. NCBI lineage: Eukaryota > Viridiplantae > Streptophyta > Magnoliopsida > Poales > Poaceae > Triticum > Triticum urartu. Next base: position 735,236,754 of record NC_141879.1, read on the forward strand.
AACTCCACATGTCAATTTTGTCTTTCCGGTCCAAAAGAGGGTTTCTTGCCTTCATAAAGATTGCTCTTTCACCGTACAAAGTGTGGTATGGTTGTCAACTAGTGGTTTGGCGTGGAGTTTCCCATCAACCCTCGTTCCCATCGGTCGATGATTGGTGGAATGCGAGTCTAAATGCATCCTTGGACCACAACCAATGTGTATGTCATGTTGAGTGTGTGCAAGGAAAGGAGCATGCATGACTTCAACGTCCTTGGGTTAATCTATTGGGGGGTTGTAACATATTTTTGCCTTAAATAAAGGAAATATAGTTGTACTAAACTTGAGACACCTATTTTCGGACGGAGAGGGTACGTAGAATGCCATTTTGGACGCACTTCACATATAAATGACGGGAACGTAAGCTTGTTTTTACCAAAAACAAGTTCATGTGTAGATTTAACTATGTCCTAATTGAAGGAGTGTCTTCCTGCAAATTTATTGAAAAGAATATAAACATCGGACCCCACAAAAAAACAATATAAACATCGGTCTCTACTTCGACGGCACAATCTTTGTTTTATTAGAAGGTAGAATATTAGCCATGTAGAGGATAGACAAATATTTTTTGCAGTGATAACACAAACAGGTAGGTATAGTTCCAACTTCCAACAAAGCTCCAACTTTTTTGACCAGCCATTCTCCTAGTGCAGCATCATATCCTCAGTTTTATTTTACTGCAAGGAAGGCATCAAAGCATGATCTGATCCTCTAAGCGTCCTCAAATCATTTGTATCCACTGAAGAAAGCTCCTTATTTGATAATAAGATTGGGGCTTTGTTAGTGAGCTTCCCACTAGGAGCAAACAAAGAAAAGGGAAAGTGAAAGGGTGCCTAAATTGTTCTGAAGAACTTTGGTTCAGTCTAGCACTTTAACCAGCTTCATCCAGGAGTAATCTGCAGTAGTTAGCAGAAAGTAAAAGTCCACCATCACTTTCTGTCTCTTTTTTCGCGAATACGCAAAAGGCTTGCGTACCATTGCATTGATAGGTAGGATTTGAGGAAATGTTTTTTCAGCAACAAAACAAAATCTTGACCGCATCAGAAATATCCTGCCGGAAAATGTTAAAACGCCCCTTTTCAATAAAAAAGGTGAAAGCAAGATTCTTAAGATCTTTTTTTAACATAGATTGTTAAGATCTTTCAGGTAATGATTCAAAGGTTTGCTTTCTTCACAGCAGGAAAATGTACAGAACTTCAACACTTGAACAGAACCATGCTTGAAAGTCTACCATCACTTTTTCTGTCTCATGATTTTCAGCAACCAAACTAAAATATCCAACCAGAAATTTTTTTGGTGAAATATTTCTGGTAATGAGTCAAATGTTTGCGTTCTTCAGAGCAGAAGATGTATGGAATTTCAGCACTTGTACAGAAGCATGTTATTGGCAAGACCCAGAAAAGGGGGGCATTATATAACTGATAATGACTGAATGCTGTTCTTGGTGCAACCTGATGCAAATGCAACCAACCCATGGCATTTCAGTGGAAAAAAATCATTGAATTCATGCGTACAAGTATGGCAACAGCTAAATATCTCCGTGTATATCGCTACACTATTACAATGACCGTCATGATCGGCGCAAACTTCGTCATGACAACGGAAAACAATGGTGTGGTGGTGGTGGTGGTCTACCTTTACATTCTCCAAATGGATATCAGTTAAATGGTTACATATCCTATAGACACTCCTGATCATGATCATCTGCCCCTAGAGTTGGTCCTAGCGCCGTCGCTCCTCGGCGAGTTCCCCCGGCCACGCGGCATCGACGGGCTGTCTCGCCTGGCCTCCCTCGACTTGGACTTGCTCTTCATCGCCTCGATCTGCTCGAGCGCCTCCACGACCTCCTTCATGGACGGCCGGCTCTTGGGCTCGCCGGCCAGGCACTTGAGAGTGAGCTGAGCGGCGCGGAAGGCCCCTCTGGCATGGTACTGCCCCTCGAGCCGGCTGTCCATCAGCTGGGTCAGCCTCCTCCGGTCTGACAGGAGTGGCTTCGCCCAGTTCACCAGGTTGAGCTTCTCGCTGGGGCGGCTCGGGTCCAGCGCCCTCAGGCCACAGAGCATCTCGAGCAGCACGACGCCGAAGCCATACACGTCACTCTTCACATATAGGTGGCCTAGCATGAAAGGTGTTCAGTGTTAAGTAACCAGTGCTATGAACGGATGATGCACAGTGTTAATTTGTAATGTGACTGTTAACTGACGAACATACCGGTAGAAACGTACTCCGGAGCGGCATACCCGTACGTGCCCATGACTCGTGTCGTCACATGAGACTCCCCGTCATCTGGGCCATGCTTGGCCAATCCAAAATCCGAGAGCTTCGGGTTGAAGTGCTGAACATGACATGGTTGCAGGGTGATCAGGGTATTATTCAGGGACTAAAGTTTGTCGCTAATATATAGGATATTCATCAATAGTGCATACTGAATCTAGTAGGATATTGGACGCCTTGAAGTCCCGGTAGATAATCTGCCTTTCGGAAGAATGAAGGAAGGCGAGGCCACGGGCTGCACCGATGAGAATCTTCAGCCTGAGGCTCCAAGGCAGTGGCTCATAGATGGCCCCTCCTGATAACATCAATGAATTAGTATCACAACTGAGCTAGATGGTAAATTTGATCACAAATAATCTTTGACAGCTAAGCAAAAAGTAGAACAGGAAAAAAAAAATCCAAGTCCTACTTTTGACCCTCTATTGCAAATTGACCTGGCAAGAATGATGGAAGGTAGCAGCAGCAAGAATTTGGCTGGGTTCAGACAATTTAGTGGATGCTCGTGCCCTTGAAAAGTGCTAGTCGTTAGTTGTATAGCACTATGGACTATGGTGCTCGATATATAGTATGCGATGAAAACGATGTTGCAGTTTCACCAGCATCTGCAAGGCGTGCTACTTTGCGGACTAAGTTGGCATAAAGAGGAAAAACAGATTGACAAAAGGAGAACTGTTTCAGATATTTATCGTTTGAAAAAGGCCGTCTGCGGCCGAAAGAAGACTCACTTCTGAAGAGGTGGTTCTCCAAGCTCCCCTTCGCCATGAACTCGTACACGAGTAGTAGCTCGTTGTCCTCCATGCAGTAGCCCAACAGTTTGACGAGGTTGGGGTGCGAAATTCTCCCAAGGAAATTCACTTCAGACTGCATCAAAAGGATATAGTAATTCCTTTTTCAGAGAAATGCATAATGAACATCTTAGAAATCTGGTACTGCTTCCAGAATTAGCAATAAATAGATAACTAAATAAAATGAAAGCAACAGCCACAATACAAATTCCTAGTGTCTGCCAATAAGCAGTACCAGTACTTGTCAAGAATAGCATAAATATGAAGTGACCAATAACTAGTGAGAGCAGAGTACTGGAATATGCACAAAAACACACAGGGATAATCTAAGAGAGTGGTACTACTTATAGCAATAAAAAAATGAAACATGGAAATCATATTTTGCCAATAATTAGTAACAGTACTTGCCAAAAAGGCCATAAATATAATAATTTTCAATGACTAGTGAGACAATAGTATTGGAGTATACACAAAAAACAAGCAACCAGAGTACTGTGGCCGTGGCAAATAATGCAAAGGTTTAGCATTCTCCACTTGGCCAAAAGCATGCAAATGTGGCAATTGCAACTTGAGCAAAACTACAAGGCAACACTATCACTAACTTTTAACAATTGTAGGGAAACTGAAATCTGCCTAAGAACTGAAAGCACCATTTTTTTAAAAAAAAATCGTGTCACTGAAATTCGTCGAAGTAGAAAACAAATATAAAGGTAACCAATTCATCAGGATCATACTCACCTGCCATTGCTCCATCCCCTGCACACTCTCAGGGTTGAGCTTCTTGACGGCGACGACCATGGGGGTGCTTCCCTTGGCCGGGTTCACGTCGATCCACCCCTTGTAGACCTTCCCGAAGCCGCCCTCGCCGAGCACGGTCTCGGGCTTGAAGTTCTTGCAGGCGCCCCTGAGCTCGGCGAAGGTGAAGATCCTGAGGTTCGGGGACTCGAGGATGTGCCCCCCCTCCTCGTAGCAGTCGTCGGTGCTGGCGCCGCTGACCGTCGACGCCATGAATGTGCTGGTGCTGACCGTCGACAGCTTCCCTGTTGTGGCGGTGGTGGAGGAGCTCGTGGTCCTCTTCGACGCAGACATCCCTGCACATGCATAATAATTAGCAAATGTCAGGCGCTGCTTCAACTATGGATACCAGATGGAGATGTTTCTTGTATTTATAAACTTTACCAATGCATTTGATGATGTGAGTTACTATGACACTGAAGTAAAAAAGTTGAGGGGGCCGAATTAAATCGTATCATTTGGGCAAGATTGTTACTACTTATTCACGAAAGAAATGAAACAAGTGAATCCATGCTAAAAGAAACTAATCGGCACATAAAACATAATTTGTACAGAAAATTTTCTGCACTTGGTGGTTGGCACGCAGCGATCAACAGAATTGATTTCAAGAGCAGGAATGTTGGATTCATTGCAGCCACATGTATAGGCATGCAAGTTGGCCCAGTTGGCCCGTACGCACATAATCATATATTGGTGAAGTATGTGCGTTCCAATACAGAAGTGGCAGCATGGAGAGGATAACTACTAGTACTAGTAGTAGTACTACATGGCCAAATCAATGATGAACAGAGATACATATTCTGTAGTCACATGAATGGAATATTACAGTTGAAATCATCAAGAATGCACAGGGCCGTCCCAAAACAAAAACTGGGAGGGGATTAGGGGGAAAAACAAATCTCCAACTGCATATTAGTTAGTCAAGGCTGCCATCAAGTTGGCCACAGAGATTGCTGTGACAAAATTTAAAAAATTGGCCACAGAGATTGCTGTAACAAAATTAAAAAATGACCACATGGATTTGTGAAAGAAATCAGTCTGTAGAGGCCTCAGCAAGCCCCAGAGACTAGGATAAAATATTCTTCTCACATGGAAGGGGCCAATAATAAATAAAACAAGATAAAAATGAGTGGGCGAATGAATCGATTAGCATCCGAGCGGTACCTGCGGGATTGGCGGCGGCGGCCTTGGCGCCCCAGCCCCACGGGATGAGGCCGTCCATGGCGCTGGCGCAGTTCCCCATCGCTCGCGGATGGAGGGAGGGTCGGGGCCAGGCGGCCCGCCGTGCGCGACGGGGAAGCTGCCGGCGACCCCGCAGCAACCAACCGCCCTGAGCAGAGCGCGCCAAGAAGAAGTTCCAATCCGGACGGGAGGAGCCAAGAAGAAGAAGCCAAGAAGAAGAAGCCAAGAAGCCAGGAAGGAGAAGGGAAGGGGGAGCGAAGCGGCGAGGAAGGTGGGAGGAAGTTGTGCTGGGACGACCACGACGAGGAGGAGGAGGAAGAACCACCGCCGAGCGAGCGAGGGAGGGAGTTGCTCCACTCAGTTTCTTGATTTCTTCCCCTCTCCCCTCACTTTCAGAGGAGAAAAATATATACCTCTGCCCCGCCGAATTTCTCCGCGCCCGCGACGACGAGTGGGGCACGCCCGCCCCCGCCGCTGGCGCGTGGGGCCCCGGGAGAGAGGGGTGCGTGTCGTCTCCTGCCTGGGTCAACGGGGTCAACGGCCGGTTGGCTGCCCCCGTATTATAACCGTGGCGGTTTTTCGTCGTGTGTAACTCGGGCTCGCGACCGCCGACCGGCGACAAGGACCCCGTCGTGGTTTCCGGCGAGCAAGGCAGCGCCTGGTCCTCATCGATCGACCAACGCCGTACGGTTTGGAAACCACGTTTGAAAGTTTTGGAAACAATTCTAAGAGGGAAAATATGGGATGTTGAGGGTTTTTTTTGTCCTGTTGTCATGCGAAATTACTGTGTTTGGCACTGTTCAACGTTGATTTTGTTGTTTTTTTATACCTAGCATCTTCTAACGCCTTTGAGCTTGAAATTTCGCATGGCGACACAACATCACCCTCTTAACATCTCTCTTCTTTTTTTAGATTTTTTCGAAACTTCGAAACATCTTTTCCACTAAATGTTTTGTTTTCACGTGATATTCTATCCTCTAAGGGATGGGAACCGGGGAAGGGAAGCGACGTCGCCGCACCAGCGGGGGGCCACGGCCTCCGTTCGTCGTAGTGGCAGCGGGCTGGATCCTGTGAAGGATAGTCGTCATGGAGGAGGCGACGGACTCCACTGGTCATTGTGGCACGGCGGTGGCCCTCGACGACTGCGACAATGAGATCAGGGGGTGGTGTCGTCGCATCTACATGTGCATTAGTGTAGCATGAGGGTGTTTATCGACCCTAGAATGTACTGCTATGAAAAAGTCGAGTTAATCATTTGTGTTTATATCTTGTAGTGGTGGTTGCCTTTGTTTTGCACTCTATTTAAGAATAAAAATGGTTAGGTGCATCATAATGATGCAGATGTCACGGGTTTCAACCTTCTTTTGGGAAAATAGAATTGAGGAGTCTGTCGTCTTCGGCCACCAGAACGAGTGGATCGATGGCGCCCCGACATTCCCTACCGAAGCCGGCCAAACCTTGCTCATCGCGGATGGCAAGTTATCGGCACTCCAACTCTGTCGGCCCAACATCCCAAAAACCAAAGTTGTTGCCGAAATCACATGGGAATGCTGGCCCAGAGACTTGAGCGCTACTATAAAATCAAGCACCCTCCCCCATTGAAGATAAAGAAGGGAGGCAAAACATCAAGCCGTCGTAAACACCCAAGCAACCACCATCATCCAGGACAATATCAGAAGAGCGCCATCACGCACTGTTGCTTGAGCAAGCACACCAATGCTAGTGCACCCAAAGAAACTGCCGGATCTAACCAGGTCCACCAGAACCAAACCTTCACGCGTCCCCGTCGAAGCCAATACTAGGCGGGTGGACATTATTCCGACTTTAGGTCATCACCATCGTCTCACCACCCCGACCAGGACCAAACCTTAACAAAAACGGAATATGGTTCCTCCCGCCAGCGAGGACCGGGCCCCGCCCCGCCACCAAGGCCCATGGGGCCACCGAAGGAGAGGCAGGCCAGCGGTGGCACCGGTGGAAGGAGCGGAAAGCCTAAGAGCCTTGTAGACGGGGTTACGAGAGGTTTGATATGGAGTCGATTCAACAGTATTTTCTGATGGAGTAGACAACAATCAATTGCATTTCTATGCGGTCCACCACAATTCGCTTGATTTGATTTGTGTTTCTTCGCGTGGTGGAGGCAACATGGCTGAGTCCGTCCACGACACGTGCCTCGATTGCATCATTCACTGGTTAAGAAATTGGTAGGCGTTCGCTCCAGAGTCATATCTGTTATCCTGTGAAGGAAGAATCAGTTCACTCTGGCCCTCTTCACCGCCAAGGATACAAACAACCAAATTATTGAAGAACAAGCTATCCAAGACAATACATGCCAAAGCTCTCGGTCCCTAGCACCTAGGATACACCTACATATGTGCATGTGTGCGTGCGGTGTGTATGTGGGCGGTGGAGTGTGTGGTATGTGCGAGATTGAGAGGAAGATAGTCAAAGAGGAAGGAAAAAAGAAGAGTTGATGTGAGAAGTTTGAATGCACCTTCATGGAATTCCAGGTCTATTATCAAGCTAAAGTTGTGAGAAATGATAAAAACCAGGAGAAAGGAACAAAACTTTTACTTTTAGAAAAAAAGTGTCCCTTAGCTGATCGATTTCATTGAAAACCCATATCAGTAGGGAAGCTAGCACAACGACCTTCTTGTTTCTTCTCTAGTGAAGAATACAAAGTAGAATAATCGAGCGAAAATGTATATTGTGCTCTGAGAGTCTCTAAAATACCTTTTAAACTTGATCACTCAGTTCAAGTGATGGAAAAGCGAGCGAAAAAAGCTATTATGGTCAATCCAGGTGCGTTTGCATAGAGAAAATCAATGATCTTCTCCTTTCCCTCACGCATAGGAGGCTAGGGCAAAGTTCCCCTCCCCTCCAAGCTCCACCTGTACTCAGTCTGCCGCTCCGAAGGCTGGTGGCAGGGTGGAGAATCTCGTGCCTCGGCTCCGCCTAATAGTTCAGGCTAGGGTTTTGTAGTCCTCACAGAGGCGGTGCTCGAACTAATGATGATACTTCATCTTTGAGTTGGTCCTCTGAGCTTTGATCCTCCTCGAATACGTCTATCAGGACGGAGCTCCAGCGTAGACTGCTGCCGTCTTCTTGGGGCGATAAGGTTAGGGTTTTTGGTCATGCATGCATGACGACGAGATCTAGTGTCGGGCGCTTTAGAACGATTCAAGCGTTCAATGACTCTATGGCGATGGTTTGTGTGTGTGTGTGTGTGGGGGGGGGGGGGGGGGGACGTGAACAAAAGACTCTCCGTTTGTCATCGACGAGCTCAGGCCAGCTGCGGCATGGGAGCAGAGACAGCAACACGTCGGCAGTTTGTTCTGGCGACGATAACGGACCTCAATATATCTTTTGTCATGTTTGAGATGTCTTATACTTTCGATGAACTTTTATAGTATAGAGTATATTTTATAAATAGAAAATCATCACTTGATTAAGGCCTGGCATTATGCCGCATGCGGTTAACATGTTAACCGTCGACTCTTTCATTATAGGCCGCAGCTGTCCGGCTACAACGCATCGGTGGATCTTCCGGAGTGCCGGCTGGCCGGGTCTACTAAAATTCGTCGTGTCCGGCCGTCGGCGTCGTGCATGCGGCCATAGCTGCCGGGTTTTCCACGACGAAGACGAGCTGTGCCGTGCGGAACTCCGACCGGACGAGTCAGGCTTTCTTTTTCTTTTACCGGGAGACAGACAGAACGAGTTGAGTCAGTCGTCTACTGCCAAGTTGCATCTGTCCATGCCATGCCACGGCACCCCAATTCAATTCCATCGTCGACATGCCATGGGATCGTACGTATTCCATTTGTTATTGCAAAGAACTACTAGTAGGAACGATGTACAGCTCGCGCGCACAGGGCTGTGTACAGTTGAATCTGACCGATACGTGTTTGGTAAGACGATCCGGTTAATTACATCCACAAGCCTCCGACTAAGCTCCTGCTGGCGGTCTTCGTATTCGGGCTTGTATAACTATAGCTAAAGTCATTCTCCAAACGTGCACCGATAATGCAAGCTAACAGATGGCAACGTGCCAAAGCCTCATTGGTCACTGGTAGGTATTATTCGGCCTTGTCTATCGTAGAATTTGGAGTAGTGAAGTGTCCAGCCTTGTCGGTTGTGAACGAAAGAAAAAAGAAGACTAGCCTTGTCGTCCATGACTAGTCTCCGGCCTCATCAAACGGGTCAATAGTAAGCCTTGCCACCGCCCCTCCCATTCGCATTACACCCAAAATTGTGACTGTTTTACATCGTCCTAATTCAGGTTCACCAACTCACGATTGACACTAGTTCAAATAAACTCATGATGGAGGACAAAGCAAAGTAATACTTCAAGTTTATAAGGCATACACATATTTTAAAATTATCAATTTGACCAACATAATACTTCAAGTTATGTCATAAAAGCTATGTCATTCAACACCTCTCTCGACTACAAATTTAAAGGTATATCTTTTGTGACATATAACCCGTATTTTGTTGGTCAAATTGACGACATAGGAATACACCGAGCCTTATAAATGACGACAATTTTTGTCTTGTAAACCAGGGATCACGAGTAAGAACATATGGTTCACGTGTCTATCGTGTTGAAAACTCCGATAGAGTAATGGGAAATGCGTGAGGGGAGAGGAGCTTTGATGCAAAAATGTGAAATTCCACATGTGTGGTCAAGTAGTGGACCATAAAACACTAGCAAAAAACAAACACTTCGGATGTGTAGAGAAAATTCCAAGTCTTTGTTTTTGGGGAGAAGATAGCCCTCGGCATTTTTTTTTTGCGGCATAAAGGAGTTTGTATTACTCAAGAGCAAAGGAATTCTTCCCTAGACAGATTACAGATATTACATGGACCGGAGCCAATCCAAACCACAGTGCGATCCTCCGTCCTACCGTCGTTTGCCAAAACATGGCTGACATTATTTCGCTCTCTACTAATATGAGTAACACTACACTCTCTTTCACTCAGGAGTCTCTTGATCTCCGTGATCAACATCGAGTACCGGGAACGATCTTGGTCCGGTGAAGTAATTATCTGGACTGCTTGCTTACTGTCACACTCGAGTATAAATTGGTAGATTAGTCCACTGATGTGCTAAGGCCGATCCGTCCATACATCCGTACCCCGGCCGATTTCATTGAAAAAGACCATGTCCTTGGCACACAGAGCATGAAAATTGAAACTCTGCCTTTGCCAAAAGAGAAAGAGAAAAGTATACTTTTCGTCCCTTAATTTTTGGTGAAATCTAGATTTGGTCCTTTAACTTAAAAACCGGACAACTTGCACCCCCAACTACAGAAACCGGACAAGGTTCGTCCTTGGACTCAGTTTTGACCGGTTTTGGTGTTGACTCACCCCGGTTTTGACCGGTGCTCACTCATATTCCTGTAATTTTTTTATATCAGTGAACTTCTTCAAAAATAAACATACTTTTTTCAAATCAGCGAACTGTTCTAAAATTTGCGTACTTTTTTCAAATCCTTGATTTGTTAACATTTACGTACTTTTTCCAAAACCCCGTATTTCTCCCAATTTTGCGTAATTTTATCAAATCCAAGTATTTTTCAAAGCCATGAACTGTTTTTGAAATTCGCATACTTATTTCAAATCCACATGCTTTTCGAAGTCCGCATTTTTTCAAATCCATGTTCCTTTTATAATCCATGAACTTTGTTTGAAATTCACGTACTTGTTTCAAGTTGAAATAATTTTTGAAATCCACATATTTTTGTGTAAAAGAAGTCCATATCCACGTATTTTTTTCAAGTTCGCATAAAATTTTCAAAATTCATGAACTCTTTCAAAAAAATGTATTCTAATATGAAAAGGTACATAAATTTTTAAAAATTAAATGAACTTCAAAAAACCAAATGAACTTTTAAAAAATACGCATATTTGAAAAAGTACATGAACTTGGGAAAAGTACACAGATTTAAAAAAAGTACACAAATTTTAAAAAGGTTCATGTATTTGGAAAAAGTAACCAAATTTGAAAACATTACGTGGACCTAGGAAAGATAGGCAAATTTGAGTCGGAACGGTCAAAACCGGCGTGGGACAGGACCAAAACCGGTCAAAACCGTGACCAGGGATGAATCTTGTCCGGTTTCATAAGTTAAGGATGCAAATTGTTCGGTTTTGAAGTTAAAGGACTAAATCTAGACTCTGCAAAGAATTGAGCGATGAAAAGTATACTTTTCTCAAAGAGAAAATAAAACCTCTAGCTCTCCACTCCCGTGACGACCGAAAGTTGTCTACAGCATATATCGGTACTTGTGCGCTTATCGGGCACTCAAGTTGGATCGATGCATACATATATGAATATGGTTGACATAAAAAAATGTTTTTTATTTTTATAATAAAATATGTTATTGACCCGTACGAAGGCGACCTGAGAGTGTGCATGTGTGTTCACGACGAATATGTCCAAGACAGGCGACTAGCTGCATGCAGCTGGCTAGCTGCGACGCCACGGCGCATGGATCGGACTTTCTTCCGTCCAGCCTCGACCATCATGTCACCGGGTTTAATTGGCTGAATAAAATTCGCCGATCTTGTTCGCGTGCGGTGCAGATCAGCTGGCCAGTTTTTCCAGGACGAAGAACCAACCCCGTACGTTGGTGATGCATGCATGAGGCCGTGGGTGGCAAGTTTTTCCTGAAAAAACCCCGACAGGACGAGTCAGTCGTCTCGTACCAAGTTGCATCGGCAGCCAAATTTCGTTCGTGACGTAGACTTTCTCGTCTAGTCCACGCACGCTATGCACGCGTCAGCCGGTATGTAATCTAGCCAGCTCAGGGCAACTTTAACGCGGTTCATAAAAGTGGTCTCAAATGTTCATGTTGTTCGGGTATTTTTGTCATCCAACCCGTACATCAAATCCGTGTCTGGACGTCAACTTGTGGGTGATTTGGAAGAGTCCGGACACATTATGAACATGCCAACTCAGCCTTAGACCCCACCATAAACTCATCCCCCCCTCTTCCTCCTCTTTTCATTCCACGAAGTGATGGATATTTGATGGATACGGTTGGATGGTCGAGTCCCCTACCACTGTCCACGGACATTTACGTTGTCCATTTGGTGAACCGTGATTGGAGTTGCCCTCTGTGCCTCCCTAGCCATCTACATGCATGCATACATGCATTCATCATATTTACTATACTCCTACCTTACTTACGTGTGCTACGGTCGGTGTGCCCTCGATCGTGTTGGGTTAGTTCCGAATGTACCCACCTTTTCAGTCAGTTTTTTTTTTCTTTTGAGCGAACAACATTTTCAGTTTTTTTAGCAGTGAACCCTTTTTAGTTGGTTGGTGCAAGTGTGCAACCATTGAGGATGAACACTCATTAGCACCACGACCGCTCCCCCATGTCTCTTTGAGAATGAACACTCATTAGATCTCTGACCCCACCCCCTCTCTTCTTACAATAATTGACGGTGCCATGACCCTAGGGTATAGCTATAGAGGACAAAAGAGGCCCAACAACCATGGTGTGGCCCGAGCCCACTCCTCGAACTCCTGTGACAATACAAGGCACATTGCCATTGTGGGGCAGAAGACAATAACTCTATCTAATACTAGTTGCAAACTGACTAAGACTCTACCTTAACCGACCATGACTCTTGTAATCCTACTCCCCGTCCACCTATATATGGGGAGGTAGGGGCCTCCTAATCGGTATCTTTTTACACATACAGTCATTTGAGGTGACAACCCCTATACGATCCTATGATCGACCCCTTGTACACACAAACCATAGTTCTCATATGAGGTTAGGCCATCAATGGGGACAATCAGGATGTAGGATATTACCTCGACCTGAAGGCTTGAACCTGAGTAAATCTTTCTCATGTGCACCATCTAGATCCCTAATGCATAATGCTCTACCCTCAGATGGATATTCATGGGACACTACCATGACAGTCAGCATGCCAGGTATGGGCTGCACATGTTGGTAACATGGTTAGGATGGCTTTCGATCTTCATCGCCGGCAAAATCGGTGCCCTGCAAGGCTACAACTCTGCAACACGGCCTCCGACCAGACAACGGAGTTGCCACCCAAGCAATCCCTCGAGTATTCACCAACATCTACTTTGAGCTCACCTAGAGATCATCAAAAAAATTTGTCCATGACAGTGGCTCGACATCGACATCGACATCACCCACGTGCAACGATGTGCAGAACAACACGAGTGACTGGCTCGTTTACGTTGCCCCCGCCTCCTCGAGCATCATTTTGCCGATCCCTTTAGCGAGATTGTGTTAAACTGAGTCTACATTGATCTTGAATTAAATAGTGATTCGGCGGCGGGATCTCTCACTAGATTCGAAAAGGCAAGGCATTATTGGATCTGATGGGGATTCACACAACTTGTGAAAAATAAGGATATCGCCCAACTCCGACCACCTTTCAATGATCACACCGTCCAGATTGTGCAAATTGTCATGACTGCATCGCCTAAAAAAATTCGGCCCGGCCAGATGGTTCAGTCCCTGCGAAATGCTCGAGAAGTACGTCAATTTACAAATCTGATCTCCTGTGCGGAAGAAATCCGACCCGAGTTTATCTTTGTCGCTGGATTGTAGCAACTGGACTAGGATTTGAGGAGATATTTTGTGCCAATGAAGAACCTGATGCATTGATGAGATTAGTTGCTAATTATTTTAACGCACTTAGTATCTTGTCTAAACACCAATCCATTGAAAGAGGCATTATGTAGAAAGAAAGAAATAGAGAATTTTCAACAAACACCCGTTTGATCCACTTCGAATAACGTGACTTCTCGTAAATATTGCATGTGCCAGTTAAAACTAAATAAATATCTTATCGACTGTCTGGGGCAGGATGCGACTTGAGTGAGAGAGGAATAAGTCCAATACGCGAGACTGTAGCAGCAGTAAAATTCGTCGCGTCCACCGTCGACGGTCGTCTGTCTAGTAGCGGCTGGCTACGACGCCACACCATGCACGCACGCACGGGTATTTCTCTTCCGGCCGGCCTCGGCGGTCATCATGTCACCGGCTTACTAACTGGCTGAGTACGTAAAATTCGTCCTGACCGTGTGCGGTGCAGAGCAGCTGCCGGGTTTTCCACGACGAAGACGAACCAACCCTACGCCGTCGGTGCATGCATGCACGGGGGTTTTGGAGCGGATGTTGCCGTGTGAAAATCCGACAGAGTGAGTCGTACTCGTACGTCTACCAAGTTCAAGTTGCATCGGCAGCCACATTGGTAGTCGACTTTCTTGTCTAGTCCACGCACGCTATACACGCGCCGGAATCGAGTCTAGCCAGCTCAGTGCTTGTCATGGTTGTTAAAAGAAAGCTCAGTGGCTGTCATCCACATGCATGCATCCATCGTATGCATCTACTCGACTACTCCGGTCTATTTTCGGACAGGCAGCTAAGAGCAACTCTAGCAGACCCCGCATTCTCCCGGCCCGCAAAACGTATTTGCAGTTCACGGAAAAACGTTTTTACGGGCCGGTGCGGACGGTCGCGGTTGCAGACCCCGCATAATGGATCTGTAAAAAAAGATATTCTTGGAATATACTTTTTTACGGGTCGGCTTTGCGGCGTCTGATCTGCCGCAGCTCCTCCTGGCCCGCAAAACTTAAATTTGCACCAATTTGATCTAGCATAATGCATTTTTTTTTGCTTTTTCAACAATATTGGATACAATAGACATCTCCAAATCTTTGCTAGAATAGTAAGACCAAAAAAACAAGAACCACAAATATGCATTTCAGAAGATTTCCAACTTCCATAACTGCTCCCACAAGTTGGACTAATATCTTCTTCATGCATTTATTGTTTATCTGCGGATTCTTGATTTTGCACTCTTCTTTCTTCATCTTTGGTTCGAAAGAAGTAGACATTGCTTTCTCTCTAGTTGCACATGCAGCCGCATCATTGCCTTCGGTTGTATTAAGGAGTGCACCAACATCTATTAAGTTTCTTTCTATCAATAAATCAATGTATTGGCCTTCCCAAAATCAAAATGAGCATCCATCGTCCTACACAAAAGAATGAGCAAGTTCGAAATGAGCTACCGCAATTGAACTAAAGAATGTGCTATCAAATGAGAGCTACCGCAAGTGCACGTACCCCGTCATTTTCGCATTTGAAGAACACCCATTCAGGGTGCTTCGGCGTGCCCGAAGTTAGCCGCATCACAGTCCGCATGCAGTCGTCGCACTGTATGAGCGGCATCGGCAAGCCACAGAGACGCTGCGCGAGCGCCGAGCCCGGTGGACGGCCGGACGAATCCATGCCCGGAAACCGTCGGCGGCGGCGGGCGGACGAACCCGTACCTGCATGCGGCGATGCGCCCTTGCCGGGGCTGCGGGAGAGGCTCCCCGACCACTCCATCGCTTGGTGCGGCAACCGGCGACCGGAAAAGCCAAATCCGGCGGCCCGCGATGAAGTACCGCAGATCCGCAAATCCGGCGGCCCGGGGGAGGGAGGGGAGGCCTTTCGGCGTGCTCCTGCTGGGAGAGGTGGTTGGTGGGGAAAGCGCGGGCTGAAATGTCCCCCCGCCAACCGCTTTCGCTTATATGTGGAGCACCGCAGCGGCGAGGGGGAAACCCGCGAATCTGCGGGTTGAGACCGAGATTTTGCCGCGTCCCTCAATTTTTTTTGCGGATCAAGGCGGGATGCAGGGTCTGATCGGGCATGTTTTTCTGCTCCGACCCGCATTTTGACGGTTATTTTACGGGTTGGGACGGGATGCGGGGTCTGCTAGAGTTGCTCTAAGAAGACGGAGGCTCTAAGATTGCGTAGTCCTGCGTGAGGCTCACAACATCTTCAATAGTTGCTTTGTTTTGGGCTTGGAGTAAAATTTAGAGCATAAATGGCGCATTTTCTAGGCAGGAGAAAGTGACGTCTTCAACCCGCTGCCCTAAATATCTCTTTAAACGAACATTCAAACTAGTTTGACCATATTTCATACTTCGGAAATACTTTAACCACATTTAACGTTTATACATATGCAACGTAGTTCAACTTCGACATGCAAACATAAAATACGCCATGCAAACTACAAACACACTACAGGCTATCCCACTTAATGCCATCATCGTCGGAACCCTCCTCCTTCTTTACCCCGGATGAAGGCCCTGCTTCGGCATTGTTCTTGCGCTTGGACTTCTCGAGATCCCTCTTCTAGTAGAACTCATCTCGTTCTGCACGTACTCTAGGTGCTCTCTCAGATTTTGTCTTGCTCGTTAGTGGCAATGTGGGTCGCCGGCTTGATCAGGTTGGACTCAATGGTCACCGGAGACCCGATGTGCTCTGTCACCGCCTGAGACTTGATCTTCGAAAAGTTTAGCCTCCTGTGCGGCGGGCCGAGCCTCCAAGCCGCCACGTCGTAGGCACGAGCGATAATGTCGCCTTTCGGGTAGGTGCCAAGACAGTAACCCCGCCGTCTTGGAACTCGAAGACAAACTGACTAGACGACTGCGGCTTGCACCCCCTTGAAGTCGGCTTTGTCCAGGCAGGGGCGGATCCAGCCCAGCCCAGCGCCTCGGGCCCCCTTTGTATACTGTAGCAGTTGCTACAGTATTTCCCTACAGCCCACAAAGAAAATGGGCCTCACGTCCCGGGCCTGGCCCCCCCGACCTGGGGCCTAGATCCGCCACTGTGTCCAGGCCCTTCGGCGGTTGGCGAGGACGCGGTGATGTCAGGGAAGGAGGCGGCGATGAGAGGCGACGAGGATGCGGCGGACTTTGATTGCGGTTGTGCGGCAGATTCTGACTACGGCGTTGAGAATCCTATGGTCCAGCGGTCGGAGGGTAGGTAGAAGGGTGCGACGGTCGCAGATTTGGAGGTGGCAGCGAGGCGGGCGGTCGTGGGCGGCTGTTGACGAAGGCTGCTAGCCGTTTTGGTCTTGTAGCAGCCGCCCGCGTGCTGTATATTTGTCGCATCACAATGGAGCTATGTTTCAGTCTCATCGCGTCACATCGTCGACGCTTTGCATAGGACTATCGCATCCCGTGAGTAAATGGCCGGCCCATTTTAGCATTAAATAAAATTGCGGTTTTGGTTTTGGAAACCTTCTAAAGGTTCTGGGACCTTCCAGAAGGTTATTTAACTAGTTCTTTTAGGGTTTTGGGAATTATCATTTTTTCTGGTTTCTTTTTCTTTTTTCTTCTTTTCAAGTATATTGTCCCTTTTCAAAAAAAAATCAGGAATTTCAAATATATATTGGAATTTTTAAAAAATGCTCATGTTTACAATATCTTTTTGAAATTTCAAAAAATTGCGCCTTTTCCCAAAAATTGCCAAGAATATTATAAAGTTTTCCCCACTTTCATAATTCAATTAAAATATATTTCTGTTTCTAAAAAGTCCAAGAATTTCAGGAAAAGTTTGTGCTTTAAAAAATATTATTCCTGTATTCAAATTTTTTTCAAAAAATGTCCGTATTTCTGAAAATAATCCGGGAATTTAATGCAATGCGTATTTTTAAAAAATTGTTGTTGTTCTCAAAACATATTCGCTTTTTCAAAAATAAATTGCTAATTTCATAAAATGTTTGCGTCTTTCTTCAATTGTTCAGAATTTCAAAACATATTATTGTTTTTCCAAGTTTAATCATAAATTCGAAAAAATATTTTTATTATTTTTTTCTGCCTTTTCAGAAAATTGCGTTTAAAATTCGGTTGAAGTAAAGAAAAAAGATACAAAATCTGATCCGTTAAAGTAGCCAGTCCGCTATGATGAACCGGGATGATTCAATAGACAAACTTTTTTTTTTTGCAATCCAACTTGAGAGCTTTATTCAACAAAAGTGCTTCTGGGATCATCAGCCAGAAGGCTAGTGAGCAGGAAAGAGGGTCTAGAATCAGTCCAACTTTCGGTAACCAGCAGTGTGCATGCATGTTTAGCACAAAGATGGGCCGGTACATTGGCTGATCTTAATACATGTTGAATATGAAAAGAAGCAAAAGATGAAGCTAGCTCTCCAATTTCTAAAAGTAGCGGTGCCACAACAGATAAACCATTGTGACGATGATTCCAGAGATTGACAATCTCCAGGCAGTCTGTTTCCAGAATCACATGAGAGAAACCACGAAGATTAGCAAAAATTACTCCATCGCGCAGCGCCAAGGTTTCCCCAATGAACGGATCTGTAACCCCCACATGGGGTTTGCTCCATGCACCCAACAAGGCCGTGGAAGATCGGGCAACACCACCCGCGCCCACCTTGTCGGAATCCATACTGAAAGCCACATCAGTATTAATTTTGACCACCCCTACCTCCGGAGGAGTCCATCCATAGCCCGACAACACTGAAGCATGAGATTGTGGAATATCCAACACCGCCAGGTCTTCTCTGATGCGCTGCGCTGACACAAACGGATCCAATTGATCATCGTCATGGGTGACTCGATTTCTTGAATGCCATATAGCCCACATAACAGAGACCATTTGAGCCCTCTCATTTTCAGAGAACTGCTCATCACAAATAATATCCCGAGACCATGTATCTGGGTGAAGGCGCGGCCTTCGAATACCGAAGAGTGCAAACGCTTGTTCCCAGAACAATTTGGCATGAGAACAATGCACTAGTGCATGCATAAGATCCTCATCCATTGCAAGACAAACATTGCATCTACTGATGGCTTTGATGTGTCGATGCCGCAGTGTACATTCGTCTGGTAATATTTTCCGAATAACTCTCCACCAGAAGACACGCACCTTTGGCAAAACTTTGAGCTTCCAGAGTCGCTTCCACATCTGTTCTTCAGTCTGTGAGGTGTTTGTAATCGTCCCTTCCTCTTGGGCTAAGCGCTCTTTGCGAGTCACTAGAGACCGATACACAGATTTAACAGAATAGATTCCACTCCGCTCATGAGCCCAAGATAGGAAATCATCACCACCGCCCACACGCAATGGGATATTTAAAATGGCATCAGCATCGGGTGCAGCAAACACATACCGGATCAAATCCCGCCTCCATGTCCAGTTTTCCATATCAATCAGCTGATCCACCATCGCTACAGTGCAAAAACCGCTATCCTCCCTCGTACGTGCCTATACATGGGCCGGCCCAAGTGGTTCGCTACTGTGC
Source organism: Triticum urartu (assembly GCF_056163025.1). NCBI lineage: Eukaryota > Viridiplantae > Streptophyta > Magnoliopsida > Poales > Poaceae > Triticum > Triticum urartu. The sequence continues at coordinate 735,255,920 of NC_141879.1, forward strand.
GCCGCGTCCCGATATTACGTTAACTGGTTCGTAAAGCGCTTTATAGGATTTGCGCCTTCCTCTCGTCTCCGATAAACCCTAGACAGCAGAAATCACCGATTCCAAGTCCAAACCGATGGAGGGCGGCTGTAGTGGTTCGTCGTCGAGCGAGCCGGCGGCGCCGGCGAGGAAGAGGAAGCCCGGGACATGGAGAAGGCTCCCGCGCACCCTGCCGCTGGAAGTGGAGGTCAGGATGAAGTTGGGTTCCATAACGCATGAGGAGCTGAAGCGGCAGCACCTGGCGCGCGCCGAGGAGCTGGAGAAGATGGACGACAGCGGGTGCGACACGGAGGATGCCAAGATCGCCTTCAAGGCGTTCAAGGAGGAGCATGTCCGCTGGTACCGCAAGCTCGCCGAGGGCTGGCCGGAGCATATAGTCATCAACTACAACCCCAAGCCCAGCGACACAGAGTAGGGATACTCACTTTTTGACTTGCTCCCTTATCCACCACTGGTTAATGAACATGCAGTTAAAGTATGCATGCAGTAGAAACACGACCATGTTTGGCAGCGGCAAATTGGTTTGTGCATGGCAGATATGTGTGATGTTAGAATCCAGATTGGTTTTGGTCCGCTTGGTCAGCTACCAACAAAAATTGCAATCAAAGATTGGTTTTTAATTAGGATCTTCAAAAGTACTCCTAAAAAGTTATTTTCTTTTCATTTTTTTTCTTCCTTGTCGATGTTCTACTAATAAAAGACCGAGACTTAAATGGTTTGTGTTTTTCTACCATGTTTGAACACCTATGTATCTATCTGTGTTATCTAGAACGACAAAGGCTATGTAAATTATCGATCAAACATGAAGCTACTAAAGAGATGACACAATTTTATCCAGCTAATGCGATAAATAAGCGCTAATTAGCTTACTTCGCCTGCAGGGAAGAGTATCTGACCGCCGAGGACATGGAAGCACGCTTCACTCATCGTAACCCCACTCATGGAGCACAACTAAAACACTTTGCTTGCCTTGCTTTGGCACATTACAATGCCAGAAAGACCGAGGTATATGCCTTGCATGCACAACTTGTCAATCTAATATTTTTTCTTTTGAGAACACCAATCTCCTATATAATTCTACCCTTTGATGCACTAAAAAGATCTTCCTTAATCAATTTTCAACAACCAGCACAAGTTTGACCTTGCGGAGGCCTTGACATCTAACTGCTTTTCTGAGGCGTGTGGGACGACATATGGTCATGTCAACTTCACCGCCATTCCCCAGAAGACTAATGACCCTACGAAGAGGTTGTTCTTCGCTGAGCTCATGCTCATTCCGGAGCTCCAGATGGAGGAGGATACCGAGCCTATGCGTGTGCTGCATGTCTCAACTATTGATGATGTTCCCTGTTATGGTATGTTTTCTGGATATCTTATTATGTATTCTGGCACTGTACCTAAATATTGGTTGCTAGTTTTGTATTGTCACCACTCGCTAGATGTATTTAGCAACTAACATGGTGCTGTTGGTGGTTAAAGCTCCCATCATTAGGTACCAACCCTTACTTGGTCACACTACTAGGGACCAAGAAAATGTTAGTGACTCTAGGTCCTTCACAATTAATTGGTGCTTGGTAATAGTAGATATTATAGATCGCCTTGGCTGCTATGACCTTGTTGAATGCATAGTAAACATATAGCATAGAAATAATAATTATGAAAAAACAGATGTCTTCATATAGTATTGGCTCAGCAGGAGCGATAAGCCATATTCACGGTAAGAAATATAATGAAGTCTTTCCCATTCGTTACCCTGATCCTACTACGAGGAAAGATGCACATTTCCTAAATCAGTCACTGAGAAGCTGCTTCCAATGTGGTTGTTTCTCGTGTATCCAATTTAATCATGGACATGTATGAGAAATATCACAATATTATGGAACAACAAATATATCTATATATATATATATATATATATATATATACCTACTATTAAAGAAAATAGGTATTCTTGGTTTGGTTCCTCTTTGTTTTGTCCTGCTTTTTGATGATTTTTACGTATGCTATTTTCTGGTTTGGTTCGGTTTGAGGAACGTATGTATAACGTACGTGCATAGAAAACGAGAAACAAAAGGCTGCAGACATGCGTGCAAAGGAAATCGGGCCGGCCGGCCCATGTGCAAAGGAAACGAAAAACTAACTGCTGAGGGCGTACGTGAAAGGAAACTGGGACGGACGGCCCATATATCTATTTTAGTTGCCAGCCCATATTGCGCCGAGGACACTTCATCGCTCGGTTGAGGAGATAACGCACGGCGTACGACGTGCTTACGGCACCGCTGCCGCTGCCTTCTCTCCAGCGCCGTGTCGGTTTTGGATCAGATCCACGTAGGAGAACTACTCCAATGCAGAGCCATGGATGCCCCGATCCAGATTCCACAAAGAATTCCCGCAATAAAAAGAGGCTCGACTAGAAATCAAGCTAAATTGCATTACAATTCGCAAGCCTGCAATAAAAAGAGCCGCAATAGAAAGAGGCTCGACTAGAAAACAAGCGGGCGTCCGATAGTACTACATAGTTTGCCGGAACTTCGTCAGCCGATTTTACACTTGAGCTACCTGGACAAGCAGGCTTGAAATCATGATTTTTTGCTTCTCTAGCAACCTACAGTTCATTGCTTTAAGTATGTCTGCAACCCCAACTCGCTTTGGCTACTTGACTGTATCTCAATTTGGTCTAATGTATTAGCCCGTACTAATCTCTTTTTGGATGTATTTATTGGCACTAATTAACCTTAATGATATAGCAATGTTTCTTGCTGGAGAGATCCATGCGAAGCAACATATTCTCCAGGACAAAGATTAAAGGTCCTGAATTATAGTGCTATGCATCAGAGATACATTCATGTATATGACTGACAGTAACATTAGCAACTGTTGTATGTTATTTTTTCTAGGGAATCAAGAATTCTGCAAGAGTTGCTTCCTACAGTTTATCCCTTAGTTTGGATTTAATATTTAACTTATCTTTTTTCCTAAGGGGAAAAAATGAGTTCTTTTTTTTGGCGGAAAGGGAAAAAATGAGTTCATATATAACTCTACTCATAACATGCCTGTACCCTCCGTAGATGCATTTTCCGCATACATTCATGGTTGATCTAGAGGCATAATAGTATATTGTACAATTGGTGGACAGAACATGCAATACCTGATGTAGATTGGTGACCAGAACACAGTATTGCAGCATATCTCTTAATTTTGTACTCCCTCTGTTCGGAATTACTTGTCACAAAAATGGATGTATCTACAACTAAAATACATCTAGATACATTCATTTCTTAGACGAGTAATTCCGAATGGAGGGAGTATTTGGTTAGCACACACTACACTACCAAGTAGCCCAAAGTTCCAAACTCATATCTGTATAGTTGGTGATCATGTAGATGCTTGTAGGTACGCTAGGTGAGTACTCATGAGTGCTTGCAATAGTGGATGAATTAGTGCAGATCTTCGATACATGCAGTGTTTGGAGGCACAACTTTTACATGTCACTCACGTCCTAATTTAAAAGTAGTTTGTACTATTAATTTATTTCTCATGTGCTTCATGAAGTTTTTGGTAGTTCACTGTATCAAGAGCACATTGTATTTGACATACGTTGTGGATCATCTCACCCCTAAGCAGTGAAAGAGTCAGAGGTATTTGAGGAAATTACCTCGAGTTGTTTGATAATTTAGTTCCCAATTCTCATTTAATTTTATCGCCCGTTGCAACGCATGGGCATTTGTACTAGTAGGATGCCAATGTACATCCATTGTGGTAATGTCGTGACCTTGGGAGCCTTGGGCTCTTGGGTTGTATCTTAAGTTGTACCTAGAATGAATGCAGATATAGAATATCGGTAGGGTGCCATGCAAACAATGGTTGATATCTATTTTCTTGGTAGTGCTGCTATATTTGCACCCTTTGCTTGCTAATCTAGGTCTGCTGCATGTGTTGAAGTGATACATGGAGACCACTCTTATTCATACATAAACCTTGTGCTATATTACCATATACCTTGGAGTATATACGTGCGTTTGCACATGAATGTAATATTTATTATTTTGTATTTTATTCAAAATATAATGTGCCTGCTTTACTTTTGTTTGCTTTGCAGGTGGATGCCATGAAATACGTCGGAAGATTAATCACAGGATGAGGGGCGTCATGGACTACGAGCGATGCCACGCATGTCACAGCAGTCTAAAGCATCCGAAAGGAGATATGTTCATTGGAGGGCATAATAGCACGAGGATGCCCTACTATTCTGCAACCTAAGATGTGAAGTGGTACCAGCTTAGAGTGTTAAAATTACCATTAGCTGTGATGTTTGCATGACTAAAGTCTAGATGTTTAATATTATTGTTATATGTGGTGTGATGGTGTAAATTATTGGTAGGTTTGATGTTCGCATGCCTACAATTTAGGGGTCAGGGCAAATCAAACGGTCTCCCACATTCATCCCACAAATGTCCAGACCGACAATGCAACACAACTTGCTTCCCCATTTTGGTCTGGACAGTCCAAATTGTTAAATACCACCCAGTCTTGCCCCGAATGGATGAGAATACATACTCACAAAATCTTGACCGTACGCCACATCAGTCTAAAAAAACCCATTCCCACCCTCTAATCACATCCTGACCCCTCCTCATCCGCCATTGCACCCCTCCTCCACTTGCTCTCCCCGCTCTTAGACCTTATGCCGCCACCCCACCTAACTCGACCACAACCGCTGTTGCAAATAATCCCACATATTCTTCCGCCTATCGTTGAGGTGCCATTGCCCGCCGGGCCGAACTCAGAGTTTATACAACGTATAATGCCTAAATTGCAGGTGCGGAAACGCGAGCAAAAGCACATATAGCCTGCAAAGCATTATCGACCAATCATTTTGCCCAGGTCTCCTAGTTTGATCCATTGTCATAGTTCACTATCGTCCACAACTCCGACTACAACATCGTTGAGTCCTCGCCGCTCATCAGGCAACTGTCACCTTAGTAACGCACTAGCTCCGTGGATGGACACAATCAGATTGGTGGAATGACCACCCCCAGCTCGATGGCAGAAGAGGTGTTGATGTCTATGATCAATGCATGTCAATAGTCTGAAGTGGTCAAAAATTGGTCGGCGCTCGATGTGTACAGAATCTAGAAAGTGAAGAGAGCCACATAAACACGATGAAGGAGAACTGATTGTTATGCTTCACATGGTTGGAGGTGAGCTTTGATCTAGTTGCCAGTGTGGAGCAAAGATGGGCGGATTATTGGAGGAAGGTTTGTGAGTTTTTTAATGCGATGAAGAACTACACTCCATTCAATATCTTAGCTCCATCTCCAGCTACCCACCTATATCCAAACATAATAGTCTCCTCTCTAGAAAATGGAGAGTCAATAGAAGAACTAGGAAAAATGTAAGGAGCACTAATGGAATAGTTGCTATCTATCACAATTTCTAGAGTTTATCATCTCCATGCACATACCTCTTGATCCAAGATCCAACAAGGCCTGTGATCACTTCCTTAAGGTTACAAATTCCTAGCACATCAATTTTTTTCATGCATATCATGCTCCAATTGGCAAGATGTAGTTTCATCATTCCCTCAAAGTCATTCAACAAACAGTTGTCCATTTGAGTATTAATTAGGTCTAGAGCCCATTTAGGGAACTTGAAAATGGACAGAAGAAAGATACATAAGAATGCTGGCCATCCAAGGTTGAGAGAATTAGCCTACCTCTACAAGAAAGATGCTTACCCCTCCAGCGTACAATCCTTTTCAGGATCTTATCAGTCAAGGGTTAGATATCCTCTCTCTCAATTTTTCATAATGTAGAGGTAGACCTAAATATTTATTGGGGAATGCTCCTATAGGACACCCAAAAAATTCTAGAAATGGAGCATTGTCTTCTTGAGGTAGACCTATAGGGACCGATCTCACTCTTGTTGTAATTAGTTTTCATCCTTGAGGACAAACTGAAGGTTGTTGCCTTTATCTAGGTTAAATTCAGAAAAAATAGTGATGTCATCTGCATATTACAAACAAATCACCCAATCAGGACGGAAAGATGGGAATATCCCACTAATCAGGTTAGCAAAAGTTGCTTTACTTAATTTCCTAGTAATTGTATCTACGACTAAGTTAAGGAGAAGGCAAAGATGGGGTCACCCTGTCTAAGACCTTTGATAGCAACAAAGTATCTCCAATGGATTTATTAAGTTTGAAAGCCACAGAACCACCACGGGTTATCTTGGCTATCCAGCTCAGCCAGGCACTACCAAAGCCTCTTAATTCTAAGATTTCAACAAGGAGGTCAAGATTAATCATATCAAAAGCTTTCTCATAATCTTGTTTAATCACTATGCATAGAATATAAACGTCATGGGTTTTAACCACATTTTTCAGGATATATCTCCCTTTGATGAAGCAATTTGGTTACTAGATTTGAGGTGTACAAGAATAGCAACTAGTCTATTAGTAAGCACTTTACTGAAGATCTTTAAACTACAACTGAGTAAGAAAATATGCCTGAACTTTTTCATAATACTTGCATCCATTTCCTTAGGAATTAATTAAAGTCAGGATATCAAAGTTCAACCTAAAGATATCTAGTTTCCCTAAACAGAAGTCACAGAAAAGTGCCATTAAATCTGACTTCGTCAGTTCCCGGAATTCTCAATAAAACATACAATCCATTTGGGCATGGGGCTCCATCAGCATAAGAATCCATTACTATGGTTTTAACTTCCTTTCAGTGAAGTTAGCTTACAGTAAGGAGTTTTATACATCGGTGGCTTTTTCTTCACCACTAAAGAAATCTCTATTAATCTTAAAGCCTCCTCTATTTTCTAGTTTGAACAAATCATTGTGGAAGTTGGTGGCAATATCTAATATCCCCCTTGTTACTGCTGAAGAAAAGCATTTTAGAAACTTTGCACCAGTTGTACCCGGTAGGCTAGCAGCACATGATTCCCTCTACTATTTTTTTTGTGGGTGACCCTCTGCTAATAAATGGATCCACATGAGATGCCTAGATGGGATGGACTGGGATCAGGTGACTTGCCTCTTGGCAGTCACGCTGTAACATGCGGCTGTGAATCCAGGCAAAAACGACAAATTTGACCTATGAACGAAAAGAATTTACAAAATGAACTGTGTTTGAAAAAAATTCACTACACTGACCCTTTAGTATGGCGCCCGACAGTCAGGCGTCACACTATATTGTGCAGCACCTAACTGACAGGTGCTACACACCTGTCTAGCGTCGCACTCCAAATTGTCTAAAAATTGTTAAGTTAGTGTGCAACGTCTAAGAGCTAGGCGCTATACTATATAGTGTAGCGCCTATACGTTAGGCGCTGCACTGTTTGCATTAGCCGTGCCGCGTTTTAGTTTTCTGTACCGTGGCAGAGACAGGCTTGCCGCTGCTACGGGATGCTCGGCTTTTGTCAGTGATTGTATAGTATGGTCTACTGCTAGCTGCTATAGTATGGTCTGCTCCCAGTAGATGTCTGCTCCCCTCCCATAGATGGATGAGGTTTATTTTATTTTTTCTGTTTCTCCAGTAGATGTCTGCTCCCCTCCCATGTACGGCGCTGCAACATCTTTCTTGGGTTTCATTAACTCTCGGATGTTTCTGCCCTCTCTTTACCACTAGTGGCATTTGCTACATAATTTGGTTCTAATTCATCTATCTACGTTACACCCTCTGCACCGGTGTGTACATGCAGTACAGCGCCTAGCTCTTAGGCGTTGCATATTGACTTAGCAATTTTTAGATATTCTAGAGTACGATGCTAGCCAGATGTGTAGCGCCTGTCTGTCAGGCGCTACATAGTGTAGTGTGACGCCTAGCTGTCGGGCGCTACACGAAAGGGTCAGCGGAGTGAATTTTTTTTAAAGACAGTTCACTTTGTGAATTCTTTTTGTTCACAGGTTAAATTTGCCGTTTTTGCCATGAATCCAACGTTCATTATTGATCCAACGTACAGCAACGGTTGAAGGCAAAAGACGGCCCAGACTTCAGCGATTTAAGCCACGTTATTGGAATCCTGTCTGTTTTGTACTGGTTTGCAACACCTCTGGCATCCGTCTAAACCTATGAATCTGCTTTTAAGGCAACCATAAATCAATCTCTACAAAAAGAAAGAACAAAAACTCAGCCAGATCAAGCACACATGAATCTTTATAAAATTCAAAACAACAAAAACTCCTCTTGTTCTATTGATTTTTGTAGAAATTAAGAACATCTACAGCCGGGCTCTCATACGCGTCTCAAACGCCCGGGCAGCCTGTCCGGTCACTGACCGATCAAAAAGAAATCAACCCAATCGGACCTCTCGAACCATGGATAAACACCCGGGCAGGCCGTCCGGTCAATGACCGGTCAAACAAAAATCGACTCCGGCTCCGAGCTCGACTACGAGGAGGAGATGGCCCTCCGCATTGCGCTGGAGCGGTCGAAGTAAAAGACCGGTGTCGGAGTAATGGGCCACGGGTAGGCTAACCCGACGCCCATAACCTTTCAAGACATCGGGGCTGACCACGCCCCTCAGGATGCCAAGGTAAAGAGCCGCCTTCTGGAAGCCGGCTGGAGAAATAGTCGGCTGCCCGTAGACGGCCGAGTCCAGAAGGCGAGGTCAAGACAAGCCGACTCCTGCCAGGCGGCTTCTAGAGAAGCCGACTCCGAGGAGTCGGCCTGCGGCCCCTTCGAAAGCCCGTACCCACACCGAGGGGGATGGGACAGGGGATGGCTACAGTGCAGCCCATCCCCTCCCCTTCCTAGGGGCTGGCGCGGCCACAGTGCGTTGTGCCGACGAGGAGCCCCGCCCGGCGCGACACTGTTGCCATGCCAGCCCTAATATCATCACTGGCAGGCGGAGTCTTGCTCCCGCGACGACCTGTCTGTACGGCCCAATGACGACGGGCCCCACTAGTCAGCGAGAGTCCAGAAGACGGCGAAGAGCCGTACCAATCGGACCCGATGGGAGTCGGCCCTTAGGAGTCGGCTTGCTCATCCCACGGGCCCCACGCGCCATTAACCAGACAAGACGGGGAGTGGCTACAGTAATCGCCCGCCATGACGGCGGTGCTGTAGCCATGATCCTTCAACCAAGCCTGCGTCATTAGAAGCGCGACTACAATGATCAGCAGCCGGCAAGACCCCCAAGCGGCGGGTACGGCCTGTCGGCTCCGTACCAGACCAGTCGGCGGGGGCCCCCGATCGGCGGGCCGAAGAGACTGGCGGCTAGGCCTGCGCCCAGTCATATTACCCTTGTACCCCTGGGGGGTAGGCCTATATAAACCCCCCAGGACACCCATGCAAAGGGTTCGGACCCATTAGAACTAGACCAGAGATATAGGAAGGAGAAAGCTAGCCTTGCCTTCTCCTACCTCCAGCATACAGCTCGAGGAGCACCCTTGTACTCACTTTGCCTTAGTGATCATGCGGAGACCCCGCGGAGCAGGACTATGGGTGTTATCTCCTAGGAGAGCCCCGAACCTGGGTAAAGTACGCCGGCGTTCGTGTCTACACCTAATCCCGCTTCCGGGCACCGGCGACGTTCTACTCGATTCCACCATGATAAGCCATCCTTTGGCATATGTCGCACCTAACCCCCGACAACCGGCGGCAACTCCGAATAAGGAGCGTCGGCGCAGCGCGAACGCTGGAGCTGGAACTTCCCGGCCCGTGCGCAGCAACGCCGGGACAGCGTCGTCCGCACCGCCTCGCGCCATCTCTTCCCCACGCCGGCCGCTCCTCCACGCAGGCAGCTGTGGGTGCTAGTGCTCGCGCCGTTGGCCCGCACACGCACTCCGAAATCGAAGGCGCGGCCGCGAGAGGCAGCGTGCACGCGGCGAAGCAGTGCGCGCGCCGCCGCCTGGGATGGAGGCGGAACCCGACGAGGACGCGTCTCTCCCCGCATGGGTCTACCGCCGGTCCCTCACGATGGCGAAGACGAACGCTCGCTATCTCCGACGGAAGAACGCCAAGGCGCTCTGGCTTGCTATTGAGCACTCGGCGCATGAGACGAAGGAGGCAGTCTAGGATCTAGCTGTACAGTTTACTCTTGCCATTGCAGACCGGTGCGTGCTTGATCTGGCTGAGTTTTTGTTCTTTTGATTTTTATAGAGATTGATTCGTAGTTGGCTTAGGGCATCTTCAACCCGGGCCCTTAAACCTCCTGCATCCGTCTGTACCGAGTGGTCCGAACGTAATTTTCTATCTAACAAGGTATCTCATCCGTGCGTGGATCAGTCCGGTCGTCCGTTTCGTCGCAAACTGGAGGCATACAACGGGGCTTTATGGGTGTCAGGACCATTGCGCGTTGTTCGCTCATGACCCATGTCCTACTTTTTCTTGCCAACTATTGCACCTTCACTTTCTAGGGCTCACGGCCGCCCTACATGAACACGGACACACGGTGGTGAACAACAAGGACTTGTCGGACACTTTTGGGGGCTCACGACGGCTGGCGAAGATTTAGATTAGGTTAACTTAGGTGTTTTTTTAGTTGAAATATATCAAAAATGTCACCCGCAAAAAAAAGAAATATATAAAAAATGTAACGAATTTGATTCTGAATTAGTGTCTGCGTACTGGTCCAAACCAGTCAGTGGACAAAATAATTAATATTTGTCTGTTTCAAGGATCGGCGTCGGAGATGTCTTTAATAGCAAATGTATTTATATGGCAAAGGAAAAAAATTATGTAGCTTGGTAAAAGAAAAATATATGTAGCTTTGTGTGCTTGATCTTGCTGAGTTTTTGTTCTTTTATTGTAGAGATTAATTTATGCTTGACTTAATAGCAGATTCGTAGGTTTAGAAGATGCATGCAGAGGTGTTGAAAACCTGTACACAACAGATAGGGTTCCAATCATGTGGCTTAAATCGCTGAAGTCTGGGCCGTCTTTGGCCTTCAACTGTTGCTGTACGTTGGATCAATAATGAACGTTGGATTTACAGCCGCATGTTACAGCGTGACTGCCAGGAGGCAAGTCACCTGATCCCAGTCCAGATGGGACGCATGCACGTCTCCACCGTGGGATCAAGCACGCTCGAATCTCCATAAACCGCTACACGGGAACAACTAAGAGCATCTCCAGCCGCGTCCCAGGAAGCCCTTCCCAAGCAATTTTTTCGCGCCGGCGCTGAATAAACGGCCCAGTCGCGTCCCAGGAGCCCGATTTTCGCTGGCCTGGCCCGAAATCAGCGCCGGTGGACCCAGACCGAACCCGGCGCGCTGGGGCGCCGGGGCGAGTGGTTTTGGCGCGAAAAAGCCGCGGGCCAGCCGCGTCAGCGACACCGCGCCTCGTCTTCCCCCAATGCCTCGGTTCCCGCGGGGAATCAATGGCAAGGCTGCCGCCGCCGGTCAGCCTTACCATTGATTCCTCACGGGCGGCGCGTCACGAGATGGCGCGCCGACGCCTCCCCTCCCTCGCACGCGTACACACGGGCACGACGCGGCTATATAAGCCGGTGGCCTCGCTCGCCTGTGGCCACACCAGCCCAGCCCTCGCCGCCGAGCTATACCTCTCCCGAGCGCCGCCGCCGAGCCTTCCCCTCTCCCGAGCGCCGCCGCCGAGCCCCTCCCCTCTCCCTCCCCTCCCCGATGGCCGAGCGTTTCCCCGGAGACGAGGCGGCGGCCAACAGGCTGGAGGCTCAGCAACAGGGGAGTGCCCGTTCCCCCGTTGCCCGACGCCGTGGCCAAACCCGCCTACTTTGCCGAGGAGGTCGACGTCGTGCAGTGTTTGGAGGCACAGAAAGATATCTAGTTTCCCTAAACAGAAGTCACAGAAAAGTGCCATTAAATCTGACTTCGTCAGTTCCCGGAATTCTCAATAAAACATACAATCCATTTGGGCATGGGGCTCCATCAGCATAAGAATCCATTACTATGGTTTTAACTTCCTTTCAGTGAAGTTAGCTTACAGTAAGGAGTTTTATACATCGGTGGCTTTTTCTTCACCACTAAAGAAATCTCTATTAATCTTAAAGCCTCCTCTATTTTCTAGTTTGAACAAATCATTGTGGAAGTTGGTGGCAATATCTAATATCCCCCTTGTTACTGCTGAAGAAAAGCATTTTAGAAACTTTGCACCAGTTGTACCCGGTAGGCTAGCAGCACATGATTCCCTCTACTATTTTTTTTGTGGGTGACCCTCTGCTAATAAATGGATCCACATGAGATGCCTAGATGGGATGGACTGGGATCAGGTGACTTGCCTCTTGGCAGTCACGCTGTAACATGCGGCTGTGAATCCAGGCAAAAACGACAAATTTGACCTATGAACGAAAAGAATTTACAAAATGAACTGTGTTTGAAAAAAATTCACTACACTGACCCTTTAGTATGGCGCCCGACAGTCAGGCATCACACTATATTGTGCAGCACCTAACTGACAGGTGCTACACACCTGTCTAGCGTCGCACTCCAAATTGTCTAAAAATTGTTAAGTTAGTGTGCAACGTCTAAGAGCTAGGCGCTATACTATATAGTGTAGCGCCTATACGTTAGGCGCTGCACTGTTTGCATTAGCCGTGCCGCGTTTTAGTTTTCTGTACCGTGGCAGAGACAGGCTTGCCGCTGCTACGGGATGCTCGGCTTTTGTCAGTGATTGTATAGTATGGTCTACTGCTAGCTGCTATAGTATGGTCTGCTCCCAGTAGATGTCTGCTCCCCTCCCATAGATGGATGAGGTTTATTTTATTTTTTCTGTTTCTCCAGTAGATGTCTGCTCCCCTCCCATGTACGGCGCTGCAACATCTTTCTTGGGTTTCATTAACTCTCGGATGTTTCTGCCCTCTCTTTACCACTAGTGGCATTTGCTACATAATTTGGTTCTAATTCATCTATCTACGTTACACCCTCTGCACCGGTGTGTACATGCAGTACAGCGCCTAGCTCTTAGGCGTTGCATATTGACTTAGCAATTTTTAGATATTCTAGAGTACGATGCTAGCCAGATGTGTAGCGCCTGTCTGTCAGGCGCTACATAGTGTAGTGTGACGCCTAGCTGTCGGGCGCTACACGAAAGGGTCAGCGGAGTGAATTTTTTTTAAAGACAGTTCACTTTGTGAATTCTTTTTGTTCACAGGTTAAATTTGCCGTTTTTGCCATGAATCCAACGTTCATTATTGATCCAACGTACAGCAACGGTTGAAGGCAAAAGACGGCCCAGACTTCAGCGATTTAAGCCACGTTATTGGAATCCTGTCTGTTTTGTACTGGTTTGCAACACCTCTGGCATCCGTCTAAACCTATGAATCTGCTTTTAAGGCAACCATAAATCAATCTCTACAAAAAGAAAGAACAAAAACTCAGCCAGATCAAGCACACATGAATCTTTATAAAATTCAAAACAACAAAAACTCCTCTTGTTCTATTGATTTTTGTAGAAATTAAGAACATCTACAGCCGGGCTCTCATACGCGTCTCAAACGCCCGGGCAGCCTGTCCGGTCACTGACCGATCAAAAAGAAATCAACCCAATCGGACCTCTCGAACCATGGATAAACACCCGGGCAGGCCGTCCGGTCAATGACCGGTCAAACAAAAATCGACTCCGGCTCCGAGCTCGACTACGAGGAGGAGATGGCCCTCCGCATTGCGCTGGAGCGGTCGAAGTAAAAGACCGGTGTCGGAGTAATGGGCCACGGGTAGGCTAACCCGACGCCCATAACCTTTCAAGACATCGGGGCTGACCACGCCCCTCAGGATGCCAAGGTAAAGAGCCGCCTTCTGGAAGCCGGCTGGAGAAATAGTCGGCTGCCCGTAGACGGCCGAGTCCAGAAGGCGAGGTCAAGACAAGCCGACTCCTGCCAGGCGGCTTCTAGAGAAGCCGACTCCGAGGAGTCGGCCTGCGGCCCCTTCGAAAGCCCGTACCCACACCGAGGGGGATGGGACAGGGGATGGCTACAGTGCAGCCCATCCCCTCCCCTTCCTAGGGGCTGGCGCGGCCACAGTGCGTTGTGCCGACGAGGAGCCCCGCCCGGCGCGACACTGTTGCCATGCCAGCCCTAATATCATCACTGGCAGGCGGAGTCTTGCTCCCGCGACGACCTGTCTGTACGGCCCAATGACGACGGGCCCCACTAGTCAGCGAGAGTCCAGAAGACGGCGAAGAGCCGTACCAATCGGACCCGATGGGAGTCGGCCCTTAGGAGTCGGCTTGCTCATCCCACGGGCCCCACGCGCCATTAACCAGACAAGACGGGGAGTGGCTACAGTAATCGCCCGCCATGACGGCGGTGCTGTAGCCATGATCCTTCAACCAAGCCTGCGTCATTAGAAGCGCGACTACAATGATCAGCAGCCGGCAAGACCCCCAAGCGGCGGGTACGGCCTGTCGGCTCCGTACCAGACCAGTCGGCGGGGGCCCCCGATCGGCGGGCCGAAGAGACTGGCGGCTAGGCCTGCGCCCAGTCATATTACCCTTGTACCCCTGGGGGGTAGGCCTATATAAACCCCCCAGGACACCCATGCAAAGGGTTCGGACCCATTAGAACTAGACCAGAGATATAGGAAGGAGAAAGCTAGCCTTGCCTTCTCCTACCTCCAGCATACAGCTCGAGGAGCACCCTTGTACTCACTTTGCCTTAGTGATCATGCGGAGACCCCGCGGAGCAGGACTATGGGTGTTATCTCCTAGGAGAGCCCCGAACCTGGGTAAAGTACGCCGGCGTTCGTGTCTACACCTAATCCCGCTTCCGGGCACCGGCGACGTTCTACTCGATTCCACCATGATAAGCCATCCTTTGGCATATGTCGCACCTAACCCCCGACAACCGGCGGCAACTCCGAATAAGGAGCGTCGGCGCAGCGCGAACGCTGGAGCTGGAACTTCCCGGCCCGTGCGCAGCAACGCCGGGACAGCGTCGTCCGCACCGCCTCGCGCCATCTCTTCCCCACGCCGGCCGCTCCTCCACGCAGGCAGCTGTGGGTGCTAGTGCTCGCGCCGTTGGCCCGCACACGCACTCCGAAATCGAAGGCGCGGCCGCGAGAGGCAGCGTGCACGCGGCGAAGCAGTGCGCGCGCCGCCGCCTGGGATGGAGGCGGAACCCGACGAGGACGCGTCTCTCCCCGCATGGGTCTACCGCCGGTCCCTCACGATGGCGAAGACGAACGCTCGCTATCTCCGACGGAAGAACGCCAAGGCGCTCTGGCTTGCTATTGAGCACTCGGCGCATGAGACGAAGGAGGCAGTCTAGGATCTAGCTGTACAGTTTACTCTTGCCATTGCAGACCGGTGCGTGCTTGATCTGGCTGAGTTTTTGTTCTTTTGATTTTTATAGAGATTGATTCGTAGTTGGCTTAGGGCATCTTCAACCCGGGCCCTTAAACCTCCTGCATCCGTCTGTACCGAGTGGTCCGAACGTAATTTTCTATCTAACAAGGTATCTCATCCGTGCGTGGATCAGTCCGGTCGTCCGTTTCGTCGCAAACTGGAGGCATACAACGGGGCTTTATGGGTGTCAGGACCATTGCGCGTTGTTCGCTCATGACCCATGTCCTACTTTTTCTTGCCAACTATTGCACCTTCACTTTCTAGGGCTCACGGCCGCCCTACATGAACACGGACACACGGTGGTGAACAACAAGGACTTGTCGGACACTTTTGGGGGCTCACGACGGCTGGCGAAGATTTAGATTAGGTTAACTTAGGTGTTTTTTTAGTTGAAATATATCAAAAATGTCACCCGCAAAAAAAAGAAATATATAAAAAATGTAACGAATTTGATTCTGAATTAGTGTCTGCGTACTGGTCCAAACCAGTCAGTGGACAAAATAATTAATATTTGTCTGTTTCAAGGATCGGCGTCGGAGATGTCTTTAATAGCAAATGTATTTATATGGCAAAGGAAAAAAATTATGTAGCTTGGTAAAAGAAAAATATATGTAGCTTTGTGTGCTTGATCTTGCTGAGTTTTTGTTCTTTTATTGTAGAGATTAATTTATGCTTGACTTAATAGCAGATTCGTAGGTTTAGAAGATGCATGCAGAGGTGTTGAAAACCTGTACACAACAGATAGGGTTCCAATCATGTGGCTTAAATCGCTGAAGTCTGGGCCGTCTTTGGCCTTCAACTGTTGCTGTACGTTGGATCAATAATGAACGTTGGATTTACAGCCGCATGTTACAGCGTGACTGCCAGGAGGCAAGTCACCTGATCCCAGTCCAGATGGGACGCATGCACGTCTCCACCGTGGGATCAAGCACGCTCGAATCTCCATAAACCGCTACACGGGAACAACTAAGAGCATCTCCAGCCGCGTCCCAGGAAGCCCTTCCCAAGCAATTTTTTCGCGCCGGCGCTGAATAAACGGCCCAGTCGCGTCCCAGGAGCCCGATTTTCGCCGGCCTGGCCCGAAATCAGCGCCGGTGGACCCAGACCGAACCCGGCGCGCTGGGGCGCCGGGGCGAGTGGTTTTGGCGCGAAAAAGCCGCGGGCCAGCCGCGTCAGCGACACCGCGCCTCGTCTTCCCCCAATGCCTCGGTTCCCGCGGGGAATCAATGGCAAGGCTGCCGCCGCCGGTCAGCCTTACCATTGATTCCTCACGGGCGGCGCGTCACGAGATGGCGCGCCGACGCCTCCCCTCCCTCGCACGCGTACACACGGGCACGACGCGGCTATATAAGCCGGTGGCCTCGCTCGCCTGTGGCCACACCAGCCCAGCCCTCGCCGCCGAGCTATACCTCTCCCGAGCGCCGCCGCCGAGCCTTCCCCTCTCCCGAGCGCCGCCGCCGAGCCCCTCCCCTCTCCCTCCCCTCCCCGATGGCCGAGCGTTTCCCCGGAGACGAGGCGGCGGCCAACAGGCTGGAGGCTCAGCAACAGGGGAGTGCCCGTTCCCCCGTTGCCCGACGCCGTGGCCAAACCCGCCTACTTTGCCGAGGAGGTCGACGTCGTGCAGTGTTTGGAGGCACAGAAAGATATCTAGTTTCCCTAAACAGAAGTCACAGAAAAGTGCCATTAAATCTGACTTCGTCAGTTCCCGGAATTCTCAATAAAACATACAATCCATTTGGGCATGGGGCTCCATCAGCATAAGAATCCATTACTATGGTTTTAACTTCCTTTCAGTGAAGTTAGCTTACAGTAAGGAGTTTTATACATCGGTGGCTTTTTCTTCACCACTAAAGAAATCTCTATTAATCTTAAAGCCTCCTCTATTTTCTAGTTTGAACAAATCATTGTGGAAGTTGGTGGCAATATCTAATATCCCCCTTGTTACTGCTGAAGAAAAGCATTTTAGAAACTTTGCACCAGTTGTACCCGGTAGGCTAGCAGCACATGATTCCCTCTACTATTTTTTTTGTGGGTGACCCTCTGCTAATAAATGGATCCACATGAGATGCCTAGATGGGATGGACTGGGATCAGGTGACTTGCCTCTTGGCAGTCACGCTGTAACATGCGGCTGTGAATCCAGGCAAAAACGACAAATTTGACCTATGAACGAAAAGAATTTACAAAATGAACTGTGTTTGAAAAAAATTCACTACACTGACCCTTTAGTATGGCGCCCGACAGTCAGGCATCACACTATATTGTGCAGCACCTAACTGACAGGTGCTACACACCTGTCTAGCGTCGCACTCCAAATTGTCTAAAAATTGTTAAGTTAGTGTGCAACGTCTAAGAGCTAGGCGCTATACTATATAGTGTAGCGCCTATACGTTAGGCGCTGCACTGTTTGCATTAGCCGTGCCGCGTTTTAGTTTTCTGTACCGTGGCAGAGACAGGCTTGCCGCTGCTACGGGATGCTCGGCTTTTGTCAGTGATTGTATAGTATGGTCTACTGCTAGCTGCTATAGTATGGTCTGCTCCCAGTAGATGTCTGCTCCCCTCCCATAGATGGATGAGGTTTATTTTATTTTTTCTGTTTCTCCAGTAGATGTCTGCTCCCCTCCCATGTACGGCGCTGCAACATCTTTCTTGGGTTTCATTAACTCTCGGATGTTTCTGCCCTCTCTTTACCACTAGTGGCATTTGCTACATAATTTGGTTCTAATTCATCTATCTACGTTACACCCTCTGCACCGGTGTGTACATGCAGTACAGCGCCTAGCTCTTAGGCGTTGCATATTGACTTAGCAATTTTTAGATATTCTAGAGTACGATGCTAGCCAGATGTGTAGCGCCTGTCTGTCAGGCGCTACATAGTGTAGTGTGACGCCTAGCTGTCGGGCGCTACACGAAAGGGTCAGCGGAGTGAATTTTTTTTAAAGACAGTTCACTTTGTGAATTCTTTTTGTTCACAGGTTAAATTTGCCGTTTTTGCCATGAATCCAACGTTCATTATTGATCCAACGTACAGCAACGGTTGAAGGCAAAAGACGGCCCAGACTTCAGCGATTTAAGCCACGTTATTGGAATCCTGTCTGTTTTGTACTGGTTTGCAACACCTCTGGCATCCGTCTAAACCTATGAATCTGCTTTTAAGGCAACCATAAATCAATCTCTACAAAAAGAAAGAACAAAAACTCAGCCAGATCAAGCACACATGAATCTTTATAAAATTCAAAACAACAAAAACTCCTCTTGTTCTATTGATTTTTGTAGAAATTAAGAACATCTACAGCCGGGCTCTCATACGCGTCTCAAACGCCCGGGCAGCCTGTCCGGTCACTGACCGATCAAAAAGAAATCAACCCAATCGGACCTCTCGAACCATGGATAAACACCCGGGCAGGCCGTCCGGTCAATGACCGGTCAAACAAAAATCGACTCCGGCTCCGAGCTCGACTACGAGGAGGAGATGGCCCTCCGCATTGCGCTGGAGCGGTCGAAGTAAAAGACCGGTGTCGGAGTAATGGGCCACGGGTAGGCTAACCCGACGCCCATAACCTTTCAAGACATCGGGGCTGACCACGCCCCTCAGGATGCCAAGGTAAAGAGCCGCCTTCTGGAAGCCGGCTGGAGAAATAGTCGGCTGCCCGTAGACGGCCGAGTCCAGAAGGCGAGGTCAAGACAAGCCGACTCCTGCCAGGCGGCTTCTAGAGAAGCCGACTCCGAGGAGTCGGCCTGCGGCCCCTTCGAAAGCCCGTACCCACACCGAGGGGGATGGGACAGGGGATGGCTACAGTGCAGCCCATCCCCTCCCCTTCCTAGGGGCTGGCGCGGCCACAGTGCGTTGTGCCGACGAGGAGCCCCGCCCGGCGCGACACTGTTGCCATGCCAGCCCTAATATCATCACTGGCAGGCGGAGTCTTGCTCCCGCGACGACCTGTCTGTACGGCCCAATGACGACGGGCCCCACTAGTCAGCGAGAGTCCAGAAGACGGCGAAGAGCCGTACCAATCGGACCCGATGGGAGTCGGCCCTTAGGAGTCGGCTTGCTCATCCCACGGGCCCCACGCGCCATTAACCAGACAAGACGGGGAGTGGCTACAGTAATCGCCCGCCATGACGGCGGTGCTGTAGCCATGATCCTTCAACCAAGCCTGCGTCATTAGAAGCGCGACTACAATGATCAGCAGCCGGCAAGACCCCCAAGCGGCGGGTACGGCCTGTCGGCTCCGTACCAGACCAGTCGGCGGGGGCCCCCGATCGGCGGGCCGAAGAGACTGGCGGCTAGGCCTGCGCCCAGTCATATTACCCTTGTACCCCTGGGGGGTAGGCCTATATAAACCCCCCAGGACACCCATGCAAAGGGTTCGGACCCATTAGAACTAGACCAGAGATATAGGAAGGAGAAAGCTAGCCTTGCCTTCTCCTACCTCCAGCATACAGCTCGAGGAGCACCCTTGTACTCACTTTGCCTTAGTGATCATGCGGAGACCCCGCGGAGCAGGACTATGGGTGTTATCTCCTAGGAGAGCCCCGAACCTGGGTAAAGTACGCCGGCGTTCGTGTCTACACCTAATCCCGCTTCCGGGCACCGGCGACGTTCTACTCGATTCCACCATGATAAGCCATCCTTTGGCATATGTCGCACCTAACCCCCGACAACCGGCGGCAACTCCGAATAAGGAGCGTCGGCGCAGCGCGAACGCTGGAGCTGGAACTTCCCGGCCCGTGCGCAGCAACGCCGGGACAGCGTCGTCCGCACCGCCTCGCGCCATCTCTTCCCCACGCCGGCCGCTCCTCCACGCAGGCAGCTGTGGGTGCTAGTGCTCGCGCCGTTGGCCCGCACACGCACTCCGAAATCGAAGGCGCGGCCGCGAGAGGCAGCGTGCACGCGGCGAAGCAGTGCGCGCGCCGCCGCCTGGGATGGAGGCGGAACCCGACGAGGACGCGTCTCTCCCCGCATGGGTCTACCGCCGGTCCCTCACGATGGCGAAGACGAACGCTCGCTATCTCCGACGGAAGAACGCCAAGGCGCTCTGGCTTGCTATTGAGCACTCGGCGCATGAGACGAAGGAGGCAGTCTAGGATCTAGCTGTACAGTTTACTCTTGCCATTGCAGACCGGTGCGTGCTTGATCTGGCTGAGTTTTTGTTCTTTTGATTTTTATAGAGATTGATTCGTAGTTGGCTTAGGGCATCTTCAACCCGGGCCCTTAAACCTCCTGCATCCGTCTGTACCGAGTGGTCCGAACGTAATTTTCTATCTAACAAGGTATCTCATCCGTGCGTGGATCAGTCCGGTCGTCCGTTTCGTCGCAAACTGGAGGCATACAACGGGGCTTTATGGGTGTCAGGACCATTGCGCGTTGTTCGCTCATGACCCATGTCCTACTTTTTCTTGCCAACTATTGCACCTTCACTTTCTAGGGCTCACGGCCGCCCTACATGAACACGGACACACGGTGGTGAACAACAAGGACTTGTCGGACACTTTTGGGGGCTCACGACGGCTGGCGAAGATTTAGATTAGGTTAACTTAGGTGTTTTTTTAGTTGAAATATATCAAAAATGTCACCCGCAAAAAAAAGAAATATATAAAAAATGTAACGAATTTGATTCTGAATTAGTGTCTGCGTACTGGTCCAAACCAGTCAGTGGACAAAATAATTAATATTTGTCTGTTTCAAGGATCGGCGTCGGAGATGTCTTTAATAGCAAATGTATTTATATGGCAAAGGAAAAAAATTATGTAGCTTGGTAAAAGAAAAATATATGTAGCTTTGTGTGCTTGATCTTGCTGAGTTTTTGTTCTTTTATTGTAGAGATTAATTTATGCTTGACTTAATAGCAGATTCGTAGGTTTAGAAGATGCATGCAGAGGTGTTGAAAACCTGTACACAACAGATAGGGTTCCAATCATGTGGCTTAAATCGCTGAAGTCTGGGCCGTCTTTGGCCTTCAACCGTTGCTGTACGTTGGATCAATAATGAACGTTGGATTTACAGCCGCATGTTACAGCGTGACTGCCAGGAGGCAAGTCACCTGATCCCAGTCCAGATGGGACGCATGCACGTCTCCACCGTGGGATCAAGCACGCTCGAATCTCCATAAACCGCTATACGGAAACAACTAAGAGCATCTCCAGCCGCGTCCCAGGAAGCCCTTCCCAAGCAATTTTTTCGCGCCGGCGCTGAATAAACGGCCCAGTCGCGTCCCAGGAGCCCGATTTTCGCCGGCCTGGCCCGAAATCAGCGCCGGTGGACCCAGACCGAACCCGGCGCGCTGGGGCGCCGGGGCGAGTGGTTTTGGCGCGAAAAAGCCGCGGGCCAGCCGCGTCAGCGACACCGCGCCTCGTCTTCCCCCAATGCCTCGGTTCCCGCGGGGAATCAATGGCAAGGCTGCCGCCGCCGGTCAGCCTTACCATTGATTCCTCACGGGCGGCGCGTCACGAGATGGCGCGCCGACGCCTCCCCTCCCTCGCACGCGTACACACGGGCACGACGCGGCTATATAAGCCGGTGGCCTCGCTCGCCTGTGGCCACACCAGCCCAGCCCTCGCCGCCGAGCTATACCTCTCCCGAGCGCCGCCGCCGAGCCTTCCCCTCTCCCGAGCGCCGCCGCCGAGCCCCTCCCCTCTCCCTCCCCTCCCCGATGGCCGAGCGTTTCCCCGGAGACGAGGCGGCGGCCAACAGGCTGGAGGCTCAGCAACAGGGGAGTGCCCGTTCCCCCGTTGCCCGACGCCGTGGCCAAACCCGCCTACTTTGCCGAGGAGGTCGACGTCGTGCGCGCCTCCCTCACCGACGCCCAACTCTCCCTCCCCCAGTACAACGTCGACAACTATCCGGCTTGGGCGGCGTACTTCGAGCGCCGTCAACAGCATCGGATGGCGTCCACCAACGACGCAGCGGTGGTCGGTGGCCTGAAGAACAGCGAGGGGCGCCACCTGTGGTGGGGCGTCCCCGGCCGCACACTCAAGGGCGTGCTGACGCACCTCGAGGGCGGCAACGACCCTCCATTGACGTACCCCCCGGCGAGGGCGGCCGCCCAGGCGCACCACCGACGCGACGGACCATGGGCGCCAAGGAGGTTCGGCTCCTCCTCTTCTTCCTCCTCCTCGCGCTCTTCCTCGCACTCCTCTGGCACTCCGGCGCTGCTCGGAGTCAGGGCCGAGCCCGCGGCGGAGTCGCCGCTCGGCCGGCGCACTCGCAGCACCGGCATCGTCACCAACGAGGGCGGCCGGCGCGCCTCCTCGTCGGCTCCTCCTCCGCGCTTCGTCAAGCCAAAGACGAGCCGGGGCTCGCGCCGGTGAAGGCAGAGCCGGGGCTCGCCGCCGTGAAGACGGAGCACGGCAAGGTCGAGCACAACGACGACGCGACCCTTGAATGGGCACGCCGGGACTCCCTCAAGATGGCGATGGAGCGCCAGTGCGCCGCCCTGCAGCGCTTCGCGGAGCGCCGCCGGGGCCACGACAAAGGAGGAGTCGTCGTCATCGACGACAGCGACGACGACAGCGCGCCGCCGCCGCCACCAGTTCGCCATGGTGACGTCGGGTCCAGCAGGGGCGCCCGCGTCAAGGAGGAGAAGGCCGACGACAGCGACTACTCGGTGTTCAGCCAGTTTCTTTTAGATTAGTTTATTATATATTTGCTATGTAATGAAAATCGGCGAACTTTGTCCAAATATATGCCCAAGTTGGCCGAAATTTGTCGTGTTTAGCTGAACTGTGCCGAAATTTGCTATACTTTTTTATTTTTTAAACGCGCCTGGGGGCAGCCCTGGGGCCGGCGACTGGGGACCACTTCGCCCCCAGGCCCATTTTTTACGCCGGCTCACCCCCGGGCGGCGATTTTAGGCGCCCCCTGGGGGGCCAACGACTGGAGATGCTCTAAGTGCGCATGCTATATATTAGATTTTTCCATATACTTTTATTTGGTAGGTAAATAAGAGATGGACCGATTGAGGCACTTTTTTTAAAAAAAGAACCTAGGAAAAAAACAACGATTTTTCTATTTCTCAGGTGCCTGAAATTCCTTTTCACTCTAGTCACTTTTTTTCCTTCTTCCTTCCCTCTTGGCCAGACCTCACAAGAAAAGAAACAACCTCACCGGATCGGAGAAGAACAAACCCGCCATCTCATCTTAGGGTGAAGTCATGGCCCCATTATCTATCTTAGGGGGAAGCCACAACCCCATTATCTATCTTAGGAGTGGGGGTGCAGGAGATTGCCGGATTTTTCATGGGTGGTATTGGGGCTTAGAGGGATGGCCGGAGTGGTGGACAGCAACGGCTGTGGGGGGAGGTTGAGGGGAGGGCGAGGTGCTGCGTGGTAGCACCCACCGGCCACGAGTGGTGGAGGCTGGTGGTTCGGGCGGGGTAGGCTGGGGGCGTTCGGGAGGAGGACGAAGGAAGGGAGGAACAAGATGAACAGTAGCATGATCTATTTTGGACGGTTGGATGAAGATCTGACGGTCCATATGAAAAGTGTACTTGATGAACTGTTTTTTTTCAGGCACCTGACAAATAGAGGCTTCAAAAACTGAGATGGGAAGAAAAAATGATAATATAATATAGTCCTATAATAATATAATAATTAAATTGGACGTGTGAGGAGCGGGCAAAAGGACAGGATGTTCTTTTTAATTTTCTTCATTCATAGGAGTATTATATATATAGTCCTATAATAATAAAACTCTACAGAGATATACGGATTCCAGTAATTTCCGGAGACGGACACTGCTTTTGGTCCGCAACATATAGCCCAACAATAATAAGAAAGCCTCATAAGAATAGCGAGCGGTTCGGGACGGCGCACCTCTCCCTCTTCTCGGCAAAAACCTAGGCAACAGGAATCACCTATTCCTAGTCCAAATCGATGGAGGGCGGCTCCGGTGCGTCGATGTCGAGCAAGTCGGCGGCGCCGGCAAGGAAGAGGAAGCCGGGGACATGGAGGAGGCTCCCGCGTGTCCCGCGCGCCCCGACCCATGCCATCAAGGAAAGGGGGGAGCTGGGGATATGGTTCATAACGCCTGCGGAGTTGCAGCGGCAGGCCCTGGAGCGTGCCAACGAGCTGGAGAAGATGGACGACAGCGGGTGCGACACGGAGGAGGCCAAAATTGCCTTCCGGGCCTTCAAGGAGGAGAATCTCCGCTTGGACCGCTGGATCGCCAAGGGCTGGCCGGAGCATATAGTCGTCAACCGCAGCCCGCAGCCCAACGACACGGAGTAAGGACACCCACTTTTCGACTTGCTCCCTTGTCCACCACTGTCCACTGGTTAATCAACATACAGTTAACCTATGCATGCACTAGAAAGTAGAAACACGACCATGTTTGGCTTACTCAGTAGATAGATAGATAGATGCGTTTCGCAAAAAAAAAAGATAGATAGATGTAAAACATGGAGGCAGCGACTAATTGGTTTGTTCATGCATTATACTCCTATGTTTGATGTTAGAATCCAAATTGTGTTTTAAGCTGGTACATAATTCATGCGACGATGTCCATCTAAATTATTCATGGAGCTACTCAAGAGAAGACATCATTTTTTTTCATGCTAGAGACACAAAGTAAGGACACTCACTATTTTTGACTTCGCTCTCATCACTACATACTCCACCACTAGTTAATGAACATACAGATCAAATATGCATGTACTGGAGAGACGGCCACGCTTGGTTTAATCACTAGCTAGATACATAAATAGATGCACATCTCATTGCATATTACCGTGACTATAAGTGGCATCGGCAAATTGGTTTGTGAATGACAGATATGTGTGATGTTAGAATCAGAATTGGTTTTTGAATAAGGATCTCAAAAGTACTCCTAAAACGTATTATTCATTTTCTTCGTTGTTGATGTCCTATTAATAAAAAACGAGAATTTGCATGTTTTATGTTTTTCTACCCAGTCTAAACACCTATGTATCTATCTGTGTTATCTAGAAGGACCAAGGCCATGTAAATTATCAATGAAACATGGAGCTACCAAAGATACAAAATAATTTTATCTACCTAATGTAATAAAATAAGTGCTAATTAGCTTACTTCTCCTGCAGGGAAGAGTATCTGACCGCCGAGGACATGGAAGCACGCTTCTCAAACCGTAACCCCACTCATGGAGCACAACTAAAACACTTTGCTTGCCTTGCCTTGGCGCATTACAATGCCACAAAGACCGAGGTATGCATTGCACACACAACTTATCATTCTGATATTTTTCTTTTGATATAACTCTACGGTTGATGAGCTAACAAGATCTTCTATAACAATTGTCAACAAGCAGCACAAGTTTGACCTCGGTGAAGCCTTGACATCTAACTGCTTTTCTGAGGAGTGTGGGACGACATATGCTCATGTCAACTTCACCGCCATTCCCCAGAAGAGTAATGACCCTACAAAGAGGTTGTTCTTCGCTGAGCTCATGCTCATTCCAGAGCTCCAGATGGAGGAAGATACCGAGCCTATGCGTGTGCTGCATGTCTCGACTATTGATGATATTCCCTGTTATGGTATGTTTTCTGGATACCTTATTTAGATTGAATGGCTTAACGCATCCTGTGCCTACTGGACCTGATTTCGTAGGATACTCTGATAGACTAGTCGAATGGAAATGCCTAGTGCTTGTCGGCAATAAATGAGAAGTTGATTCCCATACAATTGCATTTAGTTGGTTTATAAAGCAAGTTCACTTGTCCAGCTTCTTCTGTATCCAATGCACTCTCAATTGGGCAGAAGGATCTGGCCACATATTGGTTATGTAATGTTGCTGTGGAGTTTTGTATATTGGTTGCTAGTTATGTATTCTCACCAGTCCCTAGAGGTAGTTAGCAACCAACATCCTGTTCTGGGTGGCTAAAGCTCTCATCATTAGTTACCAACCCTTGCTTGGTCACACTACTAGGGACCAAGAAAATGTTAGAGACTCTAGGTCCTTCACAATTAATTGGTGCTTAGTAATAGTAGAACATCATAGACCTCCTTGTCTGCTATGAACATTTAACAACTAACAAGTGTGACATTGTTGAATGCATAGTAAACCTATAGCATACAAATAATAATTATGAAACAACAAATGTCGTCATATACTATTTGCTCAGCAGGAACGATGAGCCCTGTTCACCGTAAGAGATATAGTGAAGTCTGCCACATTCATTCCCCTGATCGTACTATGAGGAAAGATGCACATTTCCTAAATCAGTCATCGAGAAGTTGCTTCCAATGTGGTTGTTTCCCGTGTAATCCTGGACAACAAATATATAGGATGCCAATGTACATCCATTGTGGTAGTGTCGTGACCTTGGGAACTTTGGGGTCTTGGATTGTATCTTAGGTTGTAGCTAGAATAAATGCAAATATATAATGTGGGTAGGGGTGCCATGTAAACAATGGTTGATAAATATATGTTTCCTTGTAGTGCTTGCTACTCTAGGTCTGCCGCATGTGTTGAAGTGATACATGAAGACCACTTCTTTTCATACATAAACCTTGTGCTATGTACCATATACCTTGGAGTATGTATGTGCGTTTCCACATGAATGTAACATTTTTTATTTTTTATTTTATTCTGAAATATAATATGCCTACTTTACTTTTGCTTGCTTTGCAGGTGGATGCCATGAGATATGTCGAAAGATCAATCACATGATGAGGGGTGTCATGGACTACGAGCGCTGCCACGCGTGTCACGGATGTTTGAAGCATCCAAAAGGAGATATGTTCATCGGAGGGCATAATAGCACAAAGATGCCCTACTACTCCGCAACATAAGATATGAAGTGGTGCCGACTTAGTGGGTTGAAATTAAGCTTCATGCACTAGACAACACAACCAAAAGTGTGAACTGATGGAAAGGGCTCCATATATACACTTCAACATCCCCTCTCACGTATGACGCGGGAAGTTAACACGTGAATAGACTCAGAGGTATGGATCCTATTCATGGACACAGAGGGGGGGGGGGGGCAGGAATTTTGGGATAAACTGCCAAAGCCAGGACTTGAACTCAAGACCTTACGCCTTGATAGCACTTATTAGATAAAACGAGATCAAACAAGACACGAGACATGGATTTTTACGTGGAAACCCTTGTGGGAGAAAACCACGGACGCCCGAAGGCGCAATCACTATGATGGACGAGTATTACAAGAACGAGACGACATGTCATCTTTAGGTGCGACTACATGGGTATATATGAGGGCAATACATAAGAGTCCTTGAGGACAAGTAAACGAGTTGTACTCGTACCGTCGACATCAACGCAATGCTCAAATCGTTTGTACTAAGTCTAGTCCAACATGGTAGAATTTGGATCACAATTTAACAATTACCATCAAACGTGGTGTTTGCATGACTAGAGTCTAGATATTTAATATCATTGTTATATGTGATGTGATGGCGTAAATTATTGGCAGGTGTGATGTTCCCATCCCTACAGTTTAGGAGTCATGGCAAATCAACACAGTCTCCCCCATTCATCCCATCTTGGCGCGTACACTCCGAAGTGTTAAATACCCCCCACTCTGGCCCCAAAATGGAGGAGACTGCTCACGAAGTCTTAATTGTACGCTACTTGGGCCAAAAACCCGTCCCCACCCTTAAATCACATCGTACCCCTCCCCATCTGCCACTGCACCCCTCCACCACTCGCTCTCGCTGCTCTTGGACCCAAAGCTGCCACCCAGCCCACCTCGACGCCAACCGCTGTTGCAATGAATCTGTCTGGTCCCATAGATTCGTCCGCCTATCAAATATCTTCAAGGTGCCATTGCCCGCATCTGCCACCGGGGTGAACTCGAAGTTTATACGACGCAGTTTGTTGTTCATCATTGATCAGAGACTTCTCTATGGATTCTTCAACTATGTCATCTTCGCCAATGTCATAGTTAAACTGTCCAATGTCACTAGTCAGTCCATATCTCGAAGAGGATTGAAACAATATTCATCATCAGGGTGGTCTTTAGTGATGAGACCCAGCAATTCGCTTCTAACAGCTTGAAGAGATGGAGGAACACCGTCTTGGAGCCTGGAGAGCGATATCTCAGATGTTTGTTGATTAGTAACCTAGGAGGAAGATTTTTGCACACTACTTACTACTTTGTGAGCCAACGCCTTTGTCACTTGAAGTCAAGGAAGAGGAACTAGCTAGATCTAGAGCCTTTATCTGAACTAGCCTCAAACTACCTAGGATCTTGGTGCTATTAATATCTATAAACTCTTTGTTGTTGTTGCCTGTGGCGGGGAGATGTTCCATGGCCTATTCAGTCTCTACATCCAGCTCTTTCACTTCAATCTTCAACAACTGAAATTCACCATCCCTGTAGAAGGGCCTTTCTAAAGGAATCTTAGAGCTATATGTTGAAATATATGGCCCGCCTCCCTCCATCAGTTCGGATTTTTGGATGAGTTGACTGGTGCATGAAATCAATATGGTATCCGAGCCAGGAGGTCTGGAGTTCAAGACCCTGCCAACACAGTATTAAAAATTCTGCAGCCTACATAAATCCCACGTCGATGGACTAAACAAGTCTAGACTTGAGGGGGGTGTTGAAATATATTGCCCGCCTCTCTTCATCAACTAACAAACCAAAGAATGATGTGAGTTAGTCAAATACCATCCATCACACCATCTAGGGTTCATGCCTCTAATCTTATCCTAGATATGCTGCATTTCAAAGTGAACTTCCATCTTCCCATTCCAATACTCTACATTGACAGTAACCCCTTCCTTTGTCAAATCAAAATAGCGGTATCTAGCCACTTGAGCTACACAAAATTCAGGTGGAAATTTCACTATAGCCGGGCACCTTATGTATTACATTGTTTTTAAGGCGTCACACTTGCCTTAGCAGTGTAAAACATCTGCCTTGTAGCTTTAAGGCATGTAGGGTGTCACCCTTGACAAGTCTAGTTAAGGTGTTGCGCTAGTCTAGACCATTTGCTTTGAAATGGAATGAAAACAAATCATTCAGACAACAAACGGTTGTATTATTTACACATATTCAAACCTATATACAACTGGAAGCTTATCTGGTTGTGTTATCCAACAACACAAAATACCCACATTAATTTGAGTTTGATGCTTAACTAACGGTACTTTGCTGACTCCAAGAGATTTGTTTTAAGCAAAGCCTAAAAAATCGCAGGTTGTGTCTATACTCTATAGTATGTTAATCACATCTCAGCATCTCACATCTCTGAATTATCATTTATTACATTATTTTTTATATATACTTGCCTTATTACTGTATGGCTGTTTGTAGAAATTGTTGTATCCCATATCACCCTATCCGTATTGTCGTGTCCGTGTCCTCGTATCGGTGCCATGTAGATTAAGAGTATAATTTAATCTGGGTGGAATACTAATCTTTTCTGTTCTATTCCATAGAAGGGTGGTAAGCTAAAGATAAAGCGTGCTGTTGGAGTTCATAGCAACATGTTCGTTTTGGACCAGAATGACCCAGTGAGTTATTGGCATGTTTACTTCAAAGGGCACGATGGGAGAAGAAGAAGACGGTACAGGTACTTTGCCGAGTTGAGCGGGGTAAAAGGGCCTGAATTGCTGACATTTTGCGAAGTCGTGGATAAAGGTGCAACTAACTGTCTTGTCACTTTGAATCAATCATTAAAAAACAGTTTTATAAAGTTTTTTTTATTTGTGACGAGTGCTCTCTTATAGAAAGTAGTACTAGTATAGTTTCACATACAAAAAGTACTACTAGTATAGTTCCACTATTTATTTACTGAGATGGGGCAATATTGTTTATGTAACCAATTTAGTAACTAGATAAAATAGTTTCTAGCATAATATATGATTTGTCAATTTGTACTAATTATGCAAAATATTTGTTTTGGGTGATTTGTATATGTGCAGCTAATGCTGTGTACTGCCCGCACTGCTTTGGAGGAATATATCACCCCCCAACCACAGAATTGGGTTCAGCGTCGGATCGTAGACTGAACAGTGTAGCATTGGGTGAAGCTATACGTGGCCCCGGCAGAAAGAGAAAGGAGGCTGTCAGCTCGATTGATTCGATTCAGGCCTAGAGTATGTTTGGTTCCGGCAAAAAGAGGTTGTCATCTTGATTGAATCGATTCAGTCCCAGAGTACAATGTTGTGAGTCTGCCTGTGTTGTGCGTATAAATCAACTGAACTGGCATGCTATGCGATTGTTCTGAATTGATGATGATACCAAGTGTAATTGAACTAGCTGTTGACGCTTACTTTTATACAGAGATGCAGGAGAGATGATGATTGCATTTGTTTTCAGGTTAAACTTAATAGTGTAACGACCTGCTTATCTATAAAAAAACCTGAACTTTGAAACCGGTTTTTTACCCCTTGGGTGGTTTTGCTCATTTGATTGGTAGGTGGTATATTGAGTTGAGGATGACATCATATGTGGAGTCGATGTTGCACATCAGGTGTTGGACAGAAGCTCCTTTTCTTCTATCTGTTTTTGCACTGTTGGTGTCCTGCAGTGCCATCCGAAGGCGGCGAAGGCTCCGACGGAAGAGGAAAGCGGGTGCTCTGCTCACTTGATGGCCGTGCTGGTATGCATGGGGCGAAACTGCATGCGGCCGGACAAAGGGAATGACCGCATGCATGGGGCGGCAGCTGGTGTAGCTCGTACGTATCCAGCACGCCGACAGCATCTCCTGCCTCGCCATTGCCGCGCAGGACGGCGTCGTGTACTCGGGCTCCTCCGACCGGACGCCCAAGGTGTGCCGCATATCCGACCTTCGGTGCCCTCCTGCCCGTCCTCGTCGGACGAGACTTGCCTGCTCCCTTCCCGTGTGCCCATCCGTGCTCCGACATACGTGGCTTGATTTGATTGAAACAAAATAACGCCCGACCCCATCTCTTAAAATCAGGGGGGAGATAATTAGATTATAGAAAGGAAAAAGGAAAAAAGACAGCTGTAGGATGAAGTGGGAGCACGGGTCGCTGAAGTGCCCGAGGATCCGCTCGAGCTCGGCATGCTCGCGGCCAACCCAATGCT
This sequence comes from Triticum urartu, assembly GCF_056163025.1. NCBI lineage: Eukaryota > Viridiplantae > Streptophyta > Magnoliopsida > Poales > Poaceae > Triticum > Triticum urartu. Next base: position 735,287,228 of record NC_141879.1, read on the forward strand.
AGGCGCTGACGAAGGCGGGCGCGGAGGCGCGAGACTCATCTCCACCGGATCGTCTGCCGTGGCAATCACGCGTCCTTCCTCTCCGTCTCGCTCGCCCGGCTCCGCTCGTCCGTGGCTCCCACCGCCCTGCGCGGCTACGCTGCGTGCTGCCCAGGTGCAGCGGCAGTAGTGCCGCGGCGGCTGGTGCCCCTGCAACTGCAAGCCGACGCCGGTTGTTTATTCCCCACTTCGGCACTCTGCTATGCTTATTTTCGATTTGAGGTACTTCCGATTCCCCACTTTTTCTATCCTAATTGCTATCCATTCCAGTACCGTATATATGTAGCTTACCAGTTTACCAGTAGGAAAGCATGTTTTTAGAAATTCAGGGTCAACACGATAACTGCCACACGTGTGGTGTATCGGGTAGTTGTGCCACACGCCTCGTGTGGCATGAACAGCAACCAGCCCACACACCTATGTGTGGGCAAAATAACTAATGCCCACACACATCTTTTTTTTCCTCCTGAACCCTCTCACACGCGTGCGTGTGGGCGAAGTTGATAACGCCCACACGCCCGTATGTCAGGCCTCGTAACCTTCTGGTCCCGCACGCGAAGCGTGACGCCCACCGCGCGCCCGCAATTGCCATGGTCCAGACCCTCGTCCGTGTTCGTTTATCTGCAGTTGCCATGTCACTGAACTACGGTTGCCATGTCGGACAACTGCAGTTGACATGGTTGCTCAACTGCAGTTGCCATGTATGGTCTGATATAATGTAGTTGTCATGATTTCATAACTTTAGGAGTTGCCATATACTAACACTAGGCAGTTGAGAGAGTTGCCATGTGCTCACAAGCATGCTAGGGCAGTTGCCATGTAAAAAGGAAGAGTTGCCATCTGCTTACGTGCACGTTAGGGCAGTTGTCATGTACGTGCACGTTGGGGCAGTTGCCATGTACCATGCAAAAACACATGGCAACTCGGTAAAAGACAATTGCCATATGCTTACGTGCACACTAGGCAGTTGTCGTGTACCCTGCAAAAACACATGGCAATTCGGGTAAAAAAAGAGAGTTGCCACCTGCTTATAAAGCACACTAGAGGCAATTGCCATGTGCGCTGCAAAAACACATGGCAACTAGCAGCTTACGTGTGGGAGAGGAGATGGGCGTGTGGGCGAGATGGCAAATGCCCACACACCAGCCCTTGTGCGTGACTGAAAACTGGTGTGTGGGTGAACTGCTAAACGCCCACACACCGGCCCCTCCGTGTGGTAAAACGGATGTGTGGGCGAACTATGTCACACACCACACACACGCCTTGTCCTACGTGGCACAGAAAATCAGCCAGATTGTGTCAAGATTCGTGCATATAGTACTAGACGGTGATGAATGCGTGTGGTCGAGATGGTCAACGCCCACACGTGTAGGCGTTAACATTTCCGTTTTTTAAATGCAAAGTAAAGAGGGTCAAGAGAAGCATAATATGATAATACGGGTTCACATAGATGTAGTACTCTGTCACTATCAGCTAGCTCAGAGTATGACTGTAGGACAATGCAGGTTCACATAAATGTAGTTATCTGTCACTATTAGCTAGCTCTAATTGAATTTTTTTGGAGCAGTTCCATTTGCAAATAGACCAGCTACAAGGGCACACACATACGCACACGCACACCCTAATTGAGATATCATATTACAATGGTAACAAATATGTTAGTATTTCTTACATGCTGGCAGCTTAAGCAAGCACCTTGCGCTATTAACTTCAGCTAGATGTAGTAATCTGTCACAAAAGCGTGGCCAGTTCAGAACACCATATAAAAGAGCGGTACCAGCAGCAGACTTCAGAGGAAAGTTGATTTTATCCCTAAATAAGATGCTCCATTTGACATGCTCTAAATGGACTAATGAAATAATCTAGAACACCTCTGCAACTCTGGGCCTTTTGTAATTAACTGCAGATTTTACAAGGTGTCAAATATGTGATTTAAGTAAAATGTAGAGCAATGGAAGTACAAGTGATACGCCTGAATAAAGCATAACCTACAAGAATCACAAGTGCTAAAAATTCAGAATGCAGAAAATCTACATATGCCAAGAAGGTCACTCACCAATAACCATGTGTACTTCCATACTGCGTAAACAGGGGATAAAAATTGTTTGATCTACAGTTAATCACCTAAGCATTGGGTTAACACAGTGGTGCTACTTTTCTTTTCCGTCCAAAACAGAACCATCATGTCTTCAGTTTCCTGAAAAACAGTAGACATGCATATGAATCCTAATACTAATTAACAACTGATAAAAGATGTCGATCAAGCTTCAGAAACTTAGCGGCCGCATATTGAGTTCCATCATTGTTTTCCTCGAAACCACAATCCATAACACCTGCATATATCTCACCTGGAGTATTATTAAATACCCGTCTTCATGCCCTCGAGTATATATCACCTGCAAAATAGAAAGATTCTGTTTTTTATCTGACAAAGCACTGAATCAAATAATACCTTTGCCCATGAGTCTAGGTTTCTAACAATTTACTGAGAAGGGCAAAAAAAAAGTGCAGCATTTGTAGGACATGCCAACACAGAAAAGTAAACATGTAACAGAAGTGTACAATGCGCTTCACCAAGGCTATATCTCGCTTATTGTAAGATGTAGCTTAGCTTCACATTTAACACTAGGTGGGAGGTGTGTTAGTGGGACCTTCCATGCATCTTTTCTGCCATTTCCGTATTTCTTCATATATATTTTTCAATACATGTCTAATTTTTATAATACACGTTGTTCATTTTTCGTACACACGTCGAACATCTTTTTGATACATGTCGGACATTTTTCAAATATATGTTTTTGACATTTTTTCGAATACATGCTAAATATTTTTCTAAATTTATTTGAATATTGTTTTACATTGTATAACTATTACTTCAAATACAAGTTTGCACTAATTTTCAATACATGTAAAACTTTTTTCGCAATACACCTTGGTTTATTTTTTAATGATATGAATTTTCTAAACTACACTAACTTTTCGAATAAAAAATTTAAAGGTATCAGCAACATATTGAAATGCATGATTTTGTTTTGAAATATCGCAACTGTTTTGAATGGTACAAAATATGTTTAGTTACACGAATATATTTACATTGTACACTATATTTTCTAAATACCAAGATTTGTTTTTGAAATGCCTGGTTATTTAAAATTTTCACAAACATTTTTAAAAAGTATTACTGATATTTTTAAATTGCAATAAATAAATATATTTTACACTACTTTGAAATTTTCTAAATACACTATGAACATTTTTAAAAAATTGAAGTAAATATACCAAGGCAATAAGCCCCCACCGACGACACTAATGAGCCAACGACGCACCACGTTCAGCAGAACACCGAGGCATTGACAGCGGCAGTCGCATACACTATGAACATTTTTTCGAATAGATGCTAAATATTTTTCTAAAGTTATTTGAATATTGTTTTACATTGTATAACTATTACTTCAAATACATGTCTGAACTAATTTCCAATACATGTAAAACGTTTTTCACAATACACGTTGTTTTGTTTTTTAATGATATGAATTTTCTAAACTACACAAATTTTCATATTAAAAAATTAGAAATATCAGCAACATATTGAAATGCATGTTTTTTTTCAAGTATCACAACTTTTTTGAATGGTACAAAATATGTTTAGCTACACGAATATATATACATTGTATACTATATTTTCTAAATGCCGAGATTTGTTTTTGAAATGCCTGGTATTTTTAAATTTTCACAAACATTTAAAAAAAATTGTACTGACATTTTAAAAATGCAATAAATAAATAAAATTTACACTGCATTGGCATTTTCTAAATATGCTATGAACATGTTTTAAAATTTTAAGTAAATATACCAAGGCAATAAGCCCTCGCCGACGGCACTAATGAGCCAACGACGCATCACATTCAGCAGGCCACTGAGGCATTGACAGCGGCAGTCGCATACGCTATGAACATATTTTTGAATGCATGCTAAGTATTTTTCTAAAGTTATTTGAATATTGTTTTACATTGTATAACTATTACTTCAAATATATGTTTAAACTAATTTTCAATACATGTAAAACGTTTTTCACAATACATGTTGGTTTATTTTTTAATGATATGAATTTTCTAAACTACACTAACTTTTCATATAAATTTTTTAAAATATCAGCAACATATTGAAACGCATGACTTTTTTTAAAAAATATCGTAACTTTTTTGAATGGTACAGAATATGTTTAGTTACACGAATATATATACATTGTATACTATATTTTCTAAATGCCAAGATTTGTTTTTGAAATGCCTGGTATTTTTAAATTTTCACAAACATTTAAAAAAATAGTACTGAAATTTCTAAAAATGCAATAACTAAATAAATTTGACACTGTATTGACATTTTCTAAATATGATATGAACACTTTTAAAAAATTTAAGTAAATATACCAATGCAATAAGTTCCTGCCTACAGCATTAATGAGCCAACGACGCACCCCATTCAGCAGGCCACTGAGGCATTGACAGCGGCAATCGCATACGCTATGAATTTTTTTTTGAATACATGCTAAATATTTTTCTAAAGTTATTTGAATATTGTTTTACATTGTATAACTATTGCTTCAAATACATGTTTGAACTAATTTTCAATACATGTAAAACATTTTTCACAAGACAGGTTGGTTTATTTTTTAATGATACGAATTTTCTAAATTACACTAACTTTTCATATAAAAAAATTATAAATATCAGCAACATATTGAAATGCATGATATTTTTTGAAATGTGGCAAGTTTTTTGAATGGTACAAAATATGTTTAGTTACACAAACATATTTACATTGTATACTATATTTTCTAAATGCCAACATTTGTTTTTGAAATGGCTGGTATTTTTAATTTTTCACAAATGTTTTTTGAATAGTACAACAATTTTTAAAAATGCAATAAATAAATAAATTTTACACTGTGTTAACATTTTCTAAATACCCTATGAACTTTTTTTAAAATTTTAAGTAAATATACCAAGACAATAAGCCCCCGCCGGCGGCACTAATGAGCCAACGACGCATGACATTCAACAGGCCACTGAGGCATTGACAACAACAGTCGCATCGGTCTTTAGGTAAGTTGTCCCCCCCCCCCCCCCCCCCCCCCGCCCGCGCGCGCGAATCTTTCCTTGTTGATTTTCGTTTTCGTGACTATTCTTTCGGAGGAGTTGGACAAATCATTGCTTTCATGTTAATGGTGAAAAGTATCACAACATTACCACATGGGGGGGGGGGGGGTGAGATATTGGTTTGGTTTTACCTTGCCGAATTTCTTTGTTGTTCTTCACGGAAGGTGTTTGTGTCTTTGTCCGAACTACTATCTATAGGTATTGTTCGGACGGTTTTGCTATTTCACATCTAGATGTGAAATAGCTACCTCACATCTAAGTCCAGGACCATTTGATCTGATTTTTTGTGCGAGCTTCTGATCCCCGTCCAACGCTCGCGTCCGCCCGTTTGTCGTTGTTCTCTTACGTTTTTTGTTGTGGCTCATTGTCGTACCTGGGGCTTGGGCCAGTTTCTGTTTTTTTTCAAAGGAGAGGCAGAGCTTTCTTCAGCCCATTTCCTCTTCTCACTCTATTCCTCTTTCTCTCATCCATCTGCGAGTGACAGGAGCACGAAGGAGAAGGCAGGCAGGTCAATCTGGGAAAAGAGATGGAAGGGCAGCGGGATGAGGTGAGTAGAGGAGAGGAGATGAGGTGAGTACAGGAGATCACGAAGGAGAAGCTAGGCAGCCATGTCGATTGGGGAGAAGAGATGGAAAGGCACCCAGGTCGATCTAGGAGAAGAGATGGACGGGAGCATGAAGGAGAAGGCAGCTAGGTCGATCTGATTGTTCTCTTTTTCTTTCATGTTTGACCACACCTAGAAGGGGAGCCCTGGCGCAGTGGTAAAGATGTTGCCTTGTGACCATGAGGTCACGCATTCAAGTCCTGGAAACAACCTCTTACAGAAATGTAGGGAAAGACTGCGTACTATAGATCCAAAGTGGTCGGACCCTTCCCCGGACACTGCGCAAGCGGGAGCTACATGCACCGGGCTGCCCCCTTTTTTTTTACCACACCTAGGGTTTGTGTTCTGTGCAGGCTAGATCATCTAGAAATGTAGTTATAGATTTGTGTGTTAGATTGGATTTTTGTAGGAGGAAGAGGGGGGTGATAGAGGTGAATCCCGTTGTGATTTTTTCCTGCAATCCAACGATATGGTATGTACCTAGGGGTGCAGGGCGGCGCCCGAACCCGGCCCGCTTCTAATTCAATGGTAAAATTTTTAGTTCTAGACAGATTGAAGTGCGCCACATTAATTTATACTAGCTGTGTGCTAGCTTGGCTGTTTCGCGGGACTTTGCGGGACGCCGTCCTGCACCCCTATATGTACCACAGCCTCGTGTATACTGATGTACATCCAGTAATGTACTACTCCCTCTGTACCATAATATTTGTGGTCGTGGACTAGTAGATTATATACTGATGTTCATGTAGGAACGTAGATGTAGTTTGTTTCTGGTTTCTGCTTGGTTGTGGCGCCCGTTGTTTCTGTAGGGGTGAGAAAATGTCTTTTTTTACCAACTGGTCCAAGTGTGGCATCATTTTCCCCAGGTGAAGATTAGAGGATTGCTAAATTTCATTTTTTTGTAGGTTAAGGGGTGTGAATTTTTAATTTCTGTTTGGATGAAAAATGGGTTCCAAAATCAAGTCCAAATTTCTTGCAGTACTGGCCATATACAACCTTTTCTCCATGTTTTCCTTGTGAAATATGTGAAACACCAGTTCTAAAAATGGGGATTCATGTATAGTATATGGGCGTAGCAGCACGTGTAGGATGTGATTCATGTATAGTAGATTACAGGATGTTTCTCTCTAATTTTTTTTCTCAGGAAGACAGTACTTATGAACTTGGAGGTAGGGCAAACGGAGGCCTCTGGGACCCACAAGCTCAGACGACGCACCCTAGGAGGGTGCCCCTTGATCTAATGGCTCACAGGTGGCCCCTCTCTGGTAACTCTTTGTGCCAATACTTTTTATTTAATCCAAAATAATTCTCCGTAAAATTTCATCCAATTCCGAGAACTTGTTATTTCTGCACAAAAGCAACACCAAAGTAATTCTGCTGAAAAGAACATTAGTCCAGCTTAGCTTCATTCAAATCATGCAAATTAGAGTCCAAAACAAGAGTAAAATTGTTAGAAAAAGTAGATACATTGGAGACGTATCACTCTGTCGTGTTCTCGGGGTCGACTGCCTCTCTTAGCGCTGCCAGTTTCGGCGGGATCTGGCGCGGTTGGGGCGCTCGGGGGGCGACACGTGCCCCGCGCGCCGCCAGAACGGGTGGGGACGCCCCGGGGCCCGACGCGCACCCCCAGTGCGCCGCCGCGGATGTCCCGCCTCCAATGCTCATTGAGGACGGCCTCAGAGTCGTGCTTGTCCCAAAACTGACATCAGCGGGTGTTCCACGGGCCGCCGGGATGCGAGGTTGGTCCCGTGGGGAGAGGCCTGCGGCCGATGTAACGCCATGACACGACGCGACGCGGTCCACTACGTGCACGACGTGGCGTCAAGGGAACACACGTACAGCCAGGCCTTGTGTACATATTATATGTAAAAAAGGCGCATACCACCGAGGACGGGCGCATACCGCCGACGATGGGGCAGGCAACTACTTTTTAAAATAAGGTCATCCTGTGTTTTTTTTTTATGAAGGGGTACGAGCTAATTTCATCCGTCTTTGTGTTTGGGGGTGTATCGAAGCAGAAGCATTGCTCTAATATACGGCGGTAGATTTGTAAAGAACATGTGCTGCAAAACTATGGCATATCAACTTATCAGGATTGAAGTTTGCAGATTCGTCTATTATCATTTGTCCCATCTAATATTTCTAGGTGAAGTAGTCAGTATATACACGGGAAAATCTGTTTCTTTTTCTGTCAAGGACAAGCCCTGTCATTCCTGCTTCTGACAAAAACGGGAAACCATCAGTAAGAATTTAAGCTGTTAATACAATCAGCGAAATCGTGAAAATTGTACTGGTTCAGTTCATGATTCTCTTCGCCAGGTTACCTCAGTTACAGACCGAATCTGTTGGCACTGTTTCAAAATGAGATACAGGAAAAAGAAGACGCACAGTACAGATCAGCTAATCGATACCCATCCAATCGATCGGTGGCTCCAGCATGGGCTTTTTCAGCGGGGGCTGGACAAAATCAGCGTCCGGATCATCGAGAAACATTCTTCTCCTCTTCTTTGAACTCAGCGCAGCACGGATCCAAGTCATCCCAAACAAGCGAATTGCATTCTGAGGAAGCAGCCTACCCCTGGGCCCAAGCTTTTTCCCATATGAGTTTTGGAACTCCCAGCTGGGCACGAATGCCTCAATACCATAACCAATGCAGTTGACGGCATGGGTGAGCATTTTCTCATGGCAGTATTTTTTGTAACTAAGGATTGGTTTACACTTGTATTTCGCGATGTAGTCGTAGTAGCTCTCGCCACAATGGAAGACAAGGAGGAGCGGGCCACTACGCATTGTTTCGACCGCCCTTTCGATGGCCTCCTTGTTCAATGAGAAGAATGAGTCGAGCCCTTCCACCACATACCTGATACCAGTCAAGTTCTGAAAAAGAAAGGAATATCAAATGTTGAACATTTGTAAGCTCAACGGCAAATGACCAAATACTGATAATTATATCTAAGTGCACACGGCCCCAACTGTATTGAAGCTCCTGTAATTTCTAAGTCAACCATGATGGGACAGCACATCAGCAGAGTAGTAAATGTTGATATATATATCTGCTTGGTTTCCCTTTTACCATCCATGTACCACACTAATGCATTCTTATTTTACTGGAACATCACTCATGATGGTTAAAAACAACAGACTGACTTATTTTCTTGCGAATAATAACAGACTGACTCGAGCACAATGAATCACTAATAAAATATAAGTCAATCAAATCCTGGTATTTCTATAACAAAAATGGAGCATTACTAGTAAACCAGATTAGTAATAAAATTGATTTGTGATGGGACATTACTAGTAAACCAGATTAATATTGATTTCTGATGGGACATTACTAGCAAACCAATGAAGCACAATGTACTTTTTGTTAGCAAAAAAATTGATTTGTAATGGGACATTGCTAGTAAACCAGATTAGTCATTGGGTAACGAGAATCAATAGATGAACAATTAGGCAGTCACCTGATTTTCATAATCATCCTCAGACAGAATACCCGTAGAGCTGACCACTTTCATGCAGCGCGCTGTCCTGTCAGTTTCTCCACTCACTAATGCTTGCTCCTGGTCTTGAAGATGCTTGGATGATAAGCGGACAATTACTCCTTTAAGCCTCAGGTGGGATTCCATACATGCCATCATTGCCTCATAAATACATGTGGCTGCAGTGAAAGATTAGTTAAGTTGCAATTGATGGATTGATTGTTAGGTATATTACAACAAATAATATGGCATACATTCTGGATTCCAAAATACTACTCCGGCGGATACTCTAGTGTAAAAACGCTCTTATATTATGCGACGGAGGGAGTAGTATACTAGGTAGAAATGGATATGGCACTTACGCAATCCTTTTTGATCTCGCTCCGGCGGTAGAACTTTTATCCCACCAGCCACCAGGTGTTCCCTCCTTGTCCGGTACTCTCACCCTGCCCCACGTAACCCTTCTATGCGCTTGAAAGTACCGATGGTACAATGAATCTGCAGGGGGAACAAAGGGCATATCGCCTATCCCTGCGTAATCAGTGAAAGTCAGCTTCATTGATAATATTTCTATGATCAAATTAAAATTTACGGAAGTTACTTGATATAAAGAAAAATAAGCGTCAATTGGAAAAGGGCAATGCCAATGGATAGATTTAAGGGTCCATAAATATCGAGTAATATATTTATTTCATCTCAATTGCACTTGACCTCAATCAAGATTTTTTTTTCAAAAAGGAGGATATACCACCAGCCTTTCTCTGTACTGGTTGATGGACAGTCATATGTTATTAATTATAAAACAATGCCAAACAAAGCCCAGTATTGTACCAATCAAATAGGCTTGCAAAAATAAAATAAACCAAGGCCATCCACGAAGGACATGCCTCCATACAACATCTCCGAAACAATGCTAGATCAGCCTAATCCAGCAAGCATCGTTGCCGACAAATACCCTAGATCATGGCTTTCGAGTCGAACAACCAGTCACGACTAGCTGCAAGGTCAAATCAACATATCAACTCGACTAATTGGCTAAGTCGAGCGACTCAATCGACTAGTCTCGACTAGTCCAGCTTTTTGAGTCGAACGTCCTTGATCGCCTCAGTTTTCCCCCAACCCATACCTATCATGGCTTACGCGACCCTCTGCCTTGGCCGTTGCCATCGTCCTACAATCCTACCAGCCGGCGCCGCCGCAAGCTGGTCTGCTCCTCCCCTGGTTGCTGCTCCTCCAGTAGTTGTTGTTGCTCCTCCCCTGGTTGCTGTTGTTGGTGGTCTACTCCTCCCCTGATTGCCATCGGCTCCTCCTAGTCTACTGCACCTCTGATAACTACTATCTTCTCTGTACCTATTGCTTGACTCATGTCGACTAGTAGACCATGAGTCTTGACTAGTCACAACTAGTCAAGAGTGGCTACCCTAGAACGACTCGTCGACTCGAAAAATTGCCCTAGAGACGTCGGGAGGGGCCACACATCGAGGTTGATCCACACGACACCTGTCACTCGCCATATTGACATCTGCTACTGTGCCAAGCACGGGCTCTAATGCCCCCAACCCTTAGCTCTGCCACCAAATATCGCCGGTTGTGACATCTTATTACGCCCATGGGTTGCAGGGCCATCCGAACCCAAGTGCGAGCTTGAGGCTCCTAGGAGAAGCCCTTCGCACCACAAGCACTCGCCGCCGACACACACTCTAGAACTGCCACATGCAACCGATCATGGGTTGAAGGCCTACATGGGCCTAGATCCGCCCCAACGACTTTGAGTAGACACTCCTCATGCCACCATCAAGCAACCCGACGCGCTCATTGCCGTCACGCATACCTGATTCGCTAGATATCCCTAATTCGACACATGAGCCGATGACATTAGGGCAGGTAAGCGCACCAGTTCCCCATAACATCGCGGGAGGTTTTCACCGACTAGACCGACCACGCTTATGTGTGTCATCCCCTACAACAGCTAGCACCAACTCCGCCTGAGCCGGGGGCCATGCAGACACGAAGATCCTCTGTGTCCACAGCGTGTGAAGTTGGCATTGCCAACACGCCCGTCTACACGTCGGTAGAGGAGACCGAGCCAGTGGAGGTGACCCTCCTGGTGGATGTAGGTGGTCTACGCGGCTGCCTCTGGAATTGAAATGCCCCCAATGAGGATCGCCAGCACAAATTGTACGAGCGCAGGCCTAGACCAACGGGCTCCGGTGTCCTCTGGCGAGCCACACGCCGTCATGGCCGCAGGCGTGCCTCCACCGCACTGGTTGAACCATGCCCCATGGAGGAGCCAACGCCAACGGAGCAACAACCCGGTCAAAAATGAAGATTTTTTGTTATGTAGAGATCTGGGCACTCCCCCTTTCGAAGAAAAATGAAATTCTTTTTGTAATCACCATGAACTTGAACATAATGGAGGAAATTGAATTACTTTAGCAACCTTTTACAAAAGGAAGCTGCTTTGAGACCCAAGAAAAACGCACTTGCTTACGAGCAACAAGGGGGCTCATAAGCAAGGCAGACAAAGAAAGGGGTGTATGTGAGCAAAGGCAGATGAACTAGTTGGGACCAAGGTTGTTGACGATACAGGTAGGGGAATGGGGTTTTCAGATGATACAAGTCGTCTCCTTGTCCGGTGGGTGCCGGGCCGGGGGAGGAGGAGTGAGGTGAGGGGGCGGTCGCTGCCGTGCCGGCGCGGAGGAGGGCGTGCATCAAGAGGAGGGGTTCCACCGTCTTGTTTTGGACCCGCGCCGCCGTCAAGGGGCCGCCTGGAGGTCGTCTCCTTCTCCACGGTCGCTGCCGGGCCGGGAGAGAAGGGGCGAGGGCAGGGGCTTTCCCTGCATCATCCGTCCGTGCGCCTCTCGTCCGCCTCGCCCCCGCCGCCGCCTTGCACCCCCGACTCGATCCCGCCGCCGCCGCCCGCCCCCCGCCCTCCCTCCTCCCTCCCGCAGTGCGTAGGCTCTCTGTCTGTCTCGGCAAATGGGTTTCTTCAAGAGAAAAGAAAGGAGAATGGGGGATACAGCCGAGGAGGGAGCCGAGTCGTGGCAGACCCTCGCCGACCGGTGGGCCGCGCTCTCGGTGGGGGGAAGGCGTCAGTGACCAAGTGTCTGCGTAGCGGGTGTCCGCGTCTCGGTACGTACGTACGTACGCCCAGCCTTTTTACCGGTCCTCCGCCGGTCGCCATGTGCAGTGGGATGGATGGATGGGTGCGAGACCGTCCGTGTCAACAACACCCCGCCTCCTCTTCCAACTCGATTTTGAATCCATGTGGTGGGAAGGGAAAATTGTGTCAAATGCCAATAATAATAATAATTATTATTATAATAATATGTAAATCTTTTTTTTGCCTTTTCTCAAACATTTTTTCCAGGAAATTGTTTCCCCATCAACTTTGTGTTTGGGCGGGAAAGGAAGACACGCAATGAAGGGGTGGGGAAATGGCATGTGACTCCACCTCCACCACCTCAGCCACTAGAGCTTTCGCCACCATCCACGCATGGTGCCTTCACGCATGGGGAAATGGGCCGAGATAGTCGCCACCATCAATGAGGGACGTGACCGGGTGATCGGACCCAGCGACATGTGACTCCACCTCCACCACCTCAGCCACTAGAGCTTTCGCCACCATCCACGCATGGTGCCTTGCATGGCGAGCATGCCTCGCTTCCACAGCGTGCTGGCCGTACACCATGCCAGCATTTACCTCCGCCTCGGAGCCCAGCCTCGCATGGACAGCGTGCCACCAAAAGGGCCACGCCGCCATCCCGGAGTTCGTGAGCCAGACGGACCGCACCGCGTCTGGCGAGGTAGGGGTACATCGCCTCCCACCACAAGCCCCGATGGATCCAATTGCTATTTGCACAGACATGGTGGACTCCCGCCAGAATGGGTCCATCCGCAGTCAAGCGCACTCCTCCCGTGAGTGGGAGAGAGCCGCATGGACCACCCTCTCCTCCTAAAGAATGCAAGGACAAGGTCCCAGTCGACGGATCTGGACCTCTCAGAGTCATATCCGCTGCCTACCATGTTAGAGACAGCCGGAGTTAGCCGGAGAAGAGTGGAATGGAACGAATTGGTCAGGTTTGATTCGCAGTGTAGATGTGGATGAATTTATGTGGAATCGGATGAGCCATAGTGGACCGAATCTGACATGGTGGACATGCCTCCATGTCCGTCCCACATATGGGCTAGATATGGGGTTTGCCAGCCAGCCCGAATGTTTGATCTGCTTTTCGGACATCGGTTGAGTGACAAATTACATCTGGACAGTGACCAGACAGGTCGCCCGAGCATTTGGAACATCCAGTTGTAGATGTTGTTAGTACGCAGCTTCTAATTTCTTGGCTCCACGTTATTCGACTCCAAACAAAAACCTTTCTCTGCGTACTGTTCTTATTTCTTATTGCCCGTCTCTGCATGCACGCCTCTACGTGGTTTTCATTTTCTTTACCAAGTCCCCGCGTGATCTTTGTATAAGTGAGGATGGACACAAGGGCACAAGGCACCATCAACACCGTAGGTCCATTCCAACTTCCTCACAAATCCTTCCTTCCCTTCCTCACAAATCTCACGATTCCATTCCAACTTCCAACGATGTAGGTCCTTTTCAGGATTCAAGAGGACAACAGCCGACAGGGAGGACCTGAACTGAATCACCTGAAAGGCAAGGAAAGTTCAGTCCAATCTCCCGATCTTCGTTTTTTAAGCGTCGTCGCATCAATACCTAGTAATCCTGTGAGCCCTTTACTTTGAATTTTGATTTCTGCCAGCTGTTTGATTCTTCCAAAATCTTACAGTTAATTTTAATATTCTTTTCATCTATTAGGTGTCTAGTATTGCAAGATCCAAGTCATGTCTGCATTTAGAAAACATGTGTCACGCCCCAAAACATGGTTCGGACGTAACAGCCACCACGCGTTTATAAACAAAAGATTATAAACGTGTGAGGCCTAAACTAAAACTTTTCACAATAATACACATAATAAGCATGTATTCTTTATTCTGGGGATACATAGTTCTTGCTGAAAATAAACTTCTAAAGTACTTCAATTTATTCCCTCCCGGCGCGTGCTACGCCTACTGCTCAAAGCCAAGCTCAGGATCATTACCACTTTGGGCTGCAAAAATAGAAATTAAGCAAGGGTGAGTATGATGATTCATACCCAGCAAGTAGCATTTATTCAAGGGTACAAAAGGAGAAAGTGTTATGGATATCACAACGGTGTAATTCAGTTTCAAGGAAATGATACGACAGCAATGAAGAAATTTAGCGGCGGAAAATAAAGTAGTGCAAAAGGCTGAATTAAAAGATGATATTAAACAGAGTTCAACGGAAAACTGGAAATATTTATAGCGGTGTATAGGGAAAAACATTGGTATCACGCGTGACCAGCAAGGTTCCCTACCCGGGACTCACAGGGGTGAATATTCACACTTTTACACTCTTAAGAGGGGTACTCCGACATCGACAGTCTCGACCAGAACCACGTGGGTTCTAGAAGAGCAGAGCCCTTCGACCCCCTGAGGCACGACAACTTGACTTACTAGTATGGGTCGTTCCCAAGGATCCATCACCGATACCCTGTTCGGAACAAGTGTCGCCCCTAGCGGAGAACTCAGACAGTCCCATACCTGAACCGTGACCGGTACAATATGTTTGCGGTCGTGACACCAATATAGACAATATGTGAATATGGAAATAAGGAGGTCAGTGGTATGATGAAACTTATGTAGTAATCCTCACGTCTCCACGTAAGCCCAAATAATCATGACGATTACTTGCTCACCGGAACATATTTCTCTTCAACAGTACCGTGGCCAACGAACAGAGGACAGTTGCAGAAGAACTCATATATCACGGTACAGTGGCTAGCAAAAGAAATACTAGCAGCAGTATATCTCTAGATCAGTGTAACAGTGTGCAAGTCGCAGGACCAAGCACATCAACGAAATATGAACAGAGGAACTGCTACTTGCCTGACAGCAGTACCCGTCTACCACGCGGTCGCTAGGAACAACACTAGCGAGAGCTCCAACTTCTTCTTCCAGCAGACGACTCTGACTAGTGTGTCAATGGTCCTACGCTACAGCACCTGGTCGCCTTATATACTGGTAACAAGTGAGTAGCTCCTTGTGAACACATTAATCGTCGTCCAGCCGCCGTAACTCCTGCTTGCTCCAAAGGATAAGCTAGTGCCCCTTTGCTTCACCTAATGGCTGGTTCGATGCACCTACTAGCTCATGCATGCATATGTTTCTAATCAGAGCAATGACACGTACATTCTATCTCTCAAGGAAAAGACATGTAGCCATGCAACAAGCCTTCTCATCGCCGCATGCAAAAATATCTACTGCCCTAGACGGTGGTACAGTGTAATCCAAGAGCTAGCTGGCCTGTGAGAAGAAAATACAGCTAACCTTACTGAGCTAGTCGGCAGGCTACGTACATGCATTACGGCAACGGTGACTAGATGGATGCATGCAGTGCGTTGAGTACAGACCATGGATGTGGTGCATGCCATGCATTGATGCATGCATGTAAGTGTACGTGGATTGCTCAAGCAAACGTAATACTTCACCATCTTCTAATACAAAGAAAAATCTACTAATGATTGGGATGCACCTATTGGTCTTAGGATATTTATCTCCAAAATTATTTATAAATACTAGCATGCCTGAGTTACTAGAAAAATGATAGTTAAGAAAAATTTAATTCTAAATGACAATCGATGCATTTTAATTATCCTTAAGTAACACACGGGTGTTACATCCTCCCCGCCTTATAAAAATTTCGTCCTCGAAATTCAATTACCGGTCGATAGAAGATGCGGAAAGTTTTTGTGAAGTTCGTCTTCTTTTTCCCATGTCGCCTCGTCCTCATTGTGGTTATTCCACTGGACTTTGACAAATCGGATAGTCCTTTTTCTCATTACTCGATCTTTGACATCTAGTATTCTCAGGGGGTACTCCTCGTATGATAGGTCTGGTCTCAGTTCCACGATTGGTAGTTGTGTTGCTTCTGGCAGTGTCTCGCATTTCTTCAGTGTGGATACATGAAAAACATTATGTACCCCTGACAAGTTTGGAGGCAGCTCTAATCGGTAGGCTACTGGTCCAACTCTGCCAATAATTTGAAAAGGTCCTACATACCTTGGACTCAACTTTCCTTTCAAACCAAAACGTCTCGTACCTTTTCGAGGTGAAACCTTTAGGTATACTAGATCTCCCTCTTGAAATTCAACTTCCCTTTGTTTGGTGTCTGCCTGTTTCTTTTGACGGTTCTGTGCCGCCGTTAAATGCTCCCGAACTACTCGTAGTTTTTCCTCTGCCTGTTGAACTAATTCTGGGCCTATATACTTCCTCTCACCAATTTCTTCCCAGCATATAGGAGAACGACATCTCTTACCATACAAAGCTTCATACGGAGCCATCTTTATACTGGATTGATAACTGTTGTTGTATGCAAATTTGACTAGAGGAAGGGACTCATCCCACTTTTCTTTGAAGTCCAACATGCTTGCTCGAAGCATATCTTCCAGTATTTGTATGACTCGCTCTGTTTGTCCATCAGACTGGGGATGATAGGCTGTACTAAAATTCAGTTTGGTCCCCAAGGTCTTATGTAAACTTCTCCAAAATCTTGAAACGAACCTTGGATCTCGATCTGAAGCAATATTTACAGGGACGCCATAGTTCATAACTATCTCCCTAATATATAACGAATCTTGCTATTTCTCTCTTCATATTTGGCCACCAAAAATTTCCTTTAATACCCCGATACATCTTTGTGCTACCAGGATGTACAGTGTATGGAGTGGTGTGAGCTTCTTGCATGATCTCCAATTTCAACTCTGCATTTTTAGGTACACAAATACGTTCTCTCAACCATATAGATCCATCCATCCGTATGTGAAATTCTGATGGCTTTCCTTGCTCTATGCTTTCTCGGAGACTGACAAGAAAAGGATCTTCCAGTTGCTTTATCCTAATTCTTTCTTGAAGACCAGGTTTGACCTGTAGTGCCATAATAGTGATCGATGGGTCACGTACATGCACCTCTATTCCCATCTTATCTAAGTCCTCCAAAATCTTCCTTTGTGCGGTGATTAAAGATGCCACATTGCAATCAGCTTTTCTGCTTAGCGCGTCAGCTACTGCGTTTGCTTTACCCGGATGGTAATTGATATTGACATCGTAGTCTTTAAATTGCTTGATCCATCTTCTCCGCCGCATATTTAATTCCTTTTGTGTGAAGATATATTTTAAACTCTTGTGGTCAGTAAAAATCTCACAGTGTTCTCCATACAAATAATGTCTCCATATTTTTAGAGCAAAGATTATAGCACGTAATTCCAGATCGTGTGTTGGATAATTTTTCTCATATGGTCTAAGTTGTCGAGAGGCATATGCGATTACCTTGTTGTTCTGCATGAGGACACAACCGAAACCAATTTTTGAAGCATCACAGAAAATAGTAAATCCAATCCCATTTATTGGTACTGCGAGAACTGGGGCAGACACTAGTCGACGTTTTAATTCTTGAAAACTTTCTTTGCACTTCTCGGTCCAGTCGAACTTTACTCCTTTGCGAGTGAGCTGTGTCAGTGGCGCTGCAAGCTGAGCAAAACCTTCAATAAATCTCCGGTAATATCCGGCTAACCCAAGAAAACTTCTTATCTCAGTAATCGTGGTTGGTCTATTCCAGTCCAACACTGCCTGAACTTTTGTTGGGTCTGCAGATATACCCTCTCCAGAAATAATGTGGCCTAGGAATGATACTTTGTCTAACCAAAAGTCGCACTTCTTGAGTTTAGCGTATAACTGGTGTTTCCTCAATGTTTGAAGTACTGCTCTCAAATGTTCGGCGTGTTCCTCTTCTGTCTTTGAATATATTAAAATATCATCAATAAATACCACAACAAACTGGTCCATGAATGGTCTGAATACACGATTCATTAAATCCATAAAAGCTGCCGGTGCATTTGTTAATCCAAACGGCATGACTATATATTCGTAGTGTCCGTATCTGGTGCGAAAAACTGTCTTTGGAATATCTCCTTCTTTAATTTTTAGCTGGTGATACCCCGATTGCAAATCTATCTTTGAAAATACCCGCGAGCCTTGTAGCTGATCAAATAAATCATCGATCCTAGGCAAGGGATATTTATTCTTAATAGTTACCTTATTCAGCTCCCGATAATCAATACATAATCGCCAACTGCCATCTTTCTTCTTTACAAATAATACTAGAGCGCCCCATGGTGACATGCTTGGACGAATAAATCCCTTTTCTTCTAACTCTTTGATCTGTTGCTTGAGTTCTTTTAGTTCTGCTGGAGCCATTCTGTATGGGGTCTTTGAAATAGGATTAGTACCAGGGACCAGGTTTATGCTGAACTCAATCTCTCGCTCCGGTGGAATTCCAGGTAACTCTTTAGGAAATACATCAGGAAATTCTCTAACCACAGGAATATCCTCTATACGTTTCTCCTTTATTTCCAAGTTCCTAACTTGTGCGTACCTTGTTTTCTTGTGGCTCCCTTGGTACACTATTTTCTGTTGACCAGGTACTTGAAGTATCACTTTCTTCCCATGGCAATCAATAGTTGCATGATTTTCAATCAACCAATCCATGCCTAGTATTATATCAAAATCATGCATATCTAGTACTATCAAATCTGCCTGAAGTTCATGTCCCCTTATAATAACCGGACAGTTAGTGCATACCCTTCGAGTTATCATCTCAGCCATTGGAGACTCTACCACGATTTTTTTCTTTATAGGTGTACTTTCTATTCCATGGGTACCAATAAATTTAGAAGATATAAAAGAGTGGGTAGCACCAGAGTCAAACAAAACAACCGCATTATGAGAACATACTCGGAACGTACCTGTAACCACATTGCTATCATTGTCCACCTCATTTTGGGTCAAATGATTTACTTTAGCACGAACAGGCTGTTGCTTCCTTCCAGGATTGTTCGTGTACCGAGGAGCAATATTCGCCTTAGGAGGCGGTGCAGGTAGGTACAATGGTGTTTTTGGTGCAGGCAAAGCAAATGACTGATTATGAGTAAAATTCTTGTTCCGGCACTGACTGATAACATGTCCCTCCTTGCCGCATCCGAAGCATTTTCCCTGTCGCTGCTCACACTGGGAAGCCATATGATCTCCATGACAAATAACACATTTATTAACTATGGGCTGATATGTTGCTCGATTATTTGGGCGCCAATTTTGATGTGCCTTCCTTTGCATGTTTCCTTGACCACGGTCGTCGAACCTCATCTTTTTGTTTGGTTTCTCAACTTCAGCACGTTCTTCAAGGTATGCTTGTTCCACTGTAAGAGCCTTGTTAGCTATGTCACGAAATGATTTTAATTCAAATACCTCCACGCGCGCCTTGATGGGTTGACGTAAGCCTTGAGCGAACCTTCGCGCCTTTACTTCATCATTTTCAACGTACGCCATCGCATAACGGGCAAGTCTGGAAAATTTAATTTCATATTCTGCCACGCTTTTATCACCTTGCTTTAGCTGTAGAAATTCAAGCTCCATTTTCCTCTGAACACTTTCAGGACAATATTTTCTTTGAAATTCTTGCCTAAATATCGCCCAAGTAACCAAATAATTTTCTGGATATTTCTTTTTGTGCACATTCCACCAATCAAAAGCTCCACCTTGTAACATAAACGTAGCTAGTGTCACCTTCTCTTGCTCTGGACAGTGCCTTGCTTCAAATATTTTTTCTATCTCAGTTAACCAGTCATCTGCGTCCATAGGATTAGCACTGCCAAGAAAGGCAGGCGGCTTCAGTCGCATGAATTGGCGCAAGCTGTCCCGTGTCCCACCCTCATGAGAGTTCTCTCCTCGGGGTGACTGTTGTACTAACTGCTCCAAGATTACAGTCTGTCGCATTTGAGTTTGTTCCTGGCGGTTCAAAATCTCCAAGAGCAAATTACTTGGAGGAAGTTGATCTTCTGCGGTCCTTTGAGATCCACCGCTACCTCCAGCGTGGGTAGTAGAAAAATCTCCATGATCGTGGTTAGCCATCTATACAATCATGAAGGATGGAGAGCAAAATAAATAAATAAACTGCCACTCTTCATAGCATGCATCAGTACATAAAAGTTGATTTTACTATATAAGAGGGGGTTGACACGTACAACCAAAATTTGCACAGCCTCACCTGACAGGAGTGCTAGTGTCAACATCAAGATACATGCAAAGGCTAGTAAAAGTGGAAGCAACCTACTACTACTAGGGTTGCTACAGGAGGCAGACATCACATGCGAACTGGATAGGTCACACCATTACACACTAGATACTAGTAGCTCTGCCACTTCATTTATTTAAGCTAGTATGTACGACCACTCAAGTTGTACTATCGCCTGCTAGCTAGTACGTTGCACGCCCTTAGTTCTTTCCTTTCTCATCCTTCATTGTTACAAGCTGCTGACGGAGGCACCAGTTCTCTGCCTTCAAATCCATCATCTCACTCTCCTGTTTGTTGTTGACGTCTTCCAGCTCATCTCTTTCTTGCTTCAGCTTCTTGGTCTTGTGTCCCTCCTCCTCGATCCAGCGATCGCGGTCCTCCACCTCTATTTCATGGTCATGCTTTATTTCATAAAGTTGGGCCTGATGCTCCTGCTCTAACTCGTCTAGTTCTTGCTTCCTACGAACCTCATGGTACTGCTGGAGTTGTGCAATCTCCTCCTGGTGTTGCTGCTCAGAACGTGCCAAGTCCAGCAAAGTCTCCCAGTACTCATAGCTATGCAAGTCCACTAGGCCAAAGTTCAGACTAAAGTAGAGTGATTTAAGCGCTTCACGAGCCGCCGAGCACCCAGCTTCACGATCATCCTCGCCATAGCCATAGAAGGTAGTGTATGCACCAGGGTCATGTGGAGTGACCTGCACGTGCACAGCTCCCTGGATTCCTCCATCCGAAAGAGCACTAGTAGAGATCACTGGTGCCTCTAGGTGAAAATGATCGGCTACCTCCTCGAGGATTTGCACAAAGTTAAGATGGAAGATGGTTGGGCCATCCATCCCTGATTCCAACCACACATATTAGCACTAACAAAATGCATGCATAAGAAGTGAAATACTAAATTTCATGACAGGACATATAATCAAATGAGCCACGTAAATGTTAGCTTCACATAAAATAAGCACAAAAAAGAGCGTTTCTAACTTACACGCACAAAATAATACCCTGGTTATTCCCCATTAGTTGCAACAGTTTTTAATTTTATTTAACCTAAGCTCTGATACCACTTAAGCTGTCACGCCCCAAAACATGGTTCGGACGTAACAGCCGCCACGCGTTTATAAACAAAAGATTATAAACGTGTGAGGCCTAAACTAAAACTTTTCACAATAATACACATAATAAGCATGTATTCTTTATTCTGGGGATACATAGTTCTTGCTGAAAATAAACTTCTAAAGTACTTCAATTTATTCCCTCCCGACGCGTGCTACGCCTACTGCTCAAAGCCAAGCTCAGGATCATTAACACTTTGGGCTGCAAAAATAGAAATTAAGCAAGGGTGAGTATGATGATTCATACCCAGCAAGTAGCATTTATTCAAGGGTACAAAAGGAGAAAGTGTTATGGATATCACAACGGTGTAATTCAGTTTCAAGGAAATGATACGACAGCAATGGACAGATTTAGCGGCAGAAAATAAAGTAGTGCAAAAGGCTGAATTAAAAGATGATATTAAACAGAGTTCAACGGAATACTGGAAATATTTATAGCGGTGTATAGGGAAAAATATTGGTATCACACGTGACCAGCAAGGTTCCCTACCCGGGACTCACAGGGGTGAATATTCACACTTTTACACTCTTAAGAGGGGTACTCCGACATCGATAGTCTCGACCAGAACCACGTGGGTTCTAGAAGAGCAGAGCCCTTCGACCCCCTGAGGCATGACAACTTGACTTACTAGTATGGGTCGTTCCCAAGGATCCATCACCGATACCCTGTTCGGAACAAGTGTCGCCCCCAGCGGAGAACTCAGACAGTCCCATACCTGAACCATGACCGGTACAATATGTTTGCGGTCGTGACACCAATATAGACAATATGTGAATATGGAAATAAGGAGGTCAGTGGTATGATGAAACTTATGTAGTAATCCTCACGTCTCCACGTAAGCCCAAATAATCATGACGATTACTTGCTCACCGGAACATATTTCTCTTCAACAGTACCGTGGCCAACGAACAGAGGACAATTGCAGAAGAACTCATATATCACGGTACAGTGGCTAGCAAAAGAAATACTAGAAGCAGTATATCTCTAGATCAGTGTAACAGTGTGCAAGTCGCAGGACCAAGCACAGCAATGAAATATGAACAGAGGAACTGCTACTTGCTTGACAGCAGTACCCGTCTACCACGCGGTCGCTAGGAAAACACCAGCGAGAGCTCCAACTTCTTCTTCCAGCAGACGACTCTGACTAGTGTGTCAATGGTCCTACGCTACAGCACCTGGTCGCCTTATATACTGGTAACAAGTGAGTAGCTCCTTGTGAACACATTAATCGTCGTCCAGCTGCCGCCGTAACTCCTGCTTGCTCCAAAGGATAAGCTAGTGCCCCTTTGCTTCACCTAATGGCTGGTTCGATGCACCTACTAGCTCATGCATGCATATGTTTCTAACCAGAGCAATGACACGCACATTCTATCTCTCAAGGAAAAGACACGTAGCCATGCAACAAGCCTTCTCATCGCTGCATGCAAAAATATCTACTGCCCTAGACGGTGGTACAGTGTAATCCAAGAGCTAGCTGGCCTGTGAGAAGAAAATACAGCTAACCTTACTGAGCTAGTCGGCAGGCTACGTACATGCATTACGGCAACGGTGACTAGATGGATGCATGCAGTGCGTTGAGTACAGACCATGGATGTGGTGCATGCCATGCATTGATGCATGCATGTAAGTGTACGTGGATTGCTCAAGCAAACGCAATACTCCACCATCTTTTAATAGAAAGAAAATCTACTAATGATTGGGATGCACCTATTGGTCTTAAGATATTTATCTCCAAAATTATTTATAAATACTAGCATGCCTGAGTTACTAGAAAAATGATAGTTAAGCAAAATTTAATTCTAAATGACAATCGATGCATTTTAATTATCCTTAAGTAACACACGGGTGTTACATCCTCCCTGACTTATAAAAATTTCGTCCTTGAAATTCAATTACCGGTCGATAGAAGATGCGGAAAGTTTTTGTGAAGTTCGTCTTCTTTTTCCCATGTCGCCTCGTCCTCATTGTGGTTATTCCACTGGACTTTGACAAATCGGATAGTCCTTTTTCTCATTACTCGATCTTTGACATCTAGTATTCTCAGGGGGTACTCCTCGTATGATAGGTCTGGTCTCAGTTCCACGATTGGTAGTTGTGTTGCTTCTGGCAGTGTCTCGCATTTCTTCAGTGTGGATACATGAAAAACATTATGTACCCCTGACAAGTTTGGAGGCAGCTCTAATCGGTAGGCTACTGGTCCAACTCTGCCAATAATTTGAAAAGGTCCTACATACCTTGGACTCAACTTTCCTTTCAAACCAAAACGTCTCGTACCTTTTCGAGGTGAAACCTTTAGGTATACTAGATCTCCCTCTTGAAATTCAACTTCCCTCCGTTTGGTGTCTGCCTGTTTCTTTTGACGGTTCTGTGCCGCCGTTAAATGCTCCCGAACTACTCGTAGTTTTTCCTCTGCCTGTTGAACTAATTCTGGGCCTATATACTTCCTCTCACCAATTTCTTCCCAGCATATAGGAGAACGACATCTCTTACCATACAAAGCTTCATACGGAGCCATCTTTATACTGGATTGATAACTGTTGTTGTATGCAAATTTGACTAGAGGAAGGGACTCATCCCACTTTTCTTTGAAGTCCAACATGCTTGCTCGAAGCATATCTTCCAGTATTTGTATGACTCGCTCTGTTTGTCCATCAGACTGGGGATGATAGGCTGTACTAAAATTCAGTTTGGTCCCCAAGGTCTTATGTAAACTTCTCCAAAATCTTGAAACGAACCTTGGATCTCGATCTGAAGCAATATTTACAGGGACGCCATAGTTCATAACTATCTCCCTAATATATAACCTTGTTAATTTTTCAAGGGTCATTGTTTTCTTGACTGGTATGAATTGTGCCACCTTGGTCAATCTGTCTACTATAACCCATATAGAATCATATCCTGCGGAAGTTTTCGGCAATCCGGTAACAAAATCCATACTGATATCCTCCCATTTCCAACTAGGAATTCTTAGCGGTTGCAGGAGGCCTGGTGCTTTTTGATGGTCCACCTTTACCTGCTGACATATTGGACATTCCAGGACGAATCTTGCTATTTCTCTCTTCATATTTGGCCACCAAAAATTTCCTTTAATACCCCGATACATCTTTGTGCTACCAGGATGTACAGTGTATGGAGTGGTGTGAGCTTCTTGCATCATCTCCAATTTCAACTCTGCATTTTTAGGTACACAAATACGTTCTCTCAACCATATAGATCCATCCATCCGTATGTGAAATTCTGATGGCTTTCCTTGCTCTATGCTTTCTCGGAGACTGACAAGAAAAGGATCTTCCAGTTGCTTTATCCTAATTCTTTCTTGAAGATCAGGTTTGACCTGTAGTGCCATAATAGTGATCGATGGGTCACGTACATGCACCTCTATTCCCATATTGTCTAAGTCCTCCAAAATCTTCCTTTGTGAGGTGATTAAAGATGCCACATTGCAATCAGCTTTTCTGCTTAGCGCGTCAGCTACTGCGTTTGCTTTACCCGGATGGTAATTGATATTGACATCGTAGTCTTTAAATAGCTCGATCCATCTTCTCTGCCGCATATTTAATTCCTTTTGTGTGAAGATATATTTTAAACTCTTGTGGTCTATAAAAATCTCACAGTGTTCTCCATACAAATAATGTCTCCATATTTTTAGAGCAAAGAATATAGCACCTAATTCCAGATCGTGTGTTGGATAATTTTTCTCATATGGTCTAAGTTGTCGAGAGGCATATGCGATTACCTTGTTGTTCTGCATGAGGACACAACCGAAACCAATTTTAGAAGCATCACAGAAAATAGTAAATCCAATCCCATTTATTGGTACTGCGAGAACTGGGGCAGACACTAGTCGACGTTTTAATTCTTGAAAACTTTCTTTGCACTTCTCGGTCCAGTCGAACTTTACTCCTTTGCGAGTGAGCTGTGTCAGTGGCGCTGCAAGCTGAGCAAAACCTTCAATAAATCTCCGGTAATATCCGGCTTGTTGGAAATATGCCCTAGAGGCAATAATAAATTGATTATTATTATATTTCCTTGTTCATGATAATCGTTTATTATCCATGCTATAATTGTATTGATAGGAAACTCAGATACATGTGTGGATACATAGACAACACCATGTCCCTAGTAAGCCTCTAGTTGACTAGCTCGTTGATCAATAGATGGTTACGGTTTCCTAACCATGGACATTGGATGTCGTTGATAACGGGATCACATCATTAGGAGAATGATGTGATGGACAAGACCCAATCCTAAGCATAGCACTAGATCGTGTAGTTCATATGCTATAGCTTTTCTAATGTCAAGTATCATTTCCTTAGACCATGAGATTGTGCAACTCCCGGATACCGTAGGAGTGCTTTGGGTGTATCAAACGTCACAACGTAACTGGGTGGCTATAAAGGTGCATTACAGGTATCTCCGAAAGTGTCTGTTGGGTTGGCACGAATCGAGACTGGGATTTGTCACTCCGTGTAAACGGAGAGGTATCTCTGGGCCCACTCGGTAGGACATCATCATATGCGCAATGTGACCAAGGAGTTGATCACGGGATGATGTGTTACGGAACGAGTAAAGAGACTTGCCGGTAACGAGATTGAACTAGGTATTGGATACCGACGATCGAATCTCGGGCAAGTAACATACCGCTAGACAAAGGGAATTGTATACGGGATTGATTGAGTCCTTGACATCGTGGTTCATCCGATGAGATCATCGTGGAACATGTGGGAGCCATCATGGGTATCCAGATCCCGCTGTTGGTTATTGACCGGAGAACGTCTCGGTCATGTCTGCATGTCTCCCGAACCCGTAGGGTCTACACACTTAAGGTTCGGTGACGCTAGGGTTGTAGAGATATTAGTATGCGGTAACCCGAATGTTGTTCGGAGTCCCGGATGAGATCCCGGACGTCACGAGGAGTTCCGGAATGGTCCGGAGGTAAAGAATTATATATAGGAAGTGCTGTTTCGGCCATCGGGACAAGTTTCGGGGTTATCGGTATTGTACCGGGACCACCGGAAGGGTCCCGGGGGCCCACCGGGTGGGGCCACCTGCCCCGGGGGGCCACATGGGCTGTAGGGGTTGTGCCTTGGCCTATATGGGCCAAGGGCACCAGCCCCAAGAGGTCCATGCGCCAAGAGAAGAGAAAAAGGGGAGAGTCCTAAAGGGGGAAGGCACCTCCGAGGTGCCTTGGGGAGGATGGACTCCTCCCCACCCTTGGCCGCACCCTTCCTTGGAGGAAGGGGCAAGGGCTGCACCTCCCCCTCTCCCTTGGCCCTATATATAGTGGGGAAAAAGGAGGAGCAAACCAATCTAAGGCCTGGCGCCTCCCTCTCCCTCCCGTGACACATCTTCCTCCTCCCACAGCGCTTGGCGAAGCCCTGTTGGAATCCCGCTACTTCCACCACGCCGTCGTGCTGCTGGATCTCCATCAACCTCTCCCTCCTCCTTGCTGGATCAAGGCATGGGAGATGTCTCCGTTCCGTACGTGTGTTGAACGCGGAGGTGCCGTGCGTTCGGCACTTGATCATCGGTGATTTGAATCACGACGAGTACGACTTCATCAACCCCGTTCACTTGAACGCTTCCGCTTAGCGATCTACAAAGGTATGTAGATGCACTCCCCTTCCCCTCGTTGCTAGTCTCTCCATAGATAGATCTTGGTGACACGTAGGAAAATTTTGAATTTCTGCTACGTTCCCCAACAGTGGCATCATGAGCTAGGTCTATTGCGTAGATTCTATGCACGAGTAGAACACAAAGTAGTTGTGGGCGTTGATTTTGTTCAATATGCTTGCCATTACTAGTCTTATTTTGATTCGGCGGCATCGTGGGATGAAGCGGCCCGGACCAACCTTACACGTACTCTTACGTGAGACCGGTTCCACCGACAAACATGCACTAGTTGCATAAGGTGGCTGGCGGTTGTCTGTCTCTCCTACTTTAGTCGGATCGGATTCGATGAAAAGGGTCCTTATGAAGGGTAAATAGCAATTGGCATATCACGTTGTGGTCTTTGCGTAGGTAAGAACCGTTCTTGCTAGAAACCCATAGCAGCCACGTAAAACATGCAAACAACAATTAGAGGACGTCTAACTTGTTTTTGCAGGGTATGCTATGTGATGTGATATGGCCAAAAGGATGTGATGAATGATATATGTGATGTATGAGATTGATCATGTTCTTGTCAAGGGAATCACGACTTGCATGTCGATGACGAGACAACTTCAAGAAGACACGATGATGGAGATCATGATGATGGAGATCATGGTGTCATGCCGGTGACAAGATGATCATGGAGCCCCAAGATGGAGATCAAAGGAGCTATATGATATTGGCCATATCATGTCACTATTATTTGATTGCATATGATGTTTATCATGTTTATACATCTTATTTGCTTAGAACGACGGTAGTAAATAAGATGATCCCTCATAATAATTTCAAGAAAGTGTTCCCCCTAACTGTGCACCGTTGCTACAGTTCGTCGTTTCGAAGCACCACGTGATGATCGAGTGTGATAGATCCTTACGTTCACATACAACGGGTGTAAGACAGATTTACACACGCAATACACTTAGGTTGACTTGACGAGCCTAGCATGTGCATAGACATGGCCTCGGAACACAGAAGACCGAAAGGTCGAGCATGAGTCGTATAGAAGATACGATCAACATGAAGATGTTCACCGACGTTGACTAGTCCGTGTCACGTGATGATCGGACACGGCCTAGTTAACTCGGATCATGTAATCACTTAGATGACTAGAGGGATGTCTATCTGAGTGGGAGTTCATAAGATGAACTTAATTATCCTGAACATAGTCAAAAGGTCTTCGCAAATTATGTCGTAGCTCGCGCTTTAGTTCTACTGTTTAGATATGTTCCTAGAGAAAATTTAGTTGAAATTTGATAGTAGCAATTATGCGGACTAGGTCCGTAAACTGAGGATTGTCCTCATTGCTTCATAGAAGGCTTATGTCCTTAATGCACCGCTCAGTGTGCTGAACCTCGAACGTTGTCTGTGGATGTTGCGAACATCTGACATACACGTTTTGATGACTACATGATAGTTCAGTGCGTAATGCTAAATGGTTTAGAATTGAGGCACCAAAGACGTTTTTGAAACATCGCAGAACATATGAGATGTTCCAAGGACTGAAATTGGGATTTCAGGCTCGTGCCCACGTCAAGAGGTATAAGACCTCCGACGATTTTTCTTAGCCTACAAACTAAGGAGAAAAGCCCAATTGTCGAGCTTGTGCTCGGATTGTCTGAGTACAACAATCATTTGAATCAAGTAGGAGTTGATCTTCCAGATAAGATAATGATGTTTCTCCGAAGTCATTACCACCAAGCTGCTAGAGCTTCGTGATGAACTATAATATATCAGGGACATATATGATGATCCTTGAGATATCCGCGATGTTTGACACCGCGAAAGTAGAAATCAAGAAGGAGCATCAATTGTTGATGGTTGGTGAAACCACTAGTTTCAAGAAGGGCAAGGGCAAGAAGGGATACTTCATGAAACGGCAATTCAGCTGCTGCTCTAGTGAAGAAACCCAAGGTTGAACCCAAACCCGAGACTAAGTGCTTCTGTAATAAAGGGAACAGCCACTGGAGCAGAATTACCCTAGATACTTGGTAGATAAGAAGGCTGGCAAGGTCGATAGAAGTATATTGGATATACATTGTGTTGATGTGTACTTTACTAGTACTCCTAGTAACACCAGGGTATTAGATACCGGTTCGGTTGCTAAGTGTTAGTAACTCGAAATAAAAGCTATGGAATAAACGGAGACTAGCTAAAGGTGAGCTGACGATATGTGTTGGAAGTGTTCTCAATGTTGATATGATCAAGCGTCGCACGCTCCCTTCTACCATCGAGATTGGTGTTTGTGTTGAGCATAGACATGATTGGATTATGTCTATCGCAATACGGTTATTCATTTAAGGAGAATAATGGTTACTCTGTTTATTTGAATAATACCTTCAAATGGTCTTACACCTGAAATGAATGGTTTATTGAATCTCGATCGTAGTGATACACATGTTCATGCCAAAAGATAGTAATGATAGTACCACCTACTTGTGGCACTGCCACGTAAGTCATATCGGTATAAAACGCATGAAGAAGCTCCATGTTGATGGATCTTTGGACTCACTCATTTTTTTGAAAAGTTTGAGACATGCGAACCATGTCTATTGGTGTGTATGCATGAAGAAAACTCCATGCAAATGGACCGTTTGAACTCACTTGATCTTGAATCACTTGAGACATGCAAATCATACCACATGGGCACGATGATTGAAAGCCTCGGTTTCAGTAAAATGGAACTAGAAAGCAAATTGTTGGAAGTAATACATTTTGATGTGTGCAGTCCAATGAGTGCTGAGGCATGTAGTGGATATCGTTATGTTCTTTCTTCACAGATGATTTGAGTAGATGTTGAGTACATTTACTTGATGAATCACGAGTCTGAATTATTGAAAGGTTCAAGTAATTTCAGGGTGAAGTTGAAAGATCGTCGTGACAAGAGGATAAGATATCTATGATATGATCATAGAGATGAATATCTGAATTACGAGTTTGACACAGAATTAAGACATTGTGGAAATTGTTTCACAACTAATACAGCCTGGAACACCATAGTGTGATGGTGTGTCCGAACATCATAAGTGCGCCCTATTGGATATGATGCATACCATGATGTCTCTTATCAAATTACCACGATAGTTTATGGGTTAGGCATTAGAGACAACCACATTCACTTTAAATAGGGCACCACGTAATTCCGATGATATGACACCGTATGAACTATGGTTTAGAGAAACCTAAGCTGTCATTTCTTAAAAGTTTGGGACTGCGACGCTTATGTGAAAAAGTTTCAGGCTGATAAGCTCGAACCCAAAGCGGATAAATGCATCTTCATAGGACAACCCAAAAACAGTTGGGTATACCTCCTGTCTCAGATCCGAAAGCAATTGTTTCTAGAATCGGGTCCTTTCTCGAGAAAAGTTTCTCTCGAAAGAATTGAGTGGGAGGATGGTGGAGACTTGATGAGGTTATTGAACCGTCTCTTCAACTAGTGTGTGGCAGGGCACAGGAGGTTGTTCCTGTGGCACCTACACCAATTGAAGTGGAAGCTTATGATAGTGATCATGAAACTTCAGATCAAGTCACTAACAAACCTCGTGG
The DNA here is from genome assembly GCF_056163025.1 of Triticum urartu. Taxonomy (NCBI): domain Eukaryota; kingdom Viridiplantae; phylum Streptophyta; class Magnoliopsida; order Poales; family Poaceae; genus Triticum; species Triticum urartu. Next base: position 735,318,035 of record NC_141879.1, read on the forward strand.
GATGACAAGGATGCGTACTACTTCAGATTGGTATGTAATCATGTCTTGGAAGTCATGTTGCTAGACAACAATGAACCTACGAGCTGTGGAGAAGCGATGGTGGAACCGGATTCCGATAAATGGCTCGAGGCCATATAATCTGAGAGAGGATCCATGTATGAAAACAAAGTGTAGACTTTGGAAGAACTACTTGATGGTCGTAAGGCTGTTGAGTACAGATGGATTTAAAAGGAAGACGGACAATGATGGTAAATGTCACCATTAAGAAAGCTCGACTTGTCGTTAAGAAATTTCCCGACAAGTTCAAGGAGTTTACTACGGTGAGACTTTCTCACTCGTAGCGATGCTAAGAGTCTATTGGAATTATATTAGCGATTACTGCATTATTTATGAAATCTTGCAGATAGGATGTCAAAACATTGTTTCCTCGACGACATTTTCTTGAGGAAGGGTTGTATGTGATACAACCGGAAGGTTTTGTCAATCCTGAAAGATGCTAATAAGTATGCAAAGCTCCAGCAATCCTTCTAAGGACTGGAGTAAGCATCTCGGAGTTGGAATGTATGCTTTGATGAGATGATCAAAGATTTTGGGTTTATACAAAGTTTATGAGAAACTTGTATTTCCAAAGAAGTGAGTAGGAGCACTATAGAATTTCTGATGAGTATATGTTGTTGACATATTATGGATCAGAAATGATGTAGAATTTCTGGAAAGCATATAGGGTTATTGGGAAAGTGTTTTTCAATGGAAAGACTGGATTAAGCTACTTGAACATTGAGCATCAAGATCTATAAGGATAGATCAAAACGCTTAATAGTACTTTCAAATGAGCACATGCCTTGACGTGATCTTAAAGGTGTTCAAGATGGATCAGTCAAAGAAGGAATTCTTGCCTGAGTTGTAAGGTATGAAGTTAAGACTTAAAGCTCGACCACGGCAGAATAGAGAGATAGGACGAAGGTCGTCCCCTATGCTTAAGACATCGGCTCTACAGTATGCTATGCTGTGTACCGCACCTGAAGTGTGCCTTGCCATGAGTCAGTCAAGGGGTACAAGTGTGATCCAAGAATGGATCACAGGACAGCGGTCAAAGTTATCCTTAGTAACTAGGGGACTAAGGAATTTTCTCGATTATGGAGGTGGTAAAAGAGTTCGTCGTAAAGGGTTACGTCGATGCAAGCTTAACACCTATCCGGATAGCTCTGAGTAGAGATACCGGATATGTATAATGGAGCAACAATTTAGAATGGCTCCAAGTAGAATAGTTATTTGGAATAGCTCCAAATAGAACGTGGTAGCTACATCTAGGAGATGACATAGAGATTTGTAAAGCACACACGGATCTGAAAGGTTCGGACCCGTTGACTAAAACCTCTCTCACAAGCAACATGATCAAACCTAAAACTCATTGAGTGTTAATCACATAGTGATGTGAACTAGACTACTGACTCTAGTAAACTCTTGGGTGTTAGTCACATGGCGATGTGACCTATGAGTGTTAATCACATGGCGATGTGAACTAGATTATTGACTCTAGTGCAAGTGGGAGACTGTTGGAAATATGCCCTAGAGGCAATAATAAATTGATTATTATTATATTTCCTTGTTCATGATAATCGTTTATTATCCATGCTATAATTGTATTGATAGGAAACTCAGATACATGTGTGGATACATAGACAACACCATGTCCCTAGTAAGCCTCTAGTTGACTAGCTCGTTGATCAATAGATGGTTACGGTTTCCTAACCATGGACATTGGATGTCGTTGATAACGGGATCACATCATTAGGAGAATGATGTGATGGACAAGACCCAATCCTAAGCATAGCACTAGATCGTGTAGTTCATATGCTATAGCTTTTCTAATGTCAAGTATCATTTCCTTAGACCATGAGATTGTGCAACTCCCGGATACCGTAGGAGTGCTTTGGGTGTATCAAACGTCACAACGTAACTGGGTGGCTATAAAGGTGCATTACAGGTATCTCCGAAAGTGTCTGTTGGGTTGGCACGAATCGAGACTGGGATTTGTCACTCCGTGTAAACGGAGAGGTATCTCTGGGCCCACTCGGTAGGACATCATCATATGCGCAATGTGACCAAGGAGTTGATCACGGGATGATGTGTTACGGAACGAGTAAAGAGACTTGCCGGTAACGAGATTGAACTAGGTATTGGATACCGATGATCGAATCTCGGGCAAGTAACATACCGCTAGACAAAGGGAATTGTATACGGGATTGATTGAGTCCTTGACATCGTGGTTCATCCGATGAGATCATCATGGAACATGTGGGAGCCATCATGGGTATCCAGATCCCGCTGTTGGTTATTGACCGGAGAACGTCTCGGTCATGTCTGCATGTCTCCCGAACCCGTAGGGTCTACACACTTAAGGTTCGGTGACGCTAGGGTTGTAGAGATATTAGTATGCGGTAACCCGAATGTTGTTCGGAGTCCCGGATGAGATCCCGGACGTCACGAGGAGTTTCGGAATGGTCCGGAGGTAAAGAATTATATATAGGAAGTGCTGTTTCGGCCATCGGGACAAGTTTCGGGGTTATCGGTATTGCACCGGGACCACCGGAAGGGTCCCGGGGGCCCACCGGGTGGGGCCACCTGCCCCGGGGGGCCACATGGGCTGTAGGGGTTGTGCCTTGGCCTATATGGGCCAAGGGCACCAGCCCCAAGAGGTCCATGCGCCAAGAGAAGAGAAAAAGGGGAGAGTCCTAAAGGGGGAAGGCACCTCCGAGGTGCCTTGGGGAGGATGGACTCCTCCCCACCCTTGGCCGCACCCTTCCTTGGAGGAAGGGGCAAGGGCTGCGCCTCCCCCTCTCCCTTGGCCCTATATATAGTGGGGAAAAAGGAGGAGCAAACCAATCTAAGGCCTGGCGCCTCCCTCTCCCTCCCGTGACACATCTTCCTCCTCCCGCAGCGCTTGGCGAAGCCCTGTTGGAATCCCGCTACTTCCACCACGCCGTCGTGCTACTGGATCTCCATCAACCTCTCCCTCCTCCTTGCTGGATCAAGGCATGGGAGACGTCTCCGTTCCGTACGTGTGTTGAACGCGGAGGTGCCGTGCGTTCGGCACTTGATCATCGGTGATTTGAATCACGACGAGTACGACTTCATCAACCCCGTTCACTTGAACGCTTCCGCTTAGCGATCTACAAAGGCATGTAGATGCACTCCCCTTCCCCTCGTTGCTAGTCTCTCCATAGATAGATCTTGGTGACACGTAGGAAAATTTTGAATTTCTGCTACGTTCCCCAACACGGCTAACCCAAGAAAACTTCTTATCTCAGTAATCGTGGTTGGTCTGTTCCAGTCCAACACTGCCTGAACTTTTGTTGGGTCTGCAGATATACCCTCTCCAGAAATAATGTGGCCTAGGAATGATACGTTGTCTAACCAAAAGTCGCACTTCTTGAGTTTAGCGTATAACCGGTGTTTCCTCAATGTTTGAAGTACTGCTCTCAAATGTTCGGCGTGTTCCTCTTCTGTCTTTGAATATATTAAAATATCATCAATAAATACCACAACAAACTGGTCCATGAATGGTCTGAATACACGATTCATTAAATCCATAAAAGCTGCGGGTGCATTTGTTAATCCAAATGGCATGACTATATATTCGTAGTGTCCGTATCTGGTGCGAAAAGCTGTCTTTGGAATATCTCCTTCTTTAATTTTTAGCTGGTGATACCCCGATTGCAAATCTATCTTTGAAAATACCCGCGAGCCTTGTAGCTGATCAAATAAATCATCGATCCTAGGCAAGGGATATTTATTCTTAATAGTTACCTTATTCATCTCCCGATAATCAATACAAAATCGCCAACTGCCATCTTTCTTCTTTACAAATAATACTGGAGCGCCCCATGGTGACATGCTTGGACGAATAAATCCCTTTTCTTCTAACTCTTTGATCTGTTGCTTGAGTTCTTTTAGTTCTGCTGGAGCCATTCTGTATGGGGTCTTTGAAATAGGATTAGTACCAGGGACCAGGTTTATGCTGAACTCAATCTCTCGGTCCGGTGGAATTCCAGGTAACTCTTTAGAAAATACATCAGGAAATTCTCTAACCACAGGAATATCCTCTATACGTTTCTCCTTTATTTCCAAGTTCCTAACTTGTGCGTACCTTGTTTTCTTGTGGCTCCCTTGGTACACTATTTTCTGTTGACCAGGTACTTGAAGTATCACTTTCTTCCCATGGCAATCAATAGTTGCATGATTTTCAATCAACCAATCCATGCCTAGTATTATATCAAAATCATGCATATCTAGTACTATTAAATCTGCCCGAAGTTCATGTCCCCTTATAATAACCGGACAGTTAGTGCATACCCTTCGAGTTATCATCTCAGCCATTGGAGACTCTACCACGATTTTTTTCTTTATAGGTGTACTTTCTATTCCATGGGTATCAATAAATTTAGAAGATATAAAAGAGTGGGTAGCACCAGAGTCAAACAAAACAACCGCATTATGAGAACATACTCGGAACGTACCTGTAACCACATTGCTATCATTGTCCACCTCATTTTGGGTCAAATGATTTACTTTAGTACGAACAGGCTGTTGCTTCCTTTCAGGATTGTTCGTGTACCGAGGAGCAATATTCGCCTTAGGAGGCGGTGCAGGTAGGTACAATGGTGTTTTTGGTGCAGGCAAAGCAAATGACTGATTATGAGTAAAATTCTTGTTCCGGCACTGACTGATAACATGTCCCTCCTTGCCGCATCCGAAGCATTTTCCCTGTCGCTGCTCACACTGGGAAGCCATATGATCTCCATGACAAATAACGCATTTATTAACTATGGGCTGATATGTTGCTCGATTATTTGGGCGCCAATTTTGATGTTCTTTCCTTTGCATGTTTCCTTGACCATGGTCGTCGAACCTCATCTTTTTGTTTGGTTTCTCAACTTCAGCACGTTCTTCAAGGTATGCTTGTTCCACTGTAAGAGCCTTGTTAGCTATGTCACGAAATGATTTTAATTCAAATACCTCCACGCGCGCCTTGATGGGTTGACGTAAGCCTTGAGCGAACCTTCGCGCCTTTACTTCATCATTTTCAACGTACGCCATCGCATAACGGGCAAGTCTAGAAAAATTAATTTCATATTCTGCCACGCTTTTATCACCTTGCTTTAGCTATAGAAATTCAAGCTCCATTTTCCTCTGAACACTTTCAGGAAAATATTTTCTTTGAAATTCTTGCCTAAATATCGCCCAAGTAACCAAATAATTTTCTGGACATTTCTTTTTGTGCACATTCCACCAATCAAAAGCTCCACCTTGTAACATAAACGTAGCTAGTGTCACCTTCTCTTGCTCTGGACAGTGCCTTGCTTTAAATATTTTTTCTATCTCAGTTAACCAGTCATCTGCGTCCATAGGATTAGCACTGCCAAGAAAGGCAGGCGGCTTCAGTCGCATGAATTGGCGCAAGCTGTCCTGTGTCCCACCCTCATGAGAGTTCTCTCCTCGGGGTGACTGTTGTACTAACTGCTCCAAGATTACAGTCTGTCGCATTTGAGTTTGTTCCTGGCGGTTCAAAATCTCAAAGAGCAAATTACTTGGAGGAAGTTGATCTTCTGCGGTCCTTTGAGATCCACCGCTACCTCCAGCGTGGGTAGTAGAAAAATCTCCATGATCGTGGTTAGCCATCTATACAATCATGAAGGATGGAGAGCAAAATAAATAAATAAACTGCCACTCTTCATAGCATGCATCAGTACATAAAAGTTGATTTTACTATATAAGAGGGGTTGACACGTACAACCAAAATTTGCACAGCCTCACCTGACAGGAGTGCTAGTGTCAACATCAAGCTACATGCAAAGGCTAGTAAAAGTGGAAGCAACCTACTACTACTAGGGTTGCTACAGGAGGCAGACATCACATGCGAACTGGATAGGTCACACCATTACACACTAGATACTAGTAGCTCTGCCACTTCATTTATTTAAGCTAGTACGTACGACCACTCAAGTTGTACTATCGCCTGCTAGCTAGTACGTTGCACGCCCTTAGTTCTTTCCTTTCTCATCCTTCATTGCTACAAGATGCTGACGGAGGCACCAGTTCTCTGCCTTCAAATCCATCATCTCACTCTCCTGTTTGTTGTTGACGTCTTCCAGCTCATCTCTTTCTTGCTTCAGCTTCTTGGTCTTGTGTCCCTCCTCCTCGATCCAGCGATCGCGGTCCTCCACCTCTATTTCATGGTCATGCTTTATTTCATAAAGTTGGGCCTGATGCTCCTGCTCTAACTCGTCTAGTTCTTACTTCCTACGAACCTCATGGTACTGCTGGAGTTGTGCAATCTCCTCCTGGTGTTGCTGCTCAGAACGTGCCAAGTCCAGCAAAGTCTCCCAGTACTCATAGCTATGCAAGTCCACTAGGCCAAAGTTCAGACTAAAGTAGAGTGATTTAAGCGCTTCACGAGCCGCCGAGCACCCAGCTTCATGATCATCCTCGCCATAGCCATAGAAGGTAGTGTATGCACCAGGGTCATGTGGAGTGACCTACACGTGCACAGCTCCCTGGATTCCTCCATCCGAAAGGGCACTAGTAGAGATCACTGATGGCTCTTGGTGAAAATGATCGGCTACCTCCTCGAGGATTTGCACAAAGTTAAGATGGAAGATGGTTGGGCCATCCATCCCTGATTCCAACCACACATACTAGCACTAACAAAATGCATGCATAAGAAGTGAAATACTAAATTTCATGACAGGACATATAATCAAATGAGCCACGTAAATGTTAGCTTCACATAAAATAAGCACAAAAAAGAGCGTTTCTAACTTACACGCACAAAATAATACCCTGGTTATTCCCCATTAGTTGCAACAGTTTTTAATTTTATTTAACCTAAGCTCTGATACCACTTAAGCTGCCACGCCCCAAAACATGGTTCGGACGTAACAGCCGCCACGCGTTTATAAACAAAAGATTATAAACGTGTGAGGCCTAAACTAAAACTTTTCACAATAATACACATAATAAGCATGTATTCTTTATTCTGGGGATACATAGTTCTTGCTGAAAATAAACTTCTAAAGTACTTCAATTTATTCCCTCCCGGCGCGTGCTACGCCTACTGCTCAAAGCCAAGCTCAGGATCATTACCACTTTGGGCTGCAAAAATAGAAATTAAGCAAGGGTGAGTATGATGATTCATACCCAGCAAGTAGCATTTATTCAAGGGTACAAAAGGAGAAAGTGTTATGGATATCACAACGGTGTAATTCAGTTTCAAGGAAATGATACGACAGCAATGGACAGATTTAGCGGCGGAAAATAAAGTAGTGCAAAAGGCTGAATTAAAAGATGATATTAAATAGAGTTCAACGGAATACTGGAAATATTTATAGCGGTGTATAGGGAAAAATATTGGTATCACACGTGACCAGCAAGGTTCCCTACCCGGGACTCACAGGGGTGAATATTCACACTTTTACACTCTTAAGAGGGGTACTCCGACATCGAGAGTCTCGACCAGAACCACGTGGGTTCTAGAAGAGCAGAGCCCTTCGACCCCCTGAGGCACGACAACTTGACTTACTAGTATGGGTCGTTCCCAAGGATCCATCACCGATACCCTGTTCGGAACAAATGTCGCCCCCAGCGGAGAACTCAGATAGTCCCATACCTGAACCGTGACCGGTACAATATGTTTGCGGTCGTGACACCAATATAGACAATATGTGAATATGGAAATAAGGAGGTCAGTGGTATGATGAAACTTATGTAGTAATCCTCACGTCTCCACGTAAGCCCAAATAATCATGACGATTACTTGCTCACCGGAACATATTTCTCTTCAACAGTACCGTGGCCAACGAACAGAAGACAGTTGCAGAAGAACTCATATATCACGGTACAGTGGCTAGCAAAAGAAATACTAGCAGCAGTATATCTCTAGATCAATGTAACAGTGTGCAAGTCGCAGGACCAAGCACAGCAACGAAATATGAACAGAGGAACTGCTACTTGCCTGACAGCAGTACCCGTCTACCACGCGGTCGCTAGGAACAACACCAGCGAGAGCTCCAACTTCTTCTTTCGGCAGACGACTCTGACTAGTGTGTCAATGGTCCTACGCTACAGCACCTGGTCGCCTTATATACTGGTAACAAGTGAGTAGCTCCTTGTGAACACATTAATCGTCGTCCAGCTGCCGCCGTAACTCCGGCTTGCTCCAAAGGATAAGCTAGTGCCCCTTTGCTTCACCTAATGGCTGGTTCGATGCACCTACTAGCTCATGCATGCATATGTTTCTAACCAGAGCAATGACACGTACATTCTATCTCTCAAGGAAAAGACACGTAGCCATGCAACAAGCCTTCTCATCGCTGCATGCAAAAATATCTACTGCCCTAGACGGTGGTACAGTGTAATCCAAGAGCTAGCTGGCCTGTGAGAAGAAAATACAGCTAACCTTACTGAGCTAGTCGGCAGGCTACATACATGCATTACGGCAACGGTGACTAGATGGATGCATGCAGTGCGTTGAGTACAGACCATGGATGTGGTGCATGCCATGCATTGATGCATGCATGTAAGTGTACGTGGATTGCTCAAGCAAATGCAATACTCCACCATCTTCTAATACAAAGAAAATCTACTAATGATTGGGATGCACCTATTGGTCTTAAGATATTTATCTCCAAAATTACTTATAAATACTAGCATGCCTGAGTTACTAGAAAAATGATAGTTAAGCAAAATTTAATTCTAAATGACAATCGATGCATTTTAATTATCCTTAAGTAACACACGGGTGTTACAACATGAATCTGGTTACAAAAAACGTTTGAAGAAACAAAAAATAGAGGATTTAACTCTGTCTCAAAAAAGGAGATATGGATAAGTTTGTCATAAAAAAACCACAAGTGTCCTCTGATAATCAGTCACTTGATAGAGAGCATGCTCCGGATAATAATGTTGACAATGATCCTAGCCCTAGAGATGTCGAGACAGAGATAGAAAATAATGTTGAGAGTGAAGAAAATTGTGATGACATTGGGGCTAGTAATACTGATATTAACTTGAATACTTCACCTATTGCAGACATTGGTGATTCTAATGAACTTTATGCGGAGTTGATGTTTCTTCAAAGTTTTTAAAGCAGCATGATTGTTTCCCCAATGCATGTATTGCATATAGAGTTCTGTTGACTATCCCTATGACTGTTGCTTCGGCAGAACGGAGCTTTTCTAAATTGAAGCTATTGAAGTCCTATATGCGCACTACCATGACACAACAAAAGGCTCACTCATTTGGCCACAATAGCACTGGAGAGTAATCTATTGGACAAGATTGATTATGAGGATATTATTGAGGATTTTATTACAAAGAACACTAAAAGAATGATGTTGTTTAAGTGAAGACTGAAGACCATACAATCAATAATAAGTACAATTTTTATATTTTCCAGTTGGTATCTAAGATATTATGTTTATGTAGTGTTTTCCTTAGTGAGATAAGGCCCATTTTAGAGTTTCGTACCGGGCCTCCGATTTTGCCCGCTCGGCCCTGAGTGACCTGAAACAGGTTTAAACTTGTTTAAATTTGGAGTATGAAAACTTGTTTAAATTCAGTGTATATTACTCCAGGGCTACTCAGTGTATACTCAAGAGTACTCTAAAAACTTGCTGAAATTCAGTTTAATTAAACAGGACTGTTACTAACGATCTAGGCCACACAATGTTGCTCCTTCAAGAAACTTAAAGTTTAAAAAAGACATCCATATATAGAACAATGCAAATAAGCATGAGTAATTGCAGAGATGAGTAAGCAAGATCACCAGAGTAAGCAAACATGTGTAACACTACAGTATGAGTAATTTCAGACAAACATGTGTAATACTACAGCAAGATCACACATGTTCAGAACACAGGCTGGCGTTGGTAATTCACTCTGGAGTACCTGCAGGTAGAGAAGCAAGAAGAGTGGTGAGTGTACCACCATCGACGCAGCAGGGGAAGATGGAGGCGCGCATGGATGAGCCGCCACAGCCTGAACGAGGAACTGCCGCCAGCACAAGGATGACGACGCCGTGGATGACCCCCAGTGCCTCGAAGACGAGCCCACCACCACGGCGCCCGCCACCTCGCTCCCCTGCCCCTGCTGCTGCTGCATCTTGACCTTGGAGTCGATGCCTGCAATTTGGCTGCCACTGCGACAATGCCATCGACAAAGAGGACTGAACTGCGGCTCGTCCTTGCAGATCTCGGCCGCGACCTGGATAGCGTAGGCGACGGGGATGCAGCATGCTCCACCTTGCAGGCGACGCGGAGCTCCTCCTTTGCATGTGACGCGGATAGCTTGTGTGCCCGCGCTCCTCCTCGACATCAACAAAAAAGCCAACTTTCGCTGGACCTAGGTGGCGTAGGGGGCCTAACCGTCAGATAGTGACAGTGCAAATGAATTGTTTCCGCTACATGAATGGAACAACATTAGAGCCCGTAGTAGGAATGCCTTGATAGCAAAGGAAGAGCTTGAAAACAGAGAACAGAACAAGCATACCTCATTGTCAAAAGGGTCAAGGGCAAGAAGCTCTCCAGCAGTACTTTCAACAGGAGGTTCATGAACAGGTGTTGCAATGATAGCCTGTTCTCCTTGGACATTAGCAGTCACAGGAGCAATGTCTTGTCCAAGGCTGCGGGAGAAGATGATCCAAGGTAATGAGAAACAACAACAATCTAAATAGGAAACAGTGGGTAACTCATAGAAAAGAAGATGCACCTAGCACGAAAGACATTTAGCTCTGGAAAGTCCTCATCAATATACCAACGACATGCGGAGCTGCCACTTAGGCCTTTAACGCCTATGGAAACAGACAAACCATTACAACACACATGATCACAGGATAGAGCAAAGGGATGTAGCACCGGGATACAGACAGCAGAATTACCATGGTATGTTTTTGGCAGTGTCCCTACAAAGATTGCAATCACAGGGCCTGCTTCACTTGTAGCACGAACCTCTTCAGCATTAAACTCGTTTGCACGCTCACCCCAAAGAACAAGGTTTAGTTCATGACCGCTACATTTAGGCAATGGCGAGTGAGTAAAGTGTGAATAGCAAAGCACAAGGGAAACAAATATAAAACAAGAAGAGAACTTACGACTGATCTTGGAGGAGAACAATAGTCCTGGTGTCTGAAGGTTGTGCCTGATGCTGAGAGTGCACAGTTATTATACCTGTCACCGTAGTGATTCGCCTGATCACATCTACAATGAAGAAAATCAAAATGATGTGAGATAACAAAAGGTTAAAGCATGAGAATGTATGCATAGGATCAGTATAGGATGACCAACCAAGGAAATGAGGATTGTTGCCACCTGGCTTTGGGATATTTGCAAAGGATGTGAGGTTGTAGGTGCAGTATGGGTAGTCATCCTCAAAGCCTTGCTGAGGAATGATGTCACTAAACCGAGAGTTTATTGCATCATGTATGGGCTCTTGGCAGCCTTGTAGATTGTCCTTGATGGACAGAGAAATTTCTTCATCAAGTAAACCTTCCCTTCTTCCAGCACATCTTTAAAGCGGGTTGCCATTTCATGAGGAAGCCGGCCATACATGTATGTGGGTGTCTTTCACATAGTGGTTGTATAGGTGCCAAATAACAAGTCAGAACCAGCAGGTGACAGAGATATAGCAGAGATTCCCTTGAGCACTAATTTATCGTATGGGAAGTTATTGACCTTAATGCCATTCAAATATTCAATATGATAGAAAGCATCCTGGCTACGAACCCCATCAGCAGAATTCCCTATGGAATCACAGCTTAGGTATTCTCTTTCAACGGTAGGCACTAAGGAAAACACAAGCTCTCTTTTTTCTGCCACCTCATTTGTAGGTGTTAGAATTGCTCGCTCCCTTAGGTAATCAACATCAGAATACCTAACAGGAAGTTTCATGTATACAGCCGAACAATAGCATCAATTTTACTACCCTTTGTGTGCACCAAATGCTCGTCAGGTATAATTATCCAAGGAATTAACTCCGCCTCGCATGCCACAGCAGCTGTTGTGCCATCACCTATACTTAGTACCCACTGGGCAAAAGCAGCCACCTCAGCCTGCAGCAAAGGATCTGTTATGTGTGTAGTCAGCCGCATGTTAACAGTAAGATGTAGTACCTCTATAGATTTCCACAGAGGTGAGTTGGTGATTGCAGCATTAACAACTTGAGCTCGGGAGCCACCTTTGATAATAGGCAAATCTGCCAAAGGTCACCACCTAGTACAAGCACTTCACCACCAAAAGGAACTTTAGCCAGAGAAGGATCAGTGGCAGGCATTATATCACGAAAGGATCGATGTAACGCCTCAAAGCATTTACGATGTACACTAACACTTCATCCCATATAATAAGAGTAGCTAATTCAATCAAATTGGAGAGCATGGTAGACCTTTTTATATCACAAGTGCCGTTTTCAGGTAAATTGATAGGTATTTTAAATCTAGAATGAGCTGTTCTACCTGCAGGCAAAAGTAAGGCAGCAACTCCTGAGGACGCAACTGATAGGATCACCCTCTTATGACCCCTAAGGTAAGCATCAAGAGCATTCCAAAGGAATGTTTTTCCGGTACCACCATACCCACACACAAAGAAGAACCAGGCTTTTCAGATCTAATTTGTTCAATAATACTCCCTCCGTTCCGAATTACTTGTCGCAGGTATGGATGCATCTATATGTATTTTAGTTCTAAATACATCCATTTCTGCGACAAGTAATTTGGAACAGAGGGAGTAGATGAGTAAGCATGCAATTGGTCCTTCTTTAATCTATTGTACATTACTTTTGCCTGACTATGGACATCAACATCAATGCATCAGCATGCATATCGCCATGCAAAGGAGTATCATCTCGGGCAGATTTTAGGGGCAGGTTATGGTCCAAAATAGAAGATCCATTTCTAGCAAAGATGGCAGCTAATTCAGTGATCAACATATCTTTCAGAGTAACAGGAGGAACAATATATGAAGAATCATTTCCAGCTTTCCGAATTCTATGCTGAACATCGTTACTTAAATACTTGTAATATTTATCAAAGAACGCATTTTCATCGCTCACGCCACAGTGGAGAATCATAGTAACAAAAAGCTGGCGCAATTGATTTCTCATTCCCCATTTCCAAGCCTCATCAAAAGCATTATACCATTCCGTCATCCCCAAGCAAACCCCTGGCTGAACAAGCTTCTCTAAACGTCGAGTACACAATACAATTGTAAGTCCTAACATCTTCATATCACCTTGCACCATTAACAATCATCAGCAACATCCTAAAGTAGTGAAGAATCAACAGGCAGAAACCAACCAATAGAGCGGGAAGGAACCTAACCTTGATGTCCAATGGCACAGAGAACCCAAGAACCAACTAATCAGACAAATCCTACGCAAAAAGGAAGAAGATGTAGCCCATGTTAACACCGGCATTCCATCAAACAGGTGAAGAGCATCTCAACAGAAGAACTCACATTGGCAGAAGAGCAACTACCGGCGGTACAGTAGCAGGGGAGGCAGAGAACCGAAGAAAGGAGAGCAGCACAAACAATGCTGCAAACGGAAAAGGGGAAAAAACAAGAACAGGGAATCAATCAGTGTGTCCATGCAAACGGCAACGCAGCAGCCATCACGTGGAAGAAAATGTGGACGCACACCTAAACCGTACGCAACAGCAGCAGCAGATTACAAAGAGGAGCAGATGGCAGTAGGCGCCCAGGATGATGCTTCGGATGAAAAGTACATAAATTCGCTTCTAGCGTTGATCAATGCTTGTGTTCAGTGGATAGCATGGATAGGAGGTTGATTCGGCATTTAACGTTTACTTGGAGTCATACAAACAAATTGTTTTGCAACACTAACTTGTTGTTTTTGGGATATGAAGGTATGCTCGTGATCGGCTCTACCGCAGATGACGAAGGGTTAGAAGACAAGACCCCCATCACTTGGGGGGTGGAAGGAGCGCGAACACCAGAGTAGGAAGAGCAGGCATCAGCTAGCGTGAAGGAGTCTGTCTGAGTCTCCGGCGGAAATGCCATGGTAGATTTACAGATGTAGTGCAACACTGTTCAGGTCAATGCCCCACGACGAGTAATGATGAGTGAGTGTGTCAGGAACCTGACCTTGGGCAACGCTAGCGACTTTAGTCCCACCTCGGATACGGGAGGAGGCTAGGACCTCCTTATAAGGGAGAGTGCCACCCTCCCTTTAGGCCAGTCTTTTGGGATGTGGGCTCTCCGCTTGTAGTGGAGTGTCCGATGCGCCCCGGAAACGTCCGAATGTATGCCGATGGACCGAGAGCTGGGCCTGAGCTGCTAGCAGTGTGGGTCCCAAGTAAATATGTGTACCATGCTTTCGGCCCTAATTAACCAGTATACCTGCATTTCTAATCTCAAGGTGGCGAGGAGGGTGCTACAGCGGCAGATGTGGGTAGGCCTCTGCAGCTAGCAACAGGTAACTGTCGTCATTGCGAGCATGTATCAGAACATGTGTTGTTGAATCTCGTGTTGACCATTGAATTTGGATCAGTGGTGGCATGAGGTGAATGCTTGACGTCAACTACCAGGGACATGGCTAGGGATCGTGGTCACTGTACTCCAGTAAAGAATGAGTGGGGAAAGAAGTTCCCTCACTCAGTTGGTCAGGTTCTACGACAAAATGATGGCCTGTTCCCAACAGGGCTGCAAATGTACGGCTGGTAAGTGATGTGAGGATAGGTGCATGAAATATATTGATCGTTGCGCTAAGGAAATGTGGACGTTTTTCCAGGAAATAGTTTAGGCACTTCATTCCGTTTGTTGTGGTGGTGTCCGGGCAGTACCTGAAAGATGAACTAGGGCCTGCGGGTGAGGTAACGGTGATCGGCTGGAGGTGCATCCATCGGATTCTGGTTGAGAAGGAATGTAAGATCTCTGCAAATGGCTAGCAAGATGGAGGGGTTTTCGATCCGCGCTTTACAGTAACTGTCTTTTTGAAGGAAAAGTAGATCGTGATAAAATATGTACTGATTCTTCTGAAATTTGGGCATAAACTGCAGGAAGAACTTTGCAACCCTGATGATGAAGTTGACTGGGACCGGCGGCTCGGCGCAAAACCAAGCGAGGGGCAGCCTAAGAACGGCGGCGGCTTGTGGCGATAGGGCCGGCTCAACTTCGGCGGCGGAGGCAGTGACACCGGGCGTCTCGAGGCCGGGCCGTGGCTGGGACGGCTCAAGGCTGTCGGGGCGAAACGAGTCGCAGCGAATCAGGAAGATGATGAACTCTAAGTTGATGGGATACATGACTGACTGGCTAAAGAAGGTAACAATCTTAGATCAATGCAGCTGATTTTGTTGCTATCTCATAAGTAATGTGTGTCATTACCAGTGACTTGGTATGGCATTGCAGTTCATGTCCCGGTGCATACCTTCATGGTGATGGACCCGGAAACACACCAAAGTGATGAGATGGAAAGGAAGCACAACGCCATAGCGAGAAGATTCCAGGTTCGATTCTGCCAATGCTTCAACGACATATTCAGTGGCTAGTTGATTGAGACGAATGGATGGTCTTTTGTGTGTACCTTCATGGGCATGCATGAGCCGTGCAAAAGATGACTGTATCCCTTGCTGCTCAAATAGGCTAAATCTGACATTATACATTTTTTACACTGATAAATGATAATGTGGTCGCAGGGAGGACAGCGCTGTGTCCAACGGTCACTATATCTGTGAGTTTGATGGGTAATACCTACCATTGCCACTCAGTAAGGTTGAACATACTAGCTAAGTGTCGTCTGTTAATTCTTGGAGTGAGGTGCAAACATACGCTGTGATGCTGACCGCTGCTATTTTTAGCTTGTTCAGATACTACTGGATCATCTTCAGAAAAGTATCGCATGCGAGATTGTCATGCTGAGGAGGAACAAGGGAGACGTGCCAAATTTCATGTAGTTTGAGGTCCTGGAGTGAGGCAGTGAAGCGTAGTTCAAAGCAGTTGCAGGGGACCAGATCTTTTGACCCTGCTACGTGTGCGTTAGTTAAGGAAGTGCCCCGGCCTCAAGACTTTTGTGGAGCACCTCTGAATTTGGAATCCCATGTGTGGGTAGTCTAATGTAGATAGTTATTCTACGGCCGGCAGTTCGATCAGTATTTGTTTCGTGCTAGCAATGTGCCTCTTTTGACAGTGCTAGCAGTGTGGGCTGTGTCTGTTATAAACGTAGGGCGCACATAGTTTGTGCGCTGACTGAGGAGTTAGAACAGTGACATGAGTCTGAATGTCACAACCTTTGGGAATGGCATTTTCACAAAGGTTTTAGAACTTACAACAGATCAAATGGCCACACAGAGATCATGGGGATGACATGTCTCCCTAGTCTTGTTCAGTCCTGAGTCAAGTGTTCTTTTGGTTTGAAGAATAGCTAATCACAAATGACTCTGTCCCTTGTATGTTAGGCATTGCAACTTGGCAGAGGGTGAGCCAACAGGGACGAGTGTGGTGATGCATGTCGGTTCAAAATTCGAGCTGGCTGCACACATTCAAATTTTGAACCAGGATGGAGGGAACCCCACCCCGCAGCAGTATATATAGCATTGAAGCAGGGAGAAACAAGATATCAGAGTAAAATGTCAAAGTTGCCGGTAAGAGATGGCACCGATAGCCAGCATGGAAAAAGCACCCGGTAAGAGGTGGCCGCTTATGTGTCGGTTGCTCGATGACAGCTCTGAAAGGCTCGGATGTTGTCAGTGCGAGAAGAGCCGTCGCGCATTAATACGATCCGTCAGGATGGAGACCTCACCTACCAGTCATAAAGGCTGAGGAAGGTTTCAATAATAGCTCAAATACACTGGATATAGAGCCATCTATACAGCACAGAGCCTGATCCCAACAAGCCTGACCCCATTGGAGATGAGCTTGGGCTCAGAAACATATTTTGGAGAAAAGGTAGACTAGCATAGAGAGGAACTGTAAGAAATAAAATATTGAAGAAATGTAGCATACAACCTTAATGCTAAGAAGCACGGATATGGCGATTTGGATGCGCCGACATGCATACAGGGACACGGGATACGGCAGTTTCCAAAAAAAGCCAATCGGGGACACGGCAAGTACATATAAAAATATGCCAATAAAAATATGCCATGTAACATAGAATTAAAGACAAAAACAATAATGAGAAAGAGAACAGAATATTGCACCATTTGTTGTAGTCTGCTGCAAACAAATTTGGTGTTTCCTCCATGGCTACCGGTTGAAGCAGTAGGGGTCTAGGGGATGCAGTAGTAACTTTCTGAACATAAGCCAATCTCACATACCATGTTCCCTAACATCAAGCACCAATTAACAGTTCAACTTCAACACAAGCAGGCAGCAGCAGCATTAGAAAGCAACAAGCAAGCAGCAGCAGCAGCAGCAAGGGCATGGGGAAAAGGGAAAGCAAGCAGCAGCAGCTCAACAAAAAGATCGATTCAAATATATGAAAGAGGTCAAAGTTACCTACTCGAGTGTGGTTGCCATCGGGAGGAGAGGCTGCTGCACTTGGGAGACGGCGGCGGTCGAGTCCAAGCGGCAGCGGCAGAAACTCCATACATTACCGTGTCCGTGCTTTTTAGCTGTAATGTACAGACATAATAAGTTAGTCAGGAAACTGCGGTCTAATATAGTGTAAACAGCAAAACCAAATGAGAAGTGAAATCAGACGTTCAATGAAATAAGTAGCTACATATCCACTTGCAACTGACCTTTTATTTTATTTACCATAGGTTAGTCTATGCAATAAGAAAAATGAAAAGTGTCCTGTTTCGTTCTGTAATTTACTACTTAAACCATAGCTGCTGAGTGTCTCATTGAACTGCATTGCGCAACTGAGGCAGTTTTACTCAAATTTGCGTAAATTTGCTCATCGGTGGTATTCTTTTGTGTCATCAGTCACCACAGAAAACTGGAACCACCTAAAATGCAACCAGAATTGCAAAGGAAATGATGAAGAAGAGGAAGAATCACCTAACGTACTCACCTTGGGCGAAGCACACATTGAGAAGGCCTTCTAAACCACACCACTACTTCCAACAGCATCATGCCACCTCCTAAACCACACCACTGAGTATCCCTAAACCAAAAGGTCAGGTGAAGCAAATGAACAGCTCAGGCTACGAAGAGTTTGATAAACAACTGATGCCACAGAGGCGAATAAAATTGACAAGGATGCAAGATATAAACTAATCTGAGGCGAATAAAATTGTAGAGTCTTGGTATTGTGATCCCTCAACGCACCCCTCATCTACCTGGTCCTGTTAGTATGCTAGCTAGGTCTTGCCTTATGTTGGGCGTCCTGTTCCTCTCCTTTCCTTGTAACACTTGTTACTTGTCTGGTTTTTGGCTCGGTTTTCCTCATAAACGGGGTCAAATTGTTAAGGTTTTCGATCCGGTTTTCCTTATAAACTGGATCACTCTCCTGGCATTATGGCCACTTTGAGCAATATATTCAGGTGGAGGGACTCCTCCCCCGGTGATTCTCAAAAGAAAATAACAATCAGCATTTTCCGCATGTAAAAACATAGCAGTCAGGCAGGTATGGACATGAAGAACAAATATAGTAGTCAGCCCGCAAGCAGCTGAAAATAAATCAATCACAACGGCCTGACCCAAACGATGCTTACCATGGGGATCAGGTAAAAATGCAGATAACGAAGCATGACTCCGCATTTCTACTTGGAAAACATAAAGCGCAATTGAGGAATGATGACAAAAGTTGGAGCATTGACAAATTCGTGTCACAATGCTATATATTGCAAATTCATATCTTTTCACAGATTCTCAAAGCTTGATTCTAGTGGTTCAACTACTGTTCCAGTACATTAACCACTTACTCTTGATTTTCCCAACAAACATAAAACGAAAGTAGAAAAACTGAAGCAGGTTACTGTAACGCCTTGCTGCTGCACAGAAATCTGCAGTAAATTCAGTGGAAAGCTAGGCGAACCGCTGCTCGGTCTGGTTGAATCATGGCCGATAAGGAAGCAACCGAGCAACTCCTACTGTGCTACGGCAACGGGGTAAGCTCATAAGCACGGCGGCGCAGGTCAGATTCATCGTCCAGAGCCAAAGCCACCAAAGGTGAGCTGTGCAGGAGCAGGAGAAAGCAAAGAAGGTATACCCGGGGACAGTGAGGTCGCCAGTGTCGACGCCCTGCTCCGGCTCGCGGAGAAGAAAGGGGTGGGCGGCATACGCTAGGCTCGGCGTCCTCTCGTGCAGTGCGGCGGCGACCCGTGCTCCTCCTGACGAGCGCGGACGAGGTGGGTGGGAGAGGCGGAGCGCAGCAGCGGCACGAGCTCCGCCCGTTGAGCGCGACGACGACCTGCAGCCCTCGAGCGCTGAGCGGAAGGGGAGGCGGAATGCGGTAGCGGCATGCGCCCCTCCTTTTGGGCGCCGATGAGGGAAATGCTTCCTGTTGATCGCGGAGGAAGGAGAGGGAGAGGCCAAGGGCGGCGGCAGAGCGAGCTCGGTGAGTGGAGGCCAGGAGGAGCGGCGGCCGGCGGTGAGATGAAAGGAGCGAGAACATGCGGCGGCTAGGGTTTTTTACCGGTGGAATTTACCGCCGGCCGCTCGGTGAGAGGGTGGGGGTCGGCCTCTCCAGCCAGTCCCCCCGCACACACCGATCAACGGTGGCCAAATGGGCTGGTCCTCCGTGCTGGCCCAGTAGCCCGCAAGCCCGGCCCGTAGTGGGCCTGGCCCGGCATATGTTTATAATCGGGCTGCGCTAGCATGTGGCCTGTTTAGAGGCGTGCTGGCACGACACGAACCGTTTATTTTTTTTAATTTTTATATTTCTACAGCCCAGTAGACTAATTACAGGCCAAAAACAGCCCAATAGGATGGATCCTACCTGGGCCAGCGGGCTAAACATGCCATCGGGCTTGCCTGTTTACTAAGAGGGTCATGCCTGGGCTAGGGACACCTAGGCAAGCGTGCCGGCCCGGCATGACCTGTATAGTTGTGTGCCTACATGGGGCGTGTCGTGCCTGGCCCGCATATCCCAGGTCGGGTCTTGTCGTGTCGTGTCAGCCCATCTGACCAAGTTTGTGCACAATCGTGCAGCAAAAATGCTACACTTACGGAAAGTTGTTACGCGTTGATGGTACGGACCCTTTGCTCGCCAACCCCCCTCATGATTTCCACCGCTGGCCCCCTTCCTCTCTAATCCTCTCCAGCCATATTTTGACACATGAGCACGTAACATCTGTCCTGTAGAAATATGTCAGTAAGTCTACCATTATTGATCATGCAGGGCCAAACAGTGGTCTGGCCATTTGCTTTCTTTTTTTAAACTACCTAAAGGTGTAGGCAAGAGAATGGACTTTGTTCGTGCTCGTATGGTTTGGCAAGAAAGGGATGGAGTGAGAAAGTATCACTTAGTCAAGTGGGTGGACGTATGCCAACCTAGAGACCAGGGGGGTCTGGGGATTACTAATTTGGAGATTAAAAACATCAGCCTCTTATGTAAGTGGTTATGGAGATTAGAGAATGAGGAAGGGGATTGGCAGGAAATGATTAGAGCCAAATATTTGAGTAGGAAAACTCTGGTTCAATGTGAAGCATCTCGGGGTAATTCCCATTTTTGGAATGGGTTGTTGAGTATAAAGGATATCTTCTATTCTTGCTGTCAAAGGGTGGTGGGTGATGGTTGTAAGACGAGATTTTGGAAGGACACATGGCTGGGGAGAAAGCCACTTTGTCAACTTTTCCCCCGCTTGTATAATTTAACTTTCTGTCAACATGTTACTGTTGCTAAAGTCTTTAACCAGGATTTTGATTGTATTAGATTTAGGAGATGTCTTTGTGGAGAAACTCTTAAAATGTGGAATGAATTACTTGATATGTGTAGTCAGGTTACTCTGTCGGAGGAGCCTGACAGAGTTAAATGGCTTTTAACTAAATCTGGATCCTTCTCGATTAAGTCGCTTTATCATTACCTTATAGCTAGAGTTGTTGCTTTTCCTTTTAAACTTCTTTGGAGGATGAGAATACCTCTAAAAGTAAAAGCGTTTATATGGTTAGTGATCAAAGGGAGGATCCTAACCAAGGATAACTTATCTAGACGAGGGTGGAAAGGACCAAATTTCTGTGAGTTTTGTGGCGTTTCTGAGAGCATTGATCATCTATTTTTTTCGTGCTCTTGTGCTAGGTTTTTATGGAATGTGATATGTGGTACACTAGGTAACCCGAAAATACCTTTATCTTTCTTTGATCTTTGTCAAAACTGGATACCATCCTATTCTGGAAAGGATAGGGCTATTGTTTCTATTGGTGCTGCTGCTTTGATATGGACAATTTGGAAAACAAGGAACAAATCCTGTTTTCAATGTGTTTTCCTTTCAAATCCTACCAATGTAATATTTACCCTGTGTTCTTTGTTGGATTCATGGATGATTCTACAGAGAAAAGGTGTGCAAAAAATGCTTAGGGAGGTTTCCAAGAGGCTATCTCGGGTAGCAAATGAAGTCTACAGAAGAACATATGGGTGGAATCCTTCTGCGCTAAGACTGGGTTTTGTGTCTACCTGAAATTGGGCGGTTCTGTAGTATGTTCTGGTTTTAGATTTGCCTATTGTTTTGGCTGATGTGCAATCTGTAAAAAGATATTTAAAAATCTGTTCTCTCTCCGGTAGTGGGTGATTTGGCATCCTATAGATATGGTTATATGTCTAGGATGTAGGTTGCTTATCAGTTGATGAGGTGGTGCATCAGGTCTGATGGAAAAAGTGGTGTGGTGGTTGTATCTAGACTTCTATTTTCTTAATGAAAATGGGGCCATGTGGCCCTTTTATCGAAAAAAAATTCTAATACTAGCGACACAAAGAAGTCATGGGTCAAGCTATGGCACACTCAAGTTCCTGCCAAGGTCCGGATGTTTATCTGGAGGCTTGCGAAAATGTCTATCTCAACAGGATCGGTGCGTGCTCAAAGAAACATGGCAACAGATGATATTTGCCCTGTCTGTAATTAATGCAGCCTCGGATACATGGAGACATGCATTACTGGATTGTAATATATGTGTCTAGAGCAGTCTGGGCTCTAGCAGATGATGAACTGGTGGAACATGTGATAGTAAATCAAACAGAAGATGCTAAGCTTTGGGTCTTCTGGCTTTTTGACACTTTGAAGCGTGACGAGCTGGCAAGGGTACGGATCACTTTATGGGCTATATGGTGGGCACGGCGACGGGCTATACACGACAAGGAGTTTCAGAATCCGCTGTCTACCCACATGTTTATATCAAAGTACTTGGAGGAGATTCAAGTACAGGTCAAGAGCTGTACTATCGGAAGGAGTACCAGAAGGACAACGACGTGGGAAGTGGATTCCGCCAGAGAGTGGTTGGTGTAAAATTAATGTTGATGCAAGGATCTCTAGAGATGGTCAATGAGGAGCTGCAGCGGCAGTCTGCCGCGACGAACTCAGGCACTATTTGGTGCTTCTTGCCTGGAGGCGATTGCTTGCAATGAAGGCCTAGCTCTGGGCCAAGATCTTCATATGATGTCTGTTAAGCTTGCTTTGGACTGCCAAGCGGTGGTGTCGAATCTTCATAATAAATCAAAGTGTGCGTACGCTTGTGTCCTGCAAGAGGTGGAGGAGAGATTTCAAACTTTTACTAAGGTTAATGTACTTCATGAGAATAGGGAATTTAATTTTGATGCTCATTTTTTTCTCATAGTTTATCTAGCTAGGGCGGCGTCCTCTCTGGGTGTTGGCCGTTATATTTGGTTAGGTTCGGTTCCGAACATCTGTATTATTCCTTTGGTTGCTATATCGGAATAAAGAGCCTATGCCACTCCAAAAAAAAGACTACATCCTTTCTAGGAAATGTTGTTCAGCTGGCGTCAGTTTGCTCGGGTGAGCCCTTCACGCAAACGATCTCAGCGGCAACCCACTCACCCACTTCACCCACCTTTCTTTCCTATATCTCTCTCCTCCTCACTCTCCCTCTCCGTCTTAATCCAATCTCACTCTTCCTTCCTTGGCCACCCGATGGATCGAGTGTCGGCCGGCAGCGATGGCAAGAGGCCGCCGGATCCAGAAATAGGGGTAACACACCCTAAAGGCACAAGTCCAGGACAAGTGTGGCAGCTCAAGGACGAATGCGGCAGTCTTCCGCTTCGTCGACCTCCAAGGCCACTTGTCGGTGCTAGAACTGGCATATCTCGAGGTAGGGCTCCTAAGCTAGACATCTTGAAACGATAGTAACATGGACACATGATTTTGTTCAGGTTCGAGCTCTCTCGAATAGATCCCAACATCCTACTTTTGATTGTATTGATATAGGGTATAGTATAGAGTACAATTATCTAACACAAGATTGTTGTATGAGATTGTAATGAATATGATCCCCTCTATTACCTAGCCTAGCCTCGGTTATATAATGCACCGGAGTCTTAGGGTACAGAGAAGTCCTCGTCTTGTGCGTCAAATCTTATGGAATCCTCCTTGTATGCGTCATGGGTTGCCAGAAGTGGCCCATTAGTGAACCACAATGGGGTCCTTGGCTCGGCCCTCTTGGCTGAGAGACGTTGTGGTGAGTGCCCCCTAGTCGAGGACTCCATCAGTAGCCCTCTGAACCGGTCTTCAAGTTGGGGACGCTCCTTGATTCTTCCAAACTATTCTTCGTCTTCGGTCAGCGGTCTTGAAAGTTGGTTCAACAAATATTGTCATCTCCAATCTCGAGGATAGCCGAGGTGTATCCGAAGACATCACATGTCGGTCATTCGAGGAGCCTCTTTAAGTTCTCGGTTTTCATCAACGCCTTGTTATTTTTTACACCACACCTTGGGTTTGAAGTTTTTTGCGTGGTCCGGTTTCCTCTTGCATCCAAGCTCCAATACCGGACTGCATCCGAGGTGTCTTTTGCAGCTGAGCCCCAACGCCGGTCTGCATCTGAGGTCTGCTTCTGAGACTCAAGTTGGATGCGGCCGACCAACCTGAGAATCGTAATATCCTCAGAAACTGTTTTGCACTTTGGATTTTCTGCATTGAATGATCAATGCAGTAGACCCCTGAGACTTAGGTTGGGCCACATGACCGACCATAGGATCATATTTCCTCGGGAACTAGTTCAACTGTCGTGTGTATTTTATCAACGCCGAGGTATAGCTCGGCAGGGAAGATGCCGAAGTGCGGATCGGAAAAGATTTCCCGAACAGAACCACCATGCAGGACACCTCAACTAAGAGGATGTTCTGCCACCTAAAAGAAAACATAAAAAAGCTAAAGGTGTCATAAGCTTGGAAAACCAAAAAATTTACATAAAAACTTTACGTCTAAGTTAAATCAAGTTTCTTGGTGCCAACCAAAATTGGGCTTAAAATTAATTTGTGCTCCCATCGTGCTTTCACATGACACATCCGATCTCTAAACTTTAAGTGGGTCAGCCTTCAGCTTCAACCTCCTTTTCCCGAAAGCAGAGTGCTTCTCAGGCTAGTTTATCGAACTAAAATCGAGTTGTTTTAGAGAGAAATCAGGTTATCCAGCCATTGACCATACACTCAAGTGGAGAAAGAAGTGGTAGAAAAAGACTTTGCAACGACAAAGACAAAAATAGTTATTATAAAGGGTTAATTATCCTTTTGCCCTCATTGGTATCCATGTGCTCAGTTTTGCCCTCATATGCGAATTGTGCTCAGTTTTACCCCTAGTCCATGCACAGTTACTATGACGAGGCCAAACGGCCATATTTGAGTCCATTCCGCCCGCCGGCGTTAGTGGTTGTGGGTTCGGAGCTTACACGTGGGACCGCGTGGACGTGGGTCCGGAGCTGACATGTAGGCCCATGCAACTAAATCCCCAAATCATTCGTAGGATTCTAGCTCACTCTGCCCATCCGCTAGCCGGCTGTCCTGCGCCGCCGCCACCACCTGCGCCGCGGCCAGCACCTGCCCCGCCACCAGTTGCACGGCCTGCTCCGCCGGTATCGTCCTGCGCCTACGCTCCATGGCTACCTGCGACGCCCGCCACCTTCCTGCGACGCCATGGGTGGGGCACCCGCCACCTACTCGACCCGCGGCGCGGCCTCCTTCCGTGCGCCCGGCCGGAGCGCTCAAAGGTGGGGGGCTGCTGGAGCTGTTTGAACTAGGAGGAAGAACCCTAGGGCGAAATGGCGAGCATCAGCAACCCCGGAGTATTTGGCGAGGCAGGCATCGGGCCGGAGATCTGCCGCGTCCACGACTGGGTTCCCGAGGGGTAAGTCTCGCCTCCTGTTTAGATCGAGCTTAGTTGTGCATTTGAACACTAAATTCGAGTAGGTTTGCCCAATTAGTGTGCTGATTGCGTCTCTGTTTTTCGTCGGTTAGGATGGAGTTGCGGTTTGCTTTCTTGGTGCACATTAGAAGGGACCGGTACATGTTCGATGCAAAGGATAAGAAGAAATACCAAGGAGGTTTGGATTATCGGTTGCCAATGGCTAGTAATTAGAGTTTCAGACAATTTGAGGAGGTAATTTGTAGCCAATATCCTTGGGGTTTGCTTGATGAAGTGGTATAGAAATACTATGGTGGGGAAAAGAAATGGGTGACAGTTAGTAATGATGAAGAGTTGGCTACCATGTTTGTTAGGCATAAAGAGAAAGATAATTTTCATGTGAGGCTGCAAGTTGACGTGCTTGAGCAGGCATTTGGACCTAGGATGACGGGTGCAACATCTCGGGGAGAACCAAGTCATCGTAATGGCATCTCTAGCCAGAACAGTTCAGTTGGTGCACGACGACGTGGTGGCTCGACAAGTGTGGGCAACGACAGTAGGGCCCCCCTTGAAGTGGAGCTTGATTACTACAATTCTGGGGTTGATTAAGAGAAGCTATATTCTGATGTTATTTGGAATTTACGACGGGCACCTCGGGCTGAAAACCAAGATGAGGCTCACAATGCAGTCCATGTGGATGATGACGCGGTGGGTGAGGACGAAGACCTTGCAGCTGTTGAATGGGACCCTTTGAACCCTCATATGGAAGAAGGTAAAGTTTTTGCATCCATGAATGAGTGTAGAAATGCATTTATGACATACTGCATCAAGGTAGAACGTACTTTCAAAGTTGACAAGAGCGATCAAGTACGTTACAGAGTGCACTGTCTGACTGAGGGTTGTCCATGGAGGCTGCTCGCATCTAAAATGCGAAATAGCACTAATGTTCAGGTCAAAGTGAACACTTTTAAGCACACATGCCAGGAATCAACCCTTAGGAAGGATACAATCAGTAGAGCCAAGTCAAGATGGGTGGCAGAAGAAATAAAGAAGTGGGTGAAATAAAACCAGCAAGTGGGTCCAAAGGAATTGCAGAAGAACATCAAAGATAAGTTCAAGATAGATTTACCATACATGAGGTTGTTCAATGGTAAACAACATGCTATGGATTCTATTTATGGTAACTGGCAGGAAAGTTTTCAATTGTTGTATTTATTCAAAGGTGAAGTGGAGAGGACAAGCCCAGCTAGTATTGTAGATATTGATCACCACACCATGGAGTACACATTCAGGGGAGTGACAAAGACCAAGGAATGCTTCAGGAGGGTTTTTGTCTGCTTTGAGGCTTGTCGCCGGGTTTTTTTGGCAGGTTGCAGGGCTTATTTGGCTATTGATGCCACTTTTCTCACAGGGAGGTTTAAAGGACAGTTATTAGCAGCTTGTGTAGTTGATGCACACAGTTTTGTATTTCCAGTTGCCTACGGTGTGCTGGAGACAGAGTCTGAGGAGAGCTGGACTTGGTTTTTGCATAATCTGCGCCGGACTATTGCACATCCCAATGGGTTGGTCATTCATACAGATGCCTGCAAAGGTTTAGAAGTGGCCGTGGGCAATGTATTCCCTGGAGTAGAGCATAGGGAATGCATGCGTTGATAACCCACAAAAATAGGGGATCAATTGTAGCCTCTTTCGATAAGTAAGAGTGTCGAACCCAACAAGGATCTAAAGGTAGAACAAATATTCCCTCAAGTTCTATCGACCACCGATACAACTCTACGCACACTTGACGTTCGCTTTACCGGAAACAAGTATGAAACTAGAAGTACTTTGTAGGTGTTGTTGGATAGGTATGCAAGATAATAAAGAGCAAGTAAATATAAAGTAGGGGCTGTTTAGATGAAGACACAACTAAATTAGTTTTAGTAAAGAGCTTTTGTCAACAAGAAGGTTATTTGTCCCTAGGCAATCCATAACTAGACCGGTAATCATTATTGCAATTTTATTTGACGGAGAGGCATAAGCTAACACACTTTCTCTACTTGGATCATATGCACTTATGATTGGAACTCTAGCAAGCGTCCATAACTACTAAAGATTCATTAAGGTAAAACCCAACCATAGCATTAAAGCATCAAGTCCCCTTTGTCCCATACGCAAACAACCTACTTACTTGGGTCTGTGCTTCTGTCACTCACGCCACCCACCATAAGCAAATCATAAACATATTGCAAACCCTACAGCGGGAATCCCTCACGCTTGCGCGACACGGAGAGCACCGTAGGACAACACCAATAATAAAACATACAACTCAAACCAATCACGATCATCAAATAGCCATTAGGACAAAACAGATATACTCAAACATCATAGGATAGCCATACATCATTTGGAAATAATATATAGAGTTGAGCACCATGTTTAAGTAGAGATTACAACGGGTAAGAGAGAGGTTACACCGCTGCATATAGGGGGGAAGAGTTGGTGATGATGGCGGTGAAGTTGTTGGTGAAGATCGCGGTGATGATGATGGCCCCCGGTGGCACTCCGGTGCCACCGGAAGCGAGGGGGAGAGAGCCCCCCTCCTTCTTCTTCTTCCTTGACCTCCTCCCTAGATGGGAGAAGGGTTTCCCCTCTGGTCCTTGGCTCCCATGGCGTGGGAGGGGCGAGAGCCCCTCCGAGATTGGATCTATCTCTCTGTTTCTCTCTGGTTTTGCGTTCTGTCCTGGCTCTGTTTCACCGTTTCGTATATATATGGAGATCCGTAACTCCAATTGGCCTGAAACCTTCGCCGTGATTTTTTTCCG
The DNA here is from genome assembly GCF_056163025.1 of Triticum urartu. Lineage (NCBI taxonomy): Eukaryota > Viridiplantae > Streptophyta > Magnoliopsida > Poales > Poaceae > Triticum > Triticum urartu. The sequence continues at coordinate 735,346,079 of NC_141879.1, forward strand.
AATATTAGATTTCTTGCGGCAAAATAAGAGCGTCAACCGCCTCATGGTGGGCTCACGAGGGTAGGGGGCGCGCCCTAGGGGGGGCGCCCCTGCCTCGTGACCACCTCGAGCACTGGTTCGCGTTGATTTTCCTTCTGAATTTTCCATATTTTCCAAAAATAAGCTCCGTCCGTTTTTATCCCGTTTGGACTCCGTTTGATATGGATATTCTGCGAAACCAAAAACATGCAACAGACAGGAACTGGCACTGGGCACTGGATCAATATGTTAGTCCCAAAAATAATATAAAAAGTTGCCAAAAAGTATATGAAAGTTGAATAATATTGGCATGGAACAATCAAAAATTATAGATACGACGGAGACGTATCAGCATCCCCAAGCTTAATTCCTGCTCGTCCTCGAGTAGGGAAATGATAAAAAAGATAATTTTTGATGTGGAATGCTACCTACCATAATCTTGATCATATGTCTAATCATGGCATGAATATTAAGACACAAGTGATTCAAAGCAATAATCTATCTTTTGACATAAAGACAATAATATTTCAAGCATACCAACCAAGCAATTATGTCTTTTCAAAATAACATGGCCAAAGAAAGTTATCCCTACAAAATCATATAGTCTGGCTATGCTCCATCTTCACCACACAAAATATTCACATCATGCACAATCCCCATGACAAGCCAAGCAATTGTTTCATACTTTTGACATTCTCAAACCTTTTCAACTTTCACGCAATACATGAGCGTGAGCCATGGACATAGCACTATAGGTGGAATAGAATATGATGGTGGAGAAGACAAAAAGGAGGAGATAGTGTCACATCAACTAGGCGTATCAACGGGCTATGGAGATGCCCATCAATAGATATCAATGTGAGTGAGTAGGGATTGCCATCCAACGGATGCACTAGAGATATAAGTATATGAAAGCTCAAACTGAAACTAAGTGGGTGTGCATCCAACTTGCTTGCTCATGAAGACCTAGGGCATTTGAGGAAGCCCATCGTTGGAATATACAAGCCAAGTTCTATAATGAAAATTCCCACTAGTATATGAAAGTGATAACTCAAGAGACTCTATATGAAGAACATGGTGCTACTTTGAAGCACAAGTGTGGTAAAAGGATAGTAACATTGCCCCTTCTCTCTTTTTCATTTTTTTTGTTTTTTTTTCTCTTTTTTTGGGCCTTCTCTTTTTTTGCCCTTTCTCTTTTTTATTATTATTTTTTATTTTTTCGTCCGGAGTCTCATCCCGACTTGTGGGGGAATCATAGTCTCCATCATCCTTTCCTCACTGGGGCAATGCTCGAATAATGATGATCATCACAGTTTTATTTACTTACAACTCGATATCTAGAACAAAGATATGACTCTATATGAATGCCTCCGGCGGTGTACCGGGATATGCAATGATCTAGCGTAGCAATGACATCAAAAAACGGACAAGCCATGAAAACATCATGCTAGCTATCTTACGATCATGCAAAGCAATATGACAATGAATGCTCAAGTCATGTATATGATGATGATGGAAGTTGCATGGCAATATATCTCGGAATGGCTATGGAAATGCCATAATAGGTAGGTATGGTGGCTGTTTTGAGGAAGGTATATGGTGGGTTTATGGTACCGGCGAAAGTTGTGCGGTACTAGAGAGGCTAGCAATGATGGAAGGGTGAGAGTGCGTATAATCCATGGACTCAACATTAGTCATAAAGAACTCACATACTTATTGCAAAAATCTATTAGTCATCGAAATAAAGTACTACACGCATGCTCCTAGGGGGATAGATTGGTAGGAAAAGACCATCGCTCGTCCCCGACCGCCACTCATAAGGAAGACAATCAATAAACACCTCATGCTCTGACTTCGTTACATAACGGTTCACCATACGTGCATGCTACGGGAATCACAAACTTCAACACAAGTATTTCTACAATCCACAACTACTCACTAGCATGTCTCTAATATCACCATCTTTATATCACAAAACTATTGCAAGGAATCAAACATATCATATTCAGTGATCTACAATTTTATGTAGGATTTTATGACTAACCATGTGAATGACCAGTTCCTGTCATCTCTCTAAGTAGATATAAGTGAAGCAAGAGAGTTTAATTCTTTCTACAAAAGATATGCCCACGCTCTAACAAATATAAGTGAAGCAAAAGAGCATTTTACAAATGGCGGTTGTCTAAGTGAAGAGAAACAGGCAATCCAAACTTCAAATGATATAAGTGAAGCACATGAAGCATTCTATAAAGCCATACTCAAAAGATATAAGTGAAGTGCATAGAGCATTCTATAAAGCCATACTCAAAAGATATAAGTGAAGTACAATGAGCATTCTATAAATAAACCAAGGACTATCTCATACCAGCATGGTGCATAAAAGAAAAATGAAAACTAAATGCAAAAGACGCTCCAAGATTGCACATATCGCATGAACGAAACGAATCCGAAAACATACCGATACTTGTTGAAGAAAGAGGGGATGCCTTCCCAGCATCCCCAAGCTTAGACGCTTGAGTATCCTTGAATATTTACTTGGGGTGCCTTGGGCATCCCCAAGCTTGATCGCTTGCCTCTCTTCCTTCTTCTCACATCGAAACCTTCTCGATCACGAACACTTCATCCACACAAAACTTCAACAGAAAACTCGGTAAGATCCGTTAGTATAATAAAGCAAATCACTACTCTAGGTACTGTTGCAAACCAATTCATATTTTGTTTTTGCATTGTGTCTACTGTAATATAGCTTTTTCATGGCTTAATCCACTGATATAAATTGATAGTTTCATCAAAACAAGCAAACTATGAATCAAAAACAGAATCTGTCTAAAACAGAACAGTCTGTAGCAATTTGAACATTCACCATACTTCTGATACTTGAAAAATTCTGCCAAATTTAGGAAAAATAAACAATTTGTATAGGAAGACAGTGCAAAAATAATCAGAACCATTTGACGTTCCAGCTAAAAATGTAAAATCGCGCACTACAGCCAAAGTTTCTGTCCTGCACCGTACAAGCCATCAAGCAAATGTAAACATCCGAAAGGCAAACCTTGGCACATTATTTTTATAATACAAGGAATTGTACAAAAGGTTAATTATTTTTATTGAAAAGTTTCTGTAATCAAGATTCACAAAGTTTCCGTGAGCATGAACAAAGTTCAAGGCTAGCTCTCACTTCAACAATGCTTGTCTTTCTCACTTTCGCTTTTCTTTTTGAAAAAGTTTTGGGTTCCCCTCTTTATTTTTTTTGTTTTTAAACTATATGAAAGCACTCAAAAGAAATAAATGACTCCCTAAAACTTCCGGGTTGTCTCCCTGGCAGCGCTTTCTTTAAAGCCATTAAGCTAGGCATGTAGTGCTCAAGTAATGGATCCACCTGGATCCCAAGGTATATCAAAGCCAATTTTAATTAACAATGATTTGTAATTTAGTAGTGAGCACAAAGCAACATATATCAAGTAATGACGAAGTCTAACTCTCTTCCTATGCATCGGCATGTCATAAAAGAACAATTCATGCACACCTAGTAAAGGCCAATGCATAGTATAAACAATTTCTTGCAATTCGATCATATTGGAAACATAGAGAGGTGGAGATATAGTTCCTCTCTCATAATAATTGCAAGTAGGAGCAGCAAGCAGATGCATATTATATTCATCAAAATCATCATGTGCAACAGTAAAAGGCAACCCATTAATGTAATCCTTAATAAGTGCAAACTTCTCCGATATAGTGTAGTTGGGAGAATTCAAAAAGATAATAGAACTATCATGCGTGGGTGCAATAGCAACAATTTCATGTTTAACATAAGGAACTATAGCAAGTTCATCTCCATAAACATCATTCATATTGGCATCTTGGCCACAAGCATAGCAAGAATCATCAAAAAGGGATATTTCAAGAGAATCAATGGGATCATAACAATCATCATAGCAATCATCCTTCGGTAAGCACGAAGGGGAATTAAACAATGTATGAGTTGAAGAGTTACTCTCATTAGAAGGTGGGCACGTGTGATCAATCCGTTCTTCCTCCTTTTGTTCTTCGCTCTCCTCCTCATCTTTTTCATCCAATGAGCTCACAGTGTCATCAACTTCTTCTTCTTCCATAGACTCCTGCAAAATATTAATCTCTTCTTGGACAGCGGAGTATTCCTCAATATATTGTTTAACATAGGTATTAGAAGCATAATTATCATAGCAATATTTAAGTACAGCAAAATTTTCAGATTTGTGAAAAGTAGCATCATACTTTTCAATCAAAGAAGCAATTTCATAAGAACCCTCAAAAGCAACAAATTCTTCAATTCGTTGAACATCATAGTAACTATAAACACCTTTAGCATAAGAAGATAAGATTCCATTATCAATAAACTCACATTGGTAGGGAAGGTGTTTCTTAGGGTTTTCAGAACAACAAGTAAAATCATATAATTCACATAAATTCCAAGCATAGCATTGCAAACGTTGAATTTGACTCCATAATAATTTCCCTTTTTCAGATATACGGTGTCGCACATAACAAGCATGCTCATCTAAAGATTTGCCCTCAACTAAGCTAGTTGGGGTTTCAGCATGAGCACATAGGGACCGAAGATGATCCAAGTAATAAGCTTCAGCAGTGTGATATATTTTGATTGGTTCTTCAACCATTGGTTCAGTAGGTACAACTAATTTTTTTGGTATTTTGCGTTTCCTACCCATAACTAAAGATAAAGAACAACTAAGAACAACAAATAAAAATTACTTAGTGATAAAGCAAACAAGCACACACGAGAATATTCACCCCACGCTATTGCTCCCCGGCAACGGCGCCAGAAAAAGGTCTTGATAACCCACAAGTATAGGGGATCAATTGTAGCCTCTTTCGATAAGTAAGAGTGTCGAACCCAACGAGGATCTAAAGGTAGAACAAATATTCCCTCAAGTTCTATCGACCACCGATACAACTCTACGCACACTTGACGTTCGCTTTACCGGAAACAAGTATGAAACTAGAAGTACTTTGTAGGTGTTGTTGGATAGGTATGCAAGATAATAAAGAGCAAGTAAATATAAAGTAGGGGCTGTTTAGATGAAGACACAACTAAATTAGTTTTAGTAAAGAGCTTTTGTCAACAAGAAGGTTATTTGTCCCTAGGCAATCGATAACTAGACCGGTAATCATTATTGCAATTTTATTTGAGGGAGAGGCATAAGCTAACATACTTTCTCTACTTGGATCATATGCACTTATGATTGGAACTCTAGCAAGCGTCCGCAACTACTAAAGATTCATTAAGGTAAAACCCAACCATAGCATTAAAGCATCAAGTCCCCTTTATCCCATACGCAAACAACCTACTTACTCGGGTCTGTGCTTCTGTCACTCACGCCACCCACCATAAGCTAATCATAAACATATTGCAAACCCTACAGCGGGAATCCCTCACGCTTGCGCGACACGGAGAGCACCATAGGACAGCACCAATAATAAAACATACAACTCAAACCAATCACGATCATCAAATAGCCATTAGGACAAAACAGATCTACTCAAACATCATAGGATAGCCATACATCATTGGGAAATAATATATAGCATTGAGCACCATGTTTAAGTAGAGATTATAGTGGGTAAGAGAGAGGTTACACCGCTGCATAGAGGGGGGAAGAGTTGGTGATGATGGCGGTGAAGTTGTTGGTGAAGATCGCGGTGATGATGATGGCCCCCGGTGGCACTCCGGTGCCACCGGAAGCGAGGGGGAGAGAGCCCCCCTCCTTCTTCTTCTTCCTTGACCTCCTCCCTAGATGGGAGAAGGGTTTCCCCTCTGGTCCTTGGCTCCCATGGCGTGGGAGGGGCGAGAGCCCCTCAGAGATTGGATCTATCTCTCTGTTTCTCTCTGGTTCTGCGTTCTGTCCTGTCTCTGTTTCACCGTTTCGTATATATATGGAGATCCGTAACTCCGATTGGCCTGAAACCTTCGCCGTGATTTTTTTTCCGAATATTAGCTTTCTTGCGGCAAAAGAAGAGCATCAACCGCCTTACGGTGGGCTCACGAGGGTAGGGGGCGCGCCCTAGGGGGGGGGCGCCCCCCTGCCTCGTGACCACCTCAGGCACTGGTCCACGTTGATTTTCCTTCCGAATTTTCCATATTTTCCAAAAATAAGCTCCGTCCGTTTTTATCCCGTTTGGACTCCGTTTGATATGGATATTCTGCGAAACCAAAAACATGCAACAGACAGGAACTGGCACTGGGCACTGGATCAATATGTTAGTCCCAAAAATAATATAAAAAGTTGCCAAAAAGTATATGAAAGTTGAATAATATTGGCATGGAACAATCAAAAATTATAGATACGATGGAGACGTATCATGCGTCACCTTGCTGCAAATTTCATGAAGAAATTCAAAGGAAAGGTTTATACCGACAATTTATGGCCAGCATCTTTGACTAGCAGTGTTAAGAAGCACAACTACCACTTCAGGCAGTTATACATGAATCCCAAAGTGAAAGAATACTTGGAAACACACCACTCCAAGTTATGGGCCAGAAGCCAATTCAGTTAACTAAGCAAAGTTGACTATGTGCACAATAATCTAGCAGAGTCTTTCAACTCAACGATCCGGAAACTAAAGGGTCATTATGTGGTGGATTTGCTTGACACGATAAGGATAGAATACATGCAGAAATTTCATTATCGTGCAGGAATTGCTGAGGCAAAATTCATGGGCCACATTATCATCCCTGCCGTGATGAATGAACTGAAGCAGAAAACAACAGGCTTGGAAATGAACATGACTCTTTGCTCGGGTACCACATCAAAGATATCATATTTGGATAAAGAGAAGAGGGAATGGAGATATCCAGTAGATTTAGAAGCTAGAACTTGCAGTTGTAGGCAATGGCAGATAACTGGGTTGACATGCATTCATGCCTTGTTTTTCATCACTTCTCTCCTAGGTCCAGCAGGGAACATACACCAATATGTGCATGATTACTACTCTGTTGCAAGGTTCAAAGCCACATATGCTTATGCCTTGCCTGCTATGGAGGGAAAACAACAATGGGACATGGTGGACCCTGGATTCAAGCTTTGCGCTCCAGTTCTGAAGAGAGCAGCAGGTAGACCAAGGAAGAGTCGAATCAGACCTCACAGCGAAGGAGCTGGACTTGGAGCGAGTAAGTGTAAGTGCACAAGGTGTGGTGGGTCTGGTCATTTCGGTAAGTATTGTGATAACACAGTAAATCCAGCGTTCGGAGAGAGTTTCGATGAAGGCTTCAATGAAAATGTTGGTCAGCAGCCGGTTGCCTCAACAGATGATGAAAATGATGGTCAACAGCCGGTTGCATCAGATGAGGATTTTGACGAGGTTCCAAATGATGATGGTCAACAGCCGCATGATTTTGACGATGATCCAAAATATCCTCCAAATAATGATTCAAGTGAGGCTCCAAATGGTGATCCAAGTGAGACTCCAAAATGGTGATCATGGTGATCCAAGTGAGGCTCCAAATGGTGATCATGGTGATCCAAGTGACGCTCTAAATGATGATTCAAGTGAGGCTCCAAATGGTGACCAACCTTCTGTTGTTGTGAGTTCTGCTAGGTATGTAAATCTTGCAAGGGTCAAATACTACTGTACATTTATCACTTGACATGATCTCATTACCCTTTATGTTTTGCACAGCTCTATGATAGGTTTGAAGAAGACGCGCAAGATACCGACAACCAAGAGGAGAAGAGAAGAAGCAATGAGCACAAGGTGCACGAGGAGCAAGGTGATGGCAAGAAGCTAAAGGAACAGACAGAAGCCCCAATGCTATTTATGAATAATTATGAAACATTATGAATAATGTTGTATTTCTGTTGGATGATGTTGGACCTATGTTAGAACTATATTTGACATGATGTTTAAATCTGTTGGATGATGTTTAAATGAGCACATGTTTTTCCTTTTTTTGATTTTTTAATTTGTTTTGCTCATTTGAATTCTGATCAAACCTAACTTTGACCAAGATTTAAACAAGTCTAAAACATCAAAATGAAAAACTAAGCCTGGATCCTTCTTAGTCAATCCAAAATAAAGTTGTGGTGAGGTTTTTGAAATTTTCAAGAAAAACGTGCTAAAAAGAGGGGTCCAAAGGTAGGGTAAACAACCTCATTTCTAAGTAAGGTTTTTTTCAACCTTGTCTAAATCAGCCAAATAACTTTCCTACACATATATTCTATATATACAGACTATGTGCGCTGGTTTTTCCATTTTTTTTTATTTTTTTTGCTCATTTGAATTCTGGTCAAACTTAACTTTGACCAAGATTTAAACAAGTTTAAAACATCAAAATGAAAAACTAAGCCTGGATCCTTCTTAGTCACTCCAAAATGAAGCTGTGGTGAGTTTTTTGAAATTTTCATGTTCATTTCCCCAAAACACTTCTCTTCACTTCATACAAGAGAGTTTGAGATACTCGAGATATCACACAATACACATGAACTTATTGTTTAAATGTATGTAAACCTTGTTTATCAACTTAAATTGTTAGTATATGACATAAGAAGACTATGTGCGCAGGTTTTTTATTTTTCTGATTTTTATTTAATTTATTATGCTCATTTGAAATCTGGTCAAATATAGCTTTGACTGCTCCAAACCCCTCCCAAACCCCGCTAACCCTAGCGCTGAACAAGGACCGTCCATCTAACCCTAGCGGCGATCAAGGGCCGTCGATCTAACCCTTCTAGAAGGAATCTACGGGGAGGAGGGGGGCGATCCGCGAGATGCAATCTGATTGGCTGGGAGATTGTTTTTTAACAAATACCGAGCGCGCTGGATGGACCGTTGGGCCATCTCGTTGTCTGGGCCTGAGACCGCAATAAATAGCCCGCCTCAGCCTTTCCAGGCCTTGCATGCATGGGAGGCGGCGACGTGGGTTTGCATGCACGGTAGGCGGATGTGCATGCATGCGAGCGAGGCGCGCTAGGCGAGCTAGGCTAGCGAGGCGAGCTAGGTGGCCATGCACGTATTGATTCAGAGTTAGGCATTACGGCCGTGGTTCAGGGCAGCGAGTCAGATGCATCGCCCGGTCAAAGAGCTATGCAGTGATTCAGATGCATGCATGCGCCCCATGCATCGTTTTCGTGCAAAAATTAAAGAGTGCAAAACGTAACGGATACACACACGCGTCCGGATTCACACACGCACCGTTCTCATACTTTCTCTCTTCCTCTCCCACGCACAGGCCTATAAAATGGGGTGCCTCTCTTCCTCTCCCACCCACAAGCCAGATCTGATCCATTCTCTTCAACTTCAAACACCCAAGCGACCGAGCCCTCCCCAAGCGAGACCAAGTGAAGATGCAGTTCAACGGGCCGACCTTCAACCGTCCCCTGTCATGCCAGAGCCGCGCTACCCACCGGGCGTGCTCATGGAGAGGGAGCTCCGTGTGTGGGCTATTTTAAGGTGGAGGGGTTCCATCGAACTCACCCGCGCCTTCCTCAGAGCCAGCTATGCTCACCTCCCACGGGGCTCACCTAGGATGTTCACACTCAACGAGGTTCGTGACCGCGGAGGCATCCTCCTACTGCTCATAGTCACCTTCACCAACCCGTTTGACGCGCGCGAGCTCCTCGGCCAAGTCTTTTGGTGCGGCTACGAGGCCATCTTCTTCACTGTGTACAACATCTACACCAACTACGAGAGCATCTTCCCCACTCCAGGTCAGATGCACTCCCTTCCCTACGACGAGGAGGAGGAGGTGTGAAGATGAACACGGTGTTGAAGGGGCGCGCGGCCAAGGTGGAAGAAGGTGGTCAAGATGAAGATGTTCAAGCCCGGAGTTAAGCTCATCATGTTTCATTTTTATTTTGTTGCTTTTCTATGTCGTGTCATGTCGTGTTATGTTTCTTCATGTGTCTGTGAACTTATTATTATTGCTTAATGTAAGGGTACAGTGTGTTGCATCTTATCTAAGTTATTAGAGTTTATTATGTGTGTTAAAAAATGTCCGTGCCCAAACATATCATTTCTTCCCTAAACCAAGTCATGAAGTTCGAGAACTTGTGGTTTTCATTAATGAAAATCGGAGGGGGTGAGCAGCCCTCTCTTTCATTCAAAGAAAAACAAGTCATGCACTAACATGCAAATTTATTCCCTTTAAATCCTAAACCAAGTGCCACTCTAACCCTAAACCAAGTGCCACTCTAACCAAAATCATGTGGCAGTGCAAACATACGTTTTCAACCTTCGAACTCTCCAAAATTTCAGTGCAAAACAAAGGAAAACCACTCTCACATGTGTGCAAATATTCACGATCTCACTATGTATACCTTCCTTCCCTACCCATGTCAAAGTCTTTCCATCTGTCCTAGTGGTTACCAACGCAGCCCTAAACGCCACAAACCCATGCGGTCCTGGGTTCGAGTCCCCAGTTGCACCAATTTTTTGCGCATTTTCCACCCTTCATTTTTTAGACAAATTATTTTTTCTCAATGTAATGCCCTTAAAAATGTTCATTTATTTTGGCACCAGGTGTAAACCTCTACCAGAGCTGGGGCACATTTTCCATGACATTTTGGTCTTTTATTTAAATCACGGTGTATTTGAATTGGAGTAATTAAATTGCTATTAAATATTTAACAGCTCCAAAAAATTTCTAACCTTAATTGTTTGGCTGTGGAATAATTCAATTAGCTTCCACAAAAAGTTTCAGCATTATGATTTACTGCCTAAATTAAATCAGAACAGAAAATAGAAAAACATGCAAAAGAACCCCCGAATGGGCCTAATTGGATGTAGTTGGCCCATTAGTCTAGCCTGCACTTGGCTCTACGCTCTGAATTTGGCCCAAGAGCAACCTTTTTTTGACAGAAAGGCATAGCAGAGAGCTGCATTTCATTGATCAAGAGTTTTTGAATTCCTCATTTCTTCTCCTTTTTTCAACATATTTAAATGTTGGTCACTTTTTTTTTCAACATTTAAACAACTTTGACCAACATTTAAACTAGGTGAATTTCTCATACAATTTCAAGATTACAAATTCCTCCATAATTGATGCCTTTCCATACATTTTCAAGATTACAAATTCCTCCATAATTGATGCCTTTCCATACATTTTCAACATTACAACCAGTGCGATTACCATACCTACAAATGCCCAAAAGTATTTGCAAATGGGTATTGGTAGTGCTTGATCTTCAAGCTTCCTAACCTTCTTCTTCAACATCCTAAGCTCAACAGCTAGCTCTCTGTCAGTGCGTGCTTCGCCCTCCATCTGTTCTTCCGGAACTCGTGCTGCGGCCACTGCCGTTCGTGGCAGCATGCACAACCATTCTTCACGCTCTTCTTGCAGTTCATTCATCAGAGTCTTGGCCAGAGCATCGACCCAAAGAAAGAAGCATGTCACCTACATGAACACCAAACAGATCAACCCATTGCTCAAAGACCCCGACCACGAAAATGGTGCAATTGCCCCGATTCTTACCCCATTCTAGCTGCACAAGTAGAACGGACAATTCTGGTTCCTCGGTGTGTGAGAAACCCTCCGAACAACGCCCGCCCGGCACTGTGGACAGACGAAAACAGGCATGTCCACACGCGCCCGGTTCTGCATCCGCGAGGTGGCGCGGGAGCTTGAGGAAGACATGGAGCTCGAAGCTGAAGGGGATCTCAACGCCACCGCGCCCTCCACAGTAGTGGCGGAGCCACCGCCCGGCTAGCCTGGGCAGTTGCCCGGGCTCGCAGCTGCGCTACATGCTACGATGAAGCTATCAAAACAGTGAAAAAACTCCTCGCATGGTGGGTTACCCGGGCAGTGGCCGGGCCAATGGGCTTCCATTTTCTTTCTAGTCAATCAACACTACTATAATTAATTAATTTAAGCACTAACAGGCTAATGGGCTACAAGTACCCACGTGAGACAAGCCTACTTGTCCAGTTTGTTTGTTTTATTTTAGTAGAGACGAGAAGGAAAGGACCGGTCGATCGCTCCATGTCCTTGCGAATCCCGGTTCGTTTAGCTTCTGTTCAAATGGCGGCATCCTCGATCGATTTTTTTTTATAATAACAAGGATATATTAAATATCGTGAAGATAGCAATTATACCCAGCATCTGCATCAACGAGATATCGAAACACATCAAGGATGCACACAACCAAAAACAAAAATATAAAGGAGAGAAATATAAAAACAGACCGGCAACAAATGGAGGCTGGCCTAGGCGCGCAGACGCAGGTGGAGGCGGCGCCGGAGTGCATCCATCCATCCACCCGAGATTCCGAGGAATGGCTTGCAGCATCGGATGTTTGTCCCGTCTTCGTAATTAGGTGAGATTAATATACTTTTTTGAGGCCATGGCATGGGGAATTGGTCACTGGGGGTGATAACCACTTTATGTGCTTAGTCCATCATTTAGGGTTTTTTTAGATTGTTGGTGTTAATTTCAAACTTCAAATTATTAAATTTGAGAGATCCGGAGGTTTTTGGCTTTGAAATGTGAGTGGTGTGCAATTGAAAACATAAGTAGAGCCATAACCACCATCTCATATTGCCACGTAAGAGATGGTTGCAAGCTCTCTATTTTGAATATATTTGCAAACCACAATAATTAATTTATGTGAATTACAAATCCATTTTCTTAATCTTATAGTGTCTTCTAGGACATTTGTGGTAATTTGGATGGTCCGCCGGCAATATGAGCAGTTTGGTTACAGGCCTGGTTCTATAACTTATGTTGTCAAGTCTCAACTTTATTTTTGGGGATGTGGACTTAATCAAGTCTCAGCCAAGTGACAAAACCTATTAAAAAGAAGAAGAAAAATTAAAAGAAAATTTGACAGGGATCTGCATGTAAGATCTGACGAATATAACATCGAGACGGAGGGAGTATATATATTATATTATTTCACTCTAAAATTAGGGACTCTTTGATTCGTAGGATTTCCAAAACGCAGGAATAGGAAAAACATGGGATTAGAGTGGAATGTCGTCTTGAATACTCTAGGATTGTATGAGTGTTTGATTGTGAATAGAAAAAACGCAGGATTCTTTCAAACAAGTTTGAGTGGATGTGATGTTTCCTATGAAATCTAGTGCAAATGAATCCTATGAAAAAATTCCTATGGTTTACAATCCTTCAAATCAAACAACTAAGATAGGAAAAATTCCTAAGGATTAGAATCCTCCTAAATTCCTTTAAGAATCCTTTGAATCAAAGAAGCCCTTACATTTTTATGATTTTTATGGTTATATTTTCACTATATCATTAATGTGGATTTGTGGTTTGAAATTTTGATGCTATTTTATATGTTGTGCATCCGAACACCCGATTTTGGTTTCCAGATTAGACACTCAGGCTCAAATTTGCCCAGGCTTCGCAAAAGTTCTGCCTCCGCCACTGCTCCACAACTAGCATCCCACCGCTGTGCTCTCTCTCTCTCTCTCTTGTCGTGGTCACCGCCGTGCTCTCTCTCTCTCGCTGTGGTCACCGCCGTGCTCTCTGTCGTCGTGGTCACCGCCGCTGTGTGTCGCCCGCTTATATAGCACACCTGCAACGGCTCTCTGCTCAACGGCTCTCTACTGAGTCCCACAAGCCACGCGTGCAATAGTCTGAATAGAATCACTACTAGGAAAAGACCTACTAGTGGCGCACCTGTTTTGCCTACTAATGGCGCACTACAGGTGCGCCACTAGCACCACGCCATTAGAATTTTTTACTAATGGCGCACCACTGGTGCGGTGCGCCATTAGTATCTGGTATACTAATGGCGCACTACGCAGTGCGCCATTAGTATAGCCCAAGGTGCGCCATTAGTATGCCTTGCAGGGAGCCATATTTACCCATGTGCTTTGGCATACTAATGGCGCACTAGGGCATGATGCGCCATTAGAGTCCTTTTTGTAGTGCCCCATTAGTGTTCTGAGTGGTGCGCCACTAGTATGAATATTAGGGATTTTTTTTCTTTTCTGATATTTTCACGGGTTACAAAATATATTATTGGACAGAATATAGACAACACCACACAGCAACAACAGATTCATCGAATACAATAGAAGATTAGTCTCCGAATACAATTCATCATATTAGTCTCCGAATTCAAAAGACCGAACAAAGATAGAACATTACAAGTCTCGAGACCGCGAGTAGCGAGTTTGTCGGAAGTAATACTAATCCTAACAAGTCCTACTAATCATCATTATACAACTTCTACTCGTTATTAATAACAAGTCATACGATCATCATCTTGATAGTCATCGAACCAATCCTACTTAATTGTTTTTAGCACATGATCATCAGTATTAGGCAGGACCTAAATACCCTATTTAAGGTAAAATATCATAAAACAATATAGATCCTGACTCTCCATTATGGAGAATGGAGATCATCCTGTCTCCAATTCTTGCGTTTCGCTTCCTTTTGCTTCCAAGAACCTCCTTACGACTGTTCATACATTTTTTCCATCCTTTGATTTGCATGTCTCCACTTGTTTTAGAAATCTTGTACGGACAGTTGAGATTCGTAGGATGACCTGGCTGTATGTTCAAAACATTAAGGCTACCTTTCTGATACATCAAATGAGGCACACAATTCTCTGGGATTATCTGTTGAAAAAACATCGTAATAACTTCATAGTTAGTAATGATGTACTAGTCTCTACTACTATAGTACACAATTTTTTGAATTTTGAATCTACCTTCTTCTTGCATGTTTTGCCCACCAAATTACACAATGGATTCATTTGTAGCCGTCCACTTTATCAGATCGAACGGCCCACATTACCCGGATTCGCCACCCACCTATTCCCGCCAAAGGCTGAGAACTCAGACGCCTCTTCTGGAAAACTCTACAACCCACGCTCGCCTCCAGCAAATCGATTCCCGCCAAGGCTCCAGCAAATCGATTCCCCGCCAAGGCGCAACCTCGCGCACTTCACCACCACATCCATATGCTCTTTATGAAATTTCCCTAGCGCGTACGTCACACACCGCGATCTCCGTCAGTTCATACCTGCCGTCCACGCCCCCAGTTCCTTCCAATCACGTCAACATCCAGATTGCAGCTCCGCCATCGTCTCCTTGCAAGCTTTGTCTTGGTTCGAATTTTCTTGCTGCCTGTTGAGTCCAGGTTCATGAGAGCTGGACATCCTACTACAACCAGCTGACCATAGTGCCACCGACGGATTGACCACAAGTGAGCTATTCCTTCTCTAGGTGGCCCATCCTAATCTGTTCCTTTGGAATTCTGTGATGATTCTTTTGCGTGCGAATGTTACGCAAGTGATCCTTCTTGCTATCAATTATATGAAATACATATTCACTGGTCTGACTGTAGCTGTTGATTTTTCTGCTTTTCTTGCACGCAAGGTGTTTGTGCTTTTGTCCAAGCAGCTATCTGTTGGTAGACTATAAAAGGCAGTGCTATTCTGAACATAAAGCACATGTTCATTCTGTTCATGTCTCATATCCGTTTGCAAATTTGAGTATGCTTTAATTATTTTTCTCGGATTTGGCAAGCTAAAAATGGTCTAATGCTTATATACTGTAGGTTGTGGCTGAAAATACCTGGCTTATAACAATCAAGAATCAAAGTCATAACCGCTAGCCGTCCAGTAAAACCCAATAGATGGAAGGCCGAGTTCCTTTCAGAGATATTACAAATGTTCACTCGACGACTTCACCAAAAGGGAACCAACGTACGTTTTTTTATTAGCGATATCTTCTACTTATTATCCTTATTGATCGCTTGCCTTGATATACTGTGTGTTTTTGTTTGTTTTGTTTGGTGGGGAAATAGTAGCTGTGGTTGCAGAGCAGAATGATCCTTTAGCAGAAACCAAAAACGCTATGCAAATGAATTCTTCCCAGCATAAGCATTACCGCGACCGGGATAGGTATTTGCAAATGGCTCCATATCAGAGGGAAGCCTATCTGCAAAGGAATCGTGAGTATAAAAGAATGCGGCGTGAGTGCAGTGCAAGTTGTAACAACACACAAACAGCACCACAACAGAAAATTTTGAGAGCTACTAATAATAACCAATACATGATAGGTGACTGCTCTAATCAATAAAATATGCATCACAAATTTTATCAATAGCCGTTGAATGTTTGCTTATCTCATTATTTTTTATTATATGATATATAATGATTGGGTAAACTGAACCTACATTACAGGAGAGGAAGTCATGGCCATTTCAAACTATGAGAGGCACGATTCAGTTTTTACTCAGCTAGGGTCTTCATCAAAAGGCAAGCAAGGTTGTATATATAATTAATTAAGAAATACTACAGTAAAAATTTATTTATTATATTTCATTACACTGCCGTTGACTATTTTTCCTTGAAAACAGTGGCAGAAAATGGTGGTTCTGAGACAAGCCGTCCAAAAGCTGGAACTCGGTTCACTATCAGTCCATCTGGCATATATTTATCATCAATATCCTCGGAAGAACAAGCTGCAAAATATGAATTGAAAAATGTAGGTCAGCGTAAGCGGCAACATTGCACCAATGTGTACTCACAACTGTCACATGACCAGGAAGAAACACACGTACAAGAGATTTGTGGCCCTAATAAAAGAAAGAGCTCAGAAAAAGAAAGTTGTAGTACCGCACGGGATCCTGATAGAAATACCAACAACTTGCATGAAGACATCATTTATGTGCCCCAGGATTATTTTCCTGTCGTTCATGGTAATTTTAGTCATAAAAAACAATGATTTAATCTATATGCAGCACATAAAAAGTATTTCATCTATTTACAATTAGATATAACTAAGGCATAGCCTAGTGGTGGGAAGGGGCTGATGCCTTCCCACCCATCCAGGTTCAAGACTTGGTACTTGCAATTTAGGTTTGTTGCACCAATTATACTGTAGGGGGTTCCCTTACAGTCTTTCTATCAAAAAAAAATTTATCAACAGATTATCTGGCAAATACCAAAGACAACATTGAGTGCGATGAAGTGGACGATGAAAGTCTTATGTATAATGGACCAGGTAAGTATTGACTGGTACTTTGCTCAATCATTCATATTTATTTGTAATACTTTACTAAAATATTACTTTAAAAAAACACAGGGAACTGACCTGTGTTGGCGTTTCTGAGTGGGCCCTCATACAGCTGGCCCAGTGGCAAGCTTCCAGGTCCATATAGCCGAGTGTTACGCTGTTGACCCAAAACCACATTTTTTAGCCTAAGGCAGGACGCAAAAAGGTCGAGGGGTCCCCCCTAAAAAAAAGGTCGAGCGGCCTGTTAAGAAAACAGAAGGTCAATGAGCTGAACGGCCATTCTCATGAATTTTACGATGATACGTACCCATTTTTTTGTGAAGTCCTAAATATTGGAATTTTTGCAGCAGACCTGAAATATTGGATATGCATGGTAGAATGCATTATATTCCATCCACGTCCAAGTTATGTACAATGCATACAGATGATTATTTTTTGAAGGTCGCCAAGAGGTTGCGAAGCTAAAACTCCATATAAAAAAGTGCTTCATTTTATTTAAAGTTTTCTTATATGTATGAAAATTTTAGTTAACAACACACACATGCAAAGCACGTGCCTTCTACTAGTTTTAGAAGTATGCAAAAGATGCACGGATGTCGTAATAGTAAAAAATCTTACCGGGGTATCTCCATGGTAGTTACCATAGTTGAACACACATGCACTAGTGGCACGTATTGACCATAATGTTGAGGAGTTTGATTGTAGATATTGTAATTCTCAATGTCAGTACAAAATCTGACTAGATGATTTTTCTCCTTGTAAGTTGTTAATCGGAGCCATCAGTGTAGTGGGTTTTGTCTACCATCTCCTGCACATTCTTTGAACAATGAAAATAAGTTGCCAATGGAAATAAGCTGTCAACTATTTTGAAATAAACAATATAAATTAGCTAATAACTATGTTTGAGAAACTCACATAGCAGTAGAATTGGAGGCGTATCAACAAGGACCCAAATGTCCATATTGTCTTGCTCGATTTTAGGATCACCAAGATCCATGGTGACAAGCATACCCTCATCAAAGCCATACATCTTGCAAAATGCTTCCCAATTTTTGCAACCAAAATGGGTTATACTCCAAGAATTATACAAATTTACTTCAAAATCCACATCGTGATGAGTCCTTAGGTGAATTTTCTTTGTTTCAGAAATTTCATGGTCTTCAAAATCCATCCTCTCCAAGACATAGCGTCTTGCATGGCATGGGATAAGCTATACTCGAATTATAAAAGATGAAAATTACACGTTGAAATAGTTGAAGTCATGCTTAATTATGAAAATAACACTTGTCGTCGTTGTGTACCGTTTCAACTTCGAAGGTCTCCTCGAGCTTAATGCTGAAGCGCCAATCATCGTCCAAGTGAGGCATGTCGCACAGACCTCGATCGTCGTGGCACCAGCCGCACTCCCCCGGAAGACTTTCGTCGTCCGATAACGACATATCCTACGTTCATAATTCAAAACTACATCATCTCTTGCATTGGGTCCAATAAGATGATCCACAGTATGGTGAAAACACGCCCTTCGAACTGGTTTGAGCTATTGGTGAATGGAGATGGTCTAAGATTTTCAGTAGTAAGAAGTGAAGTGGTAATTTTGAGAGCAAATGGTTAGGATGAGTGGTTCCTCTTTCCTGTTTAGTTTTACAATAGAATATAGTTAGTCATGCACACTTGTGCATTTTCAGCCAGGCCCAATGGAGTTGGCCTAAAAACATTTCTTTCTTTAAGCCTGCTACATCCATCTCAAGTATTTATGGTCAAGGGTTAGCAGGGCCATCCAAATAGAATATGTGATATGTGCTTTTTTGGTAGGTCATCCTACCAGATTAGGGTTTATCTATGACGAGCAACTGACATTAGTAATAACTATGAGTTGATATCACACTTCTATATGTATAACACAAGAGGCAGTTGATCTTACTTAATTAAGTACTAAGATACCCCGGCCCATGCATTAGTCGCAAGTACCCCATATGTCCTATTTTTAGCAAAGTCATGCTAAAATTCACGGAAAATTTGAGCATGACCTTTGCTTAAAATAGGACATATGGAGTACCCGAATTTGCCGGAACAGAAGTTAATCGACATTCCGGCAAACTCAAGGGCCTCTCGGGGTACCTGCAAAATCATCACGACATGATGGTCGGAGACAAAACCCAGCAAACTAGCACCACAATGTGCCTCTACTTTCATATGGATGAAAAGGCCACAGACCATATGGTCCTCTGCTTTCATATGGACAAAAATCAGCTCAACTTATGTGAGCTTCCATTCCAGATCTAATAGGCCACCCAACAAAAAATCATCAATAGTTTAGCAAGTCTGTACCCTCAAGAATGAACATATAGCAATATCTGTTGCCCCCCATAACATACGGAAATCAAAATCAGCTCAACTTAGATGAAAATTGCCTTTGCTGCATGGAATAGAACATAACATAAGGACCCTAATTCGTATACAGTATTAGTGTGATGTATTCCAATGCAGGACAAAAAATTATGCTATTATATGTTGACTGTGAGCAAACTACCTATTGAAGCAAAGGCAAATATCTCCGAAGACTGAACTAAAGCACGGTTTCCTTGCTAATGATCCACAGTCCCACACACTACTGCAGGCTGCATACATTCAATCATTCTAAAATTTATTTTAGTCTACTCCTAAAATTCAGCACTAGCAGATCTTCAACACTCCTAAAATACATACATTAGGGCAGATGTGAATAAGAACTTTGTCTAGCATGGCCACTGACCTGTGGATGGCATCTAGACAACACACACACATAGTACATCACACACATACAATTTACTTATCATCTTTTTTTAAACTTAACAAGGTTCATGATTCAGAAATTCCAATGGTTCAGAACTTAAATGGTTCAGAACATGATTTACTTACAAGGTTCAGAACTTAAATGTTGTCTCCAACTTAAATCCAGTAACAAGGGAGAGCAAAAACCTTTTGCTACTGCTGCTGCTGCTGCTGCAGGAGAACGGAGAAGGCCGATTGTTTGGTTGCAGAATGTGACCAAATCTCCAGGCCCGTGCTGCTGCAACTATAACCGCAACTTCAATTTTCCAGTTTCACTCAAATTTTCAGTGAAACATTACAGTTTGGATACTCACCTTTGCTGGGTGGCGAAGGCGGGGATGGTTGCTCCTACCGACGGGGGAAAGTAGAGAGCTTCTGCTGGCTCGAGGAAGGTGCGTCGGAGAGCGAGGGGGACGAGGTTGGCGGCGAGGCGGGGTCGGCGGCGGCGCTGAAACCCTAGCTCGGGGAGGAAACGCATGATTCGGGGCGACGACGGTAGTGGCTTGCGGTCCAGTGGAGTGTGGTGGATGGTTAGGAGGAGGGGGAGGGGGGCGGCGTTGGTGGATGGTTGGTTGGGGCCGGCGGCGGTGGTGGTGGATGCTTGGGAGCGGCGGCGGCGGTGGATGCTCGGGGGTGGCGGCGGGCTAGGGATTTGTGAAGGAAATATGCCCTAGAGGCAATAATAAAGTTATTATTTATTTCCTTATATCATGATAAATGTTTATTATTCATGCTAGAATTGTATTAACCGGAAACATAATACACGTGTGAATACATAGACAAACAGAGTGTCACTAGTATGCCTCTACTTGACTAGCTCGTTGATCAAAGATGGTTATGTTTCCTAACCATAGACATGAGTTGTCATTTGATTAACGGGATCACATCATTAGGAGAATGATGTGATTGACTTGACCCATTCCGTTAGCTTAGCACTTGATCGTTTAGTTTGTTGCTATTGCTTTCTTCATGACTTATACATGTTCCTATGACTATGAGATTATGCAACTCCCGTTTACCAGAGGAACACTTTGTGTGCTACCAAATGTCACAACGTAACTGGTGTTGGGTAACGTAGTAATTTCAAAAAATTTCCTATGCACACGCTGTTGGAAATATGCCCTAGAGGCAATAATTAAAGCATTATTATTATATTTCCTTGTTCATGATAATTGTCTTTATTCATGCTATAATTGTGTTATCCGGAAATCGTAATACATGTGTGAATAATAGACACCAACATGTCCCTAGTAAGCCTCTAGTTGACTAGCTCGTTGATCAACAGATAGTCATGGTTTCCTGACTATGGACATTGGATGTCATTGATAACGAGATCACCTCATTAGGAGAATGATGTGATGGACAAGACCCAATCCTAAACATAGCATAAGATCGTATAGTTCGTTTGCTAGAGTTTTCCAATGTCAAGTATCTTTTCCTTAGACCGTGAGATCGTGTAACTCCCGGATACCGTAGGAGTGCTTTGGGTGTGCCAAACGTCACAACGTAACTGGTTGACTATAAAGGTATACTACGGGTATCTCCGAAAGTGTCTGTTGGGTTGACACGGATCAAGACTGGGATTTGTCACTCCGTATGACGGAGAGGTATCACTGGGCCTACTCGGTAATGCATCATCATAATGAGCTCAAAGTGACCAAGTGTCTGGTCACGGGATCATGCATTACGGTACGAGTAAAGTGACTTGCCGGTAACGAGATTGAACGAGGTATTGGGATACCAACGATCAGATCTCGGGCAAGTAACATACCGATTGACAAAGGGAATTGTATACGGGGTTGCTTGAATCCTCGACATCGTGGTTCATCCGATGAGATCATTGAGGAGCATGCGGGAGCCAACATGGGTATCCAGATCCCACTGTTGGTTATTGACTGGAGAGCGATCTCGGTCATGTCTACATGTCTCCCGAACCCGTAGGGTCTACACACTTAAGGTTCGGTGACGCTAGGGTTGTAGGGATATGTATATGCAGTAACCCGAATGTTGTTCGGAGTCCCGGATGAGATCCCGGACGTCACGAGGAGTTCCGGAATGGTCCGGAGGTAAAGAATTATACATAGGAAGTGCTATTTCGGGCATCGGGACAAGTTTCGGGGTCACCGGTATTGTACCGGGACCACCGGAAGGGTCCCGGGGGTCCACCGGGTGGGGCCACCTGTCCCGGGGGGCCACATGGGCTGTAGGGGGTGCGCTTTGGCCTACATGGGCCAAGGGCACCAGCCCCAAGAGGCCCATGCGCCTAGGGTTTCAAGGAGGGAAGAGTCCCAAAGGGGGAAGGCACCCCTAGGTGCCTTGGGGAGGAGGGATTCCTCCCCTTGGCCGCACCCCCCTAGGAGATTGGATCTCCTAGGGCCGGCGCCCCCCCTTGGCCCTCCTATATATAGTGGGGAGATGGAGGACTTCTTAACCACGCCTTTGGTGCCTCCCTCTCCCTCTCCAACACATCCTCCTCCTCCATAGTGCTTGGCGAAGCCCTGCCGGAGTACTGCAGCTCCACCACCACCACGCCGTCGTGCTGCTGGAGCCATCTTCCTCAACCTCTCCTTCCTCCTTGCTGGATCAAGAAGAAGGAGACATCACGCTGACCGTACGTGTGTTGAACGCGGAGGTGCCGTCCGTTTGGCGGTAGGATCTCCGGTGATTTGGATCACGTCGAGTACGCCTTCCTCATCCCCGTTCTTTGAACGCTTCCGCGCGTGATCTACAAAGGTATGTAGATGCAATCCGATCACTCGTTGCTAGATGAACTCATAGATGGATCTTGGTGAAACCGTAGGAAATTTTTTGTTTTCTGCAACGTTCCCCAACAGTGGCATCATGAGCTAGGTCTTTGCGTAGTTCTCTTGCACGAGTAGAACACAATTTGTTGTGGGCGTTGATGTTTTCAACTTTCTTGCCGCTAGTAGTTTTATCTTGCTTCAACGGTATTGTGGGATGAAGCGGCCCGGACCAACCTTACACGTACGCTTACGTGAGACCGGTTCCACCGACTAACATGCACAAGTTGCATAAGGTGGCTGGCGGGTGTCTGTCTCTCCCACTTTAGTTGGAGTGGATTCGATGAAAAGGGTCCTTATGAAGGGTAAATAGAAGTTGACAAATCACGTTGTGGCTTTCACGTAGGTAAGAAAACGTTCTTGCTAGAACCCTATTTCAGCCACGTAAAACTTGCAACAACAATTAGAGGACGTCTAACTTGTTTTTGCAGCAAGTGTTCTGTGATGTGATATGGCCAAAGTTGTGATGAATGATGAATGATATATATGTGATGTATGAGATGTTCATGCTATTGTAATAGGAGTCACGACTTGCATGTCGATGAGTATGACAACCGGCAGGAGCCATAGGAGTTGTCCTTATTTTTTGTATGACCTGCGTGTCATTGAGAAACGCCATGTAAATTACTTTACTTTATTGCTAAACGCGTTAGCCATAGTAGTAGAAGTAATAGTTGGCGAGCAACTTCATGGAGACACGATGATGGAGATCATGATGATGGAGATCATGGTGTCATGCCGGTGACAAGATGATCATGGAGCCCCAAGACGGAGATCAAAGGAGCTATGTGATTTTGGCCATATCATGTCACTATTATTATTTGATTGCATGTGATGTTTATCATGTTTTTGCATCTTGTTTGCTTAGAACGACGGTAGTAAATAAGATGATCCCTCATAATAATTTCAAGAAAGTGTTCCCCCTAACTGTGCACCATTGCGACAGTTCGTTGTTTCGAAGCACCACGTGATGATCGGGTGTGATAGATTCTAACGTTCACATACAATGGGTGTAAGACAGATTTACACATGCAAAACACTTAGGTTGACTTGACGAGCCTAGCATGTACAGACATGGCCTTGGAACACAGAAGACCGAAAGGTCGAGCATGAGTCGTATAGAAGATACGATCAACATGAAGATGTTCACCGACATTGACTAGTCTGTCTCACGTGATGATCGGACACAGCCTAGTTAACTCGGATCATGTTATACTTAGATTACAGGAGGGATGTCTAGCTAAGTGGGAGTTCATTGAATAATTGATTAGATGAACTTAATTATCATGAACTTAGTCTAAATATTTTACAATATGTCTTGTAGATCAAATGGCCAACGTAGTCCTCAACTTCAACGCGTTCCTAGAGAAAACCAAGCTGAAAGACGATGGCAGCAACTACACGGACTGGGTCCGGAACCTGAGGATCATCCTCATAGCTGCGAAGAAAGATTATGTCCTACAAGCACCGCTAGGTGATCCACCCGTCCCACAGAACCAAGACGTTATGAACGCTTGGCAGGCACATACCGATGACTACTCCCTCGTTCAGTGCGGCATGCTTTACAACTTAGAGCCGGGGCTCCAAAAGCGTTTTGAGAGACACGGAGCATATGAGATGTTCGAGGAGCTGAAAATGGTTTTCCAAGCTCATGCCCGGGTTGAGAGATATCAAGTCTCCGACAAGTTCTTCAGCTGTAAGATGGAGGAAAACAGTTCTGTCAGTGAGCACATACTCACTATGTCTGGGTTGCATAACCGCTTGACTCAGCTGAGAGTTAATCTCCCGGATGACGCGGTCATTGACAGAATCCTTCAGTCGCTCCCACCGAGCTACAAGAGCTTTGTGATGAACTTCAATATGCAGGGGATGGAAAAGACCATTCCTGAAGTATTTGCAATGCTGAAATCAGCAGAGGTAGAAGTCAAAAAGGAACATCAAGTGTTGATGGTGAATAAAACCACTAAGTTCAAGAAAGGCAAGGGTAAGAAAACCTTCAAGAAGGACGGCAAGGGAGTTGCCGCGCCCGGCAAGCAAGCTGCCGGGAAGAAGCCAAAGAATGGACCCAAGCCCGAGACTGAGTGCTTTTATTGCAAGGAAAGTGGTCACTGGAAGCGGAACTGCCCCAAATACTTAGCGGACAAGAAGGCTGGCAAAACAAAAGGTATATGTGATATACATGTAATTGATGTGTACCTTACCAGTACTCGTAGTAGCACCTGGGTATTTGATACCGGTGCAGTTGCTCACATTTGTAACTCAAAGCAGGAGCTGCGGAATAAGCGGAGACTGGCGAAGGACGAGGTGACGATGCACGTCGGGAATGGTTCCAAGGTCGATGTGATCGCCGTCGGCACGCTATCTCTACATTTACCTACGGGATTAGTTTTGAACCTCAATAATTGTTATTTAGTGCCAAGTTTGAGCATGAACATTGTATCAGGATCTCGTTTAATACGAGATGGCTACTCATTTAAATCCGAGAATAATGGTTGTTCTATTTATATGAGAGATATGTTTTATGGTCATGCTCCGATGGTAAATGGTTTATTCTTAATGAATCTCGAGCGTAATGCTACACATATTCATAGTGTGAGTACCAAAAGATGTAAGGTTGATAATGATAGTCCCACATACTTGTGGCACTGCCGCCTTGGTCACATAGGTGTCAAACGCATGAAGAAGCTCCATGCTGATGGACTTTTAGAGTCTCTTGATTACAAATCACTTGACACATGCGAACCATGCCTCATGGGTAAAATGACCAAGACTCCGTTCTCAGGAACAATGGAGCGAGCAACCAACTTATTGGAAATCATACATACTGATGTGTGCGGTCCAATGAGTGTTGAGGCTCGCGGTGGCTATCGTTATGTTCTCACCCTCACTGATGACTTGAGTAGATATGGGTATGTCTACTTAATGAAAGACAAGTCTGAGACCTTTGAAAAGTTCAAGGAATTTCAGAGTCAGGTTGAGAATCAACGTGACAGGAAAATCAAGTTCCTGCGATCAGATCGTGGAGGAGAATACTTGAGTCACGAGTTTGGCACACAATTAAGAAAATGTGGAATAGTTTCACAACTCACGCCGCCTGGAACACCTCAGCGTAATGGTGTGTCCGAACGTCGTAATCGCACTCTATTAGATATGGTGCGATCTATGATGTCTCTTGCCGATTTACCACTATCTTTTTGGAGATATGCTTTAGAGACTACCACATTCACTTTAAATAGGGCTCCGTCGAAATCCATTGAGACGACACCGTATGAATTATGGTTTGGGAAGAAACCTAAGCTGTCGTTTCTAAAAGTTTGGGGATGCGATGCTTATCTCAAGAAACTTCAACCTGAAAAGCTCGAACCCAAGTCGGAAAAATGCGTCTTCATAGGATACCCTAAAGAAACTATTAGGTATACCTTGTACCTCAGATCCGAAGGCAAGATCTTTGTTGCCAAGAATGGATCCTTTCTAGAGAAGGAGTTTCTCTCGAAAGAAGTAAGTGGGAGGAAAGTAGAACTTGATGAAGTATTACCTCTTGAACCGGAAAATGGCACAACTCAAGAAAATGTTCTTGAGGTGCCTGCACCAACTAGAGAGGAAGTTAATGATGATGATCAAGATACTTCTGATCAAGCTCCTACTGAAATTCGAAGGTCCACAAGGACACGTTCCGCACCAGAGTGGTACGGCAACCCTGTCTTGGAAATCATGTTGTTAGACAACGGTGAACCTTCGAACTATGAAGAAGCGATGGCGGGCCCGGATTCTGACAAATGGCTAGAAGCCATGAAATCCGAGATAGGATCCATGTATGAAAACGAAGTATGGACTTTGACTGACTTGCCCGTAGAGCGGCGAGCCATAGAAAATAAATGGATCTTTAAGAAGAAGACAGACGCGGATGGTAATGTGACCATCTATAAAGCTCGGCTTGTCGCTAAGGGTTATCGACAAGTTCAAGGGGTTGACTACGATGAGACTTTCTCACCAGTAGCGAAGCTGAAGTCCGTCCGAATCATGTTAGCGATTGCCGCATTCTATGATTATGAAATATGGCAAATGGACGTCAAAACGGCATTCCTTAATGGTTTCCTTAAGGAAGAATTGTATATGATGCAGCCGGAAGGTTTTGTCGATCCTAAGAATGCTGACAAGGTGTGCAAGCTCCAACGCTCGATTTATGGGTTGGTGCAAGCATCTCGGAGTTGGAACATTCGCTTTGATGAGATGATCAAAGCGTTTGGGTTTACACAGACTTATGGAGAAGCCTGTGTTTACAAGAAAGTGAGTGGGAGCTCTGTAGCATTTCTCATATTATATGTAGATGACATACTTTTGATGGGAAATGATATAGAACTCTTGGACAGCATTAAGGCCTACTTGAATAAGAGTTTTTCAATGAAGGACCTTGGAGAAGCTGCATATATATTAGGCATCAAGATCTATAGAGATAGATCAAGACGCCTCATAGGTCTTTCACAAAGCACCTACCTTGATAAGATATTGAAGAAGTTCAATATGGATCAGTCTAAGAAGGGGTTCTTGCCTGTGTTGCAAGGTGTGAAATTGAGCTCGGCTCAATGTCCGACCACGGCAGAAGATATAGAAGAGATGAGTGTCACCCCCTATGCCTCAGCCATAGGTTCTATTATGTATGCCATGCTGTGTACCAGACTTGATGTAAACCTTGCCGTAAGTTTGGTAGGAAGGTACCAAAGTAATCCCGGCAAGGAACACCGGACAGCGGTCAAGAATATCCTGAAGTACCTGAAAAGGACTAAGGAAATGTTTCTCGTTTATGGAGGTGATGAAGAGCTCGTCGTAAAGGGTTACGTCGACGCTAGCTTCGACACAGATCTGGATGACTCTAAGTCACAGACCGGATACGTGTATATTTTGAATGGTGGGGCAGTAAGCTGGTGCAGTTGGAAGCAGAGCGTCGTGGCGGGATCTACATGTGAAGCGGAGTACATGGCAGCCTCGGAGGCAGCACATGAAGCAATATGGGTGAAGGAGTTCATCACCGACCTAGGAGTCATACCCAATGCGTCGGGGCCAATCAAACTCTTCTGTGACAACACTGGAGCTATTGCACTTGCCAAGGAGCCCAGGTTTCACAAGAAGACAAGGCACATCAAGCGTCGCTTCAACTCCATTCGTGAAAATGTTCAAGATGGAGACATAGAGATTTGTAAAGTACATACGGACCTGAATGTAGCGGATCCGTTG
Organism: Triticum urartu; assembly: GCF_056163025.1. Classification (NCBI taxonomy): domain Eukaryota; kingdom Viridiplantae; phylum Streptophyta; class Magnoliopsida; order Poales; family Poaceae; genus Triticum; species Triticum urartu. The sequence goes on from NC_141879.1 coordinate 735,373,927, forward strand.
ACTAAACCTCTCCCTAGAGCAAAACATGATCAACACCAGAATTCCATGGGTGTTCGATTCATCACAATGTAACTAGATTATTGACTCTAGTGCAAGTGTGAGACTGTTGGAAATATGCCCTAGAGGCAATAATAAAAGCATTATTATTATATTTCCTTGTTCATGATAATTGTCTTTATTCATGCTATAATTGTGTTATCCGGAAATCGTAATACATGTGTGAATAACAGACACCAACATGTCCCTAGTAAGCCTCTAGTTGACTAGCTCGTTGATCAACAGATAGTCATGGTTTCCTGACTATGGACATTGGATGTCATTGATAACGAGATCACATCATTAGGAGAATGATGTGATGGACAAGACCCAATCCTAAACATAGCATTAGATCGTATAGTTTGGTTGCTAGAGTTTTTCCAATGTCAAGTATCTTTTCCTTAGACCGTGAGATCGTGTAACTCCCGGATACCGTAGGAGTGCTTTGGGTGTGCCAAACGTCATAACGTAACTGGGTGACTATAAAGGTATACTACAGGTATCTCCGAAAGTGTCTGTTGGGTTGACACGGATCAAGACTGGGATTTGTCACTCCGTATGACGGAGAGGTATCACTGGGCCCACTCGGTAATGCATCATCATAATGAGCTCAAAGTGACCAAGTGTCTGGTCACGGCATCATGCATTACGGTACGAGTAAAGTGACTTGCCGGTAACGAGATTGAACGAGGTATTGGGATACCGACGATCAGATCTCGGGCAAGTAACATACCGATTGACAAAGGGAATTGTATACGGGGTTGCTTGAATCCTCGACATCGTGGTTCATCCGATGAGATCATCGAGGAGCATGTGGGAGCCAACACGGGTATCCAGATCCCGCTGTTGGTTATTGACCGGAGAGCGATCTCGGTCATGTCTACATGTCTCCCGAACCCGTAGGGTCTACACACTTAAGGTTCGGTGACACTAGGGTTGTAGGGATATGTATATGCAGTAACCCGAATGTTGTTCGGAGTCCCGGATGAGATCCCGGACATCACGAGTAGTTCCGGAATGGTCCGGAGGTAAAGAATTATATATAGGAAGTGCTATTTCGGGCATCGGGACAAGTTTCGGGGTCACCGGTATTGTACCGGGACCACCGGAAGGGTCCCGGGGGTCCACCGGGTGGGGCCACCTGTCCCGGGGGGCCACATGGGCTGTAGGAGGTGCGCCTTGGCCTACATGGGCCAAGGGCACCAGCCCCAAGAGGCCCATGCGCCTAGGGTTTCAAGGAGGGAAGAGTCCCAAAGGGGGAAGGCACCCCTAGGTGCCTTGGGGAGGAGGGATTCCTCCCCTTGGCCGCACCCCCTAGGAGATTGGATCTCCTAGGGCCGGCGCCCCCCCCCTTGGCCCTCCTATATATAGTGGGGAGATGGAGGACTTCTTAACCACGCCTTTGGTGCCTCCCTCTCCCTCTCCAACACATCCTCCTCCTCCATAGTGCTTGGCGAAGCCCTGCCGGAGTACTGCAGCTCCACCACCACCACGCCGTCGTGCTGCTGGAGCCATCTTCCTCAACCTCTCCTTCCTCCTTGCTGGATCAAGAAGAAGGAGACGTCACGCTGACCATACATGTGTTGAACGCGGAGGTTCCGTCCGTTCGGCGCTAGGATCTCCGGTGATTTGGATCACGTCGAGTACGCCTTCCTCATCCCCGTTCTTTGAACGATTCCGCGCGTGATCTACAAAGGTATGTAGATGCAATCCGATCACTCGTTGCTAGATGAACTCATAGATGGATCTTGGTGAAACCGTAGGAAATTTTTTGTTTTCTACAACGTTCCCCAACACACGCAAGATCATGGTGATGCATAGCAACGAGAGGGGAGAGTGTGATCTACGTACCCTTGTAGATCGACAACGGAAGCGTTAGCACAACGTGGTTGATGTAGTCGTATGTCTTCACGGCCCGACCGATCAAGCACCGAAACTACGGCACCTCCGAGTTCTAGCACACGTTCAGCTCAATGACGATCCCCGGACTCCGATCCAGCAAAGTGTCCGGGAAGAGTTCCGTCAGCACGACGGCGTGGTGACGATCTTGATGTACTACCGTCGCAGGGTTTCGCCTAAGCACCGCTACAATATTATCGAGGACTATGGTGGAAGGGGGCACCGCACACGGCTAAGAATATGATCACGTGGATCAACTTGTGTCTCTAGGGGTGCCCCCTGCCTCCGTATATAAAGGATCAAAGGGGGGGGGTTGTGGAGAGGGCGCCCTAGGAGGAGTCCTACTCCCTCCGGGAGTAGGATTCCCCCCCTTTCCTAGTTGGAATAGGATTCGGGAGGGGGGAAAGAAGAGAGAGAGAAGAAAAGGGGGGCGCCGCCCCCCTCTCCTTGTCCTATTTGGACTAGGGGGGAGGGGCGCGTGGCCCAACCCTGGCCACCTCTCCTCTCTTCCACTAAGGCCCACTAAGGCCCATATACCTCCCGGGGGGTTCCGGTAACCTCCCGGTACTCCGGTAAAATCCCGATTTCACCCGGAACACTTCCGATATCCAAATATAGGCTTCCAATATATCAATCTTTATGTATCGACCATTTCGAGACTCCTCATCATGTCCCTGATCCTATCCGAGACTCCGAAATCCTTTGGTACATCAAAACTCATAAACTCATAATATAACTGTCATCGAAACCTTAAGCGTGCGGACCCTACGGGTTTGAGAACAATGTAGACATGACCGAGACACGTCTCCGGTCAATAACCAATAGCGGAACCTAGATGCTCATATTGGCTCCTACATATTCTACGAAGATCTTTATCGGTCAGACCGCATAACAACATACATTGTTCCCTTTGTCATCGGTATGTTACTTACCCGAGATTCGATCGTCGGTATCTTAATACCTAGTTCAATATCGTTACCAGCAAGTCTCTTTACTCGTTCCGTAATACATCATCTCACAACTAACTCATTAGTTGCAATGCTTGCAAGGCTTATGTGATGTGTATTACCGAGAGGGCCCAGAGATACCTCTTCGACAATCGGAGTGACAAAGTCTAATCTCGAAATACGCCAACCCAACATGTACCTTTGGAGACACCTGTAGAGAACCTTTATAATCACCCAGTTACGTTGTGACGTTTGGTAGCACACAAAGTGTTCCTCCGGCAAACGGGAGTTGCATAATCTCATAGTCGTAGGAACATGTATAAGTCATGAAGAAAGCAATAGCAACATACTAAACGATCGGGTGCTAAGCTAATGGAATGGGTCATGTCAATCAGATCATTCACCTAATGATGTGATCCCGTTAATCAAATAACAACTCTTTGTCCATGGTTAGGAAACATAACCATCTTTGATTAACGAGCTAGTCTAGTAGAGGCATACTAGTGACACTCTGTTTGTCTATGTATTCACACATGTATTATGTTTCCGGTTAATACAATTCTAGCATGAATAATAAACATTTATCATGATATAAGGAAATAAATAATAACTTTATTATTGCCTCTAGGGCATATTTCCTTCAGTCTCCCACTTGCACTAGAGTCAATAATCTAGATTATACAGTAATGATTCTAACACCCATGGAGCCTTGGTGCTGATCATGTTTTGCTCGTGGAAGAGGCTTAGTCAACGGGTCTGCTACATTTAGATCCGTATGTATCTTGCAAATCTCTATGTCTCCCACCTGGACTAGATCCCGGATGGAATTGAAGCGTCTCTTGATGTGCTTGGTTCTCTTGTGAAATCTGGATTCCTTTGCCAAGGCAATTGCACCAGTATTGTCACAAAAGATTTTCATTGGACCTGATGCACTAGGTATGACACCTAGATCGGATATGAACTCCTTCATCCAGACTCCTTCATTTGCTGCTTCCGAAGCAGCTATGTATTCTGCTTCACACGTAGATCCCGCCACGACGCTTTGTTTAGAACTGCAAAAAACTGACAGCTCCACCGTTTAATGTAAATACGTATCCAGTTTGCGATTTAGAATCGTCCGGATCAGTGTCAAAGCTCGCATCGACGTAACCATTTACAATTAGCTCTTTATCACCTCCATAAATGAGAAACATATCCTTAGTCATTTTCAGGTATTTCAGGATGTTCTTGACCGCTGTCCAGTGATCCACTCCTGGATTACTTTGGTACCTCCCTGCTAGACTTATAGCAAGGCACACATCAGGTCTGGTACACAGCATTGCATACATGATAGAGTCTATGGCTGAAGCATAGGGAACATCTTTCATTTTCTCTCTATCTTCTGCAGTGGTCGGACATTGAGTCTGACTCAACTTCACACCTTGTAACACAGGCAAGAACCCTTTCTTTGCTTGATCCATTTTGAACTTCTTCAAAACTTTGTCAAGGTATGTGCTTTGTGAAAGTCCAATTAAGCGTCTTGATCTATCTCTATAGATCTTAATGCCTAATATGTAAGCAGCTTCACCGAGGTCTTTCATTGAAAAACTTTTATTCAAGTATCCCTTTATGCTATCCAGAAATTCTATATCATTTCCAATTAGTAATATGTCATCCACATATAATATCAGAAATGCTACAGAGCTCCCACTCACTTTCTTGTAAATACAGGCTTCTCCAAAAGTCTGTATAAAACCAAATGCTTTGATCACACTATCGATCAAAGCGTTTATTCCAACTCCGAGAGGCTTGCACCAGTCCATAAATGGATGGCTGGAGCTTTCACACTTTGTTAGCTCCCTTTGGATTGACAAAACCTTCTGGTTGCATCATATACAACTCTTCTTCCAGAAATCCATTCAGGAATGCAGTTTTGACATCCATCTGCCAAATTTCATAATCATAAAATGCGGCAATTGCTAACATGATTCGGACAGACTTAAGCATCGCTACGGGTGAGAAGGTCTCATCGTAGTCAATCCCTTGAACTTGCCGAAAACCTTTTGCGACAAGTCGAGCTTTGTAGACAGTAATATTACCGTCAGCGTCTGTCTTCTTCTTGAAGATCCATTTATTTTCAATTGCTTGCCGATCATTGGGCAAGTCAACCAAAGTCCATACTTTGTTCTCATACATGGATCCCATCTCAGATTTCATGGCTTCAAGCCATTTTGCGGAATCTGGGCTCACCATCGCTTCTTCATAGTTCGTAGGTTCATCATGATCTAGTAGCATGACTTCCAGAACAGGATTACCGTACCACTCTGGCGCGGATCTCACTCTGGTTGATCTACGAGGTTCAGTAGTATCTTGTTCTGAAGTTTCATGATAATTATCATTAGTGTTGGGGAACGTAGTAATTTCAAAATTTTCCTACGCACACGCAAGATCATGGTGATGCATAGCAACGAGGGGAGAGTGTGATCTACGTACCCTTTGTAGACCAACAACGGAAGCGTTTGGTTGATGTAGTCGTACGTCTTCACGGCCCGACCGATCAAGCACCGAAACTACGACACCTCCGAGTTTTAGCACACGTTCAGCTCGATGACGATCCCCGGACTCCGATCCAGCAAAGTGTCGGGGAAGAGTTCCGTCAGCACGACGGCGTGGTGACGATCTTGATGTACTACTGCTGCAGGGCTTCGCCTAAGCACCGCTACAATATTATCGAGGACTATGGTGGCTGGGGCGCCGCACACGGCTAAGAATAAGATCACGTGGATAAACTTGTGTGTCTATGGGGTGCCCCTTGCCTCAGTATATAAAGGATGGAGGAGGAGGAGGCCGGCCAAGGCTTGGTGCGGCCAGGATGTGGAGTCCTACTAGGACTCCAAGTCCTAGTAGGAGTCCACCAAGAGGGGAGGAAGGGAGAAGGAAGTGGAGGAGAAGGAAAGGTGGCCGGCCCCCTTTTCCCTAGTCGAATTCGGACTAGAGGGGAGGGGGGGGGGGCGCAGCAGCCCCTTGGCCCTTTCTCCTCTTCCCACTAAAGCCCATCAAGGCCCATTGCTTCTCTCGTAACTACCCGGTACTCCGAAAAATACCCGAATCACTCGGAACCTTTCCGATGTCCGAATATAGTCGTCCAATATATCAATCTTTACGGCTCGACCATTTCGAGACTCCTCGTCATGTCCCCGATCTCATCCGGGACTCCAAACTCCTTCGGTACATCAAAACTCATAAACTCATAATATAACTGTCATCGAAACCTTAAGCGTGCGGACCCTACGGGTTCGAGAACAATGTAGACATGACCGAGACAAATCTCCGGTCAATAACCAATAGCGGGACCTGGATGCCCATATTGGCTCCTACATATTCTACGAAGATCTTTATCGGTCAGACCGCATAACAACATACGTTGTTCCCTTTGTCATCGGTATGTTACTTGCCCGAGATTCGATCGTCAGTATCCAATACCTAGTTCAATCTCGTTACCGGCAAGTCTCTTTACTCGTTCCGTAATACATCATCTCACAACTAACTTTATTAGTTGTAATGCTTGCAAGGCTTTATGTGATGTGCATTACCGAGAGGGCCCAGAGATACCTCTCCGACAATTGGAGTGACAAATCCTAATCTCGAAATACGCCAACCCAACATGTACCTTTGGAGACACCTGTAGAGCTCCTTTATAATCACCCAGTTACGTTGTGACGTTTGGTAGCACACAAAGAGTTCCTCCGGCAAACAGGAGTTGCATAATCTCATAGTCATAGGAACATGTATAAGTCATGAAGAAAGCAATAGCAACATACTAAACGATCGGGTGCTAAGCTAATGGAATGGGTCATGTCAATCACATCATTCTCCTAATGATGTGATCCCATTAATCAAATAACAACTCTTTTGTTTATGGTTAGGAAACATAACCATCTTCGATTAACGAGCTAGTCAAGTAGAGGCATACTAGTGACACTTTGTTTGTCTTTGTATTCACACAAGTATTATGTTTCCGGTTAATACAATTCTAGCATGAATAATAAAAATTTATCATGATATAAGGAAATAAATAATAATTTTATTATTGCCTCTAGGGCGTATTTCCTTCAGTCTCCCACTTGCACTAGAGTCAATAATCTAGTTCACATCGCCATGTGATTTAACAGCAATAGTTCACATCACCATGTGATTAACACCCATAGTTCACATCGATATGTGATCAACACCCAAAAGGGTTTACTAGAGTCAGTAATCTAGTTCACATCGCTATGTGATTAACACCCAAAGAGTACTAAGGTGTGATAATGTTTTGCTTGTGAGATAATTTTAGTCAACGGGTCTGTCACATTCAGATCCGTAAGTATTTTGCGAATTTCTATGTCAACAATGCTCTGCACGGAGCTACTCTAGCTTATTGCTCCCACTTTCAATATGTATCTAGATCGAGACTTAGAGTCATCCAGATCTGTGTCAAAACTTGCATCGACGTAACTTTTTACGACGAACCTTTTTGTCACCTCCATAACTGAGAAATATTTCCTTATTCCACTAAGGATAATTTTGACCGTTGTCCAGTGATCTACTCTTAGATCACTATTGTACTCCCTTGCTTAACACAGTATAGGGTATACAATAGATCTGGTACACAGCATGGCATACTTTATAGAACCTATGGCTGAGGCATAGGGAATGACTTTCATTCTATTTCTATCTTCTGCCGTGGTCGGGCTTTGAGTCTTACTCAATTTCACACCTTGCAAAACAGGCAAGAACTCTTTCTTTGACTGTTCCATTTTGAACTACTTCAAAATCTTGTCAAGGTATGTACTCATTGAAAAAACTTATCAAGCGTCTTGATCTATCTCTATAGATCTTGATGCTCAATATGTAAGCAGCTTTACCGAGGTCTTTCTTTGAAAAACTCCTTTCAAATATTCCTTTATGCTTTCCACAAAATTATACATTATTTCCGATCAACAATATGTTGTTCACATATACTTATCAGAAATGTTGTAGTGCTCCCACTCACTTTCTTGTAAATACAGGCTTCACCGCAAGTCTGTATAAAACTATATGCTTTGATCATCTTATCAAAGCGTATATTCCAACTCCGAGATGCTTGCACCAGTCCATAGATGGATCGCCGGAGCTTGCATATTTTGTTAGCACCTTTAGGATTGACAAAAACTTCTGGTTGCATCATATACAACTCCTTTTTAAGAAATCCATTAAGGATTGCAGTTTTGTTATCCATTTGCTAGATTTCATAAAATGCGGCAATTGCTAACATGATTCGGACAGACTTAAGCATCGCTACGGGTGAGAAGGTCTCATCATAGTCAATCCCTTGAACTTGCCGAAAACCTTTTGCGACAAGTCGAGCTTTGTAGACAGTAACACTATTATTAGCGTCCGTCTTCCTCTTGAATATCCATTTATTTTCTATGGCTTGCCGATCATCGGGCAAGTCAACCAAAGTCCATACTTTGTTCTCATACATGGATCCCATCTCAGATTCCATGGCCTCAAGCCATTTTGCGGAATCTGGGCTCATCATCGCTTCCTCATAGTTCGTAGGTTCGTCATGGTCTAGTAACATGACTTCCAGAACAGGATTACCGTACCACTCTGGTGCGGATCTTACTCTGGTTTACCTACGAGATTCGGTAGTAACTTGATCTGAAGTTACATGATCATCATCATTATCTTCCTTACTAATTGGTGTAGTAGTCACAAGAATAGATTTCTGTGATGAACTACTTTCCAATAAGGGAGAAGGTACAATTACCTTATCAAGTTTTCTACTTTCCTCCCACTCACTTCTTTCGAGAGAAACTCCTTCTCTAGAAAGTTTCCGAATTTAGCAACAAAAGTCTTGCCTTCGGATCTGTGATAGAAGGTGTATCCAATAGTTTCCTTTGGATATCCTATGAAGACACATTTCTCCGATTTGGGTTTGAGCTTATCAGGTTGAAACTTTTTCACATAAGCATTGCAACCTCAACTTTAAGAAACAACAGCTCAGGTTTCTTGCCAAACCATAGTTCATACGGTGTTGTCTCAACGGATTTAGATGGTGCCCTATTTAACATGAATGCAGCTGTCTTTAATGCATAACCCCAAAACGATAGTGGTAGATCGGTAAGAGACATCATAGATCGCACCATATCTAATAAAGTACGGTTATGACGTTCGGACACACCATTACATTGTGGTGTTCCAGGTGGCGTGAGTAGTGAAACTATTTCACATTGTTTTTAACTGAAAGCCAAACTCGTAACTCAAATACTCTTCTCTACGATCAGATCGTAGAAACTTTATTTTCTTGTTACGATGATTTTTCACTTCACTCTCAAATTCTTTGAACTTTTCAAATGTTTCAGACTTATGTTTCATCAAGTAGATATACTCATATCTGCTCAAATCATCTGTGAAGATCAGAAAATAATGATACCTATCGCGAGCCTCAATATTCATCGGACCACATACATCAGTATGTATGATTTCCAACAAATCTGTTGCTCGCTCCATTGTTCCGAAGAACGGAGTCTTAGTCATCTTGCCCATGAGGCATGGTTCGCAAGCATCAACTGATTCATAATCAAGTGATTCCAAAAGCCCATCAGCATGGAGTTTCTTCATGCGCTTTACACCAATATGACCTAAACGGCAGTGCCACAAATAAGTTGCACTATCATTATTAACTTTGAATCTTTTGGTTTCAATATTATGATTATGTGTATCACTACGATCGAGATCCAACGAACTATTTTCATTGGGTGTGTAACCATATAAGGTTTTATTCATGTAAACAGAACAACAATTTATTCTCTTACTTAAATGAATAACCGTATTACAATAAACATGATCAAATCATATTCATGCTAAACGCAAACACCAAATAACACTTATTTAGGTTCAACACTAATCCTGAAATTATAGGGAGTGTGCGATGATGATCATATCAATCTTGGAACCACTTCCAACACACATCGTCACTTCACCCTTAACTAGTCTCTGTTTATTCTGCAACTCCCGCTTCGAGTTACTAATCTTAGCAACTGAACTAGTATCAAATACTGAGGGGTTGCTATAAACACTAGTAAAGTACACATCAATAAGATGTATATCAAATATACTTATGTTCACTTTGCCATCCTTTTTATCCGCCAATCACTTGGGGTAGTTCCGCTTCTAGTGACCAGTCCCTTTGCAGTAGAAGCACTTAGTCTCAGGCTTAGGACCAGACTTGGGCTTCTTCACTTGAGCAGCAACTTGCTTGCCGTTCTTCTTGAAGTTCCCCTTCTTCCCTTTGCCCTTTTCTTGAAACTAGTGGTCATGTTAACCATCAACACTTGATGTTTTTCTTGATTTCTACCTTCATCGATTTCAGCATCACGAAGAGCTTGGGAATTATTTTTGTCATCCCTTGCATATTATAGTTCATCACGAAGTTCTACTAACTTGGTGATGGTGACTAGAGAATTCTGTCAATCACTATCTTATCTGGAAGATTAACTCCCACTTGATTCAAGCGATTGTAGTACTCAAACAATCTGGGCACATGCTCACTAGTTGAGCGATTCTCCTCCATCTTTTAGCTATAGAACTTGTTGGAGATTTCATATCTCTCAACTCAGGTATTTGCTTGAAATATTAACTTCAACTCCTGGAACATCTCATATGCTCCATGACGTTCAAAACGTCTTTGAAGTCCCGATTCTAAGCCATTAAGCATGGTGCACTAAACTATCAAGTAGTCATCATATTGAGCTAGCCAAACGTTCATAACGTCTGCATCTGCTCCTGCAATAGGTCTGTCACCTAGCGGTGCATCAAGGACATAATTCTTCTGTGCATCAATGAGGATAAACCTCAGATTACGGATCCAATCTGCATCATTGCTACTAACATCTTTCAACACAATTTTCTCTAGGAACATATCAAAATAAACACAGGGAAGCAACAACGCGAGCTATTGATCTACAACATAATTTGCAAAATACTACCAGGACTAACTTCATGATAAATTTAAGTTCAATTTAATCATATTACTTAAGAACTCCCACTTAGATAGACATCCCTCTAATCCTCTAAGTGATCACATGATCCAAATCAACTAAACCATGTCCGATCATCACGTGAGATGGAGTAGTTTCATTGGTGAACATCACTATGTTGATCATATCTACTATATAATTCACGCTCGACCTTTCGGTCTCCGTGTTCCGAGGCCATATCTGTATATGCTTGGCTCGTCAAGTATAACCTGAGTATTCCGCGTGTGCAACTGTTTTGCACCCGTTGTATTTGAACATAGAACCTATCACACCCGATCATCACGTGGTGTCTCAGCACGAAGAACTTTCGCAACGGTGCATACTCAGGGAGAACACTTCTTGATAATTAGTGAGAGATCATCTTATAATGCTACCGTCAATCAAAGCAAGATAAGATGCACAAAAGATAAATATCACATGCAATCAATATAAGTGATATGATATGGCCATCATCATCTTGTGCTTGTGATCTCCATCTTCGAAGCACCGTCGTGATCACCATCGTCACCGGTGCGACACGCTGATATCCATCGTAGCATCGTTGTCGTCTCGCCAATATTATGCTTCCACGACTATCGCTACCGCTTAGTGATAAAGTAAAGCATTACAGCGCGATTGCATTGCATACAATAAAGCGACAACCATATGGCTCCTGCCAGTTGCCGATAACTCGGTTACAAAACATGATCATCTCATACAATAAAATTTAGCATCATGTCTTTACCATATCACATCACAACATGCCCTGCAAAAACAAGTTAGACGTCCTCTACTTTGTTGTTGCAAGTTTTACGTGGCTGCTACGGGCTTAAGCAAGAACCAATCTTACCTACGCATCAAAACCACAACGATAGTTTGTCAAGTTGGTGCTGTTTTAACCTTCGCAAGGACCGGGCGTAGCCACACTCGGTTCAACTAAAGTTCGAGAAACTGTCACCCGCAAGCCACCTCTGTGCAAAGCACGTCGGGAGAACCGGTCTCGCGTAAGCGTACACGTAATGTTGGTCCAGGCCGCTTTGTCCAACAATACCGCCGAACCAAAGTATGACATGCTGGTAAGCAGTATGACTTATATCGCCCACAACTCACTTGTGTTCTACTCGTGCATATAACATCAACATATAAAACCTAGGCTCGGATGCCACTGTTGGGGAACGTAGTAATTTCAAAATTTTCCTACGCACACGCAAGATCATGGTGATGCATAGCAACGAGGGGAGAGTGTGATCTACGTACCCTTTGTAGACCGACAACGGAAGCGTTTGGTTGATGTAGTCGTACGTCTTCACGGCCCGACCGATCAAGCACCGAAACTACGACACCTCCGAGTTTTAGCACACGTTCAGCTCGATGACGATCCCCGGACTCCGATCCAGCAAAGTGTCGGGGAAGAGTTCCGTCAGCACGACGGCGTGGTGACGATCTTGATGTACTACTGCTGCAGGGCTTCGCCTAAGCACCGCTACAATATTATCGAGGACTATGGTGGCTGGGGCGCCGCACACGGCTAAGAATAAGATCACGTGGATCAACTTGTGTGTCTATGGGGTGCCCCTTGCCTCAGTATATAAAGGATGGAGGAGGAGGAGGCCGTCCAAGGCTTGGTGCGGCCAGGATGTGGAGTCCTACTAGGACTCCAAGTCCTAGTAGGAGTCCACCAAGAGGGGAGGAAGGGAGAAGGAAGTGGAGGAGAAGGAAAGGTGGCCGGCCCCCTTTTCCCTAGTCCAATTCGGACTAGAGGGGAGGGGGGGGGGGCGCAGCAGCCCCTTGGCCCTTTCTCCTCTTCCCACTAAAGCCCATCAAGGCCCATTGCTTCTCCCGTAACTACCCGGTACTCCGAAAAATACCCGAATCACTCGGAACCTTTCCGATGTCCGAATATAGTCGTCCAATATATCAATCTTTACGGCTCGGCCATTTCGAGACTCCTCGTCATGTCCCTGATCTCATCCGGGACTCCGAACTCCTTCGGTGCATCAAAACTCATAAACTCATAATATAACTGTCATCGAAACCTTAAGCGTGCGGACCCTACGGGTTCGAGAACAATGTAGACATGACTGAGACAAATCTCCGGTCAATAACCAATAGCGGGACCTGGATGCCCATATTGGCTCCTACATATTCTATGAAGATCTTTATCGGTCAGACCGCATAACAACATACGTTGTTCCCTTTGTCATCGGTATGTTACTTGCCCGAGATTCGATCGTCAATATCCAATACCTAGTTCAATCTCGTTACCGGCAAGTCTCTTTACTCGTTCCGTAATACATCATCTCACAACTAACTTTATTAGTTGTAATGCTTGCAAGGCTTTATGTGATGTGCATTACCGAGAGGGCCCAGAGATACCTCTCCGACAATTGGAGTGACAAATCCTAATCTCGAAATACGCCAACCCAACATGTACCTTTGGAGACACCTGTAGAGCTTCTTTATAATCACCCAGTTACGTTGTGACGTTTGGTAGCACACAAAGTGTTCCTCCGGCAAACGGGAGTTGCATAATCTCATAGTCATAGGAACATGTATAAGTCATGAAGAAAGCAATAGCAACATACTAAACGATCGGGTGCTAAGCTAATGGAATGGGTCATGTCAATCACATCATTCTCCTAATGATGTGATCCCGTTAATCAAATAACAACTCTTTTGTTTATGGTTAGGAAACATAACCATCTTCGATTAACGAGCTAGTCAAGTAGAGGCATACTAGTGACACTTTGTTTGTCTATGTATTCAAACAAGTATTATGTTTCCGGTTAATACAATTCTAGCATGAATAATAAACATTTATCATGATATAAGGAAATAAATAATAACTTTATTATTGCCTCTAGGGCATATTTCCTTCAATTAGCTTCCTCACTAATTGGTGTAGGTGTCACAGAAACAGGTTTCTGTGATGTACTACTTTCCAATTAGGGAGTAGGTACAGTTACCTCGTCAAGTTCTACTTTCCTCCCACTCACTTCTTTCGAGAGAAACTCCTTCTCCAGAAAGTTTCCGAATTTAGCAACAAAAGTCTTGCCTTCAGATCTGTGATAGAAGGCGTATCCAATAGTTTCCTTCGGATATCCTATGAAGACACATTTTTCCGATTTGGGTTCGAGCTTATCAGGTTGAAGCTTTTTCACATAAGCATCACAGTCCCAAACTTTCAGAAACGACAACTTTGGTTTCTTGCCAAACCACAGTTCATAAGGCGTCGTCTCAACGGATTTTGATGGTGCCCTATTTAACGTGAATGCGGCCGTCTCTAGAGCGTATCCCCAAAACGATAGCGGTAAATCAGTAAGAGACATCATAGATCGTACCATATCTAGTAAAGTACGAGTACGACGTTCGGACACACCATTACGCTGTGGTGTTCCGGGTGGCGTGAGTTGCGAAACTATTCCACATTGTTTCAAATGTACACCAAACTCGTAACTCAAATATTCTCCTCCACGATTACATCATAGGAATTTTATTTTCTTGTTACGATGATTTTCAACTTCACTCTGAAATTCTTTGAACTTTTCAAACGTTTCAGACTTTTGTTTCATTAACTAGATATATGTTGGAAATATGCCCTAGAGGCAATAATAAAAGCATTATTATTATATTTCCTTGTTCATGATAATTGTCTTTATTCATGCTATAATTGTGTTATCCGGAAATCGTAATACATGTGTGAATAACAGACACCAACATGTCCCTAGTAAGCCGCTAGTTGACTAGCTCGTTGCTCAACAGATAGTCATGGTTTCCTGACTATGGACACTGGATGTCATTGATAACGAGATCACATCATTAGGAGAATGATGTGATGGACAAGACCCAATCCTAAACATAGCATTAGATCGTATAGTTCGGTTGCTAGAGTTTTTCCAATGTCAAGTATCTTTTCCTTAGACCATGAGATCGTGTAACTCCCGGATACCGTAGGAGTGCTTTGGGTATACCAAACATCACAACGTAACTGGGTGACTATAAAGGTATACTACGGGTATCTCCGAAAGTGTCTGTTGGGTTGACACGGATCAAGACTGGGATTTGTCACTCCGTATGACGGAGAGGTATCACTGGGCCCACTCGGTAATGCATCATCATAATGAGCTCAAAGTGACCAAGTGTCTGGTCACGGGATCATGCATTACGGTACGAGTAAAGTGACTTGCCGGTAACGAGATTGAACAAGGTATTGGGATACCGACGATCGAATCTCGGGCAAGTAACATATCGATTGACAAAGGGAATTGCATACGGGGTTGCTTGAATCCTCGACATCGTGGTTCATCCGATGAGATCATCGTGGAGCATGTGGGAGCCAACATGGGTATCCAGATCCCGCTGTTGGTTATTGACCAGAGAGTCATCTCGGTCATGTCTGCATGTCTCCCGAACCCGTAGGGTCTACACACTTAAGGTTCGGTGACGCTAGGGTTGTAGGGATATGTATATGCAGTAACCCGAATGTTGTTCAGAGTCCCGGATGATATCCCGGACGTCACGAGGAGTTCCGGAATGGTCCGGAGGTAAAGATTTATATATGGGAAGTCCTGTTTCGGGCATCGGGACAAGTTTCGGGGTCATCGGTATTGTACCGGGACCACCGGAAGGGTCCCGGGGGTCCACCGGGTGGGGCCACCTGTCCCGGGGGGGCACATGGGCTGTAGGGGGTGCGCCTTGGCCTACATGGGCCAAGGGCACCAGCCCCAAGAGGCCCATGCGCCTAGGGTTCACAAAAGGGAAGAGTCCCACTAGTGGAAGGCACCTCCTAGGTGCCTTGGGGGGGAGGGAAACCTCCCTTGGCCGCCACCCCCCCTAGGAGATTGGATCTCCTAGGGCCGGCGCCCCCCCCCCTTGGCCCTCCTATATATAGTGGGGGAAGGAGGGCTTTTCATCCACGCCTTTGGTTGCCTCCTTCTCCCTCTCCAACACCTCCTCCTCCTCCATAGCGCTTGGCGAAGCCCTGACGGAGTACTGCAGCTCCATCACCACCACGCCGTCGTGCTGCTGCTGGAGCCATCTTCCTCAACCTCTCCTTCCCTCTTGCTGGATCAAGAAGAAGGAGACGTTACGCTGACCGTACGTGTGTTGAACGCGGAGGTGCCGTCCGTTCGGTGCTAGGATCATCGGTGATTCGAATCACATCGAGTACGACTCCCTCATCCCCGTTCTTTGAACGCTTCCGCTCGCGATCTACAAGGTACGTAGATGCATCTAATCACTCGTTGCTAGATGAACTCATAGATGGATCTTGGTGAAACCGTAGGAAAATTTTTGTTTTCTGCAACGTTCCCCAACAGTGGCATCATGAGCTAGGTCTATGCGTAGTTCTTCTTGCGCGAGTAGAACACAATTTGTTGTGGGCGTAGATGTTGTCAACTTTCTTGCCGTTACTAGTCTTATCTTGCTTCAACGGTATTGTGGGATGAAGCAGCCCGGACCAACCTTACACGTACGCTTACGTGAGACCGGTTCCACCGACTAACATGCACAAGTTGCATAAGGTGGCTGGCGGGTGTCTGTCTCTCCCACTTCAGTTGGAGCGGATTCGATGAAAAGGGTCCTTATGAAGGGTAAATAGAAGTTGACAAATCACGTTGTGGCTTTCACGTAGGTAAGAAAACGTTCTTGCTAGAACCCTACTTCAGCCACGTAAAACTTGCAACAACAATTAGAGGACGTCTAACTTGTTTTTGCAGCAAGTGCTTTGTGATATGATATGGCCAAAGTTGTGATGAATGATGAATGATATATATGTGATGTATGAGTTGTTCATGCTATTGTAATAGGAATCACGACTTGCATGTCGATGAGTATGACAACCGGCAGGATCCATAGGAGTTGTCTTTATTTTTTGTATGACCTGCGTGTCATTGAGAAACGCCATGTAAATTACTTTACTTTATTGCTAAACGCGTTAGCCATAGTAGTAGAAGTAATAGTTGGCGAGCAACTTCATGGAGACACAATGATGGAGATCATGGTGTCATGCCGGTGACAAGATGATCATGGAGCCCCAAGATGGAGATCAAAGGAGCTATGTGATATTGGCCATATCATGTCACTATTATTATTTGATTGCATGTGATGTTTATCATGTTTAGCATCTTGTTTACTTAGAACGACGGTACTAAATAAGATGATCCCTCATAATAATTTCAAGAAAGTGTTCCCCCTAACTGTGCACCGTTGCGATAGTTCGTTGTTTCGAAGCACCACGTGATGATCGGGTGTGATAGATTCTAACGTTCACATACAACGGGTGTAAGACAGATTTACACATGCAAACACTTAGTTTGACTTGACGAGCCTAGCATGTGTATAGACATGGCCTCGAAACACAGAAGACCGAAAGGTCGAGCATGAGTCGTATAGAAGATACGATCAACATGAAGATGTTCACCGACGTTGACTAGTCCGTCTCACGTGATGATCGGACACGGCCTAGTTGACTCGGATCATGTTATACTTAGATGACTAGAAGAGGGATGTCTATCTAAGTGGGAGTTCATTGAATAATTTGATTAGATGAACTTAATTTTCATGAACTTAGTCTAAAATATTTACAATATGTCTTGTAGATAAAATGGCCAACGTAGTCCTCAACTTCAACGCGTTCCTAGAGAAAACCAAGCTGAAAGACGATGGCAGCAACTACACGGACTGGGTCCGGAACCTGAGGATCATCCTCATAGCTGCCAAGAAAGATTATGTCCTACAAGCACCGCTAGGTGATCCACCCGTCCCACAGAACCAAGACGTTATGAACGCTTGGCAGACACGTGCTGATGACTACTCCCTCGTTCAGTGCGGCATGCTTTACAGCTTAGAGCCGGGGCTCCAAAAGCGTTTTGAAAGACATGGAGCATATGAGATGTTCGAAGAGCTGAAAATGGTTTTTCAAGCTCATGCCCGAATCGAGAGATATGAGGTCTCCGACAAGTTCTTCAGCTGTAAGATGGAGGAAAATAGTTCTGTCAGTGAGCACATACTCACTATGTCTGGGTTACATAACCGCTTGACTCAGCTGGGAGTTAATCTCCCGGATGACGCGGTCATTGACAGAATCCTCCAGTCGCTTCCACCGAGCTACAAGAGCTTTGTGATGAACTTCAATATGCAGGGGATGGAAAAGACCATTCCTGAAGTATTTGCTATGCTGAAATCAGCAGAGGTAGAAGTCAAGAAGGAACATCAAGTGTTGATGGTCAATAAAACCACTAAGTTCAAGAAGGGCAAGGGTAAAAAGAACTCCAAGAAGGACGGCAAGGAAGTTGCCGCGCCTGGCAAGAAAGCTGCCGGGAAGAAGCCAAAGAATGGACCCAAGCCCGAGACTGAGTGCTTTTATTGCAAGGGAAGTGGTCACTAGAAGCGGAACTGCCCCAAATACTTAGCGGACAAGAAGGCTGGCAAAACAAAAGGTATATGTGATATACATGTAATTGATGTGTACCTTACCAGTACTCGTAGTAGCACCTGGGTATTTGATACCGGTGCAGTTGCTCACATTTGTAACTCAAAGCAGGAGCTGCGGAATAAGCGGAGACTGGCGAAGGACGAGGTGACGATGCGCGTCGGGAATGGTTCCAAGGTCGATGTGATCGCCGTCGGCACGCTATCTCTACATTTACCTACGGGATTAGTTTTGAACCTCAATAATTGTTATTTAGTGCCAAGTTTGAGCATGAACATTGTATCAGGATCTCGTTTAATTCGAGATGGCTACTCATTTAAATCCGAGAATAATGGTTGTTCCATTTATATGAGAGATATGTTTTATGGTCATGCTCCTATGGTGAATGGTTTATTCTTAATGAATCTCGAGCGTAATGCTACACATATTCATAGTGTGAGTACAAAAAGATGTAAGGTTGATAATGATAGTCCCACATACTTGTGGCACTGCCGCCTTGGTCACATAGGTGTCAAACGCATGAAGAAGCTCCATGTAGATGGACTTTTAGAGTCTATTGATTATGAATCATTTGACACGTGCGAACCATGCCTCATGGGTAAAATGACCAAGACTCCATTCTCAGGAACAATGGAGCGAGCAACCAACTTATTGGAAATCATACATACTGATGTGTGCGGTCCAATGAGTGTTGAGGCTCGCGGTGGCTATCGTTATGTTCTCACCCTCACTGATGATTTGAGTAGATATGGGTATATCTACTTAATGAAACACAAGTCTGAAACCTTTGAAAAGTTCAAGGAATTTCAGAGTGAAGTTGAGAATCAACGTGACAGAAAAATCAAGTTTCTACGATCAGATCGTGGAGGAGAATACTTGAGTCACGAATTTGGCACACACTTAAGAAAATGTGGAATAGTTTCACAACTCACGCCGCCTGGAACACCTCAGCGTAATGGTGTGTCCGAACGTCGTAATCGCACTCTATTAGATATGGTGCGATCTATGATGTCTCTTACCGATTTACCGCTATCTTTTTGGGGCTATGCTTTAGAGACTGCCGCATTCACTTTAAATAGGGCTCCGTCGAAATCCGTTGAGACGACACCGTTTGAATTATGGTTTGGGAAGAAACCTAAGCTGTCGTTTCTAAAAGTTTGGGGATGCGATGCTTATGTCAAGAAACTTCAACCTGAAAAGCT
This sequence comes from Triticum urartu, assembly GCF_056163025.1. NCBI lineage: Eukaryota > Viridiplantae > Streptophyta > Magnoliopsida > Poales > Poaceae > Triticum > Triticum urartu. Next base: position 735,393,467 of record NC_141879.1, read on the forward strand.
CGAACCCAAGTCGAAAAAATGCGTCTTCATAGGATACCCTAAAGAAACTGTTGGGTATACCTTCTACCTCAGATCCGAAGGCAAGATCTTTGTTGCGAAGAATGGATTCTTTCTAGAGAAAGAGTTTCTCTCGAAAGAAGTAAGTGGGAGGAAAGTAGAACTTTATGAAGTGTTACCTCTTGAACCGGAAAATGGCACAACTCAAGAAAATGTTCCTGAGGTGCCAGCACCAACTAGAAAGGAAGTTATTGATGATGATCAAGATACTTCTGATCAAGCTCCTACTAAAATTCGAAGGTCCACAAGGACACGTTCCGCACCAGAGTGGTACGGCAACCCTGTCTTGGAAATCATGTTGTTAGACAACGGTGAACCTTCGAACTATGAAGAAGCAATGGCGGGCCCAAATTCCGACAAATGGCTAGAAGCCATGAAATCCGAGATAGGATCCATGTATGAAAACGAAGTATGGACTTTGACTGACTTGCCCGTTGAACGGCGAGCCATAGAAAATAAATGGATCTTTAAGAAGAAGACAGACGCGGATGGTAATGTGACCATCTATAAAGCTCGGCTTGTCGCTAAGGGTTATCGACAAGTTCAAGGGGTTGACTACGATGAGACTTTCTCACCGGTAGCGAAGCTAAAGTCCGTCTGAATCATGTTAGCAATTGCCGCATTCTACGATTATGAGATATGGCAAATGGACATCAAAACGGCATTCCTTAATGGTTTCCTTAAGGAAGAATTGTATATGATGCAGCCGGAAGGTTTTGTCGATCCTAAGAATGCTGACAAGGTGTGCAAGCTCCAACGCTCGATTTATGGGCTAGTGCAAGCATCTCGGAGTTGGAACATTCGCTTTGATGAGATGATCAAAGCGTTTGGGTTTACGCAGACTTATGGAGAAGCCTGCGTTTACAAGAAAGTGAGTGGGAGCTCTGTAGCATTTCTCAAATTATATGTAGATGAAATACTTTTGATGGGAAATGATATAGAACTCTTGGACAGCATCAAGTCCTACTTGAATAAGAGTTTTTCAATGAAGGACCTTGGTGAAGCTGCTTATATATTAGGCATCAAGATCTATAGAGATAGATCAAGACACCTCATAGGTCTTTCACAAAGCACATACCTTGATAAGATATTGAAGAAGTTCAATATGGATCAATCTAAGAAGGGGTTCTTGCCTGTGTTACAAGGTATGAAATTGAGCTCAGCTCAATGTCCGACCACGGCAGAAGATATAGAAGAGATGAGTGTCATCCCCTATGCCTCAGCCATAGGTTCTATTATGTATGCCATGCTGTGTACCAGACCTGATGTAAACCTTGCCGTAAGTTTGGTAGGAAGGTACCAAAGTAATCCCGGCAAGGAACACTGGACAGCGGTCAAGAATATCCTGAAGTACCTGAAAAGGACTAAGGAAATGTTTCTCGTTTATGGAGGTGATGAAGAGCTCGTCGTAAAGGGTTACGTCGACGCTAGCTTCGACACAGATCTGGATGACTCTAAGTCACAGACCGGATACATGTATATTTTGAATGGTGGGGCAGTAAGCTGGTGCAGTTGGAAGCAGAGCGTCGTGGCGGGATCTACATGTGAAGCGGAGTACATGGCAGCCTCGGAGGCAGCACATGAAGCAATATGGGTGAAGGAGTTCATCACCGACCTAGGATTCATACCCAGTGCGTCGGGGCCAATCAAACTCTTCTGTGACAACACTGGAGCTATTGCACTTGCCAAGGAGCCCAGGTTTCACAAGAAGACAAGGCACATCAAGCGTCGCTTCAACTCCATTCGTGAAAATGTTCAAGATGGAGACATAGAGATTTGTAAAGTACATACGGACCTGAATGTAGCGGATCCGTTGACTAAACTTCTCCCTAGAGCAAAACATGATCAACGCCAGAATTCCATGGGTGTCCGATTCATCACAATGTAACTAGATTATTGACTCTAGTGCAAGTGGGAGACTGTTGGAAATATGCCCTAGAGGCAATAATAAAAGCATTATTATTATATTTCCTTGTTCATGATAATTGTCTTTATTCATGCTATAATTGTGTTATCCGGAAATCGTAATACATGTGTGAATAACAGACACTAACATGTCCCTAGTAAGCCTCTAGTTGACTAGCTCGTTGATCAACAGATAGTCATGGTTTCCTGACTATGGACATTGGATGTCATTGATAACGAGATCACATCATTAGGAGAATGATGTGATGGACAAGACCCAATCCTAAACATAGCATTAGATCGTATAGTTCGGTTGCTAGAGTTTTTCCAATGTCAAGTATCTTTTCCTTAGGCCATGAGATCGTGTAACTCCCGGATACCGTAGGAGTGCTTTGGGTATACCAAACGTCACAACGTAACTGGGTGACTATAAAGGTATACTACGGGTATCTCCGAAAGTGTCTTTTGGGTTGACACGGATCAAGACTGGGATTTGTCACTCCGTATGACGGAGAGGTATCACTGGGCCCACTCGGTAATGCATCATCATAATGAGCTCAAAGTGACCAAGTGTCTGGTCACGGGATCATGCATTACGGTACGAGTAAAGTGACTTGCCGGTAACGAGATTGAACAAGGTATTGGGATACCGACGATCGAATCTCGGGCAAGTAACATATCGATTGACAAAGGGAATTGCATACGGGGTTGCTTGAATCCTCGACATCGTGGTTCATCCGATGAGATCATCGTGGAGCATGTGGGAGCCAACATGGGTATCCAGATCCCGCTGTTGGTTATTGACCAGAGAGTCATCTCGGTCATGTCTGCATGTCTCCCGAACCCGTAGGGTCTACACACTTAAGGTTCGGTGACGCTAGGGTTGTAGGGATATGTATATGCAGTAACCCGAATGTTGTTCGGAGTCCCGGATGAGATCCCGGACGTCACGAGTAGTTCCGGAATGGTCCGGAGGTAAAGAATTATATATAGGAAGTGCTATTTCGGGCATCGGGACAAGTTTCGGGGTCACCGGTATTGTACCGGGACCACCGGAAGGGTCCCGGGGGTCCACCGGGTGGGGCCACCTGTCCCGGGGGGCCACATGGGCTGTAGGGGGTGCACCTTGGCCTACATGGGCCAAGGGCACCAGCCCTAAGAGGCCCATGCGCCTAGGGTTCACAAAAGGGAAGAGTCCCACTAGTGGAAGGCACCTCCTAGGTGCCTTGGGGGGGAGGGAAACCTCCCTTGGCCGCCGCCCCCCTAGGAGATTGGATCTCCTAGGGCCGGCGCCCCCCCCCCTTGGCCCTCCTATATATAGTGGGGGAAGGAGGGCTTTTCATCCACGCCTTTGGTTGCCTCCTTCTCCCTCTCCAACACCTCCTCCTCCTCCATAGCGCTTGGCGAAGCCCTGACGGAGTACTGCAGCTCCATCACCACCACGCCGTCGTGCTGCTGCTGGAGCCATCTTCCTCAACCTCTCCTTCCCTCTTGCTGGATCAAGAAGAAGGAGACGTTACGCTGACCGTACGTGTGTTGAACGCGGAGGTGCCATCCGTTCGGTGCTAGGATCTTCGGTGATTCGAATCACATCGAGTACGACTCCCTCATCCCCGTTCTTTGAACGCTTCCGCTCGCGATCTACAATGTACGTAGATGCATCTAATCACTCGTTTCTAGATGAACTCGTAGATGGATCTTGGTGAAACCGTAGGAAATTTTTTGTTTTCTGCAACGTTCCCCAACAATATACCCATATCTGCTTAAGTCATCTGTGAAGGTGAGAAAATAACGATATCCGCCACGAGCCTCAACATTCATCGGACCACATACATCTGTATGTATGATTTCTAACAAATCTGTTGCTCTCTCCATAGTACTGGAGAACGGTGTTTTTGTCATCTTACCCATAAGGCACGGTTCGCAAGTACCAAGTGATTCATAATCAAGTGGTTCCAAAAGCCCATCAGTATGGAGTTTCTTCATGCGCTTTATACTGATATGACCTAAACGGCAGTGCCACAAATAAGTTGCACTATCATTATCAACTCTGCATCTTTTGGTTTCAGCACTATGAATATGTGTGTCACTACTATCGAGATTTAATAAGAATAGACCACTCTTTAAGGGTGCATGACCATAAAAGATATTACTCATGTAAATAGAACAACCATTATTCTCTGATTTAAATGAATAACCGTCTCGTATCAAACAAGATCCAGATATAATGTTCATGCTTAACGCTGGCACCAAATAACAATTATTTAGGTCTAATATTAATTCTGAAGGTAGATGTAGAGGTAGCGTGCCGACTGCGATCACATCGACTTTGGAACCATTTCTCACGCGCATCGTCACCTCGTCCTTAGCCAATCTTCGCTTAATCCGTAGTCCCTGTTTCGAGTTGCAAATATTAGCAATAGAACCAGTATCAAATACCCAGGTGCTACTGCGAGCATTAGTAAGGTACACATCAATAACATGTATATCACATATACCTTTGTTCACCTTGCCATCCTTCTTATCCGCCAAATACTTGAGGCAGTTCCGCTTCCAGTGACCAGTCTGCTTGCAGTAGAAGCACTCAGTTTCAGGCTTAGGTCCAGGTTTGGGTTTCTTCTCTTGAGCAGCAACTTGCTTGCTGTTCTTTTGGAAGTTCCCCTTCTTCTTCCCTTTGCCCTTTTTCTTGAAACTAGTGGTCTTGTTGACCATCAACACTTGATGCTCCTTCTTGATTTCTACCTCCGCAGCTTTCAGCATTGCGAAGAGCTCGGGAATAGTCTTATTCATCCCTTGCATATTATAGTTCATCACAAAGCTCTTGTAGCTTGGTGGCAGTGATTGGAGAATTCTGTCAATGATGCAATCATCTGGAAGATTAACTCCCAATTGAATCAAGTCATTATTATACCCAGACATTTTGAGTATATGCTCACTGACAGAACTGTTCTCCTCCATCTTGCAGCTATAGAATTTATTGGAGACTTCATATCTCTCAATCCAGGCATTTTCTTGAAATATTAACTTCAACTCCTGGAACATCTCATATGCTCCATGACGTTCAAAACGTCATTGAAGTCCCGATTCTAAGCCGTAAAGCATGGCACACTGAACTATTGAGTAGTCATCAGCTTTGCTCTGCCAGATGTTCATAACATCTGGTGTTGCTCCAGCAGCAAGCCTGGCACCCAGCGGTGCTTCCAGGATGTAATTCTTTTGTGCAGCAATGAGGATAATCCTCAAGTTACGGACCCAGTCCGTGTAATTGCTACCATCATCTTTCAACTTTGCTTTCTCAAGGAACGCATTAAAATTCAACGGAACAATAGCATGGGCCATCTATCTACAATCAAACATGAATAAGCAAGATACTATCAGGTACTAAGTTCATGATAAATTTAGGTTCAATTAATCATATTACTTAAAGAACTCCCACTTAGATAGACATCCCTCTAATCCTCTAAGTGATTACGTGATCCAAATCAACTAAACCATGTCCGATCATCACGTGAGATGGAGTAGTTTCATTGGTGAACATCACTATGTTGATCATATCTACTATATTATTCATGCTCGACCTTTCGGTCTCCGTGTTCCGAGGCCATATCTGTATATGCTTGGCTCGTCAAGTATAACCTGAGTATTCCGCGTGTGCAACTGTTTTGCACCCGTTGTATTTGAACGTAGAGCCTATCACACCCGATCATCACGTGGTGTCTCAGCACGAAGAACTTTCGCAATGGTGCATACTCAGGGAGAACACTTCTTGATAATTAGTGAGAGATCATCTTATAATGCTACCGTCAATGAAAGCAAGATAAGATGCATAAAAGATAAACATCACATGTAATCAATATAAGTGATATGATATGGCCATCATCATCTTGTGCTTGTGATCTCCATCTTCGAAGCACCGTCATGATCACCATCGTCACCGGCGCGACACCTTGATCTCCATCGTAGCATCGTTGTCGTCTCGCCAATCTTATGCTTCCACGACTATCGCTACCGCTTAGTGATAAAGTAAAGCATTACAGCGCGATTGCATTGCATACAATAAAGTGACAACCATATGGCTCCTGCCAGTTGCCGATAACTCGGTTACAAAACATGATCATCTCATACAATAAAATTTAGCATCATGTCTTGACCATATCACATCACAACATGCCCTGCAAAAACAAGTTAGACGTCCTCTACTTTGTTGCTGCAAGTTTTACGTGGCTGCTACGGGCTTAAGCAAGAACCGATCTTACCTACGCATCAAAACCACAATGATAGTTTGTCAAGTTGGTGCTGTTTTAACCTTCGCAAGGACCGGGCGTAGCCACACTCGGTTCAACTAAAGTTGGAGAAACTGTCACCCGCTAGCCACCTTTGTGCAAAGCACGTCGGGAGAACCGGTCTCGTGTAAGCGTACGCGTAATGTCGGTCCGGGCCACTTCGTCCAACAATACCGCCGAACCAAAGTATGACATGCTGGTAAGCAGTATGACTTATATCGCCCACAACTCACTTGTGTTCTACTCGTGCAAATAACATCAACACATAAAACCTAGGCTCGGATGCCACTGTTGGGTAACGTAGTAATTTCAAAAAAATTCCTACGCACATGCAAGATCATGGTGATGCATAGCAACGAGAGGGGAGAGTGTGATCTACGTACCCTTGTAGATCGACAATGGAAGTGTTAGCACAACGTGGTTGATGTAGTCGTACGTCTTCACGGCCCGACCGATCAAGCACCGAAACTACGGCACCTTCGAGTTCTAGCACACGTTCAGCTCGATGACGATCCCCGGACTCCGATCTAGCAAAGTGTCGGGGAAGAGTTCCGTCAGCACGACAGCGTGGTGATGATATTGATGTACTACCGTCGCAGGGCTTCGCCTAAGCACCGCTACAATATTATCGAGGACTATGGTGGAAGGGGGCACCACACACGGCTAAGAATATGATCACGTGGATCAACTTGTGTCTCTAGGGGTGCCCCCTGCCTCTGTATATAAAGGATCAGGGGGGGGGGTTGTGGCCGGCCAGGAGAGGGCGCGCCAGGAGGAGTCCTACTCCCTCCGGGAGTAGGATTCCCCCCCTTTCCTAGTTGGAATAGGATTCGGGAGGGGGGAAAGAAGAGAGAGAGAAGAAAAGGGGGGGCGCCGCCCCCCTCTCCTTGTCCTATTCGGACTAGGGGGGAGGGGCGCGCGGCCCAGCCCTGGCCTCCTCTCCTCTCTTCCACTAAGGCCCACTAAGGCCCATATACCTCCCGGGGGGTTCCGGTAACCTCCCGGTACTCCGGTAAAATCCCGATTTCACCCGGAACACTTCCGATATCCAAATATAGGCTTCCAATATATCAATCTTTATGTCTCGACCATTTCGAGACTCCTCGTCATGTCCCCGATCCTATATGGGACTCCGAACTCCTTCGGTACATCAAAACTCATAAACTCATAATATAACTGTCATTGAAACCTTAAGCGCGCGGACCCTACGGGTTCGAGAACAATGTAGACATGACCGAGACACGTCTCTGGTCAATAACCAATAGCGGAACCTGGATGCTCATATTGGCTCCTACATATTCTATGAAGATCTTTATCGGTCAGACCGCATAACAACATACATTGTTCCCTTTGTCATCGGTATGTTACTTGCCCGAGATTCGATCGTTGGTATCTTAATACCTAGTTCAATCTCGTTACCGGCAAGTCTCTTTACTCGTTCCGTAATACATCATCTCACAACTAACTCATTAGTTGCAATGCTTGCAAGGCTTATGTGATGTGTATTACCGAGAGGGCCCAGAGATACCTCTTCGACAATCGGAGTGACAAATCCTAATCTCGAAATACACCAACCCAACATGTACCTTTGGAGACACCTATAGAGCACCTTTATAATCACCCAGTTACGTTGTGACTTTTGGTAGCACACAAAGTGTTCCTCCGGCAAACGGGAGTTGCATAATCTCATAGTCATAGGAACATGTATAAGTCATGAAGAAAGCAATAGCAAAATACTAAACGATCGGGTGCTAAGCTAATGGAATGGGTCATGTCAATCAGATCATTCACCTAATGATGTGATCCCGTTAATCAAATAACAACTCTTTGTCCATGGTTAGGAAACATAACCATCTTTGATTAATGAGCTAGTCTAGTAGAGGCATACTAGTGACACTCTGTTTGTCTATGCATTCACACATGTATTATGTTTCCAGTTAATACAATTCTAGCATGAATAATAAAAATTTATCATGATATAAGGAAATAAATAATAACTTTATTATTGCCTATAGGGCATATTTCCTTCAACTGGGTGATTATAAAGGTGCTCTACAGGTGTCTCCGAAGGTACTTCTTGGGTTGGCGTATTTCGAGATTAGGATTTGTCACTCCGATTGTCGGAGAGGTATCTCCGGGCCCTCTCGGTAATGCACATCACCTAAGCCTTGCAAGTATTGCAACTAATGAGGTAGTTGCGAGATGATGTATTACGGAACGAGTAAAGAGACTTGCCGGTAACGAGATTGAACTAGGTATTGAGATGCCGACGATTGAATCTCGGGCAAGTAACATACCGATGACAAAGGGAACAACGTGTGTTGTTATGCGGTTTGACCGATAAAGATCTTCGTAGAATATGTGGGAGCCAATATGAGCGTCCAGGTTCCGCTATTGGTTATTGACCGGATACGTGTCTCGGTCATGTCTACACTGTTCTCGAACCCGTAGGGTCCGCACGCTTAAGGTTTCGATGACAGTTATATTATGAGTTTATGAGTTTTGATGTACCGAAGGAGTTCGGAGTCCTAGATGAGATCGGGGACATGACGAGGAGTCTCGAAATGGTAGAGACGCAAATATCGATATATTGGACGACTATATTCGGACATCGGAAAGGTTCCGAGTGATTCGGGTATTTTTGGAGTACCGAAGAGTTACGGGAATTCGCCGGGGAGTATATGGGCCTTATTGGGCCATACGAGAATAGAGGAGAGAGGCCAAAAGGAAGGAGGCGCGCGCCCCCCCCCTCTGTTCCGAATTGGACAAGGGGTGCAGCCCCCTTTTCCTTGTTCCTCCCCCCTCTTTCCTTCTCTCCTACTCCAACAAGGGAAGGAGGAGTCCTACTCCCGGTGGGAGTAGGACTCCCCCCTTAGCGCGCCCTCCTCCTAGGCCGGCCGCCTCCCCCCTTGCTCCTTTATATACGGGGGCAGGGGCCACCCCATAGACACAACAATAGATCATTGATCTCTTAGCCCTGTGCGGTGCCCCCCTCCACCATAATCCTCAATAATATTGTAGCGGTGCTTAGGCGAAGCCCTACGACGGTAGAACATCAAGATCGTCACCACGCCGTCGTGCTGACGGAACTCTTCCCCAACATTCTGCTGGATCGGAGTCCGGGGATCATCATCGAGCTGAACGTGTGCTAGAACTCGGAGGTGCCGTAGTTTCGGTGCTTGATCGGTCGGGCCGTGAAGACGTACGACTACATCAACCGCGTTCTGCTAACGCTTCCGCTTTCGGTCTATGAGGGTACGTAGACAACACTCTCCTCTCTCATTGCTATGCATCACCATGATCTTGCGTGAGCGTAGGATTTTTTTTTTGAAATTACTACGTTACCCAACAGTGGCATCCGAGCCTGGTTTTATGCGTTGATGTTATGCACGAGTAGAACACAAGTGAGTTGTGGACGATATAAGGCATACTGCTTACCAGCATGTCATACTTTGGTTCGGCGGCATTGTTGGATGAAGCGGCCCGGACCGACATTACGCGTACGCTTACGCGAGACTGGTTCTACTGACGTGCTTTGCACACAGGTGGCTGGCGGGTGTCAGTTTCTCCAACTTTAGTTGAACCGAGTGTGGCTACGCCCGGTCCTTGCGAAGGTTAAAACAACACCAACTTGACAAACTATCGTTGTGGTTTTGATGCATAGCTAAGAACGGTTCTTGCTAAGCCCATAGCAGCCACGTAAAACTTGCAACAACAAAGTAGAGGACGTCTAACTTGTTTTTGCAGGGCATGTTGTGATGTGATATGGTCAAGACGTGATGAGATATAAGTTGTTGTATGAGATGATCATGTTTTGTTGAAGTTATCGGCAACTGGCAAAAGCCTTATGGTTATCTCTCTATTGCATAAGATGCAAGCGCCAAATAATTGCTTTACTTTATCGCTATGCGATAGCAATAGTTGCAAGAGCAATTGTTGGCGAGACAACCACGTGACGACACATTGATATAGATCAAGATGATGGAGATCATGGTGTCATGCCGGTGACAATGGAGATCATGACGATGCTTTGGAGATGGAGATCAAAGGCACAAGATGATGATGGCCATATCAGGTCACATATTTTGATTGCATGTGATGTTTATCTTTTATACATCTTATTTTGCTTAGTTCGACGGTAGCTTTATAAGATGATCTCTCACTAATTATCAAGGTACAAGTGTTCTCCCTTAGTATGCACCATTGCAAAAGTTCTTCGTGCTGAGACACCACGTGATAATCGGGTGTGATAGGCTCTACGTTCAAATACAACGGGTGCAAAACAGTTGCACACACGGAATACTCAGGTTAAACTTGACGAGCCTAGCATATAACAGATATGGCCTCGGAACACGGAGACCAAAAGGTCGAGCGTGAATCATATAGTAGATATGATCAACATAGTGATGTTCACCATTGAAACTACTCCATCTCACGTAATGATCGGACATGGTTTAGTTGATATGGATCACGTGATCACTTAGAAGATTAGAGGGATGTCTGTCTAAGTGGGAATTCTTAAGTAATATGATTAATTGAACTTTAATTTATCATGAACTTAGTCCTAGTAGTATTAGCATATCTATGTTGTAGATCAATAGCTCGCGTTTAGCTCCCCTATTTTATTTTTGATATGTTCCTAGAGAAAATTAAGTTGAAATATGTTAGTAGCAATGATGCGGATTGGATCCATGATCTGAGGATTATCCTCATTGCTGCACAGAAGAATTATGTCCTTAATGCACCGCTAGATGACAGGCCTATTGCAGGAGCAGATGCATACGTTATGAACGTTTGGCTAGCTCAATATGATGACTACTTGATAGTTTAGTGCACCATGCTTAAACAGCTTAGAATCGGGACTTCAAAGACGTTTTGAACGTCATGGACCATATGAGATGTTCTAGGAGTTGAAGTTAAATATTTCAAGCAAATACCCGAGTTGAGAGATATGAAATCTCCAACAAGTTCTATAGCTAAAAGATGGAGGAGAATAGCTCAAGCAGTGAGCATATGCTCAGATTGTCTGGGTACTACAATCGCTTGAATCAAGTAGGAGTTAATCTTACATATAAGATAGTGATTGACAGAGTTCTCTAGTCACCATCACCAAGTTACTAGAAATTTGTGATGAACTATAGTATGCAAGGGATTACGAAAACGATTCTTGAGCTCTTCGTGATGTTGAAATCGACGAAGGTAGAAATCAAGAAAGAGCATCAAGTGTTGATGATTGACAAGAACACTAGTTTCAAGAAAAGGGCAAAGGGAAAGAAAGGGAACTTCAAGTAGAATGACAAGCAAGTTGTCACTCCCGTGAAGAAGCCCAAAGCTGGACCAAAGCCTGAAACCGAGTGCTTCTACTGCAAAGGAAACGATCACTGGAAGCGGAAATTCCCTGAATATTTGGTGGATAAGAAAGATGGCAAAGTGAACAAAGTGAACAAAGGGTATATTTGATATACAGGTTATTGATGTGTGCCTTACTATTGTTTATAGTAGCCCCTGAGTATTTGATACTTGTTCGGTTGCTAAAATTAGCAACTCGAAACAGGAGTTACATAATAAACAGAGACTAGTTAAGGGTGAAGTGACGATGTGTGTTGGAATTGGTTCCAAGATTGATATGATCATCATCGCACACTCCCTATACTTTCGGGATTAGTGTTGAACCTAAATAAGTGTTATTTGGTGTTTACGTTGAGCACAAATATGATTTGATCATGTTTATTGCAATACGGTTATTCATTTAAGTTAGAGAACAATAGTTGTTCTGTTTACATGAATAGAACCTTCGATGTTCATACACACCAACAAAAATGGTTTGTTGGATCTCGATCGTAGTGATACACATATTCATAATATTCAAGCCAAAAATATGCAAAGTTAATGATGATAGTGCAACTTATTTGTGGCACTGCCGTTTAGGTCATATTGGTGTAAAGCGCATGAATAAAATCCATGCTGATGGGCTTTTGGAATCACTTGATTATGAATCAGTTGATGCTTGCGAACCATGCCTCGTCGGCAAGATGACTAAGACTCCGTTCTCTGGAACAATGGAGCAAGCAACAGATTTGTTGGAAATCATACATACTGATGTATGTGGTCCGATGAATATTGAAGCTCACGATAGGTATCATTATTTTCTGATCCTCACAGATGATTTGAGCAGATATGAGTATATCTACTTGATGAAACAAAAGTCTGAAATATTTGAAAAGTTCATATAATTTTAGAGTGAAGTGGAAAATCATCGTAACAAGAAAATAAAGTTTCTACGATCTGATCGTGGAGGAGAATATTTGAGTTACGAGTTTGGCCTTCAGTTTAAACAATGTGAAATAGTTTCATACTCACGCCACCTGGAACACCACAGTGTAATGGTGTATCCGAACGTTCTAACCGTACTTTATTAGATATGGTGCGATCTATGATGTCTCTTACCGATTTACCACTATCATTTTGGGGTTATGCATTAGAGACAGCTGCATTCACGTTAAATAGGGCACCATCTAAATCCGTTGAGACAACACAGTATGAACTATGGTTTGGCAAGAAACCAAAGTTGTCGTTTCTTAAAGTTTGGAGTTGCGATGCTTATGTGAAAAAGTTTCATCTTGATAAGCTCAAACCAAAGTCGGAGAAGTGCGTCTTCGTAGGATACCCAAAAGTAACTGTTGGGTACACCTTCTATCACAGATCCGAAGGCAAGATATTCATTGCTGAGAATGGATCCTTTCTAGAGAAGGAGTTTCTCTCGAAAGAAGTGAGTGGGAGGAAAGTAGAACTTGATGAGGTAACTGTACCTGCTCCCTTATTGGAAAGTAGTTCATCATAGAAATATGTTCCTGTGACTACTACACCAATTAGTGAGGAAGCTAATGATGATGATCATGTAACTTCAGATCAAGTTGCTACCGAACCTCATAGGTAAACCAGAGTGAGATCCGCACCAGAGTGGTACGGTAATCCTATTCTGAAGGTCATGTTACTTGACCATGACGAGCCTACGAACTATGAGGAAGCGATGATGAGCCCAGATTCCGCGAAATGGCTTGAGGCCATGAAATCTGAGATGAGATCCATGTATGAAAACAAAGTATGGACTTTGATTGACTTGCCCATTGATCGGCGAGCCATTGAGATTAAATGGATCTTTAAGAGGAAGATGGACGCTGATAGTAGTGTTACTATCTACAAAGCTAGAATTGTCGCAAAAAGGTTTTCGACAAGTTCAAGGTGTTGACTACGATGAGAGTTTCTCACTCGTATCTATGCTTAAGTCTGTCCGAATCATGTTAGCAATTGCCGCATTTTATGAAATCTGGCAAATGGATAAACAAAACTGCATTCTTTAATGGATGTATTAAAGAAGAGTTGTATATGATGCAACCAGAAGGTTTTGTCAATCCTAAAGGTACTAACAAAATATGCAAGCTCCAGCGATCCATCTATGGACTGGTGCAAGCATCTCGGAGTTGGAATATACGCTTTGATAAGTTGATCAAAGCATATAGTTTTATACAGACTTGCGGTGAAGCCTGTATTTACAAGAAAGTGAGTGGGAGCATTACAACATTTCTGATAAGTATATGTGAATGACATATTGTTGATCGGAGATAATGTAGAATTATTCTGCAAAGCATAAAGGAATGTTTGAAAGGAGTTTTTCAAAGAAAGACCTCGGTGAAGCTGCTTACATATTGAGCATCAAGATCTATAGAGATAGATCAAGACGCTTGATAAGTTTTTTCAATGAGTACATACCTTGACAAGATTTTGAAGTAGTTCAAAATGGAACAGTCAAAAAAGGAGTTCTTGCCTGTGTTACAAGGTGTGAAGTTGAGTAAGACTCAAAACCCGACCACGGCAGAAGATAGAGAGAGAATGAAAGTCATTCCCTATGCCTCAGCCATAGGTTCTATAAAGTATGCCATGCTATGTACCAGACCTATTGTATACCCTGCCCTGAGTTTGGCAAGGGACTACAATAGTGATCTAGGAGTAGATCACTGGACATTGGTCAAAAATATCCTTAGTGGAATAAGGATACGTTTCTCGATTATGGAGGTGACAAAAGGTTCGTCTTAAAGGGTTACGTCGATGCAAGTTTTGACACTGATCCAGATGAATCTAAGTCTCAGTCTAGATACATATTGGAAGTGGGAGCAATTAGCTAGAGTAGCTCCGTGCAGAGCATTATTGACATAGAAATTTGCAAAATACGTACGGATCTGAATGTGGCAGACCCGTTGACTAAACTTCTCTCATAAGCAAAACATGATCACACCTTAGTACTCTTTGAAGGAAATATGCCCTAGAGGCAATAATAAAGTTATTATTTATTTCCTTATATCATGATAAATGTTTATTATTCATGCTAGAATTGTATTAACCGGAAACATAATACTTGTGTGAATACATAGACAAACTAAACGTCACTAGTATGCCTCTACTTGACTAGCTCGTTAATCAAAGATGGTTATGTTTCCTAACCATAGACATGTGTTGTCATTTGATTAACGGGATCACATCATTAGAGAATGATGTGATTGACATGACCCATTCCATTAGCTTAGCACCCGATCGTTTAGTATGTTGCTATTGCTTTCTTCATGACTTATACATGTTCCTATGACTATGAGATTATGCAACTCCCGTTTGCCGGAGGAACACTTTGTGTGCTACCAAACGTCACAACGTAACTGGGTGATTATAAAGGAGCTCTACAGGTGTCTCCAAAGGTAAATGTTGGGTTGGCGTATTTCGAGATTAGAATTTGTCACTCCGATTGTCGGAGAGGTATCTCTGGGCCCTCTCGGTAATGCACATCACATAAGCCTTGCAAGCATTGTAACTAATGAGTTAGTTGCGAGATGATGTATTACGAAAAGAGTAAAGAGACTTGCCGGTAACGACATTGAACTAGGTATTGAGATACCGACGATCGAATCTCGGGCAAGTAACATACCGATGACAAAGGGAACAACGTATGTTGTTATGCGGTCTGACCGATAAAGATCTTCGTAGAATATGTGGGAGCCAATATGAGCATCCAGGTTCCGCTATTGGTTATTGACCGGAGATGTGTCTCGGTCATGTCTACATTGTTCTCGAACCCGTAGAGTCCGCATGCTTAAGGTTTCGATGACAATTATATTATGAGTTTATGAGTTTTGATGTACCGAAGTTAGTTCGGAGTCCCGGATGTGATCACGGACATGACGAGGAGTCTCGAAATGGTCGAGACATAAATATTGATATATTGGAAGCCTATGTTTGGACATCGGAAGTGTTTCGGGTGAAATCAGCATTTTACCGGAATACCGGGAGGTTACCGGAACCCCCCCCCCCCCCCCCCCCCCGTAACCTAATGGGCCTTAATGGGCCTAGTGGAGGAAGAGGTGAGGAGGCCTAGGGGCTGCCACACGCCCCTCCCCCCCAAGTCCGAATTGGACAAGGAGGGGGGGGGGGCGGCGCCCCCCCTTTCCTTTCTTCCCTCTCCTCCTTCCCCCCAAGTCCTAGTCCAACTAGGCCGGCCGCACCCCCCTTGACTCCTTTATATACGGGGGCAGGGGGAACCCCTAGACACACAAGTTGATCTCTAAGATGTTCTCTTAGCCGTGTGCGGTGCCCCCTTCCACCATAGTCCTCGATAATATTGTAGTGGTGCTTAGGCGAAGCCCTGCGACAGTTGAACATCAAGATCGTCACCACGCCATCGTGCTGACGGAACTCTTCCCCGACACTTTGCTAGATCGGAGTCCGGGGATCGTCATCGAGCTGAACGTGTGCTAGAACTCGGAGGTGCCGTAGTTTCGGTGCTTGATCGGTCGGGCCGTGAAGACGTACGACTACATCAACCGCGTTGTCATAACGCTTCCACTGTCGGTCTACGAGGGTACGTAGATCACACTCTCCCCTCTCGTTGCTATGCATCACCATGATCTTGTGTGTGCGTAGGAAAATTTTGAAATTACTACGTTCCCCAACACTCTTTGGGTGTTAATCACATAGCGATGTGAACTAGATTATTGACTCTAGTAAACCCTTTGGGTGTTGGTCATATGTCGATGTGAATTGTGGGTGTTAATCACATGGTGATGTGAATTATTGATATTAAATCACATGGCGATGTGAACTAGATTATTGACTCTAGTGCAAGTGGGAGACTGAAGGAAATATGCCCTAGAGGCAATAATAAAGTTATTATTTATTTCCTTATATCATGATAAATGTTTATTATTCATGCTAGAATTGTATTAACCGGAAACATAATACATGTGTGAATACATAGACAAACAGAGTGTCACTAGTATGCCTCTACTTGACTAGCTCGTTGATCAAAGATGGTTATGTTTCCTAACCATAGACATGAGTTGTCATTTGATTAACGGGATCACATCATTAGGAGAATGATGTGATTGACTTGACCCATTCCGTTAGCTTTGCACTTGATCGTTTAGTTTGTTCTTATTGCTTTCTTCATGACTTATACATGTTCCTATGACTATGAGATTATGCAACTCCTGTTTACCGGAGGAACACTTTGTGTGCTACCAAACGTCACAACGTAACTGGGTGATTATAAAGGTGCTCTACAGGTGTCTCCGAAGGTACTTGTTGGGTTGGCGTATTTCGAGATTAGAATTTGTCACTCCGATTGTAAGAGAGGTATCTCTGGGCCCTCTTGGTAATGCACATCACCTAAGCCTTGCAAGCATTGCAACTAGTGAGTTAGTTGCGAGATGATGTATTACGGAACGAGTAAAGAGACTTGCCGGTAATGAGATTGAACTAGGTATTGAGATGCCGACGATCGAATCTCGGGCAAGTAACATACCGATGACAAAGGGAACAACGTATGTTGTTATGCAGTTTGACCGATAAAGATCTTCGTAGAATATGTGGGAGCCAATATGAGCATCCAAGTTCCTCTATTGGTTATTGACCGGAGACGTGTCTCGGTCATGTCTACATTGTTCTCGAACCCGTAGGGTCCGCACGCTTAAGGTTTCGATGACAGTTATATTATGAGTTTATGAGTTTTGATGTACCGAAGGAGTTCGGAGTCTCATATGAGATCGGGGACATGGCGAGGAGTTTCGAAATGGTCGAGACGTAAAGATCGATATATTGGACGACTATATTCGGACATCGGAAAGGTTCCGAGTGATTCCAGTATTTTTCGGAGTACCGGAGAGTTACGGGAATTCGCCGGGGAGTATATGGGCCTTATTGGGCCATACGAGAATAGAGGAGAGAGGCCAAAAGGAAGGAGGCACGCGCCCCCCCCTCTGGTACGAATTGGACAAGGGGTGCAGCCCCCTTTTCCTTGTTCCTCTCCCCCTCTTTCGTTCTCTCCTACTCCAACAAGGAAAGGAGGAGTCCTACTCCCGGTGGGAGTAGGACTCCGCCCTTGGCGCGCCCTCCTCCTAGGTCGGCCGCCTCCCCCCTTGCTCCTTTATATACGGGGGCAGGGGGCACCCCATAGACACAACAATTGATCATTGATCTCTTAGCCATGTGCGGTGCCCCCTCCACCATAATCCTCGATAATATTGTAGCGGTGCTTAGGCGAAGCCCTGCGACGGTAGAACATCAAGATCGTCACCACGCCGTCGTGCTGACGGAACTCTTCCCCGACATTCTACTAGATCGGAGTCCGGGGATCATCATCGAGCTGAACGTGTGCTAGAACTCGGAGGTGCCGTATTTTTGGTGCTTGATCGGTCGGGCCGTGAAGACGTACGACTACATCAACCGCGTTGTGCTAACGCTTCCGTTTTCGGTCTACGAGGGTACGTAGACAACACTCTCCTCTCTCATTGCTATGCATCACCATGATCTTGCGTGTGCGTAGGATTTTTTTTGAAATTACTACGTTACCCAACAATTTGATTTGGCACGGGGGCGAGGGGGAAAGGGATAGAGGGGGGAAAGGCATAGCAATGGCGCACCACCGAGGGGTGCGCCATAAGTAAATATTTTTATTGATAACAATGGCGCACCCTCTCCTGGTGCGCCATTAGTAACTTTTTTAATTATTTTTTATTGATAACAATGGCGCACCTCATTTGTGAATTGGTAAAACATTTATGAATGTGAAAAAATATTAACAAATTCAATACTTTTTGTGAGTTAGAAATTCAATACCAGAATAAACACATAAATAAATATTCATGAGGTCAAAAATATAATTGTTACTAGTGGCGCACCTAGGTTGTCGTCGGCGGCGGTGGAGCGGGGGAGGGTGCGGGGGGTCGTCGGCGGCGGTGGAGCGGGGGAGGGTGCGGGGGGTGCTCGGCGGCGAGGGAGATCTAGCGAGGGGGGATAGCGATCGAGATGGAGGGGGATCGAGATTAGTAATGGCACACCAGCTTGAGGTGCGCCATTAGTAGTTTTGCAGAAAAAAATATAGTAGTGGCGCACTGTATGGTAGGTGCACCATTACTAGTTAAATTAGTAATGACGCACTGTGCCCTGGTGCGCCATTAGTATTTTTGGAAAAAATAAAAAAAATTGTTACTAGTGGCGCACCATGTGTCTGGTGCGCCATTAGTATCTATCACACTAATGGCGCACCAACTCATGGTGCGCCACTGCTATATAGTAGTGGCACACCACATGTCTGGTGCGCCATTAGTGGCCATATCATATATAGCCCTTTTCCTAGTAGTGAATTGGCCGTCTTTGCCGCATGGTCCCACCTATAAGGGCCGAGTCAAAACGTTGACTGACGGAGATGACAGGGTTCACAGAACGAGTCGGTGCGCATGAAGTAGGGGCAAAACTGAGCACAATTCACATCTGAGGGCAAAACTGAACACACGGACACCACCAAGGGCAAAAGGATAATTAACCCTATTATAAAATGAATCATATAAATTTAAGAGCCCTAGTTAACTTGGGTAAAGAATGTTATTTTTAACAAACATCCTTTTGTTTTAACACAAATAAAATGCTTGGTTAAACCGAACAAAAAACAAAAAAATAAAATTTTTGAGGTAATGTGCTCGGTGTTGATGATGTGGTCCGGGCTTGTGGCGTGACGAAGACGCCCATTGATCTCTGACAAATCCCACATGGTGTGTAGTCCTTGGCCTAGCCGAGGTCCCGGCCCCAAGCCGGTTCCAAGGTGGCCGAGTGAGGATCTCGCCTTGATGGGGTGGCAAGGCGAAACCCCTGGTCCAACTGTCGTGACGAAGCTGGCCGGTTGATGATGATGAAGCCCCAGGAGTACGTCGATGAAGCGGTGGCGAAGCCCCTAGTCTAGCCAAGGGTGACAGAGCAGTTCGGTAAGGTGACATTGGAGCCCCCATGTCAGCCAAGGTGTCGCATCCGTTCATTTTCACTATTTTTCTTTTTCACTATAAATCACAACCGTTCTTTTTCACTATTTTTCTACTGTCGCATCTGAGCCATTCATTTTGAGCTCTTTTATGGTACTCATTAGTGAATATAGACCATCCATCCGCAAAATCTAACGGCCATGACTATTCTATGCCGCTGCAATCAGGCCAACCGGATGGCGAGCAGTATAGGTAGCACCGGTCGTTGTTCTCGACCATCAGTATACTTGTTCTTGACCACCAGTATACTTGTTCTGGACCCACCCCGGCATGTTGTTCTTGTCCACCGACGCTGATAGGGTTCCGCTGTGCCTTCTCTTTCCTCCCCAGCCCGTCTTCGCTCCCTTTTGCAAGCCTGAATCCTTTTCCTTCCCGGTGCATGGATCTGGCACTCGACAGCATGGCGTAGGTCCGACAGCCATGAGGCATTGGGCTGGACCGTGTTTTTCTTCTCCAATAGGTCCGACAGCCATGAGGCATTGGGCTGCGCCCCTCCCATGGTGAACATACCTCACACTGCTCTCGTTTTGTCCTGGTTCACAACGGTGGTGACGAAACAACTTGGCGCCGTTGTCCGTCCGCGCGGAGACTTGCCGTGTACAGAAGTTCGCCGTCCCGGCCATGGCGCCCGGGCAGGACGGAGGAGCGCGCTGACCGAGTTGTGGCCACCATGTCTTGTTCCATGTATGTCTATGATGGGGTTGGGCGACGCAGATGGAGAAATGGGACACGACGCCAAGGTAGACCAGCCGTCGGGTCGCAGTATGCGGCACGCGGCAGCAAGGTCAGCTAGAGCATGGAGGCCATGGGAGAGAGCAAGCGAAACAGGCTGGCATCTTGGCTCATACATAATCCCGTTTAGGCCTTCACGTACTGAAGAAAAGATTCACATTGCTTTTTAAGAACAGAAAATGTCTATTACTGCCCACATGAAATTAATGGCAGGATTTAGTTATACTGGTCCCCTCACCCCAAGCAGTATAGGGTACCCTAAAAAAGCTCTTCATTTTATATTTTTTAACTATTTAATAGAAGATAGATAGATAGATAAGATAGATGCAGACGCTTCATAATCTTAGCTATCCTTGCGTGTCATGCCGGATGATAGTCGACTTGAGAGTGTGTATTTGTTTTTCACCCGAAACTCTCTATCATTTATTCGCACGATTACTTTTTATAATTTTCTCAAATAGCAAGGTTATGCAAAAAAGAAGAAAAGGCAAACTAAAGCAAATTAACAATCTAAGACTGAAAAAGCAACTAAATCGCTTATCTGAAAGTTTTTGAAAGGGACCCATAGGATTTTCGTTTTGCCCTTTGCACCAGCCATTGCATCTCTTCCTTGAAGCGTCTTCTGCAAGTATAAAGATCGTCTTGGAGTAATTACTGTAAAGATGAAAGCATTCATAGTATTCCAAATGGCCCGGGCAATCAGAATGATGATATCCATTGCAAACGGAAGTTGAGAGTGTGTATCCTCCAGTTAAGACGGCTTGTAGGGTTACATAGTTCCTAGCCACGCTATGTCACATCTCAAAGTTAGGTAAGTTTGACAAAGTTCGGTGCTGTGTTTGATTCTAGCCACACCGAGGCAATAATTTTTTTTCTCTAAGAAAAAGGCTCACATGTCATACACACAAAAGGTTTGATAAGGTTAGCAAAATAGTGTGGAAACCTACGACAAAGCTAGCCACCAACCAAACAGGCTCAGGCTTGTATGCTATGCCTCTTGGGGAAGATGTTGGTCCTTGAAGTGGATGATTCCTGCTGGGGAAATATGGCGGTTACTGTCAGAGCTTGTCCATATATAGATACATGATTTTAATTATTTAATAGAGAGGCACAAATGGAGGATATAAAATCGCTCGTCGCTGATAAGCACCATGTGTGGTTGAAACAACTAAATTAGAAAGATAAATTAAGCAGAGAAAGGCTAAAGAAAGAATTACAGGGATTTGCAACATATTGGGTTTCTTGTGCAACGAGAGGTACATAGTTTGCAGGAAACTAATACTTACAGTTTGTCAAATGGTCACCTCCATGAAACATCAGATCGATATAAGAGATCTTAGATGTTTATTATTCCCTGGAACTGATTTTCCAAACTTTGAGCAGATGGAAAACAAGGGCATTCTTTGATGTCGCGGTACTTCAGTTGGTCAAGTGACTGCAGGCCATCTACAGAAGCTAGCAGCAGACAGTCTACGATGCTCAACTTTGTCAATGCCCTGCAGGAAAGAAGCCTCACCGATGTTAAAGATGAACACTTGGACAGTTCGAGTTCCACAAGGGAAGACTCATGCGAATCTGTCATGACACCCTCCGAGGATTGAGTACTTCTGCCTGAAGTTCCAAAATTGACCTCCTTCAGTGAAGACATGCCAACCAAGGATAGCTTCTCCAAAAATGGCAATTCATCGAAGGGTGGTAGGATCTCCATTCCGGTACAATCCTGAAGATACAGACTTTCTAAATTGTTGAGGGAGAAACTCTGACCCAACCAGGATGGAGTGGCACCTATGTAATTTATGATATGAAGATGCTCAAGACGGTCATGTGGTTCAAGACCCTCCAGTACTTCCTTCGAAAACGAAGGATCAGCGCTTGTTATTTCCCATGACAGCCACAGAGTCCTCAGATGCTTTTTATCTTTAATCCTTGCACGGCAAGCCTCGTCCTTTTCTGTGACCTTTTCAAGATTGAAGATTCTAAGTGATCCTCTGATGTCATTCAGGTTCTCCAGCTGTGAAATCTCAAAGCCACTCTCTATTTGGACACGGTATTCTTTCAGTTCTTGCAGAAACTTCAGTTCACCAACTCTTGCTATCTTTGAGTGCAAGTGCAATGGCCCCGACAACTCCGGAACAAGAAGGTATCGCAGATTTACAAGATTACTCATGCGTCTTGGCAAACCATCTAGACCACTCCAATGAGTTACGTCGAGTACCTGCAGGTAGTAAAGTCCACACAGAGCCTCAGACAAAGGTTTGGGAGTGTCGCTGCTGAACCACAGCTCTAGATGGCGAAGATGGATGAGCTTTGAAATACTGAGTTGCCAAATATCAGCACTAGAGAGTGTTGTTGATACCCGAAGCACTCGAACATACTGTAGTTTCTTGAGAATCTGTGTAAAAATTACAGAAATATTCTCATCATATGGACCAACTAGCATTACACTGTCCAAGCTTCTTAAGATATCATATTTTTCAATGGCAGTTAACCTTTTTTCAAAGGTTTCATTACGTTCTGTTTCACCGTTTTGTTGCGTCTTGTACTCTGATTCGGTCCAGATGCTGACATGACTAGGAGATGGCGAGACTGCTAGTGGACCTGAGCCGTCCATGGTGAGACATTCATCTACTAAGACACTCCGTGCTACATGATGAATTAAATCATGCATGAGATAGTATTCATGTGGCTCCTCCAGCTTTTCAAAGAAGCTTCTGTCTACCAGCTCGTCAAAATAGTCACTTCCAGTATCTTCTAATCTTTTTCTTTCATTGACAACAAAGCCAAGAGCAATCCAAATACGTATCAAGTTTTCCTTGTGAAACTTATAGCCCTTCGGAAATACAGCACAGTAAGAGAACAATCTCTGAAGGTGGTAGGGAAGGTGATTGTAGCTTAACATGAGTGCTGGCAAGATGCCGCCATCGCCCCCTTGTAGTTTCCATTCATCACCATCTGAAATTCTCTGCCAGTAGTTCTCTTCAAGCCTTCTTTTCAACAGTGTGCCAACACTTTTTGCTGCCAATGGGTTTCCGCTTAACCTAGTGACTATCTCCTTTCCAATTTTCTGAAGCTTTTTTCGGCCTTGATAGTTTTCATCACCAAATATGCATCTTTTGAAGAAAAGCCAAAACACATCTTCTTTTAAACCACCTAACTTAATGTACTGCTCCAATGTGCTCATCATTTTGGCAACTGATAGTTCTCGAGTAGTCACCAAAACCACATTACCTGTGATTTCAGTAGTTCTTAGTGGAGCCAATAGCTTGTTCCAGCGTCTCTCATCATCTTCCCACACATCATCCAGAACAAGTAGGAATCTTTTTGTCAAACATTTCTTGATACCATCTTGGAGCGTACTGAAATTCTTAGCCGAAGTTTTATGCCTGCCGTCTGAAATGCAGTCCAGAATCTCTTCTGTGAGCTTGACTTCATCGAAGTTAACAGATACATAAATCCACATCCTGATACCAAAGTTAGCTTCAACATCTGGGTCATTATACACTGTTCGAGCAAGTGTCGTCTTTCCAACACCTCCAGTACCAATAATAGGAAGAACCAAAAGTTTTTCTTTACTTGCTGCGCTGTCAGTGATACACTTCTCAATCTGATTTTTCTCTTGTTCCCTTGCAAAGACTTTAGTTTCAACAAAGCAGGCCCCTTCTTCACGCGAGTCTGAACTTTTCTTTTGAGACACTCGGGAAATTTCATCAAGTTTATCTTGCTTGAGAGCCTTACGAACATCCTCACAGATGTCATGTAGCTGGACCACAATATTTGCTATTCGCCGTGATATGTCATCTTTGCTGAGTTTCCACTCTGGTATTTCTTCTGGAACTGTGTCCCCTTGAATCTTCCTCTCTGGAGTCATTTGGTTATCTGGATCACCAAGCTTCATTCTTTTCATTCCAGTCATGATATCATGACGCTCAACTTTTCTTTTGTTTGTCAAAGGACCATCATCTTTGTGCATGCCAGGAACTTTTGTATTGAGTTTTACCGTGGACGATATGCATCTACTCGCCTGATTAGCAAAACCATATGCAAATCGAATAAAAGATTGTGTCTTGGATGAACATGCGGTGTTCTCCTTATCTTTGATCTGTTAGATATAGACTGAAACCATCAGTATACAGCTGCATATCCTCCTACCATTTTGCAGTAGCATAAGCAAATTAAAAGCATATGAAATTAAAAGTAACTGAAACTAGGAAGTAGGGTACAACCATATTATCTGTATTTATTCACATAAGCATCAGCCACAGGGCGGGTACCGTGCTTGCAAAGTGGTATAGCCGTATAAGAGGAAAAAGATCCAACGTAAGCGGATTTTTTTTAAAAGGAAAATATATTAATGTCAAGCTGATACCAATTACACCCGGCCTCTACATCAACAAGATGTATAAAAACACCGAGGATGCACACAGCCAAAAAAACAAAAATAAGAATATGAGAAAAAAGACCCTGCCGCGGTAATCATTCACCCGCAATAGTAGCACTCTAACCACCATAAGAGACAACACCCGAACTACAAAGAAGGTTCTCCAACAACAATGTCTTGAGGAAGGAAACAATGCACAAGCGTTGTCGTTGTCCGATCAAAGATCATAGGTTTTCACCCTCGAGAAATGCTGTGTTCCCAAAAAACAATGCGCTGCCAGTCATGACCAATAAAGGCCAGCCTTTGGATTTTCACCCTGGAAATCACGACTCGGTACTCAAAGGAGCACCACCAACAAAGAAGTCCTCCAATGCGGCTGCCCCCACTTGCGGAGGCTGCTGCTACAAGTCACGTACCACCAAACTCATAGAACTCGTGTCCGATCTGGACGGGACCATATCCCGCAAGCCAATTCTGAACAACTGCCTGTGAAGCAAAGTCTTCATCGCATAAAAGACCCTGCCTTCGCCACTTGCAGATCCTCCAGTCACTCCATGACATTCTTCGCATGTGTTGATTTCATGAAAATCTTGGTGCAGACATGTCCCAAGGTGCCAACAAAACAGAGCTTCACGATACCCCATGGAGTTAGTTATGCTGATCTTGCGGGTGTACGTGACCGGCCCCAATCCAAACAAGGTGTCCAAAGAGCGCAACATACGCAAGTCTTTGTTTTCCTTCAAAGAAGAAGTCCGGAACTTTCCAATGGATAGATCAAAGAGGGCTGATCACATGTACAACGGTGACTTCGCGCGAAGACAACTAGGGCCACCGCTTAGCCGGTTATTTTGTGAGACATGAGATCCCAAGATCAACCATATCTCGATGCCCACCTCCGGCGGAAGGAGATGGCCGGCACTGCCATGTCGAGGATCACCGCCTCGACGCCCAAGTGATGCGGCAGAGCCGCTGACCATTGTCAAAACGGTGCAAATCGAGCCCTCCTGGCCAAACGTGTCCAGATCGAGCCAACCCGCCCCGCGGTCGCAGTTGTGCGCCTACTGCCGGCCACTTCCGTCGAACTTCGTCGAAACGTGCATATCGAACCCTCCTGGCAAAAACGCCCAGATCGAGCCAATCTATCCCGCCGCCACTGTCGACTGCCAGCTGCCGGCCATCTGCCGTCGACGGGCCTCCGGCACCGTTGTGGCGGATCACCCCGGCTGTAGGGCATGGGTGGGCGCCGCAAGCACACCCCTAGCCTTACTCGCCGGGAGCCCCACCGCCGCCACGCCACGCTGGCTGTCCGGCGATGCCTCCGGCGGCAGCAGAGGGAGGGGAGGGGATGTGGGAAGGAGGGCTCGAGGGAGGCAGCAGACTCCTCGATGCGGCGCGGCGCCGCCACACTGAGGAGGTCGTGGGGTGGGTTAGGTCGTGTTGGATGTCGGTTAGAGCCCCGAACTTAAGCTTTACCACCCAACGTAAGCAGATGGTCTTCCTTAGTACTCTTGGCTACAAATAGTATGTAGGATCTTCTGATATCTCTGCAAGTTAATCTAAACACATAACGGATTCTATGTTTTACATCTCCATATGTGTATTCAGCAATTTAAGTGAGCCTCTTTTAAATTTTATATACCGAAAAAGGGTTTTCCCCCATTTTGTATTTCAAAGCAACCAACACTGATACAAGGATCGTTGGGGCGAACAGCACAACAAGCCCCAAAAAAGAAGAAGAATAAACAAATGCCAACAACGGCAGCTCGACAAAGCGCGGATGACCCGCTACCGCTATGCCCTTCAGAAACAACCCACCACAACCTGAGGTTCCGAACCGCCGCGTACCAAGCAGCACCTCCAAGAAGGAATGCGACGCTGACGATGCTGCTACCCGGACATGTCCTAGGGTTTTCCCCGGCACGCGGAGGGAGGTGGGGGATGGATATCACCGACACCCTCCAGGAAGGAATGGTGGCACCCGCAGGTGTCACTGCATCGGAGCCGAAAAACCGGCAAGGATTTCTCCGGCACTCCAACCCCACCGCCCAACCAGACTGGAGCCGACCAGCCAGACCGCCGCCCACCACCATGCACCATCGCGGTTGCGCCACCACCCACGCCGCCTCACTGCGAACACCAACACGAGGCCAAGAGGACCGGAGAGAAGCGCCTCTCGGAGGGAGAAGCAACAACATAACCGAACGGGAGGGAACCACCTCCACCGCCGTCGTGCGGGAGCCAGAGCCTCCGGCACCGTCGCGGCAGCCGTCCAGACGCGGCAGTAGGGCATGCCAGGCCACCCCTGGCCCAGCCAGGCCTGAAACGGGCCCGCTAAGCCCTGCTGGCCACGTTGCAGCAAGCCGGTGATGGCGCTGCCAGCACCCAGCCGCTCATCGCCTCTCCCCCACCTCCCAGAAGCCATGAAGCAGACCCACCCCGCCACCGGCCCGCCCTGGCCCAGATCTGGGCCGAGCGGGCACTGCCGGACCGCACCGCCGCGTCGCCCCGCCGCCAACGGCGCCGCCGCCGCCCAGTAGCCCGCCACCGCTCGCGCAGGACCACCGTTGCCCAGAGACACCACCCGGAATCGCCCCGTCCCGCGCCGGAGGACACCCGAGAGGGAAAAGGCCAGGGGGCCGCCGCTCGGGGTGGACGACACGGTCCGGTCCGGCGGTCTGGCTAGTGGCCCGCTCGGCTCGGGCCTGCTCGGTCCTGGCCTGCTAGTTTAAATGGCCGGTCCGGTCCCTGCAAACAGGCCCGAGAAAATCTCGGTCCGGTCCGGTCTTTAACCGAGCCGACCGAGCGAACCGAAGGTGGCAGTCGGCGGCATGGCTGGGGCATGGCGGGGGCATGCCGACGGCTTGCCAGGGGCGTGGCAGGTGCGTGGCGAGGGCGTGGCGGCTCAGGTGTGGCGGGGATGCAAGAAACCGCCGTCGTCTACGTCTGCCGCCACGAGGCCATCGTTCGCGCGGCCACCGGACTCGATGGCCCCGGAAACTATGTCCATTAGATGCGCCACACTTGGGTTTGTTGTCCCCGCCAACGAAATCGACCTGGGAGGTCCTACATCGCCGCATCGGTCGTCGTCCCTTTTATCTCCGTTCACCGGCCGTCGTGCCAGATTCGTCGGCGATGAGCTCCGTCCGGTGTTCTTCTTCGTCATGTAGCTCCCTCTGGTTCTTCTGAAGCTCCCAGACATGTTTTCAACGAGCTGCGCTTCTTCTAGCATTGCGTCCCCGATGAACAGCTCTCGCCGGAGCTCCAGAGCGCGCTCTGCCCATGTCTTGGCCGGTCCTCTCGGTCCGGCTCGTGGCCCGCCATTGCCGGTCCGGTCCCTGCAAACAGGCCCGAGACACTGCTCGGTCCGGTCCAGTCCGGACCGCCGGCATCCGGTCCAAACGCCGGCTCGGAGGCCAGGCCCGCGGCGGGCGCCGGCGACGGCGGCAGGGAGGAAGGGGAGTGGGAGGCGCGCGGAAGAGGAGGTTGGGTGCGGCCGGCCGCCCGCGGGGGCGACACGGTCGCGGCCGGGAGGGTCTTGTTACACTTTTAGGCCTTCTTTGGTTAATAGGGTAGGAATTTTATAGGAATAGGAAAATCATAGGAAGTGAGATGACATGCATGTCAATTCCTATAAAAAAAGAGATGCCATTTGGTGCATAGGATAGGATTTTTTCCATTGAGTCTAGGATTTTCATAGGATTTTCATAGGATAGGATTTGCACAGGAAAAATTCCTTTGAAACCCTTTGGTTTGTAGAAATGAATTCCTATTCCTATGTAGGATAGCAATAAATCCTTCAAGTTTTGGAGGAAAAAAAACATTAGCCTAGACTCAATGAAAAAAAATTATCCTATGCACCAAATGGCATCTCTTTCTCTATAGGAATTGACATGCATGTCATCTCACTTCCTATGATTTTTCTATTCTTATAAAATTACTATCCTATGAATCAAAGAAGGCCGAAGAATTGATTCCTATCCTACATAGAAATAGGAATCCATTTCTATAAAGCAAAGGGCTTCAAAGGAATTTTTTCTTTGCAAATCCTATCCTACAGAATTCCTACAAAAATCCTACAAACCAATGGATGATTTTCCTATTCTTATAAAATTACTATCCTACGAACAAAGAAGGCCGAAGAATTGACTCCTATCCTATATAGAAATAGGAATCCATTCCTATAAAGCAAAGGGCTTCAAAGGAATTTTTTCTTTGCAAATCCTATCCTATAGAATTCCTACAAAAATCCTACAAACGAACAGAGGCCTTAGTAGGCTCCCTCTTAGTTGGCTCTTAAATTTGATATGAAGACATAAATCCATCAACAAAGGGCAAAAATCAGAGCCGCCGCCGCTAGATCCAAAGAAATCCGTCCGCCGCACCCTCCCCTCCCGAGTGCCCAATATGGCGTTCTAAAATTGATTAAGGAAGGAGAAGCAAGATGTCGAGTGCCGCAGAGGCACACTAGCCGGCAGCGCGCGGCGTACCTTGTCGTGTATCTCCAGGTAGTCGAGCTCGTCGAGGAGGTTGCGCGCGTCCGCAGCCAGGCGCCGCACGGCCGCAATCGGCTCCGCCAGCTGCTCGTTCCCGATCTTCTTGCCGCCCGCCCCCGCCCGCGCCGCGCCGAGGACGAGGTTGGCGCGCCGCAGCTCGGCCCTGAGGCGGGAGGCCTCCTCTTCAAGGCCGTAGCGGGCGGCCCACGCACCGACGCCGTCGCCGACGAGCCTCTCGGCCACGACGCCGACCAGCCATGTCGCCGCGCCGACAGCCTGGGCGACGCCGTCGAACCGGAGCGACATTGAGGCCGCTCTCACCTTCTACCTCTCCCTCTCGGCCGGACGGAGCTTACAGAGCTTGTTTCTTTGTTTCCTCCGTCCGAGGAGAAAGGAGCCAAAGGCTACTCTCGATTTATCTACTTTCATGAATCTCTCTCTGGACTACTTAAAAAACGTATTGTCCATACTGGATTCCATTAATAAGCTGACAAAAGATTGAGATGTGTTTCAGTTGAATCAAAGGTTGAGATGTGTTTCAGTTGAATCTCACTGTCTCTACCGACCTCATGTATCTTGCGCTTACACACTCTGAAATATAATAACAAGAAAATATGGAGATCTATGATTTCATTAAAAGATTTTTACTTTTAGTGAACTCTTAGATCTCCGTATGGATGGGTGGCAGCATAACCTACAGATTTGTCCTATTTTATTATATTGGTGCCATTAAGTCATTTTATATATTATTTTATTTTTGTCTCATCTTTTATTTTAGATTATCTATATTCTATCTATGCAGAGGCTGTATATTACTCATCATGATTGTATCTGTTTGATGCTACATTTTAAATTAATAAAAATCACTTTTTATAAAAAAAAACTTAAAATGATACTAAAAGGCAATTTCAACGCGGATGGATTACACCGGCCATTTAATCATAGACATCAAACATTCACCTTCACTCACAACCATCACAGTTGGGGCTAAGGTAATCGACTGACACCACAATTCAAACAACTCATATTGGATCAACATATTTTTACTTTTAGTGAAATCTTAAATCTTAGATTTTTACCTTACATGGGTGGCATCATAACCTACAGATGGGTCCATAACCAACAGATTAGCCCTATTTTACTATACTGGTGCCGTTAAGTCATTTTATATATTATTTTACTTTTGTCTCATCTTTTATTTTGGATTATGTGTATTCTACCTATGCAGAGGCTGGATATTACTCATCATGATTGTATCCGTTTGATGCTATATTTTTAGTTAATAAAAACCACTCTTTACAAAAAAAAACTTAAAATGATACTAAAAGGCAACTTCAAGGCGGATGGATTACACCGGCCATTTAATAATATACCAAACCTACAAACGTTTGGTTTGTAGGTTTGGTTACCCATATGGCCAGGGTTAGGCATCAGGGCATTGACCAGAGTGCTGTTCAACAAGCAGGGGACCTATGTAGTGACATGTTCACGTACAACACATCATTGCCCCTCCTGGTAGTTGCTCCATGCACATTACTCTGTTGCTCGTCATCCCCAGTGGGTGTCCCATCCCGGCCGCTGCTCATCGTCCCCACGAACACCTCATCGAGCGGCGCAATGGCTTGCGCTGAATTGGATGGGCTACGTCTAGCGGGAACGGGACGACTACAACCCAATTGTGTTAATGGAGGCGAACCCGAAGGACCAGATCTGGTTCTTAGGACGTGAATAAGATGAACATCTACTCACTGATAGGTGTGCCCGCATCTCATTTGCCACATCAGTTGGTCAACGTTTTTGGTCTTCACCATGCCAGCACCAGAGGTGGGCCCAACCTGTCAGAAGCGCTATCTTCCCGAGACCAAACAGTGATGGGTGCAATCTGTTATTCATTAGGCGCAAAAGTGGTGGCTAGTTGTGAGTTGTAAGAATTGTGATACCAATCTGTTACCCTAGTTCGGTGTTGCTTTTTGTGTAATTACTTCTTCATCTGACATGGATATATAGATCAATAGCAATTTAGACATATATTTAAATAGTTGCAAGCATATGCAAATCACAATATAAAGCACGAGATGTTCAATAAGTTTTTACATCTAACCAATTCCAAAAGCCCCCAGTCCGGTTGTCTATCCAAACATGTCACACCTTGATGGTCTTGTCATGCTCCATTTATGCGAAGCGCTTCCATATGTTAGCACGGTACTCTTGCACAATCTTAACCACATAGGAATCATACTCAGAGGTCTTCACAAACAACATTGTGGAGTCTTTCGAAGTGGCCTTGATTTCAAGATTCATCTCTTAGAGTTTGAGCTTCTTATTTTGCACATCCATGAACATGCCAAACCTCATCATCTTATTTTCCTCTATCACCTCATTTTGTTTGCACTTGCCTCCTCCTTCTTCTCCATGATGTCCTCAAACTTCTCCATCATCTTGCAAAACATTTTTATTGGAATGGTTGGACCACCACA
The DNA here is from genome assembly GCF_056163025.1 of Triticum urartu. NCBI lineage: Eukaryota > Viridiplantae > Streptophyta > Magnoliopsida > Poales > Poaceae > Triticum > Triticum urartu. Next base: position 735,425,147 of record NC_141879.1, read on the forward strand.
TACAACTTCATCTTCATTGGCCATGACGGTCTTGAGGGAGTTGGAACGGGGGCAAACCACTTGGTTTTCCCATTCAACTTCACTCAAAATTCATAAATATGAAGTGGGAGGGGGCGGAAGCGATCGTGGTGGAGGAAGTGGGATATGGCGGGCTTTTGAGTGGAAACAGTGGTTGGTGTACCCCAATGGGCACAATCCAACTCGGTTTTAGGTGGATTCGTGTTGTCGGAGTCTGACATGGCAGATGACCGGTCTCCCCCATACCCACCCCCAATTTGGTCCCGGTTTGTGGAATTTCATATATACGGACATGTCCGGACAAATTTGGTGACCGCCGTTGGATGGCCAAAAGTGTCCCGACCATCCGATCCGGACATTTGCAGGCTATTTGCTGATCCACATTAGAGTTGCCCTAAGGTTCCCTTTTCTTCCAAGCAATTTTTTTGTCCAACCTTATACTCTCTCCCCCCCCCTCTCTCTTCCTCTCCCTCCCTCCCTCTCTCTCTCCCTCTCTCTCTAGATTTTATTCACTGGTTCTCCTTGAAAACCATGTTAATCATCCTACCCTTTATTGATTTCTAACTACCACTCAATAAGGATGCAAGGTTCCATTTCCTTCTAGGTAGAGTGCTTCATTTCCCCTCCCTGTCTCTGTTTTGGATTTACCCCTCCTATCTCTGCTATTTTCACCGGTTTTCCTCGAATTAACTATCTCAACTTTCATTGACTTACCAATAAAATTATGTTCTCTTTGGGAAGGCACTAAGTTATTACCAAATAAAATCCTAAATTTTATTTACGTAGGTAAACCACATGCATGATTTGATTTCACAATCACATTAATATGGGTAAGTAAATCACGACCTAACATTCTAGAATATTTATACCCCGTTGCAACACACATCCGTTTATCTCTTGGAGAAATGAAATGTTCTCAAAATAATTTTCACAAAAGTTGCAACTATTTTACCAAATTTGCTCAAGCATTTGAGTCACATCTAAAAAAATTACATTTTTACTCAATTTCTTTGACCTATTTTGGAGACACTTGTTGTTTACAAAAATATATAAATAATCACACAAAATTTAATATTTTTATTCATGTTTCAATCAATTTCAAAAACATCCAACACATATTCACCAATATCTTAAGTATTTTAGTCATATTTGAATCAATATTTGAAACAACTTCATACATGTACCAAATATTTCATTCTTTTAAAAAAGGTTCATAAATATCCACACAAATTCCAGTAACTTCATCTATGTTTCAATAAAATCGAAAACAATTCATATAGGTACCAAAATTTCATTTGTTCCAAAATGTTTCCAAATATCAATCATAAATATTCAGAGATACTATGGGTGAGTGCCAGTGGGGCCCATAGGTATGTACTTGTATATCGAGAATAACACACACATGGTATAGGCATTGATTGTAATTGCTAAAACAGCTCGACAATCTCAAAGCATATGCAGATGACATATTCCAATTCGTTGTGTAGCGGCTCCATTAGAAAAATCCGTGTTTTGGCGGTAGCGGAGGGGGGCATGATGTGATGCGTGTGAGAGGCGAAGTATCAAAATAAGAGATGACATGGATTATTGTGGATATTATGTGGCAACCTCTTGTTTCGATGAAGTAGGACAAAACATCATTGTGGATGGCGATGTATAGCTGCTTCCATGGAGAATGAGGAAAATGAGTTGAATGGGACCTATAGGGCTCTACTATGAAGGTTTGAATGGATAAGTGAGTAATTGGCTGCGAACGGCAAAAGTGGCAACTACGATTAATTGAATCCATAAGCTTCGTCGTAGGAGGACAAAGTGACAGTTGTTGAAGCTTATGGACCCACGAGTATGTGGGAGTATGTTAGACCTGGCTCCACAAACAGTGGCTCATGGGTGATCCCTTCCATTGTATCTCACCATGACTTTGTGTGGGATTCATTGTATTTTATGTATGTATTCAGTGTATATCTAATTTTAACGATTTTTTATTTGCGGTAAATACTAGTTGACATGTGTGCAACCTAGACCTTCAAACAGATAATTATGCCAAACTCGCATGCGGATAACATTTTAGGGTGGCATTTTGAATCAAACAATATTCAAACATCAAGGTTTGAAATGTAACATTCAATCAGCCATTTTGAACTAGAAAATATTCAAACAATAAGGTTGGAAATATAACATTCGATCAGATTTTCAGGGAATCACAAATAATTTTGTTAGAGTCATTGTTATACCGATGTCTTCTAATGACATGTAAAGTGACTGATAATATAGTCTTATCTTAAGCACCTCATGTAATCTAAAAATCCAAATAAAGATCTGATGTACGGTGGATTATCTCTCACTCTTATCTCTAGTAACTAGATATACCTAAATATGTGGACTATCTCTTAACTAAGAGAAGATGAGTCTTTTTTTAGGGTTTCTCTCTCTCCTCTACCTGGACGTTTATCCTACATGACACTCTTAAGATATCATCATTGTACATGCCTTAACACTCTCTTCTTTCCGTAGGCTTTTGCTGGGCTCAATTCATAGAGCTTGGCAGATAATAGCAGTCTTCCCTTAAATGAGTGGCTTGAGGCTATAAGTTCGCCAGAAGCTATAGATGCAGGGGATTCTCTCCTCAAGCAACACGCAAATTGTATAGTACTCCCTCCGGCTACAGAAGCTCAAGAACATTTCAAGTGCTTCCTCCCTCTTGTGGTGCTTTTGTGCTAATTATGAAAAAGATACAAAGAACGGACCACAAAAAGTTTTGAGTTTTTTTTACAATATTGATACAATATGCGTCTACCACACCACACAATTTTAATCTACAACTCAGGAAACAGAAATGGCAATAGAATCTTGAATAGCACCAAAACATGTACTACGTACTCATAGCATATTTGAATTTTTAGACTATTTTCACTCAGGTGTATCTCATTTTTTGTTTCCCAGGCCGGGGATTGAATTTGGATTAGATATTTTGTGGCATGATAGATACACTTAGCATCAGGGTTGTTATGTTTTTTAAATCATTGCGTTCTTGCTGCGTTGTACTCCCTCCATCATTCCTAAATATTTGCCTTTTAGAGATTTCAACAAGTGACTACATACGAAGCAAAATGAGTGAATCTACACTCTAAAATATGTCTATATACATCCGTATGTAGTAGTCCATTTGAAATATCTAAAAAGACAAATATTTAGGAACGGAAGGAGTAGGTAGTATGAAAGCACCCTGAGGAGAGGAAGATTCTGATATGTTCTCTACAGAGATCCTTCCTCGTGAACTACAACACTTGGAAACACCAGCAGAACTCAACACACAACGAGTAAAAACAAACCATGCATGTTACTAGTGGTTTGTATGCCAACGTTAACGTTCAGCATGAGAAATAGGTAAAATCATAATGACCAACTCTCGGAAACTCCGACTAAACTCCTTCCGAACTACAACCCTTGAAACCTCCGGCTAAGATCCTTCCTTGTGAACTACAACCCTTGGAAACACCGGCAATACAACAAACCATGCACATTAATTCGTTCGCCAACGAACTGCCAAAGCTTAGTTTGGGTCAATAATGTTCTACGTATGAGAAAGATAACATATACTCCTTCCGTCTGAAATTACTTGTCACTCAAATGGATGTATCTAGCAATCAACCCTTAGAAACTCTGGCTAAAGTCCTTCCTTGTGAATTACTCCTTTTAAAGAAATATAAGAGCGTTTAGATCACTAAAATAGTAATCTAAACGCTTTTATATTTGTTTATAGAGGGAGGACAATTCTTTGAAACTCTGGCTAAACTCCTTCGTGAATTACAATTCTTGGGAACTCCAGCTGAACTCCTTCCTCGTGAATTACAATTCTTGGAAACCCCGACTAAACTCACGACACAATGACACAAACAGACCTTGCATGTCTGTTTGTGCGCCAATATTGATGTTCTGCATCAGAAATAGATGAAACTAAAATAACGCTCCCATTGTCCACATCTCAGTAGCAGAAGAAATAATGCCCTCCGCAAAAAAAAGATGAAATAATGCAGATTTACAATGAAACAATGCAGAAGGATTCATTTTGAACAACAGCCAAAACAATTGCGTGCCACACACAATGCCGCGTTAAGATATTTTTGTCTTCGAAAAGGAAGATAATCACGGGCCTTGTTGTGACGTCTGGGCTTAATAGGAATGATTTACTCATAACAAAAGTCGCACCATTTTTTTGGAAGCTCATCTAAGATCTCAGGTGGTAACTCGACGTTACAGCCGAAACCGGTGGTTGGGCTGGGGCATTACACTTGCACACAACAAACTATGTGAATATCTACATGGAAAGCAGCGGAGAACTTCATTTTACACATGTTTTCGGGTGAAACCATCTAGCCAACAACTTAGGGCCCATAAAGCAATGGCGTGGCCAAAGAGATCAATCACCTGCTGTATGCCTCCTGTTAGTGAGGTGTAAAAATAGCAAGGCATAACATACCGCCACCATCATCACCAACTGAAATCCTCCTGTTAAGAAGAGGCACTCAGTTATTCAGAAGATTCTACAATATTAATGTATAACCATTCCGACATCGAGTCCTTGTTGTCATGCATCTTATATATCATGTTAGCAGATGAAACTATGGAGTTTCCAGTATTGCACGCACAAGGCACTAGAAGTCTATCCTTTGTTTATTTGTTATTCTTTGTAATTATTCAAGTTGCCTATGAAACAATTGTTTATTGCAGTAAACTGCCGTACAGATAACTAGAATGAAAAACATGGTTTTAGCTGGAGAGAACTGCATACTCACGTGTAATATAAAGATGTAAATAAGAAAAAATATTGCATACCTTCAGATAAACAAGCTAGCACTTTTCGTGTTCGCGTCCATGGATGCACAACCATTTGAGTCCTCTTACTTGCTTGCATTGTTCATACAGTTCAGAGCTACACTTATCGGCATCGAGAAGCTTGAGCGAAGCTGGAAGACCTTTTTCTGGTAGCGACATGATGCTCTCACATTTGTTTATGATCAAATACTGTAACGACGGAAGCAGATGCAACTCTGAGGGCAGCATCTGAAGATTCATCAAGGACGACAGCTCAAGACGATGGAGTGAGTGCAGAAGTTGTAGCGCTTCCTGCTGCCCATCAGTGAATCTCGTAATCTGGCAGCCCACATCGTGAGAATCCCGAGCAAGACCAATGCGGAGTTCCTTAAGAGAGGCCAGGAGCCTACACACGGCTACTGTGAGAAAACTGGGTTCATCGATATGAAGTGTCTCAAGTGGTAAGCACACATGTTGGTCGGCAATTTCAGCCTCTTGAGCCATACGGTTCCATGCTGACACGAAGTTAGGAGCATCTCGGATTTCCAGACGTTTAAGGTTTCGAAGGGAGTTCAACTGTTCCCATGAAGACAATATAGAGCATTCTCTAATGTTCAAGCTCTCCAGTGCAGCATGAGGATGCAACTTGAGAGAAACCAATTTTTGATTCTTGATCAGATGCAATTCAATGAGTAGTGGAAGGCACACTAAGCTCTCAAGTGTCGATAACGCGTCACAACCTTCCACATGCAGGTGTCGCAGTGCCACGCAAGACTGCAGTCCCAAAGACTTCATGCTTGGGCAATACTTTAAAGTCAATGTGCTGAGTCGAATAAGGGCCTGAAAACCTTCACATAAAGATAGCAAATGGCATTCTTTGAATACCAATGTGTGTAACGCTGTACATGAAAGCAGGTAAACCGATGTTAAACTAGGACTCTGCTCCAAGTCTAGCTGAACAAGGGAGGTGAGGCTTGAGTGCTTCAATAGCATGTTGGGCAAATTATCGATCATTAAATTTACCAATGAAGAGGGAAGAATTATACAGTTGTCTGACTCTAATCCTGCTTGGAGAACCATGGATTTAAGAAGCTCGGCACAACCTTTTATAACAAGTTTTTCAAGGGAACTGAATTCTGCTAGGCCCTTCCTGCTCAAAAAAGCCATGTCAGAAGAGATGTGCAACTGTCGTATGCTCGTCAAACAGTGGACTGGGATGCAACATAGTCCTTCATGCATTGAATCTATATCATTCGATGATAAGCCTACAGCCAGCGATGTTATCTTATCACAATATGCTATCTTCAAGGATGACAGATTGGGAAGATTAGCCAGCACCCTGGATAGTTGATTCCCAGTAATGTCGCACCTTGACAAGTTGAGATCTACAAGTGAAGGTGGGAGCATGTATCCGGTTGTGAATGAAGAGAATACCTTGGGGCAAGAAGACAATGTGAACTTTCTTAGGGATATCAACTGTTGCAAGCTATTCCATGCGAGATAAGATAGATCTGGAGAGCTTGTAATTTCAATTTCTACTAAAGCAGTAAGATTATTGAATGCCAACACTTTCTCATCCAAACTTTTTAGGTTGGTATGGCCACTAATTGTTAGGGTCAGCCCATCTGATCCAACTGCGTGCTTGAGACGGAACGACATGGGTCGAACTGAGCCAGGATTTGAAATGTCCAAATCAGTTAGTATTCTGCTGACAGGGAGTGCTGGTAACTCTTCGGATCCTAGCCAATCATGTATATGAACTCGGTGGAGATTTGGTAGTCTTTGCTCATTCTCCAGGTTACCGGAATTCTGCAAAAATGGTAGCTTCTTCAAGTGATAACATGACATAATTTCAAGAACTCGTATACTTTTGGATGAGTACTCTTCATCTAAGACAGTGCAATCTGTCAATCGAGGCATCTCACGTAGCTCCAACACCTCCAGGGGACCAATTAGCAATTTTCTGATTCTAAACATGCGAACCAAGTGCAACTCTTTAAGGAATGGCATCTTTGCAATAGGTGGAAGGTCTACCCAGTCCAGGCAATGCTCCAGATGAAGAGATTGCAACGATGTAAGTGTGAAATCTGGGGTTAACCATTTGGGAGTAGCACCTCTATGTCCGTCAATTCTGAGACATCTGAGGCTTGTGGGTTGTTGAAATCCTTCAAGTACTACTGTGTGAGAAGCAGCATTGCCTTGCATTTTACCCCATGACAAATGTAAGCCACTCAAGTATACCTTGTCCTCAAGCCTAGCCATCATAGCCTCCGTTTTGCTCTCAACATTTCCAAGGTCATATATTTTCAGTGATCCTCTGAGCTCCGATAGAGTGCTTAATTGATCAATACTAAATTCTTTGTTCTTACTTACATTGAAAGCCTTGAGCTCCTGAAGAAATTTCAGTTTCCCAACAGCAGCAATTTTCTCATGTAAATTCTCAAAGGCAAGAAAGTGGCGCAGGTTTACAAGATCGCTGAACCCTCTTGGTAACTCCATATGAGATCCAAAATTATGTATTATATTAATGTCAATGACCTCTAGATGGTACAGTCTACATATGGACTCTGGCAACTGCAAATTTGAAGTTGCATAAGCAGCGCGCAGCTCCAGATAACGAAGATGAATAAATGCTGCAGGGTTACATATCAAAGAACTCAAATCATCAAACATCATTTCCAGTTTTAATACACGAATGGCTCTGAACTCATCGAATTTGTCTCGAAATACTTCAGAAAAGTTTGAGTCATATCTACCAATCAACATAATTGTGCTCACGTTCTTAGGTTGGAATGCACCAATTGCTTCAACAAATTCCTGTCTGAAAGATTCATTAGGTGCCATACTGCCATCTCCTTTTGGACGATATGCTGATTCTGTAACAACACTAACATGGCGAACAAACTTTGGTGTTTCTCTAGATCCTAGGGCATCTATAGTAAAACATTCATCAGAAGAAACCATCTGTGCTAGATCGTGAATCAGATCATGCATGATGTAAGAAAGCCCTGTTGGTTCGTATTGAATAAACCCACAGTCCACGAGCTCATTGAAGTAATCACGTCCTACATCTTCTATTCTTTTGCTTTCTTTGGGACGCACAAAACCGTGTGCAATCCATATGTTAACCAGTTGTTCAGCATTGAAATGGTAATTCTTAGGGAACAGTGAACAATATGAGAAGCACGGTTGAAGAAGGAAAGGCAGATGGTTGTAGCTAATCCTCAATGCCGGTATGATGTCTTCGTTGCTTTCTTGATATTTCCATTCAGTGCTGTCTAAAATTTTCCTCCAATGCTCAACATCAAGCTTTTTTCTTAGTAGTGTTCCAACAGTTTTAGCAGCCAAAGGATATCCCTTTAATTTCTCTGCTATCTGACGCCCGATATACACTAGCTTCTGTTGCTCTTTCCTGTTCCCAAATGCACATTCCTTGAATAAAGCCCAAAAATTCTCTTCCGTTAGACCGTCCAGCTTAATTTCATCCTTTGCGCCTGTCATTTTCGCAACAGAAAATTTCCTTGTGGTTACCAAAACCTTATTTCCCTTGACTTTAGTGCTGCGAAGTGGAGCTAGGAATGTGTCCCATCGACTCAGGTCATGGTCTTCCCATATGTCATCCATAACAAGTAGTAACCTCTTTGACTTCACTCCATCCTCGACAAACTTTTGGAGCTTGGTCAAGTCCTCAATCCCCTCAAATCTATCACCATATATGCATTCAAGCAAATCATGTGTAAGCTTAACCTCATCAAAAGTAACAGACACATAGATCCATAGACGCAGGATAAAATGCTGTGCGATGCTAGCATCATTATACACCAAACGGGCTAAGGTGGTCTTGCCAACACCGCCGTTTCCGACAATGGCGAAAACTGATATACCTTCATCCTTTGTTTCGCTACACACAAGTGTGTTGATTATATGACTCTGCTCCTTGTCCCTCCCATAAATTCTGGGTTCAATAACAGCAGGAGTTGTCTCCCTGAAGTCCGTGTCTGGAGAGCCCATTCTGAGAGCAAGGAAGTCCAGCTCCTCAAGTTTGAGCGCCTTGCGTGCGTCACGTTGCATCTCATTGAGCTGATTGACACTGTCTGATATCCTATATAAGATCTCATTCTTATCTAGCTTCATCCGTGGCACAACAGAATTTGCCTCGTCGGCGCCGTACATGACAAGCTGTAGTTTAGATGGATCCAAGGCTGATGATGGATCAACAGTACTAGTGCGGTTCTGCTGGAATAAATCATCAGACTTGCTGTCACGAATTTCTCCATGCTCCATTTGGTCCATAAGGCGGTTCACAGACTATCAGGTTCAGATGAAATAAAAATATCAGAAACAAATCAGCTTAGAAGGAGCATCTAGCTCCACTAAGGCTAAATGAATGAATGAACAAATAGAAATGGGAATTGGAAGCGTGGACAACCTTGTCGACAAGCTGAAGTTTAGATGGATCCAAGGATAATGATGGATCGACAATACTAGTGTGGTTCAATTGGTCCATAAGGTTGTTCATATACTAACAGATTAAACAAAAATGTCCGAAACATATGTACTGAAGAAGGCTAAGCGATATACTATGCCTAAATGAATGGGTGAGAAAAAAACGGGAATCAGAAGCGTGGACAACCTCGTCGATGGCGCCGGCAGCCTCCGCCCGTCCCTCTTCCCGGATGCGGTGGTAGTCCAGTTCGTCCAGCAGCGTGTCGGCCCGGAACACCTCGCGGCGGAAATCTTTAAGGAGGAACCCATGGAGAGACCTGTTCTGCAGCTCGCCGCCTGCCGCGGCGGCGTCGAGCGTCTGCCTGGCGCCATCGAGGGCCGCCGTGAGCCCCTCCACCTCAAGGGCGATGCCGGCGCGGGCCGACCAAGCCTGCAGCGCGCAGGCGGCCGGGACGATGGCCTGCGCCGCCGTATCCATGTCCGCCACCCTGGGCTCGTGCGGTTGTTCAACAAGGAGAGGAGAAGACAAAGAACAAGGCGAAAATTAGTCCGTGATATCTCGTCTCGACCCAGATATTTCCGCCGTTTTGGCAGGATTGCTTTGGACGGATGCTGTTGTCTGTCTCTCTCTTCAGTTGTTAACAAATCTCACCCCGGCAGCAAAACCAAGGGCTTCCACGTATGTACTGACCGTATCAAGTATCCAGGAGTGGATCTACTTGTGACATGGACTTTGAAGATAGATTCAACTGTAAACTGTACTCTTACCTCTTCCGTTCACAAATATAAAATGTTTCCTAAATGATAAGTACCACGCGTGTGGCACGAAAACATCCGGTCCAAATGCTTTTCATACCGTCCGATTTACACAAAATGAATCTTGATATGATCTGGTGCCAGTCATCGTTTCAGAATAGTTCGGGCAGCAACCAAACCGAGAGAACGAAAAAACCTTATCCTCGTACTTGTCAATGCTCACCCAACCCACACAACCACACTCTGTCATGTTCCCCTCACCTTTCGTCCTCTCGCACAACGGCCGTCCCCTCGCACCCCGGCGAGATCCCCGTCCTCCGGCCTCCCAGCTCCGCCGTCTTAGCTGTTTCCTAGGGTGGCCCGCACCTCGGAGAACTCCGCGACATGAGGGCATTCAGCATCCACCCCGCCGGAGCGACCTCTTCCTCTGGGCGGCCCGACCTCTCCCCGGGGTGGCGTGTTCTCTCCGAAATAAGAGGGCAAGAGACCATCGGGCTCCCATCCCCATGCCGCGGCGACTACATCTACCCCCACGTCGGGGAGCTCGTCCCCTTCGTGGACGCGCGGATCCACGAGCTCGCCGCTCTCGAGTGCATCCACACCGCCTCGGTCCTTCCCTGCCTCGCCGGACGTGCCATCATCCTTGCCGAGGTGAGTCACCCCCCTCCCCCCTTTGCTTACATGCTCGGCTGTAGGCGCTCACATCACTCAAGACCATGTCTTTCGGCCATGGGCAACATCGGCCTACAACACTCACACACACAGGCACCAGACCCACGCGTGCTGGCTTAGTTTGCGATGCCTGCACGCCTCACCGGTGGCTCCCGTGGCTGTGTTGTGCGTCCACGAAGATATGAATTGTGCATTAGAACTGCCAACTTGCTGTAAAAGTTGCCATGTGATTTCAGTTTACAAGGCAAGACAAGAAAAAAGTTCCCATGTGGTTTATTTCTAATTTCCATGCCTATATGACAGAAACTGCAATCGCCCATTTTTGTTTTTGAAAAATGGAAGTTACCGTGACAAGGTACTTAACTATACAATACTTGCCATGAGCAGACTGGACCAAAAAATGCTGTGTGGTTTTAACTTGCAAGGTGATTTTTTTCTGAATTTATCATGAATTACGTACCGTTTAATTGGATATACCATGGGGAATTCACTATGAATTGCATATTTGTGTATAGGTTCCATCTTTTTGTGTTTACTAAATAGTTGCCATGGCAATTTCTTTCCATACGTTTTTGGCTACTAATTTCCTATACCATGGAAAATTGCTGTTCAATTGTCAGAGATCGTTTTTCACCATGTCAAACTGGATTGTGTGTAAACTTAAATTTGAAGCATACATTTTTTGTTTTATCAAAAGTTGCCACTGATAGAACCCATTTGCTATGTTTTTTGATACACCATGGCATTTTTGTTTTTATCAAAAGTTGCCATGATAGCTTCTAATCTACATCAGTTGACATGACAAATTTACAATCCTTTTATAGATACCATATATTTGTTTAGTAAATATCAACCACGACATTTTTTCAATAATGAATTTGCCATGTTTCTCCATAGACCATGGCAAATTTATATTTGTTTTCAGAGATCATTTTTACCATGTCAATGTACCATGGCAAATATATCACATGAACAATGGCAATTTTTTCATAACAACCCCTGGCAAAATTGTGCTTCACATAGAATGGAATTTTGTTTTTATACACACAATTGCTACGACCTACATAAGCTTCTTCTGCCATGCTTTTCACATGGCATGGCATTTTTTTCTCATTTTTTCTTTTTAACGTTCCGAAAAAATGGCATCAGATGGTATTGGAAATTTTTATTTTCTATGGTATGTTTTTGCCATGGCAAATTATGATGACAAAGCAAGAAATTATATTGAAAAATGATGTCATAGTTGCCATGGTCAAATTATTGTTTTAAGGATAAGTTGCCATGGCATTTTATCCCTTTTTATAATTTTCCATGGAAAATTATAAAATCGAAAAAATATGGCAATTTTTACTTTTCATTAGCCATGGAAAATTTTCCTATATTGACAAGGCAAATTTACATATAATGCCCAGACAAATTCCTTGAACCTCTTCCTTTTCTTTTGTAAATATTAATTTTTATGATTGCCATGTCAATTTTATCTATTTTCCACATGGCAAATTTACCAATATGGACCATGGCAACATGGCAAATCTTCTTTTGAACGGGACCATGGCAAACTTAGTGTATCCTTCATGGCAATGGTAGTTTATGGAGCATGGCAATTTTTCATCCTTCTTTGCAACATGGCAAAATTTATTTGTGAACAGGACCATGGCAAACTTAGTGTACATATCATGACAAATGTAGGTTATGGCGCATGGCAATTTATAATTTAATGGAGCATGGCAAATTTTCTCCCTTCTTTTGCAACATGACAAGTTTTCTTTTTTGAACGGACTATGGAAAAATTAGTGTGTGTATCAAGGAAAATGTAATTGATGGAGCATGGCAATTTCCAATTATATGGACCATGGAAAATTTTCGTTCCTTTTTTTGCAACATTCGCGACCGTGGAAAATTTAATGTATGTATCATGGGAATGATATTGTATGGATCATGGCATTTTGTAGTCCATGGATCATTATATATAGAAGATTTTCTAACAAAGTTGCCATGGCCCCATGGCAACATTTGTTTTACTCACATTTCTCGTTTAATACCATCGCAATTTTATTTGCACCATGGCAAATTAAGTTCAAGCATGGAAAATGTAGTTTATGGATCATGGAAATTTTCTTGTTCTTTTGCAACAAGGCCAAACTTACTTTTATTTTTGACCATGACAATGTAGCTCCCCCCAGCCTAGACGACGAATAAGATGCCGAGCAGGAGGTCATCTATAATTTTTGATTGCTCCATGCTATTATATTATCTATTTTGGATGTTAATGGGCTTCATTTTACACTTTTATATCATTTTTGGGACTAACCTATTAACCGGAGGCCCAACCCAAATTGCTTTTTTTTGTGCCTATTTTAGGGTTTCGAAGAAAAGGAATATCAAACGGAGTCCAAACGAAATGAAACTTTCGGGAACGTGATTTCCTCAATGAACATGATCCAGGAGACTTGGAGTGTGCGTCGAGAAACAACGGAGGAAGGCACGAGGCAGGGGGCGCGCCTACCCCCCCGGGCGCGCCCTCCACCCTCGTGGGTCCTCCGTTGCTCCACCGACGTACTTCTTCCTCCTATATATATCCACGTACCCCCAAACATCCAGGAGCACCACGAAAACCTAATTCCACCGCCGCAACGTTCTGTACCCGAGAGATCCCATCTTGGGGCCTTTTTCGGAGCTCCACCGGAGGGGGCATCGATCACGGAGGGCCTCTACATCAACTCCATGGCCTCTCCGGTGATGTGTGAGTAGTTTACTTCAGACCTACGGGTCCATAGTTATTAGCTAGATGGCTTCTTCTCTCTCTTTGGATATCAATACAAAGTTCTCCTCGATCTTCTTGGAGATCTATTTGATGTAATCTTCTTTTGTGGTGTGTTTGTCGAGATCCGATGAATTGTGGGTTTATGATCCAGATTATCTATGAACAATATTTGATTCTTCTCTGAATTCTTTTATGTATGATTGGTTTATCTTTGCAAATCTCTTCGAATTATCAGTTTGGTTTGGCCTACTAGATTGATCTTTCTTGCAATGGGAGAAGTGCTTAGCTTTGGGTTCAATCTTGCGGTGTTCGATCCTAGTGACAGAAAGGGAACCGATACGTATTGTATTGTTGTCATCGCGGATAAAAAGATGGGGTTTATATCATATTGCATGAGTTTATCCCTCTACATCATGCCATCTGACTTAAAGCATTACTCTGTTCTCTTGAACTTAATACTCTAGATGCAAGTTGGATAGGGGTCGATGTGTGGAGTAATAGTAGTAGATGCAGAATCATTTCGGTCTACTTGTCTCGGACGTGATGCCTATATACATGATCATACCTAGATATTCTCATAACTATGCTCAATTCTATCAATTGCTCGACAGCAATTCGTTTACCCACCGTAATACTTATGCTCTTGAGAGAAGACACTAGTGAAACAATGGCCCCCGGGTCTATCTTCTATCATATTAATCTTCCAATATTTAGTTATTTCTATTGCCATTAATTTTACTTTGCATCTTTTATTCCTGCTTATCATAAAAATACCAAAAATATTATCTTATCACACCTATCAGATCTCACTCTCGTAAGTGATCGTGAAGGGATTGACAACCCCTTTATCGCGTTGGTTGCAAGGTTCTTATTTGTTTGTGTAGGTGCGTGGGACTTGAGCGTGATCTCCTACTGGATTGATACCTTGGTTCTCAAAAACTGAGGGAAATACTTACGATACTTTCCTGCATTACCCTTTCCTCTTCAAGGGAAAACCAACCCAGTGCTCAAGAGGTAGAAAGAAGGATTTATGGCACCGTTGCCGGGGAGATTCACGCCAAGTCAAGCACAAGTCAAGACATACCAAGTACCCATCACAGACTCTTATCCCTCGCATTACATTATTTGCCATTTTCCTCTCGTTTTCCTCTCCCCCACTTCACCCTTGCCGTTTTATTCGCCCTCTTTTCGTCTCCCCCTCTCTTCTCGTTCCCCTTCTCTTTTTCCATTTGCCTTTTTGCCCGTTCTTGTTTGCTTGTGTGTTAGATTGCTTACTTGTCACGATGGCTCAAGATAATACTAAATTGTGTGACTTTGCCAATACCAGCAATAATGATTTTATTAGCACTCTGATTGCTCCTCTTACCGATGCTAAATCTTGTGAAATTAATACTGCTTTGCTGAATCTTGTCATGAAAGATCCGTTTTCTGGCCTTCCTAGTGAAGATGCCGCTACCCATCTAAACAACTTTGTTGATTTGGGTGATGTGCAAAAGAAGAAAGATGTGGATAATGATATTGTTAGATTGAAGCTATTCCCGTTTTTGCTTAGAGATCGTGCTAGAGCTTGGTTTTCTTCTTTGCCTAAAATAGTATTGGTTCATGGAATAAGTGGAAAGATGCTTTTATATCTAAGTATTTTCCTCCCGCTAAGATCATCTCTCTTAGAAACGATATTATGAATTTTAAGCAACTTGATCATGAACATGTTGCACAATCTTGGGAGAGGATGAAATCAATGATACGTAATTGCCCATCACATGGTTTGAATCTTTGGATGATTATACCGAATTTTTATGCCGGATTGAAATTTTCTTCTAGAAATATTTTAGATTCGTTCGCGAGAGGCACTTTTATGGAAATCACTTTAGGAGAAGCTACCAAACACCTAGATAATATTATGGTTAATTATTCTCAATGGCACACCGAAAGATCTCCTAGTAAAAAAGTGCATGCGATAGAAGAAATTAATATTTTGAGTGGAAAGATGGATGAACTTATGAAATTGTTTGCTAATAAGAGTTCTCCTACTGATCCTAATGATATGCCTTTGTCTACTTTGATTGAGAATAATAATGAATCTATGGATGTGAATTTTGTTGGTAGGAACAATTTTGGTAATAACGCGTATAGAGGTAATTTTAATTCTAGGCCGTTTCCTAGTAATTCCTCTAATAGTTATGGTAATTTCTACAACAATTCTTATGGAAATTATAGTAAGATGCCCTCTGATTTTGAATCTAATATTAAAGAATTTATTAGTTCACAGAAGAGTTTCAATGCTTTGATTGAAGAAAAATTGCTTAAGATTGATGAGTTGGCTAGGAACGTGGATAGAATTTCTCTTGATGTTGATTCTTTGAAACTTAGATCTATTCCACCTAAGCATGATATCAACGAGTCTCTCAAAGCCATGAGAATTTCCATTGATGAGTGCAAAGAAAGAACCGCTAGAATGCGTGCTAAGAAAGATTGTTTTGTGAAAGCGTGTTCCTCTAGTTTTCATGATAATAAGGATGAAGATCTAAAAGTTATTGATGTGTCCCCTATTAAATCTTTGTTTTGCAATATGAATCTTGATAATGATGGGGCTGAAGATAAGCCAGCTTTACCTAGAAGGCGTTCTAAAAATTTGGAGTCTTTAGATCTTGATGCAAAAATTGTTAAAAGTGGGATTGAAGAGATTAGAACTTTAAATAGCAATGAACCCACTATCTTGGATTTCAAGAAATTTAATTATGATAATTTCTCTTTGATAGATTGTATTTCCTTGTTGCAATCCGTGCTAAATTCTCCTCATGCTTATAGTCAAAATAAAGCTTTTACTAAACATATCGTTGATGCTTTGATGCAATCTTATGAAGAAAAACTTGAGTTGGAAGTTTCTATCCCTAGAAAACTTTATGATGAGTGGGAACCTACTACTAAAATTAAAATTAAAGATCATGAGTGTTATGCTTTGTGTGATTTGGGTGCTAGTGTTTCCACGATTCCAAAAACTTTGTGTGATTTGTTAGGCTTCCATGATTTTGATGATTGTTCTTTAAACTTGCACCTTGCCGATTCCACTATTAAGAAACATATGGGAAGAATTAATAATGTTCTTATTGTTGAAAATAGGAACTATATTCCCGTATATTTCACTGTTTTTGATATAGATTTCAATCCTTCTTGTCCTATTATTCTTGGTAAACCTTTCCTTAGAACGATTGGTGCAATTATTGATATGAAGGAAGGGAATATTAGATTCCAATTTCCGTTAAGGAAAGGCATGGAACACTTCCCTAGAAATAAAATTAAATTACCATATGAATCTATTATGAGAGCTACTTACGGATTGCCTTCCAAATATGGCAATACCTAGATCTATCCTCGCTTTTATGCCTAGCTAGGGGCGTTAAACGATAGCGCTTGTTGGGAGGCAACCCAATTTTATTTTTTATTCCTTGCTTTTTTATCCTGTTTAGTAATAAATAATTTATCTATCCTCTATGTTGGTTGTGTTTTTTGTGTTTAATTAGTGTTTGTGCCAAGTAGAACCATTGGGAAGACTTGGCGAAAGTCTTTTTGATCTTGCTGTAAAAAACAGAAACTTTAGCGATCACGAGAATTGCTGCCATTTTTATTTGGAAAAATGATATTTTGTTATTTCTTTTTGCAGATGATTAATAGATAAATTCCTCACGTCCAGCAACTTATTTTAGAATTTTTAGGATTCCAGAAGTTGGCGTTAGCTACAGATTACTGCAGACTGTTCTGTTTTTGACGGATTCTGTTTTTCGTGTGTTGTTTGCTTATTTTGATAAATCTATGGCTACTAAAAGAGTTTATAAACCATAGAGAAGTTTCAATACAGTAGGTTTAACATCAATATAAATAAAGAATGAGTTCATTACAGTACCTTGAAGTGGTGTTTTGTTTTCTTTCACTAACGGAGCTCACGAGATTTTCTATTTTGAGTTTTGTGTTGTGAAGTTTTCATGTTTTGGGTTAAGATTTGATGGATTATGGAACAAGGAGTGGCAAGAGCCTAAGCTTGGGGATTCCCATGGTACCCCAAGGTAAAATTCAAGGACACCAAAAAGCCTAAGCTTGGGGATGCCCCGGAAGGCATCCCCTCTTTCGTCTTCGTCTATCAGTAACTTTACTTGGAGCTATATTTTTATTCACCACATCATATGTGTTTTGCTTGGAGCGTCTTGTATGATTTGAGTCTTTGATTTTTATTTTACCACAATCATCCTTGCTGTACACACCTTTTGAGAGAGACTCACATGATTTGAAATTTATTAGAATACTCTATGTGCTTCACTTATATCTTTTGAGTTATATAATTTTTTACTCCATGTGCTTCACTTATATCTTTTGAGCTATATGGTTTTTGCTCTAGTTCTTCACTTATATCTTTTAGAGCACGGTGGTGGTTTTATTTTATAGAAGTAATTGATCTCGCATGCTTCACTTATATTATTTTGAGAGTCCTTTACAACAACATGGCAATAATAAAAACTTTCATACAAGTGCATTGAATACTATGAGAAGTTTGATACTTGATAATTGTTTTGAGATATGGAGATGGTGATATTAGAGTCATGCTAGTTGAGTAGTTGTCAATTTGAGAAATACTTGTGTTAAAGTTTGTGATTCCCGTAGCATGCACGTATGGTGAACCGTTATGTGACGAAGTCGGAGCATGATTTATTTATTGATTGTCTTCCTTATGAGTGGCGGTCGGGGACGAGAGATGGTCTTTTCCTACCAATCTATCCCCCTAGGAGCATGCGCGTAATACTTTTCTTTGATAACTTGTAGATTTTTGCAATAAGTATGTGAGTTCTTTATGACTAATGTTGAGTCCATGGATTATACGCACTCTCACCCTTCCACCATTGCTAGCATCTCTAGTATCGCGCAACTTTCGCCGGTACCATAAACCCACCATATACCTTCCTCAAAACAGCCACCATACCTACCTATTATGGCATTTCCATAGCCATTCCGAGATATATTGCCATGCAACTTTCCATCGTTCCGTTATTATGACACGCTTCATCATTGTCATATTTCTTGCATGATCATGTAATTGACATCGTATTTGTGGCAAAGCCACCGTTCACAATTTTCATACATGTCACTCATGCATCATTGCACATCCTGGTACACCGCCGGAGGCATTCACATAGAGTCATATTTTGTTCTAAGTGTCGAGTTGTAATTCTTGAGTTGTATGTAAATAAAAGTGTGATGATCATCATTATTAGAGCATTGTCCCAAGTGAGGAAAGGATGATGGAGACTATGATTCCCCCACAAGTTGGGATGAGACTCCGGACGAAAAAATGAAAGAAAAAGAGAAAGGCCATAAAAAAGGCCCACAAAAAAATGAGAGAAAAAGAGAGAAGGGCAATGTTACTATCCTTTTTCCACACTTGTGCTTCAAAGTAGCACCATGATCTTCATGATAGAGAGTCTCCTATGATATCACTTTCATATACTAGTGGGAATTTTTCAATATAGAACTTGGCTTGTATATTCCAATGATGGGCTTCCTCAAATTGCCCTAGGTCTTTGTGAGCAAGCAAGTTGGATGCACGCCCACTTAGTTTCTTTTGTTGAGCTTTCATACACTTATAGCCCTAGTGCATCCGTTGCATGGCAATCCCTAATCACTCACATTGATATCTATTAATGGGCATCTCCATAGCCCATTGATACGCCTAGTTGATGTGAGACTATCTTCTCCTCTTTTGTCTTCTCCACAACCACCATTCTATTCCACCATATAGTGCTATATCCATGGCTCACACACATGTATTGCGTAAAGATTGAAAAAGTTTGAGAACATCAAAAGTATGAAACAATTGCTTGGCTTGTCATTGGGGTTGTGCACGATTTAAATATTTTGTGTGGTGAAGATGGAGCATAGCCAGACTATATGATTTTGTAGGGATAACTTACTTTGGCCATGTTATTTTGAGAAGACATGATTGCTTAGTTAGTATGCTTGAAGTATTATTATTTTTATGTCAATATTAAACTTATATCTTGAATCTTATGGATATGAACATTCATGCCACAATAAAGAAAAATTACATTGAGACATATGTTAGAAAGCATTCCACATCAAACATTCTTCTTTTATCATTTACCTACTCGAGGGCGAGCAGGAATTAAGCTTGGGGATGCTTGATACGTCTCCAACATATCTATAATTTTTGATTGCTCCATGCTATTATATTATCTATGTTGGATGTTAATGGGCTTTATTTTACACTTTTATATTATTTTTGGGACTAACCTACTAATATGAGGCCCAATCCAAATTGTTGTTTTTTTTGCCTATTTTAGGGTTTCGAAGAAAAGGAATATCAAACGGAGTCCAAATGGAATGAAACCTTCTGAAAGATCGTGGATGTCGCCTAGAGGGGGGGGGGGAATAGGCGTTTTAAAATAATTACGATTTAGGCTTGAACAAATGCGGAATAAAACTAGCGGTAAATTTGTCAAGCACAAAACCTAAAACAATAAGGCTCACCTATGTGCACCAACAACTTATGCTAATCAAGACAAGCAACTATGTGATAGCAAGATATATGACAAGAAACAATATGGCTATCACAAAGTAAAGTGCATAAGTAAAGAGCTCGGGTAAGAGATAACCGAGGCACGCGGAGACGACGATGTATCTCGAAGTTCACACCCTTGCGGATGCTAATCTCCGTTTGGAGCGGCGTGGAGGCACAATGCTCCCCAAGAAGCCACTAGGGCCACCGTAATCTCCTCACGCCCTCGCACAATGCAAGATGCCGTGATTCCACTAAGGGACCCTTGAGGGCGGTCACCGAACCCGTACAAATGGCAACCCTTGGGAGCGGTCACCGAACCCGTACACTTTGGCAACCCTTGGGGGCGGTCACCGGTACCCGTCAAATTGCTCGGGGCGATCTCCACAACCTAATTAGAGACCCCGACGCTTGCCCGGAGTTTTACACCACAATGATTGAGCTCCGAACAACACCAACCGTCTAGGGCGCCAAGGCACCCAAGAGGAACAAGCTCTAGGGTGCCCAAACACCCAAGAGTAATAAGCTTCTCAAACTTCACTTCCATGTATCACCGTGGAGAACTCAAACCGATGCACCAAATGCAATGGCAAGGGCACACGGAGTGCCCAAGTCCTTCTCTCTCAAATCCCACCAGAGCAACTAATGCTAGGGAGGAAAATGAGAGGAAGAACAAGAAGGAGAACACCAAGAACTCCAAGATCTAGATCCAAGGGGTTCCCCTCACATAGAGGAGAAAGTGATTGGTAGAAATGTGGATCTAGATCTCCTCTCTCTTTTCCCTCAAAAACTAGCAAGAATCCATGGAGGGAGTGAGAGTTAGCAAGCTCAAAGAAGGTCAACAATGGGGGCAAAAACAAGCTCCAGAGATAGAGAACCATTGGGGGAGAATACCCCCTTAAATAGGTCCCCACGAATCTGCCCGTTATGTACAGAATAACATAGGAGCGGTACAACCTCTATGAGCACCGGTACAACCGGTAACAGGCAATAAGTGGTACAACCGGCCCACAACCGCCCAACAACCGCACCACAACAGTGAACAGTCCGGTGGTAGAGCGGTACATGACCGGTACAACCTCCGGACCAGTTCTGGAGCGGTACAACCGCTCCAAACACCGGTTGTACCGGTCAAGCGGTACAACCTCTCCATGGGGCGGTACAACCTCTCTGTGTAAAACAGGCAATATCAAAACAGCCACAACTTTCGCATACGAGCTCCGAATTCAACGAAACCAAGTTTGTTGGAAAGCTAATGACAAGGGCTAACACAATCTTGAGAGAAAAATCAATAAGAAGCAAATGAGAAAAGGACCATAATAAAATGGTGAGAACCCTTCCTCGGAAAGACCGGTAAAACCTCCAACACCGAAAACATCATAGAAGATGCATGCGAACTTCGTTTTCGATGAACTCAAGCTTGTCATCAAGATGACCATAAGCTCTCAGACTCACAAATGGAACCAAACAAGAACCAAGAAAGATGATGCAAGGATGCAATGGTTTGAGCTCTCGACTAATGATACGATCAAGCTACTCCCTAGAGAGCCCCCCTTGATAGTACGGCAATCGATCCTACAACCCGGTCTCCCAACTACCACTATGAGACCGGTAAAATAGAAAACCTATCAAGGGCAAACCTTTGCCTTGCACATATTCCACTTGAGCTAGATGATGACGATCTTGACTTCCTCAAGTTGGACCACCTTTCTTGATTGTGTTGGCTCGATGAAGACTAGTTGATTGCTCCCCCATACTCCACTATGGGTGAGCCACTCTTTGGCACATCTTCACAATTCCATTGACACCACAATGGACAACAAGCTTCAAGCTTGATTGATCCCCCATAATCCATTATGGGTGAGCCTCTCTTCGAGTTGCTCCACTTGAACTTGCACACTGCAAACGTGATGACGATCACCACTTGATGTCATCCTCCATGGGTTGTATGAGATCTTCCTCTTGACGCAAGACCATGGAAACATACCATACCATGGGATCACTTGATCCCTCTCGGTACTTCTTCTATGCTTTGTGAGTTGATCAACTTGATTCACTCTTGACTTAGTCTTGATCAACATTGAATCTTTCCAACTCTCTTCATTTGGATGATGTCTTGAAGGTAAACATGAATGATCACACAATCTTCTTCTTCAAGACATGCTTGCAATAAGCTCAACTCACACATGACCAATCTTTTGGATAATTCCTTGAAAAGCACTTTGGCCATCTCAACTCACACATGACCAATCTTTGGATAATTCCTTGAAAAGCACTTTGGCCATCTCATAAACTCCTTGAAACCAACACATGGACTTCAACAAATCCTTCAAATATAACTCAAGGCAACCGTTAGTCCATAGAGATTGTCATCAATTACCAAAACCACACATGGGGGCACCGCATGTCCTTTCAATCTCCCCCATTTTGGTAATTGATGACAATCATTTTCAGGAGAGTTGATATAAGGAATTATTTATCACCATGCAATGCAACAACCAATAATGCATGTGTATGAGATGCAAATGCTTAGGTACAAAACCAAAGCAAGAAGAAAAAACTCTCTAAACTTATCCACAAAACTCTCTGAAACTTCTCCCCCATTGGCATCGATTGCCAAAATGGGCGAAAAGCTTAGAAGGCCAAAATAAATCGTGTTCCTCCATAAGTTGTGTATTTCTCAACAAGAGAGTGGAATGCAATACACATATCCAACGGTAATACTTGGAGGAAGACCAACTATATTGAGGCACCAAGATTGCTAAAGGAATGATATGCCACAAGGACATAACAAAGAAAGAAACAAGTAATCAAAAGGTACCAATTGAAGCAAGAAATCAACAGGTATCAATTGAACCAACTAGACCAAAGATCCTACGAGCTACATGAATAAAGGATATTATGATATGAGCGAAGGAGTGTTCTAAAGAAACTAGAGAAGCTCCCCATGATTTGTGCACACATAAGAATTTTTGTATTTGGATACAAAGTGCACAAAATAGGATCACAGCTCCCCCAAAATCAATAGAAACTTACAATAAGTGCAAGTGAGCATATAGGAAACAAAGCCTAGTACTTGCAACACACACATGGTTGAGCAACAAGTAATAAAAGAGGCAACTTAAGAAAGGGCTCAACCAAAATGATGTGTGTGAGTCAAGGCAATGCACTTGAGAAGACTAATGTACGGATGAGCATTAGGCATCAATAAAGTCTTGAAAGAACGAGGCACACGGTGCAAGGCCTATCATTCCCACACACAACTAGCAAATGGGTTCACAAGCTTACTAATAAGCATATTAAGAACCTATGCTTGTGACAACCCGTGGTGAAGATGGAAGATGAAAGCCTCATCAAGACGAGGGATACCAATTAAGATGGCGAAAGCCTCGTAAAGATAAGCATGAGGAAAATAATCTTCACCACACACAAGAGTGCATCAAGATGCAACGATAGAAGACACGCACTCAAGGCAAAAGCTTTCACGGAGCCACCAAAGAAATAACATAAGAAAGACAAGGTGGCCGTGAAAGAAAGGATATCAACTAGATATGCAACTTCTCTCAAGTGTATAAGATTCTAGGTAGACGAAATCATGATGATATATATCTACAAAGAAGGATGTACACCCGAAATAGTTACAACACGAGGAACAAGATATCCAAAGGGAGGTCATACATATACCAATAAGATATTTTGTTGGAAGCATAGCTCATGGCTAGATATGGTCTTATTGTATATAAATGAAGTCCACACACGAACAACAAAGACATCACAACTAGCAACAAGAGATCATTGTTGGGATGCTTTGAGAAAGAAAACAAGTATCACAAGAATGAATGAATAACATGCCATGATACAACCTACACAAGGTTGATACAAGAAATATGTGCATGAAGAATATGAAGATACTTGTTACCGAGTTAACATTGGAAGGATGTAGTAGATACCAATTGAAGGTAGATAGTAGTTCATTGATCATCCTAGCTCGACTCCAATAAGCACATGATGACAACACCTTCCTTGTGAGTGAGCCGAGCTTCCAATGTATCTCCAATTGTTCCTAGAACAACAACACAAACAAAATGGTACCCAAACTCATTGGGACCAAAGAGTTAGAGAACCGACAATACATAGGACAAACTCCACATAAAAATGTGCACATAGATACGAAAATAAATTTCATGCACATCTCATCCAATTTGAGACTTGGTGGAGCTTCCCCTATATATTTGGTCAAAGAGAGAAAGCATGCCAAAGATACTACACGAAGTTAATGCGCATGCTCAAGACTTTCAAGAACCAATTCCAAAAGAAAAAGAAATACCAAGTGAAGAAAAGATACCAAATGAATAAATCATCACTTGGAGGATATCAATAAAAGATACATCAAGGAATGAGATATCCATTGATACCCACTAAATAAAGGATATCAAACCCCCAAAAGAGAGGATGGTTCCAAACAAACCAAGCTCTCTACAAAGTTTCATGATGGCACAAAGTACCCAAAAGAAACGACTTGCCTTCCACCGACACACACTTGATAAGGATCACAAGAAGAGTGTTTTATAGAAAAATAGGATAGCTCCCCCAAGCATTGTGCAATATGGAGAATTTGCATTTGAATACAAAAAGCACAAGATGGGATCACCACTTTCACTATATCTATACAAACACTAGACAAGATCAAGAAATAAACAAGATCCACAAGTGGTATGGAAGGCAAAGGGAGTTGATACAATCCTTGGCAAGAGAAAGGGCAAATAAAAGCAAAGGTTAATGTAAAGATGATCAATAATATCTACCACACAAGTGAGTACCAATTGTAAAAAGACAAGAAGTATTTGGAAATAATTCCCGGTGGTAGATAGCAAGGATATCCGACATCATCTTCACACCAAACAAAAAGCAAATTGCAACTTGTAGAGCTAACATGCCACCTAGGAACAAGATAATTTACAATATCAACTCTAGATGAAAATATCTCAAATGTACACATTTTCTAGGCTAGTAATATACACATAGCATATTACTCCCCCATAATGTGATACCAATTAAAGATAGACAAGAGGCAATTGAAGGATCCAAGAAGAGATAATTAATGGACTATTTAGAATTTGAATTTCTCATGAGAAGACATACCACATAGTGACTAGATAAGCTTGCAATATCAATACTAAGTGGTATTTCCCATGTACCCACCTTTATAGGATTGTGAAGTGCACAAAGCACATCACTCCCCCATAATGGGATATTCCATTAATCTCTCACAAGAGCCAACTAAGAAAAAAAACAAGATGCAAAAGGCTCAACGCATGACACACATGTACATGATGTGCAAACCAACACACACATACTTGATTGCTCAAGATAACCAAGTTGGAAGCACAACATATACAAACACATGCAAGGTACGAAACCAAACATGCAAAGGGGCAAGTAACTATCAATGTAGACACTTTAAGCACGAGTTACCACAAGGAGGAACATTGGATATAAGATAGAAACTTGATAATCCGAATGACTTGGCTTGAGACAATGAGAATGATGAAGTCCCCTTAATTCTTCATAATGTATCCAAGTCTCCAATGACCTCCAATATCACCTATTGATCAAGTTTGAGCTTCTTGGTCCCCAACCAAGTTGGGTCCTAAGAGGTTAGTCACAATAGGCTTGGCTACCCAAATGGTTCTTTTCTTGACACCACTTTGAGCACCAACAAATTTGGCAAACACATTGCCAACTTTATCCTTCCCAAGAGAATAGATATCATCAATTACAATAGGGTTGGATAAGGTACCATTTGTGCATGAAGAAGCGACGTGACCTTTTTCACGACATAGGTAGCAATGTCTACTCTTTACTTTCTTCTCACTTGATTTCTCAACTTGAGAAGCATTTGCTTGAGTTTTCTTGGGAAGAGGCCTTTCTTCAACTTGAGGTTGAGAATGAGAGTGAACTTGTGGCCGCTTCCCTTGTTTCTTGTCACTAATGGGCTTCTTCTTCAATGGGCAAGATCTAACATGATGCCCTTCTACTTTTCACTTGAAGCAAACAATCTTGGCCGAGTTCTTGACTTGTTCTTGGCCCTTCTTTTTGTTCACCTTGGACTTCTTCTTGTTGGAGTTGAATCCAAGTCCACCTTTGTCATTGGGGGATTTTTGCACACTCAAGATATTGTTGAGTGTGAATTTCCCTTCATGACTCTTTTCCAAGTCTTTCTTCAAAGAAGTGACTTGGGCCTTGAGCTCTTTGATTTCCTCTACATGGTTAGTCTCAACACAAGAACTAGAGGAAGTATAAGATTCATCTTTAGAGCAACAAGGCAAGGAAAGCAATTCATCACAAGATGTACCAATGTTATGCATGGATGAATTGCGAGGACTAGCACAAGGCAATATAGCATTTTGAATAAAAGTGGTGCTAGTATCCACATGAGGCTCACTAGATGTTACCTTAGCAAGCATGGCCTCATGAGCTAACTTTAGCACATTATGGGATACTAGAAGATCATCATGAGAGCTTGTGAGCTTTACATGATTTTCTTCCAACATCCCATAATTGCTAGATAGCAACTCAAGTTGAGCCCTTAGCTCAACATTCTCCTTCAATATGGATGCTTCACAAGAGATAGAGTTAGTGGCACAAGCATCATCATTAGAAACAAGAGGAGAAGACAACTTGGCAAGCTCTTTTGAATATGAAACTTCAAGTTGAGCATGAGACTCGGTGAGTTTGATGAGCTCACCCTTGATGACCCTTGAGCCATTTTCGAGGTGCTCAAAATCCTCAAGGAGTCCAGCATGAGCAACTTCAAGCTTAGCATTTTTAGTTTCAAAAACATTGGCCACCTCAAGAGCTCTATCATGAGATTCCTTCACTCTAGATAACTCTAGAGCAACAGTCTCCTCAAGAGATTCCTTGGTGGTTTGTTCAAGTTCAGGAGCTTGAGAGAGGTCCACAATCTCATTAGCGTAATCACGCTCATGACCTTCCATTTTATCAATGGTGACCTCATGCTCCTCAAGACGAGATTCCAACTCATCAATATATTTCTTGCCCTCAATAGCAATAGACATGATTTCCATGAAGTTGGAACGAGCAATTTTATTCTTAAGAAGAGCTTTAAAAATTATTTCCCCCTTAACTTTTAAGGAGGCAACATCATCATTCTCTTCATCATAATCGACATCATCATCACTCTTGCCATCATCAATATTATCACAAGATATATTGGGATTCAAAGTGGGAGATACCTTTGAAGCCTTGGCCATAAGGCAAAAAGCAACCGATGATGATGTAGGATCCCTTGAAGCACCGTTCAAGACCACATCTTGTTCCATGGAGTGTTGGGTTTCCTCTACATTGTTAGCACAACAACTCGAGGAAATAGATACATTTTTATCATGGCAACAAGACATAGCAAGCATATCATCATGAGATTTGAGCAAGCAATTTCTACAAGATATGCAAGAACTTTTAACACAAGCATGTGAAACATTTAGAGTGCTCGAAGTGTTAAAGTCCAAAGAAGGAGCATTGCAATAAGATAGTGATGAAGGATCATCCACAATAAGCATACTATCATCATTGCAATGACCAACACTACTCACCATATCATTACCTTGTGGCAAACCACATGTAGGTGAAGTAGAAGAAGTTGAGAAGACTATACGACTGGAGGTGGAGGGAGAATAATCATCCCCACAAATCTTGGACACACCATATTTTTCTTGAAGCTTCGTCCACAACTCATGAGCATCCTGGAACGGCATGAGTTGAAATATAACTACATTGCTCAAAGCATCAAAAAGCACATTAGAAGCTTGAGCATTGAGATAAGAGTTTTTCTCATCCTCTAAAGATAATCTTTGGGGATCCTTTGGAGGAGAAAAATCCATATCTACAATTCGCTCTAAATTTGGGTCCATGACCCTAAAGAGATTAAGCATGCGAATTACCCAAACATCAAAATTTGTGCCATCAAAACTAAGAGTGTCAGAGAATCCTAAACCCCTAGTCGACATCCTTACTCTCTAGGTGGTTAAGCCCAATAAAGAGAGACGAGGCTCTGATACCAAATGAAAGATCGTGGATGTCGCCTAGAGGGGGGGTGAATAGGCGTTTTAAAATAATTACGATTTAGGCTTGAACAAATGCGGAATAAAACTAGCGGTTAATTTGTCAAGAACAAAACCTAAAACAATAAGGCTCACCTATGTGCACCAACAACTTATGCTAATCAAGACAAGCAACTATGTGATAGCAAGATATATGACAAGAAACAATATGGCTATCACAAAGTAAAGTGCATAAGTAAAGAGCTCGGGTAATAGATAACCGAGGCACGCGGAGACGACGATGTATCCCGAAGTTCACACCCTTGCGGATGCTAATCTCCGTTTGGAGCGGCGTGGAGGCACAATGCTCCCCAAGAAGCCACTAGGGCCACCGTAATCTCCTCACGCCCTCGCACAATGCAAGATGTCGTGATTCCACTAAGGGACCCTTGAGGGCGGTCACCGAACCCGTACAAATGGCAACCCTTGGGGGCGGTCACCGAACCCGTACACTTTGGCAACCCTTGGGGGCGGTCACCGGTACCCGTCAAATTGCTCGGGGCGATCTCCACAACCTAATTGGAGACCCCGACGCTTGCCCGGAGCTTTAAACCACAATGATTGAGCTCCGAACAACACCAACCGTCTAGGGCGCCAAGGCACCCAAGAGGAACAAGCTCTAGGGTGCCCAAACACCCAAGAGTAATAAGCTTCTCAAACTTCACTTCCACGTATCACCGTGGAGAACTCAAACCGATGCACCAAATGCAATGGCAAGGGCACACGGAGTGCCCAAGTCCTTCTCTCTCAAATCCAACCAGAGCAACTAATGCTAGGGAGGAAAATGAGAGGAAGAACAAGAAGGAGAACACCAAGAACTCCAAGATATAGATCCAAGGGGTTCCCCTCACATAGAGGAGAAAGTGATTGGTGGAAATATGGATCTAGATCTCCTCTCTCTTTTCTCTCAAAAACTAGCAAGAATCCATGGAGGGAGTGAGAGTTAGCAAGCTCAAAGAAGGTCAACAATGGGGGCAAAAACAAGCTCCAGAGATAGAGAACCATTAGGGAAGAAGAACCCCTTAAATAGGTCCCCACAAATCTGCCCGTTATGTACAGAATAACATAGGAGCGGCACAACCTCTATGAGCACCGGTACAACCGGTAACAGGCAATAAGCGGTACAACCGGCCCACAACCGCCCAACAACGGCACCACAACAGAGAACAATCCGGTGGTAGAGCGGTACATGACCGGTACAACCTCCGGACCAATTCTGGAGCGGTACAACCGCTCCAAACACCGGTTGTACCGGTCAAGCGGTACAACCTCTCCATGGGGCGGTACAACCTCTCTGTGTAAAACAGGCAATATCAAAACAGCCACAACTTTCGCATACGAGCTCCGAATTCAACGAAACCAAGTTTGTTGGAAAGCTAATGACAAGGGCTAACACAATCTTGAGAGAAAAATCAATAAGAAGCAAATGAGAAAAGGACCATAATAAAATGGTGAGAACCCTTCCTCGGAAAGACCGGTAAAACCTCCAACACCGAAAACATCATAGAAGATGCATGCGAACTTCGTTTTCGATGAACTCAAGCTTGTCATCAAGATGACCATAAGCTCTCAGACTCACAAATGGAACCAAACTAGAACCAAGAAAGATGATGCAAGGATGCAATGGTTTGAGCTCTCGACTAATGATACGACCAAGCTACTCCCTAGAGAGCCCCCCTTGATAGTACGGCAATCGATCCTACAACCCGGTCTCCCAACTACCACTATGAGACCGGTAAAATAGAAAACCTATCAAGGGCAAACCTTTGCCTTGCACATAGTCCACTTGAGGTAGATGATGACAATCTTGACTTCCTCAAGTTGGACCACCTTTCTTGATTGTGTTGGCTCGATGAAGACTAGTTAATTGCTCCCCCATACTCCACTATGGGTGAGCCACTCTTTGGCACATCTTCACAATTCCATTGACACCACAATGGACAACAAGCTTCAAGCTTGATTGCTCCCCCATACTCCATTATGGGTGAGCCTCTCTTCGAGTTGCTCCACTTGAACTTGCACACTGCAAACGTGATGACGATCACCACTTGATGTCATCCTCCATGGGTTGTATGAGATCTTCCTCTTGACGCAAGACCATGGAAACATACCATACCATGGGATCACTTGATCCCTCTCGGTACTTCTTCTACGCTTTGTGAGTTGATCAACTTGATTCACTCTTGACTTAGTCTTGATCAACATTGAATCTTTCCAATTCTCTTCATTTGGATGATGTCTTGAAGGTAAACATGAATGATCACACAATCTTATTCTTCAAGACATGCTTGCAATAAGCTCAACTCACACATGACCAATCTTTTGGATAATTCCTTGAAAAGCACTTTGGCCATCTCAACTCACACATGACCAATCTTTGGATAATTCCTTGAAAAGCACTTTGGCCATCTCATAAACTCCTTGAAACCAACACATGGACTTCAACAAATCCTTCAAATATAACTCAAGGCAACCGTTAGTCCATAGAGATTGTCATCAATTACCAAAACCACACATGGGGGCACCGCATGTCCTTTCAATCTCCCCCATTTTGGTAATTGATGACAATCATTTTCAAGAGAGTTTATATAAGGAATTATTTATCACCATGCAATGCAACAACCAATAATGCATGTGTATGAGATGCAAATGCTTAGGTACAAAACCAAAGCAAGAAGAAAAAACTCTCTAAACTTATCCACAAAACTCTCTGAAACTTCTCCCCCATTGGCATCGATTGCCAAAATGGGCGAAAAGCTTAGAAGGCCAAAATAAATCGTGTTCCTCCATAAGTTGTGTATTTCTCAACAAGAGAGTGGAATGCAATACACATATCCAACGGTAATACTTGGAGGAAGACCAACTATATTGAGGCACCAAGATTGCTAAAGGAATGATATGCCACAAGGACATAACAAAGAAAGAAACAAGCAATCAAAAGGTACCAATTGAAGCAAGAAATCAACGGGTATCAATTGAACCAACTAGACCAAAGATCCTATGAGCTACATGAATAAAGGATATTATGATATGAGCGAAGGAGTGTTCTAAAGAAACTAGAGAAGCTCCCCATGATTTGTGCACACATAAGAATTTTTGTAGTAGTAGATGCAGAATCATTTTGGTCTACTTGTCTCGGACGCGATGCCTATATACATGATCATACCTAGATATTCTCATAACTATGCTCAATTCTATCAATTGCTCGACAGTAATTCGTTTACCCACTGTAATACTTATGCTCTTGAGAGAAGCCACTAGTGAAACCTATGGCCCCCGGGTCTATCTTCTATCATATTAATCTTCCAATACTTAGTTATTTCTATTGCCATTTATTTTACTTTGCATCTTTTATTTCTCTTTATCATAAAAATACCAAAAATATTATCTTATCATGTCTATCAGATCTCACTCTCGTAAGTGACCGTGAAGGGATTGACAACCCCTTTATCGCGTTGGTTGTGAGGTTCTTATTTGTTTGTGTAGGTGCGTGGGACTTGAGCGTGATATCCTACTGGATTGATACCTTGGTTCTCAAAAACTGAGGGAAATACTTATGCTACTTTAATGCATCACCGTTTCTTCTTCAAGGGAAAACCAACGCAGTGCTCAAGAGGTAGCATACATCTCCATCGTATCTACTTTTCTAAACTCTTTTGCCCTTCTTTTGGACTCTAATTTGCATGATTTGAATGTAACTAACCCGGTCTGACGCTGATTTCAGCGGAATTCTCTTGGTGTTATTTTTCTGCAGAAATAAATATTCTCGGAATGACCTGAGAACTTACGGAGAATATTTTTGGAATATATAAAAAAATACTGATGAAAGAATCAAGCAGAGGGGACCCACCAGGAGACCATAAGGGTGGGGGGTGCGCCCTACCCCCTGGGCGCGCCCCCTACCTTGTGGGTCCCCTGGACCTCCTCCAATCTCAACTCCAACTCTATATATTCACGTTCGGGGAGAAAAAAAACTAGAGAGAAGAATTCATCGCGTTTTACGATATAGAGCTACCACCGCCTCCCGTTCTTCATAGGGAGGGCTGATCTAGAGTGTGTTCGGGGCTCTAGAGAGGGGGATCCGTCGCCATCATCATCACCAACCTTCCTTGATCACCAATTTCATGATGCTCACCGTCGTGCGTGAGTAATTCCATCGGAGGCTTGCTGGAGCTTGATGGGTTGGATGAGATTTATCATGTAACTGAGTTAGTTTTGTTAGGGTTTGATCCCTAGTATCCACTATGTTCTGAGATTGATGTTGCTATGACTTTGCTGTGCTTAATGCTTCTCACTAGGGCCCGAGTGCCATGATTTCAGATCTGAACCAATTATGTTTTCATGAATATATTTGTCTTCTTGATGCAATCTTGCAAGTTGTAGACACCTATTATGAGTTATGATCCACATACCCTAAGGTGACAATAATTGTGATTCTTTCCGGTGATTACCGTAGTTGGGCGAGTTCATGTATTGACTAAGTGCTAATGCTTTGTTCCCGTTTTCTATTAAAAGGAGGCCTTAATATCCCTTAGTTTCCATTAGGACCCTGCTGCCACGGGAGGGTAGGACAACAGATGTCATGCAAGTTCTTTTCCATAAGCACGCATGACTATATACGGAATACATGCCTACATTATATTGATGAATTAGAGCTAGTTCCGTGTCACCCTAGGTTATAATTGTTGCATGATGAATGCCATCCGACATAATTATTCATCACTAATCCATTGCCTATGAGCTTTCCACATATTTATCGTTGCTAAGTTACTTCCGTTGCCACTATTACAATTGCTATAAAACTGCTAATGTTACTTTTGCCATCATTACCGTTACTTCCATACTACTTTGCTACTAAATACTTTGCTGCAGATATTAAGTCTTTCAAGTGTGGTTGAATTGACAACTCAGTTGGTAATACTTGAGAATATTCTTTGGCTCCCCTTGTGTCAAATCAATAAATTTGGGTTGAATACTCTACCCTCAAAAACGGTTGCGATCCCCTGTACTTGTGGGTTATCAAGACCTTTTTCTGGCTCCGTTGCCAGGGAGCATAACTCTATTCTCTGATTCACTTGGGATTTATATCTGTTGATCACTATGATGAATCTGAAAGATAACAAAACCAAGATCTATCCCTCTACTACGAGGGGAGGTAAGGAACTGCCATCTAGCTCTGCACTTGATTCACCTTCTATTTTGAGTAAACTTGTGATGCCTACACCTGCTATTGATTCTGATATGTCGCATGTTATTGATGATGCCACTTCTTCTATGCATGATACTTATGACGATACAACTTCTTTACTTGATAATACGGTGCCACTGATAACCCACAAGTATAGGGGATCACAACGGTTTTCGAGGGTAGAGTATTCAACCCAAATTTATAGATTCGACACAAGGGGAGCCAAAGAATGTTTGAAGGTATTAGTAGCTGAGTTGTGAAGTCAACCACACTTGGAGATTAAATATTTGTAGCAACGTGATCAGTAGCAAAGTAATACGATAGTTTTGATAATAGTGACAATAGTAATAGTAACGGTAACATCGATAGCAGTAATTTTGTAGCAAGTGTAACAGTAGCGATAGCAGTGATAACTTAGCAAGAACAATATAAGATAAATTCATAGGCATTGGATCGGTAACTTGTTGGATGATATTCATCATGTGACAGTCATAACCTAGGGCGATACGGCACTAGCTCCAGTTCATAAATATAATGTAGGGCGATACGGCATCGACGTAACCATTTACGATGAGCTCTTTGTCACCTCCATAAACGGGAAACATATCCTCAGTCCTTTTCAGGTATTTCAGGATGTTCTTGACAAATGTCCAGTGATCCACTCCTGGATTACTTTGGTACCTCCCTGCTAAACTTATAGCAAGGCACACATTAGGTCTGGTATACAACATTGCATACATAATAGAATCTATGGCTGAGGCATAGGGAATGACTTCCATTTTCTCTCTATCTTCTGCAGTGGTCGGGCATTGAGTCTGAATCAACTTCACACCTTGTAACACAAGCAAGAACACTTTCTTTGACTGACCCATTTTGAACTTCTTCAAAACTTTATCAAGGTATGTGCTTTGTGAAAGTCCAATTAAGTGTCTAGATCTATCTCTATAGATCTTGATGCCCAATATATAAGCAGCTTCACTGAGGTCTTTCATTTAAAAATTCTTATTCAAGTATCATTTTATGCTATCCAGAAATTCTATATTATTTCCAATCAACAATATGTCATCCACATATAATATTAGAAATGGTACAGAGCTTCCACTCACTTTCTTGTAAATATAGGCTTCTCCAAAAGTTTTTATAAAACCATATGCTTTGATCACACTATCAAAGCGTATATTCCAACTCCGAGAGGCTTGCACCAGTCCATAAATGGATCGCTGGAGCTTGCACACTTTGTTAGCACCTTTACGATCGACAAAACCTTCTGGTTGCATCATATACAACTCTTCTTTAAGATATCCATTAAGGAATGCAGTTTTGACATCCATTTGCCAAATTTCATAATCATAAAATGCGGCAATTGCTAACATGATTCGGACAGACTTAAGCATCGCTACGGGTGAGAAGGTCTCATCGTAGTCAACTCCTTGAACTTGTCGAAAACCTTCCGGAACAAGTCGAGCTTTGTAGATAGTAACATTATCGTCAGCATCAATCTTCTTCTTAGAGATCCATTTATTCTCTATTGCTTGCCGATCATCGGGCAAGTCAACCAAAGTCCACACTTTGTTCTCATACATGGATCCCATCTCAGATTTCATGGCCATAAGCCATTTTGCGGAATCTGGGCTCAACATCGCTTCCTCATAGTTCATAGGTTCGTCATGGTCAAGTAACATGACCTCCAGAACAGGATTACCTTACCACTCTGTTGCGAACCTTACTCTAGTTGACCTACGAGGTTCAGTAGTAACTTGATCAGAAGTTTTATGATCATTATGATTAGCTTCCTCACTGATTGGTGTAGGAATCACTGGAACTTATTTCTGCGATGAACTACTTTACAATAAGGGAGAAGGTACAATTACCTCATCAAGTTCTACTTTCCTCCCACTCACTTATTTCGAGAGAAACTCCTTCTCTAGGAAGGATCCATTCTTAGCAACGAATATCTTGCCTTCGTTTCTGTGATAGAAGGTGTACCCAATAGTCTTCTTTGGGTATCCTATGAAGACACATTCTCCGATTTGGGTTCAAGCTTATCAGGTTGAAGCTTTTTCACATAAGCATCGCAGCCCCAAACTTTAAGAAATGACAACTTGGGTTGCTTGCCAAACCACAGTTCATATGGTGTCGTCTCAACGGATTTAGATGGTGTCCTATTTAACGTGAATACATCCGTCTCTAAAGCATAACCCCAAAATGATAGTGGTACATCAGTAAGAGACATCATAGATCGCACCATATCTAATAAAGTGCGGTTACGACATTCGTACACACCATTACGTTGTGGTGTTCCAGGTGGCGTGAGTTGGAAACTATTCCGCATTGTTTCAAATGAAGATCAAACTCATAACTCAAATATTTGCCTCCATGATCAGATCGTAGAAACTTTATTTTCTTGTTACGATGATTTTCCACTTCACTCTGAAATTCTTTGAACTTTTCAAATATTTCAGACTTATGTTTCATCAAGTAGATATATCCGTATCTGCTCAAATCATCTGTTAAGGTCAGAAAATAACGATACCCGCCACGAGCCTCAACACTCATCGGACCGTATACATCAGTTGCTCGCTCCATTGTTCCGGAGAACAGAGTCTTAGTCATCTTGCCCATGAGGCATGGTCCACAAGCATCAAGTGATTCCAAAAGCCCATCGGCATGGAGTTTCTTCATGCGCTTTACACCAATATGACCAAAACGGCAGTGCCACAAATAAGTTGCACTATCATTATTAAACTTGTATCTTTTGGCTTCAATATTATGAATATGTGTATCACTACTATCGAGATTCAACAAAAATAGACCACTCATCATGGGTGCATGACCATAACATATATTACTCATATAAATAGAACAACCATTATTCTCTGATTTAAATGAATAACCGTCTGGCATCAAACAAGATCCAGATATAATTTTCATGCTTAACGCTGGCACCAAATAACAATTATTCAGGTCAAAAACTAACCCTGAAGGTAGATGTAGAGGTAGTGTGCCGACGGCGATCACATCGACTTTGGAACCATTTCCCACGCGCATCGTCACCTCGTCTTTAGCCAATCTTCGTTTAACCCGTAGCCCCTGTTTTGAGTTGCAAATAGAAGCAACAGAACCAGTATCAAATACCCAGGCTCTACTACGAGCATTAGTAAGGTGCACATCAATAACATGTATATCAAATATACCTTTTACTTTGCCATCCTTCTTATCCGCCAAATACTTGGGGCAGCTCCGCTTCCAGTGACCAGTCCCTTTCCAGTAGAAGCACTCAGTCTCATGCTTAGGTCCAGACTTGGGCTTCTTTACTTGATCAGCAACTTGTTTGCCGTTCTTCTTGAAGTTCCCCTTGTTCCCTTTGCCCTTTTTCTTGAAACTGGTGGTCTTATAAACCATCAACACTTGATGCTCCTTCTTGATTTCTACCTCTGCAGCCTTTAGCATTGCGAAGAGCTCGGGAATCGTCTTATCCATCCCTTGCATATTATAGTTCATCATGAAGCTTTTGTAGCTTGGTGGTAGTGATTGGAGAACTCTATCAATGACACTATCATTAGGAAGATTAACTCCCAGTTGAGTCAAGTGGTTGTGGTACCCAGACATTCTGAGTATATGTTCACTGACAGAACTATTCTCCTCCATCTTATAGTTATAAAACTTATTGGAGACTTCATATCTCTCAATTCGGGAATTTTCTTGAAATATTAACTTCAACTCTTGGAACATCTCATATGCTCCATGATGTTCAAAACGTCGTTGAAGTCCCGATTCTAAGCCATACAGCATGGCACACTGAACTATCGAGTAGTCATCAGCTTTGCTCTGCCAAACGTTCATAACATCTGGAGTTGCTCCTGATGCGGGTTTTGCACCTAGCGATGCTTCCAGGACATAATTCTTCTATGTAGCAATGAGGATAATCCTCAAGTTACGAACCCAGTCCGTGTAATTGCTACCATCATTTTTCAACTTTGCTTCCTCTAGGAACGCATTAAAATTCAAGGGAACGATAGCACGGGCCATTGATCTACAACAACATAGACATGCAAATACTATCAGGTAGTAAGTTCATGATAAATTAAAGTTCAATTAATCATATTACTTAAGAACTCTCACTTAGATAGACATCCCTCTAGTCATCTAAATGATCACGTGATCCATATCAACTAAACCATGTCCGATCATCACGTGAGATGGAGTAGTTTTCAATGGTGAACATCACTATGTTGATCATATCTACTATATGATTCAAGTTCGACCTTTCGGTCTCAGTGTTCTGAGGCCATATCTGCATATGCTAGGCTCGTCAAGTTTAACTCTAATATTCTGCACGTGCAAGACTGGCTTGCACCCATTATATGTGAATGTAGAGATTATCACACCCGATCATCACGTGGTGTCTCAGCATGACGAACTGTAGCAATGGTGCATACTCAGGGAGAACACTTATACCTTGAAATTTAGTGAGGGATCATCTTATAATGCTACCACCATACTAAGAAAAATAAGATCCATAAAGGATAAACATCACATGCAATCAAAATAAGTGATATGATATGGCCATCATCATCTTGTGCTTTTTTATCTCCATCTCCAAAGCACCGTCATGATCCACCGACGTACTTCTTCCTCCTATATATATCCACGTACCCCCAAACATCCAGGAGCACCACAAAAACCTAATTCCACCTCCGAAACCTTCTGTACTCAAGAGATCCCATCTCGGGGCCTTTTCTGGAGCTCCATCGGAAGGGGCATTGATCACGGAGGGCCTCTACATCAACTCCATGGCCTCTTCGGTGATGTGTGAGTAGTTTACTTCAGACCTTCAGGCCCATAGTTATTAGCTAGATAGCTTCTTCTCTCTCTTTGGATCTCAATACAAAGTTCTCCTCGATTTTCTTGGAGATCTATTCGGTGTAATCTTCTTTTGCGGTGTGTTTGTCGAGATCCGATGAATTGTGGTTTGATGTCTACAACACAACCTTCTTCTTGTAGACGTTGTTGGGCCTCCAAGTGCAGAGGTTTGTAGGACAGTAGCAAATTTCCCTCAAGTGGATGACCTAAGGTTTATCAATCCGTAGGAGGCGTAGGATGAACATGGTCTCTCTCAAGCAACCCTGCAACCAAATAACAAAGAGTCTCTTATGTCCCCAACACACCCAATACAATGGTAAATTGTATAGGTGCACTAGTTCGGTGAAGAGATGGTGATACAAGTGGTATATGGATGGTAGATAAAGGTTTTTGTAATCTGAAAATATAAAAACAACAAGGTAACTAATGATAAAAGTGAGCACAAACGGTATTGCAATACGTTGAAACAAGGCCTAGGGTTCATACTTTCACTAGTGCAAGTTCTCTCAACAATAATAACATAATTGGATCATATAACTATCCCTCAACATGCAACAAAGAGTCACTCCAAAGTCACTAATAGCGGAGAACAAACGAAGAGATTATGGTAGGGTACGAGACCACCTCAAAGTTATCCTTTCTGATCGATCTATTCAAGAGTCCGTAGTAAAATAACATGAAGCTATTCTTTCCATTCAATCTATCATAGAGTTCGTACTAGAATAACACCGTAAGACACAAATCAACCAAAACCCTAATGTCACCTAGATACTACAATGTCACCTCAAGTATCCGTGGGTATGATCATATGATATGCATCACACAATCTCAGATTCATCTATTCAAATCAACACAAAGTATTTCAAAGAGTGCCCCAAAGTTTCTACTGGAGAGTCAAGACGAAAACGTGTGCCAACCCCTATGCATAGGTTCATGGGAGGAACCCGCAAGTTGATCACCAAAACATACATCAAGTGGATCAATAGAATACCCCATTGTCACCACGGGTATCCCACGCAAGACATACATCAAGTGTTCTCAAATCCTTAAAGACTCAATCCGATAAGATAATTTCAAAGGGAAAACTCAATCCATTACAAGAGAGTAGAGGGGGAGAAATATCATAAGATCCAACTATAATAGCAAAGCTCGCGATACATCAAGATCGTATCACCTCAAGAACACGAGAGAGAGAGAGATCAAACACATAGCTACTGGTACATACCCTCAGCCCCAAGGGTGAACTACTCCCTCCTCGTCATGGATATATATAGGCGAAAGAAGTCGGTCAGGGGAGCCACGAGGGGCCCACGAGGGTGGAGGGCGCGCCCAGGGAGGTGGGCGCACTCCCCTGCCTCGTGCTCTCCTCATTGATCCCCTGACGTGCACTCCAAGTCTCCCGGATTGCTTTCTTTCC
The DNA here is from genome assembly GCF_056163025.1 of Triticum urartu. Classification (NCBI taxonomy): domain Eukaryota; kingdom Viridiplantae; phylum Streptophyta; class Magnoliopsida; order Poales; family Poaceae; genus Triticum; species Triticum urartu. The sequence continues at coordinate 735,464,768 of NC_141879.1, forward strand.
AAAAATAACTCTCCCAAAGGTTTCATTCTGTTTGGACTCCATTTGATATTCCTTTTCTTCGAAACACTGAAACAAGGGAAAAACAGGAATTGGCACTGGGCTCTGGGTTAATAGGTTAGTCCCAGAAATAATATAAAAGTGTAAAATAAAGCCCATAAACATCCAAAACAGATAATATAATAGCATGCAACAATCAAAAATTATAGATACGTTGGAGACGTATCATGGGTTTATGATCCAGATTATCTATGAACAATATTTGATTCTCCTCTGAATTCTTTTATGTATGATTGGTTTATCTTTGCAAGTCTCTTCGAATTATCAGTTTAGTTTGGCCTACTAGATTGATCTTTCTTGCAATGGGAGAAGTGCTTAGCTATGGCTTTAATGTTGCGGTGTTCGATCCCAGTGACAGAAAGGGAACCGATATGTATTGTATTGTTGCCATCGAGGATAAAAAGATGGGGTATATATCATATTGCATGAGTTTATCCCTCTACATCATGTCATCTTCCTTAAAGCATTACTCTGTTCTCTTGAACTTAATACTCTAGATGCATGTTGGATAGCTGTCGATGTGTGGAGTAATAGTAGTAGATGCAGAATCGTTTCGGTCTACTTGTCTCGGATGTGATGCCTATATACATGATCATACCTAGATATTCTCATAACTATGCTCAATTCTATCAATTGCTCGAGAGTAATTCGTTTACCCACCGTAATACTTATGCTCTTGAGAGAAGCCACTAGTGAAATGTATGGCCCCCGGGTCTATTTTCCATTATATTAATCTTACAATACTTAGTTATTTTTATTGCCTTTTATTTTACTTTGCATCTTTTATTTCTCTTTATCATAAAAATACCAAAAATCTTATCTTATCATATCTATCAGATCTCACTCTCGTAAGTGACCGTGAAGGGATTGACAACCCCTTTTCGCATTGGTTGCGACGTTCTTATTTGTTTGTGTAGGTGCGTGGGACTTGAGCGTGATCTCCTACTGGATTCATACCTTGGTTCTCAAAACCCAAGGGGAATACTTACGCTACTTTATAGCATCACCCTTTCCTCTTCAAGGGAAAACAAACGCAGTGCTCAAGAGGTAGCAACCCCCTACCTGAGAACCGCCGGTTTTGACCCCGACATTGGTGTTTTCATTGAGAGTTCCACTATGCTGTCGTCAAAAGGTTTGATGGCTCCTTCAATCATCTACAACAATGCTGCCCAAGGGGAAACTTTCCTCACCGGACAGATCTTTGTATTCGGCGGCTTCGCACTGCGGGCCAACTCGCTTGGCCATCTGGAGCAGATCGAAAGCTACGCCCCTGGCTATCACGTCAGATTTGGAAGCTTGAACTACGTCACGGATATCCGTGGAGACTTGATCTTCGACGGATTCGAGACGACGGCAGCCGCTCCTTACCACCATGATGAACATGACACAAATCTATCATCGGACCATGCCCAGGAGATAGTACCTGTAGCTGCTCTGGCCCTAGTTCCGGAGCAGATCACGCCATCCGAAGACGGGAAGCTCAACCCCGCCGTGGAAGCCGTAGGCTGAATGGTGTTGGAGCCACACACAGACCTAACTTCAAGTGACATCTACGTCACCGGAACCATGGACTCGTCTTCGGCTATAGGTTCCGAACCTTGTGCGTCCGCATACGTCGAGATTGGTTAGTCATCGATCGTCGAATTTAGCTTCGCGGACATCTTCCGGCACTCGCCTTTGGGTGACGTGTTAAACTCGTTAAGAGCACTACCCTTAGCGGGGAGCTCATAGCCGAACTGTATCCCGTTCGAACTAGAGGCTGATGACGGAGAATTTCGCTTCCCACCCACCGACCACTTCATAGCCACTGTCGAAGACTTAACCGACAAGCTCGATTACGGCTCCGACGACATCGATGGCATGGACGATGATGCCGGAGAAGAAGAGGCCAAAAACCCGCCATTTACCGTACGCTGGACGGCCACTTCCTCATATGACGTATACATGGTGGATGCACCAAAATAGAATAGCGGCGATGACAAGGAAGATTCGGTTGAGGATAAACCTCCCGAGATACAACCAAAGCACCGGCGTCAGCGGGGCCGCTCTAAGTCACGCCGCAGCAAAGACAGCAACACGGCACAGGAGAAGATAACACTCTGGTAGGTGCCGAAGACAATGAAGACCCCGTTCAGCCAACTTCCGAACAGGGTGAACGGGAAGATGGGCAAGTTCGCCCTGGTAAACAGGCCATGCACGAAGGCTCGGAGGATAGTAATTATATTCCGCTCTCCAAGGACGAGGTGAGCCTTGGCAGCGAGGATTTTATCGTGCCTGAGGAACCTCAGGAGAAGGAGTGCTTTAAGCGCCGGCTAATAGCCACAGGAAGGAGCCTGAAAAAGAAGCAGTGGCAGCTTTAAGCTGACCAAGATCTGCTCAACGATAGACAGACAGATGTCCTAGCAGCCGAAGAATACGGCCTCAAGCGCCCAGCCAAAATTTACCCGAAGCGCAAATTGCCACCTCAGTTTGATGAAGAGGCGTCGGAGCCCATACCATCCGCACAAATGCGGCTAACTGACCACCACGTGGTCGGGACAAAGCGGCAACTCAAGCCGAACACCAGCCCGCCCCACCTCAGGGTAAAGGCAGAGATAACACTGCTCGTGGTCACACATATGACCTTCCGCAGGACCTAGACAATAGAGCAGGACATACAAGATCGATCTATGGATCGCGAGGACGTGCCCCGACACGTGACGACAGCTATCTATTCGGATGTGACAAGCCTAGTCATACCCGGGCCGAAAACCGCAGACGGACTCCATCGGAGCTATGACGCAATGTGGCCCAATATATAGGCGCCGCACACCCTCTGTGCTTCATAGATGAAGTAATGGAGCACGAATTCCCAGAAGGGTTTAAACCCGTGAATATCGAATCATATGATGAAACAACTGATCCTGCGGTATGGATCGAGGATTTCCTTCTCCATATCCACATGGCCCGCGGAGATGACCTTCATGCCATCAAACACCACCCACTAAAAATCAAAGGGCCAGCTCGGTACTAGCTAAACAGTATTCCTGAAATCTCTATTGCCAGTTGGGAGGATTTGAAAGACGCCTTTCGTGACAACTTCCAAGGTACATATGTCCGGCCACTAGATGCCAATGACTTAAGTCACATTGTCCAGCAGCCTGGAGAGTCAGCCAGGAAGCTCTGGACTAGCTTCTTAGTTAGAAAGAACAAAATTGTCGACTGTCCGGACGTGGAAGCCCTAGCAGCCTTCAAACATAGCGTCCGGGACGAGTGGCTCGCCCACCACATCGGTCAAGAAAAACCAAAATCCATGTCAGCCCTTACCGCTCTGATGACCCGCTTTTGCGCGGGAGAAGACAGCTGGCTCGCTCGTAGAAGCAACAGCGCTAGCGATCTGGGCACTTCCGAAGTCCGAGACGGCAATGGCAAACCACGACACAGCAAACACAAATGTCGCAATGATAATGAAAGAACGCACGACACAGTTGTCAACGCCGGATTCACCGGCCCCAAGCCCGGTCAACGGAAAAAGCCATTCAAGGCAAACAGAGACGGACCATCCAATTTAGACAAGATATTGGATCGGCCCTGCCAGATTCATGGCAACCCCGATAAACCAACTAATCACACCAACAGAAGTTGTTGGGTCTTCAAGTAGGCCGACAAGGTCAACGCCGAACACAAGGGGAAGATGCCGCCCGGTGATAGCGATGACGAAGAGACTCACCAATCAAATACCGGGGGTCAGAAGCAATTTCCCCCCGAAGTAAAAATAGTGAACGTGGTATATGTGACACACACCTCTACAGGGGAGCATGAGAAGAACTCCCTACGGACTGAGAATCATACTACGGTTACTTTAGCCGAAGAACAAAGCGGCCTTATTAAACCACATGCCTTGTCGGCCATTAAGCCGCCATTCAAGGCAAATTATGTTTTTTATCATTTACCTACTCGAGGATGAGCAGGAATTAAGCTTGGGGATGCTGATACGTCTCCGTCGTATCTATAATTTTTGATTGTTCCATGCCAATATTATACAACTTTCATATACTTTTGGCAACTTTTTATACTATTTTTGGGACTAACATATTGATCCAGTGCCCAGTGCCAGTTCCTGTTTGTTGCATGTTTTTGTTTCGCAGAAAATCCATATCAAACGGAGTCCAAATGGGATAAAAACTGACGGAGATTTTTTTGGAATATATGTGATTTTTTGGAAGAAGAATCAACGCGAGACGATGCCCGAGGGGGCCACGAGGCAGGGGGGTGCGCCCCAGGAGGTCAGGCGCTCCCTGGGCCCTCGTGGCCACCCCGTAATGCGGTTGGTGCCCTTCTTGCTCCGCAAGAAAGCTAATATCTGGGTAAAAAACGTGTCCAAATTTCATCCCACTCGGAGTTACGGATCTCCAGGAATTTAGGAAACGGTGAAAGGGAAGAATTAGGGAACGTAGAAACAGAGAGAGACAGAGAGACAAATCAAATCTCGGAGGGGCTCTCACCCCTCCGCCACCATGGAGGCCATGGACCAGAGGGGAAACCCTTCTCCCATCTAGGGAGAAGGTCAAGGAAGAAGAAGAAGAAGGGGGGCTCTCTCCCCCTCTCTCCCGGTGGCGCCGGAACGCCGCCAGGGCCATCATCGTGTGACGGCGATCTACACCAACACCTCCGTCATCTTCACCAACATCTTCATCACCTTCCCCCATCTATCTATAGCGGTCCACTCTCCCGCAACCCGATGTACCCTCTACTTGAACATGGTGCTTCATGCTTCATATTATTATCCAATGATGTGTTGCCATCCTATGATGTCTGAGTAGATTTTCGTTGTCCTATCGGTAATTGGTGAATTGCTATGATTGGTTTAATTTGCTTGTGGTTATGTTGCTGTCCTTTGGTGCCCATCATATGAGCGCACGCGTGGATCACACCATATGGTTAGTTGTATGTTGATAGGACTATGTATTGGAGGGCATGAGTGACAGAAGCTTCAACCTAGCATAGAAATTGATGCATACGGGATTGAAGGGGGACCAATATATATTAATGCTATGGTTAGGTTTTACCTTAATGAACGTTAGTAGTTGCGGATGCTTGCTAATAGTTCCAATCATAAGTGCATAGAATTCCAAGTCAGGGATGACATGCTAGCAGTGGCCTCTCCCACATAAAACTTGCTATCGGTCTAGTAAAGTAGTCAATTGCTTAGGGACAATTTCGCAACTCCTATCACCACTTTTCCACACTCTCTATACTAACTTTATTGTTTCTTTATCTAAAAAGCCCCTAATTTTTATTTACGCTCTCTTTATTATCTTGCAAACCTATCCAAAAACACCTACAAAGTACTTCTAGTTTTATACTTGTTCTAGGTAAAGCGAACGTCAAGCGTACGTAGAGTTGTATCGGTGGTCGATAAAACTTGAGGGAATATTTGTTCTACCTTTAGCTCCTCGTTGGGTTCGACACTCTTACTTATCGAAAGAGGCTACAATTGATCCCCTATACTTGTGGGTTATTGTCGGTGACAAAACCGGCGGATCTCGGGCAGGGGGTCCCGAATTGTGCGTCTAAGGCGGATGGTAACAGGAGGCAAGGGACATAATGTTTACCCAGGTTCAGGCCCTCACGATGGAGGTAATACCCGACTTCCTGCTTGATTGATCTTGATGATATGAGTATTACAAGAGTTGATCTACCACGAGATCGGAGAGGCTAAACCCTAGAAGCTAGCCTAAGGAATGATTGTTGTTGAACTACGGACTAAAACCCTCCGGTTTATATAGACACCGGAGGGGCTAGGGTTACACAGAGTCGGTTAAAAGGGAGGAGATCTACATATCCGAATCGCCAAGCTTGCCTTCCACGCAAAGGAGAGTCCTGATACGTCTCCAACGTATCTATAATTTTTGATTGTTCCATGCTATTATATTATCTGTTTTGGATGCTTATGGGCTTTATTTTACACTTTTATATTATTTTTGGGACTAACCTATTAACCCAGATCCCAGTGCCAGTTTCTGTTTTTTTCCTTGTTTTAGAGTATCACAGAAAAGGAAAATCAAACGGAGTCCAATTGACCTGAAACTTCACGAAACTTAATTTTGGACCAAAAGAAGTGCACGGAGTACCGGAGATGGACCAGGAGAGTCCCGGGCTGCCGACGAGGGTGGGGGGCGTGCCCACCCCCCTGGGCGCGCCCCCTGCCTCGTGGACAGCCCAGAGGTCCACCGACGTACTTCTTCCTCCCATATATACCCATATACCCTAAAAACTTCGGGGAGAAGAATAGATCGGGAGTTCCGCCGCCACAAGCCTTCGTAGCCATCGAAAACCAATCTAGACCCGTTCCGGCACCCTGCCGCAAGGGGAATCCCTCTCCGGTGGCCATCTTCATCATCCCAGCGCTCTCCATGACGAGGAGGGAGTAGTTCTCCCTCGGGGCTGAGGGTATGTACCAGTAGCTATGTGTTTGATCTCTCTCTCTCTCTCTCGTGTCTTGAGGTGATACGATCTTGATGTATCACGAGCTTTGCTATTATAGTGGGATCTTATGATGTTTCTCCCCCTCTACTCTCTTGTAATGGATTGAGTTTTCCCTTTGAAGTTATCTTATCGGATTGAGTCTTTAAGGATTTGAGAACACTTGATGTATGTCTTGCGTGGGATACCCGTGGTGACAATGGGGTATTCTATTGATTCACTCGATGTATGTTATCGTGATCAACTTGCGGGTTCTGCCCATGAACCTATGCATACGGGTTGGCACACGTTTTCGTCTTGACTCTCCGGTAGAAACTTTGGGGCACTCTTTGAGGTTCTATGTGTTGGTTGAATAGATGAATCTGAGATTGTGTGATGCATATCGTATAATCATACCCACGAATACTTGAGGTGACATTGGAGTATCTAGGTGACATTAGAGTTTTGGTTGATTTGTGTCTTAAGGTGTTATTCTAGTACGAACTCTAGGGTTGTTTGTGACACTTATAGGAATAGCCCAACGGATTGATTGGAAAGAATAACTTTGAGGTGGTTTCATACCCTACCATAATCTCTTCGTTTGTTCTCCGCTATTAGTGACTTTGGAGTGACTCTTTGTTGCATGTTGAGGGATAGTTATGTGATCCAATTATGTTATTATTGTTGAGAGAACTTGCACTCACTACAAAAAAATACACTTCCATGATGATACATGTCTGTCACAGTAGGTCACTTTTTTTTGTCATGCATGTACATCCATGACAAATTTATGACACAATCAAGATAGTCATACCTGTGCTGTCATAGAAGTGTTCCATGACATTACCAAAATTATCATCATGGAAGTGTCCACTTCCATGACGATAAATCGCGCGTCACAGAAGTGCTTTCGTCAAGGGTGACCGACACATGACATCCACCGTAATGGAATGCCGTTAAGCTATCGGGTCGGGTTTTGGATCCGATAACCCGTTAACAGCCCCGACAAATGGGGATTTTCCACGTGTAAAATCATCATTGGCTAGAGGAAACACGTGTCGGCTCATCGTCGGGACAGATGTCATCCACTCACTGGACAGAAGGCGCCTATGATACGTCGACACGTGGCACGGCCCAACAAGTTTAAATGGGCCGGCCCAACTAAAGGCCCATGTTGACACACGAACACGTCACGTGTACCCTTGACGCCGGGGGTGATGCACCGCAGCTCATGTCGAAGGAGACCCGACCGACAGTGCGATAAGCAAGACAGTCGACAGACGCTTTTGCAGACCCGAAAACCCCACACCCCCGGGAGGGACCCCATCAGGGAGTGCGGCGCCTATGGGCTGCCCTAGGTCGATTCGCTCGCCCCTAGAGCCTAGGGGTTCGCAGCTCTCAAAAACGAAGAACAACGAAGAACGAGATAGAAAAACGGTGGAGAGATAAAACGTAGATGAAAAAGTAGTATATTGATTTGTTCGATTGTGTGTTGTTCAATCGGCCATGACCCCCAACATATATAAGAGGCGGCTGGACTTCCCGTACAAGCAAAGGATTCATCTAGGCTTTCCTTACAAAAAATTACATCAATTCACGTCCTAGAGTCCTAGTTCTATTCCAACTCGGATTCAGTCTGAATCTGGCCCAACTTCTGTCTTCCTCCTTGCGCGGGCCGCCGAGCTTGCATATGACCTCCGATCAAGATGGCCCAAATATGAACCTTGTGCCCCTCGACGAGACGAACAATCCTTATGTTGAACACTTTTCCAAATAAGACCATCTTGAATATTCTATGAAGCCATCTTTAATATCCAGTCGGACTCGGTCATGTAACGGACTGGATTATCCGAGTCTCATAGTGAACTTACAGGCCGTATACTATCTCATATGATAATGACTCCAAAATGAAAGTTTACCGTTTTGACGATGCGCACAACTTCGTGTTGATCACTTTTCCATCCGAGGTCATCTGAATTACCTTCCGGGCACATCTTCAGTTTCACTCGGATCCGAGCTCATCCACTCGGATATTAGAGTTTTTCATCCGACTGGACCTTTTAACTCGGATGTTGGAGTCTTTCACTCGGAAGACAATATTTCACTCGGATGCCTATAATTTCACTCGGAAGACAATCTTTCACTCGGATGACTATATTTCGCTCGGAAGGCAATATCTTACTCGAACGTCAAGTTTTCATTCCGATGGTAATCTTTTCACTCGGAATAACTTCACTCGGATGATAATTTCACTCAGATTACTATATTTTCACTCGGAAGCCAATCTTTTACTCGATCGATAAGTTTTCCACTCGACCTTTTACTCGACCGGTAGGTTTTCACTCGGATGGTAAACTTTTCACTCGGATTTGCCGACTGAAAACACAGCCTGATCTTGATTTGCCTCTCCAGGTTGCATGCGACCTCGGATTGAGACAAATTTTATATGAAAAACGATCGGCTCGACAAGACAAAACTTTTTCATGTTGAAGGTTTTTTGATTAAAGGCCGTCTTGATGGCCGAATTACTCGCGCAACCTATCAGACAAGTGTCTGACACCTCGCGCCATATTTCCGTTGAGGTTTGGTCTGCAGTATATTGCCTCTAACTTTTGCATATGAACTCGGATTGAGATGATTTATATATCAAAATTGATTGCCTCGACGAGACGAAGACAATTCCTTAAGAGTGCTCCTTCATCCGAGGTCATCTTGAAGACGTGATTGGCCAAAAACCACTCGGAACATTGAATTATGCCACTCGGAGTATAGTTTCGGTCCGTAAGATAAAGTCGAATGAATATAACCAAAACATCAAAGTGGTTCCACTCGGCGACGTGAATATTTTCATGCTAAAAACCCGTTCACTCGAGAACATCTTAATTGCAATCTGTATCTTGCCAAAATCAGGTGTCAACACATGCCCCCCTGTTTTTCGGCAAAGCTTGCACGCTGAAAAATAATATGCATAGTGTTTGTTCTAAGGACGATATCAACACTCCATCGGCCATTTATTTTTCTCAGGGCGATAATTATGTATCGGCCATGTTTTTGCTAAGGGCGATAATCGTATATCGGCCATTGCCTACTTAGGCTTCCTGCCACACACTCGGGTGGTACTTCTTCAAATATTATCTTTTATTGGTTTGTGCCCACAATTTCTTTCAATTATAGCAAAGAGAGCATACTCTTTTATCGTCAAATAGCACATGTGACGCACAATATTTCACGTTTGGTCCAGCCACTGGCAGGCACCAAAAGGACATGTGTTTGTAAGGCACGAGCATAAATCCAAAAAAAGACAAGTTGAAGAATCAAACTCACGACCTAAAAACTTGACCATTGGGTGCTGGCCAGTCGAATAAACTGGTCTTGCATACCAATGACCAGCACGAACGTTTAAGAACATACTGCATCATCATATTCAAACATTTTGATATTTTTTTTAAAATTTTCCAAAAATAAATTACTATTCATCCATGAAAACCTCAACAATCTTTTCACAGAAGTCAGAGAATATAGCAGTCATACATCTTTGAATGCTAGCAGGTGCATTACATAAACCAAAAGGCATACATCTATAAGCAAAGGTCCCGAAAGGGCAAGTAAAAGTTGTATTTTCTTGATCCTCTTTTGACATAGGTATTTGAGAGAAACCAGAATAACCATCTAAAAGCCAAAATGTGGATGTTTGGACAGTCTTTCTAGCATTTGATCAATAGAAGGTAAAGGGTAATGATCCTTTTTAGTAGCTTTATTTAATTTGTGGAAATCAATTACAATTCTATAACCTATAACAATTCTTTGTGGGATCAATTCATCTTTATCATTAGGAACAACAGTAATACCTCCCTTCTTAGGGACACAATGGACAGGACTTACCCACTGACTATCAACAATGGGATAAATTATACCTGCCTCCAGAAGATTTAGTATTTCTTTTCTTACCACTTCTTTCATCTTAGGATTTAACCGTCGTTGGTGATCAACAACCGGTTTCGCGTGTTTCTCCAATTTTATTTTGTGCTGGCATAGACTGGGACTAATGCTCTTAAAATCATCAAGAGTATATCCAATAGCAGCACGATGCTTCTTCAGAGTTTTCAATAATTTCTTTTCTTCATGCTCTGAAAGGTTAGCACTAATAATAACAGGATATATCTCTTTCTCATCAAGATAAGCATACTTAAGACTATCATGTAAAGGTTTAAGCTCAAACACGGGGTCACCCTTGGGTGGAGGAGGATCCCCTAAAATTTCAACAGGCAAGTTGTATTTCAAAATAGGTCCCTGCTTAAAGAATACTTCATCTATTTACCTTTTTTCATCCATAAACATATCATTTTCATGGTCTAGCAAATATTGTTCTAAAGGATCATTAGGAGGCACGACAATAGAAGCAAGACCAATAATTTCATCTTTACTAGGCAATTATTTTTCATGGGGTTGTCTACGAAATTTAGCAAAATTAAACTCATGAGATATATCCCCTAAACCAACAGAAACAATATCCTTATTGCAGTCTATCTTAGCATTAACAGTATTCAAGAAGGGTCTACCAAATATAATGGGACAAAAGTTATCTTGTGGGGAACCAAGAACACGAAAATCAGCAGGATATTTAACTTTCCCACACAATACTTCAACATCTCTAACAATCCCCACTGGTGAAATAGTGTCTCTATTGGCAAGCTTAACTGTAACATCAATTTCCTCTATCTCAGCGGGTGCAATATGATGCATAATTTCTTTATATAAGGAATGAGGTATTGCACTTGCACTACCACCCATATCACATAAGCCATGATAGCAATGATCTCCTATTTTAATAGAAATAATAGGCATGCCTACAACAGGTCTATGTTTATTTTTAGTATCGGGTCTAGCAATTCTTGCAGCTTCATCACAGAAGTAAATAACATGCCCATCAATATTATCGGCTAAGAGATCTTTAACCATAGCAATACTAGGTTCAAGTTTAATTTGTTCAGAGGGAGTAGGTGTTCTAGTATTACTCTTATGAACCACAGTTGAAGCTTTAGCATGATCCTTTACTCTAACAGGGAAAGGTGGTTTCTCAATATAAGCAGTAGGAACAACATGATCATTATAAGTGATAGTCTTTTCTTCAACTTTATTAGGTGCATCTACTTTTACTTCAATGGGAGGATTATATTAAAACCACTTCTCCTTAGGGAGATCAACATGAGTAGCAAAGGATTCACAGAAAGAAGCTACTATCTCAGAGTCAAGTCCATATTTAGTGCTAAATTCATGGAAAGCATCGGTATCCATAAAGGATTTAACACAATCAAACTTAGGTGTTATATCTGACTCCTTACCTTCGTCGAGCTCCCAATCTTCAGAGTTTCATTTAATTCTTTCCAATAAATCCCATTTGAATTCAATAGTCTTCAACATAAAAGAAGCAGTACAAGAAGTATCGAGCATGGAGCGATTATCGAGAGAAAGTCGAGCATAAAAATTTTGAATAATAATTTCTATTGAGAGCTCATGATTGGGGCATGAATATAACATTGACTTAAGCCTCCCCCAAGCTTGAGCGATGCTTTCTCCTTCGCGAGGCCAAAAATTATGTATATAATTGCGATCACGATGAACACGATGCATAAGATAAAACTTCCGATGAAATTCCAATTTCAATCGGTTGTAGTTCTATGAGCCCATATCATCACATAGCCTAAACCATGTCAATGCCTTTCCCTTCAAATATAAAGGGAAGACCTTCTTCTTGATAACATCCTCAGGCATACCTGCAAGCTTAAATAATCCACAAACTTCATCCACATAGATTAGGTGCAAATCGGGATGTAATGTTCCATCACCTGTGAAAGGATTAGCTAGCAGTTTCTCTATCATACCCAAAGGAATTTCAAAGTAAACATTTTCAGTAGGTTCAGTAGGTTGAGGACCAACTATTTGCTCTACTGGTCGGGGTGAATATACCCCGAACAAGCCCCTCAAAGGATTATGTTCCATAGTAACAAGTGACAGTAAATTTCAGCACACTATATAAATTTTTCCTTACCAACGTCCACCTACCAAAGGCGCTTCACTCCCCGGCAACGGCGCCAGAAAAGAGTCTTGATGACCCACAAGTAGGGGGGATCTATCATAGCAGAAGGAAATGATAAGCGGTTTTCAGCGAGGTATTCTCTGCAAGCACTGAAATTATCGGTAACAGATAGTTTTGTGATAAGGTAATTTGTAACGACTAACAAGTAATAAAAGTAAATAAGGTGCAGCAAGATGGCCCAATCCTTTTTGTAGCAAAGGACAAGCCTGGACAAACTCTTATATAAAGGAAAGCGCTCCTGAGGACACATGGGAATTATCGTCAAGCTAGTATTCATCACGTTCATATGATTCGCGTTCGGTACTTTGATAATTTGATATGTGGGTGGACCGGTGCTTGGGTACTTTCCTTACTTGGACAAGCATCCCACTTATGATTAACCCCTATTGCAAGCATTCGCAACTACAACAAAAGTATTAAGGTAAACCTAACCATAGCATGAAACATATGGATCCAAATCAACCCCTTACGAAGCAACTCATAAACTAGGGTTTAAGCTTCTGTCACTCTAGCAACCCATCATCTACTTATTACTTCTCAATGCCTTCCCCTAGGCCCAAACAATGGTGAAGTTTCATGTAGTAGACATTCACATGACACCACTAGAGGAAAGACAACATACATCTCATCAAAATATCGAACGAATACCAAATTCACATGACTACTTATAGCAAGACTTCTCCCATGTCCTCGGGAAGAAACGGAACTGCTCAAAAAACATATTCATGTTCATAATCAGGGAGGTATTAATATGCATAATGGATCTGAACATATGATCTTCCACCAAGTAAACCAACTAGCATCAACTACAAGGAGTAATCAACACTACTAGCAACCCACGGGTACCAATATGAGGCTTTGGGGCAAAGATTGGATACAAGAGATGAACTAGGGTTTGAGAGGAGATGGTGTTGGTGAAGATGTTGATGGAGATTGACCCCCTCCCATTGAGAGGATCGATGGTGATGATTTCCCCCTCCCGGAGGGAAGTATCCCCGGTAGAATAGCTCCGTCGAAGCCCTAGATTGGTTCCTCCAAGGTTTCGCCTCGTGGTGGAGGAGTTTCATCCTGTGAGCTTGCTTACGATTTTTTCCTCGACGAAAGACTCCATATAGCCAAAGATAGGCATCAGAGTGCTGCCAGGGGGCCCACGAGGTAGGGGGCGCGCCCAGGGGGTAGGGCGCGCCCCCACCCTTGTGGATGGTGGGTGGCCCCCTCTGGTACTTCTTTCGCCCAATATTTTTTATATATTGTGAAACGTGCTCCCGTGAAGTTTCAGGACTTTTGGAGATGTGCAGAATAGGTCTCTAATATTTTCTCCTTTTCCAGCCCACAATTCCAGCTGCCAGCATTCCCCCTCTTCATGTAAACCTTGTAAAATAATAGAGAGTAGGCATAAGTATTGTGACATAATGTGTAATAACATCCCATAATGCATTAAATATCGATATAAAAGCATGATGCAAAATGGACGTATCAGCCTGCCGTTGCCATCTCTGGCTTCGGAGGTGCCAGTGTCACTGGTGTTGTTGCTTTTACGAGCTAGCCAGCTATCTTCACCCACACAAAAGTGGGTCATAAGTGCGGTGAGGGCTGCCATGGACTTCGGTTTTTCTGGGTCGAGGTGTCGGGTAAGCCACTCGTCACTGATGCTGTGTTTAAAGGCCACGAGGGCTTCGGCATCCGGACAATCAACAATTTGGTTCTTTTTAGTTAAGAACATGGTCCAGCGTTTCTGAGCTTACTCTCTGGGTTGCTGGACTATGTGAATAAGGTCATCGGCGTCCGGAGGCCAGACGTAGGTACCTTGGAAGTTGTCTCTAAAGGCATCCTCCAGGTCTTCCCAGCTACCAATTGAATTCTCTAGGAGGCTGTTTAGCGAGTGCTGTGCTGGTACTTTCATTTTCAAGGGAAGGTACTTGATGGCGTGGAGATCGTCCCCACAGGCCATGTGGATATGGAGAAGAAAATCATCAATCCATACCGTGGGATCTATCATTCCATCGTATGATTCAATGTTCACGGGTTTAAACCCTTCTAGGAACTGGTGCTCCATGACCTCATTAGTGAAGCATAAGGGGTGTGCGGGGCCTCTGTATCGAGCGACGTGAAGATGATGTTCGGATGAACTCTGTATGCGGTTTTTGGCCCTGGTGAGGTTATGCCTGTCAGGCCAAGCATGACAGTCGTCTTCTCGTGTTGGGGCGCGTCGCCTTGATCTGTAGATTGATCTTGTTTGTCCTGCTCTATTATTTAGGTCTTGTCGTAAGTCGTAGGTGTATCCTGGAGCCGATGTCTCTCTGCCCGTACGGCGAGGTGGTGCGGGTTGGTGTTCGGCGTGGGTGGCCTCTTTGTCTCGCCCACGTGGAGGCCGGTCTGGTTCATCAGCGCGATCATCTTTCGATAGGATTGGCTTGACAGCCTCGTCATCGAATTGTGGCAGTAGCCGACGCTTCGGATAAGTTTTTGTTGGGTGTTGAAGTCCATATTCTTCGGCAGCTAGGACCTGAGTCCATCCGTCGTTGAGTGTATCATGTTCAGCTTGGAGCCGCTGCTGCTGCTTTTTTTAGGCTTCTTGCTGTGGTGATTAGTTGGCGCTTAAAGCGCTCCTGCTCGAGGGGTTCCGCTGGTACGATGAAATCTTCGTTGCCGAGGCTAATGTCGTCCTCGGAGAGTGGTAGATAGTTACTATCTTCCGAATCCTCGTTCCTGACTGTATCGTCGGGGTTAACTTGCCTCTCCTCCACATCATACTGTTCGGATGTGGGCTCGACGGGGGCTTCAGGGTCTTCGATGTCCTCTGGAGTGTTATCGTATCCGGTACCAGTATTATTGTATTTGCCACGACGCGATTTTGAGCGGCGTCGCTGTCGACACTTCAGCAGTGCCTCATCGGGCTTTTCCTCCCCCGGATCTTTGCTGCCAGCACCGTCATCCTCCTTGGGTGTGTCCACCATGTACACGTCGTATGTGGAGGTGGTCGTCCAACGTCTGGTAAACAGCGGGTCTCAGCCTTGTGCGTCTCCGGCATCGCCGTCCAAGCCGTCGATGTCTTCGGAGGTGTAATCCAGCATATCGGTTAAGTCCTCAATAGTGGCTATGAAGTGGGTGGTGGGTGGGACGTAAAATTCCCTGTTTTCAGCCCCTAGTCCGGGCTCGACATAGTTCGGAGGTGATTCCTCTGTGATGGCGAGGGACCGCATCAAGTCTAGAGCCTCGTTTAAGACCGAGGGTTGGACAGGGAAACGAGAGTCCGCGGGGCTGGCCAGGGCAAAGGCCTCTTGGCCATGCTTGCTGAGCGTGGGCTTCAACAGTTCGGAGTTAGAATCCGGGGGAGAGTCTGGTCTTTCCATAACGGGGGGGACCCATCCTGACTCCGGGCTAGCCGAAGACAAAGTCAGCTCCAGATCCCCGATTATGAGTTTCATAGCTGAGAGTCCGGCGGGCTTCAAACTCCCATGTTTGGACCTGGCAATTTGCTCCGGATCTAAGGCCAGAGTGGTGATCGGGGCCGCGAACCCTCCGAAGATCAAATCTCCTCGGATATCAGCGACATGGTTTATGTTCCTGAAACTGATCTGATGACCAGGGGCGTAGCTGTCAATATGTTTGAGGTGTCCAATTGAGTTGGCACGCAGAACGAAGCCGCCAAACACAAAAATCTGGCCGGGGAGGAAAACTTCCCCGAAAACGGCATCATTGATGATGATCGAACGAGCCATCCATCCTCTGTTGACGGCAAAGTGGAACTCCCAATGGAAGCACCAATGTCGGTATCAAAACCGGCCGATCTCGGGTAGGGGGTCCTGAACTGTGCGTCTGTGGATCGAAGGAAACAGGAGACGAGGGTGACACAATGTTTACCCAGGTTCGGGCCCTCTTAATGGAGGTAAAACCCTACGTCCTGCTTGATTGTATTTGATGAGTATAGGGGTTATAAGAGTTGATCTACCTCGAGGTCGCAATGGCTAGACCCTAGATGTCTAGTCTATGTGATTTGTCTTGGCCCCTATAGACTAAACCCTCCGGTTTATATAGACACCGGAGGGGTCTGAGGTTGTACAGAGTCGGTTTATGGAGAAAGGAAATAATACATCTGAACGCTTGGCTTGCCATCCACGCGAAGGAGAGTCCCATCCGGACACGGGGAAAGGTCTTCTCCCTTATATCTTCACGGCCCATAAGTTCAGCCCATAACAAATAGCCCGGACACCAGAGGACCCCTTAGTCCTGGACTCCCTCAGCCCGTACTATTGTAGCACTTGTTCCGCCCTGTGGAAGGAGAGGAGCATGGTGGGGTTGCCAAACAGAGCTTCCAAACTTCCTTTTGCTTTCTTATTAAGACGTGACACTTGCACCATCGATACACCGTGTCTGCCAACGTGTTCTTAGGTAAAACCCGTCACCCGAGATCCCAACGGGAGAACACATGACTATATCCGAAACGACAACTTTTGAAGCTTTCCTGTTTATCACTATGCAACATTCTTCCTAGCAGTATGCTCTCGAAATGGTTGTTAACCCCACCAAGCAAGCTAAAAGGCATGTCGTATGTGTGGTACTGAACGTCACAACATCACAAAAACTTCAACCTACTAGCCCCTGTTGTCCACATCAAATTTCTTATCCTACTAGAAGCATCTGCCCCCACCCTAAACAAAGAATTGGGGGTTCTTCGCACCAATTTCATCAAAAACTTAAAAAAAACAAAGTCCCGACTTTGGAGACCTTGTTTCGTTAAGGGCACATCCTCAACAGTCCCGAAGACCCCTCCAATTATGTTGTACACTTTGCTTATGTTGATGATGTTCTTCGGTAGGCTCCGGAGCAGGCCCTTTATGTACACGTCAATGTGTTTGTGTGATGGCCAGTGCAAGATCTCCCTACAGTTTGGATCAATATTCAAAAATATCATTCGATTAATTGATTTGATTTATCACTTATCGGTGTGTGACCGCTAAGATTACAACATATCTTTGTTATTTAACATTTGTGCCAATTTATCGCCCTGACAAGCGATTAATCGGCCGGGCCCCATGGCAAAAACACCAAAATAGGGTCTCCCTGTCACTAGCCTTCCGCATATCACTCTTCATTCCTCATTCCACAGGACATGCGTTGTTGTGTTGTCCAATTTTATTTGTCATTAACTCCTTTTTTGACATGTAATATGAAGTTATGTATTGAAATAGTGTTGTCATAATTAAATGGTTAGAACACACTGATGATTGTTTCCATTTTTACCTTATTAGTTCCATGAACCAGAGAGTTGCAAGCATAAACTGACCGATTAATAGCCAATTGATAAAATCGATTAATTGTCTGATTTCTGATTAATCTGTAATCTCCAGCCGACCGACACACTAACGATAAGTGATATCCTCAACATTGGTTTGGGGTCATGACTTGGTTATGCTTCACCCGATGCTTCGTTATGTACCACCCATTATCTGAAGTCCTTAGCAGCCTAATCATCGCGGGGAACTCGCAACGACAAGACCTTGTATTCTCGCGCAAGGGCTTCCCTTGGTCCACAACATTTCCAAGAACAATTTTAGCATCACAAAAAGTCTGGAGCAGATCAAAAAGAAGAAGCAGGGCAAGCAGATCTGCCTTTTACCGAGCAGCCGCAAACAATCACCTGCATGGTCTTCTGTTTCTCCTGACGATTCAACCGGCTCTTCCTGTACCTTATGCTGAACCCGTGTTCCTAGGAATACAAATTGTAAAAATCGTATGCCTCAGTCAATGAGTCAAACATTGTGCCCAATTCCTGTTTTTGTTCTTAAATGAGGGCTTAACTAAGAAGAAAAGAATTGCCCAGTAAATTAACGAAAAACTGGGCAAAAACTGACAATTCCGGATTAACTACTTCGTATCCGTCTCCTTCTGCGAAACCCTGTTTGGACTTCTCGAGAGCCCCCATCCTCGCAGGCACGACGTGCACTCGCTTGGATTCGCTCCCATGCGAACCCTGCAATAAAAGCAGACCCAACAAATGTCCCAAGATGCCTTTTTCAGGGAAACGTCAACAAGGGAGGTGCGACAGAGCATCAGTTTGAAGTTTAATATTGGCCTGAATTTATAACACTACACCATCAGAGCGAACACAGATTTATTTGCAGCCAAGCCGATGCACGCGCACGAGCTAGAGTTTTCTTTGCCTCAGAAGAGCGCACACCAAGGGAAAAATATGCCCCAATTCAACAACATTATTGATCGTGATTTTTTTGGAGAGCACTTACAAACCTGTTGTTGCAGCCCCAGACTAACTCTTGCTCTCTCTCTGGCTCAAACCAAGGAAGAAGAAAGAAAAAAGTAGGGGAGGACACGGTGGACATAGATGGATTCCTGGGGGCGAACGCCTGCTGCTCATACAGCCCGCCGCTCGTACATTGTGCTCTTGGCTCACACCACGCACAGGCGCACACACACGCTACACACACGTCCTGCATAGACCGCACCTGGCGCACCCAACACTAGTCGTCATCGCTCAGGCATAGCTTATTGCCAACACTCATCCCCTAAGCCATGACCTTGTCATCGTCGAAGTTGTTGCAGCTCCTATTATTGTCGCCGTCATGGCTGTGACCCAGCCCACGGACCCGACCCGACGCATCGACGTCGGTCGCACCGTGCTCCGTCACGACCCCAGCGACATACGCCGAGCTCCTTCTCCGCCGGCGACACACGCCTGACGTCCCTTTGCGCCCCGCACGTCCCACGCGCACCCAACGCGCCTGATGAGCCTGACCGCACCAGTGCGTCCCGCACGTCCCGCGCGCACCCGACGCGCCCGATGAGCCCGACCGTACCAGACCCTCACCGCGTGCCGCCTCCGCGTCCGCCATGGCAGCCGCCAGCGACAAACGCCGGAAGGATGTAGCCGAACTCGAGCACGGACTCGAGCACCACGGCGACATACGCCTCCTCCCAATGTCAACCGCACGCTCGTACACGCGCCCGCCGTCCCGACGCGCCCGACGCGTCTAGTGCGCCCCCATAACACGCACCGGTCGCGCCCGGCTCGCCGCCGCAGCTTATTGCCCTGCACCGCTGCGGCCTCAACCACAGCGCACCACCTCCATGCCGTCACGCCGCGCCACCGCAGGCTCTGCGCCACCACGTAGGTCCACCGCGGCCGCCACGGCTCCGTGCCAAGCGCCTCCACGGTTGTCGTGCAGAGCCGCCGCGACCTCTGCGCCATCATGCAGGTCCTCCGCGACCTCTTCGTCTCCGCGACCACTGTACTCTTCGCGCGCACGACATCACACCGCACAGCCGCGGACTCGCCGTGCGTCGCCGTCGCCACGCACTCGCCGCGCGCCGCAGCCGATGCCTCCATGTCGGCCGCGCACGCCACCGCGAGCCATTGCCGCCCCTCGAACCTTGTGACTCTGAATACCAATTGTTGTTGCAGCCCTAGACTAACTCTTGCTCTCTCTCTCTGGCTCAAACCAAGGAAGAAGAAAGAAAGAAGTAGGGGAGGACACGGTGGACATAGATGGATTCCTGGGGACGAACGCCTGCTGCTCGTACAGCCCGCCGCTCGTACATTGTGTTTCCACCAGAGCACAAACTCTTGGCTCACACCATGCACATGCGCACACACACGCTACACACACGCGCCCTGCATAGACCGCACCTGGCGCACCCGACGCTAGTCGTCATCGCTCGGGCATGGCTTATTGCCAACAAAACCCTCTAACTCCCATTGGCGACATCCGTCCCATCGTCACACACATGCTTTTCCCAACAGATTATGCTGGACTGCACTTTCAGGGGGAAAACTAAATTTTATTTTCTTGGTAGTTATGCAGATGAAGGGAATTTCTAGCTACTCATGGTTAAACTGACAAAACGACCAGTCGGAACAAATCGATCCGCTACTTAATTGATGTCTCCCACATGAACCACTTATCCAGCGCCTTGGTCAGCAAAAGAACCTACTGCTATCACCACCCCAAACGAACAATTTTTCATCCATATACAGAACTAAACGCAATTTCTGATAGTCAGCAGCAAATGCCAGACCATGTAAAACAGATACGCAAAATACCTTTTAATCCACTGAGGCGTTTTTGGATCTCTGCAGAGCGCCGTCTCTACTGTCCTCGGCCCACTGTTAACGATTGGCAACCTGCACGCGAAAGCAAACACCGAAAAAAGCACATCCGGCTCACGAACGAGGGTGCATGTTCATGCCCGGCGCATAGAACCTAGTCCCTCCGCCGCCAATGCACGACGGCTGCTTGGTGGCAAAGGACGGGGGCGCCGGCGGAAGTAATGTTTTGAGGACAGCGAGGGACAAACCTGCAATCTCCGGGGCACGCCCATGGCGGTTGCCATCGCCTATCCAATCGCCTCCCCTCCATCCCCTAGGGTCCGGAGAAATTTCAGGTGATACCAAATTTTAGGTGCTACCATGATGCAACTTTCTGGGTCATTGGATCTCAGATACGACGGCATCTTAAGAGCTATTATAACTGTGCGTAGTGTTGAAACATTGAATAGCTTTTTTGTTAAATGTTCAAGAACTCCGAGAACCGTCGGATCTCAGATCCAACTGGTCCCTGGACTCCGTATCATGGTAGCACCTAAGCCTTTGTATCACTAGATATCTTCCACCTAGGGTCCCTCCCTGGATTTTACACACATCGCCCTTTTGTTGTTAATCAATTTTTCCTTTTTAGGTGGTCTCACAGGGAAAATCCTGGACCATGGTCCAGCTAGACTTACGATCCTGGACTAGCGGCCCTTGTCCAATAGGGCCAGTCACCTGCATGCTGGCCCACTGCTGTCGGCTTTACGGGTATCTATATGTGTCGACCGCTTCCTACGTCCTTCACGGACGCCGCTAGTGGGAATACTTTGTTTTTCACAGCTCGCACACTACCCCATTCAATGCTCAAGCACCTACCGATCAAGCCAATTCGACGGCCCAGATAATAGTACTATATACATGTATGAGCCTTATGGCTATCATTTTCATGCCAATTTCAGCTCAGTTGGCCAACCTTTGCCATACACTATGTTCCTTGCCCAAAACTACTATCCGTTCCATGGCAACGGAAGTACACAAGGATGTATACAAGTCAGGCCCTCTGCGGTTGAGGTAATACCCTACTTCCTGTCTGTGATGTTGTTCTCTTGCGTAAGGTGTGATTAAGAATGTTGCAAATCATCAACCAGGTGCTCCAGGACACTTATATAGAGTGCGTCAACACTAAAGCTACAACGGCTGGTTATAAATGTTTTGTATAACGGCATTACTAAAAACCGACAATTTCTTGCCATTACAGATAGTAACTGAAATATTAAACAACTAGTGGAGGCTGCATATAACGCCTGTGTTTAATGCCTAGTGGAACATCCACACACAACGCCTCCTTAATTGCTCCTGGCCGTTGGCCTGCTGTAAAACCGACGTCTGATAAACCTACTAACGAGAGTACTGATTGACTGGCAATCAGGCTAGCGATTGTTTTCGGACTGGTGTCCACTTCGACTAGGACGCCACCCCCCCTGTTGTTGTTCTTGACTGGGTCCTTAGCATACATGGGCTTGGTCCTACATTGGCCTTTAGTTTGGCCTCCACAATGGTGAATTACCTCGTCAGGTTGATCGTCACAATCCTAACTAGTTACTCATAACTTACATTATAATATTGGAGACTAAGAATTCGGTTTTAGATTTCTTTTTGTTGTGTTGCATGGAACTTTTTTTTATAATCCACTGCCGTAAACATCGACAATAATAGAACAATTTGTTGTGGATATGAATTATCATGTTAAATCCACTGAAATGCAATCTAGCCTACAACTTACGTGCTTTTATTAAATTATTTATCTAGTTAGAGCTGTGGTTGTTGAACTCAATAAACTCTCCACTACACGCACTACTTTTGTTAGCAATGATATGCCATAATAATGACACACTTGTGTATACACATAATTACTTAATTATTTCTCACACAATATTTCTCAAGTTTGTAGAATATATTGTACTTCCCTTTTTATGAAGAAATTTATGCAATGATATCCCCTTGGAACAAAATAATATCTCACCATACAATTGTGATGGAGATACACTTATTTTCCCAAAAAAATGTGACATGAGTTGTTCAGATTGCTCCACAAAAGGAATAAGAATAAGATGGCCAAGAGAACAAGGCTGGTCAGTGTAGAGGGGCCAATGCTAAAATTATTTCTAGCAGTGATTCAGATATGTATGGTTGGGCAATACAAAGCACCTATTCCCTATGTGGGCAGGGCCAGCCCTGTGTTTCAGGAGGCCCTAGGCAAACTCGAAGACATGGGCCCTTATGTCCTAATATCATATATGTGTGTGTGTGTGTGTGTGTGTGTGTGTGTGTGTGTGTATGTGCTACATAAACTATATATAACTTAGTAAGAGTAACTTTCAACCACACATCTTTAGTTTAAAATTTGACTATAATAATTCAATTGACTCCATCGACAACAATAATAACCAAATTCAAACTAACTCCATCAACAACAATAATACTAAAAAGATAATTAAACTTTAAACTCGTTGGACAATGCCGATAACTTTACACCCATGAACTTTTCTTGAACACATATTACCACTGAAAGCTAGTAGCAAGGCTAACTATTATATAAAGAAGACAGTAGTTCGGCCGCCCTCTATCCTTGTATTGGAAGCCTTGCGTGTGTATATTATATATCGCATCGCCATCACCATGTGATGTTATTTTTATGTTGTTTCAGCAAGATGCTTTATGGAAATCATGTGTAGGCCTGTTCTATACTGGGCGATCACATAGATTTTTTATCTATTGTTTAGCTAAATAAGAGTCGATGGAATATTGTATATATCATTGTTCACATTCACCAACAACATACCTACGTATCTCATCTTGGATGCATTTTTTTTTTTTGAGAATCTCTTGGCTGTATTCTATGTCCTGACATATACTATATCAATTGTATGATTATTAACGGCAGCTCTCCCCAGCCGAAAAATTCTCATCGACGGCAAATTCCATCTTTAGCTTCTCCTCTCTGAAATAATCGGAGTTGAAATCTATTCGGCAGGAGAGCCTCTGGCTGGGGTCGCTTGAGTCGGCCACAAACACATATAGCACTGATGGCACATTCAGCTGGTCAGATATTTAGTCCCATTTAAGCAAGTCTTGCCGTCGCAGCTGAGCTCGGGAGACAAGCGCTGCGAACTGGTACACACGATATCACTTGGCGGTGACAGTTTTGCTGTAAAACACTCAAACTCCAACTCTCCAGCTTCTGCGAGTTCCTCGAGGGCAGCTTCCCCAACTCCTGAAATTTTACACTCCGTCCATCATGGCAGCCAGGAGTTCAACTCCAAGAGTTTTCGCGTTTAGCGTTGCTCCGGGCACAGAGTTGGCGGAGCTCGGAGCCAGATCGTTGCCAAACGCACCTTAAGATACGTGTAATCTGTAAATCATCTCATATTCTACATGTGCCTAAATATTTGTTTGCAGAAAAAGGGAAGATAGGGGTGCCGTGTTAGTTTAATCACATGTCATTCTTGCAGTTTATTGTAAAGTAAGAAATGATATGCACTTGCATAACACGAATTGATACATTATTTCTTGGAATAGAGTAACTCAAATTCGACAGAAATGATGAACATAACATATGACTAAGAAAACCAGTAGAAAAACAATGGAAAGGTGTGATGTATCAGTCGCCACACTACGACAAGCTAGACCCCACATACTAGATCTTTGGGAGCTTACAAACGCTCTCTAAAATCTCCAATGCTGTACTAGAACTCTTTCTCTTGAGGTTTTCATAGTCTTGGCTCGCCATTACTTCACCAAGTATTGTTGGAGATGCCATAAATTTGAGGCAAGCCTGTTTGAGATCATTACACTGATGTTGATCAGCTAGCGCATATGTAGTTGCCACTGTTTGTACATCAAGACAGCTGCAAAGAGTAGCCTCACATATGAGCTTCAACTTTTCAATTGCGTAGCGATCCGCAGCCTCGAGTAAGTGGCGTACAATCTCTTTTCTGTCCTCGTCATCAAAACCGTCGAAAGGAAGCACCAAGCAGTCTGTGTACACAAAATGTATGAGAGCCCTAAAAACGTCAGGTAACATATCTTCCACGATTACGGATGACCCGTCTTTCTCCATCATTGGTCCACAGAGCTGCGCCCTAAACACCTGTGACCTTGCCGCGAGCACTACCCTATGTGCAGGAAATGCTTCACCTTGGACGCAGAAGGTCACGTCCGCCCATTCTTTTGACTCTAGAAGATCTGCAAAATCAGTTGACAGTTCTGGTGGCGGCAGCTTCACTTGGGGTGATAATAAGTCACTGCAAGTCACCAGTGGATCTTTCATAACAGTGATGGAAAATTCAATCAAGAAGCGGTCAAATTCCACATATTCTGCTTCAAGCAAAGTTTTCCCCGTGACCTTCTCCCACCCTCCCATCCTATATTTTCCTTCTGCACTAGATAAGTTTAACACTCCGGTTTGAGTCCACTCTGTGCATTGTCCTCCTGGGGAGATCAAACGATAGCAAAATATTGCACTGACTTCTGCATTTTCGCTCATAAGCTCACCAAGAATAGAGATGTGGTTTTGGCTTTCAGCATTGATTCCTTGTGGGTAGAATCTAACTGACCAGTCATACCCACCAACTTGGAAGGCATGGGACCTTAGAAAATTGCCCAATCCAGTTTCCTTGATGAAACTATAGTTAGTAACCGCGAAGATGCAGGTCGAGTCTGCAGTTGCGAAGTCCATGTGCAATACAAGTGCCTGCAATTCCACACAAGATCTAATTAGCACACATATATGCTTCATTATTTTACAATAACAGAAATGTATGTACCAGTCCAAAGTTGTGACTCAATTATTGTAGGATGAACTGTCAATACATTACTCGGCCTGGACACAAGTTATGGACCAAACTCACCTTCCCGCAGCAAACAAGAGTTGCATCACAGGGCAGCATTATCTCTCTTTTCCTCTGGCTTTCACACAAAAAAGAGCTCCACCCGAATGTTTTGACTCCTAACATCAGAGGAAACGAACGTTGTTCCTCTGGTCTGCTATGGCGCTCCTCTCAATTAATTACTACAAACAAAATGGCACCGCAAGAAGACCAATTCCAACTGAACAGCCATTCGTACAATTTTTCCATTGGTAAAACTCCATGCATCTTTTTATTTTCGTGGAAAACTCCATGAATGTCCTTATAAACTGTACTTATACTACTTCTCACATAAAAAAACAAATCTATACGAACCATGCATGCATCTACCTTTGTAGTACTACTACTAGTCTCTACTGTGTCTACTGCTACTACTAGCTATGGATTGAATAACGGACCTTGGAGTTCAAGAGCGCAGTGGAATGACGACCAACGGTAGAAGGGATCCCAAAGCAAAATCCTGGCCGGCAGGCTTTCGAAGATTGGTAGAGATAAATGGAATCTCGTTGCTCACAAGGTAGCCAACTTAGGGAGAGAGATCAGTATTTCTCGCTCTGGGTAGTTTGTTCCTGCTAATGTGCGTGGTTGGGTTTTAAAGGATTGAAAACTTGCCTTCTCGTGATAATAATTGTGCGCTATCTATTGCAATCGGCAAATATTTAGATAATTTTAACGCCAGGCCAAACAATCCCATTACAATTAATACAATAAATGACCACTTATCTGTACATAAATATTCTGACAAAATTAACTGGCGACCATATATCTCCTGCGATATGTTCCGTAAATGCACAAAATCCTCACCAGTTTCTAGCAACTACTTCCTCTGTCTGGATTTATTAGCCTCCCTTGTATTACAGGTCAAACTTTGACCAAAATTGTAACTAGGGAGTGGTTTTTATAAACATAGACGCATTGCACCCACTTATCTATACCCTCCAACATTGCTTTGAAAAACTCTTCTTTTTGCACCTCGCAAATGATGAACGTATGGACTGCAAACTTCACAGTTAATAAAATTTTAGAACTACATTGTTGGAAAGAATGTTTGGATTGTTTTTCGGGTCCAATCTATATATACAAAATGAGATTTTTTTGTAAAGAAATACTACTCCTACCTCTGTAACAAAATATAAGTCAGTTTTGTAGGCTAAACTAGTCTACAAAAACATGTTATATTTTGATATGGAGGGAGTATTATATTAACTATTTATGTTGCACCAAACAATCTGGTGTTTGGTCACACATTGTAGTTTGAATGCATTGTTGACCTGTGAAGAGTGAAGTCCATGTGCCGCTTTATTTTGGACATATAAAAGTGACAACATGTACAGGTCGTGAAGCAAAAATGGTTAGATAAGCGGGTGTACAACCACAAATTTCCCTTTAAACTAATAAAATATGAACTGTATGTCCAAAATTAATACCGTCGAAAACTATCTTTTGAATATGAATCTGGTAGTATTCTTTCTGTAACATATACCTCATATTCTGTCCGTCATATGTATGGTCAAAAATTAACATGAAACACGAGTGGGAGGGGGCAATAAACCCAGATGGAGGGAGTACCACTAGTAGAAGAACGACCTTACGTGAAACACATTAGTCCCGGTTTGTAACTGAACCGGCACTAATGTGCTCATTAGTGCCGGTTCCAACGGCTAGGCGGGCGGCGATCGTTAGTACCAGTTCGTGGCGAACCATTAGTACTGGTTCGTGCCACAAACCGATACTAAAGACGTGGTG
Source organism: Triticum urartu (assembly GCF_056163025.1). Lineage (NCBI taxonomy): Eukaryota > Viridiplantae > Streptophyta > Magnoliopsida > Poales > Poaceae > Triticum > Triticum urartu. Next base: position 735,492,084 of record NC_141879.1, read on the forward strand.
GTAGGCTTGTGTCAGGTTGGGGCACCACCAGCACCTTTAGTACCGGTTGGTTATATGAACCGGGACTAGAGATGCACCTTTAGTCCTGGTTCGTATAACTAACCGGTACTAATGGTCATCCTATATAAACCCCTTCGTCGAGCCCGACTGCTCTGTTCTTCCCCTTTCCCCTCTCCTCTGTTTTCTTCATCTTCCTCTCGAGCTCACATTCCATTTTTGCAAAAATTTGTGAAGATTTGAAGGCACCCCATCCATCCAAGTAATCACAAAGGTTAGCAACTTTGTCCTTTCATCTCTCATTGCTTGATTAGCTCTTGAAATGCTCTATAAGTATAGTGATTTGTGAGTTTTATTTTTGGAAGGAACTATATGTGGTAGTATTTGATTTATATGCAATTTGAGGTAAAAATAACTCTTAGTTCGCATATGTAGGTGTGGTTTACTTAGTGCCTTCCCGTCTCCGTCATAACCATCGTCGATCGCCCGCACCATCCCGTCACCAGCACCACCTTGGGGTTAGCCTCTTGTTCTTATCTTTTTTATATAAAAAAATCATGTTTGTGTGATTTAGATATATAGTTGCTCGTATAATTATCTTACCGGTACGTTGTTTGTTATACAAAGTGCCATGGTTTTGATATCCATCCCCGTCGGCCCTCGTCCGGGTTATGATTCAGATGTGGTATATTTTCTTTTATAACTATTTGTTGCATTTCGTATTTATGACAAATTATGCTCATCAAGTTCACATAGATATTTTTATCGAGGAGGCATGTAAACCGGAAATTCCAACCTACCCTATTGCCGAGAGGTTGAATTCAGTTGAAAGGGAAAATGAGTATTTGAAAGAAAAATTGAAAAGAATTGAGGGAGAGAAGATGGAATTGGAGTTGCATGTTGCCGATGCCGTCGATGATCACAAGATCAAGATGGAGAAAATGCGCTTGAAGATTAGAAAGATTAGAAAATATGACATTGATAGTGAAGCTTGGTATCATTATGTTGTTGGATCAATTATTTCCTTAGTTGCGATCTTGATCGCATTTGTTGTTGCATTTAAATGCTTTAGCTAGAGAGTTATTTGTATGTTGCATTGAAGTGTTTATGAACTTTATGTATGAACTTGTATTAATTTGGTCTATTCGGTGATGTGTAATGAAGATGAGCCGGCAATGGATGTACGATGACCGATGCTCTCCCCAGTTTGCTAACGGTGTGCAAACTTTTCTACTTGCGGCTGAGGAAAACAAGTGGGCGGATAGTTTTATGCCTTGTCCATGTGCTAGTCGTAAGAATGATCAGAATTACTCTAAGCCAAGAACCATTCATGTCCACCTGTTTGAGTCTGGTTTCATGCTCCACTATAATGTTTGGACCAAGCACGGAGAAAAAGGGGTTATGATGGAAGACAATGAAGAAGAAGAGGACGATGACAGCTATCCTAGCCATGGGTTCCCTGAATACGTTGGTACAACAATGGGGGAAGAAGCTGAACTGGCAATGCGGGAAGAAGCTGAAGAAGAGGCATCAGAGATGAGCCCGCTGATGATCTAGGTCGGGCCATTGCCAATGCAAAGAGAAACTGCACAAGTGAAAAGGAGAAGAAGAAGTTGCAACGCATGTTAGAGGATCACAATAAACTGTTGTACCGGAATTGCGAAGCTGACAAGAAAAAGCTGGGCACCACACTGGAATTGCTGCTGTGCAAGGAAAAGAATGGTGTATCTGACAAGCGATTTGAAAAGTTGCTGATAATGTTAAAGAAGATGCTTCCAAAGGACAACGAATTGTCTGAGAGTACGTAAGAAGCAAAGAAGGCTGTCTGCCCTCTAGGGTTAGAGGTGCAGAAGATACATGCATGCCCTAATGACTGCATCCTCTATCACGGTGAGTACGAGGATTTGAACATTTACCAGAACACTATTCACAATTTTTACATCATTATCGATATCTAATCACACAACTAATACATGCATATTGATCTCCTTAAAAGTTCAATGATGTGCGGGTAAGCTCCTACCAACGGATCGCGTACGAGCAATTCAAGAGGAAATAGCGGGATTTTTGCTTGACCAGGTCATAGATCCCGAAGGAGAATACCATTGCCCGCTACCGCGGTAATGCCTCCATGTAGGAGAAATTGTATATACCAAATTGTATATAACATGTGTATGTGTGAATGGTGGTGCGAGACATTCGATGATATATATATATATATATATATATATATATATATATATATATATATATATATATATATATATATGATCGGTTCTATGAGAAATTCTATTTATATATATGCATAACGTGTACAATATGTAGTATCATAAAATACCAACAAATGAAAGAGAATTAAATGGAAAACGCAAAATTAAAGGAAACATAAATCATAAACCCAAAACCCACTAAACCTTTTAGTACCGGTTGGTGCCCCTAGCGCTGGCTCGTGCCACGTGGTGGCCCTTTAGTGGCGGTTCGTGCTGAACCGGTACTAAAAGGGGAGGGGGGACCTTTAGTCCGACCGTTTAATGCCAGTTACAGAACCGACACTAATGGGCCTTACAAACCGATGATAGAGCCTGGTTCTGCACTAGTGTACATACAATCATCGTATAATGTCTTGTGGTACTTGGAAAAAGCTCTAACGGTGGTGTACCACTTATCTACCGGGTACAATAATAGAAAGACTCCTATGCCTGCAAGTCTATTCATGCATGCAAACATAATAACTTGAAGTAATATGCATGACCAGACAGCCCCAATAATCTTTTATCATCATCTAGATGAGCATGCAATGAAAATAGGCTTTGCATCCGCTTTGATGTTGATGACTTCCCGTTGTTAAACTGAGCCAGGATTTAAAATGTCCAAAACAGTTAATATTCTGCTGACCGGGAGTCCTGGTAAGTCTCCGGATCCTAGCCAATCATGTATATGAACTCGGTGGAGATTTCATAGTCGTTGCTCATTCTCCAGGTCAGCGGAATTCTTCAAAAAAATAGCCTCTTCTAGTGATAACCGAAATAATTTCAAGAACTTATATACTTTTCGATGAGTATTCTTCATCTAAGACAGTGCAATCTGTCAATCGAGGCATCTAATGTAGCTCCAACGCTTCCAGGGTACAAATTAGCAATCATTTAATGTTACTATTCATCACCCAGGGTGCCGAATAAGTTATTCTTCACCCGAGGTAATCTTACGATCATTTCATAATTAAATAACGTTTAGAATTCAAATAGTTACATTTCTATTGATTCACTACGTAAAATTTGACATAAGAAAATAAAAATTATAAATCATAAGACAAGAAAATTTACAGTTTATGTGTATTTTAGACTATGTTTTTATGTTTGTAATTTTACATAACATAAAATATTTTTTAGGGCGATTATATTTTTTTTACGGTTCCTTTTTACGTCGAAAATAAGACAAAACTTACGGAACGTAAAATTACGGTGCATTAATGATAAAATAGAAGGGGGTGAAGAATAATTATTCCTCACCCAGGATGACGAATAGCGCGACCCTGTATATAGGAAAATGGTTGTGTACTCCTGGGAGTACGTACTCTCGCTCCTCATATACCACATAGATGAATCTTTTATATATTTTTATTATTTTTAATATACTTCATTAGTAATTATTAGATACCCAAAATGAGTTTCATGAAAAAATTCATGTGAGTCTACATATTTTTAAATGTTTACGTATATACTGACATGTTTATACGTGAAAAAGGTATATTACAAAAGTACGTTGCATATGATATTTATTCAACAAAACTCGTATTAGGGTATCTTAGAATATTTAATAAAGTATATTGAGAATAATAAAGAGATATAATTAATGCGTATATGAGGTATATTGAGGATGAGAGTACATACTCCCAAAAATACATATAAATACCTTAATAATAAAGCATCTACTGCTTCTGCCCGCACACCCGTCGTCGCACTTTTGTAAAAAGACCCTTCTCTTCTTTGAAAATTGAGCCCACACTTCCATCATAAGTCAGCCCAAACCGCCACAGGGGAGAGAAAAAGAAAAAGAAAAAAGAAAAACAGCGCCCCGGACGACCCTGCCTCCTCGATCCCATCTCCACGTCCATCCCGCCGGCACCTCCTGCCTTCTTTTTCTCTTGTTAGGAAAGATTGGTTCTTTGGTGCATTTTGCTGGGTGGGAGCCTGGGCAGCCTCATTGAATTGGTTGCCTCTGTTTTTTTCATTTGTCATCTAATGTCCACCGACGGAGACCAGCACCATCTGGATCGCCAAGCTCTGTTCAGACCAACAGATAAGCGCAGGTAAGTACAATTCACCATAATCTACAAGTGTATATCATCAATCAGTATATATTTGTCATTGCTAAGTAAATAGATATACTACTACATATATTTTTTGTTTTTTTGGAAAAGGAGGCGTGCCCCCGGCCTCTGCATCTGAATGATGCATGCAGCTATATTATTAAAAGTCTTGAAAAACAAATAGTATCCAAAGTATTACAGCTCGCAAAAGGAGCAAGATGACAAAGCCATAAAAGACCTCAAGATTACAACCGATGATGATAACAGGACTAGAGACCTAAACTCCTATCCTGTTAAGCGACCGCCATCCAAATCGGTTGAATATAACCCGTGCTACCATCTCCCATTGGTTGCACCCAGTAACCAGCGGCTCCCTGGATTTCGTAGGAGTGAGTAAGGACCATGTATGGATCCATGCAGTAGCTCTGAAGATAACCTACAAGAATTTTAAAAATTGTTGCCTGTTAAAGATCATATCGTTCCTGCAGTTCCATATAGCCCACAAAAAAGCACATATTCCAACTCGAATATGACTCGCAGTATTGCGATCCACCCCATCTAACCACGTCCCAAACAACGATTCAATGTTAATTGGAGGGGCAATGTTGAAAGCTATATGAATAGTGCGCCATAAAAGTTTAGCCAAAGGACAATCGATGAAAAGGTGTTGTATTGTTTCATTATTATCACAAAAACAACATCGTGAGCTGCCTACCCAATGTCGTTTTAACAGATTGTCTTTGGTGAGAATCACTTGTTTATGTACGAACCACATGAAAATTTTGATACGCAAGGGAACCTTAACTTTCTAGATATGAATGGATCTCGGGAGGAGGCCAGAGTTAATTAGGTCCAAATAAAATGATTTGACCGTGAATGAGCCATTCTTGGTCAGTGTCCAATGTAATGAATCCGATTGGTCAGTTAATTGTACATCCATCACTCTCTCCGTACCAGATGTATCCATGAATTTCATCTCTCCCCAACTAAACGCCTAAACTGAATATTTAGATGTACCGATTGTAATATCGTGCCAACGTAATCTTCCTTACGTTGGACAATATTATATAGACTTGGATATTGAACGGCTAAGGGCGTCTTCCCTAGCCATGTATCCTCCCAAAATCGTGTTGATATCCCATTGCCAATAATGAATTTGGTTCTATGAAAGAATAAGTCTTTAGTTCTCATTAAGCCCTTCCAGAAAGGCGAATCGGATGACCTCGCGTTAACTTGCGCTAGAGTTTTGAACTGTAGATATTTGTTTCGTCAAATTTGTGCCCACATCCCGTCGTTCTCTACCGAAAGCCTGAAAAGCCATTTGCTTAAAAGACATTTATTCTTGATCTCTAGGTTCTCAATGCCGAGACCCCCCTGATCCTTAGGTCGACATAATATATCCCAGCGAGCTAAGCGGTATTTCTTCTTGGCCTCATCAGACTGCCAGAAGAATCGAGATCGGAAGAAGTCTAGTCTCCTTCGTACCCCTTTAGGTACCTCAAAAAAGGAGAGCAGAAACATCGGCATACTTGTCAAGACAGAGTTAATGAGTACTAGTCGACCACCGTAGGACAATAACTTGCCTTTCCAACAACTTAGCTTCTTTTCAATTCGGTCCTCGATGCACTTCCACTCCTAAAGGATAATTTCCGATGATGAATAGGTATGCCCAAATAGCTAAAAGGCATTGACCCTAGTTCACAACCGAACAAATTTTTGTAAGTATCTTGCTCATCTTTGGCCCTACCAAAGCAAAATAACTCACTTTTGTTAAAGTTTTTTTTAGTCCCAATAATTGCTCGAAGAGACATAAAACCAATTTCATATTCCGAGCTTTTGCAACATCATGCTCCATGAATATAATAGTGTCGTCTGCGTATTGTAGAATCGATACTCCACCATCCACCAGATGGGGAACTAAACCATCTACTAGGCCATTCTCCTTAGCCCCGTGAATAAGGACGGTCAACATATCTACCACTATATTAAACAAAAGCGGAGACATCGAATCCCCTTGCCTCAACCCTTTGTGCGTCTGAAAATAGTGGCCTATATCATCATTAACCTTAATACCGACACTACCTTTTTGGACAAGAGAATCCCCTTGCCTCAACCCTTTGTGCGTCTGGAAATAGTGGCCTATATCATCGTTAACCTTAATACCGACACTACCTTTTTGGACAAGAGAATCCACTTGGCTCCTCCAAGCTTCAGAAAAATCTTTCATGCGCATAGCTTGCTGAAGAAACGTCCATTTCACTTTATCATAAGCCTTTTCGAAATCCACTTTAAAGATAACCCCATCTAGTTTCTTCGAATGGAGTTCGTGGATCGTTTCATGTAGAATCACTACCCCCTCTAGGATGTGTCTACTAGGCATGAAGGCCATTTGACTCTCTTGAACCACAGAATGGGCGATCTGCGTCAGCCGATTTGTCCCCACTTTCATGAATATCTTGAAACTCACGTTTAAGAGACATATTGGCCTAAACTGCTCGATACGAATCGCCCCTTCTTTCTTTGGTAATAGAGTAATCGTACCAAAGTTTATATGGAACAGTTTTGTTCTAGATGCCCATTAAACAAATCGTGGAACATAGGCATCAGGTAATCTTTAATGATATGCCAACATTTCTTATAAAACTCCGCAGGAAACCCGTCTGGTCCTGGTGCTTTATTCGGTTTCATTTGTGTTATGGCATCCAGAATTTCCTTTTCAGTGAAAGGCGCAGTTAGGAACTCATTCTGTTCTGTCATGAGCTGAGGAATATCTCCAGTGTCAGACTCATTCATGGACACCGTGCTCTCTGCCGGTGGCCCGAATAATTGTTTATAGTAATTGGAGATATATAGTTTAAGGTTTTCATGACCTACAATGGTTCCTTCGTCCTGCTCGAGCTGAATTATTTTCTTCTTTCTATGTTTGTCATTTGCAATCATATGAAAAAATTGTGTATTATCGTCTCCATGAACAACCTTGAGAGTCTTAGCCCGTAATGCCTATTTGAGTTCCTCTTCACTACTACATATTGCCGAATGGATAAAGCAATATCTCGAAGGTTTTGCCGCTGCCTGTTGTTGGATTCATCAGACCTGCCTTTCAGACTTGGCAATGGATTTGGGATTATTGATGGCCTAGACAATGAACAGTGAACGAAGGAGTCAGAGGTAGCTTGATAAAACTCATGCCTGCACATGGAGAAGTCCTGAATGGTTCACACATAACTACAAGCTAGCTACGACGGGGACCAGCTGGATCGATTTCATCCGCTGGCTGCGGACGCATGTACGCGAATGCTAAAGGAGCGCTGACCTCGGCGTCGAAAACTCGGGGCTCAGACAACCACGCCGATCCGCAGAACCGGCGGCAGATCCACGCGGCCCCGTCAAGCAGCCGCCGGCCACCGCTGCCGCGCCTCCGCCACAGCCCCAGTCCGCCCCCGCGCGCAGGCCCGGCCACCAGGAGCCCATACGCAGCCGCGCCGCAGCTGGCCGACAAGAGCTCGGAGGATTTAAGAGAGGATGGAAGAGAGAAGGGGAACGCGGCGCCGTGGACTGGAGCACGGTCGCGTGGGTGTGTGTGTGGCTAGCAGGGAGAAGAGGCGATGTAGATAAGGCACGCAGTGGGAGATAGCTCTCGGTGTGGATTGCTTTTTTAGTTGGCTGCACCGAGTACCGACTAGAAGCTACTAGATGTTTTTTTTAGCATCAGTACAGACACAAGCGCTCATATACACACGCATACACTCATCCCTATGAATGCACACACGCACACCCTATCTCTATAAGCACCTCCGAAAGACTGAGCCGGCATATCATCTTGAGATTTACGAAGCCACCGTAGACGCTTCGTCGTCGACGGGAACGTCTCCTCCCACTGAAAGCGCATCGCCGGAAATATAATCTACTAGATGTTGCTATACGTGCCAGCACCGATTGCATTTTATTCTTTCTTCTAAACCAGCACCGATATAATAATTGGCTGTTGTTGTTTGTTGTTACTGTTATAGTTTAATTTCCATGCCTGCCACATCTTATGAATAAATCATGTGATATACAATAATTAAAAGTGAGTAAAATATTTGAATAAATAGTTCGTAAGGGAGAAGATATTTGAAGCTCAACAACACTTGACAATTAAGATATTCCCCAACTCTGGATGTTACCGACAACGTTGGTGAGACAGAAAGGAGAGAGGGATGGATAAAGAGTAGAGAGAATGTGGCCACGATGCATCTTGAAGTTCACCTTTCATTGTAGACAATCCAATCGAAATTTACCTGTGATGGGGAACACATAAAAGCTTGTTTTTTTATGGTGATGTTGGCCAAGTTCAAATAATGCAAACGAAAAGGAACAAAATATAATCTTGCAAATCAAATAACCAACATTTTCTAAAATAATAATTAACATAATAGAAAGCTCTTTGCTTTCGAATATTAACAAAAAATTGTATATAAACAATCCCCATTCAATGCACCATTACTCTTTCGCCCAAAAAATCCTTTTGAAAATTCTAAGAAAACATTTGAATTAGTTATTAAACCCTTGAATGGTATACAACAATTCCACCGTTTGTATATCTGGCTAGAAACAAATACAACATTCCTCTTCTAGCCGATGACAGTGCTAAGCTGAAGGAGGCGCCATCCAAGGACATCCCTACGACTTTCTCAACTTTATACTACATGGTATGGACATCGAGTGTGTGTGTTTTTTTTAAATTGCTTGCTAAAAATAAATGCAACATAATTTAGATTATAATTAGGTATATTTGGAACAAGCATTAGGAACTGCTGAAACTAGCCGAGAAGGTTTGAGGAAGAGCTCGCAAGGTTAATACACTGGCGGGGTCAGCCGACAGATGACGCAAACGCTTCAACGAGATTGAGCGAGCGGCTAAACTTAGTCGCGTGGAACACTTCGAAGGCCGTGGGCGGTAAGGACAATAAGTATCTATCTACTACTATTAAACAATCAAATAAGAACTTTTTAGGCGCACCCCGCAATTAGCCTCATAACACCGCACGAACCATAAACATCGTACGATTAGATCCACAAATCTCAATCTAACAGTCATCCCTGATCTAATAGCTTCATTGTGTGGACTTGGCAATTTTCGATGACTGACCATACTCCACCATCCAGAAGCCTTCCCTCGAACTACCGGTCCGGCCTCCCCTACGATCACGCACCCGCATCGTAATCCCTCCTCCAATCACGCAAGGCCCACAGAAAAAAAAGGAAACTGATGTCCACGCAGACTGCTCCATCTCTCGGCGCTGTCTCTTCTTCCCAACCCTCCATCCGTCCAAAGATTGCGCTTCGGCTAGAGCGATTGCCCAGGCGCAGGCAAGCGATGCAGTCAACGCGGGGCGGCGGCGGCAACTCGATGCAGGGAACGGTGATGGCCAAGGCGTGCACTCCGGCGGGGCTGGCGTGGATCTGGCGGAAGGCAGATGGTTCGGGTCGACGATGGGCGGTGCCGGCGAGTCGGAGGGAAGGCGGTGGCGGCTGAGCTCCTCCATGGCCTGCTGCGTTTCCAGGGAGAGAGAGCTTTAAAGGTGAGGAGATAGAGAAGAACGGATGGAAGAGAGAGGAGGAAGGGCAGGGGCGCGACGGCCTCGACGGTGAACCTCTGGTGGCCACGGTCTCCGGCAAGAGGCAGCGCACGGCATCGGCGCGAGCCTATGGTTGTGCATATTGGGTATGTATGGATCGCTATCAAACCTGCTTACAAAAGATTGGCACGATTTATCCTGCTGTTGGCTATACTGAAGTATTACTACGTACCAAATCAATAATTCTTTGTATTTTCAGGCCACATGCATGTTGATTCCGTCAACACAACAGTGGGATCCCTGTAGGTAGAAGCATAAGAATAAGACTGGTCCTCTGATCCCCGTAGGCCTTCAATGCCCATTTAGGAATTAGGACGTTCCAGAGGCACACCACAACCTGAATTTGTAAGGCGCCCCTGATTTAATAGGTATTGTTTGTTTGCAAGTTTGCATTGCCGGCAGATTTTGTTAACCACATCTTTGAGATTTTTTTCCCGTTGATTTTGGTACAGAAACCGAATTACAATACCCCTATAATTTTTGCGTTACTTTGGTAATTTGGTACAAATTCATCCTCTAGACTGATAACATTTTGTTGGCAAGAGTGTCAAATTTCTTTCTGTATGTACTTGCCTCCTTTCGTTTGTTATTAAAAAAATACCTCCTTTGATTTAAAGGAATCTTGTAGAAATTTATCATTATGACAAAATGGTTCTGATCTGCTATATCTCTATCACCTCCTTGTTGTTGTTAAAATACAATTTAAAACGACATGCTATTTTGTATCCATTTAATTTATTTATTTGCAAAACATATTTTAGTTTTATACCACGTGAACTCACACTCACTTGATCAACATTTGAAACGTGTGTTGCACGTGCACGCTTACTAGTCATTACAAACAGAGGGTGTGAACTTGTGGGTATCTTTAGTCATCATTCCTGTAGAAAGAAAATATTTCATGCTCCAAAAAGCGATAATTAGTTTAAACTTATTATCGACGCTTATTAAAAATGGATATAAGAAATGGTGAGTAACGGCACGTAGAGCAAGTTTTGTGATTTTTATTTCGCCCGTTGCAAGGCACGGGCATTTGTACTATTGCGTATATCTATATCTATCTATATTTCTATATCTATCTATATCTATATTCTATATTTTCTATACTAATTACAGACTCCCTAGAAATTACCACGTTAATCAGTAATTAGGAGCCATTAATCTGGTGGGATCGAGTTATTACGGTGTAGATTAGCCCAAGAAATTTCCATATTAATCAGAAAATTAGGGCCGTTTATCTGGTGGGGCCGAGTTATTACGGTGTAGATTAGCTCAAAAAATCACCACCACAATTTACATTACTCACATGGTGGAGAAAAAGATCGAAGCTGCACGTAACAAATACCAAACCTGGCCCATCTAAAAACATGTCCATATTCATATATATATTTCACAAAAAAACATCATGATATCTCTATCCCACGTGAATTTCAAGAGAGGAAATTACGTGGCCTCTCCTTCTCTCAAGCTAAGATTGAATCCTATATTGTTCTAGAAAAAGTGAACAAACTGTAATGATCAAGATTTCAGAAAGAGTCCCACGTTAATAAGTCCAAGAAAAAAACAAAATCTCATGTAAAAAAACTTAGGTAGCTCCCTGTCGCTCAATCTCACGTGGTCATCTTATCTCTCCCGCCGTACACAATCCCACCCTCACGCCCTCCAACCCAGCCGCCTCCGATCTACTGAACTCGCCACCACCGCCCTCTCGTGTTCATCCTTCCACTGCCATGATTTTTCGTCCTGCTGTGCTGCCGCCGCAAGCCAACACAACAAGCTTTCCTGCTCCTTGACCCATCTTCTCTCTCTTCATGGATCATCTCGAGCCGATGTTGCAATCATGGCTTCCCCCAGTCTCCTACATCTCCAACCCTTGGTGTGACGTCCCTGCGATCTCTACGGATCCCTTCAGTCTAGATTGCGGCCGTTTCCTCTCGAAAGGTTCATGCAATCCGATTCATTAGTCACAGTTTCTTCTCTCCGCCAGCGCGTCAGGTATGGTTTGGCCCAAGCTCTTACTCCATTGCAGCGCTACCTGTCTTTAGGGCCTCTTTTGCCTGGCGATGCAACACCAAGGACAACCATGCGCTGATAGACTGTGTATGTTAATCCAAAAGGAACCAGAGTTCCTATATCAATGGCATCAAGTCGTTTAGATAGAACTTGGCCATGGTGTTCATAGATTTATGCTTGCTGACATTTATAGCACAACAGCCTGCTGCGACATGTTGAGATGATTGCTTCATCCATATGAATTCAGTAGCCGTACGTGTTCTAATTTTCATTGGTTAACGACATAACTTGCAGATCTAATTATCCAGGCACAAACTTAATGCAGTTTTATTAGGTCGTCATCAAGAGCACGTGAAGCATATATCACTTTTTCTATCACTCTTAGATAAATTGTTCTCCTGGACTTCCAGTCTGACATGTCCTCTTTTGATACAAAAAATCACACTGTATTTACATTATGCATTTTTTGCAGGACAACAAGTTTACCAATGTCGATGAATAAACGCCTGCAGCTAGGTGGTGTGCACGGGTCAAGTCTCAAGACCCATATATGTCCAACTGTGTAGGTATGTAGAGACATGTAATTAGCAGTTTTACATTAGATATTTCTAACCATATGGAGATACACTAGCCTTGAATGGTCAGCTGAGGTTGTTCCAGCCATACATATGTACACTTATTGGATCCTACTTAGCACTCCAACTCTTATGTGCATCTAATGATCTAATCCATATCTTTCCAACTAATATCCCCTTGATTTCTCTCACCCCCTTCTAATACAGGTCTGCATATATGATTGATCTATGGTGCACACCAAGTTATTCCACAAAAACGTGGCCAAGGATGAATCTACGACATACGGTGACAGGTGAGAATCGATGCTTGATGAGGTGTAAGTTTGTATTTAATTTTAGATACGGAAATTAATATTCCATGTTTTAGCAAATCGGCACTCTCTGTACTAGATACACAACAGAATAATGTCTATGATTTGATCTATTTTCTTATCATTGTTTCACTACCCATAGTGGTATAGATCTGATTGCTCTTTTCTGGCACCTCAAATATGTCACACAAAGTGAAATCCTTGAAGCAAACTTTATTACTTCATTGAAATCTTATTAGAATTCGTTTTTTCCTGACTTTTTAATTTAGCTGTCTAAATAATCTTCCCGTTTTTTCTTTCTTCTTTTGGTATTCAGGCTAACTGTTTGATTGCTGATGCGTGTTTCTGTTCTAACAGCAATGGAGGTGCATTTTGATTGTATTTCAGAAAATACCTGTAACCAGAATTGCAATCTCAGAATGAGAATGATTGTGTGTTATGTTGTTTTTCTTTAATATTATTTTTATATGCTCTCTTCATTTTACTTTAGGTTTACAAATGTTGGTCTGGTACATAATGCATAAGTTCAGTCTAAACATTTCAGTGTTATAATCATATTTTTTTGTTTCTTGGTATTGATTCACACCACGTCATTGGTGAGAGCCTACTTAACTAATAAATATTATTGTACTAACGTATTTTTCTGGTTAGTTCAAATGCTTTCTTTAATAGTTTTCATTGGACTACAGGCATGGCCTTCTTTGTCTTCGTGGAGCTACAAGAAATCTGTTTCTGATCAATGAAAGACAATGCAAACATTTACTGTAAGTTTTTATGAGTGTAGATGCTATTTTTTACTACGATTTTAAGACCAATGGCCGATCTAATCTTATTAGTACTGGTAGTTTCACCCATGGTGCTTTTGCCTTCTATATGTGTCGAATTAAGAAAATAGAAATTTTCAGGAGATGATGTAAGTTTGCAAACAACTACTCACGGTATTAGTAAATCATTGCATTCTATTAGTAATGCTTCTCTTAGTACATAACAAAATTATTTTGGGGAGTGACATAATGTTTCTCTCTCTTTCTGTTGATATTAATGGGTGAGTTTTAGTAAAATCTTCAGGTTTGCATGGTGAGATGCATTGTCTTCAGCAAAGGAGATTCAATGTGTTCGGATTTTGGCTCGCAATATATATATATATATATATATATATATATATATATATAGAGAGAGAGAGAGAGAGAGAGAGAGAGAGAGAGAGAGAGAACGGCTTTCCTATCTACACTAGCAGCAGAGTGTGCTATCGGAACCTTTGATTTGCATCAAGATCCGAACCTTTATATGGATAAGGTTCCTATATATTGAATTATGGTAGATCGCATATACCAAAGGGGAAGCCACGTGCTAAACTTTAGAGAGCGCCGGGCCAAAATGGCAACCTATGTGCTGCGATGGCAGTAATATTCAGAGTATGCATGCATCTTCTTTCTAGCATTGGGCCATGAGTATGGACCGTTTGGGTAACCCTATTCTATATGTTTTGTTGTTTTCTTGGCGTTGAACAGTTCCATCCATCCAGATCTATTTTTAGCAAAGATGAACATCTATTGTCTGTATGCACTAGAAACGGTTCGGCGCCTTTCGTTTTGTTGGTTTCAGGACGCTGGAGTCAGAAGTCATGCATTCCATTACCAATGCTAAGTATGCTTTCATGACTACATTGTTGTTATTACATGCTAGACTTAGTGAGTCAGAGAGGCATTGATGAGAGGTCGTTACAGTAGCTCCTGGAACTGCAATTTGGTGCAAAGCACCGGCAACACATTGTTCGGATCTGTGATGCGAGTCATCTATCGTCCAAAAATCATGCAATTACCAACTATTAATTCATCTTTGAACTGAAATCTTCTTTTAGTTTTCCTAATCTTGCTGGGCCTGTTACAGCCGTGTTTTTATCACGGATTTGTGCGTCGTTTTCTCTGATTCAGTCGGAAACCAGTGCTGACGAGGATCAACTCAGGTAAACACCAAAAGATTGCATGGGTCTAATTGACTGTGTTGAACCACCTACACCCTCTTGCACTTACAGGATGCAACTGAAGGGCCGGTTGCTTTCCATGTCTTGGCCGGTCGAAAAAAAGGAGGGGTACATACAACAAGGTATGGACAAAAGGTTGTATTACAGGGATGGCTGCTCCTCTTTACGATTTCACTATTGGTCAAAGTGTTCGCGTCCCTTCCTATGTGGTAAGTGGTAACTGATGTTGAAACTTGAAAGGCTACTGCTGTCTTGTACTACTATATACTCTGTTACACTATCACGAGGAAGAAGTGTGTTTTTGAAGAATGAGTTCTGGACTGGTCCACGAGCTCGACGAGCAGGTATGCCCTGCGCTTGGTTTGTGCATGCGGCCTGTTCGCTCAGTGGCAGCGCATCACAGAAGACCACGCGGAGACGAGGTACTACTACCAGTGCATGAACTGGCATGTATTCCTACTCCTTGTCAATTTGTCCTATTCTGGATTTAGAGCTGCGTTCTATAGAGGCTCAATTTTGATTTGGGAGTATAACATGTTGAATTACGCGACAGAAGCAAACCGTGACGCGCTGAATTTATTTCATTTCCAATCTTCGTTGAATTTTTCATATTTACATCTCATGGCGTGTTCTTGCTGTCCTCTTAGTGATATTTATTGCTCCTAGTCTAAGGAAAAGGCATCTACTTCGACCAAGGCTGCAGACCTTGATGAAACATCTTCCTATCGTTGCTGCTGCTCGCTGCTACTAGTACTACAGCCCTTAGTTGCTCGAATGGAAGTTTTCCGAGCTGGCCGTGCAAGCAATGGAAGCGGCAGTTCGACCATGATGGGTATTGCTAGGGCTGAAGATGCATTTGCAGGCGCCATGGTCACTATTGGAGTGCTGGTGAAGATGTTGAGGCCTTGAGTGTCATATCCTCAGCCTCAGGTATGATGCGGGATTTCCAGTTTAGCTATAGAAAAAAGTGTACATCTGTTCGTTGTTCTCTTGTTTCAGCGCCTTGATTGTTACACCTCGCATGGTCCACAACCAAGCCAAAGGCCGGGTGCAGGCTGGAGCATTGGCCAGAGCAGCTGCAAAGCAAGGTTCATCCCATGTTGAAGCAAACGAAATTGAACCTGAAGCTATAACTGAATAAAAGATTGAGAAACTGACCTGAAGCTATAACTGAAGCAACGAAAACTGAACCTGCCGCAAGTCTCCAAGGGAAACTGTTTCGTCCACGAGATACTCGTCAAAGGATTGGGTTAAATAACCACATCTCTCTGACTGTGTGGTAAGCTGGGGACCGTAGTAAGCTGGGGACTGTAGTAAGCTGGGGACCCACTTGTAAGTGTCAGATGAGAGGCTAGTTGTTATATATACTCTGGTGGGATCACGGACCGCCTCAAGAGTCAAGATTCGCTAAAGAAATAGGAAGTACTAGCACTGTCAGAATAGGTCAGGTAATCTCTGATCCCAGGATTCCAGGACGTAGGCCACGGGTCGTTCTTTTTAGCCTTCCATCAACAGGAGTAGCAGGTCTAGCGAACCCGTGGGTTTACTTCTTGGCTTGATCTGACGAACCAACCTTGCAAAGCACGTTTCTTTCTTTTTGCATGTGCCATTCGACAGCAAAGCACATTTCAATATAGAATGTTTTCCCCTTCTGACTATATTACACAAGCACGACCTACAAATGGAGTAAAATCATTTTTCGTTGTAAATGCTAGTGGTAATGACTGCTATTTTCTATTTAGTTGCTCGATGGTGCCATCTGAAAAATGATAAAGTAGAGTGAGAGAGTTAGAAAATTTTATGATTCTGCGTACACATGTTATGGGTAAAATTTTGGTTACATTGAACCCAAAAAAGTGCAAGTTGGTATGTATTTCCTTCGTAAAGAAATATAAGGAAAAGTCTAACCGATCCATTAAAAGTTAGCGGAGTATATACCTTAGTGGAGTATATATATAGTGTTACTATTCATCATTCAGGGTGCAGAATAAGTTATTCTTCATCCGAGGTAATCTTACGATCATTACATAATTAAATTACGTTTGGAATTTAAATAGTTACATTCCTATTGATTCACTACGTAAAGTTTGACATAAGAAAATAAAAATATAGGTCATAAGACAAGAAAATTTGTAGTTTATGTGTATTTTAGACTATGTTTTTACGTTTGTAATTTTACATAACATAAAATATTTTTTACGGTGATTATATATTTTCTTACGGTCTCTTTTTGCGTCGGAAATAAAACAAAACTTACAAAACGTAAAATTACGATGCATTGATGGTAAAATAAAGGGGGGTGAAGAATAACTATTCCTCACCCAGGGTGAAGAATAGCGCGGCCCGGTCGCGCTATTCGTCACCCCGGTGAGGAATAGTTATTCTTCACCCCCCTCTATTTTACCACCAATGCATCATAATTTTACGTTCCATAAGTTTTGTCTTATTTCCGACGCAAAAATGAACCGTAAGAAAATATATAATCGCCGTAAAAAATATTTTATTTTATGTAAAACTACAAACGTAAAAACATAGTCTAAAATACACATGAACTGCAAATTTTCTTGTCTTATGACTTATATTTTTATTTTTTTATGTCAAATTTTACGTAGTGAATCAATAGGAATGTAACTATTTGAATTCGAAACGTTTTTACGGTCTCTTAGGAATGTAACTATTCATCACCCAGGGTACAGAATAAGTTATTCTTCACCCGAGGTAATCTTACGATCATTTCATAATTAAATTACATTTGTAATTTAAATAGTTACATTTTTATTGATTCACTACGTAAAATTTGGCATAAGAAAATAAAAATATAGGCCATAAGACAAGAAAATTTACAGTTTATGTGTTTTTTACACTATGTTTTTATGTTTGTAATTTTACATAACATAAAATATTTTTTACACCGATTATATATTTTCTTACGGTCTCTTTTTACGTCGGAAATAAGACAAAACTTACGGAAAATAAAATTACGAGACATTGATGGTAAAATAGAGGGGGGTGAAGAATAACTATTCCTCACCCGGGGTGACGAATAGCGCGACCCTTCAGGTTTGCATGGAAGTTAATATTCATCCAATACGTAAAATTGAATGATCTTTAACTGATGCATCATGGATAAGAGAACTTATTGTGTTACGTGCGAACTTCACATGGCCTCTAATATGTGTCATTCTCATAGTTGCATATATGTAATAAATTGTCGATATATCTTTTGCCTTTGAATAAATAACTATCATATTAACTTCCAAGTGTATGAAAATAACATCCATATTAAATAACATCCAGGTATATCTATGCACTTAGAGTATAGTTCTTATCCTATGCATCATCAATTGTGTATTTCCAATACAAGTGTTTGTTGAACAAATCAAGCTAGCTCTTGGATTTGATGTTTCCTCTGTAGTATATCTTCTTGATGTTATCTTTGAATCCATGAAAAATTAAATTTACATTCCTTGATAACTTTTAGTACATTCATGGTATATGAAGCAGCAGGAATTTGAAAGAAACTAATGAAATATCACTTGATATCCTCCTTTTATGTAACATTGCATCCTGTCATATAGCTTCTTTTTTTGCCAAATGTATTTAATTCTAAAGTACATCTATGCACATAAATGATGATAAGAGATTATGCTTTCCATTATTTTGGATTTTAGGACATCAGGTTTCATGTACGAGTCCATACAAAAAAAATACACAAGTCATTTTATGTCATCTAAATGGAAATATCACACACACATATAATCCCATTATTTCCGGTCGTACAATATGGTATACAATATTTTAGATCAATTCACCTAAAATAACAATCCACAAAAACAATAGAAGGTTGAGAACTAATAGACATACAAATGAAAAGATCTGACAGAAAATATGAACACACGTGAAGTACTCTAATCATTAAGTAACTGGACGTATTTAATTATGTGTCGTATGCATGGATTACCATGAAAAATTATAACATGCATGTTTTCAGTGTGAGTTTACATGTAAAGCGTATAACCAGTAATCAAATCCAAAAATTGATCCTCTTTATCCTATGTCCAACCATGGAGAACTATTATATTTTTTGGTGATCAGAAGCATATACCCATGTGATAATCAATTGGTAGTACTTCTATAATTTATGTATTGTCAGAAATTAAACTAGCCCGTGCATCGCACGGGTTGACGACTAGTATATACTAATTGGAAGCACTAATCGGGGCTTCACGTTTATCCTCATTAACTTAGCAAGTTGTTCGTACTATCTCTCCATTAGCTAACCATAGCCGTAGGATAAAATAGGTCAAGAGTCCACGCTATCGGTCCCACTTAAGCTTTGGCAAAAAAAAACTCTTGCACGGGCTGCCCTGTCCCACATAAGCTTTGACAGAAACAAAAACTCTTACACGGGCTGCCAAAAACACATCTACATTGCAGTAAAAAAATGACTTGGCCGATTCGGCTCCACAAAGTCACGAACGTCTCCCGGCAAGATTCTCATCTTCCTCCTCTGCGCGTCTCCTCTGATGTTTCCACATCGCATAAACTTCCACGCTGCATCCATCTAAATAGGATTTCAACCACCAGCTACATGTTCCCTTCCTCAACAGCAATTGAATCTAGCAAGCCGGCAGCCGTCACCACATCCTGAGAAGCCTACAATATTAACTGGTGCATGCGGGTAAAAGTATCAGATAAGTTTTTCTGTGGTCATGCCTCCGCGCGGCAGCAGCGGCCAAACCCGCACCTCTACTTTTGCCGTTGCGGGTCTTCCATCGGCCACGCAGCACACGCTCCATGCCTCCCCATTCACGTTTCCATTGATTCCCTGTCCACGCCGTGACCCATCAGCGCCGGGGTCTTTTCCGTCTAGATAATGCCCCTTCGCACGTTCTTCTCAGCCCAGTTCACACGGGAGGAGCAGTGTGATTTTAGCCCCTGAGTGAAAAGGGCAGTCTGAGCCGTCTGATGAGGGCTTTGTATGCTGCAGGAAGGAGCAACTGGGCCTATTGCTATCAAGTAATTAATATTCTTATTATTTTCTTGATTTGTTTGCATGTGTGGGGATAATTACGCTGACTTGAAGTTAAATCCGATGTTTTCTGTTTATCTGAAGTGCCCAGATTCAAGGAATTACAATCTATAAATTTGGTTAATGTACGTTGCATCCCTATACACGGAGTGCAGATCAAGTATCTGAATATAAGGTCTGAACTAAGTCCCAAGAATTGGTAGAGACGATACTGTAGGTGACCAGGGGCTATACTTTTTGTGAGTTGACTATACTTTTTGTGCAGTGCACGACTAATGCTAATTTTCTATACTTCAATAATAATTCAAGAAATTTGATTGCTATGTTTTATATCTATTTGTGTTTTCACAAACTACTAACGGTATTGTATTTCATGTCGACCAAGTGTTGTCCAGATATTTTTCAGTCTATACATGGTTTTCATATTTATTTTCACCTACAATTAGCTTAAGTTTGTGCTTGCATCAATTGCTCATGAAATATATCCCTTAACGAACACAACAAATAACACCGCATGCATGGTCCAGTTTTTCACAAGATCAATCCCATCAGCTTTGTATTCAGCTAACTGCAGTATGTATTGTCAATCATCATTTTGAAATTTCTAGATGAAACATTGATTTCTTACAGTGTTTTTGTTAATTTTCCTGATAGAAAACATAAAAAAATTGTACGACATGAGGAGCTATTGTGTATAACTTTTCACTTACGAATTAGAGTATAACAAAAGAAAGAATCCGATATCGAAGTAAAATTTTACAAATTGACAAACAGTCACATTAATAATTGAGGTAGTGATCAGCTAAAATCTTCGCAAAGCTTTGTTGTTCCTATCCAGTTTCTCTAAGTGATATATTTGATATTTATACTACACGTTTGTGTTGCTTTTTGGAAACAAAGATTCTGATATTGTACTAATGAATGAAAAATATGTAAATATATTACATTTTCTCTATTATGCTTAAAAGATTTATTTCCATATTGTATATTGGATTGCACTCTAATGGTTTAATGATATAAAAACCCTAGCCCATGGAGATGCACGGGTTGATGACTAGTTCTCTAAATCTGAACATGCAAACCAAGTGCAGCTCTTTAAGAGCATCTCCAATAGATGATGCAAATTTGGAGATGTAAAACTAGGTGTTCTATAATTTACATCTCCAAAACCTTCTTTTTACATCTCCGGAAAAGAGCCAACTCCAACAGATGATGTATATTTGTGACATAAAACTACAACTCCAACAAATGATGTATTTGAAGATGTAAAACTAGTGCACTGAACCTACAGTCTATCAAAACTATCAAAACTCGCGTGGTCCCGCTGCAGGTCGTCGGGGCCGGTGGAGATGGCCGGAATCGGTCGGCGGCAGAAAGGAATGGGTAGGGGAGGTCAGAGGAAGCGAAACCGGTTGCAGTAGCACGGGGCGGCGCCTGTAATCGTCTGACGACAGCACCGGAAAGGGGATCGGGCAGGTGGTGGGGACGCGTGGGGCGGGGGGTCCAAGTCACGGCGGGCCCGGCGACCGCAGGAGAAGGCATTTAGGCCAGCCGCAGCCACCAGAGAAGCTTCGATTTGGCGACAGACAAAAGTGAATCGGCGGCTGCGGCCGGCGGGCCAGCGAGGTAGGCGGTGGGGGACGGGGAGGCGAAGTCGCGGCGGCCCCTGGAGAAGTCGTTTAGGCCAGCCGCAGCCGTCGGAGAAGCTTCAATTTGGCGGCCGCCAAAAGTGAATCAGCGGCTGCAGGCGGCGGGCCGGCAAGGCAGGCGGCGGCGGACGGGGGAAAAGTCAAGGCAGGCCCGACGGCTGTCAAGCGGGGGGCGGTAGCGTCGATTTGATGCGGATTTTGCCGCTGGCGGAGTCGGTCGGCTGGCGGGTGAAGGAGAAGGAATGGCAGTTGGGCCGTTAGCAGGCAGTCGTGTTTTTACATCTCCTATAGGTGGAAATGCAATTTTGCACCACGAGGTGTTATAGTTTACATCTCCGGGAGGCGGAGATGTGAATTTCTTTGCATCTACACCATCTATTGGAGAGGTGTTTTGGGGCCTCGGTGATGCAAAAATTCATTATGTTTGCATCTACATCTTTTATTGGAGATGCTCTAAGGAATGGCATCTTTCCAATAGGTGGAAGGTATAACCAGTCCTGGAATTGCTCCAAATGAAGAGATTGCAAGGATGTAAGTGTAAAATCTGTGGTTAACCATTTGGAAGTAGCACCTCTATATATGTCCGTCAATTCTGAGACATTTGAGGCTTGTGGGTTGTTGAAATCCTTCAAGTACTACAGTGTGAGAAGCACCATTGCCTTGCATTTTACCCCATGACAAATATAAGCTGCCCAAGTATACCTTGTCCTCAAGTCTAGCCATCATAGCCTTCGGTTTGCTCTCAGCATTTCCAAGGTCATATATTTTCAGTGATCCTCTGAGCTCCAATGGAGTGCTTAATTGATCAATACTAAATTCTTTGTTCTTACTTTGAAAGCCTTGAGCTCCTGAAGAAATTTTAGTTTCCCAACATCAGCAATTTTCTCATGTAAATTCTCAAAGGCAAGAATGACTTGTTGGTTCGTATTGAATAAACCCACAGTCCATGAGCTCATTGAAGTAATCACGTCCTACATCTTCTATTCTTTTGCTTTCTTCGGGATGCACAAAACTGTGCGCAATCCATATGTTCACCAGTTGTTCAGCGTTGAAATGGCAATTCTTAGGGAATAGTGAACAATATGAGAAGCTCGGTTGAAGAAGGAAGGGCGGATGGTTGTAGCCAATCCTCAATGACGGTATGATGTCTCTGTTGCTTTCTTAATATTTCCATTCAGTGCTGTCTAAATTTTTTCTCCAATGCTCAACATCAAGATTTTTTCTTAATAGTGTTCCAACAGTTTTAGCAGCCAAAGGATATCCCTTCAATATCTCTGCTATCTGACGCCCAATATACACTAGCTTCAGTTGCTCTTTCCTCTTCCCAAATGCACATTCCTTGAATAGAGCCCAAAAATTCTCTTCCATTAGACCATCTAGCTTAATTTCATCCTTTGCGCTAGTCATTTCCGTGACCGAAAATTTCCTTGTGGTTACGAAAACCTTATTTCTCTTGACTTCAGCGCTACTAAGTGGAGCTAGGAATGAGTAAAGAAAGACGGGAATCAGAAGCATGGACAACCTCGTCGATGCCATCGGCAGCCTCTGCCCGTTCCTCTTCCAGATGCGGTGGTAGTCCAGCTCGTCCAGCAGCGTGTCCGCCTAAAACACCTCATGACGGACATCCTTGAGGACGAACCCATGGAAAGACCTATTTTGCAGCTCAAAGCCCACCGCGGCGCCGTTGAGCATCCACCTGGCGCCATCAAGGGCCGCCGTGAGCCCCTCCACCTCACGGGTGATGGAGGCGTGGGCCGCCAAACCTGCAGCGCGCAGGTAGCCGGGACGATGGCCTGCACCGCCGTATCCATGTCTGCCACCGTGGGCTCGTGTGGGTCAAGATGGCAATGGGGCCCGAAACCAGCGTTCCCGTGGGTTTTTACCCTAGTAGGGGACGGGATGGGTGCTTTCTATCCCCGCGGGGCTGCTGGTGGGTACATTATAAAACCCGACATGTTTCGCTGGTTTAAACCCGTTTCAGTAGTACCCGAATCCGAAACCCAACAATAGCCTTCAAAATATGTTTTTTTATCATGCGTTGATCCATCTTGACTCAAGCCGCCCAAAGCCACTTCACCCGAGCGGCCAAGCCCCCAACGTCGAACCCATGGAGTACAAACTTGTTGGAAATATGCCCTAGAGGCAATAATAAATTAATTATTATTATATTTCCTTGTTCATGATAATCGTTTATTATCCATGCTATAATTGTATTGATAGGAAACTCAGATACATGTGTGGATACATAGACAACACCATGTCCCTAGTGAGCCTCTAGTTGACTAGCTCGTTGATCAATAGATGGTTATGGTTTTCTAACCATGGACATTGGATGTCGTTGATAACGGGATCACATCATTAGGAGAATGATGTGATGGACAAGACCCAATCCTAAGCTTAGCTCAAAGATCGTGTAGTTCGTATGCTAAAGCTTTTCTAATGTCAAGTATCATTTCCTTAGACCATGAGATTGTGCAACTCCCGGATACCGTAGGAATGCTTTGGGTGTATCAAACGTCACAACGTAACTGGGTGGCTATAAAGGTACATTACAGGTATCTCCGAAAGTGTCTGTTGGGTTGGCACGAATCGAGACTGGGATTTGTCACTCCGTGTGACGGAGAGGTATCTCTGGGCCCACTCGGTAGGACATCATCATAATGTGCACAATGTGATCAAGGAGTTGATCACGGGATGATGTGTTACGGAACGAGTAAAGAGACTTGCCGGTAACGAGATTGAACAAGGTATCGGGATACCGACGATCGAATCTCGGGCAAGTATCGTACCGATAGACAAAGGGAATTGTATACGGGATTGATTAAGTCCTTGACATCGTGGTTCATCCGATGAGATCATCGTGGAACATGTGGGAGCCAACATGGGTATCCAGATCCCGCTGTTGGTTATTGACCGGAGAACGTCTCGGTCATGTCTGCATGTCTCCCGAACCCCTAGGGTCTACACACTTAAGGTTCGATGACGCTAGGGTTATAAAGGAAGTTTGTATGTGGTTACCGAATGTTGTTCGGAGTCCCGGATGAGATCCCGGACGTCACGAGGAGTTCCGGAATGGTCCGGAGGTAAAGATTTATATATGGGAAGTCCTGTTTTTGTCACCGGAAGAGTTTCGGGGTTTATCGGTAATGTACCGGGACCACCGGGAGGGTCCCGGGGGTCCACGAAGTGGGGCCACCTGCCCGGAGGTTTGCATGGGCCAAGGGTGGTGAGGGACCAGCCCCTAAGTGGGCTGGTGCGCCTCCCACAAGGCCCAAGGGGCAGCTAGGAGGAAAAAAAGGGGAAACCCTAGGCTTAGATGGGCCTAAGGCCCACCCTAGGGGGCGCCTCCCTCTCTCCCCTCTTGGCCGCCCCCCTTGCTCCCCATCTAGGGCTGCCGCACCCCCTAGGGGTGGAAACCCTAGAGGGGGCGCAGCCCCTCCCCTTCCCCTATATATATGAGGCCTAGGGCTGCCCATAACACATGCGATTTGATCTCTCGTTGGTGCAGCCCTGCATCTCTCTCTCCCTCCTCTTCTGTGGTGCTTGGCGAAGCCCTGCAGGATTGCCACGCTCCTCCATCACCACCACGCCGTTGTGCTGCTGCTGGATGGAGTCTTCCACAACCTCTCCCTCTCTCCTTGCTGGATCAAGGCGTGGGAGACGTCACCGGGCTGTATGTGTGTTGAACGCGGAGGTGCCGTGCGTTCGGCACTTGGTCATCGGTGATTTGAATCACGACGAGTACGACTCCATCAACCCCGTACACTTGAACGCTTCCGCTTAGCGATCTACAAGGGTATGTAGATGCACTCTCCTTCCCCTCGTTGCTGGTCTCTCCATAGATAGATCTTGGTGACACGTAGGAAAATTTTGAATTTCTGCTACGTTCCCCAACAGTGGTTTCAGAGCCAGGTTTATTGCGTAGATTCTATGCACGAGTAGAACACAAAGTAGTTGTGGGCGTTGATTTTGTTCAATATGCTTGCCATTACTAGTCTTATCTTGATTCGGCGGCATCGTGGGATGAAGCGGCCCGGACCAACCTTACACGTACTCTTACGTGAGACCGGTTCCACCGACAAAGATGCACTAGTTGCATAAGGTGGCTGGCGGGTGTTTGTCTCTCCCACTTTAGTCGGATCGGATTCGATGAACAGGGTCCTTATGAAGGGTAAATAGCAATTGGCATATCACGCTGTGGTCTTTGCGTAGGTAAGAAACGTTCTTGCTAGAAACCCATAGCAGCCACGTAAAACATGCAAACAACAATTAGAGGACGTCTAACTTGTTTTTGCAGGGTATGCTATGTGATGTGATATGGCCAAAGGATGTGATGAATGATATATGTGATGTATGAGATTGATCATGTTCTTGTAATAGGAATCACGACTTGCATGTCGATGAGTATGACAACCGGCAGGAGCCATAGGAGTTGTCTTTATTTATTTATGACCTGCGTGTCAACTTAAACGTCATGTAATTACTTTACTTTATTGCTAACCGTTAGCCATAGTAGTAGAAGTAATAGTTGGCGAGACAACTTCAAGAAGACACGATGATGGAGATCATGATGATGGAGATCATGGTGTCATGCCGGTGACAATGATGATCATGGAGCCCCGAAGAAGGAGATCAAAAGGAGCAATATGATATTGGCCATATCATTATTTGATTGCATGTGATGTTTATCATGTTTATACATCTTATTTGCTTAGAACGACGGTAGTAAATAAGATGATCCCTCATTAAAATTTCAAGAAGTGTTCTCCCCTAACTGTGCACCGTTGCGACAGTTCGCTGTTTCAAAACACCACGTGATGATCGGGTGTTTTATTCAGACGTTCACATACAACGGGTGTAAGACAGATTTACACATGCAAACACTTAGGTTGACTTGACGAGCCTAGCATGTACAGACATGGCCTCGGAACACAGAATACCGAAAGGTCGAGCATGAGTCGTATAGAAGATACGATCAACATGAAGATGTTCACCGATATTGACTAGTCCGTCTCACGTGATGATCGGACATGGCCTAGTTAACTCGGATCATGTAATCACTTAGATGACTAGAGGGATGTCTATCTGAGTGGGAGTTCATAAGATGAACTTAATTATCCTGAACATAGTCAAAAGGATTTTGCAAATTATGTCGTAGCTCGCGCTTTAGTTCTACTGTTTAGATATGTTCCTAGAGAAAAATTAGTTGAAAGTTGATAGTAGCAATTATGCGGACAAGGTCCGTAAACCGAGGATTGTCCTCATTGCTTCATAGAAGGCTTATGTCCTTAATGCACCGCTCAGTGTGCTGAACCTCGAACGTCGTCTGTGGATGTTGCGAACATCTGACATACACGTTTTGATAACTACGTGATAGTTCAGTTAAACGGTTTAGAGTTGAGGCACCGAAGACGTTTTTTGAAACGTCGCGAAACATATGAGATGTTTCGAGGGCTAAAATTGGAATTTCAGGCTCGTGCCCACGTCAAGAGGTATAAGACCTCCGACGATTTTCTCAGCCTGCAAACTAAGGGAGAAAAGCTCAATTGTTGAGCTTGTGCTCAGATTGTCTGAGTAAAACAATCATTTGAATCAAGTGGGAGTTGATCTTCCAGATAAGATAGTGATGTTTCTCCGAAGTCATTACCACCAAGCTGCTAGAGCTTCGTGATGAACTATAATGTATCAGGGACATATATGATGATCCTTGAGATATCCGCGATGTTTGACACCGTGAAAGTAGAAATCAAGAAGGAGCATCAATTGTTGATGGTTAGTGAAACCACTAGTTTCAAGAAGGGCAAGGGCAAGAAGGGATACTTCATGACACGGCAATTCAGCTGCTGCTCTAGTGAAGAAACCCAAGGTTGAACCCAAACCCAAGACTAAGTGCTTCTGTAATAAGGGGAACAACCACTGGAGCAGAATTACCCTAGATACTTGGTAGATGAGAAGGCTGGCAAGGTCGATAGAAGTATATTGGATATACATTGTGTTAATGTGTACTTTACTAGTACTCCTAGTAGCACCAGGGTATTAGATACCGGTTCAGTTGCTAAGTGTTAGTAACTCGAAATAAAAGCTACGGAATAAAACGGAGACTAGCTAAAGGTGAGCTGACGATATGTGTTGGAAGTGTTTCCAATGTTGATATGATCAAGCATCGCACGCTCCCTCTACCATCGAGATTGGTGTTTGCGTTGAGCATAGACATGATTGGATTATGTCTATCGCAATACGGTTATTCATTTAAGGAGAATAATGGTTACTCTGTTTATTTGAATAATACCTTCAATGGTCTTGCACCTAAAATGAATGGTTTATTGAATCTCGATCGTAGTGATACACATGTTCATGCCAAAAAGATAGTAATGATAGTACCACCTACTTGTGGCACTGCCACTTAAGTCATATCGGTATAAAACGCATGAAGAAGCTCCATGTAGATGGATCTTTGGACTCACTCATTTTTGAAAAGTTTGAGACATGCGAACCATGTCTGTTGGTGTATATGCATGAAGAAACTCCATGCAAATGGACCGTTCGGACTCACTTGATTTTGAATCACTTGAGACATGCAAATCATACCACATGGGCAAGATGACTGAAAGCCTCGGTTTCAGTAAAATGGAACTAGAAAGCAACTTGTTGGAAGTAATACATTTTGATGTGTGCAGTCCAATGAGTGCTGAGGCATGTAGTGGGTATCGTTATGTTCTTACTTCACAGATGATTTGAGTAGATGTTGAGTATATTTACTTGATGAATCACGATTCTGAATTATTGAAAGGTTCAAGTAATTTCAGGGTGAAGTTGAAAGATCGTCGTGACAAGAGGATAAAATATCTATGATATGATCATAGAGATGAATATCTGAATTACGAGTTTGGCACAAAATTAAGACATTGTGGAAATCGTTTCACAACTAATACAGCCTAGAACACCATAGTGTGATGGTGTGTCCGAACATCATAACTGCACCCTATTGGATATGATGCATACCATGATGTCTCTTATCGAATTACCACAATAGTTTATGGGTTAAGCATTAGAGACAACCACATTCACTTTAAATAGGGCACCACGTAATTCCGATGAGATGACACCGTATGAACTATGGTTTAGAGAAACCTAAGCTGTCATTTCTTAAAAGTTTGGGGCTGCGACGCTTATGTGGAAAAGTTTCAGGACGATAAGCTCGAACCCAAAGCGGATAAATGCATCTTCATAGGACAACCCAAAAACAGTTGGGTATACCTCCTGTCTCAGATCCGAAAGCAATAAAGGATTGTTTCTAGAATTGGGTCCTTTCTCGAGGAAAAGTTTCTCTCGAAAGAATTGAGTGGAAGGATGGTGGAGACTTGATGAGGTTATTGAACCGTCACTTCAACTAGTGTATAGCAGGGCACAAAGAGTTGTTCTTGTGGCACCTACACCAATTGAAGTGGAAGCTTATGATATTGATCATGAGACTTCGGATCAAGTCACTCCCAAACCTCGTGGGATGACAAGGATGCGTACTACTTCAGAGTGGTACGTAATCCTGTCTTGGAAGTCATGTTGCTAGACAACAATGAACCTACGAGCTATGGAGAAGCGATGGTGGGCCCAGATTCCGATAAATGGCTCGAGGCCATAAAATCCGAGAGAGGATCCATGTATGAAAACAAAGTGTAGACTTTGGCAGAACGGCTCAATGGTCGTAAGGCTATTGAGTACAGATGGATTTTAAAAGGAAGACGAACAATGATGGTAAATGTCACCATTAAGAAAGCTCGACTTGTCGTTAAGATGTTTTCCGACAAGTTCAAGGAGTTGACTACGATGAGACTTTCTCACTCGTAGCGATGCTAAGAGTCTGTTGGAATTATATTAGCAATTACTGCGTTATTTATGAAATCTTGCAGATAGGATGTCAAAACATTGTTTCCTCGAGGATTTTCTTGAGGAAAGGTTGTATGTGATACAACCGAAAGGTTTTGTCAATCCTGAAAAGATGCTAATAAGGATGCAAAGCTCCAGCAATCCTTCTGAGGACTGGAGTGAGCATCTCGGAGTTGGAATGTACACTTTGATGATATGATCAAAGATTTTGGGTTTATACAAAGTTTATGAGAAACTTGTATTTCTAAAGAAGTGAGTGGGAGCACTATAGAATTTATGATGAGTATATGTTTTAACATATTGTTGATCAGAAATGACGTAGAATTTCTGGAAAGCATATAGGGTTATTGGGAAAGTGTTTTTCAATGGAAAGCCTGGATTAAGCTACTTGAACATTGAGCATCAAGATCTATAAGGATAGATCAAAACGCATAATGGTACTTTCAAATGAGCACATACCTTGACGTGATCTTGAAGGTGTTCAAGATGGATCAGTCAAAGAAGGAGTTCTTGCCTGAGTTGTAAGGTATGAAGTTAAGACTTAAAGCTCGACCACGGCAGAATAGAGAGAAAGGACGAAGGTCGTCCCCTATGCTTAAGACATAGGCTCTACAGTATGCTATGCTGTGTGCCGCACCTGAAGTGTGCCCTTGCATGAGTCAGTCAAGGGGTACAAGAGTGATCCAAGAACGGATCACAGGACAGTGGTCAAAGTTATCCTTAGTAACTAGTGGACTAAGGAATTTTCTCGATTATGGAGGTGGTAAAAGAGTTCGTTGTAAAGGGTTACGCCGATGCAAACTTTGACACTAATCCAGATTATTCTGAGTAGTAAACTGGGTTCGTATAGTAGAACAGTTATTTGGAATAAGCTCCAAATAGAACGTGGTAGCTACATCTAGGAGATGACATAGAGATTTGTAAAGCACACACGGATCTGAAAGGTTCGGACCCGTTGACTAAAACCTCTCTCACAAGCAACATGATCAAACCTAGAACTCATTGAGTGTTAATCACATAGTGATGTGAACTAGACTACTGACTCTAGTAAACTCTTGGGTGTTAGTCACATGGCGATGTGACCTGTGAGTGTTAATCACATGGCGATGTGAACTAGATTATTGACTCTAGTGCAAGTGGGAGACTGTTGGAAATATGCCCTAGAGGCAATAATAAATTGATTATTATTATATTTCCTTGTTCATGATAATCGTTTATTATCCATGCTATAATTGTATTGATAGGAAACTCAGATACATGTGTGGATACATAGACAACACCATGTCCCTAGTGAGCCTCTAGTTGACTAGCTCGTTGATCAATAGATGGTTATGGTTTCCTAACCATGGACATTGGATGTCGTTGATAACGGGATCACATCATTAGGAGAATGATGTGATGGACAAGACCCAATCCTAAGCTTAGCTCAAAGATCGTGTAGTTCGTATGCTAAAGCTTTTCTAATGTCAAGTATCATTTCCTTAGACCATGAGATTGTGCAACTCCCGGATACCGTAGGAATGCTTTGGGTGTATCAAACATCACAACGTAACTGGGTGGCTATAAAGGTACATTACAGGTATCTCCGAAAGTGTCTGTTGGGTTGGCACGAATCGAGACTGGGATTTGTCACTCCGTGTGACGGAGAGGTATCTCTGGGCCCACTCGGTAGGACATCATCATAATGTGCACAATGTGATCAAGGAGTTGATCACGGGATGATGTGTTACGGAACGAGTAAAGAGACTTGCCGGTAACGAGATTGAACAAGGTATCGGGATACCGACGATCGAATCTCGGGCAAGTATCGTACCGATAGACAAAGGGAATTGTATACGGGATTGATTAAGTCCTTGACATCGTGGTTCATCCGATGAGATCATCGTGGAACATGTGGGAGCCAACATGGGTATCCAGATCCCGCTGTTGGTTATTGACCGGAGAACGTCTCGGTCATGTCTGCATGTCTCCCGAACCCGTAGGGTCTACACACTTAAGGTTCGATGATGCTAGGGTTATAAAGGAAGTTTGTATGTGGTTACCGAATGTTGTTTGGAGTCCCGGATGAGATCCCGGACGTCACGAGGAGTTCCGGAATGGTCCGGAGGTAAAGATTTATATATGGGAAGTCCTGTTTTGGTCACCGGAAGAGTTTCGGGGTTTATCGGTAATGTACCGGGACCACCGCGAGGGTCCCGGGGGTCCACAAAGTGGGGCCACCTGCCCCGGAGGTTTGCATGGGCCAAGGGTGGTGAGGGACCAGCCCCTAAGTGGGCTGGTGCGCCTCCCACAAGGCCCAAGGGGCAGCTAGGAGGAAAAAAAGGGGAAACCCTAGGCTTAGATGGGCCTAAGGCCCACCCTAGGGGGCGCCTCCCTCTCTCCCCTCTTGGCCGCCCCCCTTGCTCCCCATCTAGGGCTGCCGCACCCCCTAGGGGTGGAAACCCTAGAGGGGGCGCAGCCCCTCCCCTTCCCCTATATATATGAGGCCTAGGGCTGCCCATAACACATGCGATTTGATCTCTCGTTGGTGCAGCCCTGCATCTCTCTCTCCCTCCTCTTCTGTGGTGCTTGGCGAAGCCCTGCAGGATTGCCACGCTCCTCCATCACCACCACGCCGTTGTGCTGATGCTGGATGGAGTCTTCCACAACCTCTCCCTCTCTCCTTGCTGGATCAAGGCGTGGGAGACGTCACCGGGCTGTATGTGTGTTGAACGCGGAGGTGCCGTGCGTTCGGCACTTGGTCATCGGTGATTTGAATCATGACGAGTACGACTCCATCAACCCCGTTCACTTGAACGCTTCCGCTTAGCGATCTACAAGGGTATGTAGATGCACTCTCCTTCCCCTCGTTGCTGGTCTCTCCATAGATAGATCTTGGTGACACGTAGGAAAATTTTGAATTTCTGCTACGTTCCCCAACAAAACTAACCCCTCGCTCGGTCGTTGTAGTGTCACTCGCTCCTCAAGTCTCTCTCTCTCTCTCTCTCTCCTTAAACCTAAACCTAAACCTAAACCTAGGTCGCACAGCCGCCTCCTGGGCTCGATCCCATCTCGCAGTAGCCGATGACCACGATCTCATCTCCTATTTTTCTTTCAAATGCCGCTATTTTCATTGACAGCTCGTGGGCACGGGTTCCTTGTGGGTTTAGAAAACCCGACGGGTTTAGGGGACAGGCAAAAAACTAGCCCCACACACGGTGACGAAGACGGGAACGGGCTTCTGATTTTCTCGTGGGGATGGGTTTGGGCAAGCTAAACCAGATGGGTTTCATCTCATTTGCCATCTTGACATGCGGTTGTTCAACAAGGAGAGCAGAAGACAGAAAATAAGGCGAAAAATAGTCTGTGATATCACCTCTCGACCCACATATTTCCACTATTTTGGCAGGATTGCTTTCGTCGTACGCTGTTGTCGGTCTCTCTCTTCTCTTCAGTTGTTAAACAAAAAATCTCACCCCTGGCAAAATCAAGGGCTTCCACATATGTACTCACCGAATCAAGCATCCAGGAGGGGATCTACTTGTGACATGTGGACTTTGAGCATAGATTCAACCGTAAATTGTAGTCGTACTTCCTCCGTTCACAAATGTAAAATGTTTTAGGTATTTCAATATGGTCGACTGAAATAAGAAAATAAAACCACTAAAACCTGTCCAAATACATCTGATTCAGAAAAACAAGTTAGAACATCTTATATTTGTGATCTGAGAGAGTAAATAGCAGCGGAATAAATAGAAACAATATGCACACGTGATACGACAATGTTTTTAATAGTATGCTATGTGTTTAGGCATATATCCCTATTTCGGCCAGTTGCATGGCTATTTTTTTCTATTTATTTTGCGCTTTGTACTTCAATACTTAATTATGAGACTTGAGCTTGTTTAATAAACGGTTGTGTGCATTGTAATGATGCATAGGCCGGGGTAATCTATTTTTTAATGTTTCCATATAAACAAAGTCTGCCACTCAGAGGTAAGAAAATACAGTTGCTAGAGATTTACCACACACTTGGTATCTTGCTAACTGATAATAGGAAACAGCAAGCGCATGAGGCAAGCTATAATAGTAAAGCAGAGGTAACACAATTTATGTCCCGTTTTGTAGTTTATCAGTTGTTGTCAAATTATTGAACACATAAATTTCTACTACCATTTGTCGGCTGAGTAGACACATAAGTTTCTACTACCATTTCCATGCCAATTTCAGCTCAGTTGGACAACCTTAGCCATTCAATATGTTCGTTGCCCAAACTACTCTATGCTCCATGCCAACGGAAGTACACTAGAATGAATACAGGTCACACCCTCTATGGTGGACGTAATACCCTACTTCATGTCTATGGTGTTGTTCTCTTGTGTAAGGTGTGATTAAAAATGTTCCAAACCCCTGGCCTGGTGCTCTAGGCCGCTTATATAGAGTGCACCAACACTAAAGCTACAAAAGCTGGTCATAAATGTTCTGTGTAACGCCATAGTGAAAACCGACAGTTTCTTCCATTGCAAATAGTAACTGACATATAAACAACTAGTGGAGGTGGCTTATAACGCCTATGTTTAATGCATAGTGGAACGCCCACGCGTAATGCCTCCTTAATTACTCCTAACCATTGGCCTGATGTGAAACTTACTACTAATAAACCTACCGACGAGGGTCTTGACTCATGTGCCCCCAGGCTGGCGACTGTTTCCAGACTGGTGTCCACACTCCGACTAGGATGCCACCCCTGTTGTTGTTCTTGACTTGGTCCTTACCCTACATGGGCTTGGTCCTACCCAGGCCTTTAGTTGGGCCTACCTGATGGTGAATTACATCGTAAGGTTCATCGTCACAACCCTAACTAATTACTGATAATTTCATTTATAATTTGGAGACAAAGAATTAGGTTTTAATTTTGTATTTGTTGCATGGAACTTGTTTAATAGTCCACTGCAGAAAACATCCACAACAATAGAACAACTGGTTGCCAACCCTTAAGACAAACAAAAGCTGGTTGAGGAGATGAGATTATCATATACAATCAACCTAAATGCAACCTAGCCTACAACTTAAGCACTTTCGTTAGATTATTTATCTAGTTAGAGCTAAGGTTGTTGAAATAAATAAACCCTCCACTACATGCACTACTATTGTTAGCAATGGTATGCCATATTAATATGTCACACTTGTGTATATACATAATTACTTTATTATTTCGCACTCAATATTTCACAAGTTTGTAGAATCACCAGTAGAAAAAGGGGCTTTCGTTCGGGCCTGGCCAGCCCATTGGACCCGGTTCTGCCACGAACCGGGACCAATGGATGCATTCGTCCCGGTTCCTGAGCCCAGGTTGCCGGCCGAGGCCTCGTGGGCATTGGTCCCGGTTCGTCTGGGCCCATTTGTCCCGGTTCTTGGCACGAACCAGGACCAATGGGCCTCGCTCCTGGCCCACAAACATAGGTCCCGGTTCTTGGCTCGAACCGGGACAGAAGGCTGGGCTTTAGTCCCGGTTCTAGCCACGAACCGGGACCAATGACTTTCTTATATATACCCCACCGCCGGCGAGCAGAGCACTCCAGTGCTCTATTTTTTGCTGGCCGGCAAGGAAGGGCATTTGGGTCCTCTAGCTCACCTCTTATGCATGTGAGGTGTTCGATGAAATGCCCGAGCCACATTAGTTAAGCTTTCTCCTGTCGAAGCTCCACCTCGGAGCTCCATTTTTTCCGAGATTTGTCTAGGTTTAGCGGTCCGTCACGCCCCGTCCTTGTCTTCACCGCCGTCGATCGCCCGCGCCCATCTCGTCGCCGGCACCACCGTGGTGAGCCTCTTGTTCTTATCTTCTTTCTGAAAGAAAAAAAATCTTACTTTAGATAGATACTTGTCTAATTTTCTTACTTTTGACACACATAATTATATAAAATGCATGCAGATGAACCGATAATGGATGTACGGTGACAGACACACCTCCGAGTACATTAAGGACGTGCGTAAATTTCTCGAAGTGGCTGAGGCAAACAAGCAGAATGGTTTTATGTGTTGTCCATGCCTTGATTGTGGGAATACGAGGTCTTACTCTGACAAGAAAATAATTCACACCCACCTGCTTTATAAGGGTTTCATGCCACACTATAATGTTTGGACGAAGCATGGAGATATAGGGGTTCTGATGGAAGACAACGAAGAAGAAGAGGACGATGACAAATATGTGCCCCCTGAATACAGTGATGCTGCAACGGGGGAAGCTGACTTTCAAGAGGAAGCTGAAGATCAAGAGGAACCAGACGATGTGCTTGATGATGATCTCCGCCGGGTCATTGTTGATGCAAGGGAAAAGTGCGAAAGTGAAAAGGAGAAGCTGAAGTTCGATCGCATGTTAGAGGATCACAAAAAAGGGTTATAGCCCAATTGCGAAGATGGCAACACAAAGCTCGGTACCATACTGGAATTGCTGCAGTGGAAGGAAGAGAATGTTGTGCCTGACAAAGGATTTGAGAAGCTACTGAAAATATTGAAGAAGAAGCTTCCAAACGATAACGAATTGCCCGACAGTACGTACGCAGCAAAGAAGGTCGTATGCCCTCAAGGATTGGAGGTGGAGAAGATACATGCATGCCCTAATGACTGCATCCTCTAACGCGGTGCATACAAGGATTTGAACGCATGCCCGGTATGTGGTGCATTGCGGTATAAGATCAGACGAGATGACCCTGGTGATGTTGAGGGCGAGCCCCGCAGGAAGAGGGTTCCTGCGAAGGTGATGTGGTATGCTCCTATAATACCACGGTTGAAACGACTGTTCAGAAACGAAGAGCATGCCAAGTTGATGCGATGGCACAGTGAGGACCGTAAGAAAGACAGGAAGTTGAGAGCACCCGCTGACGGGTCGCAGTGGAGAAAAATCGAAAGTACTGGGCTCAGTTTGCAGGTGACCCAAGGAACGTATGGTTTGGTTTAAGCGCGGATGGCATTAATCCTTTCGGGGAGCAGAGCAGGAATCACAGCACCTGGCCCGTGACTCTATGTATGTATAACCTTCCTCCTGGGATGTGCATGAAGCGGAAATTCATTATGATGACAATTCTCATCCAAGGCCCTAAGCAACCCGGCAACGACATTGATGTGTACCTAAGGCCATTAGTTGAAGAACTTTTACAGCTGTGGAATGGAAACGGTGTACGTGCGTGGTATGAGCACAAACAGGTGGAATTTAACCTGCATGCGTTGCTGTTTGTAACCATCAATGATTGGCCCGCTCTCAGTAACCTTTCAGGACAGACAAACAAGGGATACCACGCATGCACACACTATTTAGCTGACACCGAAAGTATATACCTGGACAGATGCAGGAAGAATGTGTATCTGGGCCATCGTTGATTTCTCCCGACCAACCATCAATGTCGAAAGAAAGGCAAGCATTTCAAAGGCGAGGCAGATCACCGGAAGAAGCCCGCCATGTGTACCGGTGATCATGTACTTGATATGGTCTCTAATTTACACGTAATATTCGGAAGGGGTCCCAGCGGACTAGCTATTCCGAATGACGCTGAGGGACGCACACCCATGTGGAAGAAGAAATCTATATTTTGGGACCTACCCTACTGGAAAGAGCTAGAGGTACGCTCTTCAATCGACGTGATGCACGTGACGAAGAACCTTTGCGTGAACCTGTTAGGCTTCTTGGGCGTGTATGGGAAGACAAAAGATACACCTGAGGCACGGTAGGACCTGCAACGTTTGCACGAAAAAGACGACATGCCTCCAAAGCAGTATGAAGATCCTGCCAGCTACGCTCTTACCAAAGAAGAGAAGGAAATCTTATTTGAATGCCTGCTCACTATGAAGGTCCCGACTGGCTTCTCGTTGAATATAAAGGGAATAATAAATATTCTAGAGAAAAAGTTCCAGAACCTAAAGTCTCATGACTGCCACGTGATTATGACGCAACTGCTTCCGGTTGCATTGAGGGGGCTTCTACCGGAAAACATCCGATTAGCCATTATGAAGCTATGTGCATTCCCCAATGCAATATCTCAGAAGGTGATCGATCTAGATATCATACCAAGGCTAAAGAGTGATGTGGCGCAATGTCTTGTCAGTTTCAAGCTGGTGTTCCCACCATCCTTCTTCAATATCATGACGCACGTCCTAGTTCATCTAGTCGACGAGATTGTCATTCTGGGCCCCGTATTTCTACACAATATGTTCCCCTTTGAGAGGTTCATGGGAGTCCTAAATAAATATGTCCGTAACCGTGCTAGGCCAGAAGGAAGCATCTCCATGGGCCATCAAACAAAGGATGTCATTGGGTTTTGTGTTGACTTCATTCTTGGCCTTAAGAAGACGGGTCTCCCTAAATCGCGGTATGATGGGGGACTGACTGGAAAAGGCACGCTAGGAGCGGACTCAATAATATGCAGGGACGGGCCGGCATTCTTGGTCTCAAGCACACTACACAGTTCTACAGAACTCTATCTTGGTGACCCCGTATGTCAATGAACACAAGAACAGTCTGCGCTCCAAACACCCGGAGCAGTGTGAAGACTGGATTACATGTGAACACATCATGACTTTCAGCAGTTGGTTGGAAACACGTCTCAGAGGTGACAACACTATTTGTGATGAGCTGTACTTGTTGTCCAGGGGACCATCTTTGGCTGTATTGACTTACAAAGGATACGAGATAAATGAGAATACATTTTACACAATCTCCCAATATCAAAAGAGCACCAACCAAAACAGCGGTGTCCGCTTTGATGCAGCAACCGAGAGGGGAAAGGACACATATTATGGTTACATAGTGGACATATGGGAACTTGACTACGGACATGATTTTAAGGTCCCTTTGTTTAACTGCAAATGGCTCAATCTGTCAGGAGGCGGGGTACGGGTAGACCCATAGTACGGAATGACAACAGTGGATCTGAACAATCTTGGGTACACTGACGAACCGTTCGTCCTAGCAAAAGACATGTATACCAAACCGAGAAAAAGAAAAGATAAGGAAGCGAATACATCATACGATGAGCCAAAGCGCCCCATAGTTCTTTCAGGAAAAAGGGACATTATGGGAGTGGAGGGCAAGACAGACATGTCCGAAGATTATGAAAAGTTTCATGAAATTCCTCCCTTCAAAGTGAAGGCTGACCCAAGCATCCTGATAAATGGTGAAGATTATCCATGGTTACGGCGCAATAAGCAAAGCACACAAGCGAAGAAAAAGTGAAGACTTTCTGTCCACAACTATTATGATGACACCATGCCAACTTTCAACATTTTCCTAATTCATTTGAAATGCATGTTGTAACAGACGAGTTTCCGTATGAAACCCTGGTATCTCGAAACAGATTGTCCGTTTTGTTGAAATGCTTTGAATATTTTGTTGAAATGCTTTGAATGTTGCATTTTATAAACCTCTAGTATTATTGAAACTAAAATTATATAGAATTCATGCAACTAAAATTATATAGAATTTTCATAAAGAACTTTTTTGGTACAAACTTTAATAGAAAAAATAATTATCATAAATTAAATTAAATAAGTAATTAGAAACAAAATAATATAAACTTTAATAAAATATATAAGTAGAAAAAAGTAAAATAAAATAAAATAAACTTTAATAACATAAATAAAATTTATGAAACTAAAATTATCAAAGTATTTTCTGTTCAAAACATTATAATCAACCTCTAGTATTATTGAAACAAAATTACATATAAAATTGATGCAACTAAAATTATCAAAGTATTTTCTGTTCAAAATCATTAAAAGCAAAAAGGATTTTCATAAAGAACTTTTTTTGTTAGAAACTTTAATAACAAAATAAAATAAAATAAGTTTTTTGTTGTAAGTAGAAACAAAACAAAATAAATAAAGCAAAAAAGAAAACAAAAAGGGGGGGAAATCAAAAAAATGTGCCAGCTACTGGGCCTCCACGGCCTGAATACGACTAGAAACCCATCCATGGGCCAGGATTCAGGCCCGCAGAAGGCCCAGTAGGCCCATCGGGCTTACCAGTGACAATTTGGCCCGAAAGCCTGCAATGGAGAGGAGCTTGAGAGGGGTGCGGCAGTGAGGCTTATAAACAACTGTGCGCCCCTCTCAGCTAGCGAGGTGAGACTAAACATTTGGGCACGGGCAGAACGAGGCCTTTTGTCCCGGTTGGTGCCACCAACCGGGACTAAAGGGGGGCATTGGAACTGGTTCGTGGCACCAACCGGTACGAATGCCCCCCTTTGGTAATGGTTGGTGCATGAACCGGGACCAAAGGCAACCGCTTCCTGCCTTTTAGGCTGCCGAAAACTGACCTTTGGTCCCCGCTGGTGGCACCAACCGGGACTAAAGAGGGGCAATGGTCCCGGTTTGTGCCACGAACTGGGACCAATGCCTCGTCTATATAAGCAAGACTTGTAAATTTTTTGTTCAGTTCCTCATTCCCCCGCCGCGATGCCGCCAGGCTGCCCCCCTGTCTCTTCGTCGCCGTCGTCGCCCCTGCCTCCGACGTGCCGCCCCGACGCCGTCACAAGCCGCCCCGGACCGACATCGTCGCTGCCCAGCGCCACCCCTGCCCGGACGCCGCCGGCCCTGCCTTCTCGTCGCCGTCGCCGCGCACCCTGTGAGCGCTGCCCGCCGATCCCCTCCTCCTCCTCCCTGTAATGGCGGCCGCCGCTGCCGCCGCGCCGGTGCGCCCCCTATATATAGATGTTGTAATTTACTTGTATTAATTTGGATGTATAGTTTAGATGTGTAGTTAATTTAGTTGTTGTAATTTAGTTGTATTAATTTAGATGTGTAGTTTAGATTTTTTTTTTGTGATATCATTGTTGAATATGCAAATGTTTGTATGTTCATATGCAAAGAATATGTCAATTTTTTCAAAGAATTTTTACGATTTTTTCTGTTGTAATTTTGCTCATAGAATTTTTATGATTTTTTTCTGTTGTATTTTTGTTCATAGAATTTTTATGATTTTTTTTTGTTCATAGAATTTTCTTTGTCAATTTATGTATATGTTCATATTGTGTATGTATAGGAAAATTGTGTATGATCAAAGTCATTTATGTATATGTTCATATTTAGAAGAAAAAGGAGAGAAAAAAGGAAAATAAGAAGAGGAAGAAGGAGGAGAAGAAGAATAATAAGAAGAAGAGGAGAAATAAATAAGGAGATGAAAAAGAAGAAAAAAAGAGGAAAAGAAGAAGGAATAGAGGAGAAGAAGAAGAAATATTTCTTCTTCTTCTCCTCTATTCCTTTTTTTCTCCTCTTTTTTTCTTTTTTTTCTTTGATCTCCTCCTCTATTCCTTTCTTCTTCTCCTCTTTTTTTCTTCTTCTT
This sequence comes from Triticum urartu, assembly GCF_056163025.1. Classification (NCBI taxonomy): domain Eukaryota; kingdom Viridiplantae; phylum Streptophyta; class Magnoliopsida; order Poales; family Poaceae; genus Triticum; species Triticum urartu. Next base: position 735,532,770 of record NC_141879.1, read on the forward strand.
CCTCTTTTTATTTTTTTATCGGGTATGTCGTTGTCGATATACCCCCCTCCCCGATAACTTTTAGTAAGTACTACTTAGAAAGTGCTTAATTAATTAGTAGTTGAACTAGTTGATTTAATAAAACTACTTTATTTAATAAAACCCCACCATCACCCTAGCATATCCTTCTGGAATCGGCCGGCAGTGAAAAGTTGCGCCGGGTTTAGTAGGATAAACAGAGCCAACAGCCGCCTTGACCTTCAAATTCATCCATTGCGTCATAAGGTGGCAATTTTGAGACTCCGTTATAGCATCCACGGGATAGCTGGCAGGAGCCGTCAAGGCATGCTCCAGCTGAAGCAGCTCGGTGGAAGCCACGCTGCTTCTGCGCTGAGATGGCGGGGTAGCTTCGGGGGAGGCTTCGGCAGTACGTTTGCTGCGATTTGCTTCTCGTTCCTCTATCGCGTCTACCCTTTCTTGCAGCGCCTGTATTTGGGTCTGCTGCACTTTTTTCCTCCTCTCATGGGATTTGTAACCGCCTGCGTCCGGAAACCCAACCTTCCACGGAATGGAGCCTGGCGTGCCTCGTGTCCGTCCAGGGTGCTCAGGATTCCCGAGGGCCATTGTGAGCTCGTCGTTCTCTCTGTCTGGAAAGAACGTCCCTTCCTGCGCTGCTTTGATATAATGCTTAAGCTTACTGACTGGTATGTCCATTTGATCGTTCGTCCAAATGCACTTCCCTGTTACAGGGTCAAGTGTTCCGCCAGCCCCGAAGAACCAAGTCCGGCAACGGTCTGGCCAGTTAATTGTCTCTGGTTCGATCCCTTTATGAACCAGATCATTCTCAGTCTTGGACCACTTAGGCCGGGCTACGAGGTAGCCACCTGACCCCGTGCGATGGTGAAGCTTCTTCTTCGCAGCATTTTGCTTGTTTGTCGCCGACATCTTCTTACTCTTTTCTGATGTCTTGTGGGCCACAAATGCGGGCCAGTGATCTCTAATCTTCTCATATCTGCCCTTGAATTCTGGTGTCTCATTATTTTCGACAAACTTATTCAGCTCTTTCTTCCACCTCCTGAATAGTTCTGCCATCCTCTTCAGAGCAAAAGACTTGATTAATTTCTCTTTAACTGGGTTCTCTGGATTATCCTCAGGCGGTAGGGTGAAATTTGACTTCAGCTCAGTCCAAAGATCATTTTTCTGCATATCATTGACATAAGACACCTCAGGGTCTTCTGTAGCCGGCTTAAACCATTGCTGGATGCTTATCGGGATCTTGTCCCTAACCAGAACCCCGCACTGAGCAACAAATGCGCTCTTTGTCCGGAGGGGTTCAATAGGTTGGCCGTCGGGCGCGATTGCTATGATCTCAAACTTTTCATCCGAGCTCAACTTTTTCTTCGGGCCTCGTCTCTTTACCGAAGTTGTGCTCGATTCGGAGGGCTAGAAAAAAGAACAAAGACTTAATTAATATGTGTACATACCAAAACAATGAATGCATCAATCAGCTAGTCAGCATAGGCTTAACTAATATATATACCTGGCCGGACTCGGTTCGGTCACCGGAGCCGTCATCACGGTCTCCTTCTTGCACCGGCATTGGGTCACCGGAGCCGTCCTCATGTTCTTCTTCTTGCACCGGCATTAGGTCACCGTAGCCAGCTTGTTCACCCTCCCCTTCCAGACCATCAGTTTCGTTGAGAAACAACGAGATGGCATCACTTCCTTCTGCGATTATGTCCCTCAACAACGCTTCTTTTGTTGCTTCGTCTAGGGCGGTGTCCATAGTTTCTACAAATATTTACAACATGACAATTATTATTCAAACATGACAGATGGATATATTAGTGCCAAACGTAGAACTAGCTACCTAATCATAGTAAGCTATCGGGAGGGGGTAAACAACGACGACACTACATCTATGTCCCTCGACGACCCTCGTTCCCGATAAAAAAAAGAGGAAGAAGAAGAAAAATAAGAGGAGAAGAAAGAATAGAGGAGAAGATCTCCTCTATTCTTTCTTCTCCTCTTTTTTTTCTTCTTCCTCTTCTTTTTTTATCCTCTTCTTCCTCTCATGTTTGATAGGATCGCCAAGGGGTTGGGAGGTTGCCTAGTGTCAAGGGATTCAACAAAACCATGTCTTCATCATTAGGCGAAAGTAACATGTGCATGATGGTATGAAGCTCTTCAAAGTTGTTCTGGAACGGAGTCCCAGATAGGATAATTCGCTTTTTGATACAAAGTTCAGCAAGAGCCTTCTGAATATCGCTATTTGGAAGGCCTTTGCTGAATTCGTACCAAAAGGCGGATTATTCTATCCGGGACTCCATTCCAGAACAACTTTGCAGAACTTCGTACCAACATGCGCTGGTTACTTCCGGCTAATGATGAAGGCATGGATTTCTTCAATACTTTGACACTAGGAAACCTCTCTCTACTTCCGGCTAATAAGAATAAGAAGAAGAAGAAGAATAAGAAAAGAAGAAAAAGAAGAGGAGAAGAAGAAAGGAATAGTGGAGAAAAGAGAAAATAGAATATATTCTATTTTCTCTTCTTCTCCACTATTCCTTTCTTCTTCTCCTCTTCTTTTTCTTCTTTTTTCTTCTTCTTATTTATTTCTCCTCTTCTTTTCGGTAGAGGAAACCCTAAATAGCTAGCAAGTATCGTGGGTGTGAGATACATGTGGCCTTCGGTGTCGGACACTGCATCCACGTCCCACAAGTGTCGGGCCGCGGGAAGGGGCTAGGGCGCAGGGCAGGGGCCGGCGCGGCGACGACGTGGTCGGCGGCAGGGGCGGCGCGACGACGGCACCGGAGGCAGGGGCGGCGCGGCGACGGTGTCGGAGGTAGGGGCGGCACGGCGACGGCGTCGGGGGCAGGGGCGGCGCGGCGACGGCGTCGGAGGCAGGGGCGATGATGGCGACAGCGACGAGGAGCAGCGCTGGGGCGTCGGGCACGAACTGACGGTGAAGTTGTAAAATTTTCACAAGTCCAGCTTATATACCAAAAGCATTGGTCCCAGTTGGTGCTACGACCCGGGACTAATGCACCCCTTTAGTCCCGGTTGGTGCCACCAACCGGGACCAATGCCCTTGTGCTGCCAGCGCCCAAAAGTTTAGTCCCACATCGCTAGCTGAAGGGCGCCGGCACTGGTTTATAAGCGCTGCTGTGCCTCCCCATTCGAGCTCCTCTCTAATGCAGGCTTTCGGGCCTAAACTTGCTACTGCCTGTGGGCCTATTGGGCCTCTGCGGGCCTGAATCCTGGCCCATGTAGGGTTTCTAGTCGTATTCAGGCCGTGGAGGCCCAGCAGGTGGCATTTTTTGGTTTTTTTCTTTTTTATTTCTACATTTTTTGGTTTTTTATTTTTTTATTTCTACTTAAAACTAAATACTTACAGTTTTTTAGTTATTTCTTTTTGCTTTTAGGTCACAAAAATTAGAAACTTTCTGTTAGTGCCATTAGTTTTAAATTTTGAATAGTTTAAATTTGAATTTTTAAAAATTTGTGTGAATCACTAGTTTATGAATAACTTTACTATAAAAATAGAATTTTTGTTCTTCTTTGCTATTTATTTTTTATTTATACTTATAATTAAATACTTATAGTTTGATTTTAGGTCACAAAAAATATATTCTTTTGCTATTGAAGAATATTATTGTTTTATTTTAGTTGATCATAACATAATATTTTAATTGATTGTTTTTATTTTCATAAAAGTTTTGTAGTTCATTCTGTTTGATATTAATTCATTCTTTGAGCTAAATGACTCTGAAATTGGAAAGCATTTCAAAATGAACTCTGAAAAGGTTGAAAGTTGGCATGGTATCATCATTTCACCCACATAGCATGTTCCAAAAAGTAGAGAGGGTTACAACAAAAACTTGATGCACTTCGTGTACAAAATGGACAATCACTTTCGAAGTATCAAAGTTTCGAACCATAAGACATCAAAGTTGGGATGGTATCATAATTTCACCCACATAGCATTTGCTTATTGCGGGAGAAAGTCTTCACTTTTTCTTCGCTTGTGTCATTTTCTTATTGCGCCGTAACCATGGGTAATCTTCATTGTTTATCAGGATGCTTGGGTAAGCCTTGACATTGAAGGGAGGAATTTCATGAAACTTTTCATAATCTTCAGACATGTCTGTCTTGCCGTCCACTCCCAGGATGTCCCTTTTTCCTGAAAGAACTATGTGGCGCTTTGGCTCATCGTATGATGTATTCGCTTCCTTATCTTTTCTTTTTCTCGGTTTGGTAGACATGTCCTTCACATAGATAACATGTGCCACATCATTGGCTAGGACGAACGGTTCGTCAGTGTACCCAAGATTTTTCAGATCCACTGTTGTCATTCCGTACTATGGGTCTACCTGTACCCCGCCGCCTAACAGATTGACCCATTTGCACTTAAACAAAGGGACCTTAAAATCAGGTCCGTAGTCAAGTTCCCATATGTCCACTATGTAACCATAATATGTGTCCTTTCCGCTCTCGGTTGCTGCATCAAAGCGAACACCGCTGTTTTGGTTGGTGCTCTTTTGATCTTGGGCGATCATGTAAAATGTATTCCCATTTATCTCGTATCCTTTGTAAGTCAATACAGTCAAAGATGGTCCCCTGGACAACAAGTACAACTCATCACAAACAGTGTTGTCACCTCTGAGACGTGTTTCCAACCAACTGCTGAAAGTCGTGATGTGTTCACATGTAATCCAGTCGCCGCACTGCTCCGGGTGTTTGGAGCGCAGACTGTTCTTGTGTTCATCGACATACGGGGTCACCAAGGTAGAGTTCTGTAGAACTGTGTAGTGTGCTTGAGACCAAGAATATCCGTCCCTGCATAATATTGAGTCTCTTCCAAGAGTGCCTTTTCCAGTCAGTGTCCCCTCATACCGCGATTTAGGGAGACCTATCTTGTTAAGGCCAGGAATGAAGTCAACACAAAACCCGATAACATCCTCTGTTTGATGGCCCATGGAGATGCTTCTTTCTAGCCTAGCGCGGTTACGGACATATTTCTTTAGGACTCCCATGAACCTCTCAAAGGGGAACATATTGTGTAGAAATACGGGCCCCAGGATGACAATTTCGTCGACTAGATGAACTAGGACGTGCGTCATGATATTGAAGAAGGATGGTGGGAACACCAGCTCGAAACTGACAAGACATTGCGCCACATCACTCCTTAGCCTTGGTACGATTTCTGGATTGATCACCTTCTGAGAGATTGCATTGAGGAATGCACATAGCTTCACAATGGCTAATCGGGCGTTTTCCGGTAGAAGCCCCCTCAATGCAACCGGAAGCAGTTGCGTCATAATCACGTGGCAGTCATGAGACTTTAGGTTCTGAAACTTTTTCTCTGGCATATTTATTATTCCCTTTATATTCGACGAGAAGCCAGTCGTGACCTTCATACTGAGCAGGCATTCAAAGAAGATTTCTTTCTCTTCTTTCGTAAGAGCGTAGCTGGCAGGACCTTTATACTGCTTCAGAGGCATGCCGTCTTTTTCGTGCAAACTTGCAGGTCCTCTCGTGCCTCAGGTGTATCTTTTGTCTTCCCATACACGCCCAAGAAGCCTAGCAGGTTCACGCAAAGGTTCTTCGTCATGTGCATCATGTCGATTGAGGAGCGGACCTCTAGGTCTTTCCAGTAGGGTAGGTCCCAAAATATAGATTTCTTCTTCCACATGGGTGCGTGTCCCTCAGCGTCATTCAGAACAGCTAGTCCACTGGGACCCTTTCCAAAGATTACGTAGTGTAAATCATTGACCATAGCAAGCACGTGATCACCGGTGCGCATGGCGGGCTTCTTCCGGTGATCTGCCTCGCCTTTGAAATGCTTGCCTTTCTTTCGACATTGATGGTTCGTCGGAAGAAATCAACGATGGCCCAGGTACACATTCTTCCTGCATTTGTCCAGGTATATACTTTTAGTGTCATCTAAATAGTGCGTGCATGCATGGTATCCTTTGTTTGTCTGTCCTGATAGGTTACTGAGAGCGGGCCAATCGGTGATGGTCACGAACAGCAACGCCTTAAGGTTAAATTCCTCCTGTCTGTGCTCATCCCACGTACGTACACCGTTTCCATTCCACAGCTGTAAAAGTTCTTCAACTAATGGCCTTAGGTACACATCAATTTCGTTGCCGGGTTGCTTAGGGCCTTGGATGAGAACTGGCATCATAATGAACTTCCGCTTCATGCACATCCAAGGAGGAAGGTTATACATACATAGAGTCATGGGCCAGGTGCTGTGATTGCTGCTCTACTCCCCGAAAGGATTAATGCCATCCGCGCTTAAAGCAAACCATACATTGCTTGGGTCCTTTGCAAACTCATCCTAGTACTTTCTCTCGATTTTTCTCCACTGCGACCCGTCAGCGGGTGCTCTCAACTTCCCATCTTTCTTTCGGTTCTCACTGTGCCATCGCATCAACTTGGCATGCTCTTCGTTTCTGAACAGACGTTTCAACCGTGGTATTATAGGAGCATACCACATCACCTTCGCAGGGACCCTCTTCCTGAGGGGCTCGCCATCAACATCACCAGGGTCATCTCGTCTGATCTTATACCGCAACGCACCTCATACTGGGCATGCGTTCAGATCCTTGTATGCACCGCGGTAGAGGATGCAGTCATTAGGGCATGCATGTATCTTCTCCACCTCCAATCCTAGAGGGCATACGACCTTCTTTGCTGCGTATGTACTGTCGGGCAATTCGTTATCCTTTGGAAGCTTCTTCTTCAATATTTTCAGTAGCTTCTCAAATCCTTTGTCAGCCACAGCATTCTCTGCCTTCCACTGCAGCAATTCCAGTATGGCACCGAGCTTTGTGTTGCCATCTTCGCAATTGGGGTATAACCCTTTTTTGTGATCCTCTAACATGCGATCGAACTTTAGCTTCTCCTTTTGACTAATGCATTGCGTCCTTGCATCGACAATGACCCGGCGGAGATCATCATCATCGGGCACATCGTCTGGTTCCTCTTGATCTTCAGCAGCTTCACCCGTGGCAGCATCATTGGGCACATCGTCTGGTTCCTCTTGATCTTCACCAGCTCCCCCCGTTGCAGCATCACCGTATTCAGGGGGCACATAGTTGTCATCGTACTCTTCTTCTTCGCCGTCTTCCATCATAACCCCTATTTCTCCGTGCCTCGTCCAAACATTATAGTGTGGCATGAAACCCTTGTAAAGCAGGTGGGAGTGAAGGATTTTCCTGTTAGAGTAAGACCTCGTATTCCCACATTTAGTGCATGGACAACACATAAAACCATTCTGCTTGTTTGCCTCAGCCGCATCGAGAAACTCATGCATGCCCTTAATGTACTCGCGGGTGTGTCTGTCACCGTACATCCATTGCCGGTTCATCTGCGTGCATTATATATAATTAAGTGTCCAAATTAATAGAAGTTCATCATCACATTAAAACCAAAGTGCATACATAGTTCTCATCTAACAACATATAGCTCTCCAGAGCATCTAATTAATTAAACCATACATTGAAACTATGTAAAACATTTCAATGCGAAAACAAATGCGATCATAATCGCAACCAATGTAACAATTGATCAAACGGCATAATGATACCAAGCCTCGGTATGAATGGCATATTTTCTAATCTTCCAGCGCATTGCATCCATCTTGATCTTGTGATCATCGACGACATCCGCAACATGCAACTCCAATATCATCTTCTCCTCCTCAATTTTTTTTATTTTTTCCTTCAACAAATTGTTTTCTTCTTCAACTAAATTTAACCTCTCGACAATAGGGTCGGTTGGCATTTCCGATTCACATACATCCTAGATAAATAAAATCTATGTCACGTTGGTCGGCATAATTTTCATAAACAATAAATGAACCAATAGTTATAAAGATAATATACATACCAAATCCGAATCATAGACAGGACGAGGGCCGACGGGGGCGGATACCAAAACCATCGCACTATATAAGATGCAATAATAAATGTAAGAAAATGATACAAGTATCTATCTAAACATACAAGTAAGAATATTTTTCCTTTCAGAAAGAAGATAAGAACAAGAGGCTCACCACGGTGGTGTCGGTGATGAGATCGACGCGGGTGATCGACGGCGGTGAAGAGGGGGACGGGGCGTGACGGACCGATAAATCTAGACAAATCTCGAGGAAAATGGAGCTTGGAGGTCGAGCTTCGAGAGGAGAAAGCTTAAGTAGTGTGGCTCGGGCATTCCATCGAACACCTCATGTGCATAGGAGGTGAGCTAGAGCACCACAAAGCCCTCTCCCCCTCGGCCAGAAAAAACAGAGCACTGTGCTCTGCTCTTGCGCGAGGGGGTATATATAGGCACCTCATTGGTCCCGGTTGGTGGCATGAACCGGGACTAAAGGGGAGCCTTTGGTCCCGGTTCAAGCCACCAACCGGGACAAATGGTGGTGGGCCAGGAGCGAGGCCCATTGGTCCCGGTTCGTCCCACCAACCGGGACCAAAAGGTCCAGATGAATCGGGACCAATGGCCCACGTGGCCCGGCCGGCTCCCTGGGCTCATGAACCAGGACCAATGCCCACATTGGTCCCGGTTCTACACTGAACCGGGACTAATGGGCTGAGCCGGCCTGGACCATAGCCCTGTTTTCTACTAGTGCTGGGCTCCGCCGGGGTGGTTTTGGGATGTGCTACCTTCCGGGGGGGCGTAGGTTGGTGAGGAGCCAGCCCGTCGTTGACCCGATCCTTATTTGGTGGCAGTCGCGTGGGCCAGTGACGGTGCCGAGGCTTACGGACACCGCGGAGGTGGTACGTCACCGTGTCAGCGAGGAGGACGAGCACGTCCGTCGCTACATGGTTGCGTTGGAGGGCAGGTTCGACAATACTTGGCAGATTCTTCAGGGATCTCACTGGAGCGATCCTGTGATGGTTCCATCGCTTTGGGTGTCCACCGCCCGTGCCGATACCCGTCGGGCGCTACGGTTCTAGCTGTACTAGCGATGTTATATGTATGATAGTATTCGAGGTGTATTACTGATAATATTCAACGATGTACGAACGCAAGAGATGTTGTAGTTTTGCTTATAATTGGATGCATCCTAATTTTAATACTACTTTATTTTGCGATTTGATTTTGCTTATTGAATGCTCAAATTGGAAAACTACTCCTACTTTGAATGCTAAAATTGGAGAGCACTATGCAAGGCGTATGCATATGATTAGTTGATAGCTTATAGGGTTTTTGTTTTCGCAGAAATCTAGGAGCCCCCTCCATCATCCCCACCGTCGTCCCCGTCACCGACCCCCTCCGACCTCGAGGTGAGACCAGCCAAATCATTTTTTAGACAGATAATTAAACGATATTTCGAGTTGACTTTAAGTCTGTCGAGTTTCCATCGTATATGAGAGGACGAAGAAGCCCGACAGTTGTTGTGGGGGTCATTTCTCCTTCTTCTCCGGGTGCTAGACCTTTGTTATGCACTAGGGGAAGAAGGAGTAACGACCATCACCGACGGTCGCAAATGTCAGAGAGGAATCAGTGAGGGAGAGTTCCACCATATATATACGAGAGGACGAAGAATCCCGACTGTTGTCGTGGGGTCGCTTCTCCTTCGTTCTCGTGTGCTAGACATTTTGGTGTAATGCACTCGGGGACAAAGTGAGGAGCGACCATCACCGAGAGTCGAATATATACACCACGTGAGCTGAGAGTTTTCAAGAAAAGACTCGACAGATCGGTAGTCAACCCGTGATGAATAATAATGATCTAATTTAGTCTTTGTAGTTCATATATTTAATTGTACAAGTTTAATCTTTAAATTATGAACGTAGGAAATGTCGTTATCAGACGAAGAAAGTCTCCTGGGAGAGTGCAGCTGGTGCCACGACGATCGAGGTCTATGCGACATGCCTCACCTGGACGATGATCAACGCTTCAGCATTAAGCTCGAGGAGACCTTCGATGTTGAAACGGTACGCAACGACGACAAGTGTTTTTTCGTAATTAAGCATGACTACAACTATTTCAACGTGTAATTTTCATCTTCTACAATTCGAGTAGCTTATCCCATGCCATGCAAGGCGCTATGTCTTGGAGAGGATGGGTTTTGAAGACCATGAAAGTTTTGAAATAAAGAAAATTCACCTAAGGACTCACCATGATGTGGATTTTGAAGTAAAGTTGTACAATTCTGAGAACGTAACTCATTTTGGTTGCAAAAAATGGGAAGCACTTTGCAAGATGTATGGTTTTGATGAGGGTATGCTTATCACCATGGATCTTGGTGATCCTGAAATCGAGCAAGACAATATGGACATTTGTGTCCTTGTTGATACGCCTCCGATTCTACCACTATGTGAGTTTAGTTTCTCAAACATAGTTATTAGCTAATTTATATTGTTAATTTCAAAATAGTTGACAGCTTATTTCCATTGACAGCTTATTTTCATTTTTCAAAGAATGTGCGGGAGATGGTAGACAAAACCCACTACACCAATGGCTCTGAATTAACTTACAAGGAGAAAAATCATCTGGTCGGATTTTGTACTGACATTGAGAATTACAATATCTACAATCAAACTCCTCAACATTATGGTCAATACGTGCCACTAGTGCATGTGTTGAACTACGGTAACTACCATGGAGATACCCTGGTAAGATTTTTTACTATTACGACATCCGTGCATCTTTTGCATACTTCTAAAACTAGTACATCATTGCTAACTATGAAGTTATTACTATGTTTTTCAACAGATAATCCCAGAGAATTGTGTGCCTCATTTGATGTATCAGAAAGGTAGCCTTAATGTTTTGAACATACAGCCAGGTCATCCTACGAATCTCAACTGTCCATACCAGATTTCTAAAAGGAATGGAGACATGCAAATCAAAGGGTGGAAAAAATGTATGGACAGTCGTAAGGAGGTTCTTGGAAGCAAAAGGAAGCGAAGCGCAAGAATTGGAGACAGGATGATCTCCATTTTCCATAATGGAGAGTCAGGGTCTATATTGTTTTATGCTATTTTACCTTAAAGAGGGTATTTAGGTCCTACCTAATACTGATGATCATGTGCTAAGAACAATTAAGTAGGGTTGGTTCAGTACTATGAGGATGATGATCGTATGACTTGTTATTAATAACGAGTAGAAGTTATATGATGATGATTAGTAGACTTGTTATTATATATGATGATGCATGATGCGAGCATGAAGAGTTATTATATATCAGCGGGTGAAATGAATATGGATTGGATTGAAGTGAAGGCAACATGCATGTGATGCATGTCGAAAGTAGTACAATCCAAACTTGATCAAGTTAGGATTAGTATTACTTTCGACATGCACCACATGTTGCCTCACTTCAATCTAAATCATGTTTAGGCATAATAGTAGCAGTAGCACCGAGATAAGAGAGGACACATCTCTCTATTACCTACCTATACCAACCTAAATTAAGCCCCAAAACCCCTAAACCACCTCCTTTAAAAAAACCAGCCCCTAAAATGCTGACGCGTGGAAGCTTATTGGTCCCACTTGGTGCTACCAACCGGGACCAAAGGCCCTCGTGCCTGGGCTCGCCGGAGCGGTCACGTGGAGGCCCATCTGTCCCGGTTAGTATAAGAACCGGGACTAAAGGTCTAGGGCATTAGTAACGACCCTTTAGTTCCGGTTCCCCAATCGGGACAGATGGGCCTTGTGAACAGGGACAAATGGCCCTTTTTCTACTAGTGAATATTTTGTACTTCCCTTTTTATGAAGAAATTTATGCAATGATATCGCCTTGGAACAAAATAATAGCTCACCGTACAATTCTGATGGAGATACGCTTATTTACAAAACAAATGTGGCATGAGTTGTTGAGATCGCTCTACAAAAGGAATAAGAATAATATGGAAAGAGAACAAAGGGGTGAAACATAACAAAATAAACTAGGAACCAAGGCAGAGATAAGCTTAGGCACTAGAGGACATTCCACTGGATCAAGAGACTTCGACAAATAGAACACAAAAGCTACTAGTTCCTTTGCCTTGGACGTGGCATCCATGCCAAGGCAAGGATGGACCACGAAGATCCATAATACGGACGATGTCGCCTTCACCATTACAAAATATGCCGCGCCAAGCTGGTCAGTATTGAGGGGCCATTGCTGAAACTATTTCTAGTTGTGATTCAGATATGTATAGTTGGGAAATACGAGCACCTGTTCGCTTTGTGGAAGATTATCATAATTAAACTTTAAATGCATTGGACAATGCCAATAACTTTACACCCATGAACTTTTCTTCAAACATATTACAGCTGGAATCTAGTAGAAAGGCTAGCCTATTGTATAAGCAAGACACTAGTACGGCACCGTCTATCATTTTGTTGGAAGCCTTGTGTGTATATATTTATATTGCATCGCCATCACCATGTGATGCTGTTTATATGGTGTTTCCGCGAGCTGCTTTATGGAAATCATGTGTACGCCAGTTGTAGGTGATCATATTGATTTGTTATTTGTTGTCTAGCTAAATATTCCCTCCATCCCAAAATAAGTGTTTTAAAGAATCAATTGAATTACTATTGTATATATCATTGTTCACATTCACCAACAACAAACCTACTTTATATCTCATCTTGGTTGTATTGTACTCCCTGGCATATACTACTCCAAACTGGAGATGGAAAATGTGTAAAGGTTCCGTTTCCTACGGATGGAACGTATTCCCATCCTGGGCTTCATCCACCGGTCCGCTCTCTCCCTACCCGCCTCCGCGCGTTGTGGTCTTTTCTGGTTTTTTACCTAGCTCCGAACTCGACAAGCATATGAAATAAACCTAGACACGCTCGTTGATCTCCCCCAACCCCAAACGGAAGCTAGCGCTGCCTCATCCTCCCTCTTGCTGCGACCCACCCGAACTCACCCCGCCCTCGCCGGCCGACGCAGCCGCACCTCCCTTAGCACGGTCAACACTGCTTACACAGCTAGGCTTCACCCTGATCTGTCGGGGCACCATCTGCATGCCGGAGATCCCCGCCGTCTGCCGCACACCACGTCCTTCCTGCCGCCACCACGCGGCTGCTTCGCGCGGCCATGAGGACAGTCGCTCGATGGTCCAACGACCTCTCCTTCCTCTCCCCCTCCTCTCGCTGTGATATCGCATCTCCTCCAGGTCAGTCGCCACGCCGCCACCTCCTCTCACCTCTTTCGAGCATTTTGTTGAGCACGTTGCTCGGGGCATACTTGAACGAAGATTCTCTCTCTCCCTAACCACCATCAGGCGATGATTACGGTGCAGCTCTGCTCCCAAGCCAGGTGAGGGTTTGAAAAATGTTTGAGACTTGTTGATCAGAGATTTGTCGTTCCAATGTTCATGTTGTTGCTGCTGCTACGCTGATGTGAGGGAGATAGGTAGGTAGATGAGATAAGATTTTGCACTTAACATGGCGGTCGACAATTAAAAGTTGGTATGGATTTAGACAACTTAACAACACCGTAGGTAGAACGGTATAATCATATGAGCTTAGGTGCTGGGTTTGTACACTTTCTAGTAGCATCCTAAAGATATGAGCTCAGACGGCGCGGCCATGATCTGATCAATGGTGGCGCGACGGCGTGCTCCGGACGGCGGCCTTGGGCGGCGACATGGTTGCCTGGTGGTGGGCCGGCGGCGACGGTATGGAGAGTGCGCTGTGGAGGTCCGCGTTGGCCAGATCAGGGTTGGTGCGTGCGTGCGTCGCCTGGACCTGGATCCTGGGGCGCGGCCCTGGAAAGTGGCGGCGCGTGAAGCTCAGGCGTCCTGCGGTGGCATGGCGTGGTGATGTCCCTAGACAAGGAGGAACTAGGGCGGCGATCTGGTTGCGTTGGCTTCGGATTAAATCGGATTAGTGACGTTGACGAGCACTTGCGGGATCCTTCCCTGCCGACTCTCGCGGTTTGGCGTTGGTGGGGTGCCACCCAAGCTTCAAAATGTTGAATATCGGGTTCGTGACGGTTTGGCTTGGGCATATCGGATGCCAGATATTGGGTGATATATCGGATGATATGTAGATATATCAGAGAAAACATGTCTATTTTTTTCATTATTCTTGTTCAAACATTAAATTTTAGTACAACAAAATGTATGATGTCAATGCTTTAACATAACACTTTTAGATTCCTAGTTTATTAACTTTTTGGTTGAGAAACTATTAAGAAGAGATTCACAACAACATCCTTACTCTACAATTAAAAACAATATGATATATATATATATATATATATATATATATATATAGTGATACTATTCATCACCTAGGGTACATAATAAGTTATTCTTCATCCGAGGTAATTTTACGATCATTTTATAATTAAATTACGTTTGGAATTCAAATATTTACATTCTTATTGATTCACTACGTAAAATTTGGCACAAAAAAAATAAAAATGTAGGTCATAAGACAAGAAAATTTACAGTTTATGTGTATTTTACACTATGTTTTTACGTTGTAATTTTACATAATATAAACTATTTTTTACGACGGTTATATATTTTCTTACTGTCTCTTTTTACATCAGAAATAAGACAAAACTTACGGAACGTAAAATTATGATGCATTGAAGATAAAATAGAGGGGAGTGAAGAATAACTATTCCTCACCCAGGGTGACGAATAGCGCGACCTTGAGGTAATCTTACGATCGCTTCATAAACAAATTACGTTTGGAATACAAATAGTTACATTCATATTGATTCACTACATAAAATTTGGTATAAGAAAACAAAAAAAATAGGTTATAAGACCAAAAATATCGCATTTTTATGTATGTTTTTACGTTCGTAACTTTACATAACATAAATTTTTTTTAACGGCGAGTATATATTTTCTTACGTTCTGTTTTTACGTATGGAATAGGACAAAATTTATGAAACCTAAAAATACGGTGCATTGACGTTAAAATAGAGAGGGGGTGAAGAATAACTATTCCTCACCCAGGGTGACGAATAGCGCGACCCATATATGTGTGTGTGTGTGTGTGTGTGTGTGTGTGTGTGTGTGTGTGTGTATGTGTGTGCGCATTTGTACGAAACATTGTGAATGACTTTGATAATATATAATGAAGTTGTAAAGCATAATCTTATTTCAGTACTCTCTAATAAAGGATTGTTGTCATCTATGTATCGTTCTATATCAGTGGACATATCAGACTACATATCGGCCATATCGGTCGATATTTCAATCCATATCGGATGATATGTTTGATAATGATATTTACGAAATGATATGTTATGTTTATATTGGTGGAGCCCCAAAAGTGATGTATGGGCCCATATATCAACCGTATCGGCGTAGATTAAAACCTGGATGGCAGCCCTTCCCAGAACTCTAGTGGTGGCAAACATGGGCGGTGACCGGTGTGCCAAGGCTCCCACAGTGGCAGTGCTGCTACGGGTGGTCGCCGGATCTGGGAGGCCAGATTTGGGGCTTTGACGGTGGTCTGGCCAGTGCACATGATGTCAGATGGATGCTCGTGGGACAAGATCCGGGTGAAAACCTTGTCTACGGCTAGTGGCCGGAGCCGGTGATGGTGACACCCTTGGCGGTTTCCTTCTTGGAGGGATCACCGAGGTGAAGTTCCCACCTCCTTTCGCTACCACCGGGGAAAACCTTTGATTAGTCGATCAGATGATGGCGGCACTCAGGTGTCATTCTGTCCGTGGGGACGTCATTCTTGGAGGCGTGTATTGGCCGTAAGGACTAGTGGATGGTTTCAGCAGTGGAGCGGCATTCCGTGTGACACATCGACAACGTGGAGTCTAGGCGGCATGGCGCGGCCGGTTCTCGGCGACGAATGTGTGATGATGGATGGACACGCGTAGGGAGGTGGCGTTGTCTCGCGCTGTGGTGACGTCAACGACAGGCCTAGCAAGGTCCATGCGTCAGTACCTGCTCCGACAATGCATAAGTGGAAGACGGCGCGGCGACATGTGAGAGTGCGCCGAACCAGTGTGTTCCCAGATCCGGTAATGCGGCTTGGTTGGGGTCTTCGGCTTTAGATGTTAGGCTTTGATGCAAGGTCTGTTTGATATTCAGCTAGGACTATCAACACCTCTTCTTCAAGTGGATAGGAGTAGCGACAAATTGTTGTAAATATTATGGCTTCAACTGATGTATTATTTTATAAAGTCTTTGTGAATAATTAATAACATAAATGCATGCACCGTCCAAATACAGAGACCGCGGGTCATCCCCTTTAGAAAAAAACTACTAGAAAGTGTAAAGGCTGAGTCATCAGTTGTCCTAAGGCCGTTATCTTGAGGATATAACGGACTCGCCCACGAAATCCACGGCTTATCGTCCACCTGCTGCTGTTGCTGGCGAAGGCTGCGGATCCGAGTTCCACCCGCTCAAACGGCAAATGGTGCAGCACAGCCAGCTGTGAGTTCCACCTCCAGGACTCACCCTTCTCGTTCCCCGGTTGTGCCGGTGCGAGACTTCTCGGAATGGTGCGCTCGTCAGCGTCATACTGCCCTGCAGGTTTGGCTTGTTTTGCACTGTAATTGGTCAGAAGTTGTATTTTGGTTTGCACTGTAATTAGCTAATGGGAAAGTTGATATTGCGGGATTGGTTTGGATTTCTGTTGTCAGAGTGTAGAAGCAACTTTAATTGACATGTCATTTGTGTAATCATCAGTACCTCAAAAGTAAAGTTTGTCAGAAATATTATGAGAGATGTGCAGGCGTTGGCAGCCCAGCGAGACATTTAGAGAATCCCGTTTCCTCGCCTTATCTAGTGTCTCGCTATCGTGTAAGCAGTGTCATCACACAATTGTCAGGACAAGACCGAGCTGGTCACCCAGGAGTATTACCTCCCCTCTCCTAGGATGGTATTATATTTTTCGATTTAACAATATTATATGGCTTGCAAGTTTGTTGCTTCCGTGAGTTCTGGGTGCATAGGTGGAAACTGTAGTATTAATTGTCTTTTGTGGCTCATGGAAACTCGTGATAGTTCAATGTTTGGCTGTATATATCAATGAAATTCAGATTTTCTCTGATCTTCAGTTTTAACTTGATACGTCGCCAACAAGTAAATCACAATGGCTACATACAATATACCCTGTAACAACGCACGTGCAATTACCTAGTATCAGTTATATGAATATTAAGGTACGTGTAGTGTGTAAATCATTTCATATTCTACATGTGCCTAAATCTTTGTTTCTGGAAAAAGGGAAGATAATGGTGTCGTGTTACTTTATCCACATGTCAGTCTTGCAGTGCATTGTAAAGTAAGAAATCATATGCACTTGCATTGTTGGAATTCGACCACAGGATCGATCACATCAAATCACAGACGAACACAAGCACACACGAAAACTTTCGCCAAAGGCACGTGTCGTGCCTTTCTTTTTTATTTATTGATTTTTTTGTTTTCTTTCTCGGTACAACTCACGCAGGGCATATGTATATATATACACAGCCCAACGCACACGGCCACACGTACAAGTCCTAAACGGACTTGTATTACACCTTGACTCACGTAGACAATATACTACTAGGACATGGCTAACCAATCCCAATCAGACTACTACTCCAAGCCATACATGTACTACAGAAACTAGACCAACTAGTACGTAGCACTTCAATACCTGATCGCTAATTAACTTAGCTAACACTAATAAACCATCTTTAACAAGATTATCTAACATGCATAACATGAATTAATTCTTTATTTCTTGAAATAAAGTAAGTCAAATTCGAGACAAATGATGAACATAACATATGACTAAGAAAACCACTGGAAAAGCAATGGAAAGGTGCGATCTATCAGTCGCAAGACTAGGATGAACTAGACCTGCATACTAGATCTTTGGGAACTTATAAACGTTCTCAAAAATCTCTAATGTTGTACTAGGGCTCTTTCTCTTGAGGTTGTTATAGTCTTGGCTTGCCAACACTTTACCAAATATTGTTCGAGATGCCATAAATTTGAGGCATGCCTGTTTAAGATCATTACACTGATGTTGATCAGCTAGCGCATATGTAGTTGCCACTGTCTGTGTATCAAGAGTCCTGCAAAGAGCAGCCTCACATATGAGCTTCAGCCTTTCAATGCGGTAGCGATCGGCAGCCACAAGTAAGTGCCGTACAATCTCTCTTCTGTCCTCTTGATCGAAATCATTGAAAGGAAGCACCAAGCAGTCCGTGTAGATAAAATGCAGAAGTGTCCTAAAAATGTCAGGTAACATATCTTCGACGATTAGAGATCACCCTTCTTTCTCCATCATTGGGCCACAGAGCTGCGCCCTAAACACCGGGGACCTCGCAGCAAGCACTACCCTGTGTGCAAGAAATGCCTCATCTTGGACGCAGAAGGTCACGTCCGCCCCTTCTTTTGACTAGAATATTTGCGAAATCAGCTGATAGTTGTGATGGCGGCAGCTTCACTTGGGGTGAAAGTAGTAAGTCACTGGAAGTCACCACTGGATCTTTTATAACACTGACTGAAAACTCGATTGAGAAGTGGTCAAATTTCACATACTCTGCTTCAAGTAATGTTTTTGTTGGAATCAACCACGTAGTAGAAGTCCTGTCCGGTATGGACTAGGAACAGTCACCGACTCGGTTTGGGTTAGCTAGCTTTGTACTAGTATAAATATAGCTGTACCCCTACGTTGTAATATTAGATCAATCAAAGCAATAAAAGTACAAAGGCTCGACACGAGCCTGTTGCTATAACTCGGCGACTCCGCGTATTGTGTTCCGACGACTTGTCTACGCTAGCTAGCTAGACACGAGAATCCATCAAGCTGTGTTCTTGCCTGCTTAGCTCCAAGACGTGTGCGTTGCCTGTTTGTACCTTCGCGTACAAGCTGTCGTGGCCAAAGCATCGGTCAGTAAAGTTTGTCGAGACAGTACTTCGACGACTAGCGGCAGCCGGGATCATCGCCAACAATTGGTATCAGAGCAAGGTTGATCTTCTAGTAACGGAGGATCATGGCGGACAACGAGAGGAACAAGCAGCTGGCGGAGTACTCCGGTGCGGCTAAAGTATTTGCTGCTCCGGCGAGTTCCTCGTACCCACGATTTGATCGCGAGAACTGTGGGGTCTGGAAGGCCCTCATGGAGTATGGTCTCCGCGCCAACGAGCTATGGGACGCGGTCGACCCAGGAGGCGACGCGTTCAAGAAGGAGGGAGCCGAGCACCGGAAGGATCGGCAGGCGGCGTCGGCGATTTATTCGGTGATGCCGATGGATGTCCTCCAGCACCTAATCGCCAAAGAAACGGCGAAGGAGGCGTGGGATACTTTGAAGCTCATGTTCGAGGGACACACCCGCGTCAAGCAAGCCAATCTCCAAACTCTCCTAAGGAACTACGAGACTTTGGTCATGGGCGACAATGAGTCCGTGGATGCGTTCGCTTCACGGGTGGCTACTCTCGTCAATCGGATCCGCGCGCTTGGAGAAAACCTCACGGAGACCTCGGTTGTTCGGCGGTTCTTGCGCGCGGCTCCTCCCCGGTACCTGCAAATTGTCACGGCAATCGAGCAGTGCGTCGATCTCGAGACTCTCTCCATCGACGATCTCGTCGGGCGCTACAAGGCTCACGACGAGCGTATGCGGTACAGTCTTGGGGATGGGAGTAACGATGAAAATGTCATGCTCACACGGGCTCAGTGGATGGCGCTGGACTCAAGGAGAGGAGGCGAGGGCTCTAGCAGCAACACTCGCCAAGATCGTGCGCCAAAAGAACAAAGTAAGAAGAACGCCGGCGACGGCGCTCCGAAGAAGAAGAAGAAGTTCGACAAGCGCAAGATCAAGTGTCACAACTGTGGCATCATGGGGCACTTCAAGTCGGAGTGCAAGAAACCACCGAAGGAGAAAGCTCTCCTGGCCAAAGGAGGCGATGATGGAGACATGATGCTCATGGTCGAAGTATGCGAGCTAATGGACGAGGATAGTCCAGCTCCGAAGGCGCCGGCTACAGAGGTTGTCACGCTCATAGAGGAGGCAGTTTATCTTCACGATAAGAAGAGGATGAACACGTCGAGGCACGTGTGGTACCTCGACACGGGCGCTAGCAACCACATGACCGGCGACAAGGACCAGTTTTCTGAGCTCAGTGTTTCGGTGGGAGGCACGGTTCGGTTCGGCGACGGACGGACCGTTGACATCGCAGGGCGAGGTACTGTCCTGTTTGAGTTGAAGAGCGGCGGTCACAAGGTACTCACAGATGTGTACTATATTCCCAAGCTAAAGAGCAGTATCATAAGTCTTGGTCAGCTCGAGGAGCGTGGTTGCAAGATTGTGCTCGAAGATGGCTATCTATGGGGGTATGATCGTCAGAGGATGCTAATTATGAAGGTGCAGAGGTCACCTAACAGGCTTTACATCCTCAACTTGGATCGTGTGGATCCAGTATGTCTCTTGTCAAGCATGGACGACTCGGCATGGAAGTGGCACGCGCGCTACGGTCATCTAAATTTCCAGGCTCTTCGGCAACTTGGACAAAAGGAGATGGTACGTGGTCTACCGTGCATCAATCATGTCGACCAAGTGTGCGACGGTTGTCTCATTGGGAAACAAAGGCGAGCCCCGTTCCCAAGAGAGGGAAACTTTAGAGCGAGTAAAGCTCTTGAGTTAGTCCATGGAGACTTGTGCGGACCGATTACACCGGCCACCCCTACCGGAAATAGATACTTCTTGCTCGTCGTCGACGACTTCAGCAGATTCATGTGGATCGTGTTGTTGAAGACGAAGGACCAAGCTTTGCAAGACTTCAGGATAATAAAGATGGCGGCTGAAGTAGCATCTGAAGCCAAGCTGAAGGCCCTCCGTACCGATCGGGGGGGTGAGTTCAAGTCCCGTGCATTCACGGATTTTTGCGAAGCTCAAGGGATCAAGCGGTATCTTACGGCACCATATTCACCTCAGCAAAACGGTGTTGTGGAACGGAGGAATCAAACCGTGGTGGCGATGGCACGAAGCATGTTGAAAAGTAAAGGCATGCCGGGCAAGTTTTGGGGTGAGGCGGTTAATACGGCCGTTTATTTGCTGAACCGGGCTCCAACCAAGAGTGTGCTTGGGATGACGCCGTACGAAGCATGGTACGGACACAAGCCCACGGTTGATCATCTTCGCACTTTCGGGTGCGTGGCGCATGTGAAGACAATGACCGGGCATACTAGCAAATTGGCGGATCGAAGTACTCCAATGGTGTTGGTTGGCTATGAAAAAGGTACGAAGGCATACCGTGCGTGCAACCCCTCTACCAACAAGGTGGTTGTGACGCGCGACGTGGTCTTCGAAGAAGCAAGGTCATGGAATTGGAACTCCGCCAAGCCGGTATACCCGTCTTCCGATGAAATTTTCAACGTTGTTTACAATAATTACGAGCATGCAGACATTGGTGATCAACCGGAGACGTCGGCCGCGACAAACGGCGCGGACGGCGCGGCAGAAAATGGAGACGCGCCAGCTACTCCCGCTGCGTCACACGCGCACGCGGGAGAAGGAACGGTTGGTGCGCCCGATGACACGCCAGGCAGTGCGGGCTGCGCTCGATCTGGTGGGTCAGGTACGCGTGGAGGCTCTTCCCCTCAAAGCCCAGGTGGCTCGGCTACTAGGCTGGGAAGCCCACGTGGTGTGGAGGTTGGCCCACAAAGCCAACCACGTGATGGTGAAGAAACACCAGTTGTGGCTGGTTCGCCCACTGTACGTGCAGGAAAAGCATGGCCAGCTACGTCTAGTTCGTCCAGTGGACACGCGGCCAGCTCGGAAGAACCTCAGTCGCCAGAAATCGGAAGTGAGGCAGCTTCAGAGGATAGTTCTTCGTCTTCGAATGAACAGGAGATGAGGGAACGTCCGCCGACACCAGTACGTCTTCGACCAGTGGTGGATTTATATCCAAAGGAAGCACTTCCAAAAGTAAATCCTGTGAAAATTAAAAGAAGAGGATGACAGTGTCTGCTTAGCGTCGAGGAACCGACGAAATTTGAAGATGCAAATACGGAGGAGTGTTGGCGTCATGCTATGGATGAGGAGTTGGGATCGATCCGAGACAACAATACATGGGAGCTTGTGGATCCACCCAACGACCATAAAATCATAGGGCTCAAGTGGGTGTACAAGGTCAAGAAAGATGCCGAAGGAAACTTGGTGAAGCATAAGGCAAGGCTCGTAGCCAAAGGATACGTGCAAGAGCAAGGTGTAGACTTCGAGGAAGTGTTCGCTCCTGTCACAAGGATGGAATCGGTGAGGCTAGTTATAGCTCTCGCGGCTCAAGAATCTTGGAGGCTACATCACATGGATGTAAAATCCGCTTTTTTGAACGGGGAGTTAAAAGAAGAAGTGTATGTGAAGCAACCACCGGGTTACATCAAAAAGGGAGAGGAACACAAGGTGTTGAAACTACACAAGGCATTGTACGGGCTATGCCAAGCTCCTCGGGCGTGGAACATCAAGCTTGATCGTACACTAGTTTCTCTTGGTTTTGAGAAAAGTCCACTGGAGCATGCTATGTACAAGCGAGGTAAAGGCAAGGATCGTCTCCTAGTGGGCATCTATGTTGATGATCTCTTGATAACTGGAGCAGATGAGGAGGAGATTGCTAGATTCAAGCTACAAATGAAGGAGCTTTTCAAGATGAGTGATCTAGGGCTCTTGACTTACTATCTCGGGATCGAGGTACATCAAAAGCCGGAGGGAATCACACTATGCCAGGAGGCATATGCAAAGAAAATTCTTGAAAGCTGTAGCATGGAGGACTGCAATCCAAGTCATGTCCCAATGGAGCCTCGACTTAAACTTAGCAAGAGGAGCCAAGCACCCGCGGTTGATGCAACGGAGTATAGAAGTGTGGTCGGAAGCCTAAGGTATCTTGTGAATACAAGACCAGACTTGGCCTATTCTGTTGGCGTAGTGAGTCGCTTCATGGAAGCACCCACGACAGAACATTGGGCAGCTGTGAAACAAATACTCAGGTACATCAAAGGGACAACTAACTTCGGTTGTGTCTATTTGAGAGAAAAGCGGAAGGAGATGGTGGAGCTAGTTGGCTACAGTGATAGCGACTTGGCAGGAGATATTGACGACCGTAAAAGTACCTCGGGCGTGGCATATTTCTTGGGAAGAAGCATTGTGAGTTGGCTATCACAAAAGCAGAAGGTGGTCGCATTATCATCCTGTGAAGCGGAGTATATTGCAGCTGCAACCGCGGCAGGTCAAGGTGTGTGGCTAGAAAGGCTACTCGGTGACCTCACTGACAAGGAACCGGAAGGAGTGGTGCTCAATGTTGACAACAAGTCCACGATTGCTCTATGTAAAAATCCAGTGCATCATGATAGAAGTAAGCACATTGATATAAGGTATCATTACATACGGGATTGCGTGGAAGAAGGCAAGATTGAAGTCAACTACACTTGCACCGACGATCAGCTTGCAGATATCCTGACCAAATCTTTGGGACGACAGAAGTTCACGGAGATGCGGGGAAGGATCGGCGTCCAAGCTGTGAAGTGAGGACATCGTGGTTGGGGGGGTGATTGTTGGAATCAACCACGTAGTAGAAGTCCTGTCCGGTATGGACTAGGAACAGTCACCGACTCGGTTTGGGTTAGCTAGCTTTGTCCTAGTATAAATATAGCTGTACCCCTACGTTGTAATATTAGATCAATCAAAGCAATAAAAGTACAAAGGCTCGACACGAGCCTGTTGCTATAACTCGGCGACTCCGCGTATTGTGTTCCGACGACTTGTCTACGCTAGCTAGCTAGACACGAGAATCCATCAAGCTGTGTTCTTGCCTGCTTAGCTCCAAGACGTGTGCGTTGCCTGTTTGTACCTTCGCGTACAAGCTGCCGTGGCCAAAGCATCGGTCAGTAAAGTTTGTCGAGACAGTACTTCGACGACTAGCGGCAGCCGGGATCATCGCCAACAGTTTTCTCCATGACCTTCTCCCACCCTCCCATCCTACATTTGCCCTCTGCACTAGATAAGTTTAACACTCTCATCCGTTTCCACTCTGTACACTGTCCTCCTGGGGAGATCAATCGATAATAAAATATGGCCCTCACTTCTACATCTTCGTTCATAAGCTCACCAACAATAGAGATGTGGTCTTGGCATCCATCATTGATTCCTTGTGGGTAGAATCTAACTGACCAGTCATAGCCACCAACTTGGAAGGCATGTGACCTTACGAATTTGCCCATATCAGTTTCCTTGATGACACTGTAGTCATCAACCACGAAGATGTGGTTACCGCGAACCAACGTTGCATTGCAGGTCGAGACTGTAGTTCCGAACTCCATGTGCAATTCAACAGAAGATCACATTAGCACCCCAATATGCTTCGTTATTTTACAGTAACAGAAATAAGATGGAATCATATATTGTGCTTGTGTCACTATATGTACTGATTACACGGTCAAAAAAAAACTATATGTACTAATTTCATGAACACAAAAATGTATGTACCAGTGAACCAGCCGGACCTATCCAAAGGTGGGACACAATTATTGTAGAAGGAGACGTCAATACACTACTCTGCCCAGACACGATTTTATACACTAAACTCACCTAGGCCTGTTTCCTGGACCAGCGCATGGCAAACAGGAGTTGCATCACAGACTTTCCCCCAAAAGGAAGTCCAACCCAATGTTTTGCTTCCCATAAACTCAGAGGAAACAAACAGTGTTCCTCTGGGTTAATGTCTAGAAACTAGATGGCGCCGCAGGATCGATTCCTACGGAATGGCGCCGCACATTTTTTTTTTATTTGGTAAAACTACAGACATCTTTTTATTTTCAGTGAAAACTCCATGGATCTTCTTGCGTACTGTACTTCTAGTCTACTACTTCTCATATAAAAAAAATGGATATGTACGAACCATGCATCTACCTATCTAGTACTACTACATCTAGTATCAGCTATGGTTGAATATAACGGACCTTGGAATTGAATAGCTTAGTGGAATGACGACCAATGGTAAAAGAGATCCAAAGCAAAATCCTTGCTTTCGAAGATTGGAAGAGTTCAATGGTACTCACAAGGTAGCCAACATATCGAGAGAGATATGTATTTCTCGATCTGGGTAGTGTGTTCCCGCTGATGTGCGTGGTTGGGTTTTAAAGGATTGAAAACAATCCCAATACAATTAATACAATAAATGACTACTTATCTGTACATAAATGTTCGCACAGAATTAATTGGCTAATATATTTACAGCGGTTCCCGCGATATGTCCCATAAATAGACAAAATCCTCACCAGTTTCTAGAAGTGACTTCCACCGCCTTAGTTCATTAGCACCCCTCATATTTTGGATCAAACTTTGACCAAAATTTAGACTAGAGAGTGGCTTTTCTAAAACCAGGCGCAGAACCCCTCACTTTTTTTTGTTCTCAAATATTTGGATTGCTTACTACATGTGTTCCTTATCTATACCCTCCACTATTGCCTTAAGATATGCGCTATCCAACTACTACCATATTTTGGGTCATATTTTGACCATAACTTTAACTAATAAAATATTAATATATTTAACAAGAATAATATCATCGAAAACTACATTCAAATATGAATCTAACAATATAATTTATTGTGATATGTATTAACATTTTTCTAGTCAAATATGTGTTCAAACTTCCAAAATATGATGGGGACTAATAAACCTGGATGGAGGTAGTAACTTAGTATAGGCAAATTTATTTTGTTTGTTCCTCTCAAATGATAAAACCTATTGACTTCAAACTTTACAGGTCGATAACACTTTTGAACTAAAATGTTGGAAAACATGTTTGGATTTTTTTGGCCTAATATAAATTTATGAAATGAGATTTTGCTGTTAAGTATTTATGTTGCAATGAACATCAAATAGGTTGTTGACCGGCAAAGTTTGATGTCCATACGCTGCTCTATTTTGGAGAATGGAGAAACAAAACTGAGAAAATATTTATGGATGGATCCTGAAGCAGAAAATGGATGGTTAAATAAAGGGGTATACAGCCCCAACTTTCACTTTTAACTTATAAAAGATGAACCATATGTCCAAATATTATACTCCGGGAGAACATCTGTCGAATACAAATCCACTAGTATTAATTTTGTAACATATGCTTCCTATTTTGTTAGTCATATAGATGGTCAAAATTTTACCTAAATACGATGGGCAATTAATAAACCTGGGATGAAGGAAGTACATACACTGATCTTAATTATGATGTCTTGCGGATCCCGAGAACATGGGCAATGGTGGTATAACTATTCGCCAAAAGGTCAATCCCAATAAAAAGACTACTATGTCTACAAGTCTACTCATGAGCGCAAACATAGTAACTTCAAGAAGTATGATTGATTAGACACCATGCTAGCTAGACTCCACATATAAACTTAGTCAAAAATGCAACATTAAGCTCCAGTATTCTTTTATCTTGTTGTAGCACCATCTAGATGAGTATGCAATGAAAATCGGCTTTGCATCTGCCCTGATGTTGATGACTTCCCATTGTTGAACATGGAATTGTTGAGCCATTACTGGAATCCAGAATTCTTTTGAAACTTCTTCTCACTATTAGGGAAAAGCTTATAGACAGGCGCTTACTAGTAGCGCGGGTTTATACCCATCGTTGCTGCTAGTTACTAGTAGCGTGGTTTTTTTACCCCTCGCTGCTACTAAGTTGATAGTAGTAGCGTGAGTTTTTAACCCTCGCTACTACTAACCAGTCTCTACCATGCCCCCCGAGACATGCCATAGTAGTAGCGAGGGGTATGAACCCGCGCTACTAGTAAGTTGATAGTAGTAGCGCGGGTTTATACCCCTCGCTACTAATAAGTACAAGGTAGGTGAAGTCTCCATATCCTCGGTTGAATCCCTCCTCTTTCCCTCACTCTCCGCCCTCTCTCCATAGGCTCTCTCATTCCGCTTCTCCCTCCCACCCATGATTCCCTTCCTCATCCACCACCACCGCCGGCCTCGCACATCATGCCTCCCCCAAATCCGGCGACCTCCACACCCACCGCAGCCCCCTCCCCCCCCCTTTCTCCTCCTTCTCTAATGTTGGAAGGAGAGGGAGTTTAGGCAGAGTGCCATCCATGGTGGCGGCCAGATCCGCCATGGACACAACCACAGGTGAGTTGTTCTTCCTACCCCTCTCAATCTCTCTCTCTCTCTCTCTCTCTCTCTCTTCATCTTCCAGATCGAGCAGAGCGACATCCATGGCGTCATCTAGGGATCCGGCTCCAACTCCGGCAGCTACCGTTGAGTTGCTGCACCTACTCCTCTCTATCTCTCTCTTCCTCTTCTAATCCTCGTCTCTTTTTTGTAGCAGCAGCAAAGGAGAGGAGTATCACCATGGACAACTTCATCCCCTCCAGGACCAGTAGCAGCCATGGATGGAGAGGACGATGACGCCCAGCAGAAGCAGCCACCATGGATGGAATTTTTTTTATTCTCAATTAGTTATTAGTAGCGCGGGGCCCTGATCCGCGCTACAACTAAGTAGTAGTAGCGCGGGTGTCAACCACGCTACTACAACTAGAAGTAGCAGTAGTGCGGGTACCGCCCGCGCTACTGCTAAAAGTTAGATGTAGCGCCCTAGCAGTAGTGCAGGCCCCCGCACTACTGCTAGGAAATTACCCGCGTTACTACTAGACACTAGTAGAAAAAGGGTCAAACGTGAAGCACATTAGTGCCGGTTTGAATTTGAGCCGACACTAATGTGTACATTAGTGCCGGTTCCAACGGCTAGCCGGGCCGCTCTCATTAGTACCGGTTCGTGGCGAACCTTTAGCACCGGTTCGTGCCATGAACCGGTACTAAAGTGAGTGGTGGCAGGATGTTGTCAGTCCGGGGCCCCTCCAGCACCTTTAGTACCGGGTCGTATCACGAACCAGTACTAAAGGTCGTCCTACATAGACCCTTCGTCCACCCGAGCTCGCTCTGTTCTTCCCCTTTCCCCTCTCCTCTCTGTTCTTTTCCCTCTTCCTCTCAAGCTCATCACACATTTTGCCCAAGATTTGAAGGCCCCCATCCATTCAAATGATCACAAAGGTTAGCAGCTTTTTCCTTTCATCTCTCATTGCTAGATTAGCTCGTGCAATGCTTTATATAGTGATTGATTTTTGAGTTTAGTAATTTGGGAGGAATTATATATATGTGCTAGTATTTGATTTATATGCAATTTGAGGTCAAAAATAACACTTAGTTTTGCATATGTAGGTGTGGTTTACTTAGTACCTTCTAAATCTCCGTCGTAACCACCGTCGATCGCTCGCAACGTCCCGTCACCGGCACCACCTCGTGGTGAGACTCTTGTTCATGAAGTTTTATATAAAAAAAATGATGTTTGTGTGATTTGGATATATAGTTACTCGTATAATTATCTTACCCATACGTTGTTTGTTATGCATAGTGCCATGGTTTTGATATCCGTCCCCGTCGGCCCTCGTCCGGGTTATGATTCGGATGTGGTATATTCTCTTCTAAAACTATTCATTGCATTTCGTGTTTATGAAAAATTATGCCCATCAAGTTGACATAGATATTTGTATGTAGGAGGTAGTTGAACCCGAAATTCCAACCGACCCTATTGTCAAGAGGTTAAATTTAGTTGAAAGAGAAAACGAGGATTTGAAGGAAAATTGAAAAGAATTGAGGGGGAGAAGATGGAATTGGAGTTGCATGTTGCCGATGTCGTCGACGATCACAAGATTAAGATGGAGAAAATGCGCTTGAAGATTAGAAAGATTAGAAAATATGCCATTCATAGTGAGGCTTGGTATCATTATGCTGTTGGATCAATTGTTACTTTAGTTGCGATCTTGATCGCATTTGTTGTTGCATTTAAATTCTTTAGCTAGAGAGTTATTTGTTTGTTGCATTTGAGTGTTGTATGATCTTTATGTATGAACTTTATGTATTTTATTAATTTGATGTTTTCGGTGCTGTGTATTGAAGATGAGCCGGCAATGGATGTACGATGACCGATGCTCTCCCGAGTTCATTAATGGCGTGCGTACTTTTCTGCTTGCGGCTGAGGCAAACAAGCGAGCGGATGGTTTTATGCATTGTCCATGTGCTGGCTGTAAGAATGGTCGCAATTACTCTACGTCAAGAACCATTCACGTCCACCTATTTGAGTCTGGTTTCATGCCACACTATAATGCTTGGACCAAGCATGGAGAAAGAGGGGTTATGATGGAAGACAATGAATAAGAAGAGGACAACGACAGCTATCCTGGCCATGGGTTCCCTGAATACGATGATACAACAATGAGGGAAGAAGCTGAGCCAGTAATGTGGGAAGAAGCTGAGCCGGCAATGCGGGAAGAAGCTGAAGAAGAGGCATCGGATGAGCCCGTTGATGATCTAGGTCGGGCCATTGCCGATGCAAAGAGAAACTACGCAAGTGATTTGGAGAATAAGTTGCAGCGCATGTTAGAGGATCACAAAAAATTGTTGTACCCGAATTGCGTAGGTGACAAGAAAAAGCTGGGCACCACACTGGAATTGCTGCAATGGAAGGCAGAGAATGGTGTATCTGACAAAGGATTTGGAAAGTTGCTGGTAATGATAAAGGATATGCATCCCGTTAAATGATGAAGATTTTCCATGGTTACAGCGCAAAGGGACACACGCGAAGAAAAAGTTTCACACCCAAAAATCTGGGATGTGATCGGCTTCACTATCATCACTTTCTTCTGTGTTTCACACCCAGGAGGGAATCTCTGTAATAGTTAGGGTAGTTATGTGTTTTGGCATTTGAAACGCGAAGAAATTTTATGTGCAAACAAATTCTTTCATGCCTTTACTGATGTTTAAAGTTAAGTTATTCACAAACTAGTGATTCACACTAATTTCAAATAATTCAAAATTTAAACTATTCAAATTGGAAAACTACGGGCACTAACAGAAAGTTTTTAATTTTTTGTACCTAAAGCAAAAATATTCACAAAGAAACTCTAAATACACAAAAAAACAACTCAAAAATAAAAAAAGTAAGAAAAATAAAAAAAAGCCCGCCTACTGGGCCAGAGCGGCCTGCATACGACTAGAAACCCAACCTGTTGTTGGGCCAGGATGCAGGCCCGCAAAGGCCCAGTAGGCCCACAGGGCAGCATAGAACATGTAGGCTCAGTAGGCCTGCTTTGGAGAGGAACTCGAGAGAGATACCGCATGGGGGTTTATAAACCAGTGCGGACGCCCCTCGGCTAGCGAGGTGGGACTAAACTTGCCGCACAGCACCTTGCCGGCGCACCCCTTTATTACCGGGTGGTGGCTCCAACCGGTACTAAAGGCCCCCCCCTTTAGTACCGGTTGGAGCCACCACCCGGTACTAAAGGGTGTGTGGTTCTCGCCGCTTGGCCTGGCCAAAACAGGCCTTTAGTACCGGTTGGTGGCTCCAACCAGTACTAAAGGTCCATCCTATATAACTAAACACTTCAAAATTTTCAGTTTCTCATCTGCTTCTTCTCCTCTGCCCCGTCGCCCGCCGCCCCCGTCTCCATATCCCTCGTCGCCGCCCCCGTTGCCGCCCCCGTCCCCGTCGTCACCGCCCCGTCGTCACCGCCCGTCGTCCCCGTCGTCACCGCCGCGCCGTCCCGGCCCATCCCGCGTCGTCCCCGTCCCCGTCATCGCCGCCCCGTCCCCGTAGTCGCCGCCCCGGCCCGTCCCCGTCGTCGCCGCGCCCGTCTCCGTCCCCGTCGCCGCCCCCCGTCACCTCTCGCCTCGCCGGTGAGCACACACACACATACATTTTTTTAGTTTTTTAGTTATAGAAATAGTTATAAAAATGTTAGAAATTTTTCTTTTTTTAGTTATAGAAATAGTTAGTTATATAGCATTGTTAGAAATGTTATAGAAAAGTTAGAATTGTTAGGAATTTTTTTGTTTTTTAGTTATAGAAATAGTTATAAAAAAGTTAGAAATTTTTATTTTTTTAGTTATAGAAATAGTTAGTTATATAGCATTGTTAGAAATGTTATAGAAAAGTTAGAATTGTTAGGAATTTTTCTGTTTTTTAGTTATAGAAATAGTTATAAAAAAGTTAGAAATTTTTCTTTTTTTTAGTTATAGAAATATTAGAAATGTTATACAAATGTTAGTTATATATATAGAAATGTTATATTTTTTTTCTGTTTTTTAGTTATAGAAATATTAGAAATGTTATAGAAATGTTAGTTATATAACATTGTTAGAAATGTTATAGGAATGTTAGTTGTATAGAAATGTTAGAAATTTTAGTTATCAAAATCCAATCATTAAAAAAATGTTACTTTTTGCGGGCATATAGCTAGTATTTGTTCTCGATGATGCCCGGCCCGCATCCTCGCCGTCGACCCGTCCGCGACGACGTCCGGCTGACCCATGTCCGGGACTGGGCTCCGCCAGGCTGGCACTGGGAGGTGCTGCCTGGAGGGGCGCGCCGCTTGATGAGGAACCCGGCCCCGATAGTCGACCCTGATCTCGTTTGGTGGCGTTCGCGTGGGCCAATTTTGGTGCTGTGGGAGCCGGCCGCGCCGGAGGTGGTACGTCGCCGTGTCAGGGAGGAGGACGAGCACGTCCATCGCTACATGGTTGCGTTAGAGGGCGGCAGGTTCTCCAATACCTGGCAGTTTCTTCAGGGATCTCACTTCAGCTATGATCCTGTGAGGGTTCCTTCTCTTTGTGTGTCCACCGCCCGCGCCGCATGATCCGACGATGTATTCGAGATTATATCTATTATTCGAGACGATGTATTCGAGATTATATCTATTATTCGAGACGACGTATTCGAGATTATATTCGATGATGCTTATTATGTACTATGATTGATTCAGTTTTTCCTTATTAATTGATTGCATCCATGCATTGTAATTTGAATATATTTCTTTTGGATTAGTTAAACAAAACCTATGGCGGACAATACCGACAGAGAGGGAGAAGAGGCCCTGTTCAATATCATACGCAATCCTCGCGGGCCAGATGATGATCAGAATGAAGAAGATTATGACGGCTCCGAATATCTAAACAACACCGGGGATGGTGATATGATATTCGATCGCGACGACCGAATTGATGAAGTCATGAACTATGAACATGACGAAGAAAATGTTGATCTTGAAACAACAAAGACCGGTGAGGTATATATATTTATATAAGCAGGCATCTGGTGATCATCACATGTTTTAAATGACTTGAAGATATATTAACGAATCGATCTTTCTTCTTTCAGCCATCCGGATCGAGCAAATCTTCAGGCAACAGGATGAAACGAGGCCCGAACAAAAAGTTGAAGGAGGGCGTAAAGTTCAATATCGAGGCAATCAGACCTAATGGCGAACCATTCGCGCCTAAGAAGATTGCGTACAAGTTCGTTCGTCAGTGCGGAGTTCTCGTGAAGGACCAACTCCCGATCTCCCTTCAAGAATGGAGAGAGCCAGCAAAGCCACGTCCAGGAGTTACTTTTGTTAACGACAGACAAAAACGTTTGCTTTGGGAAACGCTCATGGAACATTTCACCCTACCAGATCATTTCACAGATGCAGATGTGGAGAAAGTCAAGGAGGCTGCTCTTAGGAAGATGGCGGTTGCATTCAAGAACCACAAGATTCGTGAATGGGCCAAGTACGTCAACAGAGGAAGGAAGACTCCAGTATTCGAGGGAACACTAGAGAACCAAAGTGCTCATTGGGACGATTTCGTGAAATTCAAGGATTCGGAATTATCTAAGGAACGGTCGAGAATAAACAAGGCCAATGCCGCAAAAAAGGTTAAGTTCCATAAGCTGGGGCCAGGTGGCTATGCGGTGGGAATGCCTAAGTGGGATAAGTCTGAGAAAGAGATGCTGGATGCAGGTGTCACTCCAGAAACATTGAGCTGGCCCCCCAGGTGCAGGACTTGGTTCTATGCGCATGGGGGGGAGTTGGACCCGAAGACAGGCAAAGTTTCGAAGAAGGCATGTCTGGACGGAGCCGAAGAAAAGCTACTTGTTGCAATAGAAGAGGCTCGATCTGGGTTGTTCGAGCCCAACAGAGAGAACGACGAGCTTACGCGTGCCCTGGGAAATCCTGAACACCCAGGAAGAACACGAGGCATGGGCGCTATTCCGTGGTATGAGGGGTTTTCGGACTGGAACGCCGACTACAGAACCCGTGGGAGAAAGAAGATTGTGGAGGAGACGAAGAGGAAGATGGAGGAGGATCAGAGGAAGCTAGACTATGAACGCCTTCAAGGCCTAGAATCGGCACACGCGGACTTGGCAATCAAATTCCAGCGGCAGCAGGAGCAGATCGACTCACTTAGCCAGCAAAGGGGGTCTCAGCAGCTAGCAGATGATCCACCAATGGATAGCACCGTCCCATCCATGCCGAGAAGCAGCGTGGGTTCTGCCCCGGGCGACGCATTGCTGGATAGCTACCCAGTGGATGACATCATGGAGAACACTAACTGCGAGCTACACTTCAAAATGAAGAACATATCCATGAAGGTGGCGGACGCCCTTGCTTTTACAAATCCCCCCGAGGCAACCTTCCATTGCAACCCGATTCCAGCGGGCTATGCTCGTGTCTTGGTTGATGAGGTGGTGGACCAATATTCGGGGCTAGAGCTTGACATTCCTGGAGGTGACGATGAGCACACACTAGGAGAGTCCAACCATCGTATCATCCTATGGAGAAAGGATTGCATCATCTTTCGAAGGCCGCCGACACCGCGTCATCTGACTCCTCGTCGCAGTCCACCACCGAGGCAGCAGACTCCCGCTCCTCCAAGTCCACCAACGCGTCAGGCCACTCCTCCTCCAAGTCCGGCACAGCTTCAGGCCACTCCTCCTCCAAGTCCGGCAAAGCGTCAGGCCACTCCTCCTCCAAGTCCGGCACAGCTTCAGGCCACTCCTCCTCCTCCAACTCAGCCATGTCAGTCGTCTTCGCCGCCTCAGCAATCACGGAAGAGAGCCGCCTCAGCTATGGTGCATAGCAGTACAAGTCGAGGTAGTACTGCAGGTACAGGCGGAGGCAAGCGATTTCAATATGGTCCAAGCCTCGCGCCTCTTCCGCAGAGGCCTTACGACAAGTCCGAGGAGGAAAATGTAGCCATATCGAAGGCCGAGGTGGAAGCCCATTTTGCACCGAAACTGCCACCGCCGCCAAGGGAGAAAGTGCCTGTGGAAAAGATTGACCACTTCATTCGTATGGCTAGACCACCAGCTCCCAAGCCTGTTGACACAGACCATGAGCGCCACCTCAGGAAGTTAAATCGAGCACGTCTACAGAAAGAGGCGAGCTCGAGCAAATCAGCTGGCAAAAGGAGCGGTAAAACCATTCCCCAGCTGGGAGAACAGGCGGCGCAATCAATCCCCCCGCTTGTTGTGCCAACAACACATGAGAGTAGGCGCGCCCAATATTATTGTGGGCAAACCGTTAACGTTCCCGGGGCGGGCGATGTGGTAATAACCGAGGAGCATATTGCGCAGGCTGAATCGATCGGGATCACTGTTGGACAACTCCTCGATATCGAGCCCATGCCTCCGACTAGAGAGGAGGAAATAAAACGGAAATATGCCCGGGGCCAACCTTTGGTCGAGCCAGAGGAGGTCAATAAGCTCCCAACGAGAATGTATGGATTGCATCAATGGTACATGGACATTACCAAGATTTCCAATCGAGAGTCCCTCATGGTGAATGTCAACGAGGAGCATTACTACCATAAGAAAGCTGTGACCGTTGAGTATTCAGAACTATTTCAGCTATACAATAAAGACGCACTCGACAAATCTATCGTCAGTTGCTATTGTTTGTAAGTGATTTCTTTCTGTAATTTAAGTCTCAAGCTAGCTGATCATTTTGATCAATCATTACCTGTAATTATCCTCACTATATTCTTTTCTGTGGTATTATGCAGGATGAAGATTTATGAAATGAAAAAAGGTGGACGCTATGGCATTGGGTTCGTTGACCCAAATACCATTAATGAATACACATGGAAAATAGATCCATATCACGAAAAATGTGTAGAGGAAAGCATGCTACAGTTCTTCAAGGAACTCAAATACAATGAAGATATACTACTTCCTTACAACTTCCAGTGAGTCACACTGTCTTGTACTACAAATTCTGTTTTTCCCTACTAGCTATAGCTACATGTTTTTGCTTACATATGCCCGCTTAATTAAGACATGCAAACGTGTGTGCATGCAGATTTCACTGGATCTTGTTAATCATTAAAGTTGATGAAGGAACAGTTGAAGTACTAGACTCGCTACTTAAGAAAGCAAGTGACTACACCATCGTGAAGGGGATAGTCAACAGGTAATTTCAATCATTATTAACTATATCTCGGCCTATTTAATTAGTTCGTCATTTCCTGATAACAACTATTTAATAACCCATTTATTCATTTTCTTTGTCGGCGGGGCAGGGCTTGGGCAAAGTTCATCAGGGCCACTCCAGGCGCAT
Source organism: Triticum urartu (assembly GCF_056163025.1). Classification (NCBI taxonomy): domain Eukaryota; kingdom Viridiplantae; phylum Streptophyta; class Magnoliopsida; order Poales; family Poaceae; genus Triticum; species Triticum urartu. The sequence goes on from NC_141879.1 coordinate 735,568,125, forward strand.
GGAAACAAAAGCTGAAATGGTATCGACCCAAGGTAAGTAATTAAGTAGTACTAGCTAGCTTCCATCTCTTTAATTATCATGCTTGATTAATTATTATCTGATCAAATTCCATTCTCGTAAAGGCCCTGAAGCAGGCGCCGGGGAATGATTTATGTGCATACTTCGTTTGCGAGAACATTCGCATGATGGCGTCCGAAAGGAGCAAATCTCAAAGACGGGAGTGGGTACGATATCGATTGTTAGAACACTATTCACAATTTTTATACCATTATCGATATCTAGTCACACAACTAATACACATGCATATTGATCTCCTTCTTAACAGTTCAAAGAGGTGCGGGACAAGCTCCTAGCACAGGACCGCATAGAAGCAATTCAAGAGGAAATAGCGGGATTTTTGCTCGACCAGGTCATAGATCCCAAAGGAGAATACTATTACCTGCTACCGCCCCCATGAACCACTTCCAATTGTTATCGTGCTCCGAAGGCACCAATTAGCTAGGCTAATGCCACTGGCTTTGAAGGCACCAATTAGGAGAAATTGTATATATATACATGTGTGTATATATGTGTGAATTAATTAATGGTGGTTGTGTGAGACATTCGATGATATATATATATATTATGATCGGTTCTACTAGAAATTCGATTTATATATATGGATAACGTGTATAATATGTAGTATCGTAAAATACCAGCAAACGAAAAAGAATTAAATGGAAAACACAAAATTAAATGAAAAAGAAATCATAAACCCACCCCCCCAACATTTTAATACCGGTTGGTGACACCAACCGGTACTAAAGGGCTCCCTGCCCCCGAAGCTGGCTCGTGCCACGTGGTTGCCCTTTAGCACCGATTCGTGCTGAACCGGTACTAAAGGGGGGGCTTACGAACCGGTGCTATTGCCCGGTTCTGCACTAGTGGGGTTTTCCCTAGTAGTGTCTCTTTAGCATAGGGGCTTCACGGATGATTGGATTGTTGCCGTGTGCTCATTTTTTACCTAGAATTGGGCATTAAGGAAAATTAACATTGAGGGTGGGACGGCCAGTCACACTACCAATATTATGTTCAAAATGTGCATTTTCATGCATTGTTTGAAGGCATTGGTGCAGACCAAGGAGAAATGGCATTAGGAGACTTTCGGTCTAAATTAGGGCATCAAATGAATAACTCGTTTCATAGCCAAGTTGTAGCTAGGTGGTCCAACCCTACTGTGCCTATGTGTTTGGGATTTGCTTGTTTTGGATCTATATAACATAAACTTGGATCCCATTGACTGTATCCGTGGAGGTTTTAGAACTTTGTGTTGGTTAGTTTGTTTATTAATCTAAAACGGGGATATGTTCCTTCCATCTAGCAAAGGTTCTTACAGCATATTTCATGTTTTATACTCCCTTTGCTTTTGTATACAACGACAATGAACAATTCCGAAAAACACAACTATAAATAGGTTGCGGCTTCCTTCCCTCCTCGCCACACCACTTCTGGATTACATACAGTTGTATCACACACCGTCGTTCTAGGGGAGTAGAATCGATGCATAATTAAGATGGGTGCTTTCCTATTAATTAATTTTAACATGATGCACCTTCCTTCATTTGCGGAATGACACTTCATTGAAGTCTAGTGCTCAAAGGCACACGTGCTACATGATTAGGCACACAACTATGAGTTGTTTGTCCGACAAAGGAGCACATGAACACGCACACGGTATTGATATATGAGAAAATCGAGCAAGTAGTTAAGGAGAAGTAGGTAGAAATGATTGCGATATTAATAAGGTGCGGAGTTTAATATTATCATGGAAGCCTAACATCATTAATGTGATGCAGATAGTGGGCTTCTTTATGCCGATAACTAAAAAAACATTCCACCGTACTTTCATGTGCTCTGTCTTGGTTAATGGGGTCTTGCCGGGGGCATATAATGAAATAGAGGGAATACACGCTAAGGTGGTACGCCTGATGTGTTGTTGTTCATTATGGGATGTGGTGCATAAGAGATTTTATGGAACAAAAAGGTACTCCCTCCGTAAACTAATATAAGCCTTTAGATCACTAAAATAGTGATCTAAACCCTCTTATATTAGTTTAGGAGGGAGTACTAGTCAACATTAGCACAAACCCTAGGTGGGAATGGGTCGGGGGCATATCTACCCTTGAGGGTGCATATTTTAATGCCTTGGCTTATGCACCGGGTTTATACTCCATCAAAGGTACAAATACAATACACAAACGGTAACACCCTTTACAACTTTTATATAAGTAGATATTGTTGAAGACCTTGATGGTTTTCTAAACCTTTCCACCATTTGTTTTCCCATGTGCACAAACAAAAGCTCCAGCAATTTAATTTCCAATAATTATGTTAAAAGCGCTAATCCACTTAAATATGCTTTGTACTTGCGTGAAGTATTGGGTTGACAGACAGATAAGTCACGCCAAATCATCACAGCACAAACTATCATATTAGATTTAGATGTGACTAGTCGAGGATTATATTCAATGGTAGTCAATTTCAAAGTATGCTTAGACCGAGTAATTTAGAAGACATGATCTTGTTTCTATAATAGCATAGTGTATGAGAATGGCCCTTCTATTATTTTCTAGAAGAATAATTGAAGACTATCGGCGATATGTTATTATCACTCGTGGCATAAAAAAGTGGGATGTAAAAAATTGATCAGCTCAAGAACAGTCAGTATCTTAACCTGATGTAAGAACTAGTAGGAAAACATACCTAGACTGCTTATGTGGGTCCTAGGAGAAAATGATGCACTGATGTTTGATAACTCGCTAATTGCGCATGGGAAGAATATATATTGCAATAAGAATTTGGAAATGCTATCTATATGACATGTATGTTCGGTTTCGACAATAAGTACTACCATCTCCCATATAAATTTCACATAGTTGGATTTAGCTACATGGAAAACTAAGACCAAGATTTTTTGTATGTTTGTGCTCCATTTAATTTGAACATACTCCATGTTTTAAGAACAGGGTTCAATATTTGGCCAGACTAGTTCAACCCTCGATGATCTGCGAAAGGCCATTTCCTTCACTAAGCGGTTTTGGTGTTGATGACAATGCAATTTGTGGACTAACCGTGATCTTGAGCTACACATGCATATTCAATAGCGGGACAAGATGGTTAGGTCCCCCCTTGGAAGGAAAAGATCAAAGCCGGTGTTTTCGACACTTCTTTTTTTGCGGGGGATGTTTTTGACGCTTCTATTTCTTTGCTCGTAGGAAATTCGTATTATCAAGAGGGGTTCAACGTTGGAAGGTACGGGTGGAATCAAATCACATAGGCTATGTAGCTCAAAAGCCTAGCAAACATTCAGGGCATTGAAGATGCAATAGCATACACAATCCTTCATAAAACTTGCTTTATGCAGGACTAACTTTGAAAACCTTGCTAGGCTAGCTAGCTTGCTGATGCATGTAGCTGACTAGACACGCGCGCGCCTGCGCACTACTGGGTGAATGTGATGATACATGTGGACGAAGGGTCGAAATATGTATTTCTTGAGTTAGAGTGAAAACGAATAATGACATATTTATTACCCTTAAATAAGAAACATAATGAAATAAAAACTAAAAGCAACAAAAAAATGAAGTTCCCTATTAGTGGCATTGGTATTACCTTTTAAGAAGGAAAAAGTCTATAATAAACGATGACAAAATTTGCACACCAAATACATTGAAATTGTGCTTTTTTATAATACGCAAGAACAAGCATATAATACTGTTTTTTCACACCCAAAGTAGTTTCCTAACAAGGAATAAATTGATGTCATTGGTATTACCATTAGATAAAAAAGATAATAAAATGAAAAATAAAATAAAATCAAAATAATGAACTTTTTCTAAGAAAGAATTAGTGGCTTTGGTATTGCCCTTTAAGAATAAATAAAATGAAATATAAAATAAAATAAAATAATTATAAAGAAATTTTCTAAGAAAGATATAAAATGAAAGAAAAAATAAAACAAAATCAAAATAATGAAGTTTTCTAAAAAATGAATTAGTGAATTTGGCATTACACTTTAAGAACATAGAGAATAAAGCAGAAACTAATACAAAATCATAGCAATTAAGTTTTCTAAGAAATAATGATTTAATGGCATTGATATTAGCCTTTAATAAGAAATAAAAGAGTAAAAATGACAAAGTATGCACACAATGTTTCGTAGGAATTGCAATTTATAATAATATGCAAGGATAAGCCTATAATAGTGAAATTTAACAAAAAATGATTCCTAAGAAGAAATGAACTGGTGGCATTGTTATTACCCATAAATAAGAAAGAAAAAGAAATAAGAACCTAAAAATTACAAGTACCGAAGTTTTTAAGGAATAATAAATTATTGGCCTTGGTATTGGTATTACCCATTAATAAAAAAATAAAATAAAAGTAAAACTAACATTGAGAAAATTTGCTATGAATATTTAAAAAAGTGTTTTTCAGAAATACATAGGAATAAACATGTAATAGTGGAATTTTCGTGAAAACAATTCCTAAGAAGGAATTGGTGGCATTGGTTTTACCCTTGAAGAAAAAAGAAAATGAAATAATAACTATTTAAAAAATAAGGAACAATGAATTAGTAGCAATGGTGTTACCATTTAAAAAGGATAAAATTGTTTAAATAAACTGGCACACAACTTCGCTCTAAAATTGCCCTTTTTGTAGTATATGCAAACAATATACATATAATATTGTTTTCACACATATTACATTGTTTTTATGTGTATACATTTACACTTACCCGACATCCCAAAAATAGCCACATAAAAACCAACTAACAAAGAATAACAAAAAACAAAAGAAAAAACACATAAAAACATAAAATGAACAAAGACAGAAAAAGTAGGGTTAAATCGCACAGTTAATGTCCTTTGGCCCAGTACCATTGACTCAGGTCATGGTCTTCCCATATGTCATCCATAACAAGTAGTAACCTCTTTGACTTCATGCCATCGTCGACAAACTTTTGGAGCTTGGCCAAGTCCTCAATCCCCTCATACCTCACTAAAAGTAACAGATACATAGATCCACAGCCGTAGTACAAAATGTCATGCAATCATAGCATCATTATAAACCAAACGGGCTAAGGTGGTCTTGCCAACACCGCCGTTTCCAACAATGGAGAAAATTGATATACCTTCATCCTTTGTTTCACCACATACAAGTGTGTTGATTATATGACTCTTCTCCTTGTCTCTCCCATAAATTTTGGGTTCAATAACAACAGGAGTTGTCTCCCAGAAGTCTGTGTCTGGAGAGCCCATTCCGAGAGCAAGGGAGTACATCTCCTCGAGTTTGAGCACCTTGGGTGTGTCACCACTATTGTAGGATGCTGCTAACGTGACACTACGTATGATCAGAGACCCTTCGACGAAACTGTGTGCGATGCAATAATCGCAAAGGTGGTGTAAAAGAACCATCAAAAAAGGTGCAAAACGTTTGCGATGGCAGAGCCATCAAACACGGTTCATATTTTAGTTGCATGTGCGATGCGGGGCATACGATTCAGTCCAATGAACTGTTTGCGATGAGGCATAACAAAAGAAACGAGCAGCATGATGAAGGCGTGTGCGATATACATCATAAAGTTTAGTCGGATGACTGTTTGTAATTAGGCAACACAAAAGAAACAGTCAGCGAGATCAAGGTGTGTGAGATTGAGGTCATACCTTAGGAAGGATTAACTATTTGCGATTAAGCAACAGAACAGAAACGGGTCAGCCAGATCAAAGTGTCTACGATTGATGGCATACACTTCACATGGATGAACTGCTTGCGATTAGCCACAACAAACGGAAACAGTTAGAAATATCAATGTGTGTGCGCTAGATGGGCACACACATTCTAATTAAAAGAAGCGTGTGCAATGGTAATGACGAGCGCGCACAGTTGTTGGAACAAGACGTGTGCTGACATTGCCTATTGCGGTGCACCCTACGGTGCAAACGCCACGTACGCAGCCGAGAAGGCGTACGTGCCCACATTATGCCTTTCGGGAATAGTGCCGCACTTATAACCGTCAGTAAATTTTGAGTATGCGTCCCATCACATTCCAAATTGCAAACCAGTTCACACCGATCAAAACCTAAACGATTTCCCACTTAGGAGCGTATTTCTACTCAGTTATAAATAGTACTACTCCAAGATGAATGCACATTCCTCCTCGACTCCTCATCCACAAAAACAAACAAGTCATTCATCATCGTTCCCTTCGCGTCTGCCATGGCCAGCGTGAGTTCTGTGTCGAGAGATTGCCACTAGGGAGATGCGAGCATGGAAGCGGAAGCACGAGAGATGTCCCGCCTCGCCGCGAACACAGGCGGCATGTCCCGTCGCGCGGCTGTAGAAGCAAAGAGATTCCACCGCGCCGTCAATGCGGCAGACTGGTTCGGCCGCGCCGCGGAAGCAGGAGAGGTGTCCCGCCGCGCCGCGAATGCAGCTGAGATGTCCTCCTGTGTCGTGGCAGCCTGGGGAAATGTCTCGCGGGTAGGCGAGGACTTTTATAGACGCATGCATGCGATCGTCCATAGCCAGATGGATCAGATCTCCGGCTAGGCGAGGTTGCAGGACAACATGAAAGCCTCTTTTGAAGAGGCTACCGGTGTCATCCGACAACTAAATGAGAGCAATGCGAAGCTCCGGGCCGAGCGCGACCTGCTGATGGCGAAGATCGTCGAAAGTGCGGAGCAGCAGGAGGAGACCACTGCCTTGTTGAAGTGGACCGGCGTCATTGTCAAGAAACTTATGGACGAGAATGCCATGCTACGCATCGAGCATAGAAGGCTAGTGGAGGAATCCGTGGATGCTCTCAAGTAGCATCTTGAGGACAAGAAAGAGCTCATCGCCGCTCACCGCGGAGACTAGTTCCCGCGGCCTGCAGCAACGTAGAGATCAACAAGCCAGATCGTTGTCTTCCTTCCTCTTTTGCCCTTGTGTATTTCAGGCTTTGTCGCATCTGGCTTCTTTTAATTATGTTCCAAAATATGCAAGACAATTTTTATCCACTGCCATCGTCCTTATATTCACCATGCTTGCTATGAGTCACAGTCGATGCTATATAGGTCTGTCGGATCTTACATCAAGATCCGTGCAAAACTTTCTTTTCAGATTTTTATTTTGTTCTCTTCAATCTTAGTCCAGTGAGACATATAGCCACGCCGTAGAATAGGGGCTCGGGTGCCATTAATGGAGAAGTTGGGAGGGCGGTGCGCGGCGGGTAGCGGTCAAACGGCTCTCCTCTCGATGAGCACGCACAGGGGTCTGATTGCACGCCTCCCGTACTCAAATAGCTACCACGCACGACACCTCCTAGCCAATAAAAAAGGGGGCGCGTGGCGGCACATAATTGGTAAGTAGAACGCCCATGGTTTCAATAATACTTGTGTTTCCGATTTGTAACGTGACAGCACTTGTTCCAAAATGACTTGGTTGATTATTACTATGTGCCCCTTCGCAAATCGGACAGAAAAATTACCACAGCATGTTGGTGCCATGTCACGACACCATGCCAAGTTTCATTATTTTCAGGCGTGTTTTGGATTTACAGGAATTAAAAAACCAAGTTTCTTAATCTTTCCGGCTGAGCCATGATGCCCAGATGTTTGAATATCATTCCCACTTCTTGCATGGGACCTAGAAATTCACCCAAGGACATACATGTGATTTTTCAAACAACTTTGGTGCACTAGAGCATGTTCTTGTAGTTCAGATTTGAATTATGCACATTAAATGCGCAGAAAGACAATTAATGTATAAAAAGGCCAAACGAACCCGGAATAATTCCAAAATTTAACACGATACTTCTATTTGGTCTAATCTACCTGTGTAAAAAATTAAGGCGTGAGAAGGCAGTGTACGTATGTCGTTTCGCACACGGAGGTGACATGTTCCCTCTCGGAACCACGAGCCATCTTGAGGGAAGCTCCGGTTTGCAAGCTTACACCAAAGCTTGTCCCAATTCGGCCAACAAATTTACCGTAGCTTGTTGGTGCCATGTCATGACACCATGCCAAGTTTCATGATTTTCAGACGTGTTTAGGATTTACAGGAATTAAAAAACCAAGTTTCTCAATCTTTCTGGACGAGCCACGATGCCCAGATGTTTGAATTTCATTTCTCATCTCTTGCATGGGGCCTATAAATTCACCCAAGGACACACATGTGATTTTTCAACCAACTTTGGTGCACTGGAGGATGTGCTTGTAGTTCAAATTTGAATTATGCACATTAAATGCGCAAAAACTCAATTAATGTATAAAAAGGCCAAACGAACCTTGAATAATTCCAAAATTTAGCATGATACTTTTATTTGGTCTAATCTGCCTGTGTAAATAAATTAATGTGGAAGAAGGTAGTGTACATATGTCGTTTCGCACACGGAGGTGACACGTTCCCTCTCGGAACCATGAGCCTTCTTAAGGGAAGCACCGGTTTGCAAGAAGCGTACACCAAAGTTTGTCCCAATTCGGCCAAAATAATTACCGCAGCATGTTGGTGCCATCTCATGACACAATGCCAAGTTTCATGATTTTCAGGCGTGTTTTGAATTTACAGGAATTAAAAAACCAAGTTTCTCAATCTTTCCGGCCGAGCCACGACTCCCAGATGTTTGAATTCATTCTCATTTCTTGTATGGGACCTATAAATTCACCCAAGGACACACATGTGATTTTTCAGCAAACTTTGGTGCACTGGAGCATGTGTTTGTAATTAAAATTTGAATTATGCAAATTAAATGCGCAGAAACTAAATTAATGTATAAAAATGCCAAACGAATCCAGAATAATTCCAAAATTTAGCACGATACATGTATTTGGTCTAATCTGCCTGTGTTAAAAATATTAAGGTGGGAGAAGGCAGTGTACGTATGTCGTTTCACACACGCAGGTGACACGTTCCCTCTCGGAACCACGAGCCATCTTGAGGTAAGCTCCGGTTTGCAAGAAGCTTACATCAAAGCTTGTCCCAATTCAGCCAAAAATTTACCGCGGCATGTTGGTGCCATGTCATGACACCATGCCAAGTTTCAAGATTTTCAGGCGTGTTTTGGATTTACAGGAATTAAAAAACAAAGTTTCTCAATCTTTCCGGTCGAGCCATGAAGCCCAGATGTTTGAATTTCATTCCCATTTCTTACATGGGACCTATAAATTCACCCAAAGACACACATCTGATTTTTCAACCAACTTTGGTGCACTGGAGCATGTGCTTGTAGTTCAAATTGAATTATGCACATTAAATGTGCAGAAACTCAACTAATCTATAAAAAAGGCCAAATAAACCCGGAATAATTCCAAAATTTAGCACAATACTTCTATTTAGTGTAATCTGCCAGTGTAAAACAATTAAGGCCGTAAAAGGCAGTGTACGTATGGCATTTTGCACACGGAGGTGACACATTCCCTCTCGGAACCACGAGCCTACTTGAGGGAAGCTTCGGTTTGCAAGAAGTTTACAACAAAGCTTGTGCCAATTCGGCCAAAAAAATTACCGCAACATGTTAGTGCCATGTCATGACACCATGCCAAGTTTCATGATTTTCAAGCTTGTTTTGGATTTACAGGAATTATAAAACAAAGTTTCTCAACCTTTTCGGCCGAGCCACGAGGCCCACATGTTTGAATTTCATTCCCATTTCTTGCACGGGACCTATAAATTCACCCAAAGACACACTTGTGATTTTTCAACCAATTGTGGTGCACTGGAGCATGTGCTTGTAGTTCAAATTTGAATTATGCACATTAGATGCGTAGAAACTCAATTAATGTATAAAAAAGGCGAAATGAACCAGGAATAATTCCAAATTTTAGTATGATACTTTTATTTGGTCTAATCTGCCAGTGTAAAAAATTAAGGTGGGAGAATGCAGTGTATGTATGTCGCCTCGCACACGGAGGTGACACGTTCGCTCTTGAAATGGCTAGAACACCTGGGTCTGACACTCCGGCCACTCATCGTATACTCCTGGCGTTGCACTTCTTCGTCATCGATGATCTATGCACCTGCATAATCAGATGAGTTGATGATATGCAACATACATAGTTGAGCAACAGAAAGAAGCAGACTTGGTAAAAATAAAAGCAAAATTTCATAAGCATAAATAACAAAGTTCATCGTACCCAAAATGCCCTACCCAGAGTGATCTTCGCTAGTTGAGGAGGATGATTTAATTACATCACAAATAAAGTTTCATCGTGCATAACTCAAAGTTTCCTCATTCAGAAAGTATAGACTAAACGGACACATTGTCATATATGGACAATCACTCCAACATGTCATGCCATCCATCCAAGTCAGGGAGATAGTCCCCGAGCCTAGTGAAAGGCTTCAGGTCGACATGCTAAACGGCTACACGTGTTCGGATGTCTTCCCGTGTCATTTGTCCTTCTTCGTATAACATCCCTGTTTTTCTGACGACCTCCTTCATGATGATTTGGGCAAGTTCATGTTGGATGTGATAGAACTCAGCTCGAAGTCGATGATCCTCGATATCTCCTAAGTTCTTTGCCCATTGCAGATATGGGCACCGCCGGATGTAGGTGACATGCGAAGGTTCTAGTGATCCTGTATGTACTATAGCATGTGGTGTAGGACATAGAATCCATCATTAAGAGAATCACTCGGTTGCTGGATGCAGCAGAAGTCAGTCTTATGGCTGAAGGCGGGCCCGCCGTCCCTTTTCTTCTTGTCCTTAACCTCTCCACCCCGTGCGCCGTAGTAAAACATAGCATTGTCGAGAACAGACTGGATGTGGGTGTAATCCTTTTTGTTAATGTTCTTCAAAGGGTCCTAGTAAAGAGCATGGGAGTATCGGGGGAAGAGGATGATGAGGACGGCGCGCCAGCTGCTGCGCAAAATAAGTACACCTCAAATTAATTAACCTCCAACGTGCAAATGAATGATTGAAATCAAAGTAAGGATATCCGCACGGATGACTTACAGGGGATGATAAGGCAGGAGAATCGGCTCCTTGTCCTTATTGGCGAGCATGAAATTACAGGAATTAAAAAACCAAGTTTCTTAATTTTCCGGCTGAGCCATGACGCCCAGATGTTTGAATATCATTCCCATTTCTTCCATGGGACCTAGAAATTCACCCAAGGACATACATGTGATTTTTCAAACAACTTTGGTGCACTAGAGAATGTTCTTGTAGTTCAGATTTGAATTATGCACATTAAATGCGCAGAAACACAATTAATGTATAAAAAGGCCAAACGAACCCGGAATAATTCCAAAATTTAACACGATACTTCTATTTGGTCTAATCTGCCTGTGTAAAAAATTAAGGCGGGAGAAGGCAGTGTACGTATGTCGTTTCACACACGGAGGTGACACGTTCCCTCTCGAAACCACGAGCCATCTTGAGGGAAGCTCCGGTTTGCAAGCTTACACCAAAGCTTGTCCCAATTCGGCCAAAAAATTTACTGCAGCATGTTGGTGCCATGTCATGACACCATGCCAAGTTTCATGATTTTCAGACGTGTTTAGGATTTACAGGAATTAAAAAACCAAGTTTCTCTATCTTTCTGGACGAGCCACGATGCCCAGATGTTTGAATTTCATTTCTCATGTCTTGCATGGGGCCTATAAATTCACCCAAGGACACACATGTGATTTTTCAACCAACTTTGGTGCACTGGAGGATGTGATTGTAGTTAAAATTTGAATTATGCAAATTAAATGCGTAGAAACTAAATTAATGTATAAAAAGGCCAAACGAATCCGAAATAATTCCAAAATTTAGCACGATACATGTATTTGGTCTAATCTTCCTATGTTAAAAAAATGAAGGTGGGAGAAGGCAGTGTACGTATGTCGTTTGGCACACGGAGGTGACACGTTCCCTCTCGGAACCACGAGCCATCTTGAGGGAAGCTCCGGTTTGCAAGAAGCTTACACCAAAGCTTGTCCCAATTCAGCCAAAAAAATTACCGCAGCATGTTGGTGCCATGTCATGACACCATGCCAAGTTTCAAGATTTTCAGGCGTGTTTTGGATTTACAGGAATTAAAAAACAAAGTTTCTCAATCTTTCCGGTCGAGCCACGAAGCCCAGATGTTTGAATTTCATTCCCATTTCTTGCATGGGACCAATAAATTCACCCAAAGACACACATTGATTTTTCAACCAACTTTGGTGCACTGGAGCATGTGCTTGTAGTTCAAATTGAATTATGCACATTAAATGCACAGAAACTCAATTAATCTATAAAAAGGCCAAACGAACCCAGAATAATTCCAAAATTTAGCACGATACTTCTATTTAGTGTAATCTGCCGGTGTAAAAAAATTAAGGCGGTTGAAGGCAGTGTACGTATGGCATTCCGCACACGGAGGTGACATGTTCCCTCTTGGAACCAGGAGCCTACTTGAGGGAAGCTCCGGTTTGCAAGAAGCTTACAACAAAGCTTGTCCCAATTCGGCCAAAAAAATTACCGCAACATGTTAGTGCCATGTCATGACACCATGCCGAGTTTCATGATTTTCAGGCTTGTTTTGGATTTATAGAATTATAAAACAAAGTTTCTCAATCTTTTCGGCCGAGCCACGAGGCCCACATGTTTGAATTTCATTCCCATTTCTTGCACGGGACCTATAAATTCACCCAAAGACACACTTGTGATTTTTCAACTAATTTTGGTGCACTGGAGCATGTGCTTGTAGTTCAAATTTGAATTATGCACATTAAATGTATACAAACTCAATTAATGTATAAAAAAGGCAAAACGAACCAGGAATAATTCCAAAATTTAGTACAATAATTTTATTTGGTCTAATCTGCCAGTGTAAAAAATTAAGGTGGGAGAAGTCAGTGTATGTATGTCGCTTCACACACGGAGGTGACACGTTCGCTCTCGGAACCTTGAGCCTTCTTGAGGGAAGCTCCGATTTGCAAGAAGCTTACACCAATGCTTGTCCCAATTCGGCAAAAAAAAACTACCACAGCATGTTGGTGCCATGTCATGACACCATGCCATGTTTCATAATTTTCAGTCGTGTTTTGGATTTATAGGAATTAGAAAACAAAGTTTCTCAATCTTTCCGGCCGAGCCACGACGCCCAGATGTTTTAATTTCATTCCCATTTCTTGCACGAGACCTATAAATTCACCCAAAGACACACTTGTGATTTTTCAACCAATTTTGGTGCACTGGAGCATTTGCTTGTAGTTCAAATTTGAATGATGCACATTAAATGCATAGAAACTCAATTAATGTATACAAAAAGCGAAACGAACCAGGAATAATTCCAAAATTTAGTACGATACTTTTATTTGGTCTGACCTGCCAGTGTAAAATATTAAGGTGGGAGAAGGCAGTGTACGTATGTCGCTTCACACACGGAGGTGACACGTTCGCTCTCGGAACCTCGAGCCTTCTTGAGGGAAGCTCCGGTTTGCAAGAAGCTTACACCAAAGCTTGTCCCAATTTGTCAAAAAAAATTACCATAGCATGTTGCTGCCATGTCATGACACCATGCCATGTTTCATGATTTTCAAGCGTGTTTTGGATTTATAGGAATTAAAAACCCAAGTTTATCAATCTTTCCGGCTGAGCCATGACAACCAGATGTTTGAATTTCATTCCCATTTCTTGCGTGAGGCCTATAAATTCACCCAAGGACGCACATGTGATTTTTCAAAAAACTTTGGTGCATTGGAGCATGTGCTTGTAGTTCAAATTTGAATTATACACACTAAATGCGCAGAAACTCAATTAATATATAGAAAAGGCCAGGCGAGCCCGGAATAATTACAAAATTTAGCACGGTACTTCTATTTGGTCTAATCTGCCCGTGTAAAAAAATTAAGGCACGAGAAGGCGGTGTACATATGTCGTTTAGCACACGGAGGTGACACGTTCCCTCTCGGAACCATGAGCCTTCTTGAGGGAAGCACCGGTTTGCAAGAAGTTTACACCAATGCTTGTCCCAATTCGGCCAAAATAATTACCGCAGCATGTTGGTGCCACGTCATGACACCATGCCAAGTTTCATGATTTTCAGGCATGTTTTGAATTTACAGGAATTAAAAACCCAAGTTTCTCAATCTTTCCGGTCGAGCCACGACGCCCAGATGTTTGAATTTCATAATCATTTCTTGCATGGGACCTATAAATTCATCCAAGGGCACACATGTGATTTTTCAACAAACTTTGGTGCACTGGAGCATGTGTTTGTAGTTAAAATTTGAATTATGCAAATTAAATGCGCAGAAACTAAATTAATGTATAAAAAGGCCAAACAAATCCGGAATAATTCCAAAATTTAGCACGATACATGTATTTGGTCTAATGTTCCTGTGTTAAAAAAATAAAGGTGGGAGAAGGCAGTGTATGTATGTCGTTTCGCACACGGAGGTGACACGTTCCCTCTCGGAACCACAAGCCATCTTGAGGGAAGCTCCGATTTGCAAGAAGCTTACACCAAAGCTTGTCCCAATTCAGCCAAAAAAATTACCGCAGCATGTTGGTGCCATGTCATGACACCATGCCAAGTTTCAAGATTTTCAGGCGTGTTTTGGATTTACAGGAATTAAAAAACAAAGTTTCTCAATCTTTCCGGTCGAGCCACGAAGCCCAGATGTTTGAATTTCATTCCCATTTCTTGCATGGGACCTATAAATTCACCCAAAGACACACATTGATTTTTCAACCAACTTTGGTGCACTGGAGCATGTGCTTGTAGTTCAAATTGAATTATGCACATTAAATGCACAGAAACTCAACTAATCTATAAAAAAGGCCAAACGAACCCAGAATAATTCCAAAATTTAGCACGATACTTCTATTTAGTGTAATCTGCCAGTGTAAAAAAATTATAGCGGTAGAAAGGAGTGTACGTATGGCATTCCGCACACGGAGGTGACATGTTCCCTCTTGGAACCACGAGCCTACTTGAAGGAAGCTCCAGTTTGCAAGAAGCTTACAACAAAGCTTGTCCCAATTCGGCCAAAAAAATTACCGCAACATGTTAGTGCCATGTCATGACACCATGCCAAGTTTCATGATTTTCAGGCTTGTTTTGGATTTACAGGAATTATAAAACAAAGTTTCTCAATCTTTTCGGCCAAGCCACGAGGCCCACATGTTTGAATTTCATTCCCATTTCTTGCACGGGACCTATAAATTCACCCAAAGATGCACTTGTGATTTTTCAACCAATTTTGGTGCACTGGAGCATGTGCTTGTAGTTCAAATTTGAATTATGCACGTTAAATGCGTACAAACTCAATTAATGTATAAAAAAGGCGAAACGAACCAGGAATAATTCCAAAATTTAGTACGATAATTTTATTTGCTCTAATCTGCCAGTGTAAAAAATTAAGGTGGGAGAAGTCAGTGTATGTATGTAGCTTCACACACGGAGGTGACACGTTCGCTCTCGGAACCTCGAGCCTTCTTGAGGGAAGCTCCGATTTGCAAGAAGCTTACACCAATGCTTGTCCCAATTCGGCAAAAAAAACTACCACAGCATGTTGGTGCCATGTCATGACACCATGCCATGTTTCATAATTTTCAGGCGTGTTTTGGATTTATAGGAATTAGAAAACAAAGTTTATCAATCTTTCCGGCCGAGCCACGACGCCCAGATGTTTGAATTTCATTCCCATTTCTTGCACGAGACCTATAAATTCACCCAAAGACACACTTGTGATTTTTCAACCAATTTTGGTGCACTGGAGCATTTGCTTGTAGTTCAAATTTGAATGATGCACATTAAATGCATAGAAACTCAATTAATGTATACAAAAAGCGAAACGAACCAGGAATAATTCCAAAATTTAGTACGATACTTTTATTTGGTCTGACCTGCCAGTGTAAAAAATTAAGGTGGGAGAACGCAGTGTACGTATGTCACTTCACACACGGAGGTGACACGTTCGCTCTCGGAACCTCGAGCCTTCTTGAGGGAAGCTCCGGTTTGCAAGAAGCTTACACCAAAGCTTGTCCCAATTTGTCAAAAAAAATTACTATAGCATGTTGGTGCCATGTCATGACACCATGCCATGTTTCATGATTTTCAAGCGTGTTTTGGATTTATAGGAATTAAAAACCCAAGTTTATCAATCTTTCCGGCTGAGCCATGACAACCAAATGTTTGAACTTCATTCCCATTTCTTGCGTGAGGCCTATAAATTCACCCTAGGACGCACATGTGATTTTTCAACAAACTTTGGTGCATTGGAGCATGTGCTTGTAGTTCAAATTTGAATTATACACACTAAATGCGCAGAAACTTAATTAATATATAAAAAAGGCCAAGCGAGCCCGGAATAATTCCAAAATTTAGCACGGTACTTCTATTTGGTCTAATCTGCCCGTGTAAAAAAATTAAGGCACGAGAAGGCGGTGTACATATGTCGTTTAGCACACGGAGGTGACACGTTCCCTCTCGGAACCACTAGCCTTCTTGATGAAAGCTCCGGTTTGCAAGAAGCTTACACCAAAGTTTGTCCCAATTCAGCCAAAAAAATTACCACAGCATGTTGGTGCCATGTCATGACACCACGCCAAGTTTCATGATTTTTAGGCGTGTTTTGGATTTAAAGGAATTAAAAAACAAGTTTCTCAATCTTTCCGGTCGAGCCACGACGCCCAGATGTTTAAATTTCATTCCCATTTCTTGCATGGGACCTATAAATTCACCCAAAGACACACATGTGATTTTTAACCAACTTTGTTGCACTGGAGCATGTGCTTGTAGTTTAAATTTGAATTATGAACATTAAATGCGCAGAAACTCAATTAATGTATAAAAAAGCCAAACAAACACTACTAGGGAAAAGCCTAGCAGTAGTGCGGGTATTTGGTGTATCAGTAGTGCGGGGTACCGCGCTACTGATACGGCGCTACATCTAACATGTATCAGTAGCGCGTTCTGCCCCACGCTACTACTATACATGGCTAGCAGCAGCGTGCTTTGTTTCGACGCGCTACTGCTAATAGTTGCAACGCTTTTAACTTGGGTGCGCTACTAGTAAGAGCACGCTGCTGCTAACATTTCCCCCTCGCTACTATTAGTTTTATTAGTTTTTGTTTTTTCTGCATATTTGTTTTGTATTTGAACAGGCTTTATACAATAATCTTTAGCATATCATACACATACAAATGTAATCATAGCATCAAATCATGTCATCATCATAATCATCATCCAACACAAAGTGGTCTCTCGTCATCATCTCGAAAATAGCGATACAAGTCTCAATTACTTGGAACTACATCATTATGCATCTAAACAATTATATACGCGAGAAGAGCTATCACTATGAACGGAACTATGCAGTACATGAGTTCGTATCTCTCTCTCGCATTAGCGTGAACCTAAACTAACTACTAGCTGTCGCTCGGAAACCATAAACCGGTACACCTGGGCCTGACACTCCGGCCACTCATTATACTCCTGGCATTGCACTTCTTCGTCATCGATGATCTATGCACCTGAATCGTCACATGAGTCGATGATATGCAACATACATAGTTGAGCAACAGAAAGAGGCAGACTTGGTAAAAATAAAAGCAAAAATTCATAAGCATAAATAACAAAGTTCGTCGTACCCAAAATGCCCTAACCAGAGTGATCTTCGCTAGTCGAGGAGGACGATTTAATTACATCACAAATAAAGTTTCATCGTGCATAACTCAAAGTTTCCTCATTCAGAGAGTATAGACTAAACGGACACGTTGTCATATATCGACAATCACTCCAACATGCCGTGCCATCCATCCAAGTCAGGGAGATAGTCCCCGAGCCTAGTTAAAGGCTTCAGGTCGAGATGCTAAACGGCTACGCGTGTTCGGATGTCTTCCCGTGTCATTTTTCCTTCTTCGTAGAACATCCCTATTTTTCCGACGACCTCCTTCATGATGATTTGGGCAAGTTCACGTTGGATGTGATAGAACTCAGCTCGAAGTCGATGATCCTCGATATCTCCTAAGTTCTTTGCCCATTGCAGATATGGCCATCGCCGAATGTAGGTGACATGCGAAGGTTCTAGTGACCCCGTATGTACTATAGCATGTGGTGTAGGACATAGAATCCATCATTAAGAGAATCACTCGGTTGCTGGATGAAGCAGAAGTCGATCTTATGGCTGAAGGCGGGCCTGCCGTCCCTTTTCTTCTTGTCCTTGACCACTCCACCCTGTGCGCCGTACTAAAACATAGCATTGTCGAGAACAGACTGGATGTGGGTGTAATCCTTTTTGTTAATGTTCTTCAACGGGTCCCAGTAAAGAGCGTGGGAGTATCGGGGGTAGAGGATGATGAGGACGGCGTGCCCGCCGCTGCGCAAAATAAGTAGACCTCAAATTAATTAGCCTCCAACGTGCAAATGAATGATTGAAATCAAAGGAAGGATATCCGCACGGATGACTTACAGGGGATGATAAGGCAGGAGAATCGCCTCCTTGTCCTTATTGGCGATCATGAAATTAACAATGTATTCCCTCGCGTATTCACGGTGCTTTGCGCAGACTCCCAAGAAGCCCGCGTGCATAAAGGACGGGTCAGCGACACGGATATGAGGTATCTGCTCAACCCCGATGAGGTAGTTCATGTGCAAGGCATAAAGGCGGACAAACGTAAAATCCAGCTTCTTCAAGTGAAACATATCGAAGATGTAATCGAATTGAAGGAAGAACTTCTCCGCGGGGAAGTTGTCAACGTATGACAATTGCTGCGGCACGTTAACCACGTAGAGTGGGTATCTTGGATTTTTCGAGGCAATGAGGCCTTTCTCTATCCGCAACACATCGTCATGAAGTCTCCTTAGATCGCAACATTCTAATAAAAAAATAATAAAAAAACATTATAATGGCGCACCGCTCAGGGGTGCGCCATTAGTAATCTTCCCCCTAGCTCCAACTCGCCTGACCCCTTCGTCCTTCCCTCTCGCCAGATCCAGTTCCCCCCCCCCCCCCCGCGCGCGTTGCCCCGACCCACGACGTCGCCGCCCCTACGTGCGCTGCCGCCCCCGTGCCGCCCACCACTGCAGCTCGCCATCGCCGACGCCTCCGCGACCTCGCCGTCGTTGACAGCCTCCCCGCGTCGGCCCCTCGCCGTCTTCCTCTTCGACTACGAGGACCCGGACGAGCTCGGACGCCCTCGAGCCATCCCTTCAACGCCACCGCCGCCGCCGACCCCAACCCCAACCCCGACCCCGACCCCTCCGGCGACCGGCCGCGCCCACCCAGGTACCTATCCTCCTTCCTCCTTCCTCCCTCTCCACCCTTCCTCCCCATTCCATCCCTCCCTCCCCTCGACCATGTCTTGTGTCTCAACACTTCAGGTTTGTGCACTAGGTTTAGACAGACAGTAATAACTAGGTTCAATTAGGTTCAGTAGTGCCATTTGTTCATAGGTTAAATTAGGTTCAATTAGGTTTGTGCACCAGGTTTAGACAGACAGTAATGCCTAGGTTCAATTAGGTTTAGATAGACAGACAGTAATGACTGTGTTCCTAGGTTTAGGCAGACAATGTCTTTCATGCCATTTGTTCAACATCAGACATCATTTGTCATTTGCCACATGTTCAGTTCAGTAGAGATGCAATGCTAGTAATTCGTTCCTTTTCTTCTAAAATTGACATATGGAAGTAATCTATTAATCTGAATTTTGTTACTGATGATGACATGCAATTTGTGCACTGTAGTTTGTTAATATGGACAACTCAGTAGCTAATGCATTCAGTTAACCAAAGTTTAGTTCTTATGTATTGTAATTTGTTAATCTGTTACTCCATTTGTTACTGAATTTTTCTCTTGGGGTTTAGTAGTGAGATAGAACATGCATGGTCCATCATTCAGTTGGAGTATTTCCTAGGTTCAATGAGGTTCAGTAGTGCTAGTAGGTTTAATATTGTTGCTCCTGTGCTATACTTTGACAGCCCGGAGTGCATTAGGGAGTAGTAGCCAATTAGGTTCAGCAGTTAATTGATGGTTTGATACATGATACATTTCATGCACAGGGTGCTAGAGATGCACTTAACTTGCTAAAATCATCCCCTTGTTCTTACTGGTTATAGAAATTCATTGATTGTCCTATGTTTTCTGTCAGGGTATTGTTCAGGAAGCTTGCTTGAGTTTGTGTCCTTTAATTTGTAAATCTGCAGTTCTAGCCACATTTAGGATAAGTTGTTGTATATACTGTCATAAAGTTCAGCAATAACAGGGCATCAACAGTGCTACTCTAGTATCTAGTTGGGGAGGGACAAATGGACAGGGAATTACTTGTGATGCCTCTGAATTACTTGTGATCACATTGATAAAGACTTGTAAAGATGATGATCATCTTTTACAAAAAACAATTTCTGTAAACACGTCAGTAACTTTGCTAGTTTGATGGGTTTTGTCTCCGACCATCGTGTCGTGATGAATTTGCAGGTACCCCGAGAGGCCCTTGAGTTTGCTGGAATGTCGATTAACTTCTGTTCCGGCAAATTCGGGTACTCCATATGTCCTATTTTCAGCAAAGGTCATGCTGAAATTTTCCGTGAATTTTAGCATGACTTTGCTAAAAATAGGACATATGGGGTACTTGTGACTAATGCATGGGCCGGGGTATCTTAGTACTTAATTAAGTAGGATCAACTGCCCCTTTATTCTTGCTGCATTAAACCATAGGTTTTAGGGTGCCTCGGTGTCGATAAGAACCTAAATGATGAAAGCTTAGGCTTTTAGGGTGCCTCGGTGTCGACAAACCCTAAATGATAAAACCTTGGCTTTTAGGGTGCCTCGATGTCGATAAGAACCTAAATGATGAAAGCTTAGGCTTTTAGGGTGCCTCGGCGTCGACAAACCTTAAATGATAAAAGCTTAGCTTTTAGGATGCCTCGGTGTTGACAAACCCTAAATGATGTAGTTTTGAATTATGAACGTAGGATATGTCGTCATCGGACGACGAAAGTATCCCGGGGGAGTGCAACTGGTGCCACGACGATCGAGGTCTGTGCGACATGCCGCACCTGGACGATGATCGGCGCTTCAGCATTAAGCTCGAGGAGACCTTCGAAGTTGAAACGGTACACAACGACGACAAGTGTTATTTTCATAATTAAGCATGACTTCAACTATTTCAATGTGTAATTTTCATCTTTTACAATTCAAGTATAGCTTATCCCATGCCATGCAAGACGCTATGTCTTGGAGAGGATGGATTTTGAAGACCATGAAATTTCTGAAACAAAGAAAATTCACCTAAGGACTCATCACGATGTGGACTTTGAAGTAAATCTATATAATTCTGAGAGCGTAACCCATTTTGGTTGCAAAAATTGGGAAGCATTTTGCAAGATGTATGGTTTTGATGAGGGTATGCTTATCACCATGGATCTTGGTAATCCTGACATCAACCAAGACAATATGGACATTTGGGTCCTTGTTGATACGCCTCCAGTTCTACCGCTATGTGAGTTTCTCAAACATAGTTATTAGCTAATTTATATTGTTTATTTCAAAATAGTTGACAGCTTATTTCCATTGACAGCTTATTTTTATTGTTCAAAGAATGTGCGGGAGATGGTAGACAAAACCCACTACACCGATGGCTCCGAATTGACAACTTATAAGGAGAAAAATCATCTGGTCGGATTTTGTACTGACATTGAGAATTACAATATCCATAATCAAACTCCTCAACATTATGGTAAATACGTGCCACTAGTGCATGTGTTCAACTATGGTAACTACCATGGAGATACCCTGGTAAGATTTTTTACTATTACGACATCCGTGCATCTTTTGCATACTTCTAAAACTAGTACATCATTCCTAACTATGAAGTTATTACTATGTTTTTCAAGAGATAATCCCAGATAATTGTGTGCCACATTTGATGTATCAGAAAGGTAGTCTTAATGTTTTGAACATACAGCCAGGTCATCCTACGAATCTCAACTGTCCATACGAGATTTCTAAAAGAAGTGGAGACATGAAAATCAAAGTATGGAAAAAATGTATGGACAGTCGTAAGGAGCTTCTTGGAAGCAAAAGGAAGCAAAGCGCAAGAATTGGAGACAGGACGTTCTCCATTCTCCATAATGGAGAGTCAGGGTCTATATTGTTTTATGCTATTTTAGCTTAAATAGGTTATTTAGGTCCTTCCTAATACTGATGATCATGTGCTAAGAACAATTAAGTAGGGTTGGTTCGATGACTATCAAGATGATGATCGTATGACTTGTTATTAATAACGAGTAGAAGTTGTATGATGATGATTAGTAGGACTTGTTAGGATTAGTATTACTTCCGACAAACTCGATACTCGCGGTCTCAAGACTTGTAATGTTTTATCTTTGTTAGGTCTTTTGAATTCGGAGACTAATATGATGAATTGTATTCGGAGACTAATCTTCTATTGTATTCGATGAATCTGCTGTTGCTATGTGCTACTATCTATATTCTGTCAAATAATATATTTTGTAACCACTGCAAAAATCAGAAAAGTAAAAAAAAATAAAACCTAATATTCATACTAATGGCGCATCACTACAGAGTGCGCCATTAGTATGCCAAAGTATACTAAGGGCGCATCACCAAACAGTGCGCCATTAGTATGCCAAGTATACTAATGGCGCATCCATCTGCAGTGCGCCATTAGTGTGCCAAAGCACATGGTTAAATATGGCCCCTGGGAGGCATACTAATGGCGCATGGTGTTATATACTAATGGCGCACTGTGTGGTGCGCCATTAGTATACCAGATACTAATGGCGCACCAGTGGTGCGCCATTAGTAATAAATACTAGTGGCGTGATACTAATGGCGCACCAGAGATGCGCCATTCGTCGGCAAAACTGGTGCGCCATTAGTAGGCCTTTTCCTAGTAGTGTCGGAACCACGAGCCTTATTGAGGAAAGCTTCGGTTTGCAAGAAGCTTACAGCAAAGTTTGTCCCAATTCAGCCAAAAAAATTACCGCGGCATGTTAGTGCCATGTCATGACACCATGCCAAGTTTCATGATTTTCAGGCGTGTTTTAGATTTAAAGGAATTAAAAAACAAGTTTCTCAATCTTTCCGGTCGAGCCACGACGGCCAGATGTTTGAATTTCATTCCCATTTCTTGCATGGGACCTATAAATTCACCCAAAGACACACATGTGATATTTCAACCAACTTTGGTGCACTGGAGCATGTGCTTGTAGTTCAAATTTGAATTATGCACATTAAATGCGCAGAAACTCAATTAATGTATAAAAAAGCCAAATGAACACTACTAGGGAAAAGCCTAGCAGTAGCGCAGGGTACCGCGCTACTGGTACAGCGCTACAGCTAACATGTATCAATAGCTCGTTCTGCCCCACGCTACTGCTATACATGGCTAGCAGCAGCGTGCTTTATTTCGATGCGCTACTGCTAATAGATGTAGCGCTTTTGACTTGGGTGCGCTACTAGTAAGAGCACGTTGCTGCTAACATTTTCCCCCTCGCTACTATTAGTTTTATTAGTTTTTGTTTTTTCTGCATATTTGTTTTGTATTTGAACAGGCTTTATACAATAATCTTTAGCATATCATACACATACAAATGTAATCATAGCATCAAATCATGTCATCATCATAATCATCATCCAACACAAAGTGGTCTCTCGACATCATCTCGAAAATAGCGATACAAGTCTCAATTACTTGCAACTACATCATTATCCATCTAAACAATGTTATACGCGAGACGAGATATCACTATGAGCGGAACTATGCAGTACATGAGTTCGTATCCCTCTCTCGCATTAGCGTGAACCTAAACTAACTACTAGCTGTCGCTCGGAAACTGTAAACCGGTACACCTGGGCCTGACACTCCGGCCACTCATTATACTCCTGGCATTGCACTTATTCGTCATCGATGATCTATGCACCTGAATCGTCACATGAGTCGATGATATGCAACATACATAGTTGAGCAACAAAAAGAGACAGACTTGGTAAAAATAAAGCATAAATTCATAAGCATAAATAACAAAGTTCATCATACCCAAAATGCCCTAACCAGAGTGATCTTCGCTAGTCGAGGAAGACGGTTTAATTACATCACAAATAAAGTTTCGTCTTGCATAACTCAAAGTTTCGTCATTCAAAAAGTATAGACTAAACAGACACATTGTCATATATCGACAATCACTCCAACATGTCGTGCCATCCATCCAAGTCAGGGAGATAGTCCACGAGCCTAGTGAAAGGTTTCAGGTCAAGACGCTGAACGGCTACACGTGTTCGGATGTCTTCCCGCGACATTTGTCCTTCTTTGTAGAACATCCCTGTTTTTCCGACGACCTCCTTCATCATGATTTTGGCAAGTTCGCGTTGGATGTGATAGAACTCAGCTCGAAGTCGATGGTCCTCAATATCTCCTAAGTTCTTTGCCCATTGCAGAATATGGGCATCGCCGGATTTAGGTGACATGCGAAGGTTTTGGTGATCCCGTATGTACTCCAGCATGTGGTGTAGGACATAGAATCCATCATTAAAAGAATCACTCGGTTGCTGGATGCAGCAGAAGTCGGTCTTATGGCTGAAGGCGGGCATGCCGTCCCTTTTCTTCTTGTCCTTGACCTCTCCACCCCGTGCGCCGTAGTAAAACATAGCACTGTTGAGAACAGACTGGATGTGGGTGTAATCCTCTTTGTTAATATGTTCTTCGACGGGTCCAAGTAAAGGGCGTGGGAGTATCGGAGGTAGAGGATGATGACGACGACACGCCCGCCGCTGTGCAAAATACCTACACCTCAAATTAATTAGCCTCCAACGTGCAAATGAATGATTGAAGTCAAAGGAAGGATATCCGCGTGGATGACTTACATGGGATGATAAGGCATGAGAATCGCCTCCTTGTCCTTATTGGTGAGCATGAAATTGACGATGTATTCCCTCGCATATTCACGGTGCTTTGCGCAGACTCCCAAGATGCCCTCGTGCATGAAGTACGGGTCAGCGACACAGATATGAGGTATCAGCTCAAGCCCGGTGAGGTAGTTCATGTGTAAGGCATAAAGGCGGACAAACGTAAAATCCAACTTCTTTAAGTGAAACATGTCGGAGATGTAATCGAATCGAAGGAAGAACTTCTCCGCGGGAAGTTGTCGATGTACGACAATTGCTGCGGCACGTTAACCACGTAGAGTGGGTATCTTGGATTTTTCGAGGTGATGAGGCCTTTCTCTATCCGCAACACATCGTCATGAAGTCTCCTTAGATTGCCGAATCTGGCCCCTAGCGCTGCTTTAGGTAGGATTGGTTCACCGGGGATATGCCATTTTGCCACATTGGGGATATCTATACGGTCTTGAACTCAAGGCTGCTGAGGCAGTTGGATCATAGAAGCAGCTTTGTTGTTGCCTTTCCTCGGTCTCTTCCTAGGCTTCTTTGCTACCGGAAGGTCGTCTATAATACATTCAGCCTCCGGAGGCGGCAATTCAGGCACCGACTCATAACGCTCAAACCCTGAGTAGGCGCCAGTATTGAGGTACTGTTCACTGTCATCGACATCCTCATCCTCATCTATGGCGACGTCACTAGCGACTAATGGAGCCTCTTCCTCAACCCTTCTGCTATCACCCAGCACGACAACCGACGGTAATTGGGTATGTGGGTGTTGATGTTCATACCTAACTGCGTGCTCGTGGGTGTGCTAGCTCCTGGCCGCCTCCATACGAAGCAGACTCTTTGGCCACAACAGGACCCACCCATTGCAATAACCAAGCCGCCACGGGGTCTCGTTGTCATCCCCCCTAGTACCGGAGGAGCCAAATTCTCGTGGCCCGGTTTGACACTGGCCACGAAAACCTTGAAGACGTCCGGGGGGATCGGCCGGCCGTGGAACAATGGTTCCTTCGGCTTCATTATCATCGCCTTCCCCACGTCCACCTTCTGATCACCGATGTTGTACAATATGGTGCACGGGGTTATGTCGCCCTGCAAAGACATGTCTGCGACGTGAGACATCCAAAAGGCAACAGAAACAGGAGATTATACATTTATTAAGAGGGCCGGTGTGACAGATACCGTGAGGGCGTCGAGCTCAGTCAAAGATGAAGCACTGTCGAGCACGTTCGATGCCGGAGCCACTGCCAGAGCAGGTGCGGGAGTAGGTGCAGGTGCTGGTGCAACGCTAGTCGAGTTGCTCCCGAAGAAGTCAACAAGGGGAAAGTCCGCTGCATTTTTTTCTGGATTTTCCCTGCTCCAATAGAAAACGGCCAGAACCAAGACAGTAGACATATCTGCAACCACCTCTTTTGCAGCAGCTACCGCTATTGCGACTGTCTTAGATGATTTCTTCTCAACCGCAATCTCAACCTTCTTGTCGATGTTTTCTTCAGTTAACCTCTGTCTTTCCTTTCTCTCCTACGTGGTGTCATGGTAGTACTTCTTCCATGTGGCGCCATCTCTGACACCGCGCACACGTCCATATGACGGCCAAGTGTCCACCGGGAGTCGTTTCAATATGTTCAATGCTCGGTTGAATGGGGTGTCCCACTAGGGCCTCGCCAACGCCTCAGATGGTGAGTCTCTTTTGGCCGCAATCCTGTGCTGCTCTCTCTGCAAAAGGAACAAGGATCATTTACAAATATGACTAAACGTGCAGTCGAATTGATCAGAAACTTAAATTACCAGCAGTCTCATGAACTCCGTCGTGATCGGGTCCGTCTTGAAAACCTTCTTGACTGAGTCCCAATGGTGTCGTGCCCTGAGGACGTCACGCTCCTGCGGGACGGTGAAGTCCGCCAAGGGGTCTGGGATGCCCAGACTTTCCCATTCCGCGTCCTCCTTGGCCCATATGGATCTCTTCCCACCGTAACCACGGCTTCCGAGGTGGTGCCACCCCATGTTCCTCTGTTGAAGCCCCTTCATGTACTTTGACTTTTTTTGGCAGCTTCGGCCTCGCAAGCCGCCTTGAATATTTCAAAGTGCTCTTCCGTGATTGTCGGATTATCCTTTACAATCTCAGAGTAGGGTTCCTTTTTATTGACTATCTGATGTTTCACCCTTGTTTTCCAGGCGGCCAACGCGTCGCTAAACTTGGTCATGGCGTGTTTGTTTATCTTGTTCATTCTCGGGTCCTTATCTGGATCTTTATAATCCTTTTCATTCCGGCCCGGGAATAAGAATATCGGGTGCAGCTTCTTTAGGAGGGAGGGCCTCATATTATCTACCTTATGTAGTTTCTCATTGTTGATGGTGGCGGTTGTCCGTACGATGCAGCCTATTTCATTGCTGTAGCACGATCTCGCTTCCTCGGACGCTATTGGCTCAAAAATGTCGTGGCCCATCTCCGTGACCACCAGTCTAGTAGTTATGAGCTAGTTTGGGCGTCGTGGCCTCTTTGCCTTCGGTTCTAGACCTACTCATCATCGGTCGGTGTCTCATCGCCGGTCTGCATGTCAGTATCAGTCCCCGATGCGACAGGTGGGCCTAGCAACAACATCCGTTTATCGTCAGCAAGGCTCAAAAATTCGTTTGCCGCCAGGTAGACGTCATCGCAATCACCAGAACTCTGTCCTTCATCGTTGCTAGCCATGTTTCCTACGATTAAATCTAGTCAATTAATTCTAGACCTAATAAAATGAATAATGACATAAAAAAGGCCTACGTTTTGCAGGAACGTTGACTCCTTCCCGGTGTGGTAAATCCCGGGCACTCGATATGTCCTAGTTTGTAGCACAAGTCATGCCGAAATTCATGGAAAATTTTGGCATGACCTTTGCTAAAAAGTGGACAAATCGAGCACCTGAAATTTGCCGGAATGGAAATGAATCAACATTCCGGCAAAACATAGGCCACTCGGCTTCATTCCCTAGAAACTACAAAAGGCCATTTGGGCACAATCGAACCACTTCAATGGAAAGATATAACATGACCACTTTAATGAAAATATATAATCAATAATAATAGTCTAGGAAGGGAACATCTTTAAAATAAAACTTGCCTAAATTATTTTCCTAGAAAAATTGTGGTCTTTTCAAAAATCAAAAACCTTTGCAAAATGATGTTACTTAACACTTCTCTGCCAAGGACAGAACCCAAATTTTGTTCTAGCTATACCTCTCTCTCTCTCACACACACACACACATTATTTTCTCTAAACCTTCTCTGCCTAGGACAAAACCCAATCAAATTGCAAAGCAACTTTGTCGGTGTCAAAACCAGCGGATCTCGGGTAGGGGGTCCCGAACTGTGCGTCTAGGCCGGATGGTAACAGGAGGCAGGGGACATGATGTTTTACCTAGGTTCGGGCCCTCTTGATGGAGGTAAAACCCTAAGTCCTTCTTGATTAATATTGATGATATGGGTAGTACAAGAGTAGATCTACCATGAGATCAGAGAGGCTAAACCCTAGAAGCTAGCCTATGGTCTGATTGTATGTTGTGATTATTGTCCTACTGACTAAAACCCTTCGGTTTATATAGACACCGGAGAGGGTTAGGGTTACACAAGGTCGGTTACAAAGGAGGAGATATCCATATCCACCTCAACCTTCTCCAACCATGTCCGGAGCGGGAGGCAAGTGGATGGTCTCCTCCGTCACGGAGGGAGACATCAAGAAACTGAGGAGAGCCGGATACCTGCCCGACGACATCGCGCACCGGCTCCCAGATGAGGGGCAGCTCATCCCCACCCCCAGGCCCCATGAGAGGGTAGTATTCCTCACCCATTTCCTCTGTGGACTAGGATTCCCTCTCCATCCATTCGTCCCGGGGCTCATGTTCTATTACGGCCTGGATTTCCACGATCTGGCCCCGAACTTCGTCCTCAACATCTCGGCGTTTATCGTCATGTGTGAGGCCTTCCTCCGCATCAAGCCCCACTTCGGCTTATGGCTGAAGACCTTCAATGTCAAGCCAAAGGTGGTGGCGGCCGCCAGGCGGAGTGCGGAGGCGCCATGGTGGGCAAGATGCCCAACATAACATGGCTTGAGGGCTCCTTTGTGGAAACCATAAAGAGGTGGCAATCGGGGTGGTTCTATATCACCGAGCCGCGCGACCCTACATGGGCAGCGGCCCCCGAGTTCTGATCTGGCATCCCCACGCGGCTCACCTCCTGGAAAGAGAAGGGCCTGTCCTGGGGTAGTTCGAAAGAGCTGACCGGACTCCAAACATGTATTCAAAACATGGTGGACAAGAAGCTCAAGCTTGTCAACATAGTCCAAGTTATGCTCATCTGCCGGATACTCCCGTGCCAACAACGGGAGTTCAACTTGTGGGAGTTCAATCCGGCGCAGCACCGAACTCTGAACAGGCTCTTTGACACGACTCATGAAGACGCCTGGAGGGTGCTGTTCAAAAGTGCCGAGCCCCCCCCCCCCTATTACAGAGGATCACGGATTCAGCGTGAAGCGCCAAGCCGGTGCGGTAAGCTGCTTTACCTTTCATAGGATACTTATTTTTTCACATAGATTGACTCTATGCGGGATCTAAACTCCCATACCTTTAACGGGACTAGCAGAAGATGGCCGGACAGATCGACTGTCCGGCTCCTTTTCCCGAAGGCCCCGCAGACGCTCTTCTGGCGAAGATGTTGACTCCGGCCCCTTATACGGTGCCGGAGAAGACCAAGAAGGCCAAGGGAACTCGAAAGAGTTCCCGACGCCAGGCGTCGTCGGACTCACCGTCCGATGACTCTGCGGCGCACTCTTCCATCGAAGACGAGGAAGAAGAAGAAGAAGAAGAAGAAGAAGAAGAAGAAGAAGAAGAAGAAGAAGAAGAAGAAGAAGAAGAAGAAGAAGAAGAAGAAGAAGAAGAAGAAGAAGAAGATGCTCCCCCACCGACTGGGGGAGACAGGAAAAGGAAGGCCGCCCCAACTGGGGGGGCGAAGGGTCCAAGAAGGGAAGGACTCTCCTTCCGGACAGCTCCACCACCGCCGACGAAGGCGAAGGCGAGTGGTTGCCCAGGGCCAAGCCCCCGGGGAGATCGTAAGTATTTGGATACCAAAGTAACCCATAGGATTCCTTTGTCGCACTGCTTTCCCTAACGCCGAACACAATTATGCAGGCCGCCCCGAGCCAGTATCGATGTATCGTCCGACGGATCCTTGGGCTTATCGGACATGGATAGCGATCCAGTCCCGACTGCCACCTCCCCTCATCCTGCCGACGATTCCGAGGTGTTGTCTCAAGAGGCACCGGATCGAGGGGAGACAGTCCCAGAGGCGCCTCAAGGCGACCTTCCGGACTCCGAGAGCCGAGGGGACGGAGCCCCCGAGAGCTCCGAGTTCGGCCCTCAGCCGAACACCGCGCTGGACCCTCCAGCGGTTCCGGGTTCGGGTAGGCGGCCTCCTTCTAAGAGGGGCAAGACGCCTGTGCCGGTGACCTCTGTCCATCAAGAGGCACCGGACAATCTGCTGGAAGCATTTCACAGTGCTTCCATCGACGAGGAGCACCACACTATCATGAGTGCGGTGATCCAGAAGGTTCAGTCCACCAAGAGCGGATTGACTGAAGCCTGTGCCAGCCTTCTAACAGGCTTTGAAGTAAGTGTTTTAAAATGTAGTAGAAATATTACCGCATAGACAGTAGCCCCTGATGCTTTGTTCGGTGCTCACAAAGAAAAGCCGAACAGAGGATCAAATAATATCGCAGGAGTCTAATATAAGTATGTCAATATGCGTATGCAGGCTTCGCTGCTGGCGTCCGCCGCACTGACTGCGGAGGTCGCCGTGCTGAAGCAGGACCTCGAGGGGTCCAGGAAAGAGCTCGGCCTTGTCAAGAGGCAGCTCGAGGAGAACAAGGGTAAGTAATACCCTGTCTATAGAAATGTATATATAAAAAAGGACGTGATTGCAAAATGACAGGATCATTGTATGTTTGCCAGGGGCCACGACCGAGGTGGCGACCCTAAAGCAAGCGCTAACCAAGGCCGAAGATAAAGCGGCCAAGGAGCGCACCGAGCGAGAGAAGCACGAGGCTCGGGTGGGTGAGGTGCAGCAGGAGCTCCAGGCTCTCGTGGCGAAGCACGAGGCATTGGAGCTTGACTCAAAGACGCGGGAGTCTGAGCTTGCCGCGGCCCTCGAGAGTGTAAAAAGTGCCAAGGCCGAAGCCCAAAAGGCCCTCCAAGAGATCGACGCTATGAAGAAGATAGCGGCGGGTAAGGATTTCTATATGCAAAGCCAGCATGTAAAAGTAAATTACCGATTACTTACCCGGATCTGGAGCTCTTCAGGAGCATTCGCAGATTTGCCCCGCAGTGTGTCCGATGCCGCACAATTTTACCAGGCCGAGGACGGAAGCTCGACGGAGAAGCTGTTCTGGTCTCAGTATGCTGAGGCCAAACATCCGGTGCCAATGAGCGACCAGCTGAAGCAGATGGTCAAGCTACATAAGGCGGCCGATCTCGCCATGAAGAGCTTTATAGTCCGGCTGTGGCCTGGCGACGCCCTTCCGAACAGCTTCTTCGGCCTGGTGAGGCGGCTTGTGGATGCCTGCCCGCGGCTGGAGGTCGTCAAGCGATCTGTCTACATTGAAGGTGCACGTCGGGCTTTCGCCCGTGTGAAATTGCAGTGGGTCAAGCTAGACGCCGTGAAGCTGATCAAGGAGGGGCCGCCAGAGGGCAAGGAGCACCGCCACCCCGAGATGTACTACGAGGGTGTTCTGCCGGGTGCCCGTATCATCGCGGACGAGTGTTCAAAAGATGTAATATTTGAAAACTTGCTCGTTTTATCCTGTATTTATGAAAACATGTTTCATATGCGCTATGCAACGCTTGTTTGAATTTAAAATATTACCTTCTGTTTGGTTGTTTATCCAATCTGAGAGATGGCTAGTCCTCGGCTTCTGCCCCCATGCCACGAGTGCTGGGGTGTTCGGGATAAACCTGAGCACTCTTGTTCCCATATTTGGGTCCTTCGAGGGAGGTGCTCAGCACAACGAACAAGGCAACCGGACTAATAATGCTTTATCACTCTCACTTAGCCATAGAATTCTATAATTTTAAATTTGGGCTGGGCGAAGCCCTTGGTATTCGGAAGGCCGAATTCGGGGCGCGATACACGCCTGTAAGCCGGACAGGGCCGGCCCCTCGCCCTAAGCGGCATAAGTCTTTAGGGACTCGAAAAACCTCGCCGAACAGCGACCAGTCTCTCGCCTTATCATGACAGTCAGTTTTAGCTTTCTCTACTGAGGTGCTAAGCCCGGCAGAACCGGGGCACAATCGCAGTAGTTCTCCTAGCGCTACCTTAGCCGATAGAGCAGAACGTAAGGTACCAAAACATAGGAGCCGGGCAAACCCAACATTTGACCAAAGACATGATTCGAAGCTGATGCATATAATGCCATAAGTTCGGGGTGCCGCACTTGTGAAAGTGTTCGTACTTTTCACACCATATTGTGAGGTACGTAAGCCCCTGGTGTATTAGCCGTACCAAGGTGTACGGTTGCAAGGCGTCATTAATGAACACATAGATATATATATAACAAGAATGCAATAATAGTCGTATTGTCATGCATTGTTTATTAAAAAATTGCGTTAAAGCAGAGTGATACAGATAGTGCGATAAGAAAAGAGTAGGACTATGTCCCTTCCAAGGGCGAGCTGAGGAATGATATTAAATCGAATTGTTTGCTCGCTACTGTAATCAACCTGGGAATTTCGTGGTATGACGTAGCTGTCTGCCTCCTTGGTTGCTGCATCATGTGTTCGGCAATAGTGCTTCCGGACAGTGTTTCCATAGATTAAGGTCCTAAAAAAGAAAAATGACCAAACGGGAAGCCCCTAGTGCGGTATAGGCCGCGTTTTGGGGCATGCCGCAGTTGTGCCCCCTCCCCACCTGTGCCCATGGTATTTTTAATGTGTAATTATGTACGCGCTGCACGAATATCGCCGTTGGGCTGGGATTGGGGTGGCCGCCGTATTGCTACACGAGCTCAGATCGCGCCAGGCGGTCTATTTGCCGATTGCCCCGGGCGCGCTTGAAGGTGTCCGGGCTTTGAAGCACCGAACTGGTTGATTTCCTTGAAAGGCTGCTTTGCGCTTCTGCTGCGAGGGCCGCGGTGTGCTCCTCTGTTCGGAGAGAGCGCTCTGTGTTTCCATTGACTGTAATAACTCCGCGAGGTCCTGGCATCTTGAGCTTGAGGTATGCATAGTGCGGTACCGCATTGAATCTAGCAAATGCGGTTCGCCCAATAATAGTGTGATAACCACTGCGGAACGGGACTATATCGAAGATTAACTCTTTGCTTCGGAAGTTATCCGGGGATCCGAAGACCACTTCCAGTGTAATTGAGCCTGTGCAATGGGCCTCTACACCTGGAATGACGCCCTTAAAGGTTGTGCCCATTTTCCGCACCGTGTCCTGATAAAGCAGGTTCAGGCTGCTGCCGCCATCCATAAGGACTCGAGTGAGGTGAAATCCGTCGATGATTGGTTCTAGGACCAGTGCGGCGAATCCACCATGACGGATACTAGTGGGGTGGTCCCTGCGATCGAAGGTGATCGGACATGAGGACCAAGGGTTGAACTTTGGGGCGACTGGCTCCAACGCATATACATCCCTGAGCACACACCTCCACTCCCTCTTGGGGATGTGGGTTGCGTATATCATGTTCACCGTCCGCACTTGCGGGGGAAACCTCTTATGTCCTCCAGTGTGCGGCTGCCGGGGCTCCTCCTCGTCATCGCTATGCGGCCCCTTGTCCTTGTTTTTGGCAATTAGCTTGGCGGCCTGCTTGAACACCCAACAATCCCTGTTGGTGTGATTGGCTGGCTTGTCTGGGGTGCCGTGTATTTGACACGAGCGATCGAGTATACGGTCCAAGCTTGACGGGCCCGGCGTACTTTGTTTGAATGGCTTTTTCCGCTGACCGGGTTTAGAGCCTTTGAATCCGGCATTGACGACCGTATCCTCAGTATTTTCGCTGTTAATGCGGCGCTTATGCTTGTTGCGACGTGACCTGCTATTGCCATCCTTGGTATCTGAGGTACCATGGTTCTTTGATATGTTATTACTGCGAGCCAGCCAGCTGTCTTCTCCCGCACAAAAGCTGGTCATGAGCGTCGTGAGAGCTGCCATAGATTTCGGCTTTTCTTGACCAAGGTGCCGGGCTAGCCACTCATCTCGGATGTTGTGCTTGAAAGCCGCTAAGGCCTCCGCATCCGGACAGTCGATGATTTGATTTTTCTTTGTAAGGAACCGAGTCCAGAATTTTCTAGCCGACTCTTCTGGCTGCTAAATTATGTGGCTCAAATCATCGGCGTCTGGTGGTCGCACATAAGTGCCCTGAAAGTTGTTGAGGAATGCGGCTTCCAGATCTTTCCAACAGCTAATGGAGTCCGCTGGCAAGCTGTTAAGCCAATGCCGCACTGGTCCTTTGAGCTTTAGTGGGAGGTATTTGATGGCGTGTAAGTCATCACCGCGGGCCATGTGGATGTGGAGGAGGAAGTCCTCAATCCATACTGCGGGATCTGTTGTGCCATCGTATGATTCAATATTTACAGGTTTGAAACCTTCTGGGAATTGATGTTCCATTACTTCGTCTGTGAAGCATAAGGGGTGTGCGGCGCCTCTGTATTGGGCTATATCGCGACGCAGCTCGAATGGGTCTTGCCCGCTGTGTTCGGCCCGGCCGAATTTGCTTTTACTGTATCCGACGTGACGTTTGTCGTCATGCAGAGTGGTGCGCCCTCGTGATCCGTAGATCGATCTTGAATGCTTTGCCTTGTCCTCCAATATGTCTCGCAGGTCTGGCGTATCTCCCCATGCCTTTTTATTTGAATGGCGTTGGGGTGGAGGCTGAGCTTTTGGCTGGAATGCCTCTCTATCGCAGCCACGAGGTGGCCGATCAGTCGTATCATACGCTTCTTCCTCCAGTCGGGGTAGTAACATGCGCCTTGGGTAACTCTTGGAGGGGCGCTCGAGTTTATATTCCTCAGCCACGAGGACTTCAGTCCATTTGTCAGCTAGCAGATCTTGATCAGCTTGAAGCTGCTGCTGCTTTTTCTTTAGGCTATTTGCCATGGCCATAAGCCGGTGCTTGAAGCGCTCTTGTTCGACGGGATCCTCTGGGACGGCGAATTCATCGTCACCGAGGCTTGCCTCGTCTTCGGAGGGGGAATTAATTGTCATCCTCCTCCTCTCCGTCTGCCGCTCTCTCAGGAGAGTGGCTCCTTCATTCTCCTGCTCTAAATCTTGCTGGAGGGGATTGTTGTTGTCTTCGGCACTATTTGGAGTGTTATTATCTCCTGTGCCGGTATCACCACTTTTGCTTTGGCGGGACTTAGAGCGGCGCCGCTAACGTCGGCGTTTGGGTTGCTTCTTGGAGGGGTCATCCTCCGCTATCCCGTCGCCATTGCCTTCTTTGGGTGTATCCACCATGTATATGCCATATGACGAGGTGGTTTTCCAGTGCCCTATAGGTGCTGGTTCATGTTTGTCTCCGACATCGTTGTCCATACCGTCGATGTCTTCGGAGTCGAAGTCGAGCATGTCGGTTAAATCATCGACAGTGGCTACGAAGTGGGTGGTGGGTGGGCGTCGAATTTCTTCGTCGTCCGCATCCCAATCTTGTTGGCCATAATCCAGCCAGGGCTCTCCTGACAAAAAGAGAGACCTTAGTGAATTCAGAATGTCGCCGAAGGGCAAGTGCTGAAAGATATCCGCGGCACCGAATTCCATGATCGGCGCCCGATCGGATTCGATTGGCAGGGGCGCGGACGGTTCGGAGTCCGGAAAAGAGTCCGGCACCTTGGAGTCACGGGCTGCGCAGAGGGTTAGGCTGGTGTTCGGCTCGATCACCGTTGAGACTGCAGCCCCTGAGGCGGTGTCTAACCACCCGTGCTCACTGGCGCAGTTGGCTCCGAGCTAAGGGTCGGAGCTGATACGGGCGCAGCCTCTGGGGTACTGTTCGGCGGCAGAGCTAGGTCATACCCATCGCGACAGTGCGGCGCGCCCGGCTGTGGCTTGAACCCGTCGAAAATCAAGTCTCCGCGGATGTCGGCCGTGTAGTTCAAACTTCCAAATCTGACCTGATGGCTAGGGGCGTAGCTTTCAATCTGCTCCAGATGGCCAAGCGAACTAGCCCGCAGTGCAAAGCCGCCGAATACAAAGATCTGTCCGGGGAGAAAAGTCTCACCCTGGACCGCATCGCTATCGATGATAGTAGGAGCCATCAAGCCTAACGGCGACGACACAGAGGAACTCTCAATGAAAGCACCAATGTCGGTGTCAAAACCGGTGGATCTCGAGTAGGGGGTCCCGAACTGTGCGTCTAGGACGGATGGTAACAGGAGGCAGGGGACACGATGTTTTACCCAGGTTTGGGCCCTCTAGATGGAGGTAAAACCCTACTTCCTGCTTGATTAATATTGATGATATGGGTAGTACAAGAGTAGATCTACCACGAGATCAGAGAGGCTAAACCCTAGTAGCTAGCCTATGGTATGATTGTATGTTGTGATTGTTGTCCTACGAACTAAAACCCTTCGGTTTATATAGACAACGGAGAGGGTTAGGATTACACAAGGTCGGTTACAAAGGAGGAGGTATCCATATACGTATTGTCTAGCTTGCCTTCCACGCCAAGTAGAGTCCCATCAGGACACGAGACGAAGTCTTCAATCTTGTATCTTCATAGTCTAACAGTCCGGCCAATGGAGATAGTCCGGCTGTCCGGAGACCCCCCAATCCAGGACTCCCTCAAACTCCATTTCTCTAACCCTTCTGACCTAATGCTCTAAAATAAAGTTTTCCTCTGACCTAGCTTGTTTACCTAACGAACCTGATTAACCTAGCTAGTTAGTTAACCAAGCTTGTTAACCTAGTTTACCAAGATAATTAACCTAATTAAACTAGTTAACCTAGCTAGTTCTCTATCAAAGCCCTAAATAATTTTTTTCTTAACCTAGATAATTAACCTAATTAAACTAGTTAACCTAACTAGTTCTCTATCAAAGCCCTAACTAAATTTTTGCACTAACCTAGATAATTAACCTAATTAAACTAGTTAACCTAACTAGTTCTTTGTCAAAGCCCTAACTAATTTTTTGCACTAACCTAGATAATTAACCTAATTAAACTAGTTAACCTAGCTAGTTAGTATGTCCAATGTTTGTGCTATGCATGAGAGAGAGGAGGGGTGCTTACAGAGGATTGCTCCGGTGGTAGCGAGGGAGGCAGTGGTGGCAAGGGAGGCAGGGGCGCCCCCGGTGACGGCGAGGGAGGCAGTTGTGGTGAGGGAGGCAGGGGCGTCGAGGGTGTCTCCGGTGGCGCCGAGGGTGGCTCCGGTGGCGTTGATGAGGCTGTGCAGCTCCGGTGGCATTGGGGCAGCTCTGGTGGTGTTGACGGCGCGCGGCTCTGGTGGCTCCGGGGGCGTCGGCGGTGGCAGGAGACGGCGGCGAAGTGGAGCAATGGCGAATTGGGACACGGCGGCGAAGTGGGGCGAGGGATTTGGGGGAGGAGTGGTGGTCGGGGGAGGGAAAACCATTGGTTAAGTGAAACATAGCGGTAGCACGTTATAGAAAACGCTCTATAGCTAAGTTAGCTATAGCGCGTTTCACAAAACGCGCTACTACTAAGCCATTCTCCTTTTTTCCTTTCTCATTTATTTTCTTTACATTTTATTTTTACCTTTCTCCTTTTTCTATTTCTTTAATTTTCATTTACTTTTCTATTTTTCGATTTCTTTTGTTTTCGTTATCAATAGCGCTTTTCTTCCTAAACGTGCTGCTACAATAAAATTAGCGGTAACGCTGTTTCTACAAGAACGCTACTACTATGTGTAGCCTATTGGCTTAGTAGTGAGAACTTTAGTAGTAGCGCTTTTAAATAAAGACGTGCTACTGCTGCGTTTGTATCTGTAGCGCGTTTATACCGCACTCGCTACTGGTATTTAGCACTAGCGCCCTTTTTAAACCGGCGCTACTGCTAGAGTTCTGTGTAGTAGTGGAACCCGGAATAATTCCAAAATTTAGCACGATACCTGTATTTGGTCTAATCTGCCTGTGTTAAAAAATTAAGGAGGGAGAAGGCAGTGTACGTTGATGACCCACAAGTATAGGGGATCTATCGTAGTCCTTTCGATAACTAAGAGTGTCAAACCCAATGAGGAGCGGAAGGAAATGATAAGCGGTTTTCAGCAAGGTGTTCTCTGCAAGTACTGAAATAAGTGGTACCAGATAGTTTTGTGATAGGATAAATTGTAACGAGCAACAAGTAACAAAAGTAAATAAATTGCAGCAAGGTGGCCCAATCCTTTTTGTAGCAAAGGACAAGCCGGAACAAACTCTTATAATAGGAAAGGTGCTCCCGCGGACACATGGGAATATCGTCAGGCTAGTTTTCATCACGTTCATATGATTCGCGTTCGATACTTTGATAATTTGATATGTGGGTGGACCGGTGCTTGGGTGCTGTTCATACTTGAACAAGCATCCCACTTATGATTAACCTGTATTGCAAGCATCCGCAACTACAACAAAAGTATTAAGGTAAACCTAACCATAGCATGAAACATGTGGATCCAAATCAGCCCCTTACGAAGCAATGCATAAACTAGGGTTTAAGCTTTTGTCACTCTAGCAACCCATCATCTACTTATTACTTCCCAATGCCTTCCTCTAGGCCCAAATAATGGTGAAGTGCTATGTAGTCGACGTTCACATAACACCACTAGAGGCTAGACAACATACATCTTATCAAAATATCAAACGAATACCAAATTCACATGACTACTAATAGCAAGACTTCTCCCTTGTCCTCAGGAACAAACATAATTACTCACAAAGCATATTCGTGTTCATAATCAGAGGGGTAATAATATGCATATAGGATCTGAACATATGATCTTCCACCAAATAAACCAACTAGCATCAACTACAAGGAGTAATCAACACTACTAGCAACCTACTTGTACCAATCCCGGACTGTGAGACAAGAATTGGATACAAGAGATGAACTAGGTTTTGGAGATGAGATGGTGCTGGTGAAGATGTTGATGGAGATTGCCCTCTCCCGATGAGAGGAGCGTTGGTGATGACGATGGTGATGATTTCCCCCTCCCGGAGGGAAGTATCCCCGGCAGAACAGCTCTGCCGGAGCTCTAGATTGGATCCGCCAAGGTTCCGCCTCGTGGCGGCGGAGTCTCGTCCTGAAAAGTTCCTTCTTATTTTTTTCTCATCGAAAGCCTTCATATAGGAGAAGATGGATGTCGGAGAGCCACCAGGGGGGCCACGAGGTAGGGGGCGCGCCCCCCACCCTCGTGAGCAGGGTGTGGGCCCCCTGGCCTTCATCCTTGGCGAGGATTTTTCTTTATTTATTTTAAGATGTTCCATGGGGTTTTAGGACTTTTGGAGTTGCGCAGAATAGGTCTCTAATATTTGCTCCTTTTCCAGCCCAGAATTCCAGCTGCCGGCATTCTCCCTCCTTATGTAAACCTTGTAAAATAAGAGAGAATAGCCATAAGTATTGTGAAATAAAGTGAAATAACCGTCCATAATGCAATAAATATCGATATAAAAGCATGATGTAAAATGGACGTATCAACTCCCCCAAGCTTAGACCTCGCTTGTCCTCAAGTGAAAAGCCGATAACAGTAAATATGTCCTCATGTTTAGAAGTAGAGGCGTCGATAAAAATAAAATATGGACATGAAGGCATCATGATTATTCTCATAACAGCAACATATATAGATTTTGTCATATGATTACTTATATTCAAGTGATGATCTATTCACAATGGAAACGTATAAATCATAAACCTTATTAGGCTCCGACAAACTATAATCTCAGTCATTGAAGCAATTGCAATTTATCATAACATCAGAAAGAGTTTATGTCAGAGCTAAAAAGCAAGTCCACATACTCAACGATCATTTAGTCCTCCATAATTGCTAACACTCACGCGATACTTGTGGTTACGGAGTTTTAATCGGACACAAAGAAAGATAGGGGCTTATAGTTTTGCCCCACAACCTTTTACCTCAAGGGTAATGTCAACAATAATGGTTCATGCTCCCCTACATCCAATTAGATATATATATCATGTTCTTTCCAACATGTTGAGCTTGCCAAAGGATAAAATGAAAAAGAAAAGGTGAAGATCACCATGACTCTTGCATAAGGTAGAAGATAATAATAAAGGATAGGCCCTTCGCAGAGGGTAGCAGAGGTTGCCATGCGCTTTTATGGTTTGATGCATAAAATCTCAATGCGAAAGAACGTCACTTTATATTGCCCCTTGTGATATGAACCTTTATTATGCAGTCTGTCTCTTTTATTACTTCCACATCACAAGATCATATAAATCTTATTTCTCCCACACCAATCAATCATACATATTTAGAGCAATTTTTATTGCTTTGCACCGATGACAACTTACTTGAAGGATCTTACTCAATCCATAGGTAGATATGGTGCACTATCATGGCAAAACTGGTTTAAGGGTATTTGGAAGCACAAGTAGTATTTCTACTTGGTGCTGAGAATTTGGCTAGCATGAGGGGGAAAGGCAAGCTCAACAAGTTAGAGGATCCATGACAACATACTTTATCTCAGATATAAGAAAGACATAACTCATTACGTTGTCTTCCTTGTCCAACATCAACTCTTTGGCATGTCATATTTTAATGAGTGCTCCCAATCAAAAAGATGTCAATGATAATATATCTATATGCGAAAACCTCTCTTTCCTTATTACTTCCTATTAAATGCAACAATGACCAAAGCTATGTCTGCCAACTCCCAACAACTTTTAATCATCATACTATTTCTATGTGAAGTCATTACTCTCAATAAGATCAATATGAACTTTTTGTTTCTTTTTATTCTTTTTCTCTTTTCTTTTATTCACCCAAGATCATGGCAAAATAATCAAGCCCTTGACTCAACACTAATCTTTATTATATATAGCTCACGGACTCGATTACATAGAGAGATCATAAAGTAAACTCAAAACTAGATCATGCCATAAACTTTATTCTACTAGATAAAGATACTACTAATAGGATCGAACTAAGAAAAATGGTAAAGATAGGAGTTGTGATTGTGATACGATACCGGGGCACCTCCCCCAAGCTTGGCAGTTGCCAAGGGGAGTGCCCATACCCATGTGATTATATCTCCTTGGTTGGTGAAGAAGGTGGTGGTGATGTTGGCTTAGTTGATGGCTTAGGCTTCTCCCTTAATTTGCGCTTGAGGACGGCATTTTGATCCCTCAAATCATCAATCTCCCACTCCAGGGTTAATATCTTTTTGCATAGGTCCTGCTTATTTTCCTGCAAGAGACGAAAAGGGATAAACTCGAACTTGGGTTTCTTTACCCTATCAGGGAGACTTGACTTTTTGAACTCCACGTGCATGTCCCCAAGTTGAGGTAATGGTGCTTCATCTTCATCTGAGCTCGTCTCCTCCTTCCCCTTGGGTTCATAGTCCTCTTCTTCCTCCGTGGTCCACCCATCGTGTTCCACATCTCCATAGACCTTTGGATTTGCTAAGTAATCATCCACATAGCTTTCTCCTTCCGAATCCTGGGAAGACATGTTGATTTAATCTGCAATGGGACAGCTCAAAACGAAAACAGAGGATATTTGCATGATACGGGAGTCAAAACCTCCGGGAGAATATATAATGAATTTTTACCGACCAAAATATGTAACATGCAAGAAAACGGAGTCCGGAAGGCACACGAGGTGCTCACGAGGTAGGGGGCGCGCCCACCACCCTCGTGGGGCCCTCGTGTCCTTCCCGGACTGCTACTTATTTTTCTATTTTTCTAAATATTCCAAAACGGAGAAATATTGCCTTAAAAATTGTTTTGGAGTCGGTTTACTTACCGTACCACATACCTATTCCTTTTCAGGGTCTGAAATGCTCCGGAAAGTGTCCCTTATGTATTCCTCCAGGGTTACGGTTTCAATAATATTGGTTTCAACATTTATGGGATTACCTAAGATATAATGTTTGATTCTTTGACCGTTTACCACCTTCGGATTTGTGCCCTCGAAGTTGTTGATTTTTATGGCACCGGAATGATAGACCTCTTCGATAACATAGGGGCCTTCACATTTAGAGAGAAGTTTTCCTGCAAAAAATCTTAAACAAGAGTTGTATAGCAATACATAATCACCTACATTAAACTCACGCTTTTGTATCCTTTTGTCATGCCATCTTTTAACTTTTTCTTTAAACAACTTGGCATTTTCATATGCTTGGGTTCTCCATTCATCAAGTGAACTAATATCAAATAACCTCTTTTCACCGGCAAGTTTAAAGTCATAATTGAGCTCTTTAATAGCCCAATATGCCTTATGTTCTAGTTCGAGAGGTAAGTGACAGGCTTTTCCATAGACCATTTTATACGGAGACATACCCATAGGATTTTTGTATGCAGTTCTATAAGCCCATAATGCATCATCAAGTTTCTT
Source organism: Triticum urartu (assembly GCF_056163025.1). NCBI lineage: Eukaryota > Viridiplantae > Streptophyta > Magnoliopsida > Poales > Poaceae > Triticum > Triticum urartu. The sequence goes on from NC_141879.1 coordinate 735,610,495, forward strand.
GGACCAATTCTTTCTAGACCTATTAACAGTCTTTTGCAAAATTAATTTGAGCTCTCTATTGCTCAACTCTACTTGACCACTAGACTGTGGGTGATAAGGAGATGCAATTCTATGATTAACATAATATTTAGCAAGTATTTTACGGAAAGCACCATGAATAAAGTGTGAACCACCATCAGTCATTAAATATCTAGGGACTCCAAACCTCGGGAAAATAACTTCCTTAAGCATTTTAATAGAAGTGTTATGATCAGCACTACTAGTTGGAATAGCTTCTACCCACTTAGTAACGTAATCAACAGCAACTAGAATATGTGTGTATCCATTAGAGGCAGGAAAAGGTCCCATATAATCAAAGCCCCAAACATCAAATGGTTCAATAACAAGAGAATAATTCATAGGCATTTCTTGACGTCTACTAATATTACCAATTCTTTGACATTCATCACAAGACAAGACAAACTTACGGGCATCCTTGAAGAGAGTAGGCCAATAAAAACTAGATTGCAATACCTTATGTGCAGTTCTATCTCCAGCATGGTGTCCTCCATAAGCCTCGGAATGACACTTGCATAGGATCTGTTCATGTTCTTGCTCAGGTACACAACGTCTAATAACACCATCTACTCCTTCTTTATAAAGATGTGGGTCATCCCAAAAGTAATGTCTTAAATCATAGAAAAACTTTTTCTTTTGTTGGTATGTGAAGCTAGGTGGTATAAATTTAGCAACAATATAATTAGCATAATTAGCATACATGGAGTACTACAATAAGTACTTATAACATTTAGTTGTTCATCAGGAAAGCTATCATTAATAGGTAGTGGGTCATCAAGAATATTTTCTAACCTAGACAAGTTATCTGCAACGGGGTTCTCAGCTCCCTTTCTATCAACAATATGCAAATCAAATTCTTGTAGCAAGAGAACCCATCTAATAAGTCTAGGTTTAGCATCTTTCTTTTCCATAAGATATTTAATAGTAGCATGATCAGTTTGAATAGTTACTTTAGAATCAACAATATAAGATCTGAACTTATCATAAGGAAATACAACTGCTAAAAGCTCTTTTTCAGTAGTAGCATAATTTCTTTGAGCATTGTCTAGAGTCTTACTAGCATAATGAATAACATTTAATTTCTTATCAACTCTTTGCCCTAGAACAGCACCTACAGCATAATCACTAGCATCACACATAATTTCAAAGGGTAGGTTCCAATCAGTTTGGCTGAACAACAGGTGCAGTGACTAATGCTTTCTTAAGTATTTCAAATGCTTCTACACAATCATCATCAAAGACAAATGGTATATCTTTTTGCAATAAATTAGTCAAAGGCCGGGAAATTTTTGAGAAGTCCTTAATGAACCTCCTGTAAAATTTGGCGTGACCAAGGAAACTTCGTATACCTTTGATGTCCTTGGGACATGGCATCTTTTCAATAGCATCAACCTTGGTTTTATCAACTTCAATACATCTTTCAGAAACTTTATGCCCCAAGACAATACCTTCGTTAACCATAAAGTGGCACTTTTCCCAATTCAAGACAAGATTAGTTCTTCACATCTCTGCAAAACTCGATCAAGATTGCTCAAGCAATCATCAAAAGAGGAACCATAGACGGAAAAGTCGTCCATGAAAACCTCACAAATCTTTTCACAAAAGTCAGATAATATAGCCATCATGCATATTTGAAAGGTAGCAGGTGCATTACATAAACCAAAAGGCATACGTCTATAAGCAAAACTACCAAAAGGGCATGTAAAAGTGGTCTTTGATTGATCTCTAGTCGACACAGGTATTTGAGAGAAACCAGAATAACCATCTAGAAAGCAATAGTGTGTATGTTTGCATAATCTTTCTAGCATTTGATCAATAAAAGGTAAGGGGTAATGATCTTTCTTAGTAGCTTTATTTAATTTGCGGAAATCAATTACCATCCTATAACCTGTGATAATTCTTTGTGGAATCAATTCATCTTTATCATTAGGAACAACAGTAATACCTCCCTTCTTAGGGACACAATGGACAGGACTTACCCACTCACTATCAGCAACGAGATAGATTATACCTGCCTCCAGAAGCTTTAGTATTTCTTTTCTTACCACTTCTTTCATTTTAGGATTCAGACGTCGTTGAGGATCACGAACTGGTTTGGCATCTGCTTCCAAATTTATTTTATGTTGACATAGAGTGGGACTAATGCCCTTAAGATCATCAAGAGTATATCCAATAGCAGCACGATGCTTCTTCAGAGTTTTCAATAATATTTCTTCTTCATGCTCTGAAAGGTTAGCACTAATAATAACAGGATATATCTTCTTTTCATCAAGATAAGCATATTTAAGATTATCAGGCAAAGGTTTAAGCTCAAACACGGGATCACCCTTGGGTGGAGGAGGATCCCCTGAGATTTCAACAGGCAAATTGTGTTGCAGAATAGGTTCCCGTTTAAAGAATACTTCATCTATTTCCCTTCTTTCATTCATGAACATATCATTTTCATGGTCTAGCAAATAGTGTTCTAAAGGATCACTAGGAGGTACCGCAATAGAAGAAAGACCAATAATTTCATCCTTACTAGGTAATTCTTCCTCGCGATGTTGTTTACTAAATTTAGAGAAATTAAACTCATGAACCATATCATCCAATCCAATAGTAACAACATAATTTGTGCAGTCTATGGTAGCATTGACAGTATTTAAGAAGGGTCTACCAAATATAATGGGATAAAAGCTATCTTGTGGGGAACCAAGAACAAGAAAATCAGCAGGATATTTAGTCTTCCCACACAAGACTTCAACATCTCTAACAATTCCAATTGGTGCAATAGTATCTCTATTAGCAAGTTTAATAGTAACATCAATATCTTCTAACTCAACAGGTGCAATTTCATTCTTAATTTCTTCGTATAAGTCAATAGGTATTACACTAGCACTAGCACCCATATCACATAAGCCATGATAACAATGATCTCCTATTTTAACAGAAATAACAGGCACGCCTACCACTGGTCTATGTTTATCTTTATCACAAGGTTTAGCAACTCTAGCAGTTTCGCCTTCGAACTGAATAACATGCCCATCAATATTATCAGACAAGTGATCTTTAACAATAGCAATATTAGGTTCTACTTTAACTTGCTCAGGAGGTGTATAAGTTCTAATATTGCTTTTACGAACAACAGTTGAAGCTTTAGCATGATCCTTTATTCTAACAAGGAAAGGTGGTTTCTCAATATAAGAAGTAGGAACAATAGGATCATTATAAGTGACAGTCTTTTCTTCAACTTTAATAGGTGCAGCTACTTTTACTTCTATGGGAGGATAATATTTAAACCACTTCTCCTTAGGGAGATCAACATAAGTAGCAAAAGATTCACAGAAAGAAGCTACTATCTCAGAGTCAAGTCCATATTTAGTGCTAAACTTACAGAAAATATCGGTATCTATAAAAGATTTAACACAATCAAACTTAGGTGTCATACCTGACTCCTTACCTTTGTCGAGGTCCCAATCTTCAGAGTTGTGTTTAATTCTATCCAATAAATTCCATCTGAATTCAATAGTCTTCATCATAAAAGACCCAGCACAAGAAGTATCGAGCGTGGTGCGATTGTTATCAGAAAGCCGAGCATATAGATTTTGAATAATCATTTCTCTTGAGAGCTCGTGATTGGGGCATGAATATAACATTGATTTAAGCCTCCCCCAAGCTTGAGCGATGCTTTATCCTTCGCGAGGCCAGAAATTATATATATAATTGCGATCACGATGAACAAGATGCATAGGGTAATACTTTCGATGAAATTCCAGCTTCAATCTTTTATAGTCCCATGATCTCATATCATCACATAGCCTATACCATATCAATGTGTCTCCCTTCAAAGATAAAGGGAAGACCTTCTTCTTAGCAACATCATCGGGTATACCTGCAAGCTTAAATAATCCACAAACTTCATCCACATATATTAAGTGCTCATCAGGATGCTTTGTTCCATCTCCTGTAAAAGGGTTAGCTAGCAGTTTTTCCATCATACCCGAAGGAAATTCAAAAGGAGTTTCATTTTCAATAGGTTCAGTAGGTTGAGGAGCAACTCTTTGCTCTACTGGACGGGGTGAATATACCCCGAACAAGCCCCTCAGAGAATTACTTTCTATAGTAACAAGTGACAGTAAATTTTAGCACACTATATAAATTTTTCCTTACCAAATTCCACCTACCAAAGGCGCTACACTCCCCGGCAATGGTGCCAGAAAAGTGTCTTGATGACCCACAAGTATAGGGGATCTATCGTAGTCCTTTCGATAAGTAAGAGTGTCGAACCCAACGAGGAGCAGAAGGAAATGGTAAGCGGTTTTCAGCAAGGTGTTCTCTGCAAGTACTGAAATAAGTGGTAACAGATAGTTTTGTGATAGGATAAATTGTAACGAGCAACAAGTAACAAAAGTAAATAAAGTGAAGCAAGGTGGCCCAATCCTTTTTGTAGCAAAGGACAAGCCGGAACAAACTCTTATAATAGGAAAAGTGCTCCCGAGGACACATGGGAATATTGTCAGGCTAGTTTTCATCACGTTCATATGATTCGCGTTCGATACTTTGATAATTTGATATGTGGGTGGACCGGTGCTTGGGTGCTGTCCTTACTTGAACAAACATCCCACTTATGATTAACCTGTATTGCAAGCATCCGCAACTACAACAAAAGTATTAAGGTAAACCTAACCATAGCATGAAACATGTGGATCCAAATCAGCCCCTTACAAAGCAACACATAAACTAGGGTTTAAGCTTCTGTCACTCTAGCAACCCATCATCTACTTATTACTTCCCAATGCCTTCCTCTAGGCCCAAATAATGGTGAAGTGTTATGTAGTCGACGTTCACATAACACCACTAGAGGCTAGACAACATACATCTTATCAAAATATCAAACGAATACCAAATTCACATGACTACTAATAGCAAGACTTCTCCCTTGTCCTCAGGAACAAACGTAATTACTCACAAAGCATATTCATGTTCATAATCAGAGGGGTAATAATATGCATATAGGATCTGAACATATGATCTTCCACCAAATAAACCAACTAGCATCAACTACAAGGAGTAATCAACACTACTAGCAACCTACTAGCACCAATCCCGGACTGTGAGACAAGAATTGGATACAAGAGATGAACTAGGGTTTGGAGATGAGATGGTGCTGGTGAAGATGTTTATGGAGATTGCCCTCTCCCGATGAGAGGAGCATTGGTGATGACGATGGTGATGATTTCCCCCTCCCGGAGGGAAGTATCCCGGCAGAACAACTCTGCCGGAGCTCTAGATTGAATCCGCCAAGGTTCCGCCTCGTGGCGGCGGAGTCTCGTCCCGAAAAGTTCTTTCTTATTTTTTTCTCATCGAAAGACTTCATATAGGAGAAGATGGATGTCGGAGAGCCACCAGGGGGCCCACGAGGTAGGGTGCGCCCTAGGGGGGGCGCCCCCCACCCTCGTGAGCAGGGTGTGGGCCCCCTAGCCTTCATCTTTGGCGAGGATTTTTCTTTATTTATTTTAAGATGTTCCGTGGGGTTTCAGGACTTTTGGAGTTGCGCAGAATAGGTCTCTAATATTTGCTCCTTTTCCAGCCCAGAATTCCAGCTGCCGGCATTCTCCCTCCTTATGTAAACCTTGTAAAATAAGAGAGAATAGCCATAAGTATTGTGACATAAAGTGAAATAACAGTCCATAATGCAATAAATATTGATATAAAAGCATGATGCAAAATGGACGTATCATACGTCGCACACGGAGGTGCCACGTTCCCTCTCGGAAACACGAGCCTTCTTGAGGGAAGCTCCGGTTTGCAAGAAGCTTACACCAAAGCTTGTCCCAATTCGGCCTAAAAAATTTACCGCGGCATGTTGGTGCCATGTCAAGACACCATGCCATGTTTCATGATTTTCAAGCGTGTTTTGGATTTACAGGAATTAAAAAACAAAGTTTCTCAATCTTTTTGGCTGAGCCACGAAGCCCAAATGTTTGAATTTCATTGACATTTCCTGCATGGAACTTATAGATTCACTCAGAGACACACATGTGATTATTCAACAAACTTTGGTGCATTGGAGCATGTGCCTGTAGTTCAAATTTGAATTATGCACATTAAATCCGCAGGAACTCAATTAATGTGTAAAAAAATGCCAAACAAACCTGGAATAATTCCAAAATTTAGCACGATACATGTATTTGGTCTAATCTGCCTGTGTTAAAAAAATTAAGGTGGGAGAAGGCAGTGTATGTATGTCGTTTCGCACACGGAGGTGGCACATTCCCTCTCGTAACCACGAGCCTTCTTGAAGGAAGCTCCGGCTTGCAAGAAGCTTACAACAAAGCTTGTCCCAATTCGGCCAAAAAAATTACCGCAGCATGTTGGTGCCATGTCATGACACCATACCAAGTTTCATGATTTTTTAGGCGTGTTTTGTATTTATAGGAATTAAAAACAAAGTTTCTCAATCTTTTCGGCCGATCCACGAAGCCCAGATGTTTGAATTTCATTCCCATTTCTTGCATGGGACCTATAAATTCACCCAAAGACACACATGTGATTTTTCAACCAACTTTGGTGCACTGGAGGATGTGCTTGTAGTTTAAATTTGAATTTTGCACATTAGATGCGCAGAAACTCAACTAGTGTATAAAAAAGGTCAAACGAACCCGAAATAATTCCAAAATTTAGCATGATACTTCTATTTGGTCTAATCTGCCTGTGTAAAAAAATTAAGGCGGGAGAAGGCATTATACGTATGTCGTTTCGCACACGCAGGTGACACGTTCCCTCTTGGAACCACAAGCCTTCTTGAGGAAAGCTCTGGTTTGCAAGAAGCTTACACCAAAACTTGTCCCAATTCGGCCAAAAACTTTGCTGCAAAATGTTGGTGCCATGTCATGACATCATGCCAAGTTTCATGATTTTCAGGCGTGTTTTGGATTTATAGGAATTAAAAATCCAAGTTTCCTAATCTTTCCGGCCGAGCCACGAAGCCCAGATGTTTGAATTTAATTCCCATTTCCTGCATGGGACCTATAAATTCACCCAAAGACACACATGTGATTTTTCAACCAACTTTGGTACACTGGAGCATGTGCTTCTACTTCAAATTTGAATTGTGCACATTAAATGTGTATAAACTCAATTAATGTATAAAAAGGGCCAAACGAACCGAAATAATTCCAAAATTTAGCACGATACTTCTATTTGGTCTAGTCTGCCAGCGTAAAAAATTTAAGGCGGGAGAAGGCAGCGTACGTATGTCGTTTCGTACACGGTGGTGACATGTTCCCTCTCGGAACCACGGGCCTTCTTGAGGGAAGCTCTGGTTTGCACGAAGCTTACACCAAAGCTTGTCCCAATTCGTCCATAAAATTTACCGCAGCATATTGGTACCATGTCATGACACCATGCCAAGTTTCATGATTTTCAGGCATGTTTTGGATTTACAGGAATTAAAAAACCAAGTTTCTCAATCTTTCTAGGCCACGACGCCCAGATGTTTGAATTTCATTCCCATTTATTGCATGGGACCTATATATTCACCCAAAGACACACATATGATTTTTCAACAAACTTTGGTGCATTGGAGCATGTGCTTGTAGTTTAAATTTTAATTATGCAAATTAAATACGTAGAAACACAATTGATGCATAAAAATGCCAAACGAACCCGGAATAATTCCAAATTTAAATACGACACTCGTGTACTAGTTGCATGTTCATCGTATGTAAATGTTCTAACAATTCAAACATCATCCTTTCCCTCTCTAACACCATTTTGTCTTTCAAAACATAATGAGAAATCAGTTATACCACAAACAGTTTACTAGAAAGAATCGTGTGGGATGCGATGTAAAATATCTTGGTGCACAGTCTTGTCTGGCTTACGCAGGAAGCTTCGTCATCTATAGTCCACCGCCCCCGCTTGAACCACACTTGCGCGCCAGTTTCTCACAGCACCGAGCGAAATTTATTTGCCACCATGAAAATATCTACCTCCCCACCCCCTCCCTCCTACCAAAAGCAACATTTTAACTGTTCCTCCTTGCTTTCCAAGTTCAAACCTTCATTGCTGCTTACTGGCAGCTCAGCCTCCTCGCCGGCGATCCTTTTCTTGCAGCGCCGCCTCCTCACCGGCTACCCTTCATCTTGTAGTGCCGCCTCCTCGCCGGCGACCCTTCTTCTTGCAGAGCCGCCTCCTCGTCGGCGACCCTTCTTCTTGCAGCGGGGCCTCCTCGCCGCCGACCCTTCTTCTTGCCGCATGGCCTCATCGATATGGTCAGGTAATCCACACCCCACCCACACCATCCTCCTCCTTTCCCGTCCCACATGCCCCGACCGACGGCGCGACACCTTCCACCGAAATCACTGCCCCCCTCCTCCAATTAAGCACCGCATATAGCCATTTTGCACGTAGTATAACGTGGAGCTCAGTAGCATGCGGCCGCACGCGCGCACGAAGTCGCTATGGCTGCCATGCGTGTCGACCGCCAGATCTTGGAGGAGCACCTCGTCTTCGAGGCCACTATCATCGCCGCCACGCGGTTGTCTACTTTAGAATACAGTTCGCGTTGTTTTCTCGCGAGGCCACCGCCAGTGCCTTCTAGTGATTTTTCCTCTCTAATGTTAATATGCAATCTGATGTTCACTTAACAGTTTGGTCCTCTAAAATGTAATGTTCAGTTAACACTTTGGTCCAACAATTGCTACATTTCGTAGTACTGTTCTCAAGCATTCTTTGTTTTATTAACCATCTTATCTTGTAGTACATGTTTCTATTCTGCAATGTCGTGCTCAGTTAACTATTTTGGTTCATTTGGTCTACTGTCCATTTAACTGTTTGGTTCAGTTATGTCATTTGATTTTCATTTGTTGTGGGTACAATTTTGTATTGTTATGCATGTGACACCAATCGAATTTGGTTGTACGCAATACATATTCTACTGATAGTATGGCAACTCTCAGTTAACCTGATCAAGATCTTCCATATGTGTGTTGCAGGGAAACAATGGGAGACACACGGCTTACCATCGAGGTTTGTTCAAGAAGGTCCTTTGGCTAATAGCACATTATTATGCAGTTGCAGGAAACATTCTAATATTTAGGTTTCTTACAATTTGGTCTTGCACATGTAGGTCCTGCTATCAGAGGCTAAGACCCACTGTTCGATCCATTTTGCATATGGGGAAATGAGATGTCCATGAATATCAGTCAAGTCAAGAAACTCAGAAAGATTGTTAGGATGAAGAAACTTGCGACGAATAACAGCAAGATCTTTGTTTGCACAATGAAGAAGACATCAGCAAACTATATGATGGTACCAACTCTTTTACCTTGTTTTTACCCCTTGCGCCATTTCAAAATTTACAACAACGATTTATGCAGAGCTTTGTTTTCAGTACTTTTCAAAGCAGTTCACCGATGATTACCTCTCAAACCACCTGCATGGTCAAGAGGCGAGGAAGGTATTCATTCAACACCCACGGTACAATATTGAAGTCTTGCTGAAGAGGACGAAGGTTGGGTGGGCAATTATCCATAGCCATTGGCCTAAAGTTGCAAGGACATTCAACATCACTAAATGCTCAATATTTGCTTTCCGCTTCTGCAGTTTCCCAGATGAGATTCATATGTCTATTTACCTTGTATGATGCTACTTTCCAGCGGTTTTTGATGCTACATGTGAAACTTGGTGCTGTTATGTAATGGCGTAACTGAGTGCCGAAGCTATCTGATGAAATTCGATTATGAAATCCTGGTTATTTTTATACGGATATGAAATATCTATTGTGTTTTATAAGAAATATCAGTTTAATTAGTACATGGATTATAAATAATAGGCTAATTACCATGCTTATTGGGTTTTCTATTGCGGACGGTTACTCACACAGCACCGTGGGCTATGAACTCAAACAACCCGCATGGTTTCTAGAAAGTAGGCATGTTCAATCAACTAACAATCACACACGGCTTCCGGCAGCGAACTGTTTGCGTTAGGCCACCTAGCACAAACGTTTCCACACAAAGAACTGTGTGTGATATACATACCTATGGAAATGTTTTTCTACAATTCACTGTGTGGGATGTACATACCTACGGAAATGATTTTCTGGGATTCACCGTGTGGGATGTACATACCTACGGAAATGATTTTCTGGGATTCACCATGTGGGATGTACATACCTACTGAAATGATTGGGTTTCGATGCCTCGCCCGATCGCACATGAGCTCATTTTTGGTCCCAGGAGGGCCTATCCGCGACGGTTTCTAGGTCATGTGGGAAGGACCCCCTATCGCCCATACTCACTTGACGACGGTTCCAAATGCCATCACGGAAAAAGGTTAAAAACCATTTGTATAGCACCGACGCGCACCAGTGCACATTGCATCTCATTCGGCTGATCGACACTTTTGATATCCTATATAATATCCCATTCTTATCTGGCTTCATCCATGGAGGAACAGAATTTGCGTCATCAGCGCCATACACCACAAGTTGTAGTTTAGATGGATCCAATGCTAATGATGGATCAACAGTACTATTGCGGTTCTGCTGAAATAAATCATCAGACTTGCTATCATGAGATTCTCCATGTTCCATTTGGTCCATAAGGTTATTCACAATCTATCAGCAGGTTCAGGTGAAATAAAAATTATCAGACACAAATCAGGAGTCTCTAGCTCCACTAGAGGCTAGGCTACACCTACACGAGGGTAATGAAATAGTAAAATAAAAGGGGAATTGGAAGCTTGGACAACCTCATCGATAGTGCCGGCAGCCTTTGCCCGTCCCTATTCCTGGATGCGGCGGTAGTCCAGTTCGTCCAGCAGCATGAACGCCCGGAACACCTTGCGGCGGACATCCTTGAGGAGGAACCCATGGAGAATCCTCAATGTCGCGGTGGCGTCGAGAGTCCACCTGGCGCCGTCGAGGACCACCCATCCATCTCGCGGGGCAATGCCGGTGCGGGCTGACCAAGCTTGCAATGCGCAGGCGGCTGGGACGATGTCTTGTGCGGTTGTTCAACAAGGTGAGGAGAAGACAGAGAACGAGGCAAAAATTAGTCCGTGATATCTCGACTCAGATATTTCTGCCGTTTTGGCAGGGTTGCTTTCGACGGTTGCTGTTGTCGGTCTCTCTCTTCTCTTCATCACTTGCTAAAGAAATCTCAACGACCCGGCAAAACCAAGGACTGTCACGTACGTACTCACCAAGTCAAGTATCCAGGAGGGTATCTACTTGTGACATGTGGACATTAAGGATAGATTCAACCATAAATTGTACTCTTACTTCCTCCGTTCACAAATGTAAATGTTTTAGGTATTCCAATATGGTCGACCGAGATGAGAAAATAAATATACTAAAACATGTCTATATACATCTGATTCAGAAAAAAAAAAGTTAGAACATCTTATATTTGTATACCGAGAGAGTAAATAGATGTGGAATAAATAGAAACAATATGCACATGTGATAAGGTGATGTTTTTCACACTAGTAGAAAACAGGGCTTTGGTCACAACTCAATATACACATTAGTTCTGGTTGCATTACGAACCGGGACTAATGTGAGCATTAGTCCCGGTTCGAGCGGCTAAAGGCATTAGTCCCGGTTCAAATGAGACCTTTAGTCCCGGTTTGAGACACAAAACGGGACTAAAGGGTGTGATGCCCTTTAGTCCCGGTTCGTGTCTCAAACTCTACCCCCCCCCCCCCTCCCCACGTGTATCGCCATTTCAGTTTTGAAAAAAAAACAAAAGAAAATAATAAAAACTTCAAAAAATAAAATCCTTCGAGATGTAGTTATATTACTACATCTACTAGTTAGGAAAATTAAAAAACTTAAATTTGGACATGTTTTGCAAAAAAATGTTATGAAAAAGTAAAATGGCTATAACTTTTGCATACGATGTCGGAAAAAAAACGTATAATATATCAAAATGTTCAGCATGAAAATCCGCATCCGAATTTGACCACCGTAGGCCGTTTTGCAAATTTTTAGAATCCTCAAATTCTACAAGGAAAAAAGTTATACTCAAATTCAGTTTTTTTGAATTTTGGTTACTAAATAATTATTGTTTTTTAGAATAATAGTTTTAAACTCAAACAGTGAAACATGTGACTTCATGCTCAAGCTAAACTCCCGAGGGTTAATAGGATTGACATCTTACTATTGTCAGGAAAACAACAAGTGCAGACTTGGAAACTAGGAGGAATAGAACTCAGAGGTTAAGCGTGCTCAGGCTGGAGTAGTGACAGGATGGGTGAACGGCTAGGAAGATGGACGATTCGGAATTATGAGGGGTGATTAGAGAATAGAGATTATAGATTAAATTGAGCAGTGATGAGGGATGATTACAGATTAAATTGTAAAATAATTCAGAAATTTGAAAATCGGGAAAAAAATTCAAAAAAAAGAATTCATAAAATTTCCTTTAGTCCTAGTTGGTGTTACCAACCGGGACTAAAGGTGGAGCTCCAGACAGCGGCCACCGGGAGGGCCTTTAGTCCCAGTTCGTAACAGAATCGGGACTAAAGGGGGGCCTTTAGTCCCGATTCCAGAACCGGGACTAAAGGCCCATTTTCTACTAGTGTCAATACCCCCTTCGTACCGGCGCATAAGTTATCTTAGGTTGTGCACTGCGACCAAGCCGTAGGGGAAAACGGAAGAACTTAATGTTTATCTTCTAATTAATACCATTGCATGCAGTGAACTAACCACTTTATGCCATGTTAAGTAGTCTCAAGTCATTAAAAACATACACACCCCATGTCTCTTTGGTTGATTCCTTTATTCATGTCAAGAAACAAGAAACGAGATGGGTGTTAATACACCACGCCTAAGTGTTTTGGGATTATTTGGTTTTTCGTAAGATCACTTATGCACCAGTACGGAGACTACGATCCCTCTATCCCTCTTCCAAATGCACTTTAAAGTAGAAAAAAATGTTTCTCTCTCATCACACGGTAATCGAGATAAATAACACTAGGCAGTAACCCGTGCATCATCATCATGCGCTAGAATTTTACATATTGCTAATACCATATAATATTGTAGTTATCATGAAAGCACCGAACCCATTCTAGATGACTGATACATCTCCAACGTATATATAATTTTTTATTGTTCCGTGCTATTATATTATCTGTTTTGGATGTTTAATGGGCTTATTTATACACTTTTATATTATTTTTGGGACTAACCTACTAACCCAAGGCCCTGTTTTTTACCTACTTCAGTGTTTCACAGAAAAGGAATAACAAACGGAATCCAAACAGAATGAAACCTTCGGGAGAGTTAATTTTTGGAACAAACGTGATCCAGTGGACTTGGAATAGATGTCAAGAAAGAAGCAAGGCGGCCACGAGGCAGGGAGGCGCGCCTGCCCCCCCCCCCCCCCCCAGGCGCGCCCCCCACCCTCGTGGGCCCCTCGCAGCTCCACCGACCTACTTCTTCCTCCTATATATATATCCATATACCCCAAAAACATCCAGGAGCACCACGAAACCCTATTTCCACTGCCGCAACCTTCTGTACCCAAGAGATCCCATCTTGGGGCCTTTTCTGGAGCTCCGTCGGAGGGGGAATCGATCACAGAGGGCTTCTACATCAACACCATACCCTCTCCGATTATGTGTGAGTAGTTTACCATAGACCTTCGGGTCCATAGTTATTAGCTAGATGGCTTCTTCTCTCTCTTTGGATCTCAATACAAAGTTCTCCTCGATCTTCTTGGAGATCTATTCGATGTAACTCTTTTTGCGGTGTGTTTGTCGAGATCCGATGAATTGTCGGTTTATGATCAAGTTTATCTATGAAAAATATTTGATTCTTCTCTGAAATCTTTTATGTATGATTTGTTATCTTTGCAAGTCTCTTCGAATTATTAGTTTCGTTTGGCCTACTAGATTGATCTTTCTTGCAATGGGAGAAGTGCTTAGCTTTGGGTTCAATCTTGCGGTGTCCTTTCCCAGTGACAGCAGGGATAGCAAGGCACGTATTGTATTGTTGCCATCGAGAATAAAAAAATGGGGTTTATATCATATTGCTTGAGTTTATTCCTCTACATCATGTCATCTTGCCTAATGCGTTACTCTATTCTTATGAACTTAATACTCTAGATGCATGCTGGATAAAGGTCGATGTGTGGAGTAATAGTAGTAGATGCAGAATCGTTTCGGTCTACTTGTCACGGACATGATGCCTATATACATGATCATGCCTAGATATTCTCGTAATTATGCACTTTTCTATCAATTGCTCGACAGTAATTTGTTCACCCACCGTAATACTTATGCTATCTTGAGAGAAGCCACTAGTGAAACCTATGGCCCCCGGGTCTATCTTTTATCATATAAGTTTCCAATCTATTTTACTTTGCAATCTTTACTTTCAATCTATATCATAAAAATACCAAAAATATTTATCTTATTATCTCTATCATATCTCACTCTCGTAAGTGACTGTGAAGGGATTGACAACCCCTTTATCGTGTTGGTTGCGAGGTTCTTATATGTTTGTGTAGGTACGAGGGACTTGCGTGTACTCTCCTACTTGATTGATACCTTCGTTCTCAAAAACTAAGGGAAATACTTACGCTACTTTGTTGCATCACCCTTTCCTCTTCAAGGGAAAACCAACGCAGTGCTCAAAAGGAATCAAGAAGGATTTCTGGCGCCGTTGCAGGGGAGATCTAACCACAAGTCAAGACATACCAAGTACCCATCACAAACTCTTATCCCTCGCATTACCTTATTTTCCATTTTCCTCTCGTTTTCCTCTCCCCCAGTTCACCCTTGTCGTTTTATTCACCATCTTTTTTCGTTAGCCTCTTTATCGTTCGCTTCTTGTGTGCTTGTGTGTTGGATTGTTTGTCACGATGGCTCAAGATAATACTAAATTGTGTGATTTTTCCAATACCAACAATAATAATTTTATTAGCACTCCGATTGCTCCTCTTACCGATGCTGAATCTTGTGAAATTAATACTGATTTGCTGAATCTTGTCATGAAAGATCCGTTTTCCGGCCTTCCTGGTGAAGATGCCGCTACCCATCTAAACAGCTTTGTTGATTTGTGTGATATGCAAAAGAAGAAAGATGTGGATAATGATATTATTAAATTGAAGCTATTTCCGTTTTCTCTTAGAGATCGTGCTAAAACTTGGTTTTTGTCCTTGCTTAAAAATAGTATTGATTCTTGGAACAAGTGCAAAGATGCCTTTATCTCTAAGTATTTTCCTCCCACTAAGATCATCTCTCTTAGAAATGATATTATGAACTTTAAGCAACTTGATCATGAGCATGTTGCACAAGCATGGGAGAGGATGAAATTAATGATACGTAATTGCCCTACACATGGTTTGAATTTGTGGATGATCATACAAAAATTTTATGCTGGATTGAATTTGCTTCTAGAAATCTTTTCGATTCGGCCGTGGGAGGCACTTTTATGGAAATCACTTTAGGAGAAGCTACCAAACTCCTAGATAATATTGTGGTTAATTATTCTCAATGGCACACCGAAAGATCTACTAGTAAAAAGGTTCATGCTATAGAAGATATTAATGTTCTGAGTGGAAAGATGGAAGAACTTATGAAATTGTTTGCTAATAAGAGTGTGTCTTTTGATCCTAATGACATGCCTTTGTCTAATTTGATTGAGAATAATAATGAATCTATGGATGTGAATTTTGTTGGTAGGAACAACTTTGGTAACAACGCGTATAGAGGAATCTTTAATCCTAGGCTGTTTCCTAGTAATTACTCTAATAATTATGGTAATTCCTATAACAATTCTTAAGGAAATTATAATAAGATGCCCTCTGATTTTGAATCTAGTATTAAAGAATTTATTAGTTCGCCAAAGAGTTTCAATGCTTTGATTGAAGAAAAATTGTCTAAGATTGATGAGTTGGCTAGGAACGTGGATAGAATTTCTCTTGATGTTGAATCTTTGAAACTTAGATCTATTCCACCTAAGCATGATATCAATGAGTCTCTCAAAGCTATGAGAATTTCCATTGATGAGTGCAAAGAAAGAACCGCTAGGATGCGTGCTAAAAAAGATTGCTTTATAAAAGTGTGTTCTTCTAGTTTTGATGATAATAAGGATGAAGATCTAAAAGTGATTGATGTGTATCCTATTAAATATTTGTTTTGCAATATGAATCTTGATAATGATGGGACTGGAGATGAGTCAACTTTAGTTAAAAGGCGTCCAATGATTCAGAGTTTGTAGATCTTGATGCAAAAATTGGTAAAAGTGGGATTGGAGAGGTCAAAACTTTACATAGCAATGAACCCACTATTTTGGATTTCAAGGAATTTAGTTATGATAATTGCTCTTTGATAGATTGTATTTCCTTGTTGCAATCCGTGCTAAATTCTCCGCATGCTTATAGTCAAAATAAAGCTTTTACCAAACATATCATTGATGCCTTAATGCAATCTTATGAAGAAAAGCTTGAATTAGAAGTTTCTATCCCTAGAAAACTTCATGATGAGTGGGAACCTACTATTAAAATTAAAATTAAAGATCATGAATGCTTTGCTTTATGTGACTTGGGTGCTAGCGTTTCCACGATTCCAAAAACTTTGCGTGGTGTGTTAGGTTTCCGTTAATTTGATGATTGTTCTTTAAATTTGCATCTTGCGGATTCCACTATTACGAAACCTATGGGAAGGATTAATGATGTTCTTATTGTTGCAAATAGGAATTATGTGCCGGTAGATTTCATTGTTCTTGACATTGATTGCAATCCTACATATCCCATTATTCTTGGTAGACCTTTCCTTAGTACGATTGGTGCAATTATTGATATGAAAGAAGGGAATATTAGATTCCAATTTCCGTTAAGGAAAGGCATGGAACACTTTCCTAGAAAGAAAATTAAGAATGAGTTCATTACAGTACCTTAAGTGGTGGTTTGTTTTCTTATACTAACGGAGCTCATGATATTTTCTGTTGAGTTTTGTATTGTGAAGTTTTCAAGTTTTGGGTAAAGATTTGATGGATTATGGAATAAGGAGTGACAAGAGCCTAAGCTTGGGGATGCCCAAGGCACCCCAAGGTAAAATTCAAGGACAACCAAAATCCTAAGCTTGGGGATGCCCCGGAAGGCATCCCCTCTTTTGTCTTCGTCTATCGGTAACTTTACTTGAGGCTATATTTTTATCCACCACATGATATGTGTTTTGCCTGGAGCGTCTTGTATGATTTGAGTCTTTGCTTTTTAGTTTACCACAATCATCCTTGTTGTACACACCTTTTGGGAGAGACACACATGAATTGGAATTTATTAGAATAATCTATGTGCTTCACTTATATCTTTTGAGCTAGATAATTTTGCTCTAGTGCTTCACTTATATCTTTTAGAGCACGGTGGTGGTTTTATTTTATAGAAATTATTGATCTCTCATGCTTCACTTATATTATTTTGAGAGTCCTTTAGAACAGCATGGTAGTTTGCTTTGGCTATAAAATTGGTCCTAATATGATAGGCATCCATGATGGGTATGATAAAAACTATCATAAAAAGTGCATTGAATACTATGAGAAGTTTGATACTTGATAATTGTTTTGAGATATAAAGGTGGTGATATTAGAGTGTGTTAGTTGAGTAGTTGTGAATTTGAGAAATACTTGTGTTGAAGATTGCAAGTCCCGTCGCATGCACGTATGGTAACCGTTGTGTAACAAATTTGAAACATGTGGTGTTATTTGATTGTCTTCCTTATGAGTGGCGGTCGGGGATGAGCGATGGTCTTTTCCTACCAATATATCCCCCTAGGAGCATGTGTGTAATGCTTGGTTTTTGATGACTTGTAGATTTTTGCAATAAGTATGTGAGTTCTTTATGACTAATGTTGAGTCCATGGATTATACGCACTCTCACCTTTTCATCATTGCTAGCCTCTTCCGTACCGTGCATTGACCTTTCTCACCTTGAGAGTTGGTGCAAACTTCGCCGGTGCATCCAAACCCTGTGATATGATACGCTCTATCACACATAAACCTCCTTATATCTTCCTCAAAACAGCCACCATACCTACCTATTATGGTATTTTCATAGCCATTCCGAGATATATTGCCATGCAACTTTCCACCGTTTCATTTATGACATGCTTCATCATTGGCATATTGCCTTGCATGATCATGTATTTGACATCGTATTTGTGGCAAAGTCACCATGCATAATTTATCATGCATGTCACTCTTGATTCATTGCCCTTCCCGGTACACCACCGGAGGCATTCATATAGAGTCATATTTTGTTCTAGTATCGAGTTGTAATAATTGAGTTGTAAATAAATAGAAGTGTGCTGATCATCATTAATAGAGCATTGTCCCAATTAAAAAAAAGGAGGAAGGCCAAATAAAAAAAGAAAGGCCCAAAAAGTGGAAAAAGAAATAAAAAGGGACAATGCTACTATCCTTTTTTCCACACTTGTGCTTCAAAGTAGCACCATGATCTTTATGATAGAGAGTCTCTTGTTTTGTCACTTTCGTATACTAGTGAGAATTTTTCATTATAGAACTTGGCTTGTATATTCCAACAATGGGATTCCTTAAATGCCCTAGGTCTTCGTGAGCAAGCAAGTTGGATGCACACCCACTTAGTTTCTTTTGTTGAGCTTTCATACATTTATAGCTCTAGTGCATCCGTTGCATGGCAATCCCTACTCGTTGCATTGACATGAATTGATGGGCATCTCCCTAGCCCGTTGATTAGCCGCGTCAATGTGAGACTTTCTCCTTTTTGTCTTCTCCACATAACCCCCATCATCATATTATATTCCACCCATAGTGATATATCCATGGCTCATGCTCATGTATTGCGTGAAAATTGAAAAAAGTTTGAGATTACTAAAGTATGAAACAATTGCTTGGCTTGTCGTCGGGGTTGTGCATGATGAGAGCATTCTTGTGTGACGAAAATGGAGCATGACCAAAATATGTGATTTTGTAGGGATGAACTTTCATTTGCCATGTTATTTTGAGAAGACATGATTGCTTAGTTAGTATGCTTGAAGTATTATTATTTTTATGTCAATATTAAACTTTTGTCTTGAATCTTTCGGATCTGAACATTCATGCCACAATAAAGAAAATTACATTGAGAATTATGCTAGGTAGCATTCCACATCAAAAATTCTGTTTTTATCATTTACCTACTCGAGGACGAACAGGAATTAAGCTTGGGGATGCTTGATACGTTTCCAACGTATCTATAATTTTTGATTGTTTCATGCTATTATATTATTTGTTTTGGATGTTTAATGGGCTTATTTATACACTTTTATATTATTTTTGGGACTAACCTACTAACCCAAGGCCCAGTGCAAATTGCTGTTTTTTTTCCTATTTCAGTGTTTCGCAGAAAAGGAATATCAAACAGAATCCAAACGGAATGAAACCTTCGGGAGAGTTATTTTTGGAACAAACGCGATCCAGGGGACTTGGAGTAGACGTCAAGAAAGAAACGAGGCGGCCACGAGGCAGGGACGCGCGCCTGCCCCCCTGGGCGCGTCCCCCACCCTCGTGGGCCTCTCGCAGCTCCACCGACCTACTTCTTTCTCCTATATATATCCATATACCCCAAAAACATCCAGGAGCACCACGAAATCCTATTTCCACCGCCGCAACCTTCTGTACCCAAGAGATCCCATCTTGGGGCCTTTTCCGGAGCTCCGCCGGATGGGGAATCGATCACGGAGGGCTTCTACATCAACATCATAGCCTCTCCGATGATGTGTGAGTAGTTTACCACAAACCTTCGGGTCCATAGTTATTAGCTAGATGGCTTCTTCTCTCTCTTTGGATCTCAATACAAAGTTCTCCTTGATCTTCTTGGAGATCTATTCGATGTAACTCTTTTTGCTATGTGTTTGTCGAGATCCGATGAATTGTGAGTTTATGATCAAGTTTATCTATGAACAATATTTGATTCTTCTCTGAAATCTTTTATGTATGATTTTTTATCTTTGCAAGTCTCTTCGAATTATCAGTTTGGTTTGGCCTACTAGATTGATCTTTCTTACAATGGGTGAAGTGCTTAGCTTTGGGTTCAATCTTGCGGTGTCCTTTCCCAGTGACAGCAGGGGCAGCAAGGCACGTATTGTATTGTTGCCATCGAGGATAAAAAGATGGGGTTTTTATCACATTGCTTGAGTTTATCCCTCTACATCATGTCATCTTGCCTAATGCGTTACTCTGTTCTTATGAACTTAATACTCTAGATGCATGCTGGATAGTGGCTGATGTGTGGAGTAATAGTAATAGATGCAGAATCGTTTCGGTCTACTTGTCGCGGGCGTGATGCCTATATACATGATCATGCCTAGATATTCTCATAATTATGCACTTTTCTATCAATTGCTCGACAGTAATTTGTTCGCCCATCGTAATACTTATGCTATCTTGAGAGAAGCCACTAGTGAAACCTATGGCCCCCGGGTCTATCTTTTATCATATAAGTTTCCAATCTATTTTACTTTGCAATCTTTACTTTCAATCTATATCATAAAAATACCAAAAATATTTATCTTATTATCTCTATCAGATCTCTCTCTCTCGTAAGTGACCGTGAAGGGATTGACAACCCCTTTATCGCGTTGGTTGCGAGGTTCTTATTTGTTTGTGTAGGTACGAGGGACTTGCGTGTAGTCTCCTACTGGATTGATAACTTGGTTCTCAAAAACTGAGGAAAATACTTATGCTACTTTGCTGCATCACCCTTTCCTCTTCAAGGGAAAACCAACGCAGTGCTCAAGAGATAGCAATGACACCATCCCTGTAATACTCCTTTCACAAACCAAAATAAGTTTGTGCGCCATCGAGTAATGTGCAAAAATATTCTTTATTTTTACAGCAAACAATAGATTTTCAAATAAATTTGAAGGACGAAAAATAAACTATAAATATGTTTTGAGATGTACAGAACTTACTACTTCTACACTATGACTAATTTATTTTAAGAAAAATCCATAATTAGAAGCAGAATAGATCAACATTTGATTTTACGCTTTAACCTATTGTGCCTTCCCCTTTTTTCACTATATTTAAAAAAAATGCCTTCCCCTTTTTTTTCCAGGTAGAGATGGCCTCAAAACCTTAGCTATTGCTAAAGTATGTCATAAGAATTGATTTAACCTATAAAAACAGTAAAAAAAAAGTGTGTGAGGGTATGTTACACTACAATTAATTACAACGGGGAGGTAAACTGTTGCATTTTTACGCGTGTACGTAATTTTGGAATTCTTACAGCTCATGCACTTGAAGTAGCTCAGTTGTCCCTCAGCAATGCTGGATGACCTGAAATAAAACACAGACAAAATACGGCAATACACCGATGCTTGCAATATCAAAGTTCACAGATATCAGCCATGTTGCAAAAAAACTTAATTAACCGTTTGAGGAAGTTTATAATATGTTTTCTTGACATATCACACCATCAACTTTATTGTATGAACCTGACCTCAACACATGTTCACTTCCATTTTTTATGATGGATAAATCAAGCAGACACAAACGCAACAAAATTATGCTCTCATCTTTGATGAAAACACTATTCAGTCAGAACAGTAAGCATTTTGAGCACTATTCAAGAAACATCTGATAAATTATATCCCATGTGGCAACCTATCTGAAAGTTCATCTTTTGCATCATATCTTGGAAATCTATTCAATACATGCAGATTGTAAATATTACATGGTAGTGGAGGCAACACATAGAAATCCACAATAAGTGAATAAACAAAGGATGTACTCAGACTTGCAATGGGCTTTTGCTTGGCATATAATGAGGCCAAATGTGAAGAGTAGAATCAAGAAGGCAGCTACTACTTATATTCCCATTACAAAATAAAAGGATAATATGTTGTACTGCTTGTTCTCATGCTATGTCCTCCTCGCACCTGCTGGGGAAAGACTGCATCCTGACGCGACTGAGGGTTCGAGATTGTTTGGCTTGAGAGGAATCCCAATTTGGATTACGCGAATGAAATTTATAAAATAGAAGGTAGTTGATCCTTAAGCTAAGTAGTATGTGAACATCGGAAGGAGAATAAAAATTACTTTTTCTCACCATGTAATGAAAAATAATCTAGCAACATACCGGCAATTCGATTGTACTTACAAAAGTGAGTTCAGATGTGCATGTATCAAGCAACAGTTAGCGTATGTCTTATGGCAAAATAAAAGATAGAGTGACGTTGAGTTTCATCCAAGGCACTTATAACTTAAGTCTCCTTTTACTCGTTATTAATCTATAGATATTGTTATTAATCAACATTTAATTTTTCTTCATAATGGAGAATTATTTGAATCCCACTAAAAGTATGTGTAAAGCATATGGGAATAACATGCAAATGATTATTGACAATCATATAATATTCTGACATTTAAAAAACAACAGTGGTCCAAGAAAGTACGTCAGCATACATATTCAGCGTTGTGTACTACAATAAAGCTAATACTTATCAACCAATGTGAATTTGCACATGCAATTGTTAGAGTCCCCCACTGTATATGCATGTGCACAAAAAGCATCCCAAGGCTCACGAAGAACGAAAAAAATTAATAGAATCATTGCTGACTTGACTGGAAGAGGAGAAAAGCTTCACGTACCTACATGATTAGATGTGGACAGGCAGTACAACAATATCATAGATGTTGACAGGCAGTCTTCATGATTAGATGAGGATAGCGGGAGAGGTCATTGCTAGATTAGAGATCAGGAGATGAGTCCGCTCTCTGCTGCATTGAACTGGGTCAGCCCCTCTTGATTGTTGATGAGGCAAGGATTAGGGAAGCCTTGCCTTTTTCTGTTTAGGGAGGAGCCAGCTTGACGTCCGCCAAGCTCCTCGCCGCTCCATACCCAATCTTCCATCTCCTTAATATCAGGATGCCATCTGCGGCCGCCCAACCGCCAAGAAGACTACTGTGAAAGAGGCCCAGGGTAGGAGGCAGATCCGTTAGAGAAACAGCCAGTCGGATCGGCGCTCAAGGAATATTGGAGAATCAGGGTGTATAGGAGGGGAAGACGACGTAGGGAGCCAAGGGGACAAGGATCGGGAGGACTGCAAGTGGTATATTTTTAGGACTCATGGTGACTTCTTTAATCTTAACCATAGATAATATCGTGCGTATAATTCTAGGACTCATGAAGACTTTTTTTAATCTAAACCATCGATTTAATATCCTATGGTTAAATATAGAGTGAATTCCGGTTTTTACCCCCTATTTTGAAAATTTTGACAGCATTTACCCCATCTAACGTGAATTCATCCGTTTTACCCTATTTAGCGAAATTGTTGCCACAATTTACCCTGTTTAATTTTTTTGTGTGTGTTATCATCAGCGGATCCCAATTATCTGGTCCAGCTAGCACGTCAGATTGACGGTTTTCTCCCTGCTGAACGTGTCCTTGTAGCTTCTCCCGACCGGTCTGGCCTGATATGAGCTCACCAGATCAGGTCGCTCATGTCCAATGCACAACGCTCGAGTTGGGCCGCACCATGTTGGCCTCCATTATTCACTGCACACATCACTCGTATTAATTCCTTCCAATCACACACACAATCCTGCCCCAAACCACTGCCTCCTTTGCTAGGATGGGGCAGGATGACGTAGCCGACGAACAGCAGGCAATGGGTGGCAGCCGGTATATGACATGTCTTCTCCACTCCCATATGCATGACCGCATTCCCAGTTTCTCACCCTTGGTAGTTAGGTTTGAAGAAGTATTCTGATGAGATGACTGAACTTGATTAGCATGACATGTTACCATTGAATAAATTACAGGAGAAATTGTTAATGATATAATCTGAAATCATGTATGTTTTTCTTCAGTATTATCATATACAACCTTAAGTATGGATGATTCTGTGGATCAGATTAAAGTGATGTAGATATATGCATGACTTTGTGGATCACATTAAAGTGGTGTAAATATACTGATATAATATGAAATCATGTATTTTCGAGCGAGCCTAGCGGGAGCGTGCAGCGGAAGCTTGGACGGGCGATGCATCAATTGGGGGTGAGCAACACAAGCGAGAAGCGACTGGAGGCGAGTGGCTGACTCGAGCGCTGTGTGTTGGACACGACATGAGCGGCCTTCATCGGGCCGGGCCGGTCAGGAGAAGTTGCGCGGCCCGGTTCAGCGGTGAGAAAAATAGCCAGGAAAAACTACTGGTGTGGCATGCCAGCTGGACCAGACAATTGTGACACAAATCAGAACGCTCACAAAATTTTAAACGGGGTAAATTATGGCAACAGTTTTGCTAAATGGGGTAAAACGGATGAAAACTCGCTAAATGGAGTAATTAGTGTCAAAAATGTCAAAATAGGGGGTAAAAGCCGGAATTCACTCTTAAATATATATATATTTTTTCTAAGAATTAATGTGGTAACTCGGTTGGTGCCTCCAATTAGTAAATATTAGATGAGGTGTCTGAAACAAATAAAATCATTTAAGCGGGACGAAACCAAGAATATCATCTTGGTTTATTAATAGGTATAGATAAGATTCTACACATGATTTTCTTAATTTGTACATGCACTTAGCTCATTGGGGGTTGGGTAATTAAAGAGCAGAGAGATGGTGGCTTGCACAATTCCAATGCATTTTTACTTAATTCCATAATTTGTCCTAAAGTTTCTATATGTACATTTTCCACTCGACGGAGGGAGCATGTGTATAGACATATATCCCTATCTCAGCCGGTTGTATGGCTACTTTTTTGTAATTTATTTCACGCTTTGTACTTCGGTACTCAATTATGAGACCTGGTCTTTATTAATAAATGGTTGTGTGCATTGTAATGATGAGGAGGTCGGGGGTAATCCTCCTTTTTTTAAAATGTGATACGGTGTTGCAAGGTGAAAAAAAATTCAAGTCGGGAGTAGGAAAATACGGTTGTGTACAGATTCACAACACACTTGGCATCTTGCTAACTCATAATAGGCAACAACAACGCATGAGGCAAGCTATAATAGTAAAACCAGAGTCAACACAATTTATGCATGTTTTGTAGTTTATCAGCAGTTGTCAAATTGTTGAACCATACTACACTAAATTTGTCGGCTGAGTAGACACATAAGTTTTTACTACCATTTTCATGCCGATTTCAGCTCAATTGAACAACCTTTGCCATACAATATGTTCGTTGCCCAAACTACTCTATGTTCCATGCCAACGAAAGTACACAAGAATGAATACAGGTCACACCCTCTACGGTGGAGGTAATACCCTACTTCTTGTCTGTGGTGTTGTTCTCTTGTGTAAGGTGTGATTAAAAATCTTCCAAACCCTTGCCCTGGTGCTCCAGGCCGCTTATATAGAGTGCGCCAACACTAAAGATACACCAGTTGGTCATAAATGTTCTGTGTAACGGCATACTAAAAAGCGATAGTTTCTTACGTTGCAAATAGTAACTGACATATAAACAACCAGTAGAGGTTGCTTATAACACCTATGTTTAATGCATAATGCAACGTCCACACGTAATGCCTCCTTAATTGCTCCTGGCCATTGGTCTGCTGTGAAACTTACTGCTGATAAAACCTACTGATGAGGGTCCTGACTCATGTATAATCAAGTTGGCAATTATTTTCAGACTGGTGTCCACTCATCTAGGATGCCACCCCTTGGCAATTGTAATCGAGCATTTGAAAAATGTTTAAAATGTGTATTAGAAAAATGTTGACCATGTATTAAAAAATGTTAAATTTGTATCGGAAACATATTAAACATGTATTAGAAAAATGTGTTGACATGTAAAAAAATGTAGAATAAAAACCAAAAAGGTTAACCAAAAAGAAACAAAATAAATCAAATAAAATGAAAATGAGAAAAATAGAAGAAACAAATGAAAAAAAGAATGAAAAAAACCAAGAAAAAAGCAAAAAAAACCAGTGAAAACCAAGAAAAGAAACAAAGAAGAACAAAGAAAAGCAAAAAAAGATGAAACCCGATGAAAAAGCAAATAAAACAGTTAAGGAACACATAAAAAACAAAAAAACAAAAATGAAAAAAAAACGAGAAAACCCAAAGATAACAAACCCATCGAGCATGGCGAATGAACCAGCAAAGGAAAAAAAACAGATAGAACGGGCCGGCCCAGCCATTACAGCGCTCGCGCGATAAGAGCACTTGCTTAATAAGAAATATAGCGTTCGCGCGATATACAGGACGGCACGCCAATTCCTATTTGACGCTTAGCGCGCCAAATATAACATTAGCGGTATGCAGCGCCACAGCAGCTTCCAGTTCGTTCCATAGTGCGATGGCCCATATAGTATTTTTTTTTCTCTCTAACCGGTTTTGGGAAATGTTCCACCGGTTTCTCTGGTGGTTTTCTCTAGGTTTTTTCCAAGGCGACTTTTATGGGTTTTTTTCCTTTTTATTTTTATTTTTTACTTTTTACCTTTTTCTTTTTCCCGTATATTTTTTCTTTATTAATTTTTCGAAATATCTCATTATAATTATCATGAGCTATTTATTTTTAAAATTCGTGATATTTGTAGTTTGTTAATTATTTCTAAATACACCAACATATTCCAAATTCATGAACTTTTCTCAATACATATGTTTCTTGGAAATTCACAAACCGTTTTCAAATCCATAAAAAAGTTCAATTAGTGACCATTTTCAAACTGAATAATGTATTGAAATTTGTGCATTTTTTAAGTTTTCAAAACTTTTCAAATTTATAAACTCTGTGAGTTAAAAATGTTCTCAAATTCTGAAAGAAATTTCGAAAACTGTTAAAAAGTGCACAAATTTGAATAAATTTTCAGCAACTTCAAGTAGGGGTTTCTGACTGAACTTTGGCCACCAAGTTCAAGTAGTGGGTTTACTGTCAGGCTAACTGAACCCGGCTGCCATCATTCGTGTGGCACACGTTAAACTACGTGTGACAGCACGCTGTTATCGGACAAGTTCGACGCGGCTGCTGTTCCACCACGAAGCAGGCCAAAATGGCGAGTGCATTTCCAGTCCGCCCAACGAACAAGGGCAGTATGCCACTGGCAATCTCGTCTTTCAGAGCTTCTGAATGTATGAATGAATAATGAAGGTGGTCCGCCAGGATGTTCCTTCACGTCGTTCTTCGTGGAATTTATTTAAGCTTAATTCGTGAAGGTGATCTCCAAGGATGCACGGGGATACGTGTGACACAGTTAGACGGACAATTAAAAATGCTTCCGATCTCCAGAATGATATGACTCGTGGATCGGTGTCCACTTGTATTTCATTTTTGGACATGCGTCCACATAACTCATCGCAGCATAATATAGTCTAGTAATCTACACATATATTAGGAAGATTCTTTCATTCAGCCGACGATTTAAGTGTAAAGAAAAGGCATCAGATGTGTCTCTTTTCAACGGCCAGGAATGTCCTCATGAGCACGCTGTTGGCACAACACGTGGTCCATCATGCAGTGCCCACGCTTATTGGCCAGGCAAGCACATATATACTTGTCATTTCAATTACATGCCTGCCCTTATTCCCACGACAGCTTAATTTGCATATATCCCTATCTCCATCCGTATGCAAGATAACGTGGAAAAGTAATGAAGCATTTGTAAGATATACTTTTATGACCCATATTGTGAATACCAGTAATATTCTACATAAAATAGTACGTACACCCTCGGTCTCAAAATAAGTGTCTTAATCTTAATACAACTTACAAGTTTAATGAAAACGTTGTATGTGCGTGCCGGTAGGTGAGAGCTAGGCCGGCAATACGAGGCCACGCATGCACGCCTTTGACTCCAGAATGGTCGATGCTGGCAACGACCTCGCCAGCTCTAGCGCCAGATCATCATTCATCCAACCCTAAATTAGTCTACTTGACCAGTTACAGCACACAAGTAGACTAGACACTAAACAATTCTTCTAGTTGTGTGACTTTTCCTCCAAGAGACCAATAGAGAAGGTGGGCATGAGATGCTTAATTTTGTTTACTTAAGTGAAGTGATTGAATGATAGATTTTCCATTATGAATTCCAGACTGGTGTGAAAGCGTTCACTTTACCCCCGAATTTTTTTTTTACTTAGAACACTCTCTATTATTTTATTTTAGGCAGCATGCAGTCTCTGCTGGTTCAGTGTGAAAACAGCTTTGATTCTGCTTTTGGACGTAGGCTGTGCCTTGTGCTGACTTGACGCACACGCGCATGCATGTGTTCATGCGTGCATTCACCACATTGTCACTGGATTAACCAAGTGATTGTGCAGTACTTTTCTATCCAAATATAGAGACTTCGCTTCAACGGGAGAGATACTTTTACTCCCATCACAAAACTGCAGAGATTCCTCTCGCAGTCGGCTCAGAGATTGGTATAACTTTTTTTTTATATTTTTCTTGCGAGAAAGCTTCGTATAAACTTGTTGACAAAGATAGTTGTTGCACATGTCGCGCAATATCGATTCAGGTAACCAGTCCTTTCAACCCACATACGACATGGGTCTGCTCCATGTGTCATGTGTGTCTTGGCCCACCAACTAGGCCCACCCGAAGAGCAACATAGACCCTCATACATAGGTCATCATAAGTCTGCTAACACCAATGTTTCTAGCCAACCAACCATGACCGATTACCCGTCATCAAGATTTATTCCGGACATCTGAACTCTTATATCAATTGTTACGCAATCCTAGGTCCGCTAACTAGCGTTTCGGACTCATATGCATGATGAGCCTGCTCAATAAGATATTCGCCCAACAACTAGCCCCAACAGGGGAGCAACACAGGCCTATACCAGGGCTCGGGCCCTCTTTTGTCCCAAAAGACTAGTATGATAGAAGGAGACACCCTCGTCCTTATAAATCGTGCTTTGTCTCTTCCCATAATCGATGTAGGACTAAACCTAACAAATAGGTTAACTATATTGCACCACTACTAGGACTACCAATTAATGTGCTTATATATGTATGGATATTTAACTGAAATTGAAGTACAAAATATTATGATGGCTAATCTATATTGCTTTGAGTAATATCCAATTTTAGCAAGATATACAATCCGGCATAATAACTAATTTCAGGTGACATTTTAAACTAGATTTTGCATGTTGACCCAACTGAACTACATTTGC
This sequence comes from Triticum urartu, assembly GCF_056163025.1. Lineage (NCBI taxonomy): Eukaryota > Viridiplantae > Streptophyta > Magnoliopsida > Poales > Poaceae > Triticum > Triticum urartu. Next base: position 735,639,644 of record NC_141879.1, read on the forward strand.
ACTATTCTGTTATGATGGACCAGCTTGTGAATGTGACGACGCGACGTCTACGGGTCGGATCCTTCTAATCTAAGTTTCTCTTCATCGGCGACGGTTGCTGTTCGGTGCACTGGTCCTTTTGTGCCTTAGCAGTACGACTTTCCGACTTTCTGGTACAACAAGATTTCCTTGGTTCCGATGACGGTGGCGCACCTTCGATTCACTTCAGAGGTTGTAGTTGTCGTGGGGTGGTCTATGGACATGAATGTAATTTCTTTTACTTTTGATCTTCATACCGCAATGATGTTTGATGAGTCGATCAGAAGTTTCCCCCAAAAAGAGTTGCTGAGGACGTCATTGTAGTGAGCTTACATGACAAGTAGGAAGCACATCCCGTTACTAATTGTTACTATTTGTTTTTCGTAATTACTCTGTTACTAATTGGTTGAAAAGGACAAGCTTAAGTACCCCCACATGCATCACGATTGAAGCCACAAAAGTATGATCCTATCCCACCAACTAAAAAGAAGTATGATCTCTCAATCACGGATATGAAGCGGGTGCATCCATGCACTCATTAGTTGCAAGGCTTAAGTGATGTGCATTACCGAGAGGGCCCAGAGATACCTCTCCGACAATCGGAGTGACAAATCCTAATCTCGAAATACGCCAACCCAACATGTACCTTCGGAGACACCTGTAGAGCTCCTTTATAATCACCCAGTTACGTTGTGACGTTTGGTAGCACACAAAGTGTTCCTCCGGCAAACGGGAGTTGCATAATATCATAGTCATAGGAACATGTATAAGTCATGAAGAAAGCAATAGCAACATACTAAACGATCGGGTGCTAAGCTAATGGAATGGGTCATATCAATCAGATCATTCAACTAATGATGTGATCCCATTAATCAAATAACAACTCTTTTGTTTATGGTTAGGAAACATAACCATCTTCGATTAACGAGCTAGTCAAGTAGAGGCATACTAGTGACACTTTGTTTGTCTATGTATTCACACAAGTATTATGTTTTCGGTTAATACAATTCTAGCATGAATAATAAACATTCATCATGATATAAGGAAATAAATAATAACTTTATTATTGCCTCTAGGGCATATTTCCTTCAAAACTAAATCAGCAACACCGCCCGAATGTGCCGACAAATCCCGATAGGAGCTGCACATATCTCTTTCTCAGGGCACACTCAGATGAGCCAGACGTCGGGTAAGCCAGCCCAGAGTTGCCCCTGGTAGCCTCGGACATCGCTCAGTTGGACCAACACTCAGAGGAGCACTGGCCCGGGGGGGTAAAATAATGATGACCCTTGGGCTGGCCGACCCAAGGTAAAGAAAAAGGCTAGGTGGCGAATGGTAAAACCAATGTTGGGCATTGCTGGAAGAGCTTTACTTAAGGCGAACTGTCAAGGGGTTCCCATAATAGCCCAACCGCGTGAGGAACGCAAAATTCGGGAACATAACACCGATATGATGGAAACTAGGGAGGCAAGAGTGGAACAAAACACCAGGCATAAGGCCGAGCCTTCCACCCTTTTACCAAGTATATAGATGCATTAATTAAATAAGATATATTGTGATATCCCAACAAGTAAACATGTCCCAACAAGGAGCGACATCTCCATGTTCCAACAAGGAACAAACTTCAATCTTCACCTGCAACTAACAACGCTATAAGAGGGGCTGAGCAAAGCGGTAACATAGCCAATCAACGGTTTGCTAGGACATGGTGGGTTAGAGGTTTGACATGGCAATTTGGGAGGCTTGAAAGCAAATGGTAGGCATCGTAGCATTGGCATAGCAAAAGAGCGAGCATCTAGCAAAGCAAAGATAGTAGTGATTTCGAGGGTATGATCATCTTGCCTGAAATCCCGCAAGGAAGAAGAACGAGTCCATGAAGAAGACAAACGGACATAGTCGAACGGGTCCTCACAAACGCGACGTAACTGGAACCAACCCGAAGAAGCAAACACCGGAAAAAAAGCACACAACATAGTAAACAACCAACACATCAACATGGCATGATGCACAATCGAGTATGATGCATGTCCGGTTTAATGAGGCATGGCATGGCAAAGTGCACAAGCAATCCTACAAATTAAGTGGAGCTCAATATGCAACGGGTTGCATATTGACGAAACACCACATCAATTATTTAGTTCTCTCTCGTTTAGGAACACAACAATATTAAATGTTGTTAAACATGGCAAGAGGTGAAGCAAATGAAAACTACCTATCTAGGCAAGTTTAAATGAGGCCGGAACAACAAACAACATTTCCGGTAAAACCCCATATGCATATTTTAGATTTGGAACTGATCTGCCCTAAACACAATTTTAGAGTTGTTAAACATGCAAATTAATGCCACCATGTTAAGCTAGGCAAAATTCTACCCCATTTACATATAAAGTTTGTTAGGTTTGGAGCTACGGTTATTTAGTTATGAAATAAATCATTTTAGCATGGCATTTAAGCAAATTTAAACAAACAACATTTTAAACATTTTAATTGTTGTTATCATGATGCGGATGACATAAGCAAGTTTTAAGCAATTTTATGAAAATGTTGCCAAGAGCATTATGAAGCATTTGTCGTCGTGGCGGAAACGAAAAAGGGTGCCACGGCAACGACAACAGAAATGGTGCCACGGCAACATTCCAGTTCCGATAACTCGATTGAGATGTCGGTGCAAAAGAAAGTGTGGAGAGCGTGCCATGCAAGATGGTGGGGTGATCCCGGTTACCGGGTTCCCATGTGTCGACGGCAAGGCAATGGGGAACGCGCAAGGAACAACTCGGACATGGTGCAAACACGGGCATCTCATACAACCCACATTCGTTCTCGGAAGGTCATCTCGGGGTTATACCTTCGAAGCGTGCATTTTCGAAGTGAATCGGTTCGGAGGGGAAGTAGTCGTTCTCGCGACGGTAGTGGTTCAAGTTTCGAAGAGGAAGTAATTGTTCATGTTCCGTAGATGTTCGGGGTCACGACAAGGAACTTGACGTCCACGGGGTCTTCGCGGGTGGACGGTAGTGGTACACGTTTCGTAGACGTTCGAGCCATCTGTAGCGGTACTTGATGAATCCCGAAACGGACTTGGCGTCTTCGTGCGTAGGGGTACTTGGTGTTTCCGGAGACGACGGTAGAGGTACTTGACGCATTGTTGTGGTACTTGGCAAAAATCACAGAGAAGATGCTTGGCGGTCCTGGTATGGTCTTGGCGTCCATGTAGTCGATCTTGCAGATCTTGACAGTCCAACACAAAACATCACAAGGGGCCTCGGGGCGGCGGCAACAAGGAGACAATGGTGGTGGTGAGTGGCAGAGGCTCGCCGGAGAAGCTGGTGGCGACTGGGCGCGACGCGATGGGGCCCCTGGTCGCCGTAGAGGAAGCAGAGGATGGCGCAGGTCCGGCGACGACAGAGAACAGCAGGATGCGGCGAGGAGGAGGCTGCAGGTGACCGGATGCTGCTTGTCTTGCGCTCGGGAGGACACGAGCAGGGGCGTGCTCGTTCTGAGGAAGCGCTCGGGGTCGGCTTGGGGTTCGAGCTCCTCTTGACTGGATCACGGAGGGAGCAGGAGGCAGGGAGCTGTGGGGTGGCAGCCGACAACAACTCCAGTGGCCGGCCGACGCAACGAGGTGGCGTAGGGTCGGGCGAGGTGCCCTGGCGGCAGCGCTAGGAGGGGGTGAGGGGATCAGATCAAGGGAGATGAGAAGGGTTGGCGGCGCTGTGTGAGGGAGAGAGCGAGAAGAGGAGGAGCGGCGCGCGTGGGAACGAGAGGGAGATGAGGAATCGGGCCAGGGGTAGCGATGCGGGAGCGCTAGGGTTAGGGTTAGGTGAGCCTGCGGGGAAGGATGGGTCTAGGGAGGCCGGCCTGGGCTGGGCTTCTCTCTTCCTCTCTTTTTAAGAGAAAAGTAATAGAGATAAAAAAGAAAAGGAGGGTTAAGGAAAGGATTTGTGCAAGGGGGCTATTTTCCCGGTCTCACAAAAATGAGTTTGAACTAGGAAAAATAGAAGTGGTCAAGATCGGAAGTTTAAATTCAAACTCATTTGATTTAAATTCAAATGACTTGAATAGGAAGTGAGGTTTGGGAAGGTCCAAAAATGTTGAGACTTTTGGAGGAGCCTCAAAAATAAGAAGAAAGAATTTTCGGCAAGGTTTGGAGATCACTCAAAGCAGAAAGGCATGGGATTATCTGCACGTGTGTTATGGGTGATTCCAAATTATTGGAATATAATTTATATAGCTCCCTAAAATATTGGGAGAATATGTTATAAAGAGAAGTCATCCTTCCCTCGATTTAAATGGATCGAAGATCCATACAATTTATTTAAAAGAGTTTTGAAACGGTTGCAATATTAATGGCATGATGACATGACAAGATGCAACACGCAAGCAAATGACATGGCAACGACGGCGAATAACTGGGAGACACCTGGCACATCGGTCACGGGGCGCTACAATTACGCTGTGGTGTTCCGGGTGGCGTGAGTTGCGAAACTATTCCGCATTGTTTCAAATGTAGACCAAACTCATAACTCAAATATTCTCCTCCACGATCAGATCGTAGAAACTTTATTTTCTTGTTACGATGATTTTCCACTTCACTCTGAAATTCTTTGAACCTTTCAAATGTTTCAGACTTATGTTTCATTAAGTAGATATACCCTCAAATCATCTGTGAAGGTGAGAAAATAACGATACCCGCCGCGAGCCTCAATATTCATCGGAACACATACATCAGTATGTATGATTTCCAATAAATCTGTTGCTCGCTCCATAGTTCCAGAGAATGGTGTTTTAGTCATCTTGCCCATGAGGCATGGTTCGCAAGTACCAAGTGATTCATAATCAAGTGATTCCAAAAGTCCATCAGTATGGAGTTTCTTCATGCGCTTTACACCAATATGACCCAAACGGTAGTGCCACAAATAAGTTGCACTATCATTATCAACTCTGCATATTTTGGCTTCAACATTATGAATATGTGTGTCACTACTATCGAGATTTAACACAAATAGACCACTCTTCAAGGGTGCATGACCATAAAAGATATTACTCATATAAATAGAACAACCATTATTCTCAGATTTAAATGAATAACCGTCTCGCATGAAACAAGATCCAGATATAATGTTCATGCTCAACGCTGGCACCAAATAACAATTATTTAGGTCTAAAACTAATCACGAAGGTAGATGTAGAGGTAGCGTGCCGACGGCGATCACATCGACTTTGGAACCATTTCCCACGCGCATCGTCACCTCGTCCTTAGCCAGTCTTCGCTTAATCCGTAGTCCCTGTTTCGAGTTGCAAATATTAACAACAGAACCAGTATCAAATACACAGGTGCTACTGCGAGCTCTAGTAAGGTACACACCAATAACATGTATATCACATATACCTTTATTCATCCTTCTTATCCGCCAAATACTTGGGGCAGTTCCGCTTCCAGTGACCAGTCTGCTTGCAGTAGAAGCACTCAGTCTCAGGCTTAGGTCCAGACTTGGGTTTCTTCTCTTGAGCAGCAACTTGTTTGCTGTTCTTCTTGAAGTTCCCCTTCTTCTTCCCTTTGCCCTTTTTCTTGAAACTGGTGGTCTTGTTGACCATCAACACTTGATGCTCCTTCTTGATTTCTACCTCCGCAACCTTTAGCATTGCGAAGAGCTCAGGAATTGTCTTATCCATCCCTTGCATATTATAGTTCATCACGAAGCTCTTGTAGCTTGGTGGCAGTGATTGAAGAATTCTGTCAATGACACTATCATCCGGAAGATTAACTCCCACTTGAATCAAGTGATTGTTATACCCAGACATTCTGAGTATATGCTCATTGACAGAATTATTCTCCTCCATCTTGCAGCTGTAGAACTATTGGAGACTTCATATCTCTCAATCCGGCCATTTGCTTGAAATATTAACTTCAACTCCTGAAACATCTCATATGCTCCATGATGTTCAAAACGTCGTTGAAGTCCCGGTTCTAAGCCGTAAAGCATGGCACACTGAACTATCGAGTAGTCATCAGCTTTGCTCTGCCAGACGTCCATAACATCTGGTGTTGCTCCTGCAGCAGGTTTGGCACCTAGCGGTGCTTCCAGGACGTAATTCTTCTGTGCAACAATGAGTATAATCCTCAAGTTACGGACCTAGTCCGTGTAATTTCTACCATCATCTTTCAACTTAGCTTTCTCAAGGAACGCATTAAAATTCAACAGAACAATAACACGGGCCATCTATCTACAACAACATAGACAAGCCAAATACTATCAGGTACTAAGTTTATGATAAATTTAAGTTCAATTAATCATATTACTTAAGAACTCCCACTTAGATAGACATCCCTCTAATCATCTAAGTGATCACGTGATCCAAATCAACTAAACCATAACCAATCATCACATGAAATGGAGTAGTTTTCAATGGTGAACATCACTATGTTGATCATATCTACTATATGATTCACGCTCGACCTTTCGGTCTCAGTGTTCCGAGGCCATATCTGCATATGCTAGGCTCGTCAAGTTTTACCCGAGTATTCTGCGTGTGCAAAACTGACTTGCACCCGTTGTAGATGAACGTTGAGCTTATCACACCCGATCATCACGTGGTGTCTCGGCACGACGAACTTTGGCAACGGTGCATACTCAGGGAGAACACTTTTACCTTGAAATTTAGTGAGAGATCATCTTATAATGCTACCGTCAATCAAAGCAAAATAAGATGCATAACGGATAAACATCACATGCATTCAATATAAGTGATATGATATGGCCATCATCATCTTGTGCTTGTGATCTCCATCTCCGAAGCAGCATCATGATCACCATTGTCATCGGCGCGACACCTTGATCTCCATCGTAGCTTCGTTGTCGTCTCGCCAACTATTGCTTCTACGACTATCGCTACCTCTTAGTGATAAAGTAAAGCAATTACAGGGCGATTGCATTGCATACAATAAAGCGACAACCATATGGCTCCTGCCAGTTGCCGATAACTCCGTTACAAAACATGATCATCTCATACAATAAAATATAGCATCATGTGTTGACCATATCACATCACAACATGCCCCGCAAAAACAAGTTAGACGTCCTCTACTTTGTTGTTGCAAGTTTTACGTGGCTACTACGGGCTGAGCAAGAACCGTTCTTACCTACGCATCAAAACCACAATTATAGTTCATCAAGTTAGTATTGTTTTAACCTTCACAAGGACCGGGCGTAGCCACACTCGGTTCAACTAAAATTGGAGAAACTGACACTCGCTAGCCACCTGTGTGCAAAGCACGTCGGTAGAACCAGTCTCGCGTAAGCGAACGCGTAATGTCGGTCCGGGCCGCTTCATCCAAGAATACCGCCGAACCAAAGTATGACATGCTGGTAAGCAGTATGACTTGTATCGCCCACAACTCACTTGTGTTCTACTCGTGCATATAACATCTACGCATAAACCTGGCTTGATACCACTGTTGGGGAACGTAGTAATTTCAAAAAAATTCCTACGCACACGCAGGATCATGGTGATGCATAGCAATGAGAGGGGAGAGTGTGTCCACGTACCCTTGTAGACCGAAAGCGGAAGCGTTAGCACAACGCGGTTGATGTAGTTGTACGTCTTCACGATCTGACCGATCCAAGTACTGAACGCACGACACCTCCGAGTTCAGCACACGTTCAACTCGATGACGTCCCGCGAGCTCCGATCCAGCAGAGCTTCGCTGGAGAGTTTCGTCAGCACGACGACGTGATGACGATGATGATGTTGCTACCGACACAGGGCTTCGCCTAAGCACCGCTACGATATGATCGAGCTGGATTATGATGGAGGGGGGCACCGCACACGGTTGGGAGATATCAACTGATCAACTTGTGTCTAGAGGTGCCCCCTGCCCCCGTATATAAAGGAGCAAGGGGGGAGGCCGGCCGGCCCTCTATGGCGCGCCAGGAGGAGTCCTCCTCCTAGTAGGAGTAGGACTCCCCTCTTTCCTACTCCTACTAGGAGGGGGAAAGGAAGGGGGAGAGGGAGAAGGAAAGGGGGGCGTCGCCCCCCCTCTCCTAGTCCAATTCGGACCAGAGGGAGAGGGGCACGCGGCCTGCCCTAGGCCTGCCCTACCCAAAACACTTCCGGTGTCCGAATATAGTCATCAAATATATCGATCTTTACGTCTCGACCATTTCGAGACTCCTCGTCATGTCCGTGGTCATATCCGGAACTCCGAACTACCTTTGGTACATCAAAACACAAAAACTCATAATACCGGTCGTCACCGAACTTTAAGCGTGCAGACCCTACGGGTCCGAGAACTATGTACACATGACCGAGACACGTCTCTGGTCAATAACCAATAGCGGAACCTGGATGCTCATATTGGCTCCCACATATTCTACGAAGATCTTTATCGGTCAAACCGCATAACAACATACGTTGTTCCCTTTGTCATCGGTATGTTACTTGCCCGAGATTCGATCGTCGGTATCTCAATACCTAGTTCAATCTCGTTACCGGCAAGTCTCTTTACTCGTTCCGTAATACATCATTCCGCAACTAACTCATTAGTTGCAATGCTTGCAAGGCTTATAGTGATGTGTATTACCGAGTGGGCCCAGAGATACCTCTCCGACAATCGGAGTGACAAATCCTAATCTCGATATACGCCAACTCAACAAATACCTTCGGAGATACCTGTAGAGCACCTTTATAATCACCCATTTACGTTGTGACGTTTGGTAGCACACAAAGTGTTCCTTCGTAAACGGGAGTTGCATAATCTCATAGTCATAGGAACATATATAAGTCATGAAGAAAGCGATAGCAACATATTGAACAATCAAGTGCTAAGCTAACGGAATGGGTCAAGTCAATCACATCATTCTCCTAATGATGTGATCCCGTTAATCAAATGACAACTCATGCCTATGGTTAGGAAACATAACCATCTTTAATTAACGAGCTAGTCAAGTAGAGGCATACTAGTGACACTCTGTTTGTCTATGTATTCACACATGTATTAAGTTTCCGGTTAATACAATTGTAGCATGAATAACAAACATTCATCATGATATGAGGAAATAAATAATAACTTTATTATTGTCTCTAGGGCATATTTCCTTCAATAACTCCATTCCTAAACCTAAAAATTCAAGGAGCACTACAAGCACCACCAACGACTGATCCACGATCGCCATAATCTACATCATCAAACATCGACGCCACCAGCAAAAATGGTTTTTGACTGATTATAATAAGCCCAATCAGGAAAACAACGAATAAGCACGCACACCTACAAAAAAATAATTGAAAAAAATAAGCATGCACCTAAAAATAAAAAACAGAGATGAGAAAATAATAAACAACCTTTTCAACTGACATAACACCAAGTCATGTATTATATATGTGACCACTTACTAACATTGCATCAAATGGATCATCAAAGGCAACAAAGACAGTGTCCTTAATGAAATGATCTGCGATTTTGAAATTTCTGTTGCTCACAAAATCAAAAAGTATGAGCAATAGCGAACCCTGCATTCAATGTATTTTCACTAATTGATACGATCACAACATTGTCTACTTCTCCATAAGGTGCGTCAAGGAGAGCTCTGGATACAATAGAAATGCTCACAACTACCCCAACCTGGGGAAAAATGAAAATAACTAAATTACATAGTAAACAAACAAAAATTGCACACTAAGCATAACTTCAAGAACAATATATTCAGTATGTAAGAAATCAAAAAAATGGCTGTTAGAACAAATTCAGAACATTAATTTGAGGTGCCAACAAAGTTCTTCAAACTTTGAACAAGTCCTAAATGACCAAGCATTCATCAAGTCCGAAATGAACTAGCGGTATATGCAAAACATTGAACATGGCATATGTGAAGTTGTTGATCGGGCAGGAGCAAGAAGAACATACCGAGTTCTGTTATGTCATTCCGTCGAACAGGTTATGGGTAGCTCGGGTGCCACCGGTGCCCGTGCTTGTCCGCTCCCAAGTGCCGCGAGTGACAAACGCCCATCGCCAGCATCTGCGTGGGTGAAAAGCTCTCTGGAATGCCCCAACCGGCCGTCGAATCCTCCCCTGTCCCAACCTGGTCCGACGGCGCGATCCTTGTCGGCAGCTAGATGGATGGGGTGCGGGGTCCTGAACGTGGCGACTGGGGGGGAGGGGGCAGCGGCTTGTCCCTGTCGGCATCCGCTCCCTGCGACGCCAATGCTTACCTCTCTTGCTGCCTCCGTTGCTGGCCCCTCCGGGCGACGTTCTCCGGCTTGCAGGATGAAGCCGAGGATGGGATGCTGATGGACGAGGCGGATGCAGCCTCTTTCGCAATGGTCCAGGACAGGCTGGTGACATCTAGGGCAGCGGACCAGGACTGGTAGCAAGGATTGGAAGCAAGGGTGGCGGACAGGAAGGGCTCGGACACGGGAAAGGTTGGAGGGAGTGGGAGGAGGGGGAGGATTTGGTGCAATTTGTGGCTAATTTTTTTTTAAATAATACATTTCTTTTATTAAATTTCATAAATATTATGCCGTAATTATATTTTTTAAAAATATTACCCAGTCGGCCTGCTGCTGCCCGATTGGATCCAGTCGGCCTACTGTTGGCCGATTGGCCCCCAGTCGGCCCACTGCTGGCTGATTGAATCCAGTCGGCCCACTGCTGGCCGATTGGCCCCAGTCGGCCCACTGCTGGCCGATTGGCACCCAGTCTGCTTCCTGTAGCCCGACAGGTGCATGCACCCATTTATCTGTTGAATAGGTATTTAAAAAATGTTGAAGAAGTATTTGAAAAAAATGTTAAAAATGAATTTAAAAATGTTAATCAAGCATTTAAAAAAATATTGAACAAGTATTTGAAAAATGTTGAACAAATATTTGAAAACTATTGAATAGGTATTTGAAAAATGTTGAAGAAGTATTTTAAAAAATGTGATCATGTATATAAAAATGTTAATCAAGCATTTGAAAAAAATGTGGAACACGTATTTTAAAAAATGTTCAACAAGTATTTGAAAAAATATTAATCACGTATATAAAAATTTAGAACAAGTATTTGTAAAAATGTTGATCATGTATATAAAAATGTTTAACAAGTATTTGAAAATATGTTGAACAAGTATTTAAAAAATGTTAAACAAGTATTTAAAAAAATTTGAACAAGTCTTTGAAAATACGATCAACATTTTTACAAATACTTGTTCAAATATACATGATCAATATTTTTTTTAAATACTTGTTCAACATTTTTTTCAAATACTTGTTCAATTTGTTTTGCAAATGCTTGATTAACATTTTTATATACATGATCAATATTTTTTTTAAATACTTCTTCAACATTTTTTAAATACCAATTCAACAGTTTTCAAATATTTGTTCAACATTTTTGAAATACTTGTTCAACATTTTTTTCCAAATGCTTGAATAACATTTTTATATACATGATCAATATTTTTTAAAATACTTCTTCAACATTTTTCAAATACCTATTCAACAGTTTTCAAATATTTCTTCAACATTATTAAAATAATTGTTCAACATTTTTATATACATGATCAATTTTTTTAAATACTTCTTCAACATTTTTCAAATACCTATTCAACAGTTTTCAAATATTTGTTCAACATTTTTCAAATACTTGTTCAATTTTTTTTCCAAATGCTTGATTAAGATTTTTATACGCATGATCAACATTTTTTCAAATACTTCTTCAACATTTTCAAATACCTATTCAACAGATAAATTGGTGCATGCACCTGTCGGCCTAGAGGAAGTAGACTGGGTGACAATCGGCCGACAGCGGGCCGACTGGATCCAATCGGCCGGCAGTGGGCCGACTGGGTCCAATCGGTCAGCAGTAGGCCGACTGGATCCAGTTGGTCAGCAGTAGGCCGACTGGGTAATATTTTTAAAAAATATAATTACGGCGTAATATTTCTGAAATTTAATAAAAGAAACGTATTATTAAAAAAAATAGCCAATTTGTGGTGGGGTAGGCCCGTCGGGTCCGACGTTTCGGGCGCGCCCGGGTCTCCCCATATTCGCCCCATATTTTGGCTGGATATGAGGGGTGCCGGTCAGCCCAGCGTCTGAGGTGCCCGTCTAGGTCGCTTTTTTTTACCGATTGGTGACCGGGCCATCCGCCCGGGCGTTTGAGGCGCCCGGCTATAGATGCTCTAAATTTTGTGCAAAAGGATAGAGCAAAGACCATTTTTTTTCTCAATCTCCGGGTATACATTTCCATATTATTTACATCAATTTCCAACATGTCAGTATGCATCATTCAAAGCGACGTCATCAATTTCCAACACGTTCTGACATCATTTGCTGTTTTTCAGTCATTTACCGATTTGTTAAGAGAGCTAAATGACGGTGAAATTGAAAATCACTACAAAATGAACTCTAAAAATGTTGGAACTTGGCATGGTATCATCATTTCACCCGCATAGCATGTGCAAAAGAGTAGAGAGGGTCACGGCGAAAACTGGACGCACCTCGTGTACAAACTGGACAATCTCTTTCAGAGTATTAGGGTTTCGGACGAGAACTCATCTGTTACACGAGCACTTCAATGTTTTTTAAACTTTTTTGAACTCTAGCCTATTTTTGCGTTCAATATGCATCATTCAAAGCGACATCATCAATTTCCAACACGTTCTGACATCATTTGTTGTTTTTTAGTCATTTACCGATTTGTTTAGAGAGCTAAATGACGGTGAAATTGAAAATCACTACAAAATGAACTCTGAAAATATTGGAACTTGGCATGGTATCATCATTTCACCCACATAGCATGTGCAAAAGAGTAGAGAGGGTCACGGTGAAAACTACTCAGAAATAAATAGAAGAAAATAAATAAAACAGAAAAGACAAAAACTATATTAAAAAATTACTCAAAAATAAATAGCAGAAAATAAATAATGCAGAAAAGAAAAAAACTATATAAATTTTTTTATATTCACAAAGAAACTAAATACAGCAAAAAAACTACTCAGAAATAAATAAAAGAAAATAAATAAAACAGAAAAGACAAAAACTATATAAAAAATTTACTCAAAAATAAATAATGCAGAAAAGAAAAAAAACTATATAAAAAATTGCTGAGGCGCTATCCAGTGGGCCTGCCAGACCTAGGGTTTGCAAATAGAGGCCCAGAAGGGCCAGCAGGCTCACAGGGCAGCGCGCCGAAGTTAGGCCCAGAAGCCTGCTATATAGAGAAGTTCGAAGGAGCAGCCGCGGCAGGGTTTATAAACCAGCGCGGCTGCCCAATTCGCTCGGCGAGGTGGGACTAAACATTATGCACCGCTGATGACAGCGCACAACCATTAGTACCGGTTGGTAGCTCCAACCGGTACTAATGAGTGGGCCTTTAGTACCGGTTCAAGCCACGAACCGGTACTAAAGGGTGCCGTTTCCCGCCACTTGACCTGTTGAAAATTGGCCTTTAGTACCGGTTGGTGGCTCCAACCGGTACTAAAGGCCCCTCCTATATATATGGCACTTACGAAAAAATCAGTTTCATCGACCCACTTCTTCTCCAACTTCTTCGCGCGACATCGCCGCCGCCGCTGCGCCGCCGCCCATCGCGCGCCACCCTCACCGGCCCCGCCGCCCTCGCCACCCCCGCCGCCCGTCGCGCTGTCACCGCCGTCGCCCCCGCCGTCCGTCGTACGCCGTCGCCCCCGCCGCCCGTCGCCGCCGCCCCATACTACGTCGCCATCTCGATCACGCCGTCGCCCCCGGCCCGCCGCCCGTCGGCGCGCCGTCCCCGTCGCATCGCCGTCTCGTGCCGCCGTTCGTACACATACACACACACATACACACACACATACACATACACATACACATACACACACACATACACACACATATTTTTTTACTTATTTTCTATTTTCTGTTGTTTAGATTAATGTTAAATGAATTACGTAGATAAGAATGTTAGAATGTTAATGTTAGATGAATTATATGGAAAAGATGTTAAATATTAATGTCAATTTTAGATGAATTAGCTAGATATTAATTAGGTATATATATGATATTTGAACTAGTTTAATTAATACAACTAGTTTATTTTTAGTATGAAAATTAATAGAACAAGTTTATTTTTAGTAAGAAAATTTAGGTATATGAGATTATTTGAACTAGTTGAATTAATATAACTAGTTTATTTTTAGTAAATGCTTAGTTGAACAAGTTGAATTAGTAGAACTAGTTTATTTTTAGTAAGAAAATTTAGGTATATGAGATTTGATGATCTAATTAAAATATTACTATATATAGCTACTTTATATATTTTAGTAAGAAAATTAATAGAACTAGTTTATTTTTAGTAAATCCTTAGTTGAATTAGTTGAATTAATAGAACTAGTTTATTTTTAGTAAGAAAATTTAGATATCTGAGATTTGATGATCTAATTAAAATATTACTATATAGAACTAGCTACTTTATTTTAGTAAGAAAATTAATAGAACAAGTTTATTTTTATTAAATGCTTAGTTGAATTAGTTGAATTAATAGAACTAGTTGAACTAATAGAAGTAGTTGAATTAGTTGAATTAATAGAACTAGTTGAACTAATAGAAGTAGTTAAATTAGTTGAATTAATAGAACTAGTTGAACTAATAGAAGTAGTTGAATTAGTTGAATTAATAGAACTAGTAAGTGTTTAATGTTTCACCTATATGAACATAGGAAATGTCGTCTGACGATGAAAAAGATTTCATTAAGTGCGAATACTGTGAAGACCAGCACGGCCTGTGCGACAGAAATTTCCTTGTTGATGATAGGTGAGACCTTCGAAGTGGATACAGTAAGTCACAACGACAAGTCTTTTTTTGTAATTAAGCATGACTTATATATGTTTCATTTGCTTCAACTTATAATTTTAAATTTTCACTATTCTATTAGCGCATCCCCTGCCATGCAAGAATTTTTGTCTTGGATAAGATAGGTTTCAGTGCTATGGAAACTATGGAGGTAAAGAGAGTTTACCTGAAGACTGAGCATGGCTATACTTACAACGTCAAATTATACAATGCAGACACGTACACCTATTTTGAATGCAAAATTTGGCAAACACTATGCAAGGCTTATGCATTTGAGCCTGATATGGTTATCACCTTTGATATTCGTCCGGAAGATGATATTGAAGGTAATAGAGACATCTGGGTCGATGTGCAGACGCCTCCAGTTCTACCATTATGTGATTTTCTCAACCATATTTATGTCTTTGATATTGTTTATTCAAAAATAGTTGACAACTAATTTCTATTGACAGCTTATTTCCATTCAAGCAAACATGTCCGGCGCTTGGTAGATAGGACCTACTACTGTTCCGGAGCTGAACTAAACTGCGAGGAGACAAGTCATTATGTTTCATGGCTTAAGGATCTTCATACTGTTAAGACAAATTTTCTTCCTGCACTTAGAAATGTTAGTACTCAAAACGTGCGACTAATAGTGATCGTATTGAACTACGGTCACATCTATTTACGAAAGATGGTAAGATTTTTACTATTTGTCCTCAGTGCATCTTTTGCATACATTATTTTTTTGCTAAACTTTCATTGCTAAGTATATTAATTACTATACGATGTTCTTCAACAGGGACTCCCGATGACAGTTGTGCCTCAGTGGATCGAGACTAAAGGTCACATGTCAATGGTTAGCTTACGGCCAAGATATCATACATTGCACATGAATGCATTCAGGATTTCTAAAAGCGATGAATGCTTAATAGTGAAAGATTGGAGCAAAATTGTTAACGATCCCAGAAAAGTACTAGGGGGCAGCAATGAGAAGCGCAGCCCACGATTAGGAGATAGGTTCATCTGCATGCTCCAGTATGATGAATCAGGAGAGTTATACATGTTCTATAATATTTTACCTGAGAGAGAGCAGCAGGAGTGATTTAGCTAGTTCATGCTAGCTCTTAGTACTTTTGTCCTCTTATGTCCGTGTTCTTCGTCCTGAACTTAATCTTAAAGGGTGATTTGCTTTTGTGGTGTTATGAACGCTTATAATATGATGACCATGTTGAACTCGATGATATCTTTGCTTCTGGTACAAGTGAATGTTTTTTCTTTAAGCTAGTGTTGGTGCTGATTAGATAGCGGTAATGACTATGATGATTAAACAGTGGTAATGACGACTATGATGATTTTTAGCTAGCTAGTTTACTGTTGTTGATGATATGATGCAAGAGTTTTTATATTAATATGATGATGATGATGAGTTATTATATCATTTATGAAAGAAACCGCAGATTAGTTTCAGCTGGATGGATCCTAGCTAAGTGATCACATATTATACTTGATCACTTAGCTAGGATCCACATGCATCTAGTCGAAACTAATTTGCGGTAGTTTCACCTAATGATTTAATAACTAAAATAATCACTAAATTAAATTGTAAACACAAAATTAAAGGAAAAATAAAAAATAATACCGAAACACCCCCAAACATTTAGTACCGGTTGGTGTTACCAACCGGTACTAACGTCCTGCACGCACCCGGGCCTGGCTCGTGCCACGTGGTGGCACTTTAGCGCCGGTTCATGATGAACCGGTACTAAGGGGGGGACCTTTAGTCCCCACTTTTTAGTGCCGGTTGTGGAACTGGCACTAAAGGCCCTTACGAACCGGCGCTAAAGCCCGGTTCTGCACTAGTGTAACCAATGATAATCTCCAGACCAGAGGGATCCCTCATGCCGACTGCTGCCCTCTGTGCAATCAAGAGGATGAGACACCCTTCCATCTAATTATGAAGTGCTTTTCTAGGGATATTTGGCATCAGGTGGCCTGTTGGTGTGAGACTATGGAACTTGCGTAAAATTCTCCGAATGGTGGAATGATCTCACTTGTTATTTGGCTTGGAAGGACATGGTCACGGCAATTTACACCTGCTGGCAGATTTGGAAGGAGCGGAATAGGCGTGTCTTTGAGCATGTTTCCCTTACATCAGACGGCGTTCTTCATCTTATTAGACAGGATCTTCAGCTACCCACAACGACCATGCACTGGCTATCAGACTACGAGAATGACCCACCACTGGAGCCAGATTAATTTCTGTAGTTCTTTTTTCTTTTAATTTGCATTGTTGCCTGGGGCTAATCATGTCTTGGCCATCGGCGTCATATGCAAGTTGTACCAACATTCTATTCCTCTTAATATATGGGCGGTTAACGGCCAATTCCTCCAAAAGAAAAAAAAAAGACTTCAAGAGGCACAAAATCCTTATTCTGCAAGTGACCTTCAAATATGGTTTCTGCACGGCAGATAAAAATATACTGTTTATGTACTAATTTCAAAGAGTGAAGAGTGTAAGTAAAAAAAGACAGAGAAATGCATAGGTGTTATGTTAACCTGATTAGACAACTTGTTCTTGAATTTCTCTCTATGTGATTCCCCTTAAAATTAAATGCGCAAGACACTTAGGCATCCATTCCCGTGACAACATCGAAGGGTCTTTGAACTTTTCTCTATCAAGCTAAAAAAAGCTATGTTCAACATTTTGAAAAAGAGCAAGAGTAAGAATAAAAAAAACTATCACACACATCTACTGTACATGACTACAAATACTATGGAATTCTCACAATTCAAGAAATCTGAATTAAAATGCAAACAACAAGAGCAACATATCATTAAAAAATATATTATCGAATAAACAACAAGAACGATTTTGATGCTCACCTCAAAATCTTGGTTATTACTACAGATATTATCAATCAGTTGGATCAGCTTGACCAGATATTTCTGCATTGCACACGCATGAAGATTAAGACATTAAGTCAATTAGGAAATTCCTTGGTTCCTAAATGCCTGACACTTATAAGCGAACCATGGAATCATATTTCTGCACTGCACACGTGCAAGATGATGATGTAGAAATGGGTTGTCCAATGACCGTGAACTTGCGTCTTACTTATTTTTTACAGAGGGAGTACCTTTTTCTGCTCCAACCACAGTTCTATCCGCAAAATTGTACTCCCTCTGTTCACTTTCGTAAGACATTTAAGACGGCTGGAATTGAACTATTTTGGGTGTTGTCCTAAATGTCTAAAACGCCTTACAAAAGTGAATGGAGGGAGTACTTTTTTTACCGAATATCCAATTCTGAGCCCGAGCTCGTCTACACCCGATGAATATTAAATTAAAAAAAAATAATGCTACAAAAATTCAAAAAAAAATCTGATTTTCTTTTATGCAGAGAGATGACTGAGTGTGTGATGTGCGTGCCAAATTTCAAAGCATTTGGACATCTGAGTAGCTCTTAGAAGAAAAATAAAATCAGGTTCAAACAGTAAATTTTTCGCAGACCCCAATTTTTCACGGGCCAGTGCGTTCGGCCCGCAACATAGAGCCCAATAAGAGAGCCGATGCGCTTAAGACTACTAGAGCGCGGCTGGGGACGGCTCCTCTCCTCTCCTCTCCGCCGCTAAGGGAAAACCTAGAGACTATCCCCAATCCCCAATCCAAATCGAGGATCCATCGACCCCAATCCCGACTCCAAATCGAGGATGGATGACGGCCCCAGCTGGTCGCTGTCGTCGCAAGCGTCTTCCGCGACGTCCTCACGACCCGTGGACGGCGGGCCGGCGGCGCCGGCGAGGAAGAGGAAGCCGGGGACGTGGAGGAGGCTCCCGCGCACCCTGCCGTTGGAAGTGGAGCTCAGGATGAAGCTGGGTTTCATAACGCATGAGGAGCTGAGGCGGCAGCACCTGGCGCGCGCCGAGGAGCTGGAGAGGATGGACGACAGCGGGTGCGACTCCGAGGAGGCCAAGGTCGCCTTCCGGGACTTCAAGAAGGAGCATGTCCGCTGGTACCGCAAGCTCGCCGAGGGCTGGCCGGAGAATATAGTCATCAACTACGACCCCAAGCCCAGCGACACAGAGTAAGGGCTTTGACTGACTTGCAGATCAAATACTATCTTGTACTAGGAACACGACCATGCTTGGTTACTCACTAGGTAGGCGCACATCTCATTGCATATTACGGCGGCTGTTAGTGGCAGTGGTGAACTAACTGGTTTGTTCATGCTAGATATGTGTCATGTTAGAGTCCAAAAATTGGTTCTTTTTCCTCTTCCATGTTGATGCTCTATACTGCTAAAACACACAGAATTCCCATGTTTTGTGCTTTCCTATCCAGATTCAACACTGTCCACGTAAATTGTCGATGGGACATGGAACTGCTCAAGAGAAAACACTTGACTTTTCTACCTAACAATGTGGCGAAACAAGTGCTAACTACCTTGCTTCACCTGCAGGGAAGAGTACCTAACCGCTGAGGACATGGAAGCACGCTTCGCTCATCGTGACCCCACTTCGCTTCACCTAGAACAACTTAAACACTTTGCTAACCTTGCCTTGGCGCATTACAATGCCAGAAAGACCGAGGTATTTATTGCGTGCGCAGCATATTAATCTGCTATATAACTCTATTGCTTGATGCACTAATGGGATCTTCCTAATACAATTATCAACTATCAGCACAAGTTCGACATTTCTCAAGCCTTGACGTCCAACTGCTTTTCCGAGGCATGTGGGACAACATATGCCCATGTTAACTTCACCGCCAAACCCCAGAAGAGTGATGACCCTACAAAGAGGCTCTTCTTCGCTGAGCTCATGCTCATTCCAAAGCTCCAGCTGCAGGAAGATGCCGAGCCTATGCGTGTGCTGCATGTCTCGATTATCGATGATGCTCCTTGTTTTGGTATGCTTTTTGGATGCCTGCCTTATTATGTATTATGTTATTATAGTTGAATATTGGTTGCTAGTTATATATTTTCACCACTCACTATGGGTATTTAGCAACCAGCATTATGCTTGCCTTGCGAAGAAAGGACCAATTTGTATTGTCACCACTCACTAGAGGTATTTACTATTTAGGGATAGAGATAGATTAGCTTAGCGCCTTACCTTGCGAATAAAGGACTAATTTGTAAATCAGTAAACTTAACAACTTTGAAACTGATCTGGAGTTTCTAAATATATGGATAAGCATATCCCTGGTTTTATTATAGCTGGATTGTTGGTGTGCCCCTCCTTGGGCTGGTGCAGCTCCTGGTGGGCGCAACAGCAATTGTGAATACAGAGGGAGCAGGGTCGGCTGTAGGCCAAGGCGGGAGGGGTGACCGCCTAGGGCCCAAACCTGGAGGGGGCCCATGAGCTTATATTTTTGCATAGGCAGACACGTCCTCGCGCACCTGTGCAAAGGCCCAGTTTGATCTGGTAGCCAAGCCAGCAGCATGGAAAGAAACTTCAGATGAGGAGGAAAGCAGATAAAAGGCCATGTGTTTTGGCCTCATACAAATACTTGCAAGATATTCCCTAAAAAATACTTGCAAAACATCCAGTAGCCATTGTCTAAGGTTCAAGCCCTCTGCTGCCCTATCATCGCCATTGTTGGAATCGCTGCTGGTTCCGGTGTCATAGCTTCCCCTGCATCGCTGCTGCGGTTGGCATCATTTTAGTCCCGCTATGCTTACACGAGCGCAACCATCGTAGGAGACTTGCCTATCAGCTCCGAACGACAAGGTCAGACCCACAACTGATGTAAATCTGCAATCCTTTTGTCAGTAGAAGGGTTGTCCGTTGCTGGATTTGTTGTACTGCTTGTTGACTACTCAGTTTTGTCTAGCATCAATGGATTAGTACATAGTGGTTTTCAGCTTATAGTAGCACTGCTAGTTAGTCATCGGTCGGTATTTGGAAGTACTAGTTCTGTTCCTTATAGCACTGTCGTGTGGTAATTGATCTAGTGTTCGACTCAGCCAATTGGTCAAGTTGATTGTTATCCCAAAGAATTATGTCTAGCTAAACTCTATTGCCATGCCAATTGAAACTAAAGTTATGATACCTGTAGTTTCAGTTTATTTAACTAGCATGTTGCACCTAGTACTTTTCATTTGATCTGATTGCTAAAAGCATTATGTTAATTAGTATTCATGTTTCACCCATTGGCCTCTGTTTGCCCACGGTGACCACGGCACGACGGTATGACATCACAAATTGACATGATTTTGCATCAAGAACTGCTCGAAGAAGCTTATTTTTGAAGCACTGATTCTTTTCAAGTGAAAAAAATAATACACACACACACACACACACACACACACACGTATGCATAGCCTTAAGGAACCATGTCGTCGATTTCGCCCTAGGGCAATGTTATTTGAAGCGCTAGGCGCTGAGCGAACGATGGCCACTGCTTTGTGCAATGACAACTTAAGTGGCGCCTAGGGGCGCTTAAGCATCTTGTACAGACGTTGTACGGACATGAAATGTGGAGGATCGGAAGAATTCCTCTGTAGGAATAGGATTCTATTTCCTACAAACCAAAGGGCTCTAAAGGAAATTTTACTATAGAAATCCTATCCTATGGAATTCCTACAAAATTCCTCCAAACCAAAGGAGGCCTGAGCAGGTAGGACAGAGATGTCATTTGATGCATAGGATAGGAATTTTTCCATTGAGTCTAGGGTAATGTTTTTTTTCCTTTGAAATGTGAAGGCTTGATTCCTATCCTACATAGGAATAGGAATCTATTCCTACAAACCAAAAGGCCCCAAAGGAATTTTTCCTTCGATAATCCTTCCTATAGAATTCCTAGAAACCAAAGGAGGCCTCAGAGTTTTGCTAGGAAAGGGTCTGATCCAACCGTCTCTGCTGGACCCAGCTTTTGTTTGACCCATCCATGCTGCACACTGCATTATCACAACATTCACCAGTTAGTAGGCAGTAGCACAGCTAGCAGCACACCACAACAGTAAACAGCAGCTAGCAGCCTGCCTAGCACACCACAACACACAAGCAGCAAGTACCCTACCACATGGTCAAACAGCAGCCAAGCACCACACCCAGGATTGACCACACCACACGGTCAGACAGCAGCACATCAGGAGCAACCAGCTGCGCAGGCAGCAGCACAAGCAAGCAAACAGCAGAGCCACACAGGGTAATTGGGCGAGCAGAGGACCTACTTGAGGGGAAGAGGAGCTCGGGGTGGAGAAGGGGATCAGATCTGTCGTTGGAGAGGCCTGGGAAGACCGAAGGGCGAGACGGCGAAGGGGGAGGAGCTGAGGAGGTTGAGGATTGGCAGGCTGTCGTCAGGACGCTGGTGTGTGAGGTCGCTTCCAAGCATGAGGTTGGTGGTGTTGGTGTGTCACTGCCGCCAAGCTCTTCTCTATGCGAATGTGTCCCGAGCCCTCTTTTGTCCTCTGTATCCAGAATCACTCACTAAACACTATCCCGAGCCCTCTTTCCCTCTTTTCACTCAATTTTTCATTTCCTAATGCACACGAGCGACAGCGCCCAGCCGATAATTTTTTTCTGCCTATCTTGCGCTTTAGCGTGCTTCACCCAGCGCTCAATCCCTCGCTTAGGCGTGTATAATTTTTGTGGCGCTTAGTTCAGTGCTAAGGCTGAAAGCGAAGCACCAGGGCATTGCTTGGTGCTTAAGCGCGTCTAAGCGTATCAATTTTTCATTGGCTAGGGCCCTCTTAAATGTAGATTGGCCCTTGAGGGATACTGATAGATTAGCTTAGAGCCTTACCTTGAGAAGAAATGACTAATTTGTAAATCAATAAACTTAACAACTTTGAAACTGATCTGGAGTTTCTCAAATATACAGATAAAATATCTCTAGTTTTAGCTGGATTGTTGGTGCGCTCTCTCCTTGGGCTGGTGCAGCTCCCCTCGCACAGATTTGTGTAACTTGTTCTAGTCACTCAAATTTGTGTTCCAAAATAGAAAACTGCAATAGCAGCCCATTGAACAAAGAGATCTGGGCTGCTGAGATAGTCTTCTTTCTGATAATAGTGCAAGTAATTTCTTCCTTGAGAGAAGTGGGCATGTCATTAAATTTTGGCATCCTATGTGAGAACTTATTTCTGATGGGAGTGTATGATTTTAAGTATATACCATTATTTATTATTTTCGGAGAGCACATCCACCCGTGGCATCAGTCCAGGTGTCACCTTCTCTACACTGTCATTTTCATTAGACAACAGTTTTTTAAACATGCAGATTCTGGGTATAATTGTTTGTATGCAAGTACAGAATATCGTATGGTGAGAATGATTGCAAATATAGAACATTGGTAGGAGTAGCGTGCAACCAATCGTAGATAAATATCTATGTTCTTGTAATGCACCATTTGTTTGCTAATGTAGGATGCTGCATGTTCGAAGCAATACATGAAGCCCACTCTTATTCATACATAAATCTTGTGTACTAGGATATATTGTGGCAGCATACATGTGTTTACTTGAGCTTAATCTTTATAACTGTGTATTATATTTTCAAATATCAAATGCCTGTTTTACCCGCAGGCGGTTGCCATGAGATATATCGGAATATCAACCATAGGATGAGGGGCGCCATGGATTATGAGCGTTGTCATGCGTGTCACGACATTCTGAAACATCCAAAAGGAGATATGTTCATCGGAGGGCATGATAGCACGAGGATGCCCTACATCTCTGCAACATAGGATGTGAATTGGTACTAGTCTGGAGGTTGAAATTATTGGCATGTGATGTTTGCATGTTTACTCATCAGATATTATTTGAATTTCATGTGTGATGGAGTGAATAATTTGTCATGTGTCATCTATGCTTGCCTACAGTTTAGGGCGTTGTCAATGCTAGTTTGAAATCAAAATATGCTTCAAACTAGAAACTACACTTGCTGTTCTTGGCGGGGCGTAATCCTCACCAATGAGCCTTTGTCTAATGTTTCTGCTCTGGAACAAATAATATTGGTCATCATGCCTGCCTAGCCTGTACAACAGCACAATATCTTGTTTATGTAACTGCTTTTTAGTTCCATTTCCCACAAAATTGATGTATCAATGGAGTTTTCTATTTATTGCATTGTTGATCAATAATGTTGATTCGACTTGTGGCATGTTTGCTTCCGCTTTATACATTCAGCGATTTGCCCTCCTTTTACAATCTATAACTTTGTTAATAAATGTCAGCATCACGTCATTGAGAGAAGTTCAGCTACATCTCAAACTAAACTCAGTTCACTAGATGGAAGAAAGAGTCTCCATTAATGGGATAACAGTTTCCACAAGATTCCAAATTATGATCTATGTCACCCCCAAGGCATTTACTAACATAACTGCACGAGCTATTTTGTTGATTATGCAAGCTTGTTATAACCCGCTGATAGGAAAACATAAACAACTAACCCCATTTGGTAGCTCAGTTTTTTTTAAAGTATCATGAGAATACTATAGTTTTTTATATCACCATAGTTTTAATTACCATAAGGTGTTTGGCTGCCACTAGAAACTAGCAAGTTTTGAATGCTGCATTCCATGGTATAATATCTTGATGAAAAAAAGAACCCGGGGCCTCTTTTTAAAAAACCGAGCTCACGAAAGAAAGGGGTCATCGTTATCTTCTTCCTTGCTCCAAGCCACTGCAGCTCCCTCCTTCATTCCCCCGTTGCTTGAAGCGGTGCTGACCTTTGCCTCTGCTGCGTTAGCTGCGATTGTGCACTGTATGTTGGCTGCTCGTCGGGTCGTCGTGCACCGCCTCTCCACGCCGGCTGCTGGTCACCGCCTCAGCGAAGCCACTCTAGCCTCGCCATGCTAGCCGAGAGGGGAGAATATCTGGTGATACGGCACTTCAGGTAATACAATGCTCCAATGAATCATGGACCGTTTGATCATGTTTGAAGGGACATGATGAATGCACACGTGATGAACAACTTCTCCACAGGAAAATATACAAAAACACCCTGGGTTATGTTCTTAATTGAGCACAAGGCTTGAAAGAATGAGAAGATAAGAATGTTCGGATTCCCTCAGTTCTGCCCATGTTTATTCAGCAGCAGCATATGCGTGAAATAGTGCATGAAATCTGTTTATGACAAGACGAATGTGCAATGCACTTGTACTGTTAATAAGCTTACATACATTCTAAAACTGTAAAAGTTAACTCGAAAAATACAGTCATGCCTTTTAATTGACCACAACATTCACTCAACAAGGTTCAGTTCCTTTCAAGACAGAAGCAAATGTCTGCTTGTATGTTCTCTACAAAAACTCAGTTAGCGTTGGTGAAAGCAAATATAACATATATAGAACTGTTGTCCAATTGCACGAGAATTTCAGATTGTAGAAACTAGAATTGACATGGATATGCGAAGACCAACTGCGGAAAAAGTTTGATTCTAATAGTACTTTTTATGCATTGTCAGAATTAAAATTTATATGAAATTTATGGATTAAACATAACCAAACCAGTCTAGTAGTATTCATGGACAAAGTAACCAAAAAATTGCTAGATTTATTTTGTTGAACTTTAGCAGTATAAAAAATATGGAGATGGCGCAATTTCATACGGAGATTGCATTATAGCAAGACTCGAGAGGAACACCAAGTTTTAGTTTGTTTGTTTGCACAATGAAAGTCGGCCTTTTTTTTTTTCTGTCACTCACTGAAACTAAAGCCTTTTTTAACAAGAGTGAAACTAAAGCAGATAGACTACTAGTCTAGTACTAGTAGGAAAAGGGACTCACGCTTGATTAATAACATGATCCAGGGTGCTTTTGTATATTTTCTGTGGAAGAGTTGCTCAGCACGTGTGCGTTCATCATGTCCCTTCAAACATGATCAAACGGTCCAGGATCCATTGGAGCATTGTATCACCTGAGGTCCCGTATCACCCGATATTCTCCCCAGAGGGGAACGGGGCAAGCAAATCCTGAGCTTGCTACTCATGCGCGTGGATGCAAAAGCCGAGTTGCCGCGCTTCTTGATCGTGCGATTTTTGTCTATCAGTGCCGGCCACAACACGCGAGTGATTGCAACTAGCAGCTACAAAAACAAAGTATTTTGACGTATTGGAAATAGTGTGAAAACTGTGTTTCTGCACCTACGGGCTAGAATACTGTAGTTTTCAATACTTTGGTTTCTGCAGTACCTTACTCTCAAACATAGCCTAAGCCCGAAGGTACGAAACAATACCACACAAAAACTGAATTGATGACCAACTGAAACCTTTCATGGTAACGAGGAGATTGATTACATTTATACTGTAATGAAACATTTACTTCATGTGAAACAATTGCCTTTTGTTCTATAAAACTTACAGCTTTTCTGTCGCTCTATCTTGCCTTTTGTTCAGACTTAAAGGAAGGCAAACAAACTAACTGAACCGTGACAGGGCTTGGGGCTTTATTCAACAATTCACCCCCTAAAACCTAAGCCCTTGTCAATTTCTACCATGTCGATCTTCGCATGAAGCTCTATGAAGCGCACACACCTGAGAGCCTTGGTGAGCAGATCAGCAAGCTGTACGTCTGTGCCGACGAACTCCACCTCCACAAATGGAGAAACTTCTTCTCGGGACCACACGAAGAGAACATGCTACAAATGCAAGAAGCCAGACCACTACATTGCCGATTGCCCCCTCTGGGAGAAAGAGTCAAATAATAATAATAATAATAATAATAATAATAATAATAATAATAATAATAATAATAATAATAATAATAATAATAATAATAATAATAATAAGAAGAAGAAGAAGAAGAAGAAGCTCTCAAAGGGATAATACCCTATTCCTACTTTGATTGTATTGTTGTGGATGGGGTACAAAGTATAGGTGATTACCCAAAGTAGGAGTAGTGTGTTATCTCTTCGAGTGAGCCCGAACTAGGAGACACCGTGTTTACCTAGGCTCGGACTCTCTCAAAGAGATAATACCCTACTCCTACTTTGATTGTATTGTTGTGGATGAGCTACAAAGTATAGGTGATCTACCGTGAGATCAAATGGAGAAACTTCTTCTCGGGACCACACGAAGAGACACTAGTAGAAAACGGGCCTATTGTCCCGGTTCGTAAGGGCCTTTTGTCCCGGTTCCAGAACCGGGACTAAAGGGTCGTTACTAATGCCCTGACCCTTTAGTCCCGGTTCTAACCAGAACCGGGACAGATGGGCCTCCATGTGGCCTTCGCGCTGAGCCCAGGCAGGAGGGCCTTTGGTCCCGGTTGGTGGCACCAACCGGGACCAATAGGCCTCCACGCGTCAGCATTTCTGTGGCTGGGGTTTTTGTTTTTTTTGAAAGGGGGGGGGGGTTGGGGGTTTTGGGGGGTTAATTTAGGTATTTCATATATTGTGTTAGATAGCTAATTAATAGAGAGAAGTGTCCTCTCTTATGTCCGTGCTTGGTCGACGCTACGTACTATACATACGTATAGAGAGGACTAGACACGCTAGCTAGCTAGTAAGCAAACGAAGGAAACAGAAGATCGTCATGAACATATATGCATACAGAGAGAAGTGATATCGACCACCTCTCCTTCTCCGAGAGATTGGTCGAACAACAAGTTCTCGTATATCTATCGCCCGACACTACCGGCTACATATATACAATAATTATCTCTTACAAATATAATCTCCTAAATTATGGACGCATGGTCCACATAGTATTCTCCGTCTTCAGCGATCACGTGGTCAAGAAAGAATGCCGCCAATTCCTCTTGAATTGCTCGCATGCGATCTGGTGCTAGGAGTTCATTCCGCATCCGAAACATCTAATTTGAAGAAGGGGGTCAATACATATATATATGAATGAATGAAACTCAACACAAATGATGGTAATAAAATAAAATTGTGAATATTTTTATTTACGCACTTCATATTGTTCGTCAGAGTACCCGCCCCGCTCACAGGTCGTGTGGCGGATGGACTCGCAGACGTAGTATCCACAGAAATCATTCCCTTGTTCCTGCCACAACCACTTTACAAGAAATAGAGGTCAATCAAACTGATAAGCAAGAATGCCAAATGGTATTGATGAAACTAGCGCTTGAATCACTAGGAGATGCGCGGAACATGCTACTATAGTACTTACTTTCGGGTGTCTAAATTCCAGCTCCTTCAGCAGTCCCGGAGCTTTTCTGGTGAATTTTCTCCAAACCCCGCCGGACAAAGAAAACAATTACTTGATATCAGGAAATGAACAAAGTTGCTGATATGGTGGATAATGGTCAATTTAACTTACTTCTGGAGGATTTCAGTCATGTCCGCATACTCCTGGGGATCTTTTCATCTAGAGTCCAAAACAGTTACTACTCCCTGCTCAAGCCTAATCTCTAGGAGAATATAGTGGTACCTGCGCACGCATGCATAACTCATCAATTACATTACTATAACCTGGACTAATATATAAGGGAAACCGAATATGCACAAGACAGTAACACTCACTTGAAGTTGTAAGGAAAGAGTATTATATCTTTGTGTTCATTTCTTTTGAATGATCGTAGCAAGTTGGCCTCGGTATCTTCGGGCCTTTTTTCAACCTCAGTTGCATCTATGAGATATGTGTTAACGAACCCAATATCACCGATTTGTCTTTTCTTCAATTCGACGATCTTCAATCTGCATAATATAGTGAGGATAATTATAAATACATGCAATGAAAGAGCTGAGCTATATAGAGAGACTTAATGACAGAAGTAGTAGTACTTACAGATAGTAGCAGGTGACCGTTGTTTTATCGAGGGCCAATTGATTGAAAAACTGATAGAACTCCTCAAATGGAATAAGCAACAGTTCAATTCCAACGAGGTCATGCTCCGGTTTAACTCTCGCATACAAAGTACTCCTCCCCCCAGACTCTCTACAGATTTTCAAGTACCAATCATGCAATCTTCGCATCATCGTTGATAGAGATTTTTCATCTTTGACGAGAGGCTTCCTGTACTCGTATCTGTGGATCTGCACATCCATGGGATCATAATGTACATCGTCGGGCAAGTAATCGTCAAGATTGCTATAACCGGGCACCATCCTCAGATCAACGTTGTCGCTAGGCACCTTGAGCGGGGGGCACGATTGCTTCGCTTGTTCGCCGAGCTGGGCAATTTGTTTCCCAGCTGCTCGTCGTTCTTTCAGCCTTTGATCACTGACTGTACTTCCCGACCGCTCCGCTTCGGCCCATGTCTTTGCAATAATGCGCTCATAGTTGCCTTTCGGCGGAGACTTGGGTGGTTTTGCCAGGGCAGCCAGAGTACGCTTCACTTTCACTGGATCTACCTTCTCCTCCGGAGGTGGATGTCTCTTTGCTTTCAACCCTTGAAACCAGTCATCCACTTCGGTTCGCGCGATCTTCGCGTTCTCCTCCGGGGTCCTCTCGTATGGTAACTTCTCTGGAGTCTTCAGAGAAAGACTGAATCTGTATGTCCTCCCGCCTCTGGCTGTACTACTAGACGCCGGCCGAACAGACGGAGCGGCTGTCTTCTTTACTTGCTTACGAGGCGGAGGAGAAGGACTATGACGCGCCGGAGCAGCTGCCGGAGCGGCGGCGGGTCTCTTCCGCCCTTGCTGACGAGGCGGAGAAGGAGGAGGCTGGCTGCTCGGGCGCGCCGGCGCAGGCGGAGAAGGAGGCGGAGTGCCGCCACGCGCCGAAGAAGGAGCCGGCCGAGGGCCCTGATCGTCACTCGCCGGAGGAGGAGGCGGTGGAGGAGGCGGAGTGCCCTGACTCGCCGGAGGAGGAGGAGGAGGCGGAGGCGTCTAGTTCGGAAGGTTGATGAGCTCCTTCCGCCATAGGCATGGAGTCTTCAGAGAAGAACCCAGCCGAGTCTCCCCTTCTCTGGTAGGGTGGTCAAGCGGGAGGTCCTCAAATCCCTCTGTTATTTCATCCACCATCACCTTAGCATATCCTTCTGGAATCGGCCGGCAGTGAAAAGTTGCGCCGGGTTCATTAGGAAAAACAGAGCCAACAGCCGCCTTGACCTTCATATTAATCCATTGCGTCATAAGATGGCAATTTTGAGCCTCCGTGATAGCATCCACGGGATAGCTGGCAGGAGCCGTCAAGACAAGCTCCGGCTGAAGCAGCTCGGTGGAAGCCACGCTGCTTCTCCACTGAGATGGCGGGGTAGCTTCAGGGGAAGCTTCGGCAAGTCGTTTGCTGCGATTTGCTTCTAGTTCCTCTATCGCTTGTACCCTTGCGTGCAGCGCCTGCAGTTCGGTCTGCTGCACTTTTTTCCTCCTCTCGTGGCTTTTGTAACCGCCTGCGTCCGGAAACCCAGCCTTCCACGGAATGGAGCCTGGCGTGCCTCGTGTCCGTCCAGGGTGCTCAGGATTTTCGAGGGCCTTTGTGAGCTCGTCGTTCTCTCTGTCTGGAAGGAACGTCCCTTTCTGCGCTGCAGCGATATAGTACCGAAGCTTCTTCAAGGGTATGTCAAGTTGCTCGTCCGTCCAAATG
Source organism: Triticum urartu (assembly GCF_056163025.1). Classification (NCBI taxonomy): domain Eukaryota; kingdom Viridiplantae; phylum Streptophyta; class Magnoliopsida; order Poales; family Poaceae; genus Triticum; species Triticum urartu. The sequence goes on from NC_141879.1 coordinate 735,669,882, forward strand.
CACTTCCCTGTTACAGGGTCCAAGGTTCCGCCAGCCTCGAAGAACCAAGTCCGGCAACGGTCTGGCCAGTTCATTGTCTCTGGTTCGATCCTTTTTTCAACCAGATCATTCTCAGCCTTGGCCCACTTAGGCCGGGCTACGAGGTAGCCACCTGACCCCGTGCGATGGTGATTCTTCTTCTTCGCAGCATTTTTCTTGTTTGTCGCCGACATCTTCTTACTCTTTTCTGATGTCTTGTTGGCCACAAATGCGGGCCAGTGATCTCTGATCTTCTCATATCTGCGCCCTTGAACTCTGGTGTCTCTTTTTTATCGACAAACCTATTCAGCTCATTCTTCCACCTCCTGAATAGGTCTGCCATCCTCTTAAGAGCAAAAGACTTGATTAATTGCTCTTTAACTGGCTTCTCCGGATCATCCTCTGGCGGTAGGGTGAAATTTGACTTCAGCTCAGTCCAAAGATCATTTTTCTGCATATCATTGACGTAAGACACCTCAGGGTCTTCTGTAGCCGGCTTTAACCATTGTTGGATGCTGATCGGGATCTTGTCCCTAACCAGAACCCCGCACTGAGCAACAAATGCGTTCTTTGTTCGGATGGGTTCAATCGGTTGGCCAGCGTTGTCGATTGCTATGATCTCAAACCTTTCATCCGAGCTCAACTTTTTCTTCGGGCCTCGTCTCTTTACCTCAGTTGTGCTCGATCCGGAGGGCTAGAAAAAAGAACAAAGACTTAATTAATATGTGTACATACCAAAACAATGAATGCATCAATTAGCTAGTCAGCACAGGCTTAACTAATATATATACCTAGCCGGACTCGGTTCGGTCACCGGAGCCGTCATCACGGTCTCCTTCTTGCACCGGCATTGGGTCACCGGAGCCGTCCTCATGTTCTTCTTCTTGCACTGGCATTAGGTCACCAGAGCCATCTTCTTCACCCTCTCCTTCCAGACCGTCGGTGTCGTTGAGAAACAACAAGACGGCATCACTTCCTTCTGCGATTATATCCCTCAACAACGCTTCTTTTGCTTCGTCGTCTCGGGCGGTGTCCATAGTTTCTACAAATATTTACAACATGGCAATTATTATTCAAACATGACAGATGGATATATTAGTGGCAAACGTAGAACTAGCTAGCTAATCATAGTAAGGAATCATATATATTAATTAGTGGCCTCGACGCTGCTTCTCTAGGGTTTGGGGTGGCCTCGAGAATGCTTCAAGGAGGGGGTAATATCGACCCCCCCCCCACGTGTTGAAGCTATCGGGAGGGGGTATATCGACAACGACGACACTACATCTATGTCCCTCGACGACCCTCGTTCCCGATAAAAAAAGAGGAAGAAGAAGAAAAAAAGAGGAGAATAGAGGAGAAGAACTCCTCTATTCTTTCTTCTCCTCTTTTTTTTCTTCTTCCTCTTCTTTTTTATCCTCTTCTTCCTCTCATGTTCGAGAGGATCGCCGAGGGGTCGGGAGGTTGCCTAGTGTCAAAGGATTCAACAAAACCATGTCTTCATCATTAGGCGAAAGTAACAGGTGCATGATGGTACGAAGCTCTCCAAAGTTATTTTGGAACGGAGTCCCAGATAGGATAATTCGCTTTTTGGTACAAAGTTCAGCAAGAACCTTCCAAATATCGTTATTTGGAAGGCCTTTGCTGAAATTCATACAAAAAGGCAAATTATCCTATCCGGGACACCATTCCAAAATAACTTTGGAGGACTTCGTACCATCATGCCCTGGTTACTTCCGGCTAATGATGAAGCCATGCATTTCTTCAATACTTTGACACTAGGAAACCTCTCTCGACCCCTCGGCGATCCTCGATCGACCCCTCGAACCCTCGACGACCCTGGAACCCTCGACCCCTAGACGACCCTGGAACCCTCGACCCTCGATCCCTCGACCCTATAGAACCCTCGAAGAAAGGAATAGCTAGAGGAGAAGATCGAAGAAAAAAAAGAAGAAAAAAAGAGGAGAAGAAGAAAGGAATAGTGGAGAAGAAGAGAAAATAGAATATTCTATTTTCTCTTCTTCTCCATTATTCCTTTCTTCTTCTCCTCTTCTTTTTCTTCTTTTTTCTTCTTATTTATTTCTCCTTTTCTTCCTCTCCTCTTGTTCTTTCTTTCCTCTTCTTATTTTCTTCTTTCCTATCCTTCTTTTCCTTCCTTTCTTAATATCACTTAGCAAATTTTGCAACGATAGGGAGGGGGTGCTCCCGTGGTCTAAAATCCGTCTATGCACGATAGAAAATTCTGAAAAAATACATCTATTATCCCTCAACGTCCCCGCCTCTCTCATGAACAAAAAAAATCTGTGAATTAAAAAAACATCATGTTCTATGAACAAAAAAACATTATATTTCATCCACATTCGTGCATACATCATATATGGGATCATCTATGAAAAAACATCATATTCTATAAAAAATCATTACATATATATAAAAAACAAGCATATATATATATAAAACAAGCATCTATCTTTTGCATATATACATGAACATATATATACACAGAGAACATATATACATACAATCATATACTCACACATATACATATAATCTGGAAAAAAAACACCATATATACATGAAAAAACAGATCGGGGGGGGGGGGGGGGGCGGCGCCGGCCTAACAGGGCAGTGGCGGCTGGGCGGCACGCGGCGCCAACGCAGGGCAGGGGCGGCGCACGGCAGCCGCGCAGGGCAGGGGCGGCGGGGCGGCGGCCGCGCAGGACAGGGGCGCAGGGGCGCGGGACGGGAGGGGCTGTGCTCACAGGGGGCAGCGGCGACGGCGAAGGCGATCAGCCTGACGGCGTCGGTGGCGGCAGCGACGGCGAAGGCGAGCAGCCTGACGGCGTCGGTGGCGATGGCGACGAGGAGGAGCAGGGGCGTCGGGCGGCGACGGCGACGAGGAGGAGCAGGGGGCGTCGGGGGAGAAGTGGGTGATTTGGTCGAAAACTGCTAAGTGCTGTATATATAGCAAGAGCATTGGTCCCGGTTCGTGAAACCAACCGGGACTAATGCCCCTCTTTAGTCCCGGTTGGTGCCACCAACCGGGACCAAAGGCCTCTTTTCAGCAGCCCAAAGGGCGGGAAGCGGCGGCCTTTGGTCCCGGTTGGTGGCACAAACCGGGACTAAAGAGGGGCATTGGTCCCGGTTTGTGCCACGAACCGGGACCATTGCCCCCCTTTGGTCCCGGTTCGTCCCACCAATCGGGACCAATGGCCTTGTGCTGCCCCGCGCCCAAAAGTTTAGTCCCACCTCGCTAGTTGAGAAGGCTCGGGAGTGGTTTATAAGCGCTGCTGCGCCCACCCTCTCGAGCTCCTGTCAACTGTAGGCTTTCGGGCCTAATCTGTCACTACAATGCCTGTGGGCCTACTGGGCCTGATGCGGGCCTGAATCCTGGCCCATGGCTGGGTTTCTAGTCGTATTCAGGCCGTGGTGGCCCAGTAGGTGGCATTTTTTTTGCTATTTTCTTTTCATTTCTACTTAGAACTAAATACTTATAGTTTTGTAGTGATTTCTTTTTTATTTTATGTCACAAAAATTATAAACTTTCTGTTAGTGCAATTAGTTTTAAAATTTGAATAGTTTAAATTTGAATTTTTTAAAATTTGTGTGAATCACTAGTTTATGAATAACTTTACTATAAAAATTGATTTTTGAGTCATTCTTTTTCCTGCTATTTAATATTACTGTGTTTTATCATTATACTCAATTTGGTAATTTTAGTTAGTCATAACAAATATTATAGGCATTTTTTTCTTTTTTTCTATTTATTTTTTCATTTCTACTTAGAACTAAATACTTATAGTTTTTTAGTGATTTCTTTTTTCTTATTGTTGCTATTTTTATTTTTTTTCTAGTTTTTTTGTTTTGTTTTCTGTATTATTTATTTTCTTTTGTTTTTTGCTTTATTTTTTAATTCTTTTTGCTTTTAGGTCAGCAAAATTATAAACTTTTTGTTAGTGCCATTAGTTTTAGAAAAATTATAAACTTTCTGTTAGTGCCATTAGTTTTCAAATTTGAATAGTTAAAATTTGAATTCTTTGAAATTTGTGTGAATCACAAGTTTGTGATTAACTTTACTAAAAAAATTAACATAGATGCACCTATAGAGAAAATTCGACCTAAATTCATAGTTTTCAAATGAACTCTGAAAAAGTTGGCATAGCATACTCGTCTGTTACAAATTTGGCATGGTATCATCATAATAGTTGCGGGAGAAAGTCTTCACTTTTTCTTCGCTTGTGTCATTTGCTTATTGCGCCGTAACCATGGATAATCTTCAGCGTTTATCAGGATGCTTGGGTCAGCCTTGACATTGAAGGGAGGAATTTCATGAAACCTTTCATAATCTTCAGACATGTCTGTCTTGCCCTCCACTCCCAGGATGTCCCTTTTTCCTGAAAGAACTATGTGGCGCTTTGGCTCATCGTATGATGTATTCGCTTCCTTATCTTTTCTTTTTCTCGTCTGGTAGACATGTCCTTCACATAGATAACCTATGCCACATCATTGGCTAGGACGAACGGTTCGTCAGTGTACCCAAGATTTTTCAGATCCATTGTTGTCATTCCGTACTGTGGGTCTACATGTACCCCGCCTCCTAACAGATTGACCCATTTGCACTTAACAAAGGGACATTAAAATCTTGTCCGTAGTCAAGTTCCCATATGTCCACTATGTAACCATAATATGTGTCCTTTCCCTTCTCGGTTGTTGCATCAAAGCGGACACCGCTGTTTTGGTTGGTGCTCTTTTGATCTTGGTCAATCGTGTAAAATGTATTCCCATTTATCTCGTATCCTTTGTAAATCAATACAGTCAAAGATGGTCCCCTGGACAACAAGTACAACTCATCACAAACAGTGTTGTCACCTCTGAGACGTGCTTCCAACCAACTGCTGAAAGTCCTAATGTGTTCACATGTAATCCAGTCGTCGCACTGCTCCGGGTGTTTGGAGTGCAGACTGTTCTTGTGTTCATCGACATACGGGGTCACCAAGGTAGAGTTCTGTAGAACTGTGTAGTGTGCTTGAGACCAAGAATGCCCGTCCCTACATATTATTGAGTTCGCTCCTAGCGTGCCTTTTCCAGTCAGTCTCCCCTCATACCGCAATTTAGGGAGACCTATCTTCTTAAGGCCAGGAATGAAGTCAACACAAAACCCGATGACATCCTCTGTTTGATGGCCCATGGAGATGCTTCCTTCTGGCCTAGCGCGGTTACGGACATATTTCTTTAGGACTCCCATGAACCTCTCAAAGGGGAACATATTGTGTAGAAATACGGGCCCCAGAATGACAATCTCGTCGACTAGATGAACTAGGACATGGTCATGATATTGAAGAATGATGGTGGGAACACCAGCTCGAAACTGACAAGACATTGCGCCACATCACTCCTTAGCCTTGGTAAGATTTCTGGATCGATCACCTTCTGAGAGATTGCATTGAGGAATGCACATAGCTTCACAATGGCTAATCGGACGTTTTCCGGTAGAAGCCCCCTCAATGCAACCGGAAGCAGTTGCGTCATAATCACGTGGTAGTCATGAGACTTTAGGTTCTGGAACTTTTTCTCTGGGATATTTATTATTCCCTTTATATTCGACGAGAAGCCAGTCGGGACCTTCATACTGAGCAGGCATTCAAAGAAGATTTCTTTCTCTTCTTTCGTAAGAGCGTAGCTGGCAGGACCTTCATACTGCTTCGGAGGCATGCCGTCTTTTTCGTGCAAACGTTGCAGGTCCTCCCGTGCCTCAGGTGTATCTTTTGTCTTTCCATACACGCCCAAGAAGTCTAGCAGGTTCACGCAAAGGTTCTTTGTCACGAGCATCACGTCGATTGAAGAGCGGACCTCTAGGTCTTTCCAGTAGGGTAGGTCCCAAAATATAGATTTCTTCTTCCACATGGGTGCGTGTCCCTCAGCATCATTCGGAACAGCTAGTGCGCCGGCACCCTTTCCAAAGATTACGTGTAAATCATTGACCATAGCAAGTACGTGATCACCGGTACGCATGGCGGGCTTCTTCCGGTGATCTGCCTCGCCTTTGAAATGCTTGCCTTTCTTTCGACATTGATGGTTGGTCGGAAGAAATCGACGATGGCCCAGGTACACATTCTTCCTGCATTTGTCCAGGTATATACTTTCAGTGTCATCTAAACAGTGTGTGCATGCGTGGTATCCTTTGTTTGTCTGTCCTGAAAGGTTACTGAGAGCGGGCCAATCGTTGATGGTCACGAACAGCAACGCCTTTAGGTTAAATTCTTCTTGTCTGTGCTCATCCCACGTATGTACACCGTTTCCATTCCACAGTTGTAAAAGTTCTTCAACTGATGGCCTTAGGTACACATCAATGTCGTTGCCGGGTTGCTTAGGGCCTTGGATGAGAACTGGCATCATAATGAACTTCCGCTTCATGCACATCCAAGGTGGAAGGTTATACATACATAGAGTCACGGGCCAGGTGCTGTGATTGCTGCTCTGCTCCCCGAAAGGATTAATGCCATCCGCGCTTAAAGCAAACCATACTTTCCTTGGGTCCTTTGCAAACTCATCCCAGTACTTTCTCTCGATTTTTCTCTACTGCGACCCGTCAGCGGGTGCTCTCAACTTCCCATCTTTTTTCGGTTCTCACTGTGCCATCGCATCAACTTGGCATGCTCTTCGTTTTTGAACAGACGTTTCAACTGTGGTATTATAGGAGCATACCACATCACCTTCGCAGGAACCCTCTTCCTGGGGGCTCGCCGTCAACATCACCAGGGTCATCTCGTCTGATCTTATACCGCAATGCACCGCATACCGGGCATGCGTTCAGATCCTTGTATGCACCGCGGTAGAGGATGCAGTCATTAGGGCATGCATGTATCTTCTCCACCTCCAATCCTAGAGGGCATACGACCTTCTTTGCTGTGTATGTACTGTCGGGCAATTCGTTATCCTTTGGAAGCTTCTTCTTCAATATTTTCTGTAGCTTCTCAAATCCTTTGTCAGGCACAACATTCTCTGCCTCCCACTGCAGCAATTCCAGTACGGTACCGAGCTTTGTGTTGCCATCTTCGCAATTGGGGTACAACCCTTTTTTGTGATCCTCTAACATGCGATCGAACTTCAGCTTCTCCTTTTGACTTTCGCATTGCGTCCTTGCATCGACAATGACCCGGTGGAGATCATCATCATCGGGCACATCGTCTGGTTCCTCTTGATCTTCAGCAGCTTCACCCGTTGCAGCATCATTGGGCACATCGTCTGGTTCCTCTTGATCTTCACCAGCTCCCCCTGTTGCAGCATCACGGTATTCAAGGGGCACATAGTTGTCATCGTACTCTTCTTCGTCGTCGTCTTCCATCATAACCCCTATTTCTCCGTGCCTCGTCCAAACATTATAGTGTGGCATGAAACCCTTGTAAAGCAGGTGGGTGTGAAGGATTTTCCGGTTAGAGTAAGACACCGTATTCCCACATTTAGTGCATGGACAATACATAAAACCATTCTGCTTGTTTGCCTCAGCTGCATCGAGAAACTCATGCACGCCCTTAATGTACTCGGAGGTGTGTGTGTCACCGTACATCCATTACCGGTTCATCTGCGTGCATTATATATAATTAAGTGTCCAAATTAATAGAAGTTCATCATCACATTAAAACCAAAGTACATACATAGTTCTCATCTAACAACATATAGCTCTCCAGAGCATCTAATTAATTAAACCATACATTGAAACTATGTAAAACATTTAAATGCGAAAACAAAGGCGATCATAATCGCAACCAAGGTAACAATTGATCCAACGGCATAATGATAGCAAGCCTCGGTATGAATGGCATATTTTCTAATCTTTCTAATCTTCAAGCGCATTGCATCCATCTTGATCTTGCGATCATCAACGACATCCGCAACATGCAACTCCAATATCATCTTCTCCTCCTCAATTTTTTTATTTTTTCCTTCAAGAAATTGTTTTCTTCTTCAACTAAATTTAACCTCTCGACAATAGGGTCGGTTGGAATTTCCGGTTCACATACATCCTAGATAAATAAAATCTATGTCACGTTGGTCCGCATAATTTTCATAAACAATAAATGAACCAATAGTTATAAAGATAATATATATACCACATCCAAATCATAGACAGGACGAGGGCCGACGGGTGCAGATACCAAAACCATGGCACTATATAAGATGCAATAATAAAAGTAAGAAAATGATACAAGTATCTATCTAAACATACAAGTAAGAATATTTTTCCTTTTAGAAAGAAGATAGAACAAGAGGCTCACCACGGTGGTGTCGGTGATGAGATCGGCGCGGGTGATCGACGGCGGTGAAGACGGGGGTGGGGCGTGACGGACCGCTAAATCTAGACAAATCTCGAGGAAAATGGAGCTTTGAGGTCGAGCTTCGAGAGGAGAAAGCTTAACTAGTGTGGCTCGGGCATTTCATCGAACACCTCATGTGCATAGGAGGTGAGCTAGAGCACCACAAACCCCTCCCCTCGCCGGCCAGAGAAAAACAGAGCACTGGAGTGCTCTGCTCACGGGCGAGGGTATATATAGGCACCTCATTGGTCCCGGTTCGTGGCATGAACCGGGACTAAAGGGGGGCCTTTGGTCCCGGTTCAGGCCACCAACCGGGACCAATGGTGGTGGGCCAGGAGCCAGGCCCATTGGTCCCGGTTCGTCCCACCAACCGGGACCAAAAGGTCCAGACGAACCGGGACCAATGGCCCACATGGCCCGGCCGGCCCCCTGGGCTCACGAACCGGGCCCAATGCCCCCATTGGTCCCGGTTCTGGACTGAACCGGGACTAATGGGCTGACCTGGCCTGGACCATTGCCCCCTTTTCTACTAGTGAGAACAGGCTACAAATGCAAGAAGCCAGACCACTACATTGCCGATTGCCCCCTCTGGGAGAAAGAGTCAAATAATAATAATAATAATAATAATAATAATAATAATAATAATAATAATAATAATAATAAGAACACTAGTGCAGAACCGGGCAATAGCACCGGTTCGTAAGGCCCTTTAGTGCTGTTTTAGTAACCGGCACTAAAGCCCCCCCCCTTTAGTACCGGTTCAGCATGAACCGATGCTAAAGGGAAACCATGTGGCACGAGCCAGCTCCGGGGGCCGGGAGCCCTTTAGTACCGGTTGGTAACACCAACTGGTACTAAATATTTTTGTTTTATTTTTTATTTTTCAATTAAATTTGTGTTATCAATTTAATTTAGGATTGTTTTACGTTATAATGAGTTGTAGTCGTCATCATCATCATCATCATCGCATATTAATAAATAAATAAACTCTAGCTAGCTAAAAATCATCGTAGTCGTCTAATTATACCACTATTTAATCATCATAGTCATTACCGCTAGCTATCTAATCATCACCAACACTGGCTAGCTTAAAGAGGAAACATTCACTTTGTAACAGAAGCAAAGATATCATCGAGTTCAACATAATGATCACCAACATCGAAGTTCAGGACACGGACATGAGACAAGTACTAATTAAGAGCATGAACTAGTAGCTACTCCTGCTGCTCCCTCTCAGGTAGAATAGCATAGAACATGTATAGCTCTCCTGAATCATCATACTGGGGCATGCATATGAATCTGTCTCCTTATCTTGGGTTGCGCTTCTCCTTGCTGCCCCCTAGTACTTCTCTGCGATCGTTAACAATTTTGCTCCAATCTTTCACTATTAAGCATTCTTCGCTTTCAGAAATCCTGAATGCACTCATGTGCAATATAGGATATCTTGGCCGTAAGCTAACCATTGACATGTCACCTTTAGTCTCGATCCACTGAGGCACAATTGTCATCGGAAGTCCCTGTTGAAGAACATCGTATAGTAATTAATATACTAAGCAATGAAAGTTTAGCTTCAAAAATAATGTATGCAAAAGATGCACTAATTAAGGACAAATAGTTAAAATCTTACTATCTTTCGATTATAGATGTGACCGTAGTTCAATACGATCACCATTGGTCGCACGTTTTGAGTACTAACATTTCTAAGTTCAGGAAAAAAATTTGTCTTGACAGTATTAAGATCCTCAAGCCATGAAACATAATGACTTATCTCCTCACAGTTTAGTTGAGCCCCGAGGCAGTAGTAGGTCCTGTCTACCAAGCGCCGGACATGTTTGCTTGAACCGAAATAAGCTGACAATACAAATTAGTTGTCAACTATTTTTGAATAAACTGTATCAAAGACATAAACATATGCATGCATGGTTGAGAAAAACTCACATAATGGTAGAACTGGAGGCGTTTGCACATCGACCCAGATGTCTATATTACCTTCAATATCATCTTCCGGACGAATATCAAAGGTGATAACCATATCAGGCTCAAATGCATAAGCCTTGCATAGTGCTTGCCAAGTTTTGCATTCAAAATGGGTGTATGTGTCTCCATTATATAATTTGATGTTGAAAGTATACCCATGCTCCGTCTTCAAGTAAACTCTCTTTACCTCCATATCATCTATAGCACTAAAACCTATCTTATCCAAGACAAAAATTCTTCCATGGCAGGGAATGCGCTAGTAGAATAGTGAAAATTTAAAATTATAAGTTGAAGCAAATGAATCATAAGTTTTGCATTCAAATAATAATTGCCAAAGTGACTTACTGTATCAACTTCGAATGTCTCATCCAGCTTGATGCTGAAGCGCCTACCATCAACAAGGAAATTTCTGTCGCACAGGCCGCGCTGGTCTTCACAGTGTTCGCACATAATAAAATCTTTTTCGTCGTCAGATGACATTTCCTATGTTCATATAGGTGAAACATTAAACACCTATTACTATCTAACATTAATTAATATCTAGCCAAATATATATTCATCTAACATTTGACATTAATATATCTAACTATATTCATCTCTAACAATTGACATTACTATATATTTAACTTTTCTATCTAATTCATCAAACATTCGACATTAATCTAACATTTATATAAACTCAAAATATATAAAAAATTAAATAAACAGAAAAACGCATTAACAAATAATATTTTACTTAGATCATCAAATCTCAGATACCTAAATTTTCTTACTAAAAATAAACTAGTTATATTAATTATTGAACTAGTTCAAATCTCATATACCTAAATAAACTAGTTCGACAATTTTCTTACTAAAAATAAACTAGTTATATTAATTATTCAACTAGTTCAAATCTCTAGTTCGACAATTTTCTATCTAGCTAATTCATCTAACATTCGACATTAATCTAACATTCGATCATCTAATTAACTTTTCTAAAAAACAGAAAATAAGTAAAAAAATGTGTGTGTGTGTATGTGTGTGTATGTATATATGTGTGTACGTATGTGTGTGTGTATGTGTGTGTACGTATATATGTGTGTGTATGTGTGTGTGTGCGGCCCCGTACGCCGCCGCCCCGTACGTACGAGCGGGGGCGCCGGCGCACGGGGCGGGGGCGGCGGCGTACGTACGGGCGGGGGCGCCGGCGTACGGGCCGGGTGCAACGACGACGGACAGCGGCGCGGCGGGTACGCGAGGAGAGCGAGAGACGTACGTACGGGACCACGGCGGGACGACGACAGACGGCGGCGCGCGGCGTTCGGGGCGGCGGCGCGAGACGGCGACGACGACGGGCGGCGGCGGGGACGACGACGACGACGGGTTCGAGCGGCGCGCGAGAGGTTGAGACGAAAGAAGTGGGGAGATCTAACTGAATTTTCGTAAGTGTTGTAAGAGGCAGGAAGAGCAGGCCTTTAGTACCGGTTGGTGGCTCCAACCGGTACTAAAGACCATCCTTTAGTACCGGTTGGAGCCACCAACCGGTACTAAAGGCCTCGCGCTGCCACCCGAAATTTTAGTCCCACCTCGCCGGGCGAAGGGCAGCCGCACTGGTTTATAAACCCAGCCGCGGCTACCTCTTCGAACTCCTCTATATAGCAGGCTTGTGGGCCTAAATTTTGCGCGCTGCCCTGTGAGTCTGCCGGGCCTTTAAGGCTTGTAATTGCACGCCCGTGGCATAGCAGGCCCACAGGGCAGCGCCCCAATTTTGTTTATAGTTTTTTTTCTGCTTTATTTTCTTCTATTTATTTTTGCGTAGTTTTTTGTATAGTTTTTTCTTTTCTGTTATATTTATTTTCTTGTATTTATTTGTGAGTAGTTTTTATCTATTTTGCCAAAATTCAACATTTTTAGAGTTTATTTTGTAGTGATTTTCAATTTCACGGTCATTTTGTAAACGATTGAAAAATAGAAAATATAATTTTTTCCTTTTCTGCTTTATTTTTTCTTCTATTTATTTCTGAGTAGTTTTTTCTTTTCTGCTATATTTATTTTGTTCTATTTATTTCTGAGTAGTTTTTTTATATAGTTTTTTTTCTTTTCAGCTATAGTTTTTTTTCTTTTCTGCTATTTTTTCTTTTCTGCAAAACTTGATGGTCAAAGTCTGGAGTTATAACCAAAGTTTAAAAAAAAGAAATGCCGACGTGCAATTAGTTTTTGCCATAACAGAAGAAGTCCGGAGTTGTAATAAGTTATTAAAAATAAAAAAGAGATGCAATGCTCGTTAATTTGCTTCAAGCCTTTCGGAATAGTGTAAACTGCACTGCGCATAGCTCCGTGCAATCTATCATATTCCTAAAGGCTTGAAGCTAAGCAACGTGAGCATTGAGCCTCTTCTTCATCGTCTCTGCACTCAGGGCTTATAAACCGCTCCTAGTCCGTCTCTCTTGGCGAGGTGGGACTAAAAAACAGCTTACTAAGCAACTGTAGTACTGGTCACCCTTTAGTACCGGTTGGAGCCACCAACCGGTACTAAAGGTGGTGCGCTGCCTGCACAAAATTTAGTATCATTTAGCTCAAAACAAATCATTAAATGCATGAAAAATATCAAATGAAGGCAGAAATGGTTGAAAGTTGATGGCGTCGCTTTGAATGGTGCATACTGAATGCACAAAAAGTCTGGAGTTGTAAAAATGAAATGCCTTTGTAACAGATGAGTTTAATTTCGTCAGAAACCTGAATACTTCGAAAGAGATTGTCCAGTTTGTAAACGAAGTGCATCCAGTTTTTGCCGTAACCCTCTCTACTTTTTTGAACAATCTATGTGGGTGAAATGATGATACCATGCCAAGTTTCAAATTTTTCAGAGTTCATTTGTAGTGCTTTTCAATTTCCAGGTCATTTAGTTCTCAAAACAAATCATTGAATGCATGAAAAATAGCAAATGAAGGGAGAAATGGTTGAAAGTTGATGGCGTCGCTTTGAATGGTGCATACTGAACGCAAAAAATATAAGAGCATTTAGATCATGATCTTATATTTCTTTATAGTCTAAATTGTCAATATGATCTTATAACATCAAAAATATTTTGATCATCAATGATCTTTGTGTGTACAATTTGAATTGTCAATATGAGTCATCAACGATTTTTAAACCGGTGAAGACTCATATTGCGGCCACAAATTCTACACATAGAGTTCAATGAAGACCAGGTGCTTGAGATAGTTTGAGAAATAACATATTTAAGGTGGTAAAAGGCTTGTTAGGGGAGAGGTGGGACTAAAAACAGCCTGCCATAACCTCATTAGTACCGGTTCGTGGTACGAACCGGCACTAAATGGTGATGGTGGGGCCATAGCCTGACCGCAGGCTGACACAGCCTCTTTAGTACCGGTTCGTGGCACGAACCGGTACTAAAGGTTCGCCACGAACCGGTGCTATTGATCGCCGCCACGAACCGACACTAATGTACACATTAGTGCCGGCTCAAATTCAAACTGGCACTAATGTACTTCACGTTTGACCCTTTTTCTACTAGTGGAAGAAGCTCTCGAAGGGATAATACCCTATTCCTACTTTGATTGTATTGTTGTGGATGGGGTACAAAGTATAGGTGATTACCCAAAGTAGGAGTAGTGTGTTATCTCTTCGAGTGAGCCTGAACTAGGAGACATGGTGTTTACCTAGGCTCGGACTCTCTCAAAGAAATAATACCCTACTCCTACTTTGATTGTATTGTTGTGGATGAGCTACAAAGTATAGGTGATCTACCGTGAGATCATATATGAATGAGTTCGTCCCTCTACGGCCCCCGCACCTCGGTTTATAGAACTACCAGCTACCTAGAGTTACACATAAGTCGAATGCATCTAGGGGCAAAGGCTACCTCTGAACCTTGGGCCAGACCACCAATTGATGAGCTTAGGGGGGGGGGGGGGGGGGGGGGGTGTCCTTGCCCAGCCATAAGGACCGGTAACCGACATGCCCAGCACCCCCTAATTAATCCAGGACTCCATCGCCTGCCACACAACGTCGCCGCCAGCCATTGCAGCAATGCCAACCAATGGTGCATCGCGGCACCGATGGCCATCGTGGAGTGCTGCATTGCAACACCGGCGACCCCTACGACGATTTGTCCCATCCGCCTTGCAGCTCCGGCAAGTGCTGCACCGCATCACCAGTGTCTCCCTACAAAGACGCATGTGCTGCATAGCAGCCACAGTAGCACCGACGAGCGCTGTGTCACAACACTGACAATCGTCGACGAGTGCCGCATCGCGGCACCGGTGTGTGGGGATCTTGGATAGCAGTGCTTAGAACGCATCCATGGGCCATCGCAACATAAGAACCTCAGGTACCATCGCCGTCCAGCGCCCCACAACAACTCCGCTTCCTGTCCCAGCAGCGGTCGGCACACCATCACCCAACGTCTCCCAGCAGCGGCCACTCGACTCTGTCGACGGGTTCTTTTGGGGAGGCGCATGGCAATAGTTGGGTGTGGCGGGTAGTAGACTAGCAGCACGACACCGCGACCCTCGTAACTCCCGGCGGCGTGCAGCGATGACGCGCCCAGTTCCTGCAGTAATCGATGATGGTGTTCCCGGCGCAACTCAACTCCGGCAACACAGGTGCTCTGCTCCGCTGCCCCACGACAACGGTGCTGCGGTGCGCAGCCAGAGGTGGCATGAGGACTGCGGAGAGAGCTGCAGCAGGCTGTGGTGTGCTTTGGGTGAAGATAAGGATTAACGAGAAAGCGCTGGAGAGGTAGGGAAGAGGATGGGCGGGGACAGGATAAGATCATCTACTGCCGCGAACACCAAATTCGGCTTTTCAAATGCCCGCAGACACGTCCAAGCCTGTCCGTGGGCAGTGACCCGTCACACTTCATACTTTCTTCTCTGCATCTGAATACCTCATATTTCACCCCTTAGATCCATACGAAGCATGCAAAAAAAAAACCCCACTAAAACCGACTTACTACGCTGATCACCTAATAACTAGCCTACACTACTCTTCGTCGCCGGTGATATTCACAATCTCCATGCCAGGTGCTTGGTAGATGGGAGCGTGCGGTAACACCGAAAGTTCCGGCTCCCCGGGCTCCTACTCCTAATTCATATAGGTGAGCATCTCGTCGACTCCCGCTTCCTGCTCGCAAGGGATACGACGGTTGGCCACCACCCTCGTCTCCGACTAGAGGGACTCGAGGATTACCTGCTGCTCGGTCGCCTTTGCCGGCTCTGCATCCTCCTCCGGTTTCACCGAGTCCGGAGGTAGCCCTGCGATGGTCCTTGCTTCGCGCCTTTCCAGGATCTGCTCAAGGAGCTGTAGCCGGCGCTCCGGTGTTAGATAGGCGTCGGTCGTGACCCGACGGCATGGCGGCATGCCTAGCTTATTGTGGAGGCGGACGCCGAGTGAAAAGTGGTGGTGAAGGATGGAAGGGGAGGAAATGCGGACGGGTAGGGTTTGGGTGCCGGCGTCCGGCTTAAATAGCCGGGCTATGGCCCTTGCGTGGCGTGCCTGAGCGGCAACACGCGACACCATCGGTCTGATGAAGGAAACGACCTTCAGACCGCTCGGTTTCAGAGTGTTTGGCATGGGTCTCGCACGTCAGCAAGACGTGGCGGACGCACCCGGTCGCGCCTGAGCCTTCCCATACCCGCCTCAGATTTGGGCTGAATATGAGGGGTGCCAATTAGCCCGGGCACTCGAGGCCGGCTTGAGATGCCCGTCTGGGTGACTTTTTTTGACCAGTCATTGACCGGGCCATCCGTTTGAGAGGGGTTTGAGGCGCCCGACTGTGGATGATCTAAGGTTGGGAATGCACTCTTCCTTTCCTCTCGCTCCTGACGCGACATAAAGGAATCTCGTTTTCCTCCGTCCAGCGTCGGCATCAAGGCCGTGGGCTTTCCCTCCCTCCATCTGCCGCTCCGGTGACGGGACGATTGGGGAGCCCCGGTGCCTTGTCGTAGGCTTGTAGATAGGTTAGGGCTAGGTTTTTGGCGTGGCGACTTTAATGGTGGCAGCGACGGTGCACCGGCGAATAATGGTGTCAGACTCTCCCTATCTTGAGGTCACTATCCATGGTGACGTCGAAGAATCGATGGCGTGTGTTCCTCTTTGGTCTCCCCGATCCACGAGGTTAGTTTTCTTTGGTCTGGGCTCGCGGTTGCCGTCGTCTTTGACGGTTGCTGTGACGGCCTGAGCGGGATTGCAGATGGCTCGGTGCTGGGTTCGCGATCGACGACAGGCAACCCTGGTGTCTTTCTTCGACTTCGTCAAGTGAAGACGGTGGTGCTGGCCTCCAGTGGGAGGCGCGGGGAAGTACCCCAGTCGACGTGCCACATAAGAGATGGTTCCGCCACTCACGATGGACAATTTCATTGGCTCATAAAGCGGCTTTTGTCACGATGGTGCTCCTCTGGACCATGGTTTGAAGGATTTCCATCTCCTTCCGATCCGGCGGCGTTTCAGCGACGACGGAGGTCGGCGATGGTTGATGGGTGGTTTTTTGCAGAGTGGCCCCCTAAGTAGTCAGCTGTATTTTCAATTTTAGCGGGGTCTCTTTTGCAATTGTATCGAGTGAATGTCCTCCTGTCTCTCTCTAGAATTGGGATGCGTGTGTTGTTGTAACCGTGATTTATTATGAACACGTGGTTTCCTTTGAAAAATGAAAAAAAAGAAAAGGTTGGGAACACGTGGCTTTGTGAGGACATGGTTGAAGCCAGACGCGGCGCGTTGGCGTTGATGACAGCTTGATCCAACGGCTACGCACGCGGCTGAAAACTGCGCGTTATCGGCCGGTTGTAATCAAGTGTTTTCCGTCAGGATTGACTAGGTCAAAATCCCTAGTCCACTCCATCGTCCCCACTTCTCACATCCGCCGCCTCCCCCGTCCGATGCGGCCTCTCTCCGACTCCACCGTCCGCCGCCGCCGCCTCGTCCAGCGCTGACTTCTTCCGGTCGCAGCCGCCTCCGTCCCCCGTCCGGTTAGCTCCCCCCTCCGGCGCCGCCTCGTCCATCATCTCACCCGCCTCTATCTCCCGTGCAGTGGCTGAGCTCCGACTTCCTCCACTGTCCTGCGGCCCACGGGTGAATCGAATTCGGGAGAAGACTGGCAAACATCAGCCGGAGCAGCAGCAGCAGCAGGAAGTTGTGAAAACATAGTGGATTTGAACCGGAATCGTCTCAAAAAGACCAAATACGAGGTATGTTCTTGCTCGAACAACACTGGACATATTTTTTTTTTATTGTGGGTGTCCAATCCCTAGCAATTCACAGTATTAATATTGGAGTTGCACGAGGGCAGTGTCGGATACTACATAGGTCATTGTTTATTATTCAGCACTTCGTTCACTATACATAAAACAGTGCTACTTTTTTTGGTTCGTTCAAGGATTGGAGTGCAGCTGCCATAATCAATGACGAACCGAACCTGGTTATAATATTTTTATGATCCCAGTGTAGACTGTTATAAAGGGCTAGTTGAAAAATCACTTTTTTGTTTACTCGCATTTCCTTGTAATAGAGCATGCAAGGCATCAGCTCAACTATTAGTTCCAATACTACATCATCATGACAAGGTTTAGATTGATTGCTCAGTGACTTTATGGTCAGCAAGCAATCCACCCACGGTCCATCAATCAACAACGGTGTTCTTGTGCAGACTATAATATACAACAATTAAGTTAATATTGGACCTGTCAACAGAGAAGGATGGAGCACTATCTCTTATCAGACTTGGCCTTCGTAGCGTTGCACCTTCCGATTCTGTAAAATCTTGAACAAAGAGCAAAAACAACAAGTAATATTAGAGAAGCTTGCACAATGTAGTACCATTGGCAAATTAGGCACCTCACTGCTCACTGACTGAACCAAATAAAGTAATACATGCCCTGTTCAGAAAGCAAAAAGTCTTGAGTACACTGCATAGATCGATGTGAATTAATACACACACAAGCAGACTACTAATTGATAAAGAGATGGTTCTAGTAAGATCGCACATTACGTGTTGTGGCCCATGCCCATAATAGATAGGTTGCAACGATTGTATGAGCATGGGAGATCTCAAAAATGATGTGATCACACAAAGGGTCTCCTCGCTCTAATTCTGGTCAAATGGTGCACCCATGCGATGGTGAAACATGGGAATAACTTGACCCAGATTAACCAAACTTTGCATTAGATTTGAGGAATGTCCAACTAGCTGTGGTCAAGTTCGAATGTTGTTTCTTATTATTGTTGGTCAGTGTTTTTGTTTTTTTGAAATCTCCGCCTTGAAGTCATAATAATGCACTTGGAGCATGTAGTCCTTTCTTATAATTTTCGGTCTTGAACATCCTAGAGTTAAACTTGATGACCTTATGCAACCTTTAGCTGATGAATTTACGAAGCTGAGGTGTGGTGTTCAAACCTTGGATGCATGGGAAGGAGAAAGTCCCAATGAAGGCAACACCAAGGATGGTCAATGTAGGGAATGGTTGCTAGGTGGAGTATCCATGTTAAATTTGCATTTCTGATTGCATGGCTGATACCAAAGCATTTAGGCTAAATGTGGTGGCAAAGCATGTCTGGTTTGATCCGGTCAAACAAGCCCACCTATTGTCCGACCTGAACCATGTAAGCCTAGCTCGGCCAGGTATGTAAGGCGAGCTAGGGCCCTCTCGGAAGAGGGGTGGGGGTTGATCTCATTCTAGAGCCATCTAGGTCTAGGGTTTCTACCTAACCCTACCTCTTCCACCTTGGCTGCCGTCAAGGCCATACTTTTTAATCCAAGACACAAGTTCGGTAATCTTATCGATCTCCGGTCGGCACTTGAGTAATATAATCCAAAGCTAGTTGGAGTAGAGTGTTACCTCTCCAGGGAGGGCCTGAACTTGGGTAGATCATGTGTCTCGTGTGCAGCCATCTCGATTCGCTACTTGCATGCCCATCCATACAAATCAATTGTTGCTCGACGTTACTGCATTTAAAACCTTGACACTTGGTGCGCTATGCACAGTTTGTGTGTGGATGTGAGCCTCATCCGATGGCAAAAAACTCGACACCCCGACAAGGGGCAAAATGGCAGCCAGGTACATTGGGCCTCAATGCAGTGGCACTGTCTTTGATGGGGCCTTGGACAAGGCGTGCCTCCTTCAATGTGCTCGGTGCCAACACAGGACGAGCGAATGTTGCCTCCTGGCACCCCGCATGTCAGCTCATGGCGGGGGAGGGGGGGGGCACACAGGACCGAGCGATTGCTACGTGATCTCTAGTGGCTCCAACAGCTACAGGGACAAGCATCGCGCTAAGCACATATGCGTGAGATCTATGCAACCAAGCCAAGCACACCTCACTTCTTTAAGTGTTCGAGACCTGGATCACCTTCGGACGAGCCAACCACGTGGAACATGTCCCACTGCCGGGTAGATTCCCGCTGGTTTTGGACCAACTCGTCGACGGCGTTCGACTCACCTAGGTGCGGATGGATGGAGGGAGCGACTCTGAATCCTCTGTGTCAACACCCTCGATGGGATGGAGATCCCTCGCCTCAGAGTTAGGCCGATTGGTGTACCCTTCCACGGGGTCATCTTGGGACACCAGGCCAACTCACTCGGGTAGTTCGATCTACCTGTCACCTTCGGCACCCCCAATAACTACAGGATCAAGAACCTGTGTTTTGAAGTTTATTGATATGCTAGGTTCCTTCCACCCTATCCTGGGCTGCCCCTGCTATGCCAAGTTCATGAAGATACCCAACTAGCCTATCTCCAACTCAAGATGCCAGACCCTAGTGGGGTCATCATAGTGCGATGCCACTTCCAGTATGCCCATCACATTGGTTACGGCGGCGAAGTTCAAGGCCATCAAATAACAAGTGTCATGATCTCCTCGTCATTCTAGGCTGTGCAAGACACCAAGGAGATTGAGATTGACCTGGTGGATCTCGCCAGGGTCATGCATATCGGCCCACGCTCAGCCTCGAGCAGAAGGATGCACTTATCCTTTTTCCTTGACAAATTGGGACATATTTGTGTGGACCACCTTCTACATGTGAGGGGTCCTGAGGGACATTGTATAACATTCCCTGAATGTTCACAAGGATAGCAAGCTCGTCAAGCAACACCTAAGCCTCTTCGGGGAAGACCAGTGCAGGGTCATTGGCGAAAAGATAACAAAGTGTTTGGCGGCAAGCTTCATCATGGAAGTGCATCATGTCGAGTGGCTGGCTAACCTGGTCCTTGTCCTCAAGAAGAACAAGAAGTGGAGTGGAGGATGTGTATCGACTATACTAGTCGGAACAAAGCGTGTCCGAAAGACCCTTCACCTTGTCGTGCATCAACCAAGTGATCGTCTCTGTCGCAGGCTGTGAGGCACTTTGCCTCCTGGACGCCTAGTTGGGTTATCACCAGATCAAGATCAACAAAGGATATGAAATTAAAACGCTCTTCATCATCCCATTCGGCGCCTCTTGCTACACCTCAATGCCTTTTGGCTTGAAAAACATGAGTGCCATGTACCAACGGTGCATCAAATGCTGCTTCCACCATCAGATTGGAAGAAACGTATAGTCTTACATCGACGGTGTGGTGATCAAGATCTGGAAGGAGGGCCCACAGACGGATTTAACAGAGACATTCACCAACCTCGGTAAGTTCGACGTGAAGCTTAGATCGGAAAAGTGCATCTTCGGGATCCCTTTTGGGAAGCTACTTGAATCATCATCTCTGAGTGAGGAATCGAGGCCAACCCCGATAACATTGAAGTTGTCCTCAAGATGGGGCCGCCCAAGAACATGAAGGCCATGTAAAAGCTGGCTGGGTGTGCAGCGACACTCGATTGCTCCATCTTGCGGCTCAGTGAAAAAGCAATGCCCCTTTACATGCTCTTGAAGAAGCAACACACTTTCAAGTGGAAGCCGAAGGCGCTCGATGAACTAAAGAAGACACTGACTACATTGATGGTGTTAGTCCCCCCGTAAGGAGAACCGCTACTGCTGTATGTGGTCGTGACTGCCTTGGTGGTTAGCATTGTCCTGGTGGTCGAAAGGTCTGAGCCCAGCTACACCCAGAAGGTGTAGCGGCCAATCTATTTCATCAATGAGGTGTTGTTCGAGTTCAAGGTGCGATGCCCATAAATTTAGAAGATCATATATGGCCTGTTTATGATGTCCCAAGTTGGTTCATTACTAACATCCACACACGGTCCACGTGGTCACTGCTTCCCTAATCGCCAAAGTCATCAACAACCAAGATGTGGATTGCCTTGCCCTTTCCATCAATTTGAACTTTTGGTTGCATTGGCTAGTGCATGAAGCTTAACATGGTATCAGGGCCTGAGGTCTTGGGTTCAAGTCTAGGCTTTCGCAAATTATCTAAAGACCGCTGCCCCCCTCCATGTATAGGGCTCTTTACCCATACCTTTGGGTCTATTCACATGTTGACTTCCCACTTCACATGTGAGAGCGGGTGTTGAAGTTTATGTGGATTGCCTAGCCCTTTCCATCAGTTCAGACTTTTGGTTGCGTTGGCTACCGCATGAAGCTTGACAGTGAAGTGGGTAATGGAACTCATGCTTTTGGTCTGGTCTACACCCCTCACACTGGCATCGAGTCCTCGACGCTCGCCGACTTCGTGGCCGAGTGAAGTGAAGCTCAATCCCTCCCTCCTATAGTCAACCTTGAGTACAGGGTGCAGGGGTTGGTGTCGTACTCACTTGCCCCAAAGAGGAGCATCTCAAGTACATGATGTAACTCTACTTCCCTGCGCCGAGCAATGCAACTGAGTACGAGGCGCTTCTACACGGGTTGCACATCGCCATATCACTCGGTATCCACCGGCTCCTCACCCGTGGGTACTTGGATCTCTTCGTCTGGTAAGTCATGAAGGAATGGATGTGCACGGATCCCACCATGGAGGCATACTGCCAAGAGGTGCGGAAGCTCCATGCCAAGTTTGACGGGCTAGAACTCATGACGTGCTCTGCCGACACGAGGTGACAGACGAGCTGGCCAACTTAGGCTCCGCGTGAAACTCAGTCCTGTTAGATGTTTCCCTTAGGAGTTGCACTCACCTTCGGTCAGGGAGAAAGTCACCCTTGGGTCTGAGTCGGGCCTGGGAGGGTTGCCTCCACCCTCGACAGAGGATGCTTCGGCTTCAGGGGCGGAAGTCCTCTTTATCAACCCCGGCTAGACTAAGCCCCTCATGTATTACATGATGATGGGAACCCTTCCCTAGGATAAATGACGAGGCTAGGTGTGGCATGTCCGACGCGCCAAACCCAACCACCATCATCAGTGGAGAGCTGCACAAGTGGAGCTCCTTCTATGTCTTCCAAAGGTGCATCTCCGAGGAGGAAGGGTCCTCCAGGAAGTTCACACTGGGGCGCCTGTGGTCACCATGCCGCACCTAAGTCACGTGTTTGGAAAGCCTTCTTGCATGGTTTGTATTGGCCAACCACGGTCGTGGACGCCCAACAGATCGTGCGCACTTGCAAAGGATGCCACTGCTATGCACAGACTCACATGCTGGCACAAGTGCTTCAGACCATCCCTCGCTTTGTTTCGCTGTATGGGACCTGAACCTTGGTAAATCCTCATCTCAAGTGCACCACTCTGAATTTCTGTGCGTACGCTGCCCATGATTGTTATTGTCGGAAATTACACCGACATCTCCTCCGGTCCTCTTGTGCTTGCTGCCCTCTGCCACACTGAGCGCTTGCTTGGTGCATGCATGATTGCTTTGCTGTTGGGCTACCTGCGTGCTTGCTTGTTGATGGGCTGCGTTGTCACGCTTGTAGCCATGACGAGCACTACACCAACCACCAAGCTGGCTGCATCAGCCCCAAATAAATTTTGAATTTAAAATATTTTAGCGTCAAAATATATGATATTGAACCTGGAATGGATGCAAACTTCTGCTGCAGTGGTCAGTTCACTGCCCAGGCTCTCGAAAGGCGTGGGTTCGAGCCATGCCTAACGCATCGACGAAGTTTTCTCTCCAACGCGAATACTAGTTCAAAAAACATAATGGCCAGCACTGTGAGTCGATGGTGACCTCCTGAACACAGGTCGTGTGCCACTCCACTGCGCCAGTAGCCAACTTGTGTTTGCCTTGGCATACAAACCATATTTGACACAATCTTAGGTTGAAGTTCAAAATTTTCAAAAAAGCTGGTGCGGACTGGGCCCAAACCCATGTAACGATTACTAAAGCCGTAGACAGGAAGGGGTATCCTAAGAACCCTAGAACCATTCCCCTTTGGGCCTCCTTCATTTTGCAGGAATTTTGCAGGGATTCTAAAGGATAGGAATTTTGTAGGAAAAATTCTTTTGGATCCCTTTGGTTTGTAGGAATAGAATCATATTCCTATAGAGAGGAACCGATCCTTTGTATTTCAACAGAAAAAAAAATACATTTGCCTAGTTTCAATGGGAAAAAAAGTTCCTATCCTATGAGCCAAAGGAGTTCTTGTTGTTCTTCCCACCTACCTTCTCAGCTACTCTTGTTTGCAAATCCTCCTTCTGTGAGTGAAACAGAGAAGCGGGACGTTACATGCGTGCTGCTGGACCGTTGGGCTGCTGATGGCCTGATGCTGCTGTTATTGCTTTGCTGCTAAAATAATTCTGTCTTTATTACATGCCATTTTATTAATTATTTATATATACTCGCTGCATCGCCTTATGGTTCCTTGAAATTGCCGTATCCCGTGTCCCTGAGTTTGTATCACTGTGTCCGTGTCCCGTACCGGTGCTGCATAGCTGCTCACTGAGAATTAAGATACCTCAATCAGAATCCACAGAACGATGAAGTTTTTTCTTAGGTTCTTGACTAGCCTACAGCTGGATCCTATTTTGTTGTTTTGATTGTTTGGGCAGGGTAGTAATCAATACATCTAGTTTCTTTGGCAGATAGTCATTATGCTGAGATTAGTTCAGTGATTGTGGTATAACTCCATATTGATGGCTTCTTTTGCTAATTCTCGTCTGCTTGAATTTTTCAAAAATCTCGATCACCACCGAGCTTCAGTTTCACTCTTTCTATATGTTTCATTTTAGTAAATATTAATTTAGCTTGTATACATTTTAAATTTGGTAAAACATCAATTCAGCTTTTAGTTTGCCATATATGTGATGACGATGACTTGAGTAACGGTGGTTGAACTTCCATCAAAATACTCAGGAATGGATTTAAATTTCTAAAAGGAGCAGATCACTTATTATTTGATGACTCCTAAATCCTAATTGCTAATTATTTTCTCTTGTAGGCTGGCACAGCTAATGGCAACTTCACGAGGTTAGATATGAGCTACATTCTTGTTTGTGACAGAACAACAGCATTCTAATTTGCTAAAATATTATGCCCATATATACTTCTCAGCTCATGGCGTGGCTCACATTTGCAATTAAGAGAACATAACAGATAAACCTATTTGTACACTGTGAACTAGGGCAACCTGTTTGCTTAGTGGTCTGAGACTGCCAAATTGGCTGTGCATATTAAACTACGTCCCAAAAAATAATGATCCAGACTATTTTATTTAACTTAGGCAATTTTTTTGGGGGAACTTATTACAGGAAAAGAACATCAGGATTTTTGAGTCTCTGGAGTTGCAGTAGCACTAGAATATCTGCGGGGTTGCCTGACCCCAGGCTGTCCCAACTTATGGCTTTCACCAGATCAATCCACTATGTTGACCTTCCCCTTTCTTCTGACCAAACACTGTTTCACATAGCACTCCAACCCTTTGTGATTCTGATTGAACCTTTTCCTAGAGCAACCTGCAAGATCCCCGTTGCAGAGTAGCGGGCAGGAACTCCTGTTACTGCACAGCATGCATGGACATAATTGAATTAACACCCAACAGGGAAAAAAACATGCCTGTGCATCAATAATAATCCAGACTAGTTGCATCACTTGAGCTAGCACACACAATAAGAAACAGTAGCGACAGGAAAGAATATACCTAAATTAATATTTTTCTCAATTAATGAAGGTAAGCCCTCCCTCCCATAATTCAAACCCTGCCTAGTAGGCTAAGTTAATTCAGGCAAACTACTAATAAAATAAAATTGCATTGAGTGAATCAGTATTATTGTTTATTCTGACTAATGGATTTTTTTTGGTGATTTCTACTTTAGGTCATCCACCAAAGCCTGGCAAGAGGTATGTTTTCAATTGTCTTTGCGGATTAAAAGCCTGCACCTATTTCTCATAAAGAAGACAAATATGAGTAGTTCAAAAGCAAAGGATTTTTTTTTCATCATTTCAAATTTAAGAACAAAGCAATAATATATAGATACTGATTTAGGTAGAACTAAGACATAATCATGCTTTTCGTTACACATTTGACTGAATTAGAAAGACTGAGAACATACTTGTGCTTTAGTGTTGGTCAGGAGTTTGTTGATCATCGACTCCTCAGTCGAATAGGACATTATCCTGATTCAAAAGATTTGCCAAGACAGTTGGACATGGTAGCATACTTCCAGGACGAGCCTCCTTGTCAGAAAACTCACTGCACTAATGTGGCGGTTGAGCAGTACAACGCACGACAGCAGGTATGTGTTTATCTGTGCCTGCCTTAGAGAGTAGCGTAAGGTGTTTAGCTTGGGCTTTGAGGCGTGAGGGCGTCGCCTGTGCCAATCTAGTTTAGGTGTCGCACAAGTACGACCCATTTGTCTCCACATGGAATGAGAGCAAACCATTCGCAGAACAAAATGTCTCTTATTTAGACATTTCCAAACGTAAATATAGCTGGAAGCTTATCAGGTTGTGCTATCCAACAAGGCAACAACAGAAAATAGCACTTAAATCAAGTGCCCACATTAGTTCAAGTTTGATGCCTAACCGACGATACAAACTCTAAGGTTGTTATTTGAATACGAAGCCTAAAAAGTTACAGGTTGTGTGTGATTTACTTTGCTATCATACGAAGTGTTGTTTACGCCTCACCACACGCCATAATATTTTGATCTCATCTCAGTATCTCACATCTTTAGATTATCATTTTGTCTTTATTACATTATTTTATATATACACTCGCCGTATTGTCGTATGGCCATTTCTAAAAATTGCTTTATCCCGTGTCCCCATATCCCTATCCCCGTCCCGCATATCTGTATGGCCGTGTCCGTGGCCCCGTATTGGTGCTGCATAGACCAAAAGTATAGTTGAATCGGTGGAATCCTAATCTTTTTGCTTCTAACCTACAGAGTGATGATAAGAAGATAATGCGTGCAGTTGGAGTTGACAGCAACATGTTTATCTTGGACCAGAATGACCCGGTGAGCTACTGGCATGTGTACTTTAAAGCTTATGTAGGGAGAAACCGGTACAGGTGTTTTGCTGAGTTGAGTGGGGAAAAAGGACCCGAATTGCTCAGATATTGCACTGCCGTGAATAAAGGTACAAATGATTACACATCTCTGTCACATTGAATCGATCACTAAAAAACTATTGTTATGAAGTTGATTTTACATTTGTGAAAATACTCACTTTTAGAAAGTACCATGAGTTGTTTATTGCTGGACTATTATTTCTTTCTTTGCTGAGATGTAGTAATATTTTTGTGAAATCAATTATAGCACAACATTTCTTATTTTGCACTCCCTCCGTTCCTAAATATAAGTCTTTTTTAGAGACTTCAGTATGAACTACATACAGATGTATATAGACATATTTTAGAGTGTAGATTCACTCATTTTGCTCCATATGTAGTCCCTTGTTGGAATATCTAAAAAGACATATTTAGGAACGGAGGGAGTAGTAATTATACACAACACTAATTGGGAGTGATTTATATTTGTGCAGCTTCTGTTGTGTTGTGCAAGTACTGCTTTGGAGGAATATATCACCCTCCCGGAGTAGATTTCACGGGTTCACCACGTCTTCCACCTCCAAACGTATAGGCAGTTCCTGCGAAAGAAAGACCGTCAGCTCGATTGGTTCGAGTCAGTCCTGAAGTAGAAAGAATGTTTCAGTCTGTCCCTTATTACTAATTGAAGTGACATGTGATGTTTTATTGTTCTGATATGACCAAGATAACAAGTGATTGAACTTGCATCGACGACATGTTCGTTTGGATACCAGAGGCAGGAGAAATGCAGTTGTCCGGCACCCTGTTGTCCAGGAAGGAGAGGCGCTGACAACTGATGCCCGAGGGCTGCCTTGTCCTCATATGAGCATTCAAACTTGATGGCCATTACATTTCAATGGTTGAAAATATGAGCAAAAACATTTCAAAATATCTTATAAGACTCATATTGACATGGAGATTTGGCTGGTCTTACCTTGAGGTCGGAGGGGGGTTGATGATGGGGACGACGGGTGGGATGATGGAGGGGGCTCCTAGATTTCTGCAAAAACAAAAACCCTATAAGCTATCAACTAATCAAATGTATACGCCTTCCATAGTGCTCTCCAATTTTAGCATTCACAGTAGGAGTAGTTTTCCAATTTGAGCATTTAATAAGTAGAACCAAATCGTAAAATAAAGTAGTATTCAAATTAGCATGCATTCAATTATAAGCAAAACTACATCATCTCTTGCGTCCGTACATTGTCGAATATTATCACTAATACACCTTGAATACTATCAGACATATAGCATCGCTAATACAGCTAGAATCGCAGCGCTCGACGGGTATCGGCGCGGGCGGTGGACACCCAAAGAGAAGGAACCATCACAGGATCACTCCAGTGAGATCCCTGAAGAACCTACCAGGTATTGTCGAACCTGCCCTCCAACGCAACCATGTAGCGACGGACGTGCTCGTCCTCCTCTCTCCTCCTCCTCCTCCTCCTCCTTCTTCTTCTTCTTCCTCTCCTGCTTTTTCTTCTAAATATGAACATATACATAAATGACTTTGATCATACACAATTTTCCTATACATACACAACATGAACATATACATAAATTGACAAAGAAAATTCTATGAACAAAAAAAATCATAAAAGTTCTATGAACAAAACTACAACAAAAAAAATCATAAAAATTCTATGAACAAATTTACAACAGAAAAAAATCATAAAAATTATATGAAAAAATTGACATATTCTTTGCATATGAACATACAAACATTTGCATATTCAACAATAATATCATCAAAAAAAATCTATGAACAGAAAAAGTTTATAACTTTTGCATATTCTTTCATGAACAAATTACAACAACTAAACATCTAAATTAATACAACTACACATCTAAATTAATACAACTACACATCTAAACTCAAAGGTAGGGGGGCGGCAACGAGGAGGATGAGCTCACTGCAGGGGGCGGCGACGAGGAGGCAGGGCACGGGGACGGCGACGGCGACGAGGAAGCAGGGCACGGCGACGGCGACGGTGGGGTAGGGGCGCGGCGACGGGTGACGAGAGGAGGCAGGGCCGGCGGCGTCGGGACAGGGGTGGCGCGGGGCGGCGACGGCGTCGGGGCGGCGCGGGACGGCGTCGAAGGCAGGGCGTCGATGGCAACAACGACGGTGAGGCAGCCTGGCGGCGCGCGTCGGGGTGGGATCGAAGAACTGAACAAAATTTTTCACAAGTGTTGATTATATAGACGTGTTGGAAATATGCCCTAGAGGCAATAATAAATTAGTTATTATTATATTTCCTTGTTCATGATAATCGTTTATTATCCATGCTAGAATTGTATTGATAGGAAACTCAGATACATGTGTGGATACATAGACAACACCATGTCCCTAGTAAGCCTCTAGTTGACTAGCTCGTTGATCAATAGATGGTTACGGTTTCCTGACCATGGACATTGGATGTCATTGATAACGGGATCACATCATTAGGAGAATGATGTGATGGACAAAGACCCAATCCTAAGCATAGCACAAGATCGTGTAGTTCGTATGCTAAAGCTTTTCTAATGTCAAGTATCATTTCCTTAGACCATGAGATTGTGCAACTCCCGGATACTGTAGGAATGCTTTGGGTGTGCCAAACGTCACAACGTAACTGGGTGGCTATAAAGGTACACTACGGGTATCTCCAAAAGTGTCTGTTGGGTTGGCACGAATTGAGACTGGGATTTGTCACTCCGTGTAAACGGAGAGGTATCTCTGGGCCCACTCGGTAGGACATCATCATAATGTGCACAATGTAATCAAGGAGTTGATCACGGGATGATGTGTTACAGAACAAGTAAAGAGACTTGCCGGTAACGAGATTGAACAAGGTATCGGGATACCGACGATCGAATCTCGGGCAAGTATCGTACCGATAGACAAAGGGAATTGTATACGGGATTGATTAAGTCCTTGACATCGTGGTTCATCCGATGAGATCATCGTGGAACATGTGGGAGCCAACATGGGTATCCAGATCCCGCTGTTGGTTATTGACCGGAGAGTCATCTCGGTCATGTCTGCATGTCTCCCGAACCCGTAGGGTCTACACACTTAAGGTTCGGTGACGCTAGGGTTATAGAGATATTAGTATGCGGTAACCCGAAAGTTGTTCGGAGTCCCGGATGAGATCCCGGACGTCACGAGGAGTTCTGGAATGGTCCGGAGGTAAAGATTGATATATGGGACGAAGGGTTTTGGAGTCCGGGAGTGTTCCGGAGGTACCGGGTGATGACCAACATGACCGAAAGGTGTTTTGGGAGCCCTGGCAAGTGTTGGGGGGCTTCATGGGCCAAGGGAAGGGGGCAAACCAGCCCACTAAGGGGCTGTGCGCCCCCTCACCTAATCCCACGTGACCAGGGGGTTTGGGGCGCCCCATCTAGGGTTCCCACCTCCTGGCTTGGGGGCCAAGTCACCCAAGGGGGAGATCCCATCTGCCCTGGCCGCCGCCCCCCCTAGGGGAAACCTGTTGGAGAACGTTGCAGAAAACAAAAATTTTCCTACTCGTTTCACCAAGATCCATCTTGGAGTTCATCTAGCAACGAGTGATTAGATGCATCTACATACCTTTGTAGATCGCGAGCGGAAGCGTTCGAAGAACGGGGTTGATGTAGTCGAACACGACGTGATTCAAATCACCAGAGATCCTAGCACCGAACGGACGGTACCTCCGCGTTCAACACACGTACGGAACGGATGACGTCTCCTCCTTTCTTGATCTAGCAAGGGGGAAGGAGAGGTTGATGAAGATCCAGCAGCACGACGGCGTGGTGGTGGATGCAGGGCGTCACAGTAGCAGGGCTTCGCCTATACTACGAGAGAGAGACGTAACGGGGAGAGAGGGAGGCGCTAGGGGCTGGTGTCTCAAGTCCCTACTCTCCCCCACTATATATAGGAGGGCCAAGGGGGGGTGGTGCGCCAGCCTAGGAGATCCAATCTCCTAGGTGCGGCTACCAAGGGGAGGTTTCCCTCCCCCCCAAGGCACCTAGAGGTGCCTTCCACCATTGGGACTCTTCCCTTTTGTGGAACCCTAGGCGCATGGGCTTTTGGGGCTGGTGCCCTTGGCCCATGCAGGCCAAGGCGCACCCCCTACAGCCCATGTGGCCCCCCGGGATAGGTGGCCCCACCCGGTGGGCCCCCGGGACCCTTCCGGTGGTCCTGGTACAATACCGATGACCCCGAAACTTGTCCCGATGGCCGAAACTGCACTTCCTATATATAATTCTTTACCTCCGGACCATCCCGGAACTCCTCGTGACGTCCGGGATCTCATCTGGGACTCCGAACAACATTCGGGTTACTGCATATACATATCTTCACAACCCTAGCGTCACCGAACCTTAAGTGTGTAGACCCTACGGGTTCGGGAGACAAGCAGACATGACCGGGACGACTCTCCGGTCAATAACCAACAGCGGGATCTGGATACCCATGTTGGCTCCCACATGCTCCACGATGATCTCATCGGATGAACCACGATGTCAAGGATTAAACAACCCCGTATACAATTCCCTTTGTCAATCGGTATGTTACTTGCCCGAGACTCGATCTTCAGTATCCCAATACCTTGTTCAGTCTCGTTACCGGCAAGTCACTTTACTCGTACCGTAATGCATGATCCCGTGATCAACCACTTGGTTACCTTGAGCTCATAATGATGATGCATTACCGAGTGGGCCCAGTGATACCTCTCCGTTATATGGAGTGACAAATCCCAGTCTCGATCCGTGTCAACCCAACAGACACTTTCGGAAATACCTGTAGTGCACCTTTATAGTCACCCAGTTACGTTGTGACGTTTGATACACCCAAAGCACTCTTACGGTATCCGGGAGTTACACGATCTCATGGTCAAAGGAAAAGATACTTGACATTGGAAAAGCTCTAGCAAACGAACTACACGATCTTGTGCTATGCTTAGGATTAGGTCTTGTCCATCACATCATTCTCCTAATGATGTGATCCTGTTATCAATGACATCCAATGTCCATAGCCAGGAAACCATGACTATCTGTTGATCAACGAGCTAGTCAACTAGAGGCTTACTAGGGACATATTATGGTCTATGTATTCACACGTGTATTACGATTTCCGGATAATAATAGCATGAATAAAGACAATTATCATGAACAAAGAAATATAATAATAATACTTTTATTATTGCCTCTAGGGCATATTTCCAACAGTCTCCCACTTGCACTAGAGTCAATAATCTAGTTACATTGTGATGAATCGAACACCCATGGAATTCTGGTGTTGATCATGTTTTGCCCTAGGGAGAGGTTTAGTCAACGGATCTGCTATATTCAGGTCCGTATGTACTTTACAAATCTCTATGTCTCCATCTTGAACATTTTCACGAATGGAGTTGAAGCGACGCTTGATGTGCCTTGTCTTCTTGTGAAACCTGGGCTCCTTGGCAAGTGCAATAGCCCCAGTGTTGTCACAAAAGAGTTTGATTGGCCCCGACGCATTGGGTATGACTCCTAGGTCGGTGATGAACTCCTTCACCCATATTGCTTCATGTGCTGCCTCCGAGGCTGCCATGTACTCCGCTTCACATGTAGATCCCGCCACGACGCTCTGCTTGCAGCTGCACCAGCTCACTGCTCCACCATTCAACATATACACGTATCCGGTTTGTGACTTAGAGTCATCCAGATCTGTGTCGAAGCTAGCGTCGACGTAACCCTTTACGACGAGCTCTTCGTCACCTCCATAAACGAGAAACATTTCCTTAGTCCTTTTCAGGTACTTCAGGATATTCTTGACCGCTGTCCAGTGTTCCTTGCCGGGATTACTTTGGTACCTTCCTACCAAACTTACGGCAAGGTTTACATCAGGTCTGGTACACAACATGGCATACATAATAGAACCTATGGCTGAGGCATAGGGGATGACACTCATCTCTTCTATATCTTCTGCCGTGGTCGGGCATTGAGCCGAGCTCAATTTTATACCTTGCAAAACAGGCAAGAACCCTTTCTTGGACTGATCCATTTTGAACTTCTTCAAAATCTTATCAAGGTACGTGCTTTGTGAAAGACCTATGAGGCGTCTCGATCTATCCCTATAGATCTTGATGCCTAATATATAAGCAGCTTCTCCAAGGTCCTTCATTGAAAAACTCTTATTCAAGTAGGCCTTGATGCTGTCCAAGAGTTCTATATCATTTCCCATCAAAAGTATGTCATCTACATATAGTATGAGGAATGCTACAGAGCTCCCACTCACTTTCTTGTAAACGCAGGCTTCTCCATAAGTCTGCGTAAACCCAAACGCTTTGATCATCTCATCAAAGCGAATGTTCCAACTCCGAGATGCTTGCACCAGCCCATAAATCGAGCGTTGGAGCTTGCACACCTTGTCAGCATTCTTAGGATCGACAAAAACTTCCGGCTGCATCATATACAATTCTTCCTTAAGGAAACCATTAAGGAATGCCGTTTTGACGTCCATTTGCCATATTTCATAATCGTAGAATGCGGCAATTGCTAACATGATTCGGACGGACTTTAGCTTCGCTACCGGTGAGAAAGTCTCATCGTAGTCAACCCCTTGAACTTGTCGATAACCCTTAGCGACAAGCCGAGCTTTATAGATGGTCACATTACCATCCGCGTCTGTCTTCTTCTTAAAGATCCATTTATTTTCTATGGCTCGCCGTTCAACGGGCAAGTCAGTCAAAGTCCATACTTCGTTTTCATACATGGATCCTATCTCGGATTTCATGGCTTCTACCATTTGTCGGAATCCGGTCCCGCCATCGCTTCTTCATAGTTCGAAGGTTCACTGTTGTCTAACAACATAATTTCCAAGACAGGGTTGCCGTACCACTCTGGTGCGGAACGTGTTCTTGTGGACCTTGGAATTTCAGTAGGAGCTTGATCAGAAGTATCTTGATCATCATGAATAACTTCCTCTCTAGTCGGTGCAGGCACCTCAGGAACATTTTCTCGAGTTGCGCCATTTGCCGGTTCAAGAGGCAATACTTCATCAAGTTCTACTTTCCTCCCACTTACTTCTTTCGAGAGAAACTCTTTCTCTAGAAAGGATCCATTCCTGGCAATAAAGATCTTGCCTTCGGATCTGAGGTAGAAGGTATACCCAGCAGTTTCTTTAGGGTATCCTATGAAGACGCATTTTTCCGACTTGGGTTCGAGCTTTTCAGGTTGAAGTTTCTTGACATAAGCATCGCATCCCCAAACTTTTAGAAATGACAGCTTAGGTTTCTTCCCAAACCATAATTCATACGGTGTCGTCTCAACGGATTTCGACGGAGCCCTATTTAAAGTGAATGCGGCAGTCTCTAAAGCATAGCCCCAAAAAGATAGCGGTAAATCGGAAAGAGACATCATAGATCGTACCATATCTAATAGAGTGCGATTACGACGTTCGGACACACCATTACGCTGAGGTGTTCCAGGCGGCGTGAGTTGTGAAACTATTCCACATTTTCTTAAGTGTGTGCCAAATTCGTGACTCAAGTATTCTCCTCCACGATCTGATCATAGAAACTTGATTTTCCTGTCACGTTGATTCTCAACCTCACTCTGAAATTCCTTGAACTTTTCAAAGGTTTCAGACTTGTGTTTCATTAAGTAGACATACCCATATCTACTCAAGTCATCAGTGAGGGTGAGAACATAACGATAGCCACCACGAGACTCAACACTCATTGGACCGCACACATCAGTATGTATGATTTCCAATAAGTTGGTTGCTCGCTCCATTGTTCCTGAGAACGGAGTCTTGTTCATTTTTCCCATGAGGCATGGTTCGCACGTGTCAAATGATTCATAATCAAGAGACTCTAAAAGTCCATCTGCATGGAGCTTCTTCATGCGTTTGACACCTATGTGACCAAGGCGGCAGTGCCACAAGTATGTGGGACTATCATTATCAACCTTACATCTTTTGATACTCACACTATGAATATGTGTAGTAATACGCTCGAGATTCATTAAGAATAAACCATTGACTATCGGAGCATGACCATAAAACATACCTCTCATATAAATAGAACAACCATTATTCTCGGATTTAAATGAGTAGCCATCTCATATTAAACGAGATCCTGATACAATGTTCATGCTCAAACATGGCACTAAATAACAATTATTGAGGTTTATAACTAATCCCGTAGGTAAATGTAGAGGTAGCGTGCCGACGGCGATCACATCGACCTTGGAACCATTCCCGACGCGCATCGTCACCTCGTCCTTCGCCAGTCTCCGTTTATTCCGCAGCTCCTGCTGTGAGTTACAAATATGAGCAACGGCACCGGTATCAAATACCCAGGAGTTACTACGAGCACTGGTAAGGTACACATCAATTACATGTATATCAAATATACCTTTGGTGTTACCGGCCTTCTTGTCCGCTAAGTATTTGGGGCAGTTCCGCTTCCAGTGACCCTTCCCTTTGCAATAAAAGCACTCTGTCTCAGGCTTGGGTCCATTCTTTGACTTCTTCCCGACAGCTTGCTTGCCGGGCGCAGCAACTTCCTTGCCGTCCTTCTTGAAGTTCTTTTTTTACCCTTGCCCTTCTTGAACTTAGTGGTTTTATTCATCATCAACACTTGATGTTCCTTCTTGACTTCTATCTCTGCTGATTTCAGCATAGCAAATACTTCAGGAATGGTCTTTACCATCCCCTGCATATTGAAGTTCATCACAAAGCTCTTGTAGCTTGGTGGAAGCGACTGAAGGATTCTGTCAATGACCGCGTCATCCGGGAGATTAACTCCCAGCTGAGTCTAGCGGTTATGTAACCCAGACATAGTGAGTATGTGCTCACTGACAGAACTATTTTCCTCCATCTTACAGCTGAAGAATTTGTCGGAGACTTCATATCTCTCGATCCGGGCATGAGCTTGAAAAACCATTTTTAGCTCTTCGAACATCTCATATGCTCCATGTCTCTCAAAACGCTTTTGGAGCCCCGGCTCTAAGCTGTAAAGCATGCCGCACTGAACGAGGGAGTAGTCATCAGTACGTGTCTGCCAAGCGTTCATAGCGTCTTGGTTCTGTGGGACGGGTGGATCACCTTGCGGTGCTTGTAGGACATAATCTTTCTTGGCAGCTATGAGGACGATCCTCAGGTTCCGGACCTAGTCCGTATAGTTGCTGCCATCGTCTTTCAGCTTGGTTTTCTCTAGGAACGCGTTGAAATTGAATACAACGTTGGCCATTTGATCTACAAGACATATTGTAAAGATTTTAGACTAAGTTTATGATAATTAAGTTCATCTAATCAAATTATTAATGAACTCCCACTCAGATTAGACATCCCTCTAGTCATCTAAGTGTTACACGATCTGAGTCGACTAGGCCGTGTCCGATTAACACGTGAGACGGACTAGTCATCGCCGGTGAACATCTTCATGTTGATCGTATCTTCCATACGACTCGTGTTCGACCTTTCGGTCTCTGTGTTCCGAGGCCATGTCTGTACATGCTAGGCTCGTCAAGTTAACCCTAAGTGTTTTTGCATGTGTAAAACTATCTTACACCCGTTGTATGTGAACGTAAGGATCTATCACACCCGATTAACACGTGGTGCTTCGAAACGACGAACTGTAGCAACGGTGCACAGTTAGGGGAGAACACTTCTTGAAATTGTTGTAAGGGATCATCTTATTTACTACCGTCGTTCTAAGTAAACAAGATGCAAAACATGATAAACATCACATGCAATCAAATAATAATAGTGACATGATATGGCCAATATCACATAGCTCCTTTGATCTCCATCTTGGGGCTCCATGATCATCCTGTCACCGTCATACTCATCGACATGTAAGTTGTGATTCCTTGTACAATAGCATGAACATCTCATACATCACATATAGATCATTCATCATTCATCACAACTTTGGCCATATCATATCACAAAGCACTTGCTGCAAAAACAAGTTAGACGTCCTCTAATTGTTGTTGCAGGTTTTACGTGGCTGAAGTAGGGTTCTAACAAGAACGTTTTCTTACCTACGTGAAAGCCACAACATGATTTGTCAACTTCTATTTACCCTTCATAAGGACCCTGTTCATCGAATCTGCTCCAACTAAAGTAGGAGAGACAGACACCCGCCAGCCACCTTATGCAACTTGTGCATGTTAGTCGGTGGAACCGGTCTCACGTAAGCATACGTGTAAGGTTGGTCCGGGCCGCTTCATCCCACAATACCATTGAAGCAATATAAGACTAGTAGCGGCAAGAAAGTTGACAACATCTACGCCCACAACAAATTGTGTTCTACTCGCGCAAGAAGAACTACGCATAGACCTAGCTCATGATGCCACTGTTGGAGAACGTTGCAGAAAACAAAAATTTTCCTACTCGTTTCACCAAGATCCATCTAGGAGTTCATCTAGCAACGAGTGATTAGATGCATCTACATACCTTTGTAGATCGCGAGCGGAAGCGTTCGAAGAACGGGGTTGATGTAGTCAAACACGACGTGATTCAAATCACCGGAGATCCTAGCACCGAACGGACGGTACCTCCGCGTTCAACACACGTACGGAACGGATGACGTCTCCTCCTTTCTTGATCCAGCAAGGGGGAAGGAGAGGTTGATGAAGATCCAGCAGCACGACGGCGTGGTGGTGGATGCAGGGCGTCACAGTAGCAGGGCTTCGCCTATACTACGAGAGAGAGACGTAACGGGGAGAGAGGGAGGCGCCAGGGGCTGGTGTCTCAAGTCCCTCCTCTCCCCCACTACATATAGGAGGGCAAAGGGGGGGTGGTGCGCCAGCCTAGGAGATCCAATCTCCTAGGTGCGGCTGCCAAGGGGAGGTTTCCCTCCCCCCCAAGGCACCTAGAGGTGCCTTCCACCATTGGGACTCTTCCCTTTTGTGGAACCCTAGGCGCATGGGCTTTTGGGGCTGGTGCCCTTGGCCCATGCAGGCCAAGGCGCACCCCTACAGCCCATGTGCCCCCCCGGGATAGGTGGCCCCACCCAGTGGGCCCCCGGGACCCTTCCGGTGGTCCCGGTACAATACCGATGACCCCGAAACTTGTCCCGATGGCCGAAACTGCACTTCCTATATATAATTCTTTACCTCCGGACCATCCCGGAACTCCTCGTGACGTCCGGGATCTCATCCGGGACTCCGAACAACATTCGGGTTACTGCATATACATATCTTCACAACCCTAGCGTCACCGAACCTTAAGTGTGTAGACCCTACGGGTTCGGGAGACAAGCAGACATGACCGGGACGACTCTCCGGTCAATAACCAACAGCGGGATCTGGATACCCATGTTGGCTCCCACATGCTCCACGATGATCTCATCGGATGAACCACGATGTCGAGGATTAAACAACCCCGTATACAATTACCTTTGTCAATCGGTATGTTACTTGCCCGAGACTCGATCGTCAGTATCCCAATACCTTGTTCAGTCTCGTTACCGGCAAGTCACTTTACTCGTACCGTAATGCATGATCCCGTGATCAACCACTTGGTCACCTTGAGCTCATAATGATGATGCATTACCGAGTGGGCCCAGTGATACCTCTCCGTTATATGGAGTGACAAATCCCAGTCTCGATCCGTGTCAACCCAACAGACACTTTCGGAAATACCTGTAGTGCACCTTTATAGTCACCCAGTTACGTTGTGACGTTTGATACACCCAAAGCACTCTTACGGTATCCGGGAGTTACACGATCTCATGGTCAAAGGAAAAGATACTTGACATTGGAAAAGCTCTAGCAAACGAACTACACGATCTTGTGCTATGCTTAGGATTAGGTCTTGTCCATCACATCATTCTCCTAATGATGTGATCCCGTTATCAATGACATCCAATGTCCATAGCCAGGAAACCATGACTATCTGTTGATCAACGAGCTAGTCAACTAGAGGCTTACTAGGGACATATTATGGTCTATGTATTCACACGTGTATTACGATTTCCGGATAATACAGTTATAGCATGAATAGAGACAATTATCATGAACAAAGAAATATAATAATAATACTTTTATTATTGCCTCTAGGGAATATTTCCAACAAAACCCTAGGGCGCCTCCCCCTCCCCCTTGCCCCTATATATAGTGGAGGTTTTGGGGCTGCACATGACGAGATGAGTTCCTCTCCTCTATATGACGCAGCCCTGCATCTCTCCTTCCTCCTCTCTCGCGGTGCTTGGCGAAGCCCTGCAGGATAGCCACGCTCCTCCATCACCACCACGCCGTTGTGCTGCTGCTGGATGGAGACTTCCTCAACCTCTCCCTCTCTCCTTGCTGGATCAAGGCATGGGAGACGTCACCGGGCTGTACGTGTGTTGAACGCGGAGGTGCCGTCCGTTCGGCACTAGGATCTCCGGTGATTTGGATCACGACGAGTATGACTCCTTCAACCCCGTTCTCTTGAACGCTTGCGCTTAGCGATCTACAAGGGTATGTAGATGCACTCTCCTTCCCCTCGTTGCTGGTCTCTCCATAGATAGATCTTGGTGATACGTAGGAAAATTTTGAATTTCTACTACGTTCCCCAACAGTGGCATCATGAGCTAGGTCTATGCGTAGTTTTTATGCACGAGTAGAACACAAAGTAGTTGTGGGCGTTGATTTTGTTCAATATGCTTGCCGTTACTAGTCTTATCTTGATTCGGCGGCATCGTGGGATGAAGCGGCCCGGACCAACCTTACACGTACGCTTACGTGAGACCGGTTCCACCGACTGACATGCACTAGTTGCATTAGGTGGCTGGCGGGTGTCTGTCTCTCCCACTTTAGTCGGATCGGATTCGATGAAAAGGGTCCTTATGAAGGGTAAATAGCAATTGGCATATCACGTTGTGGTTTTTTGCGTAGGTAAGAAACGTTCTTGCTAGAAACCCATAGCAGCCACGTAAAACATGCAAACAACAATTAGAGGACGTCTAACTTGTTTTTGCAGGGTATGCTATGTGATGTGATATGGCCAAAGGATGTGATGAATGATATATGTGATGTATGAGATTGATCATGTTCTTGTAATAGGAATCACGACTTGCATGTCGATGAGTATGACAACCGGCAGGAGCCATAGGAGTTGTCTTAATTTATTTATGACCTGCGTGTCAACATAAACGTCATGTAATTACTTTACTTTATTGCTAACCGTTAGCTGTAGTAGTAGAAGTAATAGATGACGTGACAACTTCATGGAGACACGATGATGGAGATCATGGTGTCATGCCGGTGACGTTGATGATCATGGAGCCCCCAAGATGGAGATCAAAGGAGCTATATGATATTGGCCGTATCATGTCACTATTATTTGATTGCATGTGATGTTTATCATGTTTATACATCTTGTTTACTTAGAACGACGGTAGTAAATAAGATGATCCCTCACTAAAATTTCAAGAAGGTGTTCCCCCTAACTATGCACCATTGTGAAAGTTCGTCGTTTCGAAGCACCACGTGATGATCGGGTGTGATAGATTCTTACGTTCACATACAACGGGTGTAAGCCAGATTTACACACGCGAAACACTTAGGTTGACTTGACGAGCCTAGCATGTACAGACATGGCCTCGGAACACAAGAGACCGAAAGGTTGAGCATGAGTCATATGGTAGATACGATCAAAATGAAGATGTCCACCGATGATGACTAGTCCGTCTCACGTGATGATCGGACACGGCCTAGTTGACTCGGATCATGTAATCACTTAGATGACTAGAGGGATGTCTATCTGAGTGGGAGTTCATAAGATGAACTTAATTATCCTGAACATAGTCAAAAGGTCTTCGCAAATTATGTCGTAGCTCGCGCTTCAGTTCTACTATTTAGATATGTTCCTAGAGAAAATTTAGTTGAAAGTTGATTATGCGGACTAGGTCCGTAAACTGAGGATTGTCCTCATTGCTTCATAGAAGGCTTATGTCCTTAATGCACCGCTCAGTGTGCTGGACCTCGAACGTCGTCTGTGGATGTTGCGAACATCTGACATACACATTTTGATAACTACGTGATAGTTCAGTTAAACGGTTTAGAATTGAGGCACCGAAGACGGTTTTGAAACGTCGCAAAACATATGAGATGTTTTGAGGGCTGAAATTGGGATTTCAGGCTCATGCCCACGTCAAGGTATAAGACCTCCGATGATTTTCTTAGCCTACAAACTAAGAGAGAAAAGCTCAATTGTTGAACTTGTGCTCAGATTGTTTGAGTACAACAATCGCTTGAATCGAGTGGGAGTTGATCTTCCAGATGAAATAGTGATGGTTCTCCAAAGTCATTACCACCAAGCTGCTTGAGCTTCGTGATGAACTATAATATATCAGGGACATATATGATGATCCTTGAGATATTCGTGATGTTTGACACCACTAAAGTAGAGATCAAGAAGGAGCATCAATTGTTGATGGTTGGTGAAACCACTAGTTTCAAGAAGGGCAAGGGCACGAAGGGATACTTCATGAAACGGCAATTCAGCTGCTGCTCTAGTGAAGAAACCCAAGGTTGAACCCAAACCCGAGACTAAGTGCTTCTGTAATAAGGGGAACAGCCACTGGAGCAGAATTACCCTAGATACTTGGTAGATGAGAAGGCTGGCAAAGTTGATAGAAGTATATTGGATATACATTGTGTTAATGTGTACTTTACTAGTACTCCTAGTAGCACCAGGGTATTAGATACCGGTTCGGTTGCTAAGTGTTAGTAACTCGAAATAAAAGCTACAGAATAAACAGAGACTAGCTAAAGGTGAGCTGACGATATGTGTTGGAAGTGTTTCCAGGGTTGATATGATCAAGCATCGCACGCTCCCTCTACCATCGAGATTGGTATTAAAACCTAAATAATTGTTATTTGGTGTTTGCGTTGAGCATAGACATGATTGGATTATGTCTATCGCAATACGGTTATTCATTTAAGGAGAATAACAGTTACTCTATTTATTTGAATAATACCTTCAATGGTCTTACACCTAAAAATGAATGGTTTATTGAATCTCGATCGTAGTAATACACATGTTCATGCCAAAAGATATAGGATAGTAATGATAGTACCACCTACTTGTGGCACTGTCACTTAAGTCATATCGGTATAAAATGCATGAAGAAGCTCCATGTTGATGGATCTTTGGACTCACTCATTTTTGAAAGGATTGAGACATGCGAACCATGTTTGTTGGTGTATATGCATGAAGAAACTCCATGCAAATGGACCGTTTGGACTCACTTGATTTTGAATCACTTGAGACATGCAAATCATACCACATGGGCAAGATGACTGAAAGCCTCGGTTTCAGTAAAATGGAACTAGAAAGCAACTTGTTGGAAGTAATACATTTTGATGTGTGCAATCCAATGAGTGCTGAGGCATGTAGTGGATATCGTTATGTTCTTACTTCACAGATGATTTGAGTAGATGTTGAGTATATTTACTTGATGAATCACGAGTCTGAATTACTGAAAGGTTCAAGTAATTTCAAGGTGAAGTTGAAAGATCGTCGTGACAAGAGGATAAAATATCTATGATATGATCATAGAGATGAATATCTGAATTACGAGTTTGGCATAGAATTAAGACATTGTGGAAATTGTTTCACAACTAATACAGCCTGGAACACCATAATGTGATGGTGTGTCCGAACATCATAACTGCACCCTATTGGATATGATGCATACCATGATGTCTCTTATCGAATTATCACAATAGTTTATGGGTTAGGCATTAGAGACAACCACATTCACTTTAAAAGGAGCACCACGTAATTCCGATGAGATGACACCGTATGAACTATGGTTTAGAGAAACCTAAGCTGTCATTTCTTAAAAGTTTGGGGCTGCGACGCTTATGTGAAAAAGGTTTCAGGCCGATAAGCTCGAACCCAAAGAGGATAAATACATCTTCATAGGACACCCAAAACAGTTGGGTATACCTCCTGTCTCAGATCCGAAAGCTATAAGGGATTGTTTCTAGAATCGGGTCCTTTCTCGAGGAAAAGTTTCTCTCGAAAGAATTGAGTGGGAGGATGGTGGAGACTTGATGAGGTTATTGAACCGTCTCTTCAACTAGTGTGTGGCAGGGCACATGAAGTTGTTCCTGTGGCACCTACACCAATTGAAGTGGAAGCTTATGATAGTGATCATGAAACTTCAGATCAAGTCACTACCAAACCTCATGGGATGACAAGGATGCGTACTACTTCAGAGTGGTACGTAATCCTGTCTTGGAAGTCATGTTGCTAGACAACAATGAACCTACGAGCTATGGAGAAGCGATGGTGGGCCTGGATTCCAAAATGGCTCGAGGCCATAAAATCCGAGAGAGGATCCATGTATGGAAACAAAGTGTAGACTTTGGCAGAACAACTCGATGGTCGTAAGGCTGTTGAGTGCAGATGGATTTTAAAAGGAAGACGGACAATGATGGTAGGTATCACCATTAAGAAAGCTCGACTTGTCGTTAAGATGTTTTTCGACAAGTTCAAGGAGTTGACTACGATGAGACTTTCTCACTCGTAGCGATGCTAAGAGTCTGTTGGAATTATATTAGCGATTACTGCATTATTTATGAAATCTTGCAGATAGGATGTCAAAACATTGTTTCCTCGACGAATTTTGAGGAAAGGTTGTATGTGATACAACTGGAAGGTTTTGTCAATCCTGAAAGATGCTAGTAAGTATGCAAAGCTCCAGCAATCCTTCTGAGGACTGGAGTAAGCATCTCGGAGTTGGAATGTATGCTTTGATGATGATCAAAGATTTTGGGTTTAAACAAAGTTTATGAGAAACTTGTATTTCCAAAGAAGTGAGTGGGAGCACTATAGAATTTCTGATAAGTATATGTTGACATATTGTTGATCAGAAATGACGTAGAATTTCTGGAAAGCATATAGGGTTATTTGGAAAGTATTTTTCAATGGAAAGCCTGGATTAAGCTACTTGAACGTTGAGCATCAAGATCTATAAGGATAGATCAAAACGCTTAATGGTACTTTCAAATGAGCACATACCTTGACATGATCTTGAAGGTGTTCAAGATGGATCAGTCAAAGAAGGAGTTCTTGCCTGAGTTGTAAGGTATGAAGTTAAGACTTAAAGCTCGACCACGGCAGAATAGAGAGAAAGGACGAAGGTCGTCCCCTATGCTTAAGACATAGGCTCTACAGTATGCTATGCTGTGTACCGCACCTGAAATGTGCCTTGCCATGTGTCAGTCAAGGGGTACAAGAGTGATCTAAGAATGGATCATAGGACAACGGTCAAAGTTATCCTTAGTAACTAGTGGACTAAGGAATTTTCTCGATTATGGAGGTGATAAAGAGTTCGACGTAAAGAGTTACGTCGATGCAAGCTTAACACCTATCCGGATAGCTCTGAGTAGAGATACCAGATACGTATAATGGAGCAACAATTTAGAATAGCTCCAAGTAGAACAGTTATTTGGAATAGCTCCAAATAGAACGTGGTAGCTGCATCTAGGAGATGACATAGAGATTTGTAAAGCACACACGGATCTGAAAGGTTCAGACCCGTTGACTAAAACCTCTCTCACAAGAATAACATGATCAAACCCAGAACTCATCGAGTGTTAATCACATGGTAATGTGAACTAGATTATTGACTCTAGTAAACTCTTTGGGTGTTAGTCACATGGGGATGTGACCTTGAGTGTTAATCACATATCGATGTGAACTGATTATTGACTCTAGTGCAAGTGGGAGACTGTTGGAAATATGCCCTAGAGGCAATAATAAATTAGTTATTATTATATTTCCTTGTTCACGATAATCGTTTATTATCCATGCTAGAATTGTATTGATAGGAAACTCAGATACATGTGTGGATACATAGACAACACCATGTCCCTAGTAAGCCTCTAGT
This sequence comes from Triticum urartu, assembly GCF_056163025.1. NCBI lineage: Eukaryota > Viridiplantae > Streptophyta > Magnoliopsida > Poales > Poaceae > Triticum > Triticum urartu. The sequence continues at coordinate 735,714,352 of NC_141879.1, forward strand.
TGACTAGCTCGTTGATCAATAGATGGTTACGGTTTCCTGACCATGGACATTGGATGTCATTGATAACGGGATCACATCATTAGGAGAATGATGTGATGGACAAAGACCCAATCCTAAGCATAGCACAAGATCGTGTAGTTTGTATGCTAAAGCTTTTCTAATGTCAAGTATCATTTCCTTAGACCATGAGATTGTGCAACTCCCGGACACCGTAGGAATGCTTTGGGTGTGCCAAACGTCACAACGTAACTGGGTGGCTATAAAGGTACACTACGGGTATCTTCGAAAGTGTCTGTTGGGTTGGCACGAATCGAGACTGGGATTTGTCACTCCGTGTAAACGAAGAGGTATCTCTGGGCCCACTCGGTAGGACATCATCATAATGTGCACAATGTGATCAAGGAGTTGATCACGGGATGATGTGTTACGGAACGAGTAAAGAGACTTGCCGGTAACGAGATTGAACAAGGTATCGGGATACCGACGATCGAATCTCGGGCAAGTATCGTACCGATAGACAAAGGGAATTGTATACGGGATTGATTAAGTCCTTGAATCGTGGTTCATCCGATGAGATCAACATGGGTATCCAGATTCCGCTGTTGGTTATTGACCAGAGAGTCATCTCGGTCATGTCTGCATGTCTCCCGAACCCGTAGGGTCTACACACTTAAGGTTCGGTGACGCTAGGGTTATAGAGATATTAGTATGCGGTAACCCGAAAGTTGTTCGGAGTCCCGGATGAGATCCCGGACGTTACGAGGTGTTCCGGAATGGTCCGGATGTAAAGATTGATATATTGGACGATGGGTTTTGGAGTCCGGGAGTGTTCCGGAGGTACCGGGTGATGACCAGCATGACCGAAAGGTGTTTCGGGAGCCCCGGCAAGTGTTGGGGGGCTTCATGGGCCAAGGGAAGGGGGCAAACCAGCCCACTAAGGGGCTGTGCGCCCCCCTCACCTAATCCCACGTGACCAGGGGGTTTGGGGCGCCCCATCTAGGGTTCCCACCTCCTGGCTTGGGGGCCAAGTCACCCAAGGGGGAGATCCCATCTGCCCTGGCCGCCGCCCCCCTAGGGGAAACCCTAGGGCGCCTCCCCCTCCCCCTTGCCCCTATATATAGTGGAGGTTTTGGGGCTGCACATGACGAGATGAGTTCCTCTCCTCTATATGACGCAGCCCTGCATCTCTCCTTCCTCCTCTCCCGCGGTGCTTGGCGAAGCCCTGCAGGATAGCCACGCTCCTCCATCACCACCACGCCGTTGTGCTGCTGCTGGATGGAGACTTCCTCAACCTCTCCCTCTCTCCTTGCTGGATCAAGGCATGAGAGACGTCATCGGGCTGTACATGTGTTGAACGCGGAGGTGCCGTCCGTTCGGCACTAGGATCTCCGGTGATTTGGATCACGACGAGTATGACTCCTTCAACCCCGTTCTCTTGAACGCTTCCGCTTAGCGATCTACAAGGGTATGTAGATGCACTCTCCTTCCCCTCGTTGCTGGTCTCTCCATAGATAGATCTTGGTGATACGTAGGAAAATTTTGAATTTCTGCTACGTTCCCCAACAAGACGGAGCATTGGTCCCGGTTCGTGCCACCAACCGGGACCAATGCCCCCTTTAGTCAACCAACCGGGACTAAAGGTCTCTTTTCAGCAGCCCAAAGGGCGGGAAACAGAGACCTTTGGTCCCGGTAACCGGGACCAAACCGGGACCAAAGGTCTCTGTTTCCCGCCCTTTGGGCTGCTGAAAAGAGACCTTTAGTCCCGGTTGGTTGACTAAAGGGGGCATTGGTCCCGGTTGGTGGCAAGACCTTTGGTCCCGGTTGGTGCCATGAACCGGGACTAAAGGGTTGCATTGGTACCGGTTGGTGGCACAAGCCGGGACCAAAGGTGGGTATTGGTCCCGGTTGGTGCCACCAACCGGGACGAAGGGTGGGTGCTGCTGCCGCGGCCAAAACTTTAGTCCTACCTCGCTAGTTGAGAGGGGCCTCGGAGTGGTTTATAAGCCCCACTCCCGCTGCCCTCTCGAGCTCCTCTCGAATGCAGGCTTACGAGTCTAAACACACTGTATCTGCCTGTGGGCCTACTGGGCCTTCTGCAGGCTTGAATCCTGGCCCATGGGTGGGTTTCTAGTCGTATTCAAGCCGTGGTGGCCCAGTAGGTGGCATTTTTTATTGTAGTTTATTTTAATTTACTTTATTTTGTTTCTACTTATTTATTTTATAAAAGTTTATTTTATTTTATTTTATTTTTACTTATTTTATTTTATTTTATTTTGTTTCTACTTATTTATAAAAGTTTATTTTGTTTATATTTATTTATTTTATTTTATTTTATTTTTTGCTTTTGTATTTATTTTAGAAAATTCTTTTTGCTTTTAATGTTTTGAACAGAAAATACTTTGATAATTTTAGTTGCATAAATTCTATATAATTTTAATTTCAATAATACTAGAGGTTTATAAAAGCTTTTTAGTTCATTCCTTTAGTACCGGTTCTAAGGCTGTTACAAAGGCATTTCATTTGGTACCGGTTCTAAGGCTGGGGCCCCATGAGCACCTTTAGTACCGGTTCGTGGCATGAACCGGTAAAAGACTTTTTTAGTTGATTCTTTCTGCAGCTGTTTTTTAGTCCCACCTCGCCAAGCGAGAGGCACTCGCAGCGGTTTATAAGCCCTGAGTGCAGAGACGATGAAGGAGAGGTGCAATGCTCACCTGCACGTTGCTTAGCTTCAGGCCTTGAGGAAGTGGTGTAGACTGCACGGAGCTATCAGGGTTTCGGACGAAAACTACACATAGCTCCGTGCAGTCTACACTATTTCCTCAAGGCGTGAAGCTAACCAACGTGCAGCTGAGCATTGCGCGTCTCTTTTATTTTTAATAACTTATTACAACTCCGGACTTCTTGTGTGTTCAAAATGCAACATTCAAATCCACATCATCAATTCTCATACGAACAATCTGTTTCGAGATATCAGGGTTTCATACAGAAACTCGTCTGTTACAACAGGTATTTCAAATGAACTACGAAAAGGTTGAAAGTTGGCATGGTATCATCATAATAGTTGTGGAGAGAAAGTCTTCACTTTGTCTTCGCTTGTGTCCTTTGCTTATTGCGCCGTAACCATGGATAATCTTCATCGTTTATCAGGATACTTGGGTCAGCCTTGACTTTGAAGGGAGGAATTTCATGAAACTTTTCATAATCTTCAGACATGTCTGTCTTGCCCTCGACTCCCATGATGTCCTTTTTTCCTGAAAGAACTATGTGGCGCTTTGGTTCATCGTATGATGTATTTGCTTCCTCATCTTTTCTTTTTCTCGGTTTGGTAGACATGTCCTTCACATAGATAACCTGCGTCACATCATTGGCTAGAACGAACGGTTCGTCAGTGTACCCAAGATTGTTCAGATTCACTGTTGTCATTCTGTATTGTGGGTCTACCTATACCCCGCCTCCTGACAGATTGACCCATTTGCACTTAAACAAAGGGACCTTAAAATCATGTCCGTAGTCAAGTTCCCATATGTCCACTATGTAACCATAATATGTGTCCTTTCCCCTCTCGGTTGCTGCATCAAATCGGACACCGCTGTTTTGGTTGGTGCTCTTTTGATCTTGGGCGATCATGTAAAATGTATTTCCATTTATCTCGTATCCTTTGTAAGTCAATACAGTCAAAGATGGTCCCCTGGACAACGAGTATAGCTCATCACAAACAGTGTTGTCACCTCTGAGACGTGTTTCCAACCAACTGCTGAAAGTCCTGATGTGTTCACATATAATCCAGTCGTCACACTGCTTCGGGTGTTTGGAGTGCAAACTGTTCTTGTGTTCATTGACATACGGGGTCACCAAGGTAGAGTTCTGTAGAACCGTGTAGTGTGCTTGAGACCAAGAATGCCCGTCCCTCCCCTCCAAGCGTGCCTTTTCCAGTCATTCTCCCCTCATACCGCGATATAGGGAGACCTATCTTCTTAAGGCCAGGAATGAAGTCAACACAAAACCCACTAACATCCTCTGTTTGATGGCCCATGGAGATGCTTCCTTCTGGCCTAGCGCGGTTACGGACATATTTCTTTAGGACTCCCATGAAGCTCTCAAAGGGGAATATATTGTGTAGAAATACGGGGCCCAGAATGACAATCTCGTTAACTAGATGAACTAGGACGTGCGTCATGATATTGAAGAAGGATGGTGGGAACACCAGCTCGAAACTAACAAGACATTGCGCCACATCACTCCTTAGCCTTGGTATGATTTCTGGATCGATCACCTTCTGAGAGATTGCATTGAGGAATGCACATAGCTTCACAATGGCTAATCGGTCGTTTTCCGGTAGAAGCCCCCCCAATGCAACCAGAAGCAGTTGCGTCATAATCACGTGGCAGTCATGAGACTTTAGGTTCTGAAACTTTTTCTCTGACATATTTATTATTCCTTTTAGATTCGATGAGAAGCCAGTCGGGACCTTCATACTGAGCAGGCATTCAAAGGAGTTTCCTTCTCTTCTTTGGAAAGAGCGTAGCTGGCAGGACCTTCATACTGCTTTGGAGGCATTGCCGTCTTTTTCGTGCAAACGTTGCAGGTCCTCCCGTGCCTCAGGTGTATCTTTTGTCTTCCCAAACACGCCCAAGAAGCCTAGCAGGTTCACGCAAAGGTTCTTCGTCACGTGCATCACGTCGATTGAAGAGCGGACCTCTAGATCTTCTACAGTAGGGTAGGTCCCAAAATATAGATTTCTTCTTTCACATGGGTGCGCGTCTCTCAGCGTCATTCGGAACAGCTAGTCTGCCGGGACCCTTTCCAAAGATTACGTGTAAATCATTGACCATAGCAAGTACGCGATCACCGGTACGCATGGCGGGCTTCTTCCGGTGATCTGCCTCGCCTTTGAAATGCTTGGCTTTTTTTCGACATTGATGGTTGGTCGGAAGAAATCGACGATGGCCCAGGTACACATTCTTCCTGCATTTGTCCACGTATATACTTTCGGTGTCAGCTAAACAGTGCGTGCATGCGTGGTATCCCTTGTTTGTCTGTCCTGAAAGGTTACTGAGAGCGGGCCAATCGTTGATGGTTACAAACAGCAACATGTGCAGGTTAAATTCCTTGTGTTTGTGCTCATCCCACACACGTACACCGTTTCCATTCCACAGCTGCAAAAGTTCTTCAACTAATGGCCTTAGGTACACATCAATGTCGTTGCCGGTTTGCTTAGGGCCTTGGATGAGAACTGGAATCATAATGAACTTCCGCTTCATGCACATCCAAGGAGGAAGGTTATACATACATAGAGTCACGGGCCAGGTGCTGTGATTGCTGCTCTGCTCCCCAAAAGGATTAATGCCATCCACGCTTAAACCAAACCATACGTTCCTTGGGTCACATGCAAAATCAGCCCAGTACTTTCTCTCGATTTTTCTCCACTTCGACCCGTCAGCGGGTGCTCTCAACTTCCCGTCTTTCTTACGGCCCTCTCTGTGCCATCGCATCAACTTGGCATGCTCTTCGTTTCTGAACAGACGTTTCAACCGTGGTATTATAGGAGCATACCACATCACCTTTGCAGGAACCCTCTTCCTGGGGGGCTCGCCGTCAAAATCACCAGGGTCATCTCGTCTGATCTTATACCGCAATGCACCACATGCCGGGCATGCATTCAAATCCTCGTACGCACCGCGGTAGAGGATGCAGTCATTAGGGCATGCATGTATCTTCTGCACCTCCAATCCTAGAGGGCATACGACCTTCTTTGCTGCGTACGTACTGTCGGGCAATTCGTTATCCTTTGGAAGCTTCTTCTTCAATATTTTCAGTAGCTTCTCAAATCCTTTGTCAGACACAACATTCTCTGCCTTCCACTGCAGCAATTCCAGTACGGTACCGAGCTTTGTGTTGCCATCTTCGCAATTGGGGTACAACCCTTTTTTGTGATCCTCTAACATGTGATCGAACTTCAGCTTCTCCTTTTGACTTTCGCACTGTGTCCTTGCATCAACAATGACCCGGCGGAGATCATCATCATCGGGCACATCGTCTGGTTCCTGATCTTGATCTTCAGCAGCTTCCCCCGTTGCAGCACCACCGTATTCAGGGGGCACATAGTTGTCATCGTCCTCTTCTTCTTCGCTATCTTCCATCATAACCCCTATTTCTCCATGCCTCGTCTAAACATTATAGTGTGGTATGAAACCCTTATAGATGTAGGGGATTCTCTCCTCAAGCAACACGCAAATTGTATAGTACTCCCTCCGGCTACAAAAGCACAAGAACATTTCAAGTGCTTCCTCCCATTGTGGTGCTTTTGTGCTAATTATGAAAAACGATACAAAGAACGGACCACAAAAAGGTTTGAGTTTTTTTTACAACATTGATACAATATGCATCTACCACACCAAAAAGTTTTAATTCCAATTTTAATCTACAACTCAGGAAACAGAAATGGCAATAGAATCTTGAATAGTACTACTCATGGCATATTTGAACTTTTAGACTATTCTCACTCAGATGTATCTCATTTTTTGTTTCTCAAGCCGTGGATTGAATTTGGATTTGATATTTTGTGGAATGATAGATACACTTAGCATCAGGGTTGTTATGTTTTTTAAATCATTGGTTTTTTTTTTTGCTGCGTTGTAGGTAGTATGGAAGCACAAGGAGGAGAGAAAGCTTCTGATATGTTCTCTACAGAGGTCCTTCCTCGTAAACTACAACACTTGAAAACTCCGGCTAAACTCCTTCCTTGTGAATTACAATTCTTTGAAACTCTGGCTAAACTCCTTCCTCGTGAATTACAATTCTTGGAAACTCCGACTAAACTCAAGACACAATGACACGAACAGACCATGCATGTCTGTTTGTGCGCCAATATTAATGTTCTGCATCAGACATAGATGAAACTAAAATAACGCTCCCATTCTCCACATCTCAGTAGCAGAAGAAATAATGCCCCCCCGCAAAAAAATGAGATGAAATAATGCATATTTACAATGAAACAATGCAGAAGGCTTCATTTTGAACAACGGGCCAAAACAATTGCGTGGCCAGACACAATGCCGCGTTAAGATATTTTTGTCTTCGAAAAGGAAGATAATCACGGGCCTTGTTGTGACATCCGGGCTTAATAGGAATGATTTACTCACATCAAAAGCTGCACCATTTTTTTGGGAGCTCATCTAAGATGAGCCAGTATAGATCTCAGGTGGTAACTAGACGTTACAGCCGGAAACCAGTGGTTGTGGCTAGGGCATTACACTTGCACACAACAAACTATGTGAATATCTACATGGAAAGCAGCGGAGAACTTCATTTTACACATGTTTCGGGTGAAACCATCTAGCCTACAACTTAGGGCCCATAAAGCAATGGTGTGGCCAAAGAGATCAATCACCTGCTGTATGCCTCCTGTTAGTGAGGTGTAAAAATAGCAAGGCATGACATACCACCACCATCATCACCAACCGAAATCCTTTGTTTATTTGTTATTCTTTGTAATTATTCAAGTTGCCTATGAAACAATTGTTTATTGCAGTAAACTGCCGTACAGATAACTAGAATGAAAAACATGGTTTTAGCTGGAGAGAACTGCATACTCACGTGTAATATAAAGATGTAAATAAGAAAAAATATTGCATACCTTCAGATAAACAAGCTAGCACTTTTCGTGTTCGCGTCCATGGATGCACAACCATTTGAGTCCTCTTACTTGCTTGCATTGTTCATACAGTTCAGAGCTACACTTATCGGCATCGAGAAGCTTGAGCGAAGCTGGAAGACCTTTTTCTGGTAGCGACATGATGCTCTCACATTTGTTTATGATCAAATACTGTAACGACGGAAGAAGATGCAACTCTGAGGGCAGCATCTGAAGATTCATCAAGGACGACAGCTCAAGACGATGGAGTGAGTGCAGAAGTTGTAGCGCTTCCTGCTGCCCATCAGTGAATCTCGTAATCTGGCAGCCCACATCGTGAGAATCCCGAGCAAGACCAATGCGGAGTTCCTTAAGAGAGGCCAGGAGCCTACACACGGCTACTGTGAGAAAACTGGGTTCATCGATATGAAGTGTCTCAAGTGGTAAGCACACATGTTGGTCGGCAATTTCAGCCTCTTGAGCCATACGGTTCCATGCTGACACGAAGTTAGGAGCATCTCCGATTTCCAGACGTTTAAGGTTTCGAAGGGAGTTCAACTGTTCCCATGAAGACAATATAGAGCATTCTCTAATGTTCAAGCTCTCCAGTGCAGCATGAGGATGCAACTTGAGAGAAACCAATTTTTGATTCTTGATCAGATGCAATTCAATGAGTAGTGGAAGGCACACTAAGCTCTCAAGTGTCGATAACGCGCCGCAACCTTCCACATGTAGGTGTCGCAGTGCCACGCAAGACTGCAGTCCCAAAGACTTCATGCTTGGGCAATACTTTAATGTCAATGTGCTGAGTCGAATAAGGGCCTGAAAACCTTCACATAAAGATAGCAAATGGCATTCTTTGATTACCAATGTGTGTAACGCTGTACATGAAAGCAGGTAAACCGATGTTAAACTAGGACTCTGGTCCAAGTCTAGCTGAACAAGGGAGGTGAGGCTTGAGTGCTTCAATAGCATGTTGGGCAAATTATCGATCATTAAATTTACCAATGAAGAGGGAAGAATTATACAGTTGTCTGACTCTAATCCTGCTTGGAGAACCATGGATGTAAGAAGCTCGGCAGAACCTTTTATAACAAGTTTTTCAAGGGAACTGAATTCTGCTAGGCCCTTCCTGCTCAAAAAAGCCATGTCAGAAGAGATGTGCAACTGTCGTATGCTCGTCAAACAGTGGACTGGGATGCAACATAGTCCTTCATGTATTGAATCTATGTCATTCGATGATAAGCCTACAGCCAGCGATGTTATCTTATCACAATATGCTATCTTCAAGGATGACAGATTGGGAAGATTAGCCAGCACCCTGGATAGTTGATTCCCAGTAATGTCGCACCTTGACAAGTTGAGATCTTCAAGTGAAGGTGGGAGCATGTATCCGGTTGTCAGTGAAGAGAATACCTTGGGGCAAGAAGATAATGTGAACCTTCTTAGGGATATCAACTGCTGCAAGCTATTCCATGCAAGATTAGATATATCTGGAGAGCTTGTAATCTCTATTTCTACTAAAGCAGTAAGATTATGAAATGCCAACACTTTCTCATCCAAACTGCTTAGGTTGGTATGGCCACTAATTGTTAGGGTCAACCCATCTGATCCAACTGCGTGCTTGAGACGGAACGACATGGGTCGAACTGAGCCAGGATTTGAAATGTCCAAATCAGTTAATATTTTGCTGACAGGGAGTGCTGGTAAGTCTCCGGATCCTAGCCAATCATGTATATGAACTCGGTGGAGATTTGATAGTCGTTGCTCTTTCTCCAGGCTACCAGAGTTCTGCAAAAATGGTAGTTTCTTCAAGTGATAACATGAAATAATTTCAAGAACTTGTATACTTTTGGATGAGCACTCTTCAGCTAAGATAGTGCAATTTGTCAATTGAGGCAGCTCACGTAGCTCCATCACCTCCAGGGTACCAATTACCAATTTTTTGATTTTAAACATGCGAACCAAGTGCAACTCTTTAAGGAATGGCATCTTTGCAATAGGTGGAAGGTCTTTCCAGTCCAGGCAATGCTCCAAATGAAGAGATTGCAACGATGTAAGTGTAAAATCTGTTGTTAACCATTTGGGAGTAGCACCTCTATGTCCGTCAATTCTGAGACATCTGAGGCTTGTGGGTGGTTGAAATCCTTCAAGTACTGCTGTGTGAGAAGCAGCATTGCCTTGCATTTTATCCCATGACAAATGTAAGCCGGTCAAGTATACCTTGTCCTCAAGTCTAGCCATCATAGCCTCCGTTTTGCTCCCAACATTTCCAAGGTCATATATTTTCAGTGATCCTCTGAGCTCCGATAGAGTTCTTAATTGATCAATAGTAAATTCTTTTTTCTTACTTACTTTGAAAGCCTTGAGCTCCTGAAGAAATTTCAGTTTCCCAACAGCAGCAATTTTCTCATGTAAATTCTCAAAGGCAAGAAAGTGGCGCAGGTTTACAAGATCGCTGAACCCTCTTGGTAACTCCATATGAGATCCAAAATTATGTATTATATTAATGTCAATGACCTCTAGATGGTACAGTCTACATATGGACTCTGGCAACTGCAAATTTGAAGTTGCATAAGCAGCACGCAGCTCCAGATAACGAAGATGAATAAATGCTGCAGGGTCACATATCAAAGAACTCAAATCATCAAACATCATTTCCAGTTTTAATACACGAATGGCTCTGAACTCATCGAATTTGTCTCGAAATGCTTCACAAAAGTTTGAGTCATATCTACCAATCAACATAATTGTGCTCACATTCTTGGGTTGGAATGCACCAATTGCTTCAACAAATTCCTGTCTGAAAGATTCATTAGGTGCCATACTGCCATCTCCTTTTGGACGATACGCTGATTCTGTAACAACACTGACATGGCGAGCAAACTTTGGTGTTTCTCTAGACCGTAGAGCATCTATAGTAAAACATTCATCAGAAGAAACCATCTGTGCTAGATCGTGAATCAGATCATGCATGATGTAAGAAAGTCCTGTTGGTTCGTATTGAATAAACCCACAGTCCACGAGCTCATTGAAGTAATCACGTCCTACATCTTCTATTCTTTTGCTTTCTTTGGGACGCACAAAACCGTGTGCAATCCATATGTTCACCAGTTGTTCAGCGTTGAAATGGTAATTCTTAGGGAACAGTGAACAATATGAGAAGCACGGTTGAAGAAGGAAGGGAAGATGGTTGTTGCTAATCCTCAATGCCGGTATGATGTCTTCGTTGCTTTCTTGATATTTCCATTCAGTGCTGTCTAGAATTTTCCTCCAATGCTCAACATCAAGCTTTTTTCTTAGTAGTGTTCCAACAGTTTTAGCAGCCAAAGGATATCCCTTCAATTTCTCGGCTATCTGACGCCCAATATACACTAGCTTCAGTTGCTCTTTCCTGTTCCCAAATGCACATTCCTTGAATAAAGCCCAAAAATTCTCTTCCGTTAGACCGTCCAGCTTAATTTCATCCTTTGCGCCCGTCATTGCCGCAACAGAAAATTTCCTTGTGGTTACCAAAACCTTATTTCCCTTGACTTCAGCGCATCGAAGTGGAGCTAGGAATGTGTCCCATCGACTCAGGTCATGGTCTTCCCATATGTCATCCATAACAAGTAGTAACCTCTTCGACTTCACGCCATCCTGGACAAACTTTTGGAGCTTGGTCAAGTCCTCAATCCCCTCAAATCTATCACCATATAGGCATTCAAGCAAATCATGTGTAAGCTTAACCTCATCAAAAGTAACAGACACATAGATCCATAGACGCAGGATAAAATGTTGTGCAATGCTAGCATCGTTATACACCAAACGGGCTAAGGTGGTCTTGCCAACACCACCGTTTCCGACAATGGCGAAAACTGATATACCTTCATCCTTTGTTTCACTACACACAAGTGTGTTGACTATATGACTCTGCTCCTTGTCCCTCCCATAAATTCTGGGTTCAATAACAGCAGGAGTTGTCTCCCAGAAGTCTGTGTCTGGAGAGCCCATTCTGAGAGCAAGGGAGTCCAGCTCCTCGAGTTTAAGCGCCTTGCGTGCGTCACGATGCATCTCATTGAGCTGATTGACACTGTCCGATATCCTATATAAGATCTCATTCTTATCTAGCTTCATCCGTGGCACAACAGAATTTGCCTCGTCGGCGCCGTACATGACAAGCTGTAGTTTAGATGGATCTATGGCTGGTGATGGATCAACAGTACTAGTGCGGTTCTGCTGGAATAAATCATCAGTCTTGCTATCACGAATTTCTCCATGCTCCATTTGGTCCATAAGGCGGCTCACAGACTATCAGGTTCAGGTGAAATAAAAATATCAGAAACAAATCAGCTTAGAAGGAGCCTCTAGCTCCACTAAGGCTAAATGAATGAATGAATAAATATATATGGGAATCGGAATGGATCCAAGGATAATGATGGATCGACAATACTAGTGTGTTTCTGCTGAAATGAATCATCAGAATTCCTGCCATGGGATTTTCCTTGGTCCATTTGGTCCATAAGGTTGTTCATATACTACCAGAAGAAACAAAAATCTCAGAAACATATCAACTGAAGAAGGCTAAGCTATATACTAAGGCCAAATGAACGAGTGAGAAAAAAACGGGAATCGGAAACGTGGATGGACAACCTCGTCGGCCGCGCCGGCAGCTTCCGCCCGTTGTTCTTCCCGGATACGGTGGTAGTCCAGTTCGTCCAGCAGCGTGTCCGCCCGGAACACCTCGCGGCGGACCTCCTTGAGGAGGAACACATGGAGAGACCTGTTCTGCAGCTCGCCACCCGCCGCGGCAGCGTCGAGAGTCCGCCTGGCGCCGTCGAGGGCCGCCCTGAGCCCCTCAACCTCGCGGGCGATGCCGGCGCGGGCCGACCAAGCCTGCAGCGCGCAGGCGGCCGGGACGATGGCCTGCGCCGCCGTATCCATGTCCTCCACCGTGGGCTCGTGCGGTTGTTCAACAAGGAGAGGAGAAGACAGAGAACAAGGCGAAAATTAGTCCGTGATATCTCGTCTCGACCCAGATATCTCCGCCGTTTTGGCAGGATTGCTTTGGACGGATGCTGTTGTCTGTCTCTCTCTTCAGTTGTTAACAAATCTCACCCCGGCAAAACCAAGGGCTTCCACGTATGTACTGACCGAATCAAGTATCCAGGAGTGGATCTACTTGTGACATGGACTTTGAGGATAGATTAAACTGTAAATTGTACTCTTACCTCTTCTGTTCACAAATGTAAAACGTTTCCCAAATGATAAGTGCCACACGTGTGGCACGAAAACATCCGGTCGAAACGCTTTTCACACCGTTCGATTTACACAAAATTAATCTTGATATGATCTGGTGCCAGTCATCGTTTCAGAATAGTTTGGGCAGCGACCAAACCGAGCGAACGAAAAAACCTTATCCTCGTACTTGTTAATGCTCACCCAACCCACACAACCACACTCGATCCTGTTCCCCTCACCTTTCGTCCTCTCGCACAACGGCCGTCCCCTTGCACCCCGGCCAGATCCCCGTCCTCCGGCCGCCCAGCTCCGCCGTCCCAGCTGTTTCCTAGGGTGCCCCGCACCTCGGAGAACTCCGCGACATGAGGGCATTCAGCATTCGCCCCGTCGGGGCGACCTCTTCCTCTGGGCGGCCCGACCTTCTCCCCGGGGCGGCGTGATCTCTCCGAAATGAGAGGGCTAGAGACCGCCCGGCTCCCATCCCCATGCCGCGGCGACCACATCTACCCCCACGCCGGGGAGCTCGTCCCCTTCATGGACGCGTGCATCCACGAGCTCGCCGCTCTCGAGTGCATCCACACCGCCTCGGTCCTTCTCTGCCTCGCCGGACATGCACTAGTAGAAAAATCACTTTACGTGAGGCACATTAGTCCGGGTTTGTAAATGAATCGGCACTAATGGTACCATTAGTCCCGGTTCGAACGATTATGCAATAGTCCCGGTTCATTTGTGACCTATAGTCCCGGTTTGTGTCACAAACAGGGACTAAAGCGGTGGTGACAAGCTGGCGTCAGGCCGGGGCCCCACAAGCCCCCTTTACTCCCGGTTTGTGTCTAACCTATAGTCCCAGTTTGTGCCACAAATCGGGACGAAAGGGGTCTAACCTATAGTCCCGGTTGGAGACACAACCCCCTCTCCCCCATCGCCTTTTCAGTTTAAAAAAAAAACCCAAAAGAAAATGATAAAAACTTCAAAAGTTAAAATTCTTTGAGATGTAGTTATGTTGCTACATCTACTAGTTAGGTAAATTTAAAAACATAAGTTTCAACATGTTTTGCAAAAAGTGTGATGAAAAAGTAAAACGACTATATCTTTTGCATACGATGTCGAAAAAAAGTATAATATATCAAAATGTTCAGCACGAAAATCCGCATCCGATTTTTACCGCCGTAGGCCCTTTTGAAAACTTTTAGAATCCTCATGTTCTAAAAGGAAAAAAAGTTATGCTCAAATTTCAGTTTTTTTGAATTTTGGTTAAAATCTGGTCAAACTACTTATTCAAGAAATATTAGTGTTACTAAATAATTATTCAAGAATATTAGTGTTACTAAATAATTATTTCAGTTTTTTAAATTTTGCTCAAATCTGGTCAAACTACTTATTCAAGAAATATCAGTGTTACTAAATAATTATTGTTTTTTAGAATAATAGTTTCAAACTCAAACGGTGAAACGTGTGACTTCATGCTCAAGCTAAACTCCTGAGGGTTAATAGGATTGACAGCTTACTATTGTCAGAAAAACAACAAGTGCAGACTTGGAAATAAGGGGGAATAGAACTCGGAAGTTAAGCGTGCTCAGGCAGGATGGGTGACCGGCCGGGAAGTTAGACGATTTGGAATGAGTGATCGACACTTGAGCAGTTATGAGGGGTGCTTAGAGACTAAATCGTCAAATAATTCAGAAAATTGAAAACCGGAAAAAAAATTCATAATCAATTTTTTTTTGAAAAAATCAGAAAAAAACCTTTAGTCCCGGTTGGTGTTACCAAGCGGGACTAAAGGTCCCCCAGACCACGACGCTGGCTCGTGCCACTAAGGGGGGGGGGGGCTTTAGTCCCCACCCTTTAGTGCCGGTTCCAGAACCGGGACTAAAGGCCCATTTTCTACTAGTGGTGCCATCATCCTCGCCGAGAGACGATGGTCTGTCGTTTAGATGACCAAGAGACAAGGTTATCTCCGAGATAGACGCAGTAGCCAGACGTAGAGCATCGAGTATCAAGGCACCCAGCCCAATCAGCGTCAGAGTAGGCTGTAAGCACTATGGAGGAGGAACTCGAGAGGTGTAAGCTGAGGTCGAGGGTGCCCTTTATGTACCGGAGAATGCGCTTAACCAAGTGCATATGAGGCTCTCGGGGTGCATGCATGTATAAGCAGGCCTGCTGAACTGCGTGCGCGATGTCCGGTCGCGTAAGTGTCAAATATTGCAAACACCGGCGTAGCTCCGATACTCGGTGGGATCGGAGAGAAGAGGGCCATCCTAAGCCGAGAGCTTGCACTTGATGTCGATGGGAGTAGCGGAGGTGTTACAGTCAACCATGCCGGCACGGTGAAGTAACTCCAAGGCATACTATCGCTGAGAGAGGACCATGCCCGAGGAAGTCCGAGTAACAGAGATGCCAAGGAAGAATGACAGAGTACCGAGGTCTGTCATGGCGAACTTTGTGTGGAGCTGCTGTGTCAGGTGTCGGAGGAGCTGATCCGTCGATGCAGTGAGAACAATGTCGTCCACATACAATAAGAGGTAAGTGAGATCGGTGCCACGCCTGTAGATGAAGAGAGACACATCCGACTTGGAAGCGACAAAGCCAAGCCGATGTGCAAAGAGGGCAAACCGTTGGTACCAAGCTCGTGGGACTTGCTTAAGGCCGTAAAGAGACTTTTGCAGACGACACACGTAGTCCAGGAAGTGAGCGTCAACAAAGCTTGGAGGCTGCTGGTGCCAAAGCTCGGTGGAGGTGGTGGTGAGGATTCCGTGGGCGTGGTGGTCGACGACCGATGGCGGAACAGAATCTGTGTTGTCGGGGCTGTACACAACAAGCTGAAGTTTAGATGGATCCAAGGCTGATGATTGATCAACAATACTAGTGTGGTTTTTCTGAAATGAATTATCAGAATTGCTGTCATGAGATTATCCATGGTCCATTTGGTCCATAAGACTGTTCACAGTCTATCAGGTTCAGGAGAAATAAAAATATCAGAAACAAATCAGCTTAGAAGGAGCCTCTAGCTCCACTAAGGCTAAATGAATGAATGAATAAATAGAAATGGGAATTGGAAGCGTGGACAACCTTGTCGATAAGCTGAAGGTTAGATGGATCCAAGGATAATGATGGATCGACAATACTAGTGTGTTTCTGCTGAAATGAATCATCACATTAGTAGAAAAGGGGGCAAAGGTTCAGTCCGGGTAAGCCCATTAGTCCCGGTTCAGTTTAGAACCGGGGCCAATGGGTGCATTGGACCCGGTTCGTGAGCCCAGGGGGCCGCCCGGGCCATGTGGGCCATTGGTCCCGGTTCGTCTGGACCTATTGGTCCCGGTTGGTGGGACGAACCGGGACCAATGGGCCTCGCTCCTGGCCCACCATCATTGGTCCCGGTTGGTGGCATGAACCGGGACCAATAGGTCCCCTTTAGTCCCGGTTCATGCCACCAACCGGGACTAAATGGTTGGTCCTCGTTGCGATTCACAGTTTAGTCCCACCTCGCCAACCGAAGGGCGCCCACACTGCTTTATAAGCCCGTCCCTCTCTGCCTTGTTGAGCTCCTCTCAAAATGAAAATAGATGCCCCTATACAGGAAATTTGACCTAAATTCATAATGAATTTCTCTGAAATTCATAGAAATTGATTATGAATTTAGGTTGAATTTTCTCTATAGGCGCATCTATGTTCATTTTTTTAGTAAAGTTAATCACAAACTTGAGATTCACACAAATTTCGAAGAATTCTAATTTTAACTATTCTAATTTGGAAACTAATGGCACTAACAGAAAGTTTATAATTTTTGGTATCTCTGTGGAGAAAGATTGTAGATAGTAAATATAATACACAAAGTGTTTTCTAATTTGGAAAGTAATGGCATTAACACAAAGTTTATAATTTTTCTAAAACTAAAAGCATAAAGAATTAAAAAATAAAGCAAAAAACAAAAGAAAATAAATAATGCAGAAAACAAAACAAAAAAACTGGAAAAAATAGCAACAATAAGTATTTTGTTGTAAGTAGAAACAAAATAAAATAAATAAAGCAACAAAGAAAAAAAAAGGTGCCACCTACTTGGCCCCCACGGCCTGAATACGACTAGAAACCGTACCATGGGCCAGGATTCAGGCCCGCAGGAGGCCCAGTAGGCCCACAGTCACACCGCACACGGTTAGGCCCGAAAGCCTGCATTTGAGAGGAGCTCGAGAGGGAAGGCGCATCAACGCTTATAAACCACTCTCGAGCTCCCTCAGCTAGCGAGGTGGGACTAAATTTCAGGGTATAAACCTCTAGTATTGTTGAAACTCAAATTATATAAAATTTATGCAACTAAAATTATCAAAGTATTTTCTGTTCAAAACATTATAAGCAAAAAGAAACTTTAATAGCAAAAAGAATTATCATAAATATTTCTTTTGTTACAAACTAGTGATTCACATAAATTTCAAAGAATTCAAATTTAAACAATTCAAATTGAAAAATTAATGGCACTAACAGAAAGTTTATAATTTTTATTACCTAAAACCAAAAATAATAACTGAAAAACTAGTAAGTATTTTGCTGTAAGTAAAAAAACGAAAAACTGGATTTTTTTAAAAAATGCCGCCTACTGGGCCACCACAGCCTGCATACGACTAGAAGCCCGCTAGTTGGGCCAGGATGCAGGCCCACAGTAGGCCCAGTAGGACCATAGGCACGGAGAGTGGATTTAGGCCCGTAAGCCTGCAGTAGAGAGGAGCTCGAAGTGGTCGGCTCGGCAGGGCTTATAAACCACTCCGAGCCCCTCTCGGCTAGCGAGGTGGGACTAAACATCCCAACGCACCGCGACAGTTCCAGTACACGCCCTTTGGTCCCGGTTGGTGGCACCAACCGGGATGACAGGTGCCTTTGGTCCCGGTTCGTGGCACCAACCGGGACCAATGCCCCCCTTTAGTCCCGGCTGGTGGCACCAACCGGGACCAAAGGCTGCCGCTTCCCGCCCTTTGGGCTGCCGAAAAGTGGCCTTTTGTCCCGATTGGTGGCGCCAACCGGGACTAAAGGTGGCATTGGTCCCGGTTGTTGCCGCGAACCGGGACCAATGCCTCGTCTATATAACCAGGACTTGTGAATTTTTCGTTCTGTTCCTCATTCTCCCGCCGCGTCGCCGCCAAGCTGCCCGTCTGCCTCGCCGTCGCCGTCGTCGCCCTGCCTCCGACGCGCCGCCCCGACGCCGTCCTGCGCCGCCCCGCCCCGACGCCGTCCCGCGCCGCCCCGCCCCGACGCCGTCGCTGCCCCGCGCCGCCCCTGCCCCGACGTCGCCGGCCCTTCCTCCTCGTCGCCGTCGCCCCGCACCCTGTGAGCGCCGCCCCGATCCCCTCCTCCTCCTCCCTGTAATGGCAGCCGCCGCGCCGCCGCACCTAGGGCCGCCGCACCCAGGGCCGCCGCACTAGTTGTATTAATTTGGACGTGTAGTTAATTAATTTAGTTTTTGTAATTTAGTTGTATTAATTTAGATGTGTAGTTTAGATTTTTTTTGGTAATATTATTGTTGAATATGCAAATGTTTGTATGTTCATATGCAAAGAATATGTCAATTTTTCATAGATTTTTTATGATTTTTTTCTGTTGTAATTTTGTTCATAGAATTTTTATGATTTTTTTGTTCATAGAATTTTCTTTGTCAATTTATGTATATGTTCATATTGTGTAGGAATCTGAAAATTATATATGATCAAAGTCATTTATGTATATGTTCATATTTAGAAGAAAAAGAAGGAGAGAAAAAAGGAAAATAAGAAGAGGAAGAAGGAGAAGAAGAAGAATAAGAAGAAGAAGAGAGGAAGAAGGGGAGAAATAAATAAGAAGATGAAAAAGAAGAAAAAAAAGGAGAAGAAGAAGGAATAGAGAAGAAGAAGAATGAAGAAGAAGAATTATTCTTCTTCTTCTCCTCTATTCCTTCTTCTTCTCCTCTTTTTTTCTTTTTTTTCTTCGATCTCCTCCTCTATTCCTTTCTTCTTCTCTTCTTTTTTTCCTTCTTCTTCCTCTTCTTATTTTTGTTATCGGGTATGTCGTTGTCGATATACCCCCCTCCCCGATAACTTTTAGTAAGTACTACTTAGAAAGTGTTTAATGGAATTAGTTAGAAAAATAATAGAACTAGGTAAACTTGTTTATTTTTAGTAAGTACTACTTTGTTCTATTTATAGTAAGTGCTTAGTAGTTGAACTAGTTGATTTAATAAAACTGGTTTATTTTACTATAGAAGTAGTTTATTTTTAGCAAGAAAATTAATAGAACTAGTTTATTTTTTTAGTTAAAGCAATTATTCCCGCATCGACGTGGACGATGCCTATCCCGCATCCTCGTCGTCGAGTCGGCGGAGGACGACACCTGCTTGACCAGATGGGCCATCTCCATGACTGGGCTCCGCCGGGGTGGTACTGGGAGGCGCTACCTTCCGGGGGGCGTAGCTTGGTGAGGAGCTAGCCCTTCGTTGACCCGATCCTTGTTTGGTGGCAGTCGCGTGGGCCAGTGACGGTGTTGAGGCTTCCGGACACCGCGGAGGTGGTACGTCACCGTGTCAGCGAGGAGGACCAGCATGTGTATTAGTGATAATATTCGACGATGTACGGACACATGGAGATGATGTAGTTTTTCTTATAATTGAATGCATCCTAATTTGAATACTACTTTATTTTGTGATTTGATTTTTCCTATTGAATGCTCAAATAGGAGAGCACTATGCAAGGCATATGCATATGATTAGTTGAATAATAATGATCTAATTTAGTTTTTGTAGTACATATATATATATATAATTGTACATGTTTAATCTTTGAATTATGAACATAGGAAATGTCATCATCGGACGACGGAAGTCTCTCGGGGGAGTGCGACTGGTGCCACGACGATCGAGGTCTGTGCGACAGGCCTCACCTGGACGATGATCGGCGCTTCAGCATTAAGCTCGAGGAGACCTTCGAAGTTGAAACGGTACGCAACGACGACAAGTGTTTTTTTCATAATTAAGCATGACTTCAACTATTTCAACGTGTAATTTTCATCTTTTACAATTCGAGTATAGTTTATCCCATGCCATGCAAGACGCTATGTCTTGGAGAGGATGGATTTTGAAGACCATGAAAATTTTGAAATGAAGAAAATTCACCTAAGGACCCATCATGATGTGGATTTTGAAGTAAAGCTGTATAATGCTGAGAGCATGCATCGAAAGCAATCCTGCCAAAACGGCGGAAGTATCTAGGTCAGATATCATGAACTAATTTTCGCCTTGTTCTCTATCTTCTCCTCTCCTTGTTGAACAACCGCACGAGCCCACGGTGGCGGACATGGATACGGCGGCGCAGGCCATCGTCCCGGCCGCCTGCGCGCTGCAGGCTTGGTCGGCCGGCGCCGGCATCGCCCTTGAGGTGGAGGCGCTCACGGTGGCCCTCGATGGTGCCAGGCGGACGCTCGACGCCGCGGCGGCGGGCGGTGAGCTGCAGAACAGGTCTCTCCAGGGTTTCCTCAATGAGGTCCGCCGCGAGGTGTTCCGGGCCGACACGCTGCTGGACGAACTGGACTACCACCGCATCCGGGAAGAAGGACGGGCGGAGGCTGCCGGCGCCATCGACGAGGTTGTCCACGCTTCTGATTCCCCTTTTTCTCACTCATTCATTTAGCCTTAGTATATCGCTTAGCCTTCTTCAGTACATATGTTTCTGACATTTTTGTTTCATCTGTTAGTATATGAGAAACCTTATGGACCAAGCAAAATCCCATGGCAGCAATTCTGATCACTAGTAGAAAACGGGCCTATTGTCCCGGTTCATAAGGGCTTTTTGTCCCGGTTCTTGAACCGGGACTAATGGGTCGTTACTAATGCCCTGACCCTTTAGTCCCGGTTCAAACCAGAACCGGGACCGATGGGCCTCCATGTGGCCTGCGCGCTGAGCCCAGGCAGGAGGTCCTTTGGTCCCGGTTGGTGGAACCAACCGGGACCAATAGGCATCCACGCGTCAGCATTTCTGTGGCTAGGGTTTTTTTTGAAAGGGGCTTGTTTAGGGGTTTTGGGGGTTAATTTAGTTTGTTATTAGCTAGCTAATAGAAAGAAGTGTCCTCTCTTATATCTTCGTGCTTGGTTTATACCAACGCTATGCTATGCCTAAACATGGCTTAGATTGAAGTGAAGGCAACATATGTGGTGCATGTCGAAAGTAATACTAATTAATCCTAACTTGATCAAGTTTGGATTAGTACTACTTTCGACATGCACCACATGCATGTTGCCTTCACTTCAATCCAATCCATGTTCATTTCACCCACTGATATATAATAACTCTTCATGCTCACATCATGCATCATCATAATAATAAGTCCTACTAATCATCATGATAGAACTTCTACTCGTTATTAATAACAAGTCATATGATCATCATCCTCATAGTCATCGAACCAACCCTACTTAATTGTTCTTAGCACATGATCATCAGTATTAGGTAGGACCTAAATACCCTCTTTAAGGTAAAATAGCATAAAACAGTATAGACCCTGACTCTCCATTATGGAGAATGGAGATCATCCTGTCTCCAATTCTTGCGCTGCGCTTCCTTTTGCGTCCAAGAACCTCTTTACGAGTGTCCATACATTTTTTCCATTCTCTGATTTGCATGTCTCCACTTCTTTTAGAAATCCAGTATGGACAGTTGAGATTCGTAGGATGACCTGGATATATGTTCAAAACATCAAGGCGACCATGCTCATACATCAGATGAGGCACACAATCCTCTGGGATTATCTGTTGAAAAACATAGTAATAACTTCATAGTTAGCAATGAAGTACTAGTTTTTATATAGAAGTATGCAAAAGATGCACGTATGTCGTAATAGTAAAAAAATCTTACCAGGGTATCTCCATAGTAGTTACCGTAGTTCAACACGTGCACTAGTGGCACATATTGACCATAATGTTGAGGAGTTCGATTGTAGATATTGTAATTCTCAAGATCATTACAAAATCCAACCAGATGATTTTTCTCCTTGTAAGTTAACTCAGAGCCATCGGTGTAGTAAGTTCTATCTACCATTTTCTGCACATTCTTTGATACTTCAAAATAAGCTGTCAATGGAAATAAGCTGTCAACTATTTTGAAATGAACAATATAAATTAGTTAATAATTAACTATGTTTGAGAAACTCACATAGCGGTAGAACTGGAGGCGTATCAACAAGGACCCAAATGTCCATATTGTCTTGCTCGATTTCAGGATCACCAAGATCCATGGTGACAAGCATACGCTCATCAAAACCATACAATTTGCAAAATGCTTCCCAATTTTTGCAACCAAAATGGGTTACGCTGTTGTCCATCTCTCTCTTCAGTTGTTAACTAATCTCACCCCGGCAAAACCAAGGGCTTCCATGTATGTACTGACCGAATCAAGTATCCAGGAGTGGATCTACTTGTGACATGGACTTTGAGGATAGATTCAACTGTAAATTGTACTCTTACCTCTTCCGTTCATAAATGTAAAGCGTTTCCCAAATAATAAGTGCCACACGTTTGGCACGAAAACGTCCGGTCCAAACGCTTTTCACACCGTCCGATTTACACAAAACGAATCTTGATATGACCTGGTGCCAGTCATCGTTTCAGAATAGTTCGGGCAGCGACCAAACCGAGCGAATGAAAAAACCTTATCCTCACACTTGTCAATGCTCACCCAACCCACACAACCACACTCTGTCCTGTTCCCCTCACCTGTCGTCCTCTCGCACACGGCAGTCCCCTTGCACCCCGGCGAGATCCCCGTCCTCCGGTCGCCCAGCTCCACCATCGCAGCTGTTTCCCAGGGTGGCCCACACCTCGGAGAACTCCGCGACATGAGGGCATTCAGCACCCGCCCCGCCGGGGCGACCTCTTCCTCTAGGCGGCCCGACCTCTCCGGGGCAACGTGATCTCTCCGAAATGAGAGGGCTAGAGACCGCCGGGCTCCCATCCCCATGCCGCGGCGACCACATCTAACCCCACGCCGGGGAGCTCGTCCCCTTCGTGGATGCGCGGATCCACGAGCTCGCCGCTCTGCATCCACACCGCCTCGGTCCTTCCCCACCTCACCGGACATGCCATCATCCCCGCCGAGGTGAGTCACTTCCTCCCCCCCTTTGCCTACATGCTCGGACGTAGACGCTCACGTCACTCGAGGCCATGTCTGTCTGCCATGGACAACATTGGCCTACAACACTCGCACACACACAGGCAGCAGACCTCACGCGCGCTGGCTTAGTGTGCGATGCCCGCACCCCTCGCACACCTTGCCGGTGGCTCCCGTGGTTGTGTTGTGCGTCCACGAAGATATGAATTGTGCGTTAGAACTGCCATTAACTTGCTGTAAAAGTTGCCATGTGATTTCAGTTTACAAGGCAAGACAAGGAAAAAGTTCCCATGTGGTTTATTTTCTAATTGCCATGCCTATATGACAGAAACTGCCATCTCCCAGTTTTTTTTGAAAAATGGAAGTTGCCATGACAAGGTGCTTAACTATACAAAACTTGCCATGAGCAAACTGGACAAAAAAAATGTCGTGTTGTTTTAACTTGCAAGGATTGCATGGAAAAAAAGCTTGCTCACAGTTTTTTTTGTTGGTTCAGTAGATGCATCACATTGTATGGGGAAGTAGCTGATTTGTTTTCTAAATTTATCGTGAATTACGTGTCGTTTAATTGGATATACCATGGGGAATCCACTATGAATAGCATATTTGTGTATAGGTTCCATCTTTTTGTGTTTACTGAATAGTTGCCATGGCAATTTCTTTTCATACGTTTTGGCTACTAATTTCCTATACCATGGCAAATTGCTATTCAATTATCAGAGATTGTTTTTCGCCATGTCGAACTGGATTGTGTGTAAACATAAATTTGAAGCATAAATTTTTTGTTTTATTAAAAGTTGCCACTGATAGAACCCATTTGCTATGTTTTCTGATACACCATGGCATTTTGGTTTTTATCAAAAGTTGCCATGATAGCTTCTAATCTACATCAATTGACATGACAAATTTACAATCCTTTTATAGCTACCATATCTTTGTTTAGTAAATATCTACCATGACATTGTTTCAATAATGAATTTGCCATGTTTCTCCATAGACCATGGCAAATTTATATTTATTTTCAGAGATCATTTTTACCATGTCAATGTACCATGGCAAATATACCACATGAACCATGGGAACTTTTTCATAACAACCCATGGCAAAATTGTGCTTCACATAGACTGGAATTTTGTTTTTATACACACAATTGCCACGACCTGCATAGCTACTTCTGCCATTCTTTTCACATGGCATGGCAATTTTTTCTTTTTAAAGTTCCAAAAAATGCCATCAGATGGTATTGGAATTTTTTATTTTATGGTATGTTTTTGCCATGGCAAATTATGATGACAAAGCAAGTAATTATATTGAAAAACACTGTGAGAGTTGCCATGGGCAAATTATTGTTTTAAGGATAAGTTGCCATGGCATTTTATCCTTTCTATAATTTGCCATGGAAAATTATAAAATCAAAAAAATATAGCAATTTTTACTTTTCATTAGCCATGGCAATTTTTCCTATATTGACAAGGCAAATTTGCATATAACGCCCTGACAAATTCCTTGAACCTCTTCTTTTTCTTTTGTAAATATTATTTTTTATGTTTTCCATGTCAATTTTATCTATTTTTCTGAAGGAAATATGCCCTAGAGGCAATAATAAAGTTATTATTTATTTCCTTATATCATGATGACTTTTTATTATTCATGCTAGAATTGTATTAATCGGAAACATAATACTTGTGTGAATACATAGACAAACAAAGTGTCACTAGTATGCCTCTACTTGACTAGCTCGTTAATCGAAGATGGTTATGTTTCCTAACCATAAACAAAAGAGTTGTTATTTGATTAACGGGATCACATCATTAGGAGAATGATGTGATTGACATGACCCATTCCATTAGCTTAGCACCCGGTCGTTTAGTATGTTGCTATTGCTTTCTTCATGACTTATACATGTTCCTATGACTATGAGATTATGCAACTCCCGTTTGCCGGAGGAACACTTTGTGTGCTACCAAACGTCACAACGTAACTGGGTGATTATAAAGGAGCTCTACAGGTGTCTCCGAAGGTACATGTTGGGTTGGCGTATTTCGAGATTAGGATTTGTCACTCCGATTGTCGGAGAGGTATCTCTGGGCCCTCTCGGTAATGCACATCACTTAAGCCTTGCAAGCATTGCAACTAATGAGTTAGTTGCGGGATGATGTATTACAGAACGAGTAAAGAGACTTGTCAGTAACGAGATTGAACTAGGTATTTGGAATACCGACGATCGAATCTCGGGCAAGTAACATACCGATGACAAAGGGAACAACGTATGTTGTTATGCGGTCTGACCGATAAAGATCTTCGTAGAATATGTAGGAGCCAATATGGGCATCCAGGTCCCGCTGTTGGTTATTGACCGGAGACATGTCTCGGTCATGTCTACATTGTTCTCGAACCCGTAGGGTCCGCACGCTTAAGGTTACGATGACAGTTATATTATGAGTTTATGCATTTTGATGTACCGAAGGTTGTTCGGAGTCCTGGATGAGATCACGGACATGACGAGGAGTCTCGAAATGGTCGAGACATAAAGATTGATATATTGGAAGCCTATGTTTGGATATCGGAAGTGTTCCGGGTGAAATCAGGATTTTACCGGAGTACCGGGAGGTTACCGGAACCCCCCGGGGAGCTAGATGGGCCTTAATGGGCCTTGGTGGAAAAGAGAAGAGGCAGCCCATAGTGGGCCGCGCGCCCCTCCCCTCCCTTGGTCCGATTTGGACAAGGAGAGGGGGCCGGCCCCTCTCTCTCTTTTCCCCCCTCCGCGAGTCCTATTCCAACTAGGATTGGGGGGGGGGAATCCTACTCCCAGAGGGAGTAGGACTCTCCTGGCGCGCCCTATGTGGTCGGCCGGCCTCCCCCCTTTTTGGTCCTTTATATACTGAGGCAGAGGCACCCTAGAGACACACAAGTTGATCCACGTGATCTTATTCTTAGCCGTGTGCGGCGCCCCCTGCCACCATAGTCCTCGATAATATTGTAGCGGAGTTTAGGCGAAGCCCTGCTGCAGTAGTACATCAAGATCGTCACCACGCCGTCGTGCTGACGGAACTCTTCCCCGACACTTTGCTGGATCGGAGTCCGGGGATCGTCATCGAGCTGAACGTGTGCTAGAACTCGGAGGTGCCGTAGTTTCGGTGCTTGATCGGTCGGGCCGTGGAGACGTACGACTACATCAACCAAACGCTTCCGTTGTTGATCTACGAGGTACGTAGATCATACTCCCCCCTCGTTGCTATGCATCACCATGATCTTGCGTGTGCGTAGGAAATTTTTTGAAATTACTACGAAACCCAACAGTGGTATCAGAGCCTAGGTTTTATATGTTGATGTTATATGCACGAGTAGAACACAAGTGAGTTGTGGGCGATATATGTCATACTGCTTACCAGCATGTCATACTTTGGTTCGGCGGTATTGTTGGACGAAGCGGCCCGGACCGACATTACGCGTACGCTTACGCGAGACCGGTTCTCCCGACGTGCTTTGCACATAGGTGGCTTGCGGGTGACAGTTTCTCTAACTTTAGTTGAATCGAGTGTGGCTACGCTCGGTCCTTCCGAAGGTTAAAACAGCACCAACTTGACAAACTATCGTTGTGGTTTTGATGCGTAGGTAAGATTGGTTCTTGCTTAAGCCCGTAGCAGCCACGTAAAACTTGCAACAACAAAGTAGAGGACATCTAACTTGTTTTTGCAGGGCATGTTGTGATGTGATATGGTCAAGACATGATGCTAAGTTTTATTGTATGAGATGATCATGTTTTGTAACCGAGTTATCGGCAACTGGCAGGAGCCATATGGTTGTCGCTTTATTGTATGCAATGCAATCGCGCTGTAATGCTTTACTTTATCACTAAGCGGTAGCGATAGTCGTGGAAGCATAAGATTGGCGAGACGACAACGATGCTACGATGGAGATCAAGGTGTCGCGCCGGTGACGATGGTGATCATGACGGTGCTTCGGAGATGGAGATCACAAGCACAAGATGATGATGGCCATATCATATCACTTATATTGATTGCCTGTGATGTTTATCTTTTTATGCATCTTATCTTGCTTTGATTGACGGTAGCATTATAAGATGATCTCTCACTAAATTATCAAGAAGTGTTCTCCCTGAGTATGCACCGTTGCGAAAGTTCTTCATGCTGAGACACCACGTGATGATCGGGTGTGATAGGCTCTACGTTCAAATACAACGGGTGCAAAACAGTTGCACACGCGGAATACTCAGGTTATACTTGACGAGCCAAGCATATACAGATATGGCCTCGGAACACGGAGACCGAAAGGTCGAGCGTGAATCATATAGTAGATATGATCAACATAGCGATGTTCACCAATGAAACTACTCCATCTCACGTGATGATCGGACATGGTTTAGTTGATTTGGATCACGTAATCACTTAGAGGATTAGAGGGATGTCTATCTAAGTGGGAGTTCTTAAGTAATATGATTAAATTGAACTTAAATTTATCATGAACTTAGTCCTGGTAGTATTTTGCAAATTATGTTATAGATCAATAGCTCGCGTTGTTACTTCCCTGTGTTTATTTTGATATGTTCCTAGAGAAAATTGTGTTGAAAGATGTTAGTAGCAATGATGCGGATTGGATCCGTGATCTGAGGTTTATCCTCATTGCTGCACAGAAGAATTATGTCCTTGATGCACCGCTAGGTGACGGACCTATTGCAGGAGCAGATGCAGACGTTATGAACGTTTGGCTAGCTCAATATGATGACTACTTGATAGTTTAGTGCACCATGCTTAATGGCTTAGAATCGGTACTTCAAAGACGTTTTGAACGTCATGGACCATATGAGATGTTCCAGGAGTTGAAGTTAATATTTCAAGCAAATACCCGAGTTGAGAAATATGAAGTCTCCAACAAGTTCTATAGCTAAAAGATGGAGGAGAATCGCTCAACTAGTGAGCATGTGCCCAGATTGTCTGAGTACTACAATCGCTTGAATCAAGTGGGAGTTAATCTTCCAGATAAGATAGTGATTGACAGAATTCTCTAGTCACCATCACCAAGTTAGTAGAACTTCGTGATGAACTATGATATGCAAGGGATAACGGAAACGATTCCCAAGCTCTTCGTAATGCGGAAATTGACGAAGGTAGAAATCGAGAAAAACATCAAGTGTTGATGGTAGACAAGACCACTAGTTTCAAGAAAAGGGCAGAGGGAAGAAGGGGAACTTCAAGAAGAATAGCAAGCAAGTTGCTGCTCAAGTGAAGAAGCCCAAGTATGGTCCTAAGCCTGAGACTAAGTGTTTCTACTGCAAAGGGACTGGTCACTGGAAGCGGAACTACCCCAAGTGATTGGCAGATAAGAAGGATGGCAAAGTGAACATAAGTATATTTGATATACATGTTATTGATGTGTACTTTACTAGTGTTTATAGCAACCCCTCACTATTTGATACTAGTTCAGTTGCTAAGATTAGTAACTCGAAACGGGAGTTGCAGAATAAACAGAGACTAGTTAAGGGTGAAGTGATGATGTGTGTTAGAAGTGGTTCCAAGATTGATATGATCATCATCGCACACTCCCTATAAATTCGGGATTAGTGTTGAACCTAAAATAAGTGTTATTTGGTGTTTACGTTGAGCATGAATATGATTTGATCATGTTTATTGTAATACGGTTATTCATTTAAGTAAGAGAATAAATTGTTATTCTGTTTACATGAATAAAACCTTATATGGTTACACACCCAATGAAAATAGTTCGTTGGATCTCGATCGTATTGATACACATAATCATAATATTGAAACCAAAAGATGCAAAGTTAATAATGATAGTGCAACTTATTTGTAGCACTGCCGTTTAGGTCATATTGGTGTAAAGTGCATGAAGAAACTTCATGCTGATGGGATTTTGGAATCACTTGATTATGAATCACTTGGTGCTTGCGAACCATGCCTTATGGGCAAGATGACTAAAGACTCCGTTCTCTGGAACAATGGAGCGAGCAACTGACTTATTGGAAATAATACATACTGATGTATGCGATCCGATGAGTGTTGAAGCTCGCGGCGGGTATCGTTATTTTCTGACCTTCACATATGATTTGAGCAGATATGGGTATATCTGCTTGATGAAACATAAGTCTGAAACATTTGAAAAGTTCAAAGAATTTCAGAGTGAAGTGGAAAATCATCGTGACAAGAAAATAAAAGTTTCTACGATATGATCGCAGAGGTAAAATATTTGAGTTACGAGTTTGGTCTTCAATTAAAACAATGTGAAATAGTTTCACTACTCACGCCACCTGGAACACCATAGTGTAATGGTGTGTCCGAACGTCATAACCGTACTTTATTAGATATAGTGCGATCTATGATGTCTCTTACCGATCTACCACTATCCTTTTGGGGTTATGCATTAGAGACAACTGCATTCACGTTAAATAGGGCACCATCTAAGTCCGTTGAGATGACACAATCTGAACTGTGGTTTGGCAAGAAACCAAAGTTGTCGTTTCTTAAAGTTTGGGGTTGTGATGCTTATATGAAAAAGTTTCATCCTAATAAGCTCAAACCCAAATCGGAGAAATATGTCTTCATAGGATACCCAAAGGAGACTGTTGGGTACGCCTTCTATCACAAATCTGAAGGCAAGACTTTTGTTGCTAAATTCGGAGTTTTTCTAGAGAAGGAGTTTCTCTCGAAAGAAGTGAGTGGGAGGAAAGTAGAACTTGATGAGGTAACTGTACCTGCTCCCTTATTGGAAAGTAGTTCATCATAGAAATCTGTTCCTGTGACTACTACACCAATTAGTGAGGAAGCTAATGATGATGATCATGTAACTTCAGATCAAGTTACTACCAAATCTCGTAGGTAAACCAGAGTGAGATCCGCACCAGAGTGGTACGGTAATCCTGTTCTGGAAGTCATGTTACTAGACCATAACGAACTTGCGAACTATGAGGAAGCGATGATGAGCCCAGATTCCGCGAAATGGTTTGAGGCCATGAAATCTGAGATATGATCCATGTATGAGAACAAAGTATGGACTTTGGTTGACTTTCCCGATGATTGGCAAGCCATAGAAAATAAATGGATCTTCAAGAGGAAGACGGACGCTGATAGTAGTGTTACTATCTACAAAGCTAGAATTGTCGCAAAAGGTTTTCGACAAGTTCAAGGTGTTGACTACGATGAGATTTTCTCACTCGTATCTATGCTTAAGTCTGTCCGAATCATGTTAGCAATTGCCGCATTTTATGAAATCTGGCAAATGGATAAACAAAACTGCATTCCTTAATGGATTTACTAAATAAGAGTTGTATACGATGCAACTAGAAGGTTTTGTCGATCCTAAAGGTGTTAACTAAATATGCAAGCTCCAACGATCCATCTATGGACTGGTGCAAGAATCTCGGAGTTGGAATATACGCTTTGATAAGTTGATCAAAGCATATAGTTTTATACAGACTTGCGGTGAAGCCTGTATTTACAAGAAAGTGAGTGGGAGCACTACAACATTTCTGATAAGTATATGTGAATGACATATTGTTGATCGGAAATAATGTAGAATTATTCTGCAAAGCATAAAGGAGTGTTTGAAAGGAGTTTTTCAAAGAAAGACCTCGGTGAAGCTGCTTACATATTGAGTATCAGGATCTATAGAGATAGATCAAGACACTTGATAAGTTTTTTCAATGAGTACATACCTTGACAAGATTTTGAACTAGTTCAAAATGGAACAGTCAAAGAAAGAGTTCTTGCCTGTGTTACAAGGTGTGAAATTGAGTAAGACTCAAAGCCCGACCACGACAGAATATAGAAATAGAATGAAAGTCATTCCCTATGCCTCAGCCATAGGTTCTATAAAGTATGCCATGCTGTGTACCAGATCTATTGTATACCCTACACTGTGTTAAGCAAGGGAGTACAATAGTGATCTAAGAGTAGATCACTGGACAGTGGTCAAAATTATCCTTAGTGGAATAAGGAAATATTTCTCAATTATGGAGGTGACAAAAAGGTTCGTCGTAAAAAGTTACGTCGATGCAAGTTTTGACATAGATCTGGATG
This sequence comes from Triticum urartu, assembly GCF_056163025.1. Taxonomy (NCBI): domain Eukaryota; kingdom Viridiplantae; phylum Streptophyta; class Magnoliopsida; order Poales; family Poaceae; genus Triticum; species Triticum urartu. The sequence continues at coordinate 735,745,374 of NC_141879.1, forward strand.
ACTCTAAGTCTCGATCTAGATACATATTGAAAGTGGGAGCAATAAGCTAGAGTAGCTCCGTGCAGAGCATTGTTGACATAGAAATTCGCAAAATACTTACGGATCTGAATGTAACAGACCCATTGACTAAAATTATCTCACAAGCAAAACATGATCACACCTTAGTACTCTTTGGGTGTTAATCACATAGCGATGTGAACTAGATTACTGACTCTAGTAAACCCTTTGGGTGTTGATCACATATCGATGTGAACTATGGGTGTTAATCACATGTTGATGTGAACTATTGCTGTTAAATCACATGGCAATGTGAACTAGATTATTGACTCTAGTGCAAGTGGGAGACTGAAGGAAATATGCCCTAGAGGCAATAATAAAGTTATTATTTATTTCCTTATATCATGATGAATGTTTATTATTCATGCTAGAATTGTATTAATCGGAAACATAATACTTGTGTGAATACATAGACAAACAAAGTGTCACTAGTATGTCTCTACTTGACTAGCTCGTTAATCGAAGATGGTTATGTTTCCTAACCATAAACAAAAGAGTTGTTATTTGATTAACGGGATCACATCATTAGGAGAATGATGTGATTGACATGACCCATTCCATTAGCTTAGCACCCGATCGTTTAGTATGTTGCTATTGCTTTCTTCATGACTTATACATGTTCCTATGACTATGAGATTATGCAACTCCCGTTGCCGGAGGAACACTTTGTGTGCTACCAAACGTCACAACGTAACTGGGTGATTATAAAGGAGCTCTACAGGTGTCTCCGAAGGTACATGTTGGGTTGGCGTATTTCGAGATTAGGATTTGTCACTTCGATTGTCGGAGAGGTATCTCTGGGCCCTCTCGGTAATGCACATCACTTAAGCCTTGCAAGCATTGCAACTAATGAGTTAGTTGCGGGATGATGTATTACAGAACGAGTAAAGAGACTTGTCAGTAACGAGATTGAACTAGGTATTTGGAATACCGACGATCGAATCTCGGGCAAGTAACATACCGATGACAAAGGGAACAACGTATGTTGTTATGCGGTCTGACCGATAAAGATCTTCGTAGAATATGTAGGAGCCAATATGGGCATCCAGGTCCCGCTGTTGGTTATTGACCGGAGACATGTCTCGGTCATGTCTACATTGTTCTCGAACCCGTAGGGTCCGCACGCTTAAGGTTACGATGACAGTTATATTATGAGTTTATGCATTTTGATGTACCGAAGGTTGTTCGGAGTCCCGAATGAGATCACGGACATGACGAGGAGTCTCGAAATGGTCGAGACATAAAGATTGATATATTGGAAGCCTATGTTTGGATATCGGAAGTGTTCCGGGTGAAATCAGGATTTTACCGGAGTACCGGGAGGTTACCGGAACCCCCCGGGGAGCTAGATGGGCCTTAATGGGCCTTGGTGGAAAAGAGAAGAGGCAGCCCATAGTGGGCCGCGCGCCCCTCCCCTCCCTTGGTCCGATTTGGACAAGGAGAGGGGGCCGGCCCCTCTCTCTCTTTTCCCCCCTCTGCGAGTCCTATTCCAACTAGGATTGGGGGGGGGGGGAATCCTACTCCCAGAGGGAGTAGGACTCTCCTGGCGCGCCCTATGTGGCCGGCCGGCCTCCCCCCTTTTTGGTCCTTTATATACTGAGGCAGAGGCACCCTAGAGACACACAAGTTGATCCACGTGATCTTATTCTTAGCCGTGTGCAGCGCCCCCTGCCACCATAGTCCTCGATAATATTGTAGCGGAGTTTAGGCGAAGCCCTGCTGCAGTAGTACATCAAGATCGTCACCACGCCGTCGTGCTGATGGAACTTTTCCCCGACACTTTGCTGGATCGGAGTCCGGGGATCGTCATCGAGCTGAACGTGTGCTAGAACTCGGAGGTGCCGTAGTTTCGGTGCTTGATTGGTCGGGCCGTGGAGACGTACGACTACATCAACCAAACGCTTCCGTTGTCGATCTACGAGGTACATAGATCATAGTCCTCCCTCGTTGCTATGCATCACCATGATCTTGCGTGTGCGTAGGAAATTTTTTGAAATTACTACGAAACCCAACATTTTCCACATGGCAAATTTACCAATATGGACCATGGCAACATGGCAAATCTTCTGTTGAACGGGACCATGGCAAACTTAGTGTATCTTTCATGGCAACGGTGGTTTATGGAGCATGGCAAATTTTCATCCTTCTTTGCAACATGGTGAAATTTATTTGTGAACAGGACCATGGCAAACTTAGTGTACATATCATGGCAAATGTAGGTTATGGCGCATGGCAATTTCTAATATAATGGAGCATTGCAAATTTTCTTCCTTCTTTTGCAACATGGCAAGTTTTCTTTTTTGAACGGGACTATGGCAAAATTAGTGTGTGTATCATGGAAAATGTAATGTACGGAGCATGGCAATTTCCAATTATATGGACCATGGCAAATTTTCTTTCCCTTTTTTTACAACATTCGGGACCGTTGAAAATTTAATGTATGTATCATGGGAATTATATTGTATGGATCATGGAGTTTTGTGGTCCATGGATCATTATATATAGTGGATTTTCTAACAAAGTTGCCATGGCCCCATTGCAACATTTGTTTTACTCACGTTTCTCGGATAATATCATCGCAATTTTATTTGCACCATGGCAAATTAAGTTCAAGCATGGAAAATGTAGTTTATGGATCATGGAAAATTTCTACTTCTTTTGCAACATGGCCAAAGTTACTTTTATTTTTTACCATGGCAATGTAGCTCCTCCCCAGCCTAGACGCGAATAAGATGCCGAGCAGGAGGTCATCCTCCATGACGACAACAACACCGCTCAGGCTGGAGGCTGAGGCATCCGTGACACTGCTGGTCGGCAACGACGAGGTCGTGCGGTGTTGCCTCAGGAGACCGATTTGCCCTGTGTCATGCTCCGCTGACACTCGGCACCATTGTCCTGCAGCTAAGATCCCATTTCCCCAACATCATTGTGTACATTTTTTAATCTGTAATTTTAGTTTTTTGTCTTAGAATTGGTAGTGGAAATCTTTAGTTGCCATGGGCATTTCCAGTATCCATCGATTTTTGCAAGTTATGATATGTGCCCCCCATTTTTGCATTTTTGCAATTTTCTATGCGTAGGAAGAACATTTTTTTCCAAGACAAATTCTCACAGATTATCATCTCTACAATATAATCATTTCGTTTAGCAATCTTCTTACATTTGAGAGGTGTCATGGCAATTTTGATCCCACTTTTACCATGTTAAATTTTGGTCTATAGATTTGGGCTAGCATTTGTAGTTATAATCAGTTCTTGCCATGGAGCAAATCCATTTTATGCACCGATGGCTAGTTGATATGTGTCCCAAATGCAATTGTGCCATGTTCGTTGCTTAGGGGGAGTCAACCATTGTTTGCCATGGAAAATTTAGGCAAAAATACCACTTTTCTTTGCGGTAAGGCAAAAATACCTGTAACATCCCAAATTTTTCAATTTGGAATGTTATACATAGGTCATCCATGCATATCATGTTTTATTACATTTCCGTTCCGCAATCCTCGAAATCCTAAGCAACTCAAGGACTCACGGAGAGAGTTGGGGATTTCCCCGGTTTTCATATTTGATTTTATCAAATATGGGACGAGGATTTTGATTTTAATTATTTTTCTCTTTGAAAAATATTTCATATTAAATTAAATGAGAGGAGATAATATGACTTCTCCAAAAAAATTGAAATATTGGAGGAAAAATATTAAAACCATTTATTTGGTTTTATTCAGATTTTATTCTCCTTAGAAAAATTGCATGTTTTCAAAATTGCATTTTAGGGCCAAGAAAATGTTCATCCTGCTCTAAATATTTTATTTAGACGGTGAAAATTTGTTTTGGCATTTTTAGATTTTTATTTATTTTTCTAGGATTTTATTTACGTCGGTGAAATTATTTTAAAAAAAATTCCGCGCCCGACTGGGCCTAAGGCCCAGCCGAGCCAGGCCGGCCCGCAGCCGCCGCCGCCTCCCTGCGCGTGCATCGCCCCACCGCCGCTCAGACCCGGAGTCCGAGCCGGACTCCGCCTCGCCGCCGCTTGCCCCCTCCTCCAAGCAAGCCCCCCTCCTCATAAGCCGCCACCCCCGCCGCCCAAACCACGACCACCGCCGCCCGCAGCCCCGCCGCCGCAGCCGCCGCCGCCTGCCGCAGCCCCACCGCCACCGCCGCCGCCCGCCGTCGCCGCTTGCCGCCGCCGCCGCCAAGCGCCGCCGCCCGTGAGCCGCCGCCCCGCAGCCGCCTCGCCGGAGGTATCCGCCGGATCCGAGCCGCTGGTTTTTTTTAGAAAAATAAACCGTTCGGTTTATTTTACGAAACCCTAGATTCGTTTTTTTCGGTTCACCGGTTTTTTTCCGGTACTTCTAGTTAGCGGACGTTCGTCCGTACGTTCGTTTCAACGAACGGTTTTCGCCCGTTAGTTACAGCTAACGAACGCTCATTCGTTATCAGTTTTCTTTTTATCGGATTTATTCCGCGATTTTTCTGATCGTGATTTCTGATCAGATCTTAGTTTCTGTTTATCTTTTCGCTCGTTTATCGGAATTAGGCGATTCAAGCGCCTAGATCTTCGTCTTGAGATCCTCTTTCCATTTAACTAACTCAAATAAGTTTTTGCTACTGTAAAATTTTGACCTAGGTTCAGATTAGTAAACGAAGCTTCTTTCTTTCGCCGTTTGAGTTTCGTTGCTCCGTTTGATTTGATTCTTCTTGCGAACCGGAGTTATTAAGTTGAACTTTTTGGTCAAACTCTTTTATTTGAGTTTTGCTTGTGCATCCTTGCTTGTTACTTATGTATGCTATTGTTTGCTTGCGATAGAATTCCCGGAGTGCGAAGCGTGTTACTACGAGTCTCTAGGATTCGCGGATCGTCAGCAAGGCAAGAAACACATTGATCATACTCTTTCCATACCCAGTTTTATGCATTAGTTTCAATCCTCAAACATTGCATGATTAGGATGTCATTAACTTGTGGGTTGGGAAGTAGTTGATGAGGTAGAACTATTGTCCTGTTATATTCTTACCCTTGGGAGTTACTTCTACGCTTGCTTATATTACTATGCTATGCTATGCTCGTAGACGTGGTTCGGGTTTGAGTGAAATCCATGACAAATGTGAGATTGTTAATTAATGGTTCAACTTAAGGTGGCAACTTAAATTAACATCTGGGTGGATTGAGGCACCTGGGGAACCTAGTGTTGTCTGTTTTTTTGGAAATCCCGGGTTACCCGTGTGATCTTCCTATGGACCGCCACCCAGACTCAAAGGGAACTGAGATGATTCATGCTAGAAACTTCCGTGTGCAGCCACAAGCTATTATGGGCTCTAGCATAGTTGAGTAAGTTACGTGAAGCTCTTGAAGAGGTAGATCAGCAGGTAGTGGGTTTTGTAGGTTTGGTATGGTCTACTCGGAGTAGAGAGTTAATGTTTCTGAAAGACTGTGTCTCGGTCATCCGTTTCTCAAACACCATGTAGTGCAAGAAATCCAACGGAGGCGATCGAGTCTTGTGGGGAAAAGTGCGCAAACCTCTGCAAAGTGTACAATCTAATCATGGTTAGCCGTGTCCCCGGTTATGGACAAATCTTGAGTATCCAGTACTTGGGTTATCACATGTATCTCATCACCTTTAATTAATATTGTTGGGTTGTTAATCACTTTAATTGGGATTGAGTTGGGGGTACCTTCTCAATGTTGTTCAACCACCATGATAGTTAAATTAAAATCTATTCCTTTGTTGTAGGGAAAAATTGGCTTTTCGCAAAAACTATAACCATACAGCCTTCCACCAGCCAAATATTCATGTAGTGATAGCATTATTCTATTTATGCTCTACTGTGTTATATTGCCAGCATATTCCATGTGCTGACCCATTTTCGGGCTGCAACGTATTATGTTGCAGACTTTTCAAACAAGGAGTAAGGTTCGTTAGGTCGTTGCCATGCAGCTCAGTTATGTCGTTGGAGTTGATGGGCTCACTTTATCTTCCAAGCCTTCAGCTGTTATCGTATTAGATGGCCTTAAGCCATATTATTGTAATGAGTTCTCTTCTGAGACATTCGATGTAATAAGTGTGTGATTGCTACTCTGTTATAAATCCTTCGAGTACTGTGTGTGTCAGCATTACCGGTCCAGGGATGACACTGAAGGACATAGACTTGACCATCTGAGGTCGGGTCGCTACAAGATGGTATCAGAGCACACGCTGAGTGTAGGACACGACCACTAAGATAAACCATAGGTCACACTTCTCTACTCATTTCTGACTCCTCTCCATTTTCTACTCTTTAGGATGGCGGAGATGAAGAACAAGTTTGCACAACTGGATGAGGACACACCTTTTGAACGCCACTTGAAGGAAGTCACTAGATACTTGAATATTGGAGTACCAAGCTTCACCGGGACATACAACGCCACTTTACCTGAAGAGGAGAGCTGGATGATTCAAGTACAAGTTCCAGGAAGGACGTTCGCGCCAACCTCTAAACCCATAGAATTTTCTTTTGAAGCACCCACCTGGAGTCTAGGCAAGAGCATGGCAGCCCACATTACCATGGGACGCATTGGAGAAGTATACAACAGGGAACTCTAGGACACTATCTACCAAATATGTGGGCGCCGAGACGAGCAATGGGAAGTAATCAGCACCAGGAACGATAGATCCATTGCAGCTTTCATCCAGGAGTTAAACCAGCACATTCGACGTTAGGAGAACCAGATGTGCGCGGACATGATAGACTTCAATAAGGAAAAGACTAGAATCATCGAGCTGGAGGAAGAACTCAAGTTTACATGCGATGGATATGAGGAGGAAATCAAGACACTGCTGGAGAAGAATGACGACCTGATTAAGAAGATCGGAGTATTCATGGGAGGACCAGCACCGGGAGAAGAAGACAATGATCTCACTTGCCCGGACAACTACATCATCATCGACGACACCGATTCCGATCCCAGTGATGATGACTTTGAAGACGAAGCTGGAGCAGATATCATGGAGTCTTCCACCGATCAAAATTTCTATATGACCACCAAATATTAGTAGTATTCCCCATGTATTTAGCAGTAGTTGAGCATAATTGCAATAGTTCTAGACCGTTTGTGTGCCCTTGCTTGATTGATTGAGTGAAATGATTGTGTTTGTCTCATGTGCATATGGGTAGTGCTTTCTCATTAGACCCCATTTTTCTATTCTGATCTCTTCCATCTAAACCCATCAGATGCCTCCGAGATGTGACACCGGTTTTGCTTTCCCACCAGAGCTCACCCAGTTGATCCAGCAGCAGAAGGCCTTGATGCAATTGCTAGATCAGAACCAGGGCAACAACAACAACAACCCGCCGTCAGTGGACAACCTAGCCCGTTTTCTAAGGTTACAGCCGCCGGTGTTTTCCAGTAGCACCGAGCCAATAGTTGCTGATGATTGGCTACGCCGTATTGGAAGGGAGTTGACCATCGCAGGTTGCACAGATGCTGAGAGGGTGCGCTTTGCCACACATCAATTGGATGGACCAGCAGCCTCATGGTGGGAGAATTACACAACTACTTTTCCTATAGCCAATGTCACTTGGGACCAATTTCAGCAAGCTTTCCGCACGGCCCATGTCTCAACTGGAGCTATGCAGATGAAGAAGCAGGAGTTCCGCAACTTACGCCAAGGGAACCGTACTGTGGCTCATACATGGATGATTTTAGCAAGTTATCACGCTATGCCCCTGATGATGTGGCCACAGATGCCACGAAGCAGGAGAAGTTTATGGAAGGGCTGAATGATGAGATGAGCATTCAGTTGATGGTAGCAACCTTCAACAACTACCAGGAGTTGGTAGATAAGGCTCTGATGATTGAAGGGAAGCAGCAGCAGATTGAGAGCCGCAAGAGGAAGTATGGACAAGGGAAGTATAACTCAGGAGCTCAGCAGAAGCCTCGCCTAACCCCGAACTCGGGAGGACTTGTTCATAACCATGGAGGTCACAACCATACTGGAGGAGGATCACATAACCACAACGGTTCTAAGAATTGGAATGGGAACGGAGCTAACAACAATCAGAACCGCTCCAACCCATCCACACCCGCCAAAAGAGATCTAAGTCAAGTTACTTGCTTTAAGTGCGGGAAGACAGGGCACTATGCCAATGATTGCCCAGAAGGAAGGAATGGAAACGGAAATGGGAGCGTTGGAAAGAAGCCTAATCCATTCAACAAGGGACAAGTGAACCACGTTAACGTGGAGGAGGTTGAAGAGCAGCCGGATGTGGTAATAGGTAAGTTTTTGGTTAAGTCATTTACCGCTCTTGTTCTTTTCGATACTGGTGCATTGCATTCATACATATCAAGGGGATTTGTGGATAAGTTTAAACTACCAACCCAAACCCTTAGGGCACCTCTCTTAGTAAGTTCACCTGGAGCAGAATACATGGCTAGCCGATGGTGCGACCAGATACCCTTAACCATTGGCACACATGTGTTTCCGTCCGACCTAATTATCTTGGAGTCACAAGGATTGGATGTGATATTAGGTATGGATTGGATGTCAAAGTTTGGAGGAAGTATTGACTGTGCTAGTAAGTCGATTTATCTTACCACCCCGGAGGGGAAAAGGATTAAGTATGTATCTAGGCATGTGCCTAGGAGGAGCCAAGTGAATGCCCTCACGGGAGTTGTTCAGGAGGAAGTGCCTGTAGTGAAGGATTATCCGGATGTTTTTCCAGAGGAGTTACCAGGCATGCCACCAGATAGAGACATTGAGTTTTTAATAGAGCTGTTGCCAGGAACATGACCAATATCCAAGAGACCCTCACTACTAGGGAAAACCCTAGCAGCAGCGCGGGTTTTAGACCTATCAGTAGCGCGGGGTTATGCGCTACTGATAAGGCGCTACAGCTAACGAATAGCAGTAGCGTGCCTCCACCCACGCTACTGCTAAATCGACTTAGTAGTAGCGAGTTCCAGGAGGAGCGCTACTGGTAACTAGTAGTAGCGCTTCTCCCTGCCCGCGCTGCTACTATTATTTCGTATTTTATTTCTTTTTTATTTCATGTTGTATTCGTACACCTTTACACAAGTTTTCAGCGTAAAGAACCGTGTGGACTAGTTTCAAGTGGATGGACATCCACTTGAAACTAATCCCCGGTTCTTTCACCCAATGATATAATAAATATCATCATCATCATATCATTAACAACTTATCATCATAATACATCATTGTCATATAACACCTCCTCAAAATCATCATTTTCATCAATGAGACATCACATGGCAAATTGGTCACTAGTCGTAATCACAAGTACTCCTCACATCATCAACTCTAACACATTGTATCACATAATAAACATATTGTACCTCATAGGACCTACTACATTCTCTTAGGACCTACTATATTCTCTAGGGTAAAATAGCAAAAAACAAGATAGCCCCTGACTCTCCATTATGGAGAATGGAGATTATCCTGTCTCCAATTCTTGCCTTTCGCTTAATGTTACTTCCAAGAACCTCCTTGCGAATGTCCAAGCATTTTTTCCATTCTTTGATTAGCATGTGTTCACCGCTTTTAGAAATCCGATATGCACAGGTGAGCTCCTTAGATTCACCTGGCTGTATGTTCATAACTACAAGGCGACCATTCTAATACATTAGATGAGGCACACAATCCATCGGGATTTTATGTTGAAAAACATAGTAATAACTTCGTAGTTAGCAATGATGTACTAGTTTTAGAAGTATGCAAAAGATGCACGGATGCCGTAATAGTAAAAAATCTTACCAGGGTATCTCCATTGAAGTTACCGCGGTTCAACACGTGCACTAGTGGCACGTATTCACCATAATTTGGAGGAGTTCGATAATAGGTATTGTAATTCTCAAGAAAAGTACAATAAGCAATCAGATGACTTTTCTCCTTATAAGTTAATTCGGAGCCATTAGTGTAGTGGGTTTTGTCTACCATCTTCTACACATTCTTTGAAGATTCAAAATAAGCTGTCAATGGAAATAAGCTGTCAACTATTTTGAAATAAACAATATAAATTAGTTAATAACTATGTTTGAGAAACTCACATTGCGGTAGAATCGGAAGCGTATCAACAAGGACTCAAATGTCCATATTGTCTTGCTCGATGTCAGGATTACAAGATCCATGGTGACAATCATACCCTCATAAAAACCATACATTTTGCAAAGTGCTTCCCAATTTTGGCAACCAAAATGGGTTACGCTCTGAGAATTGTACAGATTTACTTCAAAATCGATATCATGATGGGTCCTTAGGTGTATTTTCTTTGTTTCATAATTTTCATGGTCTTCAAAACCCATCCTCTCCAAGACATAGCGTCGTGCATGGCATGGGATAAGCTAGTCGAATTGTAAAAGATGAAAATTAGACATTGAAATAGTTGAAGTCATGCTTAATTACGAAAAAAAACACTTGTCGTTGTTGCGTACCGTTTCAACATCGAAGGTCTCCTCGAGCTTAATGCTGAAGCGCCGATCTTCATCCAGCTCAACGAACCTGTCGCACATACCTCGCTCATCGTGGCGCCAGCTGCACTCCCCCGGGAGACTGTCGTCGTCCGAGTACGACATTTCCTACGTTCATATATAATTCAAAGATTAAACTTGTACATATTCTAGCACAAGTCATGCCAGAATTCACGAAAAAATCCGGCATGACCTTTGCTAAAAAAGGACATATCGAGCGCCTGAAATTTGCCGGAACGGAAATTAATCAACACTCCGGCAAAACATAGGCCACTCGGAGGTGTAACCAAAACATGAAATAATTGCTTAAACTAAAAAATAACAACAAATATGGCATGTTCAACTAGTTCTATTAATTCAACTAGTTCTTACTAAATATAAACTTAGTATAAAAACAAAAAAACTAGTTCTTTCTAAAAATGAAGTAGTTCAACTAGTTATTAATTTACTTACTATACTAGTTCAACTAAAACTTAACTAGTTCAGCTAAAACTAAACTAGTTCTATTAATTCAACTCATTCTTACTAAATATAAACTTAATATAAATAGAAAGAAACTAGCACATCTACTACTACTAATTAACATCTAACTACTACATCTACTACTGCTAATTATACAACTAGTTTACCATCACTACTAGTAATTAATATCCACTACTTCTAAAAATCATTATCTATGAACCCTAAATTAACATCTATTACTACTAAAATCTTCTACTAACTAAGCAAAGAGAGAGGGGGTGGGGGAGGGGTGGGGGGCTTACAGAGGGAGAGACGGTGGCGGGGAGGTGCTCGGCGACGGAGGGGCGGCGAGGGCGGGCTCGGTATCGGGAGGCGGCAGTCCTGGGCGGCGGGCTCGGTCGAGGGCGCGGGCTCGGTCGAGGGCGGCGGCGGTGAGGTCGAGGGCGGCGACAGTGTGGTCGAGAGCGGCGGCGGTGAGGTTGAGGGCAGGCGACAGCGGCGGTGGTGAGGGCAGGCGCGCTCGGGCTCGGGCGGCGGCGATAGGAGTAGGGGAACAGGCCGGGGGGGGGGGGGAAGGAGGACTTAGCGAAATTTTGATTCGGGGGGTGGTTAACTCGAACTAGCAGTAGCGCTCATATGGAAAACGCGCTATAGCTAACTTATCTATAGCGTGTTTTAGAGAAAACCGCTACTACTAATGGAAGCAGTTATTTCTTTTGTTTATCCCAAAAAAACGCTATAAGTCTAAGCAATGTAAAAACATCAAAAATATACATTGGTCATCATTGATCTTTTTGTGTATAATCTAAATAGTCAACATGAATCCTCACTGTACCTGTATAGGTACAGGCGAGGATTCATATTGCAACCACAAATCATACACATATAGTTCAATGAAGAGCAAGTGCTCGAGATAGGTTGAGAAGCAACATATTTAAGGTGGTAAACACCTTGTTTGCTTAGTAGTATGGGACTAAACTTAATTAGTTGCGGTGATACTTAGCAGTAGCGAGTTTTGAGGAAAACCGCTGCTACTAAGTTCTTTAGCAGTAGCGCGTCCACGGGAAGGGCGCTACTACTATATCTAGCCTGGAGGCAACACCGTGGCAATTATAGTAGTAGCGCTCTTTTCACCTAGAGCGCTTCTGCTACTCAGTCATTAGTAGCGCTCTTTCCTGAAGCTCGCTACTGCTAATTAGCAGTAGCGCCTGTTTTTAGACCGCGCTGCTGCTAAGATTCTATGTATAAGGTTTTCCCTAGTAGTGCCTATCGGATGCCCGTGAATGATCTGGAGGAAATTAAGAAACAGATCAAGGACTTATTGGAGAAAGGATACATCCGAGGAAGTTCATCACCTTGGGGAGCCCCTGTGCTTTTGGTTGAGAAGAAGGATAAATCCCTAAGGATGGTTGTTGATTATCGAGCCTTGAATGAAGTTACGATTAAGAAGAAGTACCCACTGCTGATGATCAACGAGAAACTCAGGAACATTTGCGCTTAGTTCCCGAGAAACTTAGGGAACACCAATTGTATGCTAAGTTTAGCAAATGCGAGTTTTGGTTGAAGGAAGTCGGGTTCCTTGGACATGTTATATCAGGAGAAGGTATAGCAGTAGACCCCAGCAAGGTTCAGTCAGTCACTGAATGGTTGGCACCCACCTCAGTTAGCGAGATCCGCAGCTTTCTTGGACTCGCAGGATACTACTGGAGATTCATTTAGAACTTTTCCAAGATTGCGAAGCCAATGACTGAACTGTTAAAGAAGGATACTAAGTTTAAATGGACAGAAGATTGTGAGGCAAGTTTCCAGGAGTTGAAGAAACATTTGACTACAACCCCAGTGCTAACACTGCCGGATATACATAAGGAGTTCCAAGTGTATTGCGATGCCTCTCGTTTAGGACTTGGATGTGTGCTTATGCAGGACGGAAGAGTTGTTTCGTATGCCTCACGACAACTAAAACCTCATGAGTTGAACTATGCCACGCATGATTTGGAGCTAGCAGCCATAGTGCATGCATTGAAGACTTGGAGACATTACCTTATTGGAAACCGTTGTGATGTGTACACGGATCATAAGAGTTTGAAGTACATCTTCACCCAGAAGGAGCTGAACCTTAGAGAGGAGATGGTTGGAGCTTACAAAGGATTATGACATGAAGCTACACTATCATCCAGGAAAGGCCAATGTCGTAGCAGACGCCTTGAGCCGGAAGATTTATGCTAATATCCTTGAAAGTAAAGGACTGCCGAAGGAGTTAGCAGAGGATATCATGGAACTTCGATTAGAGATTGTTTTTAGAGGATTTGTTGCGATGATGGAGGTCCGGTCTACATTGCTGGACAAGATTCGGGAAGCTCAGAGGGATGACAAAGAGATTGCCGAGATCAAGGAGAAGATGGGCAAAGGAAAGGCCAAAGGTTTTCGTGAGCATGAGCACGATACCTTATGGTTTGAGGATCGAATTTATGTGCCCAATAACCAGGAGATCAGGAAGTTAATACTTCAAGAGGCTCATGACTCACCATACTCGATACACCCCGGAAACACCAGATGTATTTCGATTTGAAGGAACGTTTCTGGTGGACCGGTATGAAGAAGGATATTGCCGAATATGTAGCCATATGTGATGTATGCCAGAGAGTGAAGGCAGAGCATCAGAAGCCAGCAGGACTGTTACAGCCTATGCCGATACCCGAATGGAAGTGGGATAAACTTGGCATGGACTTTATCACCGGATTGCCCAGGACTAAAGCAGGATATGATTCCATATGGGTAGTAGTGGATCACTTAACCAAGTGGCTCACTTCATCCCAGTGAAAACCACTTATACAAGTGCGAAGTTGGCCAAGATTTATATGTCCAGGATCGTATGTCTGCATGGAGTTCCGAGGACCATCGTATCAGATCGGGGAACACAGTTCACTTCAAAGTTTTGGCATCATTTACACCAGACATTGGGAACAAGATTGGAGTTCAGTACAGCGTTTCACCCGCAGACGGATGGACAGATCGAGAGAGTCAACCAAATTTTGGAGGACATGCTGAGAGCCTGTGCGCTAGATTATGGATCTAGTTGGGATGACAATTTGCCTTATGCAGAGTTCTCATACAATAATAGCTACTAAGCCAGTTTCAAGATGGCACCGTTTGAAGCCCTGTATGGACGCAGGTGCAGAACACCGTTGATGTGGGATGAGGTAGGAGACCGACAGTTGTTTGGACCAGACTTGATCAAGGAGTCTGAGGAGAAAGTTAAACTGATACACTAGTAGAAAACGGGCCTCTTGTCCCGGTTCATAAGGGATTTTTGTCCCGGTTCCTGAACCGGGACTAAAGGGTTGTTACTAATGCCCTGACCCTTTAGTCCCGGTTCTAACCAGAACTGGGACAGATGGGCCTCCACGTGGCCTGCGCGCTGAGCCCAGGCAGGAGGGCCTTTGGTCCCGGTTCGTGGCACCAACCGGGACCAATAGGCCTCCACGCGTCAGCATTTCTGTGGCTGGGGTTTTTGTTTTTTTTGAAAGGGGGGGGGGGTTGGGGATTTTGGGGGGTTAATTTAGGTATTTCATATATTGTGTTAGATAGCTAATTAATAGAGAGAAGTGTCCTCTCTTATGTCCGTGCTTGGTCGACGCTACGTATACTATACATACGTATAGAGAGGACTAGACACGCTAGCTAGCTAGTAAGCAAATGAAGGAAACAGAAGATCGTCATGAACATATATGCATACAGAGAGAAGTGATATCGACCACCTCTCCTTCTCCGAGAGATTGGTCGAACAACAAGTTCTCGTATATCTATCGTCCGACACTACCGGCTACATATATACAATAATTATCTCTTACAAATATAATCTCCTACATTATGGGCGCATGGTCCACATAGTATTCTCCGTCTTCAGCGATCACGTGGTCAAGAAAGAATGCCGCCAATTCCTCTTGAATTGCTCGCATGCGATCTGGTGCTAGGAGTTCATTCCGCATCCGAAACATCTAATTTGAAGAAGGGGGTCAATACATATATATATATATATATATATATATAAATGAATGAAACTCAACACAAATGATGGTAATAAAATAAAATTGTGAATATTTTTATTTACGCACTTCATATTGTTCGTCAGTGTACCCGCCCCGCTCACAGGTCGTGTGGCGGATGGACTCACAGACGTAGTATCCACAGAAATCATTACCTTGTTCCTGCCACAACCACTTTACAAGAAATAGAGGTCAATCAAACTGATAAGCAAGAATGCCAAATGGTATTGATGAAACTAGCGCTTGAATCACTAGGAGATGCGCGGAACATGCTACTATAGTACTTACTTTCGGGTGTCTAATTTGCAGCTCCTTCGGCAGTCCCGGAGCTTTTTTTGGTGAATTTTCTCCAAACCCTGCCGGACAAAGAAAACAATTAGTTGATATCAGGAAATGAACAAAGTTGCTGATATGGTGGATAATGATCGATTTAACTTACTTCTTGAGGATTTCAGTCATGTCCGCATACTCCTGGGGATCTTTTCGTCTAGAGTCCAAGATAGTTACTACTCCCTTCTCAAGAATAATCTCTAGGAGAATATAGTGGTACCTGCGCACGCATGCATAACTCATCAATTACATTACTATAACCTGGACTAATATATAAGGGAAACCAAATATGCACAAGACAGTAACACTCACTTGAAGTTGTAAGGAAAGAGTATTATATCATTGTGTTCATTTATTTTGAATGATCGTAGCAAGTTGGCCTCGGTTTCTTCGGGCCTTTTGTCAACCTCAGTTGCATCTATGAGATATGTGTTAACGAACCCAATATCACCGATTTGTCTTTTCTTCAATTCGGCGATCTTCAATCTGCATAATATAGTGAGGATAATTATAAATACATGCAATGAAAGAGCTGAGCTATATAGAGAGACTTAATGACAGAAGTAGTAGTACTTACAGACAGTAGCAGGTGACTGTTGTTTTATCGAGGGCCAATTGATTGAAAAACTGATAGAACTCCTCAAATGGAATAGGCAACAGTTCAATTCCAACAAGGTCATGCTCCAGTTTAATTCTCGCATACAAAGTACTCCTCCCCCCAGACTCTCTGCAGATTTTCAAGTACCAATCATGCAATCTTCGCATCATCATTGATAGAGATTTTTCATCTTTGACGAGAGGCTTCCCGTACTCGTATCTGTGTATCTGCACATCCATGGGATCATAATGTACATCGTCGGGCAGGTAATCGTCAAGATTGCTATAACCGGGCACCATCCTCGGATCGACGATGTCGCTAGGCACCTTGAGCGGGGGGCATGATTGCTTCGCTTGTTCGCCGAGCTGGGCAATTTGTTTCCCAGCTGCTCGTCGTTCTTTCAGCCTTTGATCACCGACTGTACTTCCCGACCGCTCTGCTTCGGCCCATGTCTTTGCAATAATGCGCTCATAGTTGCCTTTCGGCGGAGACATGGGTGGTTTTGCCAGGGCAGTCAGAGTGCGCTTCACTTTCACCGAATCTACCTTCTCCTCCGGAGGTGGATGTCTCTTTGCTTTCAACCCTTGAAACCATTCATCCACCTCGGTTCGCGCGATCCTCGCGTTCTCCTCCGGGGTCCTCTCGTATGGTAACTTCTCTGGAGTCTTGAGAGAAGGACCGAATCTGTATGTCCTCCCGCCTCTGGCTGTACTGCTAGACGCCGGCCGAAAAGATGGAGCAGCCATCTTCTTTACTTGCTTACAAGGCGGAGGAGAAGGACTATGACGCGCCGGAGCAGCTGCCGGAGCGGCGGCGGGTCTCTTTCGCCCTTGCTGACGAGGCGGAGAAGGAGGAGGCTAGCTGCTCGGGCGCGCCGGCGCAGGCGGAGAAGGAGGCGGAGTGCCGCCACG
This sequence comes from Triticum urartu, assembly GCF_056163025.1. NCBI lineage: Eukaryota > Viridiplantae > Streptophyta > Magnoliopsida > Poales > Poaceae > Triticum > Triticum urartu. Next base: position 735,762,236 of record NC_141879.1, read on the forward strand.
CGCCGGCGAAGGAGCCGGCCGAGGGCCCTGATCGTCACTCACCGGAGGAGGAGGCGGTGGAGGAGGCGGAGTGCCCTGACTCGCCGGAGGAGGAGGAGGAGGCGGAGGCGTCCAGTTCGGAAGGTTGATGAGCTCCTTCCGCCATAGGCATGGAGTCTTCAGAGAAGAACCCAGCCGAGTCTCCCCTTCTCCGGTAGGGTGGTCAAGCTGGAGGTCCTCAAATCCCTCCGTTATTTCATCCACCATCACCTTAGCATATCCTTCTGGAATCGGCCGGCAGTGAAAAGTTGCGCCGGGTTCATTAGGAAAAACAGAGCCAACAGCCGCCTTGACCTTCATATTAATCCATTGCGTCATAAGGTGGCAATTTTGAGCCTCCGTGATAGCATCCACGGGATAGCTGGCAGGAGCCGTCAAGACAAGCTACGGCTGAAGCAGCTCGGTGGAAGCGACGCTGCTTCTCCGCTGAGATGGCGGGGTAGCTTCAGGGGAAGCTTCGGCAAGTCGTTTGCTGCGATTTGCTTCTCGTTCCTCTATCGCTTGTACCCTTGCGTGCAGCGCCTGGAGTTCGGTCTGCTGCACTTTTTTCCTCCTCTCATGGCTTTTGTAACCGCCTGCGTCTGGAAACCCAGCCTTCCACGGAATGGAGCCTGGCGTGCCTCGTGTCCGTCCAGGGTGCTTAGGATTTCCGAGGGCCTTTGTGAGCTCGCCGTTCTCTCTGTCTGGAAGGAACGTCCCTTTCTACGCTGTAGCGATATAGTACCGAAGCTTCTTCAAGGGTATGTCAAGTTGCTCATCCGTCCAAATGCACTTCCCTGTTACAGGGTCCAAGGTTCCGCCAGCCCCGAAGAACCAAGTCCGGCAACGGTCTGGCCAGCTCATTGTCTCTGGTTCGATCCCTTTTGCAACCAGATCATTCTCAGCCTTGGCCCACTTAGGCCGGGCTATGAGATAGCCACCTGACCCCGTGCGATGGTGAAGCTTCTTCTTCGCAGCATTTTTCTTGTTTGTCGCCGACATCTTCTTACTCTTTTCTGATGTCTTGTGGGCCACAAATGCAGGCCAGTCATCTCTGATCTTCTCATATATGCCCTTGAATTCTGGTGTCTCTTTTTTCTCGACAAACCTATTCAGGTCTTTCTTCCACCTCCTGAATAGGTCTACCATCCTCTTAAGAGCAAAAGACTTGATTAATTCCTCTTTAACTGGCTTCTCCGGATCATCCTCTGGCGGTAGGGTGAAATTTGTCTTCAGCTCAGTCCAAAGATCATTTTTCTGCATATCATTGACGTAAGACACCTCAGGGTCTTCTGTAGCCGGCTTTAACCATTGCTGGATGCTGATCGGGGTCTTGTCCCTAACCAGAACCCCGCACTGAGCAACAAATGCCTTGTTTGTTCGGATGGGTTCAATAGGTTGGCCGTCGGGCGCGATTGCTATGATCTCAAACCTTTCATCCGAGCTCAACTTTTTCTTCGGGCCTCGTCTCTTTACCTCAGTTGTGCTCGATCCGAAGGGCTAGAAAAAAGAGCAAAGACTTAATTAATATGTGTACATACCAAAACAATGAATGCATCAATTAGCTAGTCAGCACAGGCTTAACTAATATATATACCTGGCCGGACTCGGTTCGGTCACCGGAGCCGTCATCACGGTCTCCTTCTTGCACCGGCATTGGGTCACCGGAGCCGTCCTCACGTTCTTCTTCTTGCACCGGCATTAGGTCACCAGAGCCAGCTTCTTCACCCTCTCCTTCCAAACCATCGGTGTCGTTGAGAAACAACGAGACGGCATCACTTCCTTGTGCGATTATGTCCCTCAACATCGCTTCGTTTGCTTCGTCTCGGGCGGTGTCCATAGTTTCTACAAATATTTACAACATGGCAATTATTATTCAAACATGACAAATGGATATATTAGTGGCAAACGTAGAACTAGCTAGCTAAACATAGTAAGGAATCATATATATTAATTAGTGGCCTTGACGCTGCTTCTCTAGGGTTTGGGGTGGCCTCGACAACGCTTCAAGGGTTTGGGGTGGCCTCGAGAATGCTTCAAGGAGGGGGTAATATCAACCCCCCCCCACGTGTTGAAGCTATCGGGAGGGGTTATATCGACAACGACGACACTACATCTATGTCCCTCGACGACCCTCGTTCCCGATAAAAAAAGAGGAAGAAGAAGAAAAAAAGAGGAGAATAAAGAATAGAGGAGAAGAACTCCTCTATTCTTTCTTCCCCTCTTTTTTTCTTCTTCCTCTTCTTTTTTTATCCTCTTCGTCCTCTCATGTTCGACAGGATCGCCAAGGGGTCGGGAGGTTGCCTAGTGCCGAGCGATCCTCGGCCCCTCAAACCGTCGACCCTAGTTCCCGACCCTTGACCCCTTGGCGATCCTCGACACCCTCGTTCCCGATAAAAATTAAGAAGAAGAAGAAGAAGAAAAAAGAGGAGAAGATCGAAGAAAAATAAGAGGAGAAGAAGAAAGGAACAGTGGAGAAGAAGAGAAAATAGAATATTCTATTTTCTCTTCCTCTCCACTATTCCTTTCTTCTTCTCCTCTTCTTTTTCTTCTTTTTTCTTCTTATTTATTTCTCCTCTTCTTTTCCTCTCCTCTTCTTCTTTCTTTCCTCTTCTTATTTTCTTCTTTCCTATCCTTCTTTTTCTAAAATTGTAACTTTTGCATATATAAAACTTTTCTAAAATTGTAACTTTCTATATATGAACAAAAAACTTTCTATGAACAAAAAACATTTTTAACATATATATTTAGCAAATTCTGGCCACATACATCACATACACATATACATTATAGCCACATACACATATACATCACATATGAACAAAAAAATAAACTAATAAAAATAAAAAAACATATTGCAACATATGAACAGAAACATATAGCCACATACATACACATACATTATATATATATATGAAAAAAAAATTAAACTAATAAAAAAATTGTTAGCGCCGGCGGGGCAGAGGGGCATGGCGGCAGCGGTGGCGCCGGCGGGGCAGGGCATGGGCGGCTGGGCGGCGCGCGGCGCCAGCGCAGGGCAGGGGCGGTGCACGGCAGCCGCGCAGGGCAGGGGCGGCGGCGCGGCGGCCGCGCAGGAGAGGGGCGCAGGGGCGCGGGACGGGAGGGGGTTGTGCTCACAGGGGGCGGCGGCGACGGCGAAGGCGATCAGCCTGACGGCGTCGGTGGCGGCAGCAACGGCGAAGGCGAGCAGCCTGACAGCGTCGGTGGCGATGGCGACGAGGAGGAGCAGGGGCGTCGGGCGGCGACGGCGACGAGGAGGAGCAGGGGGCGTCGGGGGAGAAGTGCGTGATTTGGTCGAAAACTACTAAGTGTTTGCTTATATAGAAAAGGCTTTGGTCCCGGTTCATGGCACCAACCGGGACTAATGCCCCCCTTTAGTCCCGGTTGGTGCCACCAAGGAAGCGGCGGCCTTTGGTCCCGGTTGGTGGCACCAACCGGGACTAAAGGGGGGCATTATTCCCGGGCCGTAGCACCAACCGGGACTAATGCCCCCCTTTAGCCCCGGTTGGTGCCACCAACCGGGACCAAAGGCCTGTGCTGCCCCGAACCCAAATATTTAGTCGCACCTCGCTAGTTGAGAGGGAGGCGCACCTGTTTATAAGGTGCGGTGCGCCATCCCTCTCGAGCTCCTCTCTAAAGCAGGCTTTCGGGTCTAACACTGCAATCTGTGCCTGTGGGCCTACTGGGCCTCCCGTGGGCCTGAATCCTGGCCCATGGTAGGGTTTCTAGTCATATTCAGGCCGTGGGGGCCCAGTAGGTGGCACTTTTTTTTGTTTTTTTGTTTCTACTTAGAACAAAATACTTATTGTTGCTATATTTAATTTTTTTCAGTTTTTTTGTTTTGTTTTCTGCATTATTTATTTTCTTTTGTTTCTTGCTTTATTTTTTAATTCTTTTAGCTTTTAGTTTTAGAAAAATTATAAACTTTCGTTTCTACTTAGAACTAAATACTTATTGTTTCTATATTTAATTTTTTTTCCAGTTTTTTTGTTTTGTTTAATGCATTATTTATTTTCTTTTGTTTCTTGCTTTATTTTTTAATTCTTTTAGCTTTTAGTTTTAGAAAAATTATAAACTTTCTGTTAGTACCATTAGTTTTCAAATTAGAAAACACTTTTTTAGTTTTCAAATTTGAATAGCTAAAATTTGAATTCTTTGAAATTTGTGTGAATCACAAGTTTGTGATTAACTTTACTAAAAAAATGAACATAGATGCACCTATAGAGAAAATTCGACCTAAATTCATAGTTTTCAGATGAACTCTGAAAAAGTTGGCATAGCATACTCGTCTGTTACAAATTTGGCATGATATCATCATAATAGTTGCAGGAGAAAGTCTTCACTTTTTCTTCGCTTGTGTCATTTGCTTATTGCGCCGTAACCATGGATAATCTTCGTCGTTTATCAGGATGCTTGGGTCAGCCTTGACATTGAAGGGAGGAATTTCATGAAACCTTTCATAATCTTCAGACATGTCTGTCTTGCCCTCCACTCCCAGGATGTCCCTTTTTCCTGAAAGAACTATGTGGCGCTTTGGCTCATCGTATGATGTATTCGTTTCCTTATCTTTTCTTTTTCTCGGTCTGGTAGACATGTCCTTCACATAGATAACCTGTGCCACATCATTGGCTAGGACGAACGGTTCGTCGGTGTACCCAAGATTTTTCAGATCGACTGTTGTCATTCCGTACTGTGGGTCTACATGTACCCCGCCTCCTGACAGATTGACCCATTTGCACTTAAACAAAGGGACCTTAAAATCTTGTCCGTAGTCAAGTTCCCATATGTCCACTATGTAACCATAATATGTGTCCTTTCCCTTCTCGGTTGTTGCATCAAAGCGGACACCGCTGTTTTGGTTGGTGCTCTTTTGATCTTGGTCAATCGTGTAGAATGTATTCCCATTTATCTCGTATCCTTTGTAAATCAATACAGTCAAAGATGGTCCCCTGGACAACAAGTACAACTCATCACAAACAGTGTTGTCACCTCTGAGACGTGCTTCCAACCAACTGCTGAAAGTCCTAATGTGTTCACATGTAATCCAGTCGTCGCACTGCTCCGGGTGTTTGGAGTGCAGACTGTTCTTGTGTTCATCGACATACGGGGTCACCAAGGTAGAGTTCTGTAGAACTGTATAGTGTGCTTGAGACCAAGAATGCCCGTCCCTACATATTATTGAGTCCGCTCCTAGCGTGCCTTTTCCAGTCAGTCTCCCCTCATACCGCGATTTAGGGAGACCTATCTTCTTAAGGCCAGGAATGAAGTCAACACAAAACCCGATGACATCCTCTGTTTGATGGCCCATGGAGATGCTTCCTTCTGGCCTACCGCGTTTACGGACATATTTCTTTAGGACTCCCATGAACCTCTCAAAGGGGAACATATTGTGTAGAAATACGGGCCCCAGAATGACAATCTCGTCGACTAGATGAACTAGGACATGCGTCATGATATTAAAGAAGGATGGTGGGAACACCAGCTCGAAACTGACAAGAGATTGCGCCACATCACTCATTAGCCTTGGTACCATTTCTGGATCGATCACCTTCTGAGAGATTGCATTAAGAAATGCACATAGCTTCACAATGGCTAATCGGACGTTTTTCGGTAGAAGCCCCCTCAATGCAACCAGAAGCAGTTGCGTCATAATCACGTGGCAGTCATGAGACTTTAGGTTCTGGAACTTTTTCTCTGGGATATTTATTATTCCCTTTATATTCGACGAGAAGCCAGTCGGGACCTTCATACTGAGCAGGCATTCAAAGAAGATTTCTTTCTCTTCTTTGGTAAGAGCGTAGCTGGCAGGACCTTCATACTGCTTCTGAGGCATGCCGTCTTTTTCGTGCAAACGTTGTAGGTCCTCCCGTGCCTCAGGTGTATCTTTTGTCTTTCCATACACGCCCAAGAAGCCTAGCAGGTTCACGCAAAGGTTCTTCGTCACGTGCATCACTTCGATTGAAGAGCGGACCTCTAGGTCTTTCCAGTAGGGTAGGTCCCAAAATATAGATTTCTTCTTCCACATGGGTGCGTGTCCCTCAGCGTCATTCAGAACAGCTAGTGCGCCGGGACCCTTTCCAAAGATTACGTGTAAATCATTGACCATAGCAAGTACGTGATCACCGATACGCATGGCGGGCTTCTTCCGGTGATCTGCCTCGCCTTTGAAATGCTTGCTTTTCTTTCGACATTGATGGTTGGTCGGAAGAAATCGACGATGGCCCAGGTACACATTCTTCCTGCATTTGTCCAGGTATATACTTTCAGTGTCATCTAAACAGTGTGTGCATGCGTGGTATCCTTTGTTTGTCTGTCCTGAAAGGTTACTGAGAGCGGGCCAATCATTGATGGTCACGAACAGCAACGCCTTTAGGTTAAATACCTCTTGTCCGTGCTCATCCCACGTACGTACACCATTTCCATTCCACAGCTGTAAAAGTTCTTCAACTAATGGCCTTAGGTACACATCAATGTCGTTGCCGGGTTGCTTAGGGCCTTGGATGAGAACTGGCATCATGATGAACTTTCGCTTCATGCACATCCAAGGAGGAAGGTTATACATACATAGAGTGACCGGCCAGGTGCTGTGATTGCTGCTCTGCTCCCTGAAAGGATTAATGCCATCCGCGCTTAAAGCAAACCATACGTTCCTTTGGTCCTTTGCAAACTCATCCCAGTACTTTCTCACGATTTTTCTCCACTGCGACCCGTCAGCGGGTGCTCTCAACTTCCCGTCTTTCTTACGGTCCTCACTGTGCCATCGCATCGACTTGGCATGCTTTCCGTTTCTGAACAGACGTTTCAACCGTGGTATTATAGGAGCATACCACATCACCTTCATAGGAACCCTCTTCCTATGGGGCTCGCCGTGAACATCACCAGGGTCATCTCGTCTAATCTTATACCGCAATGCACCGCATATCGGGCATGCGTTCAGATCCTTGTATGCACCGCGGTATAGGATGCAGTCATTAGGGCATGCATGTATCTTCTCCACCTCCAATCCTAGAGGGCATACGACCTTCTTTGTTGCTTATGTACTGTCGGGCAATTCGTTATCCTTTGGAAGCTTCTTCTTCAATATTTTCAGTAGCTTCTCAAATCCTTTGTCAGGCACAGCATTCTCTGCCCTCCACTGCAGCAATTCCAGTACGGTACCGAGCTTTGTGTTGCCATCTTCGCAATTGGGGTACAACCCTTTTTTGTGATCCTCTAACATGCGATCGAACTTCAGCTTCTCCTTTTTACTTTCGCATTGCGTCCTTGCATCGACAATGACCCGACGGAGATCATCATCATCGGGCACATCGTCTGGTTCCTCTTGATCTTCAGCAGCTTCACCCATTGCAGCATCATGGGGCACATCGTCTGGTTCCTCTTGATCTTCACCAGCTCCCCCCGTTGCAGCATCACGGTATTGAGGGGGCACATAGTTGTCATCGTACTCTTCTTCTTCGTCGTCTTCCATCATAACCCCTATTTCTCCATGCCTCGTCCAAACATTATAGTGTGGCATGAAACCCTTGTAAAGCAGGTGGGTGTGAAGGATTTTCCGGTCAGAGTAAGACTTCGTATTCCCACAATTAGGGCATGGACAACACATAAAACCATTCTGCTTGTTTGCCTCAGCCGCATCGAGAAACTCATGCACGCCCTTAATGTACTCGGAGGTGTGTCTGTCACCGTACATCCATTGCCGGTTCATCTACGTGCATTATATATAATTAAGTGTCCAAATTAATAGAAGTTCATCATCACATTAAAACCACAGTACATACATAGTTCTCATCTAACAACATATAGCTCTCCAGAGCATCTAATTAATTAAACCATACATTGAAACTACGTAAAACATTTTAATGCGAAAACAAAGGCGATCATAATCGCAACCAAGGTAACAATTGATCCAACGGCATAATGATACCAAGCCTCGGTATGAATGGCATATTTTCTAATCTTTCTAATCTTCAAGCGCATTGCATCCATCTTGATCTTGTGATCATCGACGACATCCGCAACATGCAACTCCAATATCATCTTCTCCTCCTCAATTTTTTTTATTTTTTCCTTCAAGAAATTGTTTTCTTCTTCAACTAAATTTAACCTCTCGACAATAGGGTCGGTTGGAATTTCCGGTTCACATACATCCTAGATAAATAAAATCTATGTCACATTGGTCCGCATAATTTTCATAAACAATAAATGAACCAATAGTTATAAAGATTAATATATATACCACATCCGAATCATAGACAGGACGAGGGCCGACGGGGGCGGATACCAAAACCATCGCACTATATAAGATGCAATAATAAAAGTAAGAAAATGATACAAGTATCTATCTAAACATACAAGTAAGAATATTTTTCCTTTCAGAAAGAAGATAAGAACAAGAGGCTCACCACGGTGGTGTCGGTGATGAGACTGGCGCGGGTGATCGAGCTTTGAGGTCGAGCTTCGAGAGGAGAAAGCTTAACTAGTGTGGCTCGGGCATTTCATCGAACACCTCATGTGCATAGGAGGTGAGGTAGAGCACCACAAACCCCTCCCCTCGCCGGCCCAGAAAAACAGAGCACTGGAGTGCTCTGCTCGCGGGTGAGGGTATATATAGGCACCTCATTGGTCCCGGTTCGTGGCATGAACCGGGACTAGAGGCCCCCCTTTGGTCCCGGTCAGGCCACCAACTGAGACCAATGGTGGTGGGCCAGGAGCCAGGCCCATTGGTCCCGGTTCGTCCCACCAACCGGGACCAAAAGGTCCAGACGAACCGGGACCAATGGCCCACGTGGCCCGGCCGGCCCCCGGGCTCACGAACCGGGTCCAATGCCCCCATTGGTCCCGGTTCTAGTCTGAACCGGGACTAATGGGCTGACCCGGCCTGGACCATTGCCCCCTTTTCTACTAGTGATACGTGATAGACTGAAAATTGCTCAGTCCAGACATAAGAGTTACGCAGACTCGAAACGCAAGGAGGTAACCTACAAAATTGGAGATAGAGCATATCTGCGAGTATCACCCTTGCGAGGAGTGAAACGTTTTGGAGTTAAAGGGAAGTTGGCTCCGAGATTTGTAGGACCATATCGAGTTTTGGAACGGATGGGAGAAGTTGCCTACAAGTTGGAATTACCTGAGGGATTGTCAGGAGTTCACGATGTGTTCCACGTTTCACAATTGAAGAAGTGTCATGCTGAGATGGCCGAGATACCGTTAAGAGATATCATACCCTTGGAGGCAATTCAGTTGGACAGTGATTTGACTTACGAGGAGAAGCCAGTTAAGATTCTTGAGTTTTCCAGCAGAGTCACCCACAGTAAGGTTATCAAGTTTTGCAAAGTTCAGTGGAGCCACCATACCGAGGATGAAGCCACCTGGGAACGAGAGGATGATCTCCGCAAAGACCACCCACACCTATTTTCTAGCCAACCCGAATCTCGAGGGCGAGATTCATCTTAAGGGGGGTAGGTTTGTAACATCCCAAAATTTTCAATTTGGAATGTTATACATAGGCCATCCATGCATATCATGTTTTATTGCATTTCCTTTCCGCGATCCTCGAAATCCTAAGCAACGCGGAGAGAGTTGGGGATTTCCCCGGTTTTCATATTTGATTTTATCAAATATGGGACGAGGATTTTGATTTTAATTATTTTTCTCTCCGAAACATATTTCATATTAAATTAAATAAGAGGAGATAATATGAATTCTCCAAAAAAAATTGAAATATTGGAGGAAAAATATTAAAATCATTTATTTGGTTTTATTCGGATTTTATTCACCTTAGAAAAATTGCATGTTTTCAAAATTGCAGTTAGGGCCAAGAAAATGTTCATCCTGTTCTAAATATTTTATTTAGACGGTGAAAATTTGTTTTGGCATTTTTAGGGTTTTATTTATTTTTCTAGGATTTTATTTCTGTCGGCAAAATTATTTTTCAAAAAAAGAAAAAAAATCCGCGCCCGACTGGGCCTAAGGCCCAGCCGAGCCAGGCCGGCCCGCAACCGCCGCCGCCTCCCTGCGCACGTGTCGGCCCACCGCCGCTCGGACACGGAGTCCGAGCCAGACTCCGCCTCGCCGCCGCTTGCCCCCTCCTCCTGATAAGCCACCACCACCGCCGCCCAAACCACCACCGGCCACCGCCGCCCGCAGCCCCGCTGCCCAAACCACCACCGGCCACCGTCGCCCGCAGCCCCGCCGCCGCCGCCCGCGGTCGCCGCTTGCCGCCGCCGCCGCCAAGCCCGGCCGCCCGCGAGCCGCCGCCCCGCAGCCGCCCCGCCGGACCCCCTCGCCGGAGGTATCCGCCGGATCCGAGCCACCGGTTTTTTTTTAAATAAACCGTTCGGTTTATTTTTCGAAACCCTAGATTCGTTTTTTTCGGTTCGCCGGTTTTTTCGGTTCTTCTAGTTAGCTGACGTTCGTCCGTACGTTCGTTTCAACGAACGGTTTTCGCCCGTTAGTTACAGCTAACGAACGCTCGTTTGTTAGTCTGTTCGTCAGTTTTCTTTTTATCGGATTTATTCCATGATTTTTCTGATCGCGATTTCTGATCCGATCTTAGTTTCTGTTTATCTTTTCGCTCGTTTATCGAAATCAGGCGATTCAAACGCCTTGATCTTCGTCTCGAGATCCTCTTTCCGTTTAACCAACTCAAATAAGTTTTTGCTACTGTAAAATTTTGACCTAGGTTCAGATTAGTAAACGAAGCTTCTTTCTTTCGCCGTTTGAGTTTCGTTGCTCTGTTTGATTTGATTCTTCTTGCGAACCGGAGTTCTTAAGTTGAACTTTCAGGTCAACCTCTTTTATTTGAGTTTTTGTTGTGCATCCTTGCTTGTTACTTATGTATGCTATTGTTTGCTTACGATAGAATTCCCGGAGTGCGAAGCGTGTTACTACGAGTCTCTAGGATTCGCGGATCGTCAGCAAGGCAAGTAACACATTGATCATACTCTTTCCATACCCAGTTTTATGCATTAGTTTCAATCCTCAAACATTGCATGATTAGGATGTCATTAACTTGTGGGTTGGGAAGTAGTTGATGAGGTAGAACATATTGCCCTGTTATATTCAAACCCTTGGGAGTTACTTCTATGCTTGCTTATATTACTATGCTATGCTATGCTCGTAGACGTGGTTCGGGTTTGAGTGAAATCCATGACAGATGTGAGATTGTTAATTAATGGTTCAACTTAAGGTGGCAACTTAAATTAACATCTAGGTGGATTGAGGCACCTGGGGAACCCAGTGTTGTCTGTTTTTTTGGAAATCCCGGGGTACCCGTGTGATCTTCCTATTGACCGCCACCCAGGCTCAAAGGGAACTGAGATGATTCATGCTAGAAACTTCCGTGTGCAGCCACAAGCTATTATGGGCTCTAGCATAGTTGAGTAAGTTAGTGAAGCTCTTGAAAAGATAGATCAGCAGGTAGTGGGTTTTGTAGGTTTGGTATGGTCTATCCGGAGTAGAGAGTTAATGTTTCTGAAAGACTGTGTCTCAGTCATCCGTTTCTCAAACACCATGTAGTGCGAGAAATCCAACAGAGGCGATCGAGTCTTGTGGGGAAAAGTGTGCAAACCTCTGCAAAGTGTACAATCTAATCATGGTTAGCCGTGTCCCTGGTTATGGACAAATCTTGAGTATCTAGTACTTGGGTTATCACATGTATCTCATCACTTTTAATTAATATTGTTGGGTTGTTAATCACTTTAATTGGGATTGAGTTGGGGGTACCTTCTCAATGTTGTTCAACCACCATGATAGTTAAATTAAAATATATTCCTTTGTTGTACGGAAAAATTGGCTTTTCGCAAAAACTATAACCATACAGCCTTCCACCAGCCAAATATTCATGTAGTGATAGCATTATTCTGTTTATGCTCTACTGTGTTATATTACCAGCATATTCCATGTGCTGACCCGTTTTCGGGCTGCAACGTATTATGTTGCAGACTTTTCAGACGAGGAGTAAGGTTCGTTAGGTCGTTGCCGTGCAGCTCAGTTATGCCGTTGGAGTTGATGGACTCACTTTATCTTTCAAGCCTTCCGCTGTTATCGTATTAGATGGCCTTAATCCATATTATTGTAATAAGTTCTCTTTTGAGACATTCGATATAATAAGTGTGTGATTTCTACTCTGTTATAAATCCTTCGAGTACTGTGTGTGTCAGCATTACCGATCCAGGGATGACACTGAAGCACGGAGACTTGACCATCTGAGGTCGGGTCGCTACAATACCACTTTTGTATGGGCGCATGGCATTTTTTTGTTTTATGGACAAGGGAAAATTTAGTCACAACAAGGCAATTTTCTCTTTTTTGGACCACAATTTTCATTTGTTTTTTCCGCCATGGCAAAAATTACTTCTTTTCCCCATGGCAAATTTACCTCTATTTCTATCATGGGTAATCTACCTATATTGCAATGGCAATTTTACTATAACTTGCACGCCAAATTCTATTTTTAAATGCTCATGCCAAATATCTACTTTCTATTTTTTCCGCCATATCAAATTAACTTTTCTTAACTATGGAAAATGTAGTTTCTTGTCAAGGAAAACATGAGAAACTTAGTTTATCAAGCCCATATTTGCTTTTTTTTCCTGTGACTAATACAACCTAGTTTGTGATTTTTTATGAACATTGGCAAATTAGTTAAAATCTGAGCTTTTCTTTTACTCGGCTTTATTTTTCCTTTTCGGTTTTCACAGGGGAAAGGAGCGATGGAAGCGTACGGGTTGTGGGGCTCCTCTATGGAACGAAGACGTTCATTCTGGTCGATCTCTCCTACAGAACGTTCGGTCTGGGTGGTCCCAGACCACACGTGTGGTGAATATTGGCGTCTAAATGTTTTAGGTATTTCAATATGGTCAATGAAATCAGAAAACAAACACACTAAAACATGTCCATAAACATCTGATTGGGAAAAAAAGTTAGAACATCTTATATTTATGAAGGGAGAGGTAAATAGCAGCAGAATAAATCTTTATCTTTACCAAATTATCAAGTCATTAGTGCTTCTGGCGGTACGTCATTGTTAATTTTGCAGAAAAGTCCCTATATTTTGGGATATTTCAACCGTCAATCCTTTTAAGTGGCTAATCTGAGATAACATTTCGTTTTTGCAGAAAAAATACCATGTAGTTTGGTATATTCATCCAATAGTGCTGCTGCCGGTGTCGCGGCGTCGCGTGGTTGAGGACGAAGGGCACGGCCTAGCCAAGGGACGACCATGGCGAACAGGCGGCCATATTCGTGCATTCTACCGGCAAGGACATGACCTGAGGGCGAGGAGCGGTGCCGGAGCAGAGCCATGGCAGCAGCTGGTGCTGCGAGGAGACCAGCGTGACGAGTTGGTGGAGAGGAACGTAGGCAGCCGGATCCAGGCGTTCTATAGGCGAGGACATGAGTTGGGCGAGGAGTGGTGACCGAGCGGAACCATGACAGTAGCGGGCGTTGGGAGGAGACCAGCGTGACGAGTTGGAGGAGAGGTGGCTGTCATAGAATAGCGAGATGCGCTTGGGTAGGAGGCCGCAAAGCGCTGCGGGAGGCTGCACTCGCTGGTGGAAGCGGCGAAGGTCAGAGTAGATGGCCGGCGCGGCAGCTGGGGAGCAAGAGAGACGGAAGACGAAGCGGAGGGTGAGGGGATCGCGTGGGGGTTGGGCACCACTCGTATGAGCTTCTCCTGGGTGGCGGTGCGAGTGGAAGAGAGGAGCGGATCGGGAGGCTGCGTGTGCGTGGGTGCTACACTGCTAGGTTAGATAGCTATGCGGCTGAGCCTACGGGTAGATGGCCCGACGCATTTGGGCTGTGTTGGCTCCCTCTCCTAACTTTTCCTGTTTTTTTTCTTTTCTCATTTACGGAAATTAGAGAGAAGGAAAAGGGAAGAAAAGAAAAATGTAGATGTTTTACAAAATGTTGAAACTTTTTACGTGGCGCCCAAGGTCTATACTTAGGCCCAAAAAAGATGTGAGGTCAAGTATAGAGCTGGGTATTGAGGCATGGTGGGGTTGCCAAACAGAGCTTCCAAACTTCCTTTTGCTTTCTTATTAAGACGTGACACTTGCACCATCGATACACTGTGTCTGCCAGCGTGTTCTTAGGTAAAACCCGTCACCCGAGATCCCAACGGCAGAACACATGACTATATCCGAAACAACAACTTTTGAAGCTTTCAACTAGTTTATCTCTACGCAACATCCCTCCTAGCAGTATGCTCTCGAAATGGTTGTTAACCCCACCAAGTAAGCTAAAAGGCATGTCGTATGTGTGGTATCGAACGTCACAACATCACAGAAACTTCAACCTACTAGCCCCTGTTGTCCACATCAAATTTCTTATCCTACTGGAAGCATCTGCCCCCACCCTAAACAAAGAATTGAGGGTCCTTCGCACCAATTCCATCAAAAACTTCCAAAAAAACAAAGTCCTGACTTTGGAGACCTTGTTTCGTGAAGGGCACATTCTCAACTGTCCCGAAGACCCCTCTAATTATGTTGTACACTTTGCTTATGTTGATGATGTTCTTCGGTAGGTTCCGGAGCAGGACCTTTATGTACACGTCAATGTGTTTGTGTGATGGCCAGTGCAAGATCTCCCCTCAGTTTGGATCAATATTCAAAAATATCATTCGATTAACTGATTTGATTTATCACTTATCGGTGTGTGACTGCTAAGATTACAACTTATCTTTGCTATTTAACATTTGTGCCAATTTATCGCCCTGACAAGAGATTAATCGGCCGGGCCCCATGGCAAGAACCCCAAAATAGGGCCTCCCTGTCACTAATTCCAGCCGACCGATAAGTGATATCCAGCCGACCGACACACTAATGATGAATGAAGTCTGATTAATCTCTAATCTCCAGCCGACCGACACACTAACGATAAGTGATATCATCAACATTGGTTTGGAGTCATGACTTGATTATGCTTCACCTGATGCTTTGTTATGTACCACCCATTATCTGAAGTCCTCAGCAGCCTAATCATCGCGGGGAACTCGCAACGACAAGACCTTGTATTCTCGCGCAAGGGCTTCCCCTGGTCCACATCATTTCCAAGAACAATTTTAGCATCACAAAAAATCCGGAGCAAATTAAAAAGAAGAAGCAAGGCAAGCAGATCTGCCTTTTACCGAGCAGCCACAAAAAATCACCTGCATGGTCTTCTGTTTCTCCTGGCGATTCAACCGGGTCTTCCTGTACCTTATGCCGAACCCGTGTTCCTAGGAATACAAATTGTAAAAGTCGTATGCCTCAGTCAATGAGTCAAACATTGTGCCCAATTCCTGTTTTTTTAAAACGAGGGCTTAATTAAGAAGAAAGGAATCGCCCTGTTAATTAACGAAAAACTGGGCAAAATCTGAAAATTCCGGATTAACTACTTCGTATCCGTCTCTTTCTGCGAAACCCTGTCTGGACTTCTCGAGAGCCCCCATCCTCGCAGGCACGACGTGCACTCGCTTGGATTCGCTCCGGGATAATTAGATTTATGCCCCTAGTTGTGTCCCACTCGGCTGTTTTAGCCCTAATTTCCAAAAGTCACCGGTTCTGTCCAAGTCGCTTCGCTCCTCTTATTCTTTTGCCCTTTGACCGTCAATTTGAAAACTTCATAACTAATTCATACTAAATCAGAAAAATGCAAATAAGATACCAAAATGTTCGAAAAAACATCACCTATACGTCAGTGTCATTTGCATTCATGAAAAAAGTGTTGGAAAGTGCCCATCCGAGTTTTTGCTCTTATGCTACCACCATGAATAGGAAAATCTAAAAAAAATCAAAATAAAATTGGTGGAAAAGAATGACAAATGTTTTAAGTGCTTGCCAAGTTTCATCAGGGAATGACATTCGTGGGTGCCACGGCAAAGAAAACAATCAACACTCCAAAATAGATTATTCTTTTGCCACAACTTCCACGAATGTTGTTCCCTGATGAAACTTGGCAAGCACCTAGAAAATTTGTCGTTCTTTGCCACCATATTTTTTTTTGATTTTTTTGATTTTTTTATTTGTTTAGATTTTATTATTCATGATGGTATGAAAATAGCTAAAACTCGGATGTGCACTTTCCAACACTTTTTTCATGAATGAAAATAACACTAACATATAGGTGATGTTTTTCTGAACATTTTGGTATCTTATTTGCATTTTTCTGATTTAGTATGAATTAGTTATGAAGTTTTCAAACTGATAGTCAAACGGTCAAAGGGCAAAGGCATAAGAGAAGCAAAGTGACTTGGACAGAGCCGGTGACTTTTGGAAATTAGGGGTAAAACATACGAGTGGGACACAACTAGGGGCATAAATCTAATTATCCCATTCGCTCCCATGCGAACCCTGCAATAAAAGCAGACCCATCAAAAGTCCCAAAATGCCTTTTTCAGGGAAACGTCAACAAAGGAGGTGCACAAGACAGAGCATCAGTTTGTAGTTTACTATTGGCGTGGATTTGTGACACTACACCATCAGAGCGAACACTGATTTATTTGCAGCCAAGCCGATGCACGGGCACGACCTAGAGTTTTCTTTGCCTCAGAAGAGCGCACACCAAGGGAAAAATATGGCCCAAATCAACAGCATTATTGATCGTGATTCTTTTTTGGAGAAATCCAGAATGGAGAGCACTTACAAACCCTCTAACTCTCATCGGCGACATCCGTCCCATCGTCACACACATGGTTTTCCCAACAGATTATGCTGGATTACACTTTCAGGGGGAAACTACATTTTATTTTCTTGGTAGTTATGCAGATGAAGGGAATTTCTAGCTACTCATGCTTAACCTGATAAAACGACCAGTCGGAACAAATCGATCCGCTACTTAATTTCTGTAGCCCACATGAACCACTCATCTAGCGCCTCGGTCAGCAAAAGAACCTACTGCTATCGCCACCCCCAGCCCAGGCCACCACCCCAAACGAACAATTTTTCATCCATATACAGAACTAAACGCAATTTCTGATAGTCAGCAGCAAATGCCAGACCATGTAAAATAGACACGCAAAATACCTTTTAATCCACTGAGGCGTTTTTGGATCTCCGTAGAGCGCCGTCTCTACTGTCCTCGGCCCCACTGTTGACGATCGGCAACCTGCACGCGAAAGCAAACACCGAAAAGAGCACATCCGGCTCACGAACGGGGGTGTATGTTCATGCCCAGCGCCAGGGACGGATTCAAGGGGGGACGAGGGGGGGCGAGACCCCCCCTGACGATAGCGTTTCCTGTTAATAGCGACTAGATTTTCCTTGATTTTGGCTAACTGCAGGTAGTGTCTGTCTCGTTTTGCCCCCCCTATGGCCCTGTCCCTCTTTCTATAATGCAACGTGAAGGCCCAGCCCATATACGTCAGACAAAAAAGTAGGCTATTGTAGAAGGGGAAGCCCATTGTAGAAGGCAATGGGGCCAGGTCTGGAACGCACGCACGCCTAGGTCAGATTGTGGCTACGTTGGTGGCAGCTACGGGATCGACGCCTGATCCCCGGTCGCCCGCAACCTCCTCTGCTGCTATTGGGGAACCGTCTAGAGTAGTTCATGATCCATCGACATGGAGCTTCCAATCTTTAGTCCAGAATTGCTGAAGGGGAAATTAAGACCATGCACGGGCCGATCGGCCGGCCGGCCGCAGAGCCGGGCAACTAGGCATGGAAACATGGTTAGATTACTTTCTCTTCTTCTCAATTACTTAGTCGATGGCTGATGTTTTGAGATTAGATTAACTTGTGCCTTTAGAAGTAGAAACGAAGTAGGAGTACAAGATTTGATCTGTATAAACTACAAAAAAACATATTAACCGTGAGACATGGTTTTGCATTGGTTATCCATTCCTGTAGTTGAATGATTTAGTTACATCCGAATTGCTTTCAGAATTTGCTTTATGAAAACTTTTGATTGAAATTGAATTTATTCATATCTCGCGCCAATTTTCTTTGCTTGATTATTAGGATGGACATATGGTTCATCAAAATAGGCTATTGTCTCACTAAAATAAATAGGCTACTGTGTCTGTCCATGATCTTATTATAAGTTTACGCACTGAAGGCGAGCTCTCGCCCCCCCTATGTCAAAATCCTGGCTCCGTCCCTGCCCAGCGCATAGAACCTAGTCCCTCCGCCGCCAACGCACGATGGGTGCTGGGTGGCAAAGGACGGGGGCGCCAGCGGAAGTAATGTTTTGAGGACAGCGAGGGACAAACCTGCAATCGACGGGGCACACCCATGGCGGTTGCCATCACCGATCCAATCGCCTCCCCTCCATCCCCTAGGGTCCGGAGAAATTTCAGGTGATACCAAATTTTAGGTGCTACCATGATACAACTTTCTGGGTCATTGGATCTTTGTATCATGGTAGCCCTAGGGTCCCTCCCTGGATTTTACACACACACCGCCCTTTTGTTTTTAATCATTTTTTCCTGTTTAGGCGGTCTCGCAGGGAAAATCCTCGAACATGGTCCAGCTAGACTTACGATCCTGGACTAGCGGCCCTTGTCCAATAGGGCCAGTCACCTGCATGCTGGCCCACTGCTGTCGGCTGTACGTGTATTTGTATGTATCGACCGCTTCCTACGTCCTTCGCGTACGTCGCCAGTGGGAATATTTTGTTTTTCACAGCTCGCACACTACCCCATTCAATGCTCAAGCACCTACCGATCAAGCCAATTCGACAGCCCAGATATAGTAATATATGTATGTATGAGCCATATCGCATCATTTTCATGCCAATTTCAGCTCAGTTGGCCAACCTTTGCCACACATTATGTTCGTTGCCCAAAACTACTCTCCGTTCCATGGCAACGGAGGTACACAAGGATGTATACAGGTCAGGCCCTGCGGTTGAGGTCATACCCTACTTCCTGTCTGTGATGTTGTTCTCTTGCGTAAGGTGTGATTAAGAATGTTGCAAACCCTCGACCAGGTGCTCTAGGACGCTTATATAGAGTGCGCCAACATTAAAGCTACAATGGCTGGTCATAAATGTTTTGTGTAACGGCATATTAAAAACCGGCAATTTCTTGCCATTAGTGATAGTAACCGAAATATTAACCAACTAGTGGAGGCGGCTTATAATGTCTGTGTTTAATGCCTAGTGGAACATCCACACGCAACGCCTCCTTCATTGCTCCTGACCATTGGCCTGCTGTAAAACCAACGGCTGATAAACCTACTGACGAGAGTCCTGATTGACGGGCAATCAGGCTAGCGATTGTTTTCGGACTGGTGTCCACTTCGACTAGGACGCCAGCCCCCTGTTGTTGTTCTTGACTTGGCCCTTAGCATACATGGGCTTGATCCTACATTGGCCTTTAGTTTGGCCTCCCCAATGGTGAATTACCTCATCAGGTTGATTGTCACAATCCTAACTAATTACTCATAACTTATATGATAATATTGGAGACTAAGAATTTAGTTTTAGAATTCTTTTTGTTGTGCTGCACGGAACTTTTTTTTATAATCCACTGCCGAAAACATCGACAATAATAGAACAATTTGTTGTGGATATGAATTATCATATTAAATCCACTGAAATGCAATCAAGCCTATTACGTGCTTTTATTAAATTATTTATCTAGTTAGAGCTGTGGTTGCTGAACTCAATAAACTCTCCACTACACGCACTACTTTTGTTAGCAATGATATGCCATAATAATGACACACTTGTGTATACACATAATTACTTAATTATTTCTCACACAATATTTCTCAAGTTTGTAGAATATATTGTACTTCCCTTTTTATGAAGAAATTTATGCAATGATATCCCCTTGGAACAAAATAATATCTCACCATACAATTGTGATGGAGATAGACTTATTTTCCCAAAAAAATGTGACATGAGTTGTTCAGATTGCTCCACAAAAGGAATAAGAATAAGATGGCCAAGAGAACAAGGCTGGTCAGTGTAGAGGGGCCAATGCTAAAACTATTTCTAGTAGTGATTCAGATATGTATGGTTGGGCAATACAAGCACCTATTCCCTATGTGGGCAGGGCCGGCCCTGTGTTTCAGGAGGCCCTAGGCGAACTCGAGGACATGGGCCGTTATGTCCTAATACCATATATATGTATGCGTGTACGTGCTATATAAACTATATATAACTTAGTAAGAGTAACTTTCAACCACACATCTTTAGTTTAAAATTTGACTATAATAATTCAATTGACTCCATCGACAACAATAATAACCAAATTCAAACTAACTCCATCGACAACAATAATACTAAAAAGATAATTAAACATTAAACTCGTTGGACAATGCCGATAACTTTACACCCATGAACTTTTCTTGAACACATATTACCGCTGAAAGCTAGTAGCAAGGCTAACTATTATATAAAGAAGACACTAGTTCGGCCGCCCTCTATCCTTGTGTTGGAAGCCTTGCGTGTATATATTATATATCGCATCGCCATCACCATGTGATGTTATTTTTATGTTGTTTCAGCAAGATGCTTTATGGAAATCATGTGTAGGCCTGTTCTATACTGGGCGATCACATAGATTTTTTATCTATTGTTTAGCTAAATAAGAATCGATGGAATATTGTCTATATCATTGTTCACATTCACCAACAACATACCTATGTATCTCATCTTGGATGCATTTTTTTTTTGAGAATCTCTTGGCTGTATTGTATGTCCTGACATATACTATATCAATTGTATGATTATTAACGGGAGCTCTCCCCAGCCGAAAAATTCTCATCGACGGCAAATTCCATCTTTAGCTTCTCCTCTCTGAAATAATCGGAGTTGAAATCTATTCGGCAGGAGAGCCTCTGGTTGGGGTTGCTTGAGTCGGCCACAAACACATATAACACTGATGGCACATTCAGCTGGTCAGATATTTAGTCCCATTTAAGCAAGTCTTGCCGTCGCAGCCGAGCTCAGGAGACAAGCGCTGCGAACTGGTACACACGATATCACTTGGCGGTGACAGTTTTGCTGTAAACCACTCAAACTCCAACTCTCCAGCTTCTGCGAGTTCCTCGAGGGCAGCTTCCCCAACTCCTGAAATTTTACACTCCGTCCATCATGGCAGCCAGGAGTTCAACTCCAAGAGTTTTCGCGTTTAGCGTTGCTCCGGGCACAGAGTTGGCGGAGCTCGGAGCCAGATCGTTGCCAAACGCACCTTAAGATACGTGTAATCTGTAAATCATCTCATATTCTACATGTGCCTAAATATTTGTTTGCAGAAAAAGGGAAGATAGGGGTGCCGTGTTAGTTTAATCACATGTCATTCTTGCAGTTTATTGTAAAGTAAGAAATGATATGCACTTGCATAACACGAATTGATACATTATTTCTTGGACTAGAGTAACTCAAATTCGACAGAAATGATGAACATAACATATGACTAAGAAAACCAGTAGAAAAACAATGGAAAGGTGTGATGTATCAGTCGCCACACTACGACGAGCTAGACCCCACATACTAGATCTTTGGGAACTTACAAACGCTCTCTAAAATCTCCAATGCTGTACTAGAACTCTTTCTCTTGAGGTTTTCATAGTCTTGGCTCGCCATTACTTCACCAAGTATTGTTGGAGATGCCATAAATTTGACGTAAGCCTGTTTGAGATCATTACACTGATGTTGATCAGCTAGCGCATATGTAGTTGCCACTGTTTGTACATCAAGACAGCTGCAAAGAGTAGCCTCACATATGAGCTTCAACTTTTCAATTGTGTAGCGATTGGCAGCCTCGAGTAAGTGGCGTACAATCTCTTTTCTGTCCTCGTCATCAAAACCGTCAAAAGGAAGCACCAAGCAGTCTGTGTACACAAAATGTATGAGAGCCCTAAAAACGTCAGGTAACATATCTTCCACGATTACAGATGGCCCGTCTTTCTCCATCATTGGTCCACAGAGCTGCGCCCTAAACACCGGTGACCTTGCAGCGAGCACTACCCTATGTGCAGGAAATGCTTCACCTTGGACGCAGAAGGTCACGTCCGCCCATTCTTTTGACTCTAGAAGATCTGCAAAATCAGTTGACAGTTCTGGTGGTGGCAGCTTCACTTGGGGTGATAATAAGTCACTGCAAGTCACTAGTGGATCTTTCATAACAGTGATGGAAAATTCAATCAAGAAGCGGTCAAATTCCACATATTCTGCTTCAAGCAAAGTTTTCCCCATGACCTTCTCCCACCCTCCCATCCTATATTTTCCTTCTGCCCTAGATAAGTTTAACACTCCGGTTTGAGTCCACTCTGTGCATTGTCCTCCTGGGGAGATCAAACGATAGCAAAATATTGCACTGACTTCTGCATTTTCGCTCATAAGCTCACCAAGAATAGAGATGTGGTTTTGGCTTTCAGCATTGATTCCTTGTGGGTAGAATCTAACTGACCAGTCATACCCACCAACTTGGAAGGCATGGGACCTTAGAAAATTGCCCAATCCAGTTTCCTTGATGAAACTATAGTTAGTAACCGCGAAGATGCAGGTCGAGTCTGCAGTTGCGAAGTCCATGTGCAATACAAGTGCCTGCAATTCCACACAAGATCTAATTAGCACACATATATGCTTCATTATTTTACAATAACAGAAATGTATGTACCAGTCCAAAGTTGTGACTCAATTATTGTAGGATGAACTGTCAATACACTACTCGGCCTGGACACAAGTTATGGACCAAACTCACCTTCCCGCAGCAAACAAGAGTTGCATCACAGGGTAGCATTATCTCTCTTTTCCTCTGGCTTTCACACAAAAAAGAGCTCCACCCGAATGTTTTGACTCCTAACATCAGAGGAAACGAACGTTGTTCCTCTGGTCTGCTATGGCGCTCCTCTCAATTAATTACTACAAACAAAATGGCACCGCAAGAAGACCAATTCCAACTGAACAGCCATTCGTACAATTTTTCCATTGGTAAAACTCCATGCATCTTTTTATTTTCGTGGAAAACTCCATGAATGTCCTTATAAACTGTACTTATACTACTTCTCACATAAAAAAACAAATCTATACGAACCATGCATGCATCTACCTTTGTAGTACTACTACTAGTCTCTACTGTGTCTACTGCTACTACCAGCTATGGATTGAATAACGGACCTTGGAGTTCAAGAGCGCAGTGGAATGACGACCAACGGTAGAAGGGATCCCAAAGCAAAATCCTGGCCGGCAGGCTTTCGAAGATTGGTAGAGATAAATGGAATCTCGTTGCTCACAAGGTAGCCAACTTAGGGAGAGAGATCAGTATTTCTCGCTCTGGGTAGTTTGTTCCTGCTAATGTGCGTGGTTGTGTTTTAAAGGATTGAAAACTTGCCTTCTCGTGATAATAATTGCGCGCTATCTATTGCAATCGGCAAATATTTAGACAATTTTAACGCCAGGCCAAACAATCCCATTACAATTAATACAATAAATGACCACTTATCTGTACATAAATATTCTGACAAAATTAACTGGCGACCATATATCTCCTGCGATATGTTCCGTAAATGCACAAAATCCTCACCAGTTTCTAGCAACTACTTCCTCTGTCTGGATTTATTAGCCTCCCTTGTATTACAGGTCAAACTTTGACCAAAATTGTAACTAGGGAGTGGTTTTTATAAACATAGACGCATTGCACCCACTTATCTATACCCTCCAACATTGCTTTGAAAAACTCTTCTTTTTGCACCTCGCAAATGATGAACATATGGACTGCAAACTTCACAGTTAATATAATTTTAGAACTTCATTGTTGGAAAGAATGTTTGGATTGTTTTTCGGGTCCAATCTATATATACAAAATGAGATTTTTTTTGTAAAGAAATACTACTCCTACCTCTGTAACAAAATATAAGTCAGTTTTGTAGGCTAAACTAGCCTACAAAAACATCTTATATTTTGATATGGAGGGAGTATTATATTAACTATTTATGTTGCACGAAACAATCTGGTTTTTGGTCACACATTGTAGTTTGAATGCATTGTTGACCTGTGAAGAGTGAAGTCCATGTGCCGCTTTATTTTGGACATATAAAAGTGACAACATGCACAGGTCGTGAAGCAAAAATGGTTAGATAAGCGGGTGTACAACCACAAATTTCCCTTTTAACTAATAAAATATGAACTGTATGTCCAAAATTAATACCGTCGAAAACTATCTTTTGAATATGAATCTGGTAGTATTCTTTCTGTAACATATACCTCATATTCTGTCAGTCATATGTACGGTCAAAAATTGACATGAAACACGAGTGGGAGGGGGCAATAAACCCAGATGGAGGGAGTACCACTAGTAGAAGAACGACCTTACGTGAAACACATTAGTCCCGGTTTGTAACTGAAGCGGCACTAATGTGCTCATTAGTGCTGGTTCCAACGGCTAGGCGGGCGGCGATCGTTAGTACCAGTTCATGGCAAACCTTTAGTACCGGTTCGTGCCACAAACCGGTACTAAAGACATGGTGGTAGGCTTGTGTCAGGTTGGGGCACCACTAGCACCTTTAGTACCGGTTGGTTATATGAACCGGGACTAGAGATGCACCTTTAGTCCCGGTTCGTATAACTAACCGGTACTAATGGTCATCCTATATAAACCCCTTCGTCGAGCCCGACCGCTCTGTTCTTCCCCTTTCCCCTCTCCTCTATTTTCTTCCTCTTCCTCTCGAGCTCACACTCCATTTTTGCAAAAATTTGTGAAGATTTGAAAGCACCCCATCCATCCAAGTAATCACAAAGGTTAGCAACTTTGTCCTTTCATCTCTCATTGCTAGATTAGCTCTTGCAATGCTCTATAAGTATAGTGATTTGTGGGTTTTATTTTTGAAAGGAACTATATGTGGTAGTATTTGATTTATATGCAGTTTGAGGTCAAAATAACTCTTAGTTTGCATATGTAGGTGTGGTTTACTTAGTGCCTTCCCGTCTCCGTCATAACCACCGTCGATCGCCCGCACCGTCCCGTCGCCGGCACCACCTTGGGGTTAGCCTCTTGTTCTTATCTTTTTTATATAAAAAATCATGTTTGTGTGATTTAGATATATAGTTACTCGTATAATTATCTTACCGGTAGGTTGTTTGTTATACATAGTGCCATGGTTTTGATATCCATCCCCGTCGGCCCTCGTCCGGGTTATGATTCAGATGTGGTATATTCTCTTTTATAACTATTTGTTGCATTTCGTGTTTATGACAAATTATGCTCATCAAGTTGACATAGATATTTTTATCGAGGAGGGATGTGAACCGGAAATTCCAACCGACCCTATTGTCGAGAGGTTGAATTCAGTTGAAAGAGAAAACGAGTATTTGAAAGAAAAATTGAAAAGAATTGAGGGAGAGAAGATGGAATTGGAGTTACATGTTGCCGATGTCGTCGATGATCACAAGATCAAGATGGAGAAAATGCGCTTGAAGATTAGAAAGATTAGAAAATATGACATTAATAATGAAGCTTGGTATCATTATGTTGTTGGATCAATAGTTTCCTTAGTTGCGATCTTGATCGCATTTGTTGTTGCATTTAAATGCTTCAGCTAGAGAGTTATTTGTATGTTGCATTTAAGTGTTTATGAACTTTATGTATGAACTTGTATTAATTTGGTCTATTCGGTGTTGTGTAATGAAGATGAGCCGTCGATGGATGTACGATGACCGATGCTCTCCCAATTTGCTAATGGCGTGCAAACTTTTCTGCTTGCGGATGAGGAAAACAAGCGGACGGATGGTTTTATGCCTTGTCCATGTGCTAGTTGTAAGAGTGATCAGAATTACTCTAAGTCAAGAACCATTCATGTCCACCTGTTTGAGTCTGGTTTCATACTCTACTATAATGTTTGGACCAAGCACGGAGAAAGAGGGGTTATGATGGAAAACAATGAAGAAGAAGAGGATGACGACAGCTATCCTAGCCATGGGTTCCCTCAACACGATGGTACAACAATGGGGGAAGAAACTGAGCCGGCAATGCGGAAAGAAGCTGAAGAAGAGGCATCGGAGATGAGCCCGCTAATGATCTAGGTCGGACCAGGTACAATAATAGAAAGACTCCTATGCCTGCAAGTCTATTCATGCACGCAAACAAAATAACTTGAAGTAATATGCATGACTAGACAGCCCCAATAATCTTTTACCACCATCTAGATGAGTATGCAATGAAAATAGGCTTTGCATCCGCTTTGATGTTGATGACTTCCCATTGTTAAACTGATCCAGGATTTAAAATGTCCAAAAAAAGTTAATATTCTGCTGACCGGGAGTCCTGCTAAGTCTCCGGATCCTAGTTAATCCTGTATATGAACTCGGTGGGGATTTCGTAGTCGTTGCTCATTCTCCAGGTCAGCGGAATTCTTAAAAAAAAGCCTCTTCTAGTGATAACATGAAATAATTTCAAGAACTCATATACTTTTCGATGAGTATTTTTCATCTAAGACAGTGCAATCTGTCAATCGAGGCATCTAATGTAGCTCCAACGCTTCCAGGGTACAAATTAGCAATCAATGTCAAACGATTGCTTTCAACCGACTGATTTAACACACGCGTAAACTGCCTCGAGGGATTGACACGCGTCCTCGTAGCCAGGCCATCCATCCCGCAGCCTTATCCCTTTCTTCTGGAGTCGTCCTCTTCCTCTGAACTAGATCAGGAAAATCTTGTTGCTGCTCTCTCCCCAAATCCTTTGCAACTTTGCTCTGCTCTCTCCCGAAGAGCATCCCGTCCTTTCCTCCCGTATCTCACTCCGGCCGGTGGAGCTGCTGCTGCTGCAAGGGGCAGCGCTGCACTGCGACGACCTGCTATTCAACCACAGGGACGGCGAGCTCTTTGCCGCGAAACGGCGATGATGTTCATGGTCGGAGTGCTACGGGGGCCACGGGGATAGAGGCCGCCGGCGCAGTAGACGACGGCGGTGTCGCAAGGTGCCGCTCACAGCGCATGGTGTAATCTCTGGCTGTAGTGAGGAGCTGCACCACATCGACGCGGCGGTGCGGTGCTGTGCAGCAGGGCATGCCGTCGGGGTTTTGCAGCAGCCGGTGATGCGACCACCCACCCTATTGCAGCAGCCGGCGCTGCCATGAAGCATCGTCGGGGCCGCCAGAGCTTCGACGGTGCTGCAACGAAGCATCGCCGATGCTGTGTTGGAGCATTGCCGGCCCACCGGAGCATTGTCGGTGCTTCAATGGAGCTTCGCCGGAGCTGCAATAAAGCATCATCGGTGCTGCAACAAAGCATCGCCGGTGCTGTGTTGGAGCATTGCCGGCCCGCCGAAGCATTGTCGGTGCTTCAATGGAGCTTCGCCGGAGCTGCAATAAAGCATCGTCGGGGCCGCCGGAGCTTCACCGGTGCTGCAACGAAGCATCGTCGGTGCTGTGTTGGAGCATCGTCGGCCGGCCGAAGCATTGTCGGTGCTTCAATGGAGCTTCGCTGGTAGTTCAAGGGGTGGTCACAACAGTGACGTTGCTGCTGCCGTGGCCTGTGCATGGTGAGCTCGTCGGCGTTTTTGGCGAGAGATGACAGGTGACGCCGCTGCTGCTATCTGAGCGCTACGGCTAGTGCATGTAGGCCAACTGCCCAACTGAAGCTCATTGCGCGGGAGCAAGGATGCACCCATCGGTGCTGGAGAGATATAGGCTTTGTTGCGATGGAAGTGATGTTATCGTTCACGGATCAAGCGGCCTAAATTAACGCAGATCAACGGCTGGCAAGGTGGTTTAAAAACTCCTACCATTAGCCGGTTTACGCGTAGCTGTGGCCTAATAATAAAGCATCTACTGCTTCTGCCCGCACACCCGTCGTCGCACTTTTGCAAAAAGACCCTTCTCTTCTTTGAAAATTGAACCCACACTTCCATCATAAGTCAGCCCAAACCGCCACAGAGGAGAGGAAAAAAAAAGCGCCCCGCACGACCCTGCCTCCTCGATCCCATCTCCACGTCCATCCCGCCCGCACCTCCTGCCTTCTTCTTCTCTTGTTAGGAAAGATCGGTTCTTTGGTGCGTTTTGCTGGGTGGGCGCCCGGGCGGCCTCATTGAATTGGTTGCCTCTGTTTTTTTTTCATTTGTCATCGAATGTCCACCGACGGAGACCAGCACCATCTAGATCGCCAAGCTCTGTTCAGACCAAAAGATAAGCGCAGGTAAGTACAATTCACCATAATCTACAAGTGTATATCATCAATCGGTATATGTTTGTCATTGCCAAGTAGATATACTACTGCATATTGCCTGCATATTGCCGAATGGATAAAGCAATATCTCGAAGGTTTTGCCGCTGCCGGTTGTTGGATTCATCAGACCTACTATTGACACCAGATTTTGGCATGGTCAAAAACATAATTAAGATGGTCTCAAATGGAAAAGTGCTCAAAGTGATGAAGTTTCGTATCATCAAAAGGAGAAACTTTAATATTTGGGTCATAGCCATCCGAACTCATCTCTAAGGCCGAAGTTGTGTTTGAAGTAGTGAGATTTTGTATTCAGAACACTATTTGGCTGATTACGCCCCCAGGACGGCCTCGTATGGAAAAATGATCTACAGGAATTGTCTTCGTCTCGTCGAAACGATCGATTTTGATATAAAAATCGTTCAAATCCGAGTTCGTATGCAAAAGTTAGAGCAATCGGAGTGCAGCCCTGTCACGAGGCGAGATGTGGCGCGCTCCACCAGACACATGGCTGACGGGTAGCGCGAGGAGATAGCCTGTGTTGCGAGACCGATTTGACCCTCAAGATGATCTCTGATCAAAAACCCTTCAACATGAAAGTTGTTCGTCTCGTCGAAACAGTCAAGATTGCTTTTGGGCTTGTTTTCATCCGAGATCGTTTACCACCGCAAAAAGGACCCGCAAGGTGCAGCCAGTTTAAACCGAACAGTTTTGAGAAGTTCGGATAAAACCAGTCCGAATGTGACTAGGGTTTTGGACGTGAATTGATGTAATTTTCTTGTAAGGAAAGTCTAGATAAATCCTTTGCTTGTACGGGAAGTCCAACTGCCTCTTATATATGTTGGGGGTGACGGCCGATTGAAACAACACCAATCGAATAAACACATCTACTACTTTTTCGTGTTCATCTATCCCCTATCCTTGTATCTTCTTCCTCGTTCTTTGTTCGTTCTTCTTTTACAGGGTGGCGAACCTCGAGGCCCTAGGGGCGATCAGGTCGACCTAGGGCAGCCCATAGCCGCCGCGCGCCCTGACAGGGTCCCTCCCGGGCGCGTGGGGTTTCGGGTCTACAAAAGCGCCCGCCGACTGTCTTGCGTATCGCGCTGCCGGTCGGGTCTCCTTCGACGTGAGCTGCGGTGCATCACCCCCGGCGTCGAGAGTACACGTGACGTGTTCGTGTGTCAACACACTTTTTGGCGACTCCGCTGGGGATCGAAGCTTTGAACGATCTCCGGCCCGTTCTTGCTACGAAGAGATCGTCATCTAGGGTTTGCAATCTACAAAGGTAATATGAATACCCAATTTACTTATGTAGATGCAAATAATGCATATGTTGTTGCTAGATCGTATAATGAGAATATTGTATCGGCTAGCCCTAGTTTTATCAATCATGCATCTAATTATGTGCAACAGCCGATTCAGAATAATCTTCATGCTTCAACTTCATATAATTTTAGCAACATGCAACATATGTATCCCAACTCCCATGCATCGGCAACCCCACAAATCTATATGTCGATGAACAACATGATGAGTTTGGTTAATCAAGTTGAAACACCCCATGTAGGAACTTTCAACGGCATGCAACATAGTGATTCATCTTTTTATTCATCGGCAACTAATTTGCAACATGTTAATCCAAACATGCCGGTGGATAGGGGAATTGGCCATGCTACTACTAGTTATTCGGCCAATTACCCTCAAACATTGTATGCTACACCTCATGCTACTAATTTTTCGGCACCATACGCAATTGTAGATGTTCATAATTCGGCTCCGCACCTTCATGCTCATTGCCGAATAAGTGAGAATTCTACCACGCATGTGTCTTTACCTAGTAACGTAGCATATCACGTTGCCCCCGCACAATTACAGAATTTCGGCAACACACCATTGTCGAAAGCGTCTCAAAGTATTGGGGGGCAATCCGATGAAGATTGGGTAGAAATTGGTCGAAAAAAGCTTAAAGATAGCCTAGCTACAATGTTTGCTGAATTTAGACAAGAACAAGCAACCTTGCGAATTAAAGAAAGAAAGAGTGATGATTCGGATAACAAAGTTAATTCGGTTGTTAAAAAAGCCGAATCAAATAGTATGTGTACCGAATTTATTGAAGAAAAAAAGGACGCCAAGGCATTGGAGAGTCATTTAAAAGTGGAGCAAAGTATTATTCAAGTATCACAACCATCATGCTCTCCCAGCGTGTATGAAGAGGTATGTCTAGCAAGTGATTTGCCTATTTTCATATTTGGTCACAGCTTTATTGTTGATGCATCTATTAGAAAAAATCTCGTAAGTAATTTTAAAAGACCAATGATGAAGGGTAATTTACTTGTTAGCAATAAAATTGTTACAAAGCATATCGGTCAATACATTGTACCATTCGAAGAGACCGATAGTGACTTATTATTGAAGCCAAAGCTTATCCCATTGCTTTATTTAGAGTTTATATCTAATTGGGTAGCTTTGCTTGCTTCATACTTGGCTTACGCATGGTCTCAATTGAGACATGTGTGTTTTAACTATTTTTGTTTCAGAAATATAAAGCCAAGGTTAAATTATTTTGAGAAATCCGATGCTAATATTATATCTTATCCAAAGACATCGGAGATAGAGTGCAAAACACAATGTATAGCCGAATGGGAAGATTCTAAATCTGAACCATTCGTTTGCTTACCTCCAAAGCCGTTCGCACACCAAGATCGGCTAGAAAACAAAATGTATACCTTTGATTCAAACATGTGTGATCAAATCTTCGATTTATTGTTGAAAAATAATTACATTAGAATTCTTGATCACCATGTCAAGCCATCTATCCAAGGATGAATTTATTGTAAGTTGCATGATTCATTCAAGCATAGTATTGAGGATTGCAACATGTTTCGTCAAATAGTTAAATCGGCCATTGATAAAGGACGATTGAAATTTGTTGAGACACCAAAAGATGATGAGTCTATTCCAATTGGTCCCAATGGTAAAAGGTTTTTGCATCGGCTGCTTCAAGCCGATCCATTTAAAGAGAAGGTAAAAACTGCAGGTGATGGGATCAAACTTTCAAGTAAAGAAGTTGTTGAAGAGCATAATGAATATAATCTTGAGGGCGAGAATTCCATCGAAGCTACAATGAAGACACCAAGGACTGGGGGGCAACAAGAAAATCCAAAGATCGGTGCAAGCACAGCCAAAGAAAACAAAAGCCGACGTAAGCACAAAGGTAAAAAGCCGAAATTCACTTTCGCGCAACTATTGGAAAAATATCAGAAGATAAGTGAGGAGAGCAGTGCTTATCGGTCAACTAATGCAAAAGCATCAAGATCACCCCCTAGGCGCAAACCAAGGATCGATATTGGCAAGAAGAGAATTTGAATGCAACTTATTCATATCCTTATTTTGGACTGTCAATGCCAATGTCGTAGATGCCTCCCTATGCTCATGCAAATCCATATCCATCATGGGACAAGTATAATACAAGGGCACATTCTCCATATTATTATAAATCATCTCGCCAATATTATGCAACTCCAAGAAGACCAACATTCAATGAGCAGTCATATGTTCAAGACCGTTTCAATAAAAAAGAATTGGTCCTAAACACAAGGAAGAATAAGGAGGTGGTTGAGCAAGTCTACCGCGTCAAAAGAGATGGTCGTAAGAGTGCCACTTCAGCTATGATCCCAAATGATAAAGAGTCAATTAAATTGTTGACATTGTCTATAAAAGGCAATGAGGCAAGTCAATCAAGTGCCAAATCTGAAAGGAAGAATAGAGTGCACAAGGTAAAACAAGAATTGACATTACTTCAAACAAAATCGCAGTCGGGGTGCCCACTCGGCTTATCGTATTGGCAAAAGAAGAAGTTGCAAAAGCTTAGTGCACAAGAACTTGAAAAGAGAAACATGGCATGGGTTCCAAAAGGAAGTATTCAAAATAAGAATTATGTGCGAGCTTCTTTTACAAGGAGTGCGGCAAAGGTAAAGAAGGAAAATAGTGAAAACTATAAAGGACCAAGCCGAAGGTTTCAACATCTTCGGTCCACACATTATCCATATTCTTTAACTATGTCGTTGATGCATATGCCATGGAATTCTTTATCAGGTATGATTGGTTACTCTCGGTGTGCTTATTTTAATCCATGGATGCAATGTAATTTCTTACATCATGAGTATTACCAAATCATCATATGTTCAATTAGCTTCACTTTGTTGCTAATCTAAATGGCCGACATATACTTATCGTCCTAAGAACATGCAAAATGGCCGATGGAGTGTTGACATCGTCCTTAGAACAAGCTATATGCGAGTTATTTTTCAGCACACAAGCTTTGCCGAAAAACAGGAAGGCATGTGTTGACACCAGATTTTGGTATGGTCAAAAACATAATTAAGATGGCCTCAAATGGAAAAGTGCTCAAAGTGATGAAGTTTCGTATCATCAAAAGGAGAAACTTTAATATTTGGGTCATAGCCATCCTAACTCATCTCTAAGGCCGAAGTTGTGTTTGAAGTACTGAGATTTTGTATTCAGAACACTATTCGGCTGATTACGCCCCCAGGACGGCCTCGTATGGAAAAATGATCTACAGGAATTGTCTTCGTCTCGTGGAAACGATCGATTTTCATATAAAAATCGTTCAAATCCGAGTTCGTATGCAAAAGTTAGAGCAATCGGAGTGCAGCCCTGTCACGAGGCGAGATGTGGCGCGCCCCACCAGACACATGGCTGACGGGTAGCGCGAGGAGATAGCCTGTGTTGCGAGACCGATTTGACCCTCAAGATGATCTCTGATCAAAAATCCTTCAACATGAAAGTTGTTCGTCTCGTCGAAACAGTCAAGATTACTTTTGGGCTTGTTTTCATCCAAGATCGTTTATCACCGCAAAAAGGACCCGCAAGGTGCAGCCAGTTTAAACCGAACAGTTTTGAGAAGTTTGGATAAAACCAGTCCGAATTTGACTAGGGTTTTGGACATGAATTGATGTAATTTTTTTGTAAGGAAAGCCTAGATAAATCCTTTGCTTGTACGGGAAGTCCAGCCACCTCTTATATATGTTGGGGGTGACGACCGATTGAAACAACACCAATCAAATAAACACATCTACTACTTTTTCGTGTTCATCTATCCCCTATCCTTGTATCTTCTTCCTCGTTCTTCGTTTGTTCTTCTTTTGCAAGGCGGCGAACCTCAAGGCCCTAGGGGCGATCAGGTCGATCTAGGGTAGCCCATAGCCGCCGCGCGCCCTGACGGGGTCCCTCCCGGGCGCGTGGGGTTTCGGGTCTACAAAAGCTCCCGCCGACTGTCTTGCGTATCGCGCTGCCGGTCGGGTCTCCTTCGACGCGAGCTGCGATGCATCACCCCAGCGTCGAAGGTACACATGACGTGTTCGTGTGTCAACACCTGCCTTTCAGACTTGGCAATGGATTTGGGATTATTGATGGCCTAGACAATAAACAGTGAACGAAGGAGTCAGAGGTAGCTTGATAAAACTCATGCCTACACATGGAGCAGTCCTGAATGTTTCACACATAACTACAAGCTAGCTACGACGGGAACCAGCTGGATCGATTTCATCCGCTGGCTGCGGACGCATGTACGCGAATGCTCAAGGAGCGCTGACCTCGGCGTCGAAAACTCAGGGCTGAGACAATCACGCCGATCCGCAGCCCCGGCGGCAGATCCACGCGGCCCCGTCAAGCAGCCGCCGGCCACCGCTGCCGCGCCTCCGCCACGGCCCCAGTCCGCCCCCGCGCGCAGGCCCGGCCACCAGGAGCCCATACGCAGCCGCGCCGCAACTGGCCGACAAAAGCTCGGAGGATTTAAGAGAGGAGGGAATAGAGAAGGGGAACGCGGCGCCGTGGACTGGAGCACGGTCATGGGTGTGTGTGTGGCTAGCAGGGAGAAGAGGCGATGTGGATAAGGCACGCAGTGGGAGATAGCTCTTGTTGTGGATTGCTTTTTTAGTTGGCTGCACCGAGTACCGACCAGAAGCTACTAGATGTTGCTATACGTGCCAGCACCGATTGCATTTTATTTTTTCTTCTAAACGAGCACCGATATAATAATTGGCTGCTGTTGTTTGTTGTTATTGTTATATTTTAATTTCCATACCTGCCACATCTTATGAATACATCATGTGATATACAATAATTAAAAATGAGTAAAATATTTGAATAAACACTTCTGCTTCGGTACATTCTCCCTAAACATATCAATGGTTGAGATTACCTCATACCTCTTCATAATAAAGGATAGGATGTTTCAAAATACGTAGTCCGCGCTAAGAACTCCGTAGAGGCAGGAAGTCAACGTTTTGCACCTGGGCCGGGCCATTTGTCGGTGCACCGCTTTCGATGAGAGAAAAATCGCGGGGATAAAATGAGAGCGATGGGATTCGAACCCTGAACATTCCAGTTTATGTGCACGCTCTGCTAACCACTGCGCTGCCAATCTGAAGCCTTAGATTTCTAGCGCAAATCCTTAATTACGAACTAAAGGTCGCGGCAAAATTTAGAATAAAAGTTTGCAAAATTAAGATAAACTGCAATAGGGATCGAACCAGGGACATCACAACGGTCAACCATGTCAGTAGCCTCTATACTAACAGGGATTTGGTGTCCAAAAGGGTAGCCCAGTCTATATGAATCATAAGCCGCGAAATTATTTAAAAAAACTCAGACCTCATTTTCTTGTTGGAAAAGGTAAATATTTTTAGAAACGCGGTCATCTAAAATTTTGTGATATTTTTAAAAGAACTAGAGCATTTTGTGAGAACGTGAATGTTTTTTTGGGAATCATAAAAGGATCAAAACTTAGAACGATAACATTTTTTGGAATAGCAAACAATGCATTGGGAAATGCAAACATTTTCAAATTTGTGATTTGAAAAAACTAAAACATTTTGTGAAACACAAGACTCTCCAACATTTGTTTTACAAAGGAAAAAAACATTGAAAAGGAGAACATTTGTTGAAACAAGGAACTAAACTGAAAACACAAGCATTTTTCAAAATTACGAAGAATCGTTTCAAAGTGCGAACATTTTTTGAAATTCCCAAAACATTTATTAAATTTGCGAACAACTGTTGAAGTCAAGAATATTTTTTTAATTTGGGAACAAATTTTGTAACTTCATCGTCCTGATTACACTGCTTGCCATCCGACTACGACCTCTTGTGATATTTAAAAGCAGGAAATATATAAGGGTCAACCACCAAAATTTTCCAGCAGTTGGGCATGCGCAACGTTGTCCACCATGCAAAATATAAACAAATTTGAACACTAAATGCACGTTGCATCACGTCTGGACTGTGTTTTAGAGTTTTTCATCAAAAAAAAACCCTAGAAAAAGCATATAATGTCTGATACCAACGGAACATGGCATGCATGATGTCGATGGTAATGCCAATGTGTGAGAAAAAAGTTGGGTACCTTCGGAGGAGGTGGGAAAAAATGGTTCGAGAGTTGCACTTTCAGCCTACCCGAACGTAGCAGGCTGTACACGGTATGTTTGATTGCAATCATGAAATGACACCAAATTTTGCCAGCAATTGGGCATGCGAAGGGTTGTCCCCCACATAAAATTTGAACAAATTCGGATACCGAATGCACGATTACGTCACGTCCGGCCTATGTTTTAGGGTTTTTACACCGGGAAAATCCTAGAAAAAGCATAGAATGTCTGAAACCAACGAAACTTGGCATGCATGTTGTCCATGGTAAATGGAAATGTGTGGAAAAAAATTGGGTGCATTCCGAGGAGCTGAAAAAAAATGGTTCGAGACTTGCCCTTCTGGCCTACCCAAACGTACAAGGTTGTACACTGTGTGTTTGGTTGCAGGCATGATATGAAATTTTGCTAGCGGTTGGGCATGCCCAAGATCTCCCCCCCCCCCCCCCCCCCAATGCAAAATTTAAACGAACTCGGACACCGAACGCACATTGCGTCACGTCCGGCCGTGAACCTAGAAAATGCATGAAATGTCGAAGACCAATGAAACTTGGCATGCATGTTGGGCATGGTGATGCCAAGGTGTGGAAAAAAATTGGGTGCATTTGGACGAGGTAAAAAAACGCTGTTCAAAACATGTCCTTCCGGCCTACCCGAACGCACGAGATTGTAGACGGTGTGTTTGGTTACAAGCATGAAACCACTAAAAAAGTTCCATGTGCTCATGATTTTTTTCTAAGAAAATCACAAAATTGAAATAAAATCACAGACTCAAAAAAGTTCATGAATTTGAAATAAAATCACAGACTAAAAAAATAATAATGAATTTGAAAAAAGGTCATGAGTTTGGAAAAAGTTCATTAAAAAACAAATCATAAATTTTAAAAAGTTAAAGAATTTCAAAAGGTTCTGTGAATTAAGAAAAGAAAACAAAAAAAGAAATAAGGAAAAATGATAAAAAAAAAGAACAAGGGCTAAACTGAAGAAATTCAGGTCAGGAAATGCATGCTTTTTTATTAGCGTTATATTTCGGTAAGAAGTAGGAAAGAAGTTCTCTGCCACAAGAGTTAAAGTATCCCAGTGGTTGGCGACCTCACTACTATATCTGTACCGACTGGGTTCGTTTCCCATGAAACACAGCTTCTAATTTTTGCCTAATTCAGAACTTAATTTGAAAGCCATATTTCGACCCGGACGCTTTTGGGATGCTTCTAATAACCAACGAATGGCAAGTGCTCTTCCTTGTTTAGATCCTATTTCAATCGGAACTTTCCGCGTCGATCCTTTTTTATTACATCTTGTTTTTACTCCTATATTGGGAGTTACTCTACGTATTGCTTGACGTAAAACCGAAGCGCTTCTCTAATGAATAAATAGTTCGTAAGGGAGAAGATATTTGAAGCTCAACAGCACTTGATAATTAAGATATTCCCCAACTCTGGATGTTACTGACATCGTTGGTGAGACAGAAAGGAGAGAGGGATGGATAAAGAGTAGAGAGAATGTGGCCACGATGCATCTTGAAGTTCACCTTTCTTTGTAGACAATCCAATCGAAATTTACCTGTGATGGGGAACATATAAAAGCTTGCTTTTTTATGGTGATGTTGGCCAAGTTCAAATAATGCAAAAGAAAAGGAACGAAATGTAATCTTGCAAATCAAATAACCAACATTTTCTAAAATAATAATTAACATAATAGAAAGCTCTTTGCTTTCAAATATTAACAAAAATTTATATATAAACAATCCCAATTAAATGCACCATTACTCTTTCGCCCAAAAAATCCTTTTGAAAATTCTAAGAAAACTTTTGAATTGGTTATTAAACCCTTGAATAGTATACAACAATTCCACCATTTGTATATCTGGCTAGAAACAAATACAACATTCCTCTTCTAGCCGATGACAGTGCTAAGCTGAAGGAGGCGCCATCCAAGGACATCCCTACGACTTTCTCAACTTTATACTACATGGTATGGACATCGAGTGTGTGTGTTTTTTTAAATTGCATACTAAAAATAAATGCAACATAATTTACATTATAATTATGTATATTTGGAACAAGCATTAGGAAAAAAACACGTTTTTTTCCTTTCACGAGAGTCACGGTTTTGCTTCCATGAGAGGCACGGTTGTAATTTCGCGAGAGGCACGGGCGTGCCTCTTTCGGAAAGTGAAAAAAATCGTGCTTCCGGTTCGGTTTTTTCGCCCGGTTTTTTTCTTCCGGTTTTTTTGTGAAAAAAAAATTCGTCAAAACCTATCAACATGGGATTTAGTTTTGAAGATCTCGACGCGATTAATCCAACGGTGAAAACGATTCGAGATTTGGACACACGGTTTAAGAGATAAAATGTTTTGCATAAACGGATCTACGAAAAAAGGGAAAACTCCCAGGTTGCGACAAATGGCGCACTGCATGTGCGCCACTTGTCGTGACCTCGGAAAGTGGAGTGTTCTTTGCAACGAGTACTCCTTAATTAGTGATTTCGGAGGAAGTGTTCTAAAAGGAGATGTCTTGCACTACTGCTGCTTGGTACCAGACGTGAACAACTACATTAGGAGTTTGCTGCATGGTTGGAGGTCAGCTCAGCTTTTCTATCTTCTTAACTTTTGTGGATATAAAAAGTTATGTAGTCTTGAAGCTGAAATTTAGTTGATTGAAAGTAAAGAGATTCAGAGTAAGAGACTTTTTTTTGCACTCAGGGGACGGGCACGGTAACATGTCTTCTCACTCCAATATTTGAAAATGAATTTGATAAAATTAGGCACTGCATTTTTTTCCAAATTATTGGCAAAATACACTTATGGACAATTTTAAAGAAAACAAAAGTGCGTAATTCTCCTCTGCTTTGTGGTGAAGTCCTCCTGTATAGGGCATTTGAGGTTCTGTTTAGTGCATAATTTGGCGAATCTTTTGCAGCAAACATTTGTTTATTTGCTTTGCCATGAAATTTCCTACATACCACTGTCTAGCTCTATCCAGGTGCCATAATTTTAGGTTTGACAACTAAGAAGTTAACTTCAAATTTGAATGCCATGTACTATAGCATTTTGAGAATTGGAGTGTCGCTCACTACTACTTTAGTGGTCTAAAACATCTTATATTAGTTTACAGAGGTACTATTTGGGTTGTCATTGACATCACTCTGGCGATGTTGCATGTCAGAGGGGTCTACTCATACGTGCAGTTTTCCATCGTCTCTGGCGATTCTTTTCTTTATTTTCCACCTTACACGGTTGGTATATTCATGGGTTCACCCTTCTTCCTAATATTTTAGTTTACTAAAATCGTAACAATTGGTGTCAAAACCTTATATTCGATGCTATTGTATATCAGTACCATTACCCTGTTTGCAGATTTTTACTTAACCTGTATTAGAAGAAATCATAGGCCAACTTACAACCCAACTAAAAAAAGATATTGAAAATCAAATAAAACGTAAGCCAAAAAGATAACCAATACATTGTACTATTTCGATCATGCTTCTTACATATATGTTTGATTACATTATCTATACAATTCTATAATTGTCCGCATTATTTTCCTTAGCTTAACATGACATTGCATTCCATACATAACTATCTATTATAATAACAATTATAAGGTGAACCATGTTTGCCGCGACTTGCACAGACCAGAGTTTTCCCATTTGTACACATTCTATTTGCATTACATTTTTCTGTAAAAAAATACTGACAACTTCATCATTGTGTTCTACAGGAAGGTAGTTAATGTCACTAGAGATAATAAACCATTTGGATTCCAATACCATACGATGTTGATCTACACCTGTGCCTTCTCTCCTATTTATGCTTTGGTTTCAGTGGTTCTAACTTCTAAGGCTCGCACATAATAATTGAGAAAAGTAGCATAGTGTTTTTTTTGGCTATTTGCTATCGATGGCATGTTGCAGTTTACCATGGACTATGCTGAACGTGCATCTATCCAAGGAATACTGTACCTTATGGGATTTCTCATATATTTGTATATTTATTGTATTTTATTTGAGTTGGATCGTAGATTTGTTGTTGTGTTGTCAGAATAGACAATGCATGAATTGGGTAACTGATTTTATAGCTGCAGTCTGCTAAGCACAATTACCGGTGCTTTATTTTCTAATCTTCAGTTTTTTTCTGTCGTTAAATACCATACAACTTGGTTTTGTTACTAACTTTAATCTAATCATATATTTTACATCGATCACTATTATTTTTGTGACAAAATAGACGAGCGCAGCAACGCGTGCCATCATGATATATATATATATATATATATATATATATATATATATATATATATATATATATATATATATATAGTTCTGAAAAAAATTCTGAAAAACTCTGAAAAAAATACTGAAAAAGTTCTCAAAAATTCTATATATATATAGGAGTAGGATTTTCTATAAGTGCTTGCCACAGAACTAGTTAAGGGTTTCAACGGTGCAAAAGTTCTCAAAAATTCTGAAAAAAATACTGAACCAACACACCTATAATATAACATGATGCAACGGAGGGATTAAAAAAATACGACTGTATGTGTCCTGGACAAAAAAACAAATAGTTCAGTATATATTTATGTCGTATTGAGCTGAAATGCTTATTATTTTTGTCGAGGACACATAGATGCATATTTTGACAATCCCTCCGTTGGATCATCTTATTACATTAGAGAGATGCTCCCATATTTATTTCATATTTTTTGATAACTTTTGAACCGTTAGAAGTTTAGGAAAACTTAACTAGTTCTGTGGCAAGGTATGCTAGACACAGTTTTACCTATATATATATATACTAATTGGAAGCACTAATCAGGGCTTCGCGTTTATCCTCATGAACTTAGCAAGTTGTTCGTACTATCTGTTAACATGAATAATTGTGTAATACTTGTGTTGTAACAGTCGCACGTCCAGCCCTAGTTTCTAGGATCTCAACCGTAGCCCAGGCCTGCGTGCCTACCTCTCCGGGCTTCTCCTCTATGTAAACCTGCTGTACCGTGGTGTAATGAGTAAGATAATTAATCCATTATTCTACTTGGTATCAGACACCAGGTTCTCGCCATGGACGACACCCATGGCTCCTCCTCCTCCGCGGCAACCAGCTTCGCCTCCTCCCCCAGCTCCACCTCCGGCACCTCGACTGCCCCCGCTGCCGGCACCACTCCAGCCACCGGCCCCGCCACCTCGATTCCGTTCGTCTTCGGCACTCTCCCCTCCTCCTTCTTCGGTACCTTCCCTCACACCGGATCACAGTTCGCCCCATTTTCTCCTCCTCTGTGCCCCCGCCGCCGGCGCCCCCTGCCAAACACCCCATCTTCCAAGATCACATCTCGAACCACATAAAATTTCTTCTCAATCCTGCCGAACACAACTACCACAAGTGGAAGACTTTCTTCCTCATGGTTCTCGTCCGCTACGGCGTCACTTACCTCATCGAGCACCCCCCCTCCCCCCAACGCCGACGCCTAGTACCTCGAACTCGACACTCATGTCGTTCTCTGGATGTATTCCACCCTCGCGGACACTCTCGTCGACCATGTGATCGGCGCCACCAACACCCACGCGCTCTGGACGCGGATCCGCGACTACTTCCTCTCCAATCGTGCTGCCCAGTACATGATGCTGAGCAGGCAGTACCGCAACCTCAAACAGGGGGATCTCTCGGTGGACGAGTACGCCCGCCGCATGAAGTTGCTCACCGCCGGCCTCGCCGACATCGATCACGCGGTCACCGAGGTCGACCTCACCACTCAGTTTCTCCACGGCCTCGACCAACGCCTCGACAACATCCGCGTCGTTTTGGGTGACACCGTCCCTCTGCCGCCGTTCGAGACGGTCTTCTCGCGGGTCAAATTCGCCGAGGAGAACCTCGCCCAGCGCGCCGCCGAGGCGGGTGCCACTGTTCTCGCCGTCCATGGGAGTGGTGCTTCCCCGGGCGGTTCCTCCGGGGCCAACAGCTCCAGCTCTCGCTCCGGTGATCGTGGCGATCGTCCCCAGGAGCGCTCTTCTGACCGCGGCCACGACCAGTCCAACGGGCGCGGCTACAACTCGCGTCAACCTGATGGCGGTGATCGTGGTGAGCGCGGTCACAGCCGCGGCCGTGGCCGTGGACGTGGACGCGGCCGCGGCGACTCGGGCCGCGGCGCCGGTCTGCCCTTCTCTCCGTACACGGGCTTCTTCGCTCCTTATGGGATGGCCC
Organism: Triticum urartu; assembly: GCF_056163025.1. Lineage (NCBI taxonomy): Eukaryota > Viridiplantae > Streptophyta > Magnoliopsida > Poales > Poaceae > Triticum > Triticum urartu. Next base: position 735,804,008 of record NC_141879.1, read on the forward strand.
TGCCGCCGCCTCGTCCAGGCTGGGTCCCTCCCAACGCCGCGGGCGTCCTCGGTCCCCGGCCTGGCTCCCATGCCCAGGCCTACCCCATGCAGTACCAACCCTACGCTGCTCCGACGCCATATCAACCGCCCCAACCCTCATGGGATCATCTCGCCATGTTGAACGCCGCCTACAGCGCCCAAGGCTTCCCCAACTACGGTGCCGCGCCTAACGAGTGGTACCTCGACAGCGGCGCCTCCAACCACGTGACTGGCAACTCTGGTAACCTCACCACCTCGTCTTCTTCCTTACAGCATAATTTGTCAAGCATTGTTGTAGGCAACGGCTCCCACATGCCCATCCACTCCATCGGCTCCACTACTCTCTCACCACATAACTTTCATTTACGCAACATCCTTTTCTCCCCTCATGTCACCACTAGTCTTATCCCTGTTCGCCAATTTACCAAAGATAATTCTTGCTCTATAGAGTTTTACGCGTTTGGTTTTCTTGTGAAGGACCTTCGCATCAGGAAAGTCATCATGATCTCCGCTAGCTCCGACGACCTCTACCCTTTCATCAGCAATAACAAGCCGTGGCGTGCTGCTTTCTCCGCCCAAGCTTCTTCTGGTGATGTGTGGCATCGTCGGCTCGGCCACCCTAGTGCTCAGTCTCTTAGCTCGTTAGCACATGATTTTCTTGTTCCTTGTAATAAACCCTCCTCCGCCCCATGTAGTGCATGTCAACTTGGGCGACAACCACGTCTTTCTTTTCCCACTTCTACTAGTCGCACTTATACACCTTTTGAGTTAATCCATTGTGACTTGTGGACATCTCCCGTCGTGAGTTTTTCTGGCTACCAATATTACTTGATCATACTTGATGATTACTCCCATTTTTCGTGGTCCTTTCCGCTACGCAACAAATCCGACACGTCCACTACGCTCCGACGTTTCTTCACTTACGTCAAAACTCAATACAACGTCATCATCAAAGCTCTCCAATGCGATAACGGCGGCGAATTCATCAACTCCTCTCTTCGCTCCTTCTCCACAAATGGCATTGTGTATCGTTTTTCCTGCCCACACACCTCTCCACAAAATGGTAAGGCCGAGCGACTTCTCTGCACCACTAACGACATTGTTCGTACCCTTCTCATCCAAGCCAGCTTGCCACCCCCATTTTGGGTTGAAGCACTCCACACCGCCACATACCTCCTCAATCGTCGACCATCTCGTGCCGTTCACCACTCCACCCCATACTTTCTCCTCCATGGCGTACACCCGACCTATGATCATTTACGCGTCTTCGGTTGCCTTTGCTTCCCTAGCCTATACGCCACGGCCCCCCACAAGCTTGCTCCCCGCTCTACACGGTGCATTTTTCTCGGTTACCCCCTCGAGCATAAAGGCTATCGATGCTACGACCTCTCGTCTCGCCGTGTTATTGTGTCTCGTCACGTTATTTTTGACGAGTCCACTTTTCCATACGAGCCAGCCCCACCTGCGACCTCCCCTCCCCCGCCACAGCAAATCCTGGTCGAATCCCCTTGCAGATCCGCCCTTTTCCCGATCCCAACGATCCACCTACCTCGGACGGACCCCACCCACCTGACCAACCCGGCCGGATTCGGTCTCCACCAATCCCGCCAACCCAACCACCCGACCGCTCCGCCCCCACCACCACGCGTCCCCCGTCCAACGGCCAGTCCCACCTGCCTCGGTCTCCCCCGCGTGGCTCCCACCCCCCATCAACTCCGGATCCCGCGCCTGGCCCGCCATCCGCCTCGGATCGCTCCCCTGCCGCGTCTGCCACCGCATCCACTCCGGATCCCGCGCCCACTACCGCTTCTCCCGCCCAGAGCCCCACCAAATCTCCCTCGCTTTCCGTGCCTGCCCATGCAACGCCTCTTCCTCTCCCTCCTCATGGCCTGCCTGTTGCACCACCTGTCAACTCCCATAAAATGCGAACACAAGCGAAAACCGGTTTCTGCCAACCCCGGCGCTTATTCCTCGCCGATGCCACATCCTCTCCCATATCACCCATTCCTTCCACATACCGCTCCGCCCTCAAAGACCCCAACTGGCTACATGCAATGCGTGACGAATTTAATGCTCTAATGAAGAACTCGACTTGGTCTTTGGTTCCCAAACCTGCAGGTGTCAACGTGGTCAGGCAAGTGGATCTTTCGCCACAAGTTCAACACTGATGGTACATTGGCTCGTTACAAGGCGCGATGGGTCGTTCGCGGGTTCACACAAAAGGAGGGTGTGGACTACGGGGAAACATTCAGCCCGGTGGTGAAACCGGCCACAATCCGAGTGGTCTTGAGCATCGCCGTGTCCAGCTCCTGGCCGATACATCAACTTGATGTGAAAAATGCATTTCTTCATGGAGATCTCAAGGAGACTGTGTATTGTGCCCAACCGGCTGGCTTCCTACACCCCACTCATCCGGATCACGTTTGCCTCCTTCGTAAGTCCCTCTATGGCCTTAAGCAAGCTCCCCGTATGTGGTTTCATCGCTTTCAAAATTTCCTCCTCACACTTGGCTTTCATGCATCCAAAAGTGACTCCTCCCTGTTCATTCTCACTCATGGCTCATCCATTGCCTACCTATTGGTATACGTGGACGACATCATTTTGACCGCTAGCACGCCTACCACTCTCACCTACGTCATCAACTCCCTCAAGCGGGAGTTCTCCATGACTGACTTGGGTGATCTCCACCATTTTCTTGGCATCAATGTGACACCCAACAGAGACGGCTTGTTCTTGAACCAACAACAGTACACGCTTGAGCTTCTCGATCGCGCCAAAATGTTGAATTGCAAACCCGTATCCACCCCCGCAGACACCACATCCAAATTATCCGCTAGCGCTGGTCCACCACTCACCAATCCCACTGCCTACAGGAGCATTGTCGGTGCCCTTCAATACCTCACTCTCATTCGCCCGGACATCTCCTACGCCGTCCAACAAATTTTCCTCTTCATGCATGAACCACGGGAGTCCCACATGCTTTTAGTCAAACGCATTCTCCGCTACGTACCTCCGCGGCACTTCTCACTATGGCATCCAGTTCTATCGGTCTTCCTCCTTGGATCTTCTTGCTTATACCGATGCCGACTGGGCCGGTTGCCCGGACACACGCAAGTCTACTTCAGGGTTTTGCGTCTTTCTCGGGCAGAACTCGATTTCTTGGTCCTCTAAGCGACAGTCTACAGTCTCCAGATCCAGCGCCGAGGCTGAATATCGCGGTGTGGCAAACTGCGTTGCCGAGTCCTGCTGGCTCCGACAGTTGCTTCATGAGCTTCGCCGCCCACCGTCCCGCGCGACTCTCATCTACTGTGACAACGTCAGCGCGTCATATCTTGCCTCCAATCCGGTACAGCATCAACGCACAAAACATATTGAGATCGATCTACATTTTGTGCGTGACCGCGTCGCCCTTGGTGAGGCCCGTGTGCTTCACGTACCCTCCAGCTCACAATTCGCGGGCGTCTTCACTAAAGGGCTGCCATCCTTGGTGTTCACAGAGTTTCGATCCAGCTTGAACGTCCTACCCAATGGCGTACCAGCTGAGGGGGGGTGTTAACATGAATACTTGTGTAATACTTGTGTTGTAACAGTCTGGCACGTCCAGCCCTAGTTTCTAGGATCTCAACCGTAGCCCAGGCCTGCGTGCCTACCTCTCCGGGCTTCTCCTCTATGTAAACCTGCTGTACCGTGGTGTAATGAGTGAGATAATCAATCCACTATTCTACTCTATCTCTCCATTAGCTAACCATAGCCGTAGGATAAAATAGGTCAAGAGTCCACGCTATCTGTCCCACTTAAGCTTTGGCAAAAAAAAAAACTCTTGCACGGGCTGCCCTGCCCCACATAAGCTTTGACAGAAACAAAAACTCTTACACGGGCTGCCAAAAACACATCTACGTTGCAGTAAAAAAAATGACTTGGCCGATTCGGCTCCACAAAGTCACGAACGTCTCCCGGCAAGATTCTCATCTTCCTCCTCTGCGCGTCTCCTCTGATGTTTCCACATCGCATAAACTTCCATGCTGCATCCATCTAAATAGGATTTCAACCACCAGCTACATGTTCCCTTTCTCAACAGCAATTGAATCTAGCAAGCCGGCAGCCGTCACCACATCCTGAGAAGCCTACAATATTAACTGGTGCATGCGGGTAAAAGTATCAGATAAGTTTTTCTGTGGTCATGCCTCCGCGCGGCAGCAGCGGCCAAACCCGCACCTCTACTTTTGCCGTTGCGGGTCTTCCATCGGCCACGCAGCACACGCTCCAAGCCTCCCCATTCACGTTTCCATTGATTCCCTGTCGACGCCGTGACCCATCAGCGCCGGGGTCTTTTCCGTCTAGATGATGCCCCTTCGCACGTTCTTCTCAGCCCAGTTCACACGGGAGGAGCAGTGTGATTTTAGCCCCTGAGTGAAAAGGGCAGTCTGAGCCGTCTGATGAAGGCTTTGTATGCTGCAGGAAGGAGCAACTGGGCCTATTGCTATCAAGTAATTAATATTCTTATTATTTTCTTGATTTGTTTGCATGTGTGGGGATAATTACGCTGACTTGAAGTTAAATCCGATGTTTTCTGTTTATCTGAAGTGCCCAGATTCAAGGAATTACAATCTATAAATTTGGTTAATGTACGTTGCATCCCTATACACGGAGTGCAGATCAAGTATCTGAATGTAAGGTCTGAACTAAGTCCCAAGAATTGGTAAATTATTGAACCATACTACACTAAATTTGTCGGCTGAGTAGACACATAAGTTTTTACTACCATTTACATGCCAATTTCAGCTCAGTTGGACAACCTTAGCCATTCAATATGTTTGTTGCCCAAACTACTCTATGCTCCATGCCAACGGAAGTACACTAGAATGAATACAGGTCACGCCCTCTACGGTGGACGTAATACCCTACTTCATGTCTATGGTGTTGTTCTGTTGTGTAAGGTGTGAGTAAACCTGTTCCAAACCCCTGGCCTGGTGCTCTTGGCCGCTTATATAGAGTGCACCAACACTAAAGCTACAACAGCTTGTCATAAATGTTCTGTGTAACGCCATACTGAAAACCGACAGTGTCTTGCCATTGCAAATAGTAACTGACATATAAACAACTAGTGGAGGCAGCTTATAACGCCTATGTTTAATGCATAGTGGAACGTCCACGCGTAATGCCTTCTTAATTGCTCCTAACCATTGGCCTGATGTGAAACTTACTATTGATAAACCTACCGACGAGGGTCTTGACTCATGTGCCCCCAGGCTGGCGACTGTTTCCAGACTGGTGTCCACACTCCGACTAGGATGCCACCCCTGTTGTTGTTCTTGACTTGGTCCTTACCCTACATGGGCTTGGTCCTACCCAGGCCTTTAGTTGGGCCTACCTGATGGTGAATTACATCGTAAGGTTCATCGTCACAACCCTAACTAATTACTGATAATTTCATTTATAATTTTGGGGACAAAGAATTAGGTTTTAATTTTGTATTTGTTGCATGGAACTTGTTTAATAATCCACTGCAGAAAACATCCACAACAATAGAACAACTGGTTGCCAACCCTTAAGACAAACAAAAGCTGGTTGAGGAGATGAGATTATCATATACAATCAACCTAAATGCAATCTAGCCTACAACTTAAGCAATTTTGTTAGATTATTTATCTAGTTAGAGCTAAGGTTGTTGAAATAAATAAACTCTCCACTACATGCACTACTATTGTTAGCAATGGTATGCCATATTAATATGTCACACTTGTGTATATACATAATTACTTTATTATTTCGCACTCAATATTTCACAAGTTTGTAGAGTATTTTGTACTTCCCTTTTTATGAATAAATTTATGCAATGATATCACCTTGGAACAAAATAATGTGGCATGAGTTGTTGAGATCGCTCTACAAAAGGAATAAGAATAATATGGAAAGAGAACAAAGGGGTGAAACATAAAAAAATAAACTAGGAACCAAGGCAAAAAAAAAAACTAGGAACCAAGGCAGAGATAAGCTTAGGCACTAAAAGAAAATTCCACTGGATCAAGAGACTTCGACAAATAGAACACAAAAGCTACTAGTTCCTTTGCCTTGGACGTGGCATCCATGCCAAGGCAAGGATGGACCATGAAGATCGATAATTCGGATGATGTCGCCTTCACCACTACAAAATATGCCGCGCCAAGCTGGTCAGTATTGAGGGGCCATTGCTGAAACTATTTCTAGTTGTGATCCAGATATGTATGGTTGGGAAATACTCCTACGAGCACCTGTTCCCTTTGTGGAAGATTATCATAATTAAACTTTAAATGCATTGGAGAATGCCAATAACTTTACACCCATGAACTTTTCTTCAAACATTTACAGCTGGAATCTAATAGAAAGGCTAGCCTATTGTATAAGCAAGACACTAGTACGGCACCGTCTATCATTTTGTTGGAAGCTTTGTGTGTATATATTTATATCGCATCGCCATCACCATGTGATGCTGTTTATATGGTGTTTCCGCAAGCTGCTTTATGGAAATCATGTGTATGCCAGTTGTAGGTGATCATATTGATTTGTTATTTGTTGTCTAGCTAAATACTCCCTCCATTCCAAAATAAGTGTCTTAAAGAATCAATTGAATTACTATTGTATATATCATTGTTCACATTCACCAACAACAAACCTACTTTATATCTCATCTTGGTTGTATTGTACTCCCTGGCATATACTACTCCAAACTGGAGATGGAAAATGTGTAAAGGTTCCGTTTCCTACCGATGGAACGTATTCCATCCCGGGCTTCGTCCACCGGTCCGCTCTCTCCCTACCCGCCTCCGCGCGTTGTGGTCTTTTCTGGTTTTTTACCTAGCTCCGAACTCGACAAGCATATGAAATAAACCTAGACACGCTCGTTGATCTCCCCCAACCCCAAACGGAAGCTAGCGCTGCCTCATCCTCCCTCTTGCTGCGACCCACCCGAACTCACCCCGCCATCGCCGGCCGACGCAGCCGCACCTCCCTTAGCACGGTCGACACTGCTTACACAGCTAGGCTTCACCCTGATCTGTCGGGGCACCATCTGCATGCCGGAGATCCCCGCCGTCTGCCGCACACCACGTCCTTCATGCCACCACCACGCGGCTGCTTCGCGCGGCCATGAGGACAGTCGCTCGATGGCCCAACGACCTCTCCTTCCTCTCCCCCTCCTTCCTCTCCCCCTCCTCTCGCTGTGACATCGCATCTCCTCTAGGTCAGTCGCCACGCCGCCACCTCCTCTCACCTCTTTCGAGCATTTTGTTGAGCACGTTGCTCGGGGCAAGGATGTACCACGAAGATCGATAATTCGGACGATGTAGCCTTCACCACTACAAAATATGCCGCGCCAAGCTGGTCAGTATTGAGGGGCCATTGCTGAAACTATTTCTCGTTGTGATTCAGATATGTATGGTTGGGAAATACTCTCTCCGTCCGAAAATACCTGTCATCAAAATGGATAAAAAGGGATGCATCTAGAACTAAAATACGTCACGATACATCCCCTTTTATTTATCTTGATGACAAGTATTTCCGGACGGAGGGAGTACGAGCACCTGTTCCCTTTGTGGAAGATTATCATAATTAAACTTTAAATGCATTGGACAATGCCAATAACTTTACACCCATGAACTTTTCTTCAAACATATTACAACTGGAATCTAATAAAAAGGCTAACCTATTGTATAAGCAAGACACTAGTACGGCACCGTCTATCATTTTGTTGGAAGCCTTGTGTGTATATATTTATATTGCATCGCGATCACCATGTGATGCTGTTTATATGGTGTTTCCGCGAGCTGCTTTATGGAAATCATGTGTACGCCAGTTGTAGGTGATCATATTGATTTGTTATTTGTTGTCTAGCTAAATACTCCCTCCATCCCAAAATAAGTGTCTTAAAGAATCAATTGAATTACTATTGTATATATCATTGTTCACATTCACCAACAACAAACCTACTTTATATCTCATCTTGGTTGTATTTGTACTCCCTGGCATATACTACTCCAAACTGGCGACGGGAAATGTGTAAAGGTTCCGTTTCCTACCGACGGAACGTATTCCACCCTGGGCTTCGCCCACCGGTCCGCTCTCTCCCTCCCTGCCTCCGCGCGTTGTGGTCTTTTCTGGTTTTTTACCTAGCTCCGAACTCGACAAGCATATGAAATAAACCTAGACACGCTCGTTGATCTCCCCCAACCCCAAACGGAAGCTAGCGCTGCCTCATCCTCCCTCTTGCTGCGACCCACCCGAACTCACCCCGCCATCGCCGGCCGACGCAGCCGCACCTCCCTTAGCACGGTCGACACTGCTTACACAGCTAGGCTTCACCCTGATCTGTCGGGGCACCATCTGCATGCCGGAGATCCCCGCCGTCTGCCGCACACCACGTCCTTCATGCCGCCACCACGCGGCTGCTTCGCGCGGCCATGAGGACAGTCGCTCGATGGCCCAACGACCTCTCCTTCCTCTCCCCCTCCTTCCTCTCCCCCTCCTCTCGCTGTGACATCGCATCTCCTCTAGGTCAGTCGCCACGCCGCCACCTCCTCTCACCTCTTTCGAGCATTTTGTTGAGCACGTTGCTCGGGGCAAGGATGTACCACGAAGATCGATAATTCGGACGATGTAGCCTTCACCACTACAAAATATGCCGCGCCAAGCTGGTCAGTATTGAGGGGCCATTGCTGAAACTATTTCTCGTTGTGATTCAGATATGTATGGTTGGGAAATACTCTCTCCGTCCGAAAATACCTGTCATCAAAATGGATAAAAAGGGATGCATCTAGAACTAAAATACGTCACGATACATCCCCTTTTATTTATCTTGATGACAAGTATTTCCGGACGGAGGGAGTACGAGCACCTGTTCCCTTTGTGGAAGATTATCATAATTAAACTTTAAATGCATTGGACAATGCCAATAACTTTACACCCATGAACTTTTCTTCAAACATATTACAACTGGAATCTAATAAAAAGGCTAACCTATTGTATAAGCAAGACACTAGTACGGCACCGTCTATCATTTTGTTGGAAGCCTTGTGTGTATATATTTATATTGCATCGCGATCACCATGTGATGCTGTTTATATGGTGTTTCCGCGAGCTGCTTTATGGAAATCATGTGTACGCCAGTTGTAGGTGATCATATTGATTTGTTATTTGTTGTCTAGCTAAATACTCCCTCCATCCCAAAATAAGTGTCTTAAAGAATCAATTGAATTACTATTGTATATATCATTGTTCACATTCACCAACAACAAACCTACTTTATATCTCATCTTGGTTGTATTTGTACTCCCTGGCATATACTACTCCAAACTGGCGACGGGAAATGTGTAAAGGTTCCGTTTCCTACCGACGGAACGTATTCCACCCTGGGCTTCGCCCACCGGTCCGCTCTCTCCCTCCCTGCCTCCGCGCGTTGTGGTCTTTTCTGGTTTTTTACCTAGCTCCGAACTCGACAAGCATATGAAATAAACCTAGACACGCTCGTTGATCTCCCCCAACCCCAAACGAAAGCTAGCGCTGCCTCATCCTCCCTCTTGCTGCGACCCACCCAAACTCACCGCGCCCTCGCCAGCCGACGCAGCCGCACCTCCCTTAGCACGGTCGACACTGCTTACACAGCTAGGCTTCACCCTGATCTGTCGGGGCACCATCTGCATGCCGGAGATCCCCGCCGTCTGCCGCACACCACGTCCTTCATGCCGCCACCACGCGGCTGCTTCGCGCGGCCATGAGGACAGTCGCTCGATGGTCCAACGACCTCTCCTTCCTCTCCCCCTCCTCTCGCTGTGACATCGCATCTCCTCCAGGTCAGTCGCCACACCGCCACCTCCTCTCACCTCTTTCGAGCATTTTGTTGAGGACGTTGCTCGGGGCGTACTTGAACGAAGATTCTCTCTCTCCCTAACCACCATCAGGCGATGATTACGGTGCAGCTCTGCTCCCAAGCCAGGTGAGGGTTTGAAAAATGTTTGAGACTTGTTGATCAGAGATTTGTCGTTCCAATGTTCATGTTGTTGCTGCTGCTACGCTGATGTGAGGGAGGTAGGTAGGTAGATGAGATAAGATTTTGCACTTAACATGGCGGTCGACAATTAAAAGTTGGTATGGACTTAGACAACTTAACAACACTGTAGGTAGAACGGTATAATCATATGAGCTTAGGTGCTGGGTTTGTACACTTTCTAGTAGCATCCTAAAGATATGAGCTCAGACGGCGCGGCCATGATCTGATCAATGGTGGCGCGACGGCGTGCTTCGGACAGCGGTCTTGGGCGGCGACATGGTTGCCTGGTGGTGGGCCGGTGGCGACGGTATGGAGAGTGCGCTGTGGAGGTCCGCGTTGGCCAGATCAGGGTTGGTGCGTGCGTGCGTCGCCTGGACCTGGATCCTGGGGCGCGGCCCTGGAAAGTGGCGGCGCGTGAAGCTCAGGCGTCCTGCGGTGGCATGGCGTGGTGATGTCCCTAGACAAGGAGGAAGTAGGGCGGCGATCTGGTTGCTTTGGCTTCGGATTAAATCGGATTAGTGACGTTGACGAGCACTTGCGGGATCCTTCCCTGGCGACTCTCGCGGTTTGGCGTTGGTGGGGTGCCACCCAAGCTTCAAAATGTTGAATATCGGGTTCGTATCGGTTTGGCTTGGACATATCGGATGCCGGATATTGGGTGATATATCGGATGATATGTAGATATATCAGAGAAAACATGTCTATTTTTTTCATTATTCTTGTTCAAACATTAAATTTTAGTGCAACAAAATGTATGATGTCAATGCTTTAACATAACACTTTTAGATTCCTAGTTTATTAACTTTTTGGTTGAGAAACTATTAAGAAGAGATTCACAACAACATCCTTACTCTACAATTAAAAACAATATGATATATATATATATATATATATAGTGATACTATTCATCACCCAGGGTGCATAATAAGTTATTCTTCATTCTAGGTAATTTTACGATCATTTCATAATTAAATTACGTTTGGAATTCAAATATTTACATTCCTATTGATTCACTACGTAAAATTTGGCAAAAATAAAATAAAAATGTAGGTCATAAGACAAGAAAATTTACAGTTTATATGTATTTTACACTATGTTTTTACGTTGTAATTTTACATAATATAAACTATTTTTTACGACGGTTATATATTTTCTTACTGTCTCTTTTTACATCGGAAATAAGACAAAACTTAGGGAACGTAAAATTATGATGCATTGCAGATAAAATAGAGGGGGGTGAAGAATAACTATTCCTCACCCAGGGTGACGAATAGCGCGACCCTGAGGTAATCTTACGATCGCTTCATAAACAAATTACGTTTGGAATACAAATAGTTACATTCATATTGACCGTGTTTGTTTCAGCTTTTGTAGACAGTTTCCTATGAGAAAAAGCTAAAGCTGTACCAAACAGCTAAAATAGAGCAGTTTTGTGTGCAAAGCTCATATCAGTTTCGGCCAGTTTTACGTGGTATAGCCCAAAGCACCTCACCGCGTACTTTCGCTGCGAAGTTGCTCGCAATAGGCAGTTTTCCCAGCGCTAACCCTGTCCTTTGTCCAAATTTACAACCAAATTGCCATCCGTCCTATTCCCCTGCGAGAGCTCTGGTTCAGCCAGATTTGTACGGACATCTAATTATATGTACGGTCTAATCCTTTAGCTCTCTTTTGTATGGATTATTAGTTATATGAACTATCTTTTGTCTTGTACGGGCAACTTTGACTTGCATGGACTAGCATGTGACAACATAATTCTTTTGCTCACTATTATTCTATGTATATATGAGCAAGAAAGTGAGAAAATTATTATTATGAAAGATTTTATGCATTACCATAGAACAAATCATTCTCTGTCAGTCAAAATACCATTTAAACAATCTATTAACACTGAATCAACAAGTTACACTATGACCTCACTACTCTAAGGGCATTTCGGGCTTTTCATCAGCTCAAAGTCGTTTCCGCGGCTGCGTTGCCAAACAGCTAATCTTCACTACAGTTGTTTTCTCAACACAGCAGTTTTGCCAGCACAACAAGTCCACAGCTGAAACTGTTGAAACTGAAGCCCAAACAAACACAACCATTGATTCACTACATAAAATTTGGTATAAGAAAACAAAAAAATAGGTTACAAGACCAAAAATATCGCATTTTTATGTATGTTTTTACGTTCGTAACTTTACATAACATAAAATATTTTTAACGGCGAGTATATATTTTCTTACGTTCTGTTTTTACGTATGGAATAGGACAAAATTTATGAAACCTAAAAATACGGTGCATTGACGTTAAAATAGAGAGGGGGTGAAGAATAACTATTCCTCACCCAGGGCGACGAATAGCGCGACCCATATATATATATATATGTGTGTGTGTGTGTGTGTGTGTGCGCGCGCGCGCGCGCATTTGTACGAAACATTGTGAATGACTTTGATAATATATAATGAAGTTGTAAAGCATAATCTTATTTCAGTACTCTCTAATAAAGAATTGTTGTCATCTATGTATCGTTCTATATCAGTGGACATATCAGACTACATATCGGCCATATCGGTCGATATTTCAGTCCATATCGGATGATATGTTTGATAATGATATTTACGAAATGATATGTTATGTTTATATTGGTGGAGCCCCAAAAGTGATGTATGGGCCCATATATCAACCGTATCGGCGTAGATTTAAAACCTGGGAGGCAGCCCTCCCCAGAACTCTAGTGGTGGCAAACATGGGCGGTGACCGGTGTGCCAGGGCTCCCACAGTGGCAGTGCTGCTACGGGTGGTCGCCGGATCTGGGAGGCCAGATTTGGGGCTTTGACGGTGGTCTGGCCAGTGCACATGATGTCAGATGGATGCTCGTGGGACAAGATCCGGGTGAAAACCTTGTCTACGGCTAGTGGCCGGAGCCGGTGATGGTGACACCCTTGGCGGTTTCCTTCTTGGAGGGATCACCGAGGTGAAGTTCCCACCTCCTTTCGCTACCACCGGGGAAAACCTTTGATTAGTCGCTCAGATGATGGTGGTACTCAGGTGTCGTTCTGTCCGTGGGGACGTCATTCTTGGAGGCGTGCATTGGCCGTAAGGACTAGTGGATGGTTTCAGCAGTGGAGCGGCATTCCGTATGACACATCGACAACGTGGAGTCTAGGCGGCATGGCGCGGCCGGTTCTCGGCGACGAATGCGTGATGATGGATGGACACGCGTAGGGAGGTGGCGTTGTCTCGCGCTGTGGTGACGTCAACGACAGGCCTAGCAAGGTCCATGCGTCAGTACCTGCTCCGACAATGCATAAGTGGAAGACGGCGCGGCGGCATGTGAGAGTGCGCCAAACCAGTGTGTTCCCAGATCCGGTAATGCGGCTTGGTTGGGGTCTCCGGCTTTAGATGTTAGGCTTTGATGCAAGGTCTGTTTGATATTCAGCTAGGACTATCAACACCTCTTCTTCAAGTGGATAGGAGTAGCGACAAATTGTTGTAAATATTATGGCTTCAGATGTACTGATGTATTATTTTATAAAGTCTTTGTGAATAATTAATAACATAAATGCATGCACCGTCCAAATACAGAGACCGCGGGTCATCCCTTTTAGAAAAAAAACTACTAGAAAGTGTAAAGGCTGAGTCATCAGTTGTCCTAAGGCCGTTATCTTGAGGATATAACGGACTCGCCCACGAAATCCACGGCTTATCGTCCACCTGCTGCTGTTGCTGGCGAAGGCTGCGGATCCGAGTTCCACCCGCTCAAACGGCAAATGGTGCAGCACAGCCAGCTGTGAGTTCCACCTCCAGGACTCACCCTTCTCGTTCCCCGGTTGTGCCGGTGCGAGACTTCTCGGAATGGTGCGCTCGTCAGCGTCATACTGCCCCTGCAGGTTTGGCTTGTTTTGCACTGTAATTGGTCAGAAGTTGTATTTTGGTTTGCACTGTAATTAGCTAATGGGAAAGTTGATATTGCGGGATTGGTTTGGATTTCTGTTGTCAGAGTGTAGAAGCAACTTTAATTGACATGTCATTTGTGCAATCATCAGTACCTCAAAAGTTGTCAGAAATATTATGAGAGATGTGCAGGCGTTGGCAGCCCAGCGAGACATTTAGAGAATCCCGTTTCCTCGCCTTATCTAGTGTCTCGCTATCGTGTAAGCAGTGTCATCACATAATTGTCAGGACAAGACCGAGCTGCTCACCCAGGAGTATTACCTCCCCTCTCCTAGGATGGTATTATATTTTTCGATTTAACAATATTATATGGCTTGCAAGTTTGTTGCTTCCGTGAGTTCTGGGTGCATAGGTGGAAACTGTAGTATTAATTGTCTTTTGTGGCTCATGGAAACTCGTGATAGTTCAATGTTTGGCTGTATATATCAATGAAATTCAGATTTTCTCTGATCTTCAGTTTTAACTTGATACGTCGCCAACAAGTAAATCACAATGGCTACATACAATATACCCTGTAACAACGCACGTGCAATTACCTAGTATCAGTTATATGAATATTAAGGTACGTGTAGTGTGTAAATCATTTCATATTCTACATGTGCCTAAATCTTTGTTTCTGGAAAAAGGGAAGATAATGGTGTCGTGTTACTTTATCCACATGTCAGTCTTGCAGTGCATTGTAAAGTAAGAAATCATATGCACTTGCATTGTTGGAATTCGACCACAGGATCGATTACATCAAATCACAGACGAACACAAGCACACGCGAAAACTTTCGCCAAAGGCACATGCCGTGCCTTTCTTTTTTATTTATTGATTTTCTGTTTTCTTTGTCGGTACAACTCACGCAAGGCATATGTATATATATACACAGCCCAACGCACACGGCCACACGTACAAGTCCTAAACGGACTTGTATTACACCTTGACTCACGTAGACAATATACTACTAGGACACGGCTAACTAATCCCAATCAGACTACTACTCCAAGCCATACATGTACTACAGAAACTAGACCAACTAGTACGTAGTACTTCAATACCTAATCGCTAATTAACTTAGCTAACACTAATAAACCATCTTTAACAAGATTATCTAACATGCATAACATGAATTAATTCTTTATTTCTTGAAATAAAGTAAGTCAAATTCGAGACAAATGGTGAACATAACATATGACTAAGAAAACCACTGGAAAAGCAATGGAAAGGTGCGATCTATCAGTCGCAAGACTAGGATGAACTAGACCTGCATACTAGATCTTTGGGAACTTATAAACGTTCTCAAAAATCTCTAATGCTGTACTAGGGCTCTTTCTCTTGAGGTTGTTATAGTCTTCGCTTGCCAACACTTTACCAAATATTGTTGGAGATGCCATAAATTTGAGGCATGCCTGTTTAAGATCATTACACTGATGTTGATCAGCTAGCGCATATGTAGTTGCCACTGTCTGTGTATCAAGAGTCCTGCAAAGAGCAGCCTCACATATGAGCATCAGCCTTTCAATGCGGTAGCGATCGGCAGCCACAAGTATGTGCCGTACAATCTCCCTTCTGTCCTCTTGATCGAAATCATTGAAAGGAAGCACCAAGCAGTCCGTGTAGATAAAATGTAGAAGTGTCCTAAAAATGTCAGGTAACATATCTTCGACGATTAGAGATCACCCTTCTTTCTCCATCATTGGGCCACAGAGCTGCGCCCTAAACACCGGGGACCACGCAGCAAGCACTACCCTGTGTGCAAGAAATGCCTCATCTTGGACGCAGAAGGTCACGTCCGCCCCTTCTTTTGACTCTAGAATATTTGCGAAATCAGCTGATAGTTGTGATGGCGGCAGCTTCACTTGGGGTGAAAGTAGTAAGTCACTGGAAGTCACCACTGGATCTTTTATAACACTGACTGAAAACTCGATTGAGAAGTGGTCAAATTTCACATACTCTGCTTCAAGTAATGTTTTCTCCATGACCTTCTCCCACCCTCCCATCCTACATTTGCCCTCTGCACTAGATAAGTTTAACACTCTCATCCGTTTCCACTCTGTACACTGTCCTCCTGGGGAGATCAATCGATAATAAAATATGGCCCTCACTTCTACATCTTCGTTCATAAGCTCACCAACAATAGAGATGTGGTCTTGGCATCCATCATTGATTCCTTGTGGGTAGAATCTAACTGACCAGTCATAGCCACCAACTTGGAAGGCATGTGACCTTACGAATTTGCCCATATCAGTTTCCTTGATGACACTGTAGTCATCAACCACGAAGATGTGGTTACCGCGAACCAACGTTGCATTGCAGGTCGAGACTGTAGTTCCGAACTCCATGTGCAATTCAACAGAAGATCACATTAGCACCCCAATATGCTTCGTTATTTTACAGTAACAGAAATAAGATGGAATCATATATTGTGCTTGTGTCACTATATGTACTGATTACACGGTCAAAAAAAAACTATATGTACTAATTTCATGAACACAAAAATGTATGTACCAGTGAACCAGCCGGACCTATCCAAAGGTGGGACACAATTATTGTAGAAGGAGACGTCAATACACTACTCTGCCCAGACACGATTTTATACACTAAACTCACCTAGGCCTGTTTCCTGGACCAGCACATGGCAAACAGGAGTTGCATCACAGACTTTCCCCCAAAAGGATGTCCAACCCAATGTTTTGCTTCCCATAAACTCAGAGGAAACAAACAGTGTTCCTCTGGGTTAATGTCTAGAAACTAGATGGCGCCGCAGGATCGATTCCTACGGAATGGCGCCGCACATTTTTTTTTATTTGGTAAAACTACAGACATCTTTTTATTTTCAGTGAAAACTCCATGGATCTTCTTGCGTACTGTACTTCTAGTCTACTACTTCTCATATAAAAAAAATGGATATGTACGAACCATGCATCTACCTATCTAGTACTACTACATCTAGTATCAGCTATGGTTGAATATAACGGACCTTGGAATTGAATAGCTTAGTGGAATGACGACCAATGGTAAAAGAGATCCAAAGCAAAATCCTTGCTTTCGAAGATTGGAAGAGTTCAATGGTACTCACAAGGTAGCCAACATATCGAGAGAGATATGTATTTCTCGATCTGGGTAGTGTGTTCCCGCTGATGTGCGTGGTTGGGTTTTAAAGGATTGAAAACAATCCCAATACAATTAATACAATAAATGACTACTTATCTGTACATAAATGTTCGCACAGAATTAATTGGCTAATATATTTACAGCGGTTCCCGCGATATGTCCCATAAATAGACAAAATCCTCACCAGTTTCTAGAAGTGACTTCCACCGCCTTAGTTCATTAGCATCCCTCATATTTTGGGTCAAACTTTGACCAAAATTTAGACTAGAGAGTGGCTTTTCTAAAACCAGGCGCAGAACCCCTCACTTTTTTTTGTTCTCAAATATTTGGATTGCTTACTACATGTGTTCCTTATCTATACCCTCCACTATTGCCTTAAGATATGCGCTATCCAACTACTACCATATTTTGGGTCATATTTTGACCATAACTTTAACTAATAAAATATTAATATATTTAACAAGAATAATATCATCGAAAACTACATTCAAATATGAATCTAACAATATAATTTATTGTGATATGTATTAACATTTTTCTAGTCAAATATGTGTTCAAACTTCCAAAATATGATGGGGACTAATAAACCTGGATGGAGGTAGTAACTTAGTATAGGCAAATTTATTTTGTTTGTTCCTCTCAAATGATAAAACCTATTGACTTCAAACTTTACAGGTCGATAACACTTTTGAACTAAAATGTTGGAAAACATGTTTGGATTTTTTTGGCCTAATATAAATTTATGAAATGAGATTTTGCTGTTAAGTATTTATGTTGCACAACAGAATTGACTGTTTGTGTCACAATGAACATCAAATAGGTTGTTGACCGGCAAAGTTTGATGTCCATACGCTGCTCTATTTTGGAGAATGGAGAAACAAAACTGAGAAAATATTTATGGATGGATCCTGAAGCAGAAAATGGATGGTTAAATAAAGGGGTATACAGCCCCAACTTTCACTTTTAACTTATAAAAGATGAACCATATGTCCAAATATTATACTCCGGGAGAACATCTGTCGAATACAAATCCACTAGTATTAATTTTGTAACATATGCTTCCTATTTTGTTAGTCATATAGATGGTCAAAATTTTACCTAAATACGATGGGCAATTAATAAACCTGGGATGAAGGAAGTACATACACTGATCTTAATTATGATGTCTTGCGGATCCCGAGAACATGGGCAATGGTGGTATAACTATTCGCCAAAAGGTCAATCCCAATAAAAAAGACTACTATGTCTACAAGTCTACTCATGAGCGCAAACATAGTAACTTCAAGAAGTATGATTGATTAGACACCATGCTAGCTAGACTCCACATATAAACTTAGTCAAAAATGCAACATTAAGCTCCAGTATTCTTTTATCTTGTTGTAGCGCCATCTAGATGACTATGCAATGAAAATCGGCTTTGCATCTGCCCTGATGTTGATGACTTCCCATTGTTGAACATGGAATTGTTGAGCCGTTACTGGAATCCAGAATTCTTTTGAAACTTCTTCTCACTACTAGGGAAAAGCTTATAGACAGGCGCTTACTAGTAGCGCGGGTTTATACCCATCGTTGCTGCTAGTTACTAGTAGCGCGGTTTTTTTACCCCTCGCTGCTACTAAGTTGATAGTAGTAGCGTGAGTTTTTAACCCTCGCTACTACTAATCAGTCTCTACCGTGCCCCCCGAGACATGCCATAGTAGTAGCGAGGGGTATGAACCCGCGCTACTAGTAAGTTGATAGTAGTAGCGCGGGTTTATACCCCTCGCTACTAATAAGTACAAGGTAGGTGAAGTCTCCATATCCTCGGTCGAATCCCTCCTCTTTCCCTCACTCTCCGCCCTCTCTCCATAGGCTCTCTCATTCCGCTTCTCCCTCCCACCCGTGATTCCCTTCCTCATCCACCACCACCGCCGTCCTCGCACATCATGCCTCCCCCAAATCCGGCGACCTCCACACCCACCGCAGCCCCCTCCCCCTCCTTTCTCCTCCTTCTCTAATGTTGGAAGGAGAGGGAGTTTAGGCAAAGCGCCATCCATGGTGGCGGCCAGATCCGCCATGGACACAACCACAGGTGAGTTGTTCTTCCTACCCCTCTCAATCTCTCTCTCTCTCTCTCTCTCTCTCTCTCTGCCTCTCTCTCTCTCTCTCTTCATCTTCCAGATCGAGCAGAGCGACATCCATGGCGTCATCTAGGGATCCGGCTCCAACTCCGGCAGCTACCGTTGAGTTGCTGCACCTACTCCTCTCTATCTCTCTCTTCCTCTTCTAATCCTCGTCTCTTTTTTGTAGCAGCAGCAAAGGAGAGGTGTATCACCATGGACAACTTCATCCCCTCCAGGACCAGTAGCAGCCATGGATGGAGAGGACGATGACGCCCAGCAGAAGCAGCCACCATGGATGGAATTTTTTTTAATTCTCAATTAGTTATTAGTAGCACGGGGCCCTGATCCGCGCTACAACTAAGTAGTAGTAGCGCGGGTGTCAACCACGCTACTACAACTAGAAGTAGCAGTAGTGCGGGTACCGCCCGCGCTACTGCTAAAAGTTAGCTGTAGCGCCCTAGCAGTAGCGCAGGCCCCCGCACTACTGCTAGGAAATTACCCGCGTTACTACTAGACACTAGTAGAAAAAGGGTCAAACGTGAAGCACATTAGTGCCGGTTTGAATTTGAGCCGGCACTAATGTGTACATTAGTGCCGGTTCCAACGGCTAGCCGGGCCGCTCTCATTAGTACCGGTTCGTGGCGAACCTTTAGCACCGGTTCGTGCCACGAACCGGTACTAAAGTGAGTGGTGGCAGGATGTTGTCAGTCCGGGGCCCCTCCAGCACCTTTAGTACCGGGTCGTATCACGAACCGGTACTAAAGGTCATCCTACATAGACCCTTCGTCCACCCGAGCTCGCTCTGTTCTTCCCCTTTCCCCTCTCCTCTCTGTTCTTTTCCCTCTTCCTCTCAAGCTCATCACACATTTTGCCCAAGATTTGAAGGCCCCCATCCATTCAAATGATCACAAAGGTTAGCAACTTTTTCCTTTCATCTCTCATTGCTAGATTAGCTCGTGCAATGCTTTATATAGTGATTGATTTTTGAGTTTAGTAATTTGGGAGGAATTATATATATGTGCTAGTATTTGATTTATATGCAATTTGAGGTCAAAAATAACACTTAGTTTTGCATATGTAGGTGTGGTTTACTTAGTACCTTCTAAATCTCCGTCGTAACCACCGTTAATCGCTCGCAACGTCCCGTCACCGGCACCACCTTGTGGTGAGCCTCTTGTTCATGAAGTTTTATATAAAAAAATGATGTTTGTGTGATTTGGATATATAGTTACTCGTATAATTATCTTACCCATACGTTGTTTGTTATGCATAGTGCCATGGTTTTGATATCCGTCCCCGTCGGCCCTCGTCCGGGTTATGATTCGGATGTGGTATATTCTATTTTAAAACTATTCATTGCATTTCGTGTTTATGACAAATTATGCCCATCAAGTTGACATAGATATTTGTATGTAGGAGGTAGTTGAACCCGAAATTCCAACCGACCCTATTGTCAAGAGGTTAAATTTAGTTGAAAGAGAAAATGAGGATTTGAAGGAAAAATTGAAAAGAATTGAGGGGGAGAAGATGGAATTGGAGTTGCATGTTGCCGATGTCGTCGATGATCACAAGATTAAGATGGAGAAAATGCACTTGAAGATTAGAAGGATTAGAAAATATGCCATTCATAGTGAGGCTTGGTATCATTATGCTGTTGGATCAATTGTTACTTTAGTTGCGATCTTGATCGCATTTGTTGTTGCATTTAAATTCTTTAGCTAGAGAGTTATTTGTTTGTTGCATTTAAGTGTTGTATGATCTTTATGTATGAATTTTATGTATTGTATTAATTTGATGTTTTCGGTGCTGTGTATTGAAGATGAGCTGGCAATGGATGTACGATGACCGATGCTCTCCCGAGTTCATTAATGGCGTGCATACTTTTCTGCTTGCGGCTGAGGCAAACAAGCGAGCGGATGGTTTTATGCATTGTCCATGTCCTGGCTGTAAGAATGGTCGCAATTACTCTACGTCAAGAACCATTCACGTCCACCTGTTTGAGTCCGGTTTCATGCCCCACTATAATGTTTGGACTAAGCATGGAGAAAGAGGGGTTATGATGGAAGACAATGAAGAAGAAGAGGATGACGACAGCTATCCTGGCCATGGGTTCCCTGAATACGATGATACAACAATGAGGGAAGAAGCTGAGCCGGTAATGCGGGAAGAAGCTGAGCCGGCAATGCGGGAAGAAGCTGAAGAAGAGGCATCAGATGAGCCCGTTGATGATCTAGGTCGGGCCATTGCCGATGCAAAGAGAAACTGCGCAAGTGATTTGGAGAAGAAGAAGTTGCAGCGCATGTTAGAGGATCACAAAAAATTGTTGTACCCGAATTGCATAGGTGACAAGAAAAAGCTGGGCACCACACTGGAATTGCTGCAATGGAAGGCAGAGAATGGTGTATCTGACAAGGGATTTGGAAAGTTGCTGGTAATGATAAAGGATATGCATCCCGTTAAATGATGAAGATTTTCCATGGTTACGGCGCAAAGGGACACACGCGAAGAAAAAGTTTCACACCCAAAGATCTGGGATGTGATCGGCTTCACTATGATCACTTTCTTCTGTGTTTCACACCCAGGAGGGAATCTCTGTAATAGTTAGGGTAGTTATGTGTTTTGGCAATTGAAACGCGAAGAAATTTTATGTGCAAACAAATTCTTTCATGCCTTTACTGATTTTTAAAGTTAAGTTATTCACAAACTAGTGATTCACACTAATTTCAAATAATTCAAAATTTAAACTATTCAAATTTGAAAACTACGGGCACTAACAGAAAGTTTGTAATTTTTTGTACCTAAAGCAAAAATATTCATAAAGAAACTCTAAATACATAAAAAAACAACTCAAAAATAAATAAAGCAAAAAAAATAAAAAAAAGCCCGCCTACTGGGCCAGAGCGGCCTGCATACGACTAGAAACCCAACCTGTTGTTGGGCCAGGATGCAGGCCCGCAAAGGCCCAGTAGGCCCACAGGGCAGCACAGAACATGTAGGCCCAGTAGGCCTGCTTTGGAGAGGAGCTCGAGAGAGCAAGCGCACGGGGGTTTATAAACCAGTGCGGACGCCCCTCGGCTAGCGAGGTGGGACTAAACTTGCCGCACAGCACCTTGCCAGCGCACATTAAAGGTCCATCCTATATAACTAAACACTTCAAAATTTTCAGTTTCTCATCTGCTTCTTCTCCTCTGCCCCGTCGCCCGCCGCCCCCGTCTCCATATCCCTCGTCGCCGCCCCCGTTGCCGCCCCCGTCCCCGTCGTCGCCGCCCCGTCGTCCCCGTCCCCATCGTCCCCGTCGTCACCGCCGCGCCGTCCCGGCCTGTCCCGCGTCGTCCCCGTCCCCGTCATCGCCGCCCCGTCCCCGTAGTCGCCGCCCCGGCCCGTCGCCGTCGTCGCCGCCCCGGCCCGTCCCCGTCGTCGCCGCCCCGGCCCGTCCCCGTCGTCGCCGCCCCGTCCCTGTCCCCATCGTCGCCATCCCCGCCGTCGCCGCGCCCGTCGCCGTCCCCGTCGCCGCCCCCCCGCCGCCTCTTGCCTCGCCGGTGAGCGCACACACACATACATTTTTTTAGTTTTTTAGTTATAGAAATAGTTATAAAAATGTTAGAAATTTTTCTTTTTTTAGTTATAGAAACAGTTAGTTATATAACATTGTTAGAAATGTTATAGAAAAGTTAGAATTGTTAGGAATTTTTCTGTTTTTTAGTTATAGAAATAGTTATAAAAAAGTTAGAAATTTTTATTTTTTAGTTATAGAAATAGTTAGTTATATAGCATTGTTAGAAATGTTATAGAAAAGTTAGAATTGTTAGAAATTTTTCTGTTTTTTAGTTATAGAAATAGTTATAAAAAAGTTAGAAATTTTTCTTTTTTTAGTTATAGAAATATTAGAAATGTTATACAAATGTTAGTTATATATATAGAAATGTTATATTTTTTTTTCTGTTTTTTAGTTATAGAAATATTAGAAATGTTATAGAAATGTTAGTTATATAGCATTGTTAGAAATGTTATAGGAATGTTAGTTATATAGAAATGTTAGAAATTTTAGTTATCAAAATCCAATCATTAAAAAATGTTACTTTTTGCGGGCATATAGCTAGTATTTGTTCTCGACGATGCCCGGCCCGCATCCTCGCCGTCGACCCGTCCGCGACGACGTCCGGCTGACCCATGTCCGGGACTGGGCTCCGCCAGGCTGGCACTGGGAGGTGCTGCCTGGAGGGGCGCGCCGCTTGATGAGGAACCCGGCCCCGGTCGTCGACCCTGATCTCGTTTGGTGGCGTTCGCGTGGGCCAGTTTTGGTGCGGAGGGAGCCGGCCCCGCCGGAGGTGGTACGTCGCCGTGTCAGGGAGGAGGACGAGCACGTCCATCGCTACATGGTTGCGTTAGAGGGCGGCAGGTTCTCCAATACCTGGCAGTTTCTTCAGGGATCTCACTTCAGCTATGATCCTGTGAGGGTTCCTTCTCTTTGGGTGTCCACCGCCCGCGCCGCATGATCCGACGATGTATTCGAGATTATATCTATTATTCGAGACGATGTATTCGAGATTATATCTATTATTCGAGACGATGTATTCGAGATTATATCTATTATTCGAGACGACGTATTCGAGATTATATTCGATGATGCTTATTATGTACTATGATTGATTCAGTTTTTCCTTATTAATTGATTGCATCCATGCATTGTAATTTGAATATATTTCTTTTGGATTAGTTAAACAAAACCTATGGCGGACAATACCGACAGAGAGGGAGAAGAGGCCCTGTTCAATATCATACGCAATCCTCGCGGGTCAGATGATGATCAGAATGAAGAAGATTATGACGGCTCCGAATATCTAAACAACACCGGGGAGGGTGATATGATATTCGATCGCGACGACCGAATTAATGAAGTCATGAACTATGAACATGACGAAGAAAATGTTGATCTTGAAACAACAAAGACCGGTGAGGTATATATATTTATATAAGCAGGCATCTGGTGATCATCACATGTTTTAAATGACTTGAAGATATATTAACGAATCGATCTTTCTTCTTTCAGCCATCCGGATCGAGCAAATCTTCAGGCAACAGGACGAAACGAGGCCCGAACAAAAAGTTGAAGGAGGGCGTAAAGTACAATATCGAGGCAATCAGACCTAATGGCGAACCATTCGCGCCTAAGAAGATTGCGTACAAGTTCGTTCGTCAGTGCAGAGTTCTTGTGAAGGACCAACTCCCGATCTCCCTTCAAGAATGGAGAGAGCTAGCAAAGCCACGTCCAGGAGTTACTTTTGTTAACGACAGACAAAAACGTTTGCTTTGGGAAACGCTCATGGAACATTTCACCCTACCAGATCATTTCACAGATGCAGATGTGGAGAAAGTCAAGGACGCTGCTCTTAGGAAGATGGCGGTTGCATTCAAGAACCACAAGATTCGTGAATGGGCCAAGTACGTCAACAGAGGAAGGAAGACTCCAGTATTCGAGGGAACATAGAGAACCAAAGTGCTCATTGGGACGATTTCATGAAATTCAAGGATTCGGAATTATCTAAGGAACGGTCGAGAATAAACAAGGCCAATGCCGCAAAAAAGGTTAAGTTCCATAAGCTGGGGCCAGGTGGCTATGCGGTGGGAATGCCTAAGTGGGATAAGTCTGAGAAAGAGATGCTGGATGCAGGTGTCACTAGAGAAACATTGAGCTGGACCCCCAGGTGCAGGACTTGGTTCTATGCGCATGGGGGGGGGGAGTTGGACTCGAAGACAGGCAAAGTTTCGAAGAAGGCATGTCTGGACGGAGCCGAAGATAAGCTACTTGTTGCAATAGAAGAGGCTCGATCCGGGTTGTTCAAGCCCAACAGAGAGAACGATGAGCTTACGCGTGCCCTGGGAAATCCTGAACACCCAGGAAGAACACGAGGCATGGGTGCTATTCCGTGGTATGAGGGGTTTTCGGACTGGAACGCCGACTACAGAACCCGTGGGAGAAAGAAGATTGCGGAGGAGAAGAAGAGGAAGATGGAGGAGGATCAGCACACGCGGACTTGGCAGTCAAATTCCAGCGGCAGCAGGAGCAGATCGACTCACTTAGCCAGCAAAGGGGGTCTCAGCAGCTAGCGGATGATCCACCAATGGATAGCACCGTCCCATCCATGCCGAGAAGCAGCGTGGGTTCCGCCCCGGGCGACGCATTACTGGATAGCTACCCAGTGGATGACATCATGGAGAACACTAACTGCGAGCTACACTTCAAAATGAAGAACATATCCATGAAGGTGGCGGACGCCCTTGCTTTTACAAATCCCCCCGAGGCAACCTTCCATTGCAACCCGATTCCAGCGGGCTATGCTCGTGTCTTGGTTGATGAGGTGGTGGACCAATATTCGGGGCTAGAGCTTGACATTCCTGGAGGTGACGATGAGCGCACACTAGGAGAGGCCAACCATCGTATCATCCTATGGATAAAGGATTGCATCATCTTTCGAAGGCCGCCGACACCGCGTCATCCGACTCCTCGTCGCTGTCCGCCACCGAGGCAGCAGACTCCCGCTCCTCCAAGTCCACCAACACGTCAGGCCACTCCTCCTCCAAGTCCGGCACAGCTTCAGGCCACTCCTCCTCCAAGTCCGGTAAAGCGTCAGGCCACTCCTCCTCCAAGTCCGGCACAGCTTCAGGCCACTCCTCCTCCAAGTCCGGCACAGCTTCAGGCCACTCCTCCTCCTCCAACTCAGCCACGTCAGTCGTCTTCGCCGCCTCAGCAATCATGGAAGAGAGCCGCCTCAGCTATGGTGCACAGAGGTACAAGTCGAGGTAGTACTGCAGGTACAGGCGGAGACAAGCGATTTCAATATGGTCCAAGCCTCGCGCCTCTTCCGCAGAGGCCTTACGACAAGTCCGAGGAGGAAAACGTAGCCATATCGAAGGCCGAGGTGGAAGCCCATTTTTCACCGAAACCGCCACCGCCGCCAAGGGAGAAAGTGCCTGTGGAAAAGATTGACCACTTCATTCGTATGGCTAGACCACCAGCTCCCAAGCCTGTTGACACAGACTATGAGCGCCACCTCAGGAAGTTAAATCGAGCACGTCTACAGAAAGAGGCGAGCTCGAGCTCGAGCAAATCAGCTGGCAAAAGGAGCGGTAAAACCATTCCCCAGCTGGGAGAACAGGCGGCACAATCAATCCCCCCGCTTGTTGTGCCAACAACACATGAGAGTAGGCGCACCCAATATTATTGTGGGCAAACCGTTAACGTTCCCAGGGCGGGCGATGTGGTAATAACCGAGGAGCATATTGCGCAGGCTGAATCAATCGGGATCACTGTTGGACAACTCCTCGATATCGAGCCCATGTCTCCGACTAGAGAGGAGGAAATAAAACGGAAATATGCCCGGGGCCAACCTTTGGTCGAGCCAGAGGAGGTCAATAGGCTCCCAACGAGAATGTATGAATTGCATCAATGGTACATGGACATTACCAAGATTTCCAATCGAGAGTCCCTCATGGTGAATGTCAACGAGGAGCATTACTACCATAAGAAAGCTGTGACCGTTGAGTATTCAGAACTATTTCAGCTATACAATAAAGACGCACTCGACAAATCTATCGTCAGTTGCTATTGTCTGTAAGTGATTTCTTTCTGTAATTTAGGTCTCAAGCTAGCTGATCATTTTGATCAATCATTACCTGTAATTATCCTCACTATATTCTTTTCTGTGGTATTATGCAGGATGAAGATTTATGAAATAAAAAAGGTGGACGCTATGGCATTGGGTTCGTTGACCCAAATACCATTAATGAATACACATGGAAAATAGATCCATATCACGAAAAATGTGTAGAGGAAAGCATGCTACAGTTCTTCAAGGAACTCAAATACAATGAAGATATACTACTTCCTTACAACTTCCAGTGAGTCACACTGTCTTGTACTACAAATTCTGTTTTTCCCTACTAGCTATAGCTACATGTTTTTGCTTACATATGCCCGCTTAATTAAGACATGAAAACGTGTGTGCATGCAAATTTCACTGGATCTTGTTAATCATTAAAGTTGATGAAGGAACAGTTGAAGTACTAGACTCGCTACTTAAGAAAGCAAGTGACTACACCATCGTGAAGGGGATAGTCAATAGGTAATTTCAATCATTATTAACTATATCTCGGCCTATTTAATTAGTTCGTCATTTCCTGATAACAACTATTTAATAACCCATTTATTCATTTTCTTTGTCGGCGGGGTAGGGCTTGGGCAAAGTTCATCAGGGCCACTCCAGGCGCATGGAAACAAAAGCTGAAATGGTATCGACCCAAGGTAAGTAATTAAGTAGTACTAGCTAGTTGCCATCTCTTTAATTACCATGCTTGATTAATTATTATCTGATCAAATTACATTCTCGTAAAGGCCCTGAAGCAGGCGCCGGGGAATGATTTATGTGCATACTACGTTTGCGAGAACATTCGCATGATAGCGTCCGAAAGGAGCAAATCTCAAATACGGGAGTGGGTACGATATCGATTGTTAGAACACTATTCACAACTTTTATACCATTATCGATATCTAGTCACACAACTAATACACATGCATATTGATCTCCTTCTTAACAGTTCAAAGAGGTGCGGGACAAGCTCCTAGAACAGGACCGCATAGAAGCAATTCAAGAGGAAATAGCGGGAATTTTGCTTGACCAGGTCATAGATCCCAAAGGAGAATACTATTACCCGCTACCGCCCCCATGAACCACTTCCAATTGTTATCGTGCTCCGAAGGCCAGCTAGGCTAATGCCACTGGCTTCGAAGGCACCAATTAGGAGAAATTGTATATATATATACATGTGTGTATATATGTGTGAATTAATTAATGGTGGTTGTGTGAGACATTCGATGATATATATATATATATATTATGATCGGTTCTACTAGAAATTCTATTTGTATATATGGATAACGTGTATAATATGTAGTATCGTAAAATACCAGCAAACGAAAAAGAATTAAATGGAAAACACAAAATTAAATGAAAAAGAAATCATAAACCCAACCCCCCCCCCCAACATTTTAATACCGGTTGGTGACACCAACCGGTACTAAAGGGCTCCCTGCCCCCGAAGCTGGCTCGTGCCACGTGGTTGCCCTTTAGCACCGGTTCGTGCTGAACCGGTACTAAAGGGGGGGGGGGCTTACGAACCAGTGCTATTGCCCAGTTCTGCACTAGTGGGGTTTTCCCTAGTAGTGTGTCTTTAGCATAGGGGCTTCACGGATGAGTGGATTGTTGCCGTGTGCTCATTTTTTTTGCCTAGAATTGGGCATTAAGGAAAATTAACATTGAGGGTGGGACGGCCAGTCACACTACCAATATTATGTTCAAAATGTGCATTTTCATGCATTGTTCGAAGGCATTGGTGCAGACCAAGGAGAAATGGCATTAGGAGACTTTCGGTCTAAATTAGGGCATCAAATGAATAACTCATTTCATAGCCAAGTTGTAGCTAGGTGGTCCAACCCTACTGTGCCTATGTGTTTGGGATTTGCTTGTTTTGGATCTATATAACATAAACTTGGATCCCATTGACTGTATCCGTGGAGGTTTTAGAACTTTGTGTTGGTTAGTTTGTTTATTAATCTAAAATGGGGATATGTTCCTTCCATCTAGCAAAGGTTCTTACAGCATATTTCATGTTTTATACTCCCTTTGCTTTTGTATACAACGGCAATGAACAATTCCGAAAAACACAACTATAAATAGGTTGCGGCTTCCTTCCCTCCTCGCCACACCACTTCTGGATTACATACAGTTGTATCACACACTACCGTTCTAGGGGAGTAGAATCGATGCATAATTAAGATGGGTGCTTTCCTATTAATTAATTTTAACATGATGCACCTTCCTTCGTTTGCGGAATGACACTTCATTGAAGTCTAGTGCTCAAAGGCACACGTGCTACATGATTAGGCACACAACTATGAGTTGTTTGTCCGACAAAGGAGCACATGAACACGCGCACGGTGTTGATATATGAGAAAATCGAGCAAGTAGTTAAGGAGAAGTAGGTAGAAATGATTGTGATATTAATAAGGTGCGGAGTTTAATATTATCATGGAAGCCTAACATCATTAGTGTGATGCAGATAGTGGGCTTCTTTATGCCGATAACTAAAAAAACATTCCACCGTACTTTCATGTGCTTTGTCTTGGTTAATGGGGTCTTGCCGGGGGCATATAATGAAATAGAGGGAATACACGCTAAGGTGGTACGCCTGATGTGTTGTTGTTCATTATGGGATGTGATGCATAAGAGATTTTATGGAGCAAAAAGGTACTCCCTCTGTAAACTAATATAAGCCTTTAGATCACTAAAATAGTGATCTAAACCCTCTTATATTAGTTTATGGAGGGAGTACTAGTCAACATTAGCACAAACCCTAGGTGGGAATGGGTCGGGGGCATATCTACCCTTGAGGGTGCATATTTTAGTGCCTTGGCTTATACACCGGGTTTATACTCCATCAAAGGTACAAATACAATACACAAACGATAACACCCTTTACAACTTTTATATAAGTAGATATTGTTGAAGACCTTGATGGTTTTCTAAACCTTTCCACCATTTGTTTTCCCATGTGCACAAACAAAAGCTCCAGCAATTTAATTTCCAATAATTATGTTAAAAGCGCTAATCCACTTAAATATGCTTTGTACTTCCGTGAAGTATTGGGTTGACAGACAGATAAGTCATGCCAAATCATCACAGCACAAACTATCATATTAGATTTAGATGTGACTAGTCGAGGATTATATTCAATGGTAGTCAATTTCAAAGTATGCTTAGACCGAGTAATTTAGAAGACATGATTTGTTTCTATAATAGCATAGTGTATGAGAATGGCCCTTCTATTATTTTCTAGAAGAATAATTGAAGACTATTGGCGATATGTTATTATCACTCGTGGCATAAAAATGTGGGATGTAAAAAATTGATCAGCTCGAGAACAGTCAGTATCTTAACCTGATGTAAGAACTAGTAGGAAAACATACCTAGACTGCTTATGTGAGTCCTAGGAGAAAATGATGCACTGATGTTTGATAACTCGCTAATTGCGCATGGAAAGAATATATATTGCAATAAGAATTTGGAAATGCTATCTATATGACATGTATGTTCGGTTTCGACAATAAGTACTACCATCTCCCATATAAATTTCACATAGTTGGATTTAGCTACATGTAAAACTAAGACCAAGGTTTTTTGTATGTTTGTGCTCCATTTAATTTGAACATACTCCAAGTTTTAAGAACAGGGTTCAATATTTGGCCAGACTAGTTCAACCCTCGATGATCTGCGAAAGGCCATTTCCTTCACTAAGCGGTTTTGGTGTTGATGACAATGCAATTTGTGGACTAACCGTGATCTTGAGCTATACATGCATATTCAATAGTGGGACAAGATGGTTAGGTCCCCCCTTGGAAGGAAAAGATCAAAGCCGGTGTTTTCGACACTTCTTTTTTTGGGGGGGATGTTTTTGACGCTTCTATTTCTTTGCTCGTAGGAAATTTGTATTATCAAGAGGGGTTCAATGTTGGAAGGTACGGGTGGAATCAAATCACGTAGGCTATGTAGCTCAAAAGCTTAGCAAACATTCAGGGCATTGAAGATGCAATAGCATACACAATGCTTCATAAAACTTGCTTTATGCAGGACTAACTTTGAAAACCTTGCTAGGCTAGCTAGCTTGCTGATGCATGTAGCTGACTAGACACGCGCGCGCCTGCGCACTACTGGGTGAATGTGATGATATATGTATTTCTTGAGTTAGAGTGAAAATGAATAATGACATATTTATTACCCTTAAATAAGAAGGATAATGAAATAAAAACTAAAAGCAACCAAAAAATGAAGTTCCCTATTAGTGGCATTGGTATTACCTTTTAAGAAGGAAAAAGTCTATAATAAACGATGACAAAATTTGCACACCAAA
Source organism: Triticum urartu (assembly GCF_056163025.1). Lineage (NCBI taxonomy): Eukaryota > Viridiplantae > Streptophyta > Magnoliopsida > Poales > Poaceae > Triticum > Triticum urartu. The sequence goes on from NC_141879.1 coordinate 735,835,150, forward strand.
TACATTGAAATTGTGCTTTTTTATAATACGCAAGAACAAGCATATAATACTGTTTTTTTCACACCCAAAGTAGTTTCCTAACAAGGAATAAATTGATGTCATTGGTATTACCATTAGATAAAAAAGATAATAAAATGAAAAATAAAACAAAATCAAAATAATGAACTTTTTCTAAGAAAGAATTAGTGGCTTTGGTATTTCCCTTTAAGAATAAATAAAATGAAATATAAAATAAAAGAAAATAATTATAAAGAAATTTTCTAAGAAAGATATAAAATGAAAGAAAAAATAAAACAAAATCAAAATAATGAAGTTTTCTAAAAAATGAATTAGTGAATTTGGCATTACACTTTAAGAACATAGAGAATAAAGCAGAAACTAATACAAAATCATAGCAATTAAGTTTTCTAAGAAATAATGATTTAATGGCATTGATATTAGCCTTTAATAAGAAATAAAAGAATAAAAATGACAAAGTATGCACACAATGTTTCGTAGGAATTGCAATTTATAATAATATGCAATGATAAGTCTATAATAATGAAATTTAACAAAAAATGATTCCTAAGAAGAAATGAACTGGTGGCATTGTTATTACCCATAAATAAGAAAGAAAAAGAAATGAAAACCTAAAAATTACAAGTACCGAAGTTTTTAAGGAATAATAAATTATTGGCCTTGGTATTGGTATTACCCATTAATAAAAAATAAAATAAAAATAAAACTAACATTGAGAAAATTAGCTACGAATATTTAAAAAAGTGTTTTTCAGAAATACATAGGAATAAACATGTAATAGTGGAATTTTCGTGAAAACAATTCCTAAGAAGGAATTGGTGGCATTGGTTTTACCCTTGAAGAAAAAAGAAAATGCAATAATAACTATTTAAAAAATAAGGAACAATGAATTAGTAGCAATGGTATTACCATTTAAAAAGGATAAACTTGTTTAAATAAACTGGCACACAACTTCGCTCTAAAATTACCCTTTTGTAGTATATGCAAACAATATACATATAATATTTTTTTCACACATATTACATTGTTTTTATGTGTATACATTTACACTTACCCAACATCCCAAAAATAGCCACATAAAAACCAACTAACAAAGAATAACAAAAAACAAAAGAAAAAACACATAAAAACATAAAATGAACAAAGACCGAAAAAGTAGGGTTAAATCGCACAGTTAATGTCCTTTGGCCCAGTACCATCGACTCAGGTCATGGTCTTCCCATATGTCATCCATAACAAGTAGTAACATCTTTGACTTCATGCCATCGTCGACAAACTTTTGGAGCTTGGCCAAGTCCTCAATCCCCTCATACCTCACCAAAAGTAACAGATACATAGATCCACAGCCGTAGTACTAAATGTCATGCAATCATAGCATCATTATAAACCAAACGGGCTAAGGTGGTCTTGCCAACACCGCCGTTTCCAACAATGGAGAAAATTAATATACCTTCATCCTTTGTTTCACCACATACAAGTGTGTTGATTATATGACTCTGCTCCTTGTCCCTCCCATAAATTTTGGATTCAATAACAACAGGAGTTGTCTCCTAGAAGTGTGTGTCTGGAGAGCCCATTCCGAGAGCAAGGGAGTACATCTCCTCGAGTTTGAGCACCTTGGATGTGTCACCACTATTGCAGGATGCTGCTAACGTGACACTACGTATGATCAGAGACCCTTCGACGAAACTGTGTGCGATGCAATAATCGCAAAGGTGGTGTAAAAGAACCGTCAAAAAAGGTGCAAAACGTTTGCGATGGCGGAGCCATCAAACATGGTTCATATTTTAGTTGCATGTGCGATGCGGGGCATACGGTTCAGTCCAATGAACTGTTTGCGATGAGGCGTAACAAAAGAAACGGGCAGCATGATGAAGGCGTGTGCGATATACATCATAAGGTTCACTCAGATGACTGTTTGTAATTAGGCAACACAAAAGAAATAGTCAACGAGATCAAGGTGTGTGCGATTGAGGTCATACCTTAGGAAGATTAACTGTTTGCGATTAAGCAACGGAACAGAAACGGGTCAGCCAGATCAAAGTGTCTACGATTGATGGCATACACTTCACATGGATGAACTTCTTGCGATTAGCCACAACAAACGGAAACGGTTAGATATATCAATGTGTGTGCGCTAGATGGGCACACACATTCTAATGAAAAGAAGCGTGTGCAATGGTAATGACGAGCACGCACAGTTGTTCGAACAAGACGTGTGCTGACATTGCCTATTGCGGCGCACCCTACGGTGCAAACACCACGTACGCGGCCGAGAAGGCGTACGTGCCCACATTATGCCTTTCGGGAATAGTGCCGCACTTATAACCGTCAGTAAATTTTGATCATGCATCCCATCACATTCCAAATTGCAAACCAGTTCACACCGATCAAAACCTAAACGATTTCTCACTTAGGAGCATATTTCTACTCGGTTATAAATAGTACTACTCCAAGATGACTGCACATTCCTCCTCAACTCCTCATCCACAAAAACAAACAAGTCATTCATCATCGTTCCCTTCGCGTCTGCCATGTCCAGCGTGAGTTCTGTGTCGAGAGATTGCCACTAGGGAGATGCGAGCATGGAAGCGGAAGCACGAGAGATGTCCCGCCTCGCCACGAACACAGGCGGCATGTCCCGTCGCGCGGCTGTAGAAGCAAAGAGATCCCGCCGCGCCGTCGATGCGACAGACTGGTCCAGCCGCACCGCGGAAGCAGGAGAGGTGTCCCGCCACGCCGCGAATGCAGCTGAGATGTCCTCCTGTGTCGTGGCAGCCTGGGGAAATGTCTCGGGGGCAGGCGAGGACTTTTACAGACGCATGCATGCGATCGTCCATAGCCAGATGGATCAGATCTCCGGCTGGGCGAGGTTGCAGGACAACATGAAAGCCTCTTTTGAAGAGGCTACTGGTGTCATCCGACAACTAAATGAGAGAAATGCGAAGCTCGGGGCCGAGCGCGACCTGCTGAAGGCGAAGATCGTCGAAAGTGCGGAGCAGCAGGAGGAGACCACTGCCTTGTTGAAGTGGACCGGCGTCATTGTCAAGAAACTTATGGACGAGAATTCCAAGCTATGCATCGAGCATAGAAGGCTAGTGGAGGAATCCGTGGATGCTCTCAAGTAGCATCTTGAGGACAAGAAAGAGCTCATCGCCGCTCACCGCGGAGACTAGTTCCCGCGGCCTGCAGCAATGTAGAGATCAAAAAGCCAGATCGTTGTCTTCCTTCCTCTTTTGCCCTTGTGTATTTCAGGCTTTGTCGCATCTAGCTTCTTTTAATTATGTTCCAAAATATGTAAGACAATTTTTATCCAGTGCCATCGTCCTTATATTCACCATGCTTGCTATGAGTCACAGTCGATGCTATATAGGTCCGTCGGATCTTACATCAAGATCCATGCAAAACTTTCTTTTCAGATTTTCATTTTGTTCTCTTCAATCTCATTCCAGTGAGACATATAGCCACGCCGTAGAATAGGGGCTCGGGCGCCATTAATGGAGACGTTGGGAGGGCGGTGCGCGGCGGGTAGCGGTCAAACGGCTCTCCTCTCGATGAGCACGCACAGGGGTGTGATTGCACGCCTCTCGTACTCAAATAGCTACCACGCACAGCACCTCCTAGCCAATAAAAAAGGGGACATGTGGCGGCACATAATTGGTAAGTAGAACGCCCATGGTTTCAATAATACTTGTGTTTCCGATTTGTAACATGACAGCACTTGTTCCAAAATGACTTGGTTGATTGTTACTATGTGCGCCTTCGCAAATCGGACAGAAAAATTACCACAGCATGTTGGTGCCATGTCATGACACCATGCAAAGTTTCATTATTTTCAGGCGTGTTTTGTATTTACAGGAATTAAAAAACCAAGTTTCTTAATCTTTCCGGCTGACCCATGACGCCCAGATGTTTGAATATCATTCCCATTTCTTGCATGGGACCTAGAAATTCACCCAAGGACATACATGTGATTTTTCAAACAACTTTGGTGCACTAGAGCATGATCTTGTAGTTCAGATTTGAATTATGCACATTAAATGCGCAGAAACACAATTAATGTATAAAAAGGCCAAACAAACCCGGAATAATTCCAAAATTTAACATGATACTTCTATTTGGTCTAATCTGCCTGTGTAAAAAATTAAGGCGTGAGAAGGCAGTGTACGTATGTCATTTCACACACGGAGGTGACACGTTCCCTCTCGGAACCACGAGCCATCTTGAGGGAAGCTCCAGTTTGCAATCTTACACCAAAGCTTGTCCCAATTCGGCCAACAAATTTACCGTAGCACGTTGGTGCCATGTCATGACACCATGCCAAGTTTCATGATTTTCAGACGTGTTTAGGATTTACAAGAATTAAAAAACCAAGTTTCTCAATCTTTCTGGACGAGCCACGATGCCCAGATGTTTGAATTTCATTTCTCATCTCTTGCATGGGGCCTATAAATTCACCCAAGGACACACATGTGATTTTTCAACCAACTTTGGTGCACTGGAGGATGTGATTGTAGTTCAAATTTGAATTATGCACATTAAATGCGCAGAAACTCAATTAATGTATAAAAAGGCCAAACGAACCTTGAATAATTCCAAAATTTAGCATGATACTTTTATTTGGTCTAATCTGCCTATGTAAATAAATTAATGTGGAAGAAGGCAGTGTACACATGTCGTTTCGCACACGGAGGTGACACGTTCCCTCTCGGAACCACGAGCCTTCTTAAGGGAAGCACCGGTTTGCAAGAAGCATACACCAAAGTTTGTCCCAATTCGGCCAAAATAATTACCGCAGCATGTTGGTGCCATCTCATGACACTATGCCAAGTTTCATGATTTTCAGGCGTGTTTTGAATTTACAGGAATTAAAAAAACCAAGTTACTCAATCTTTCCGGCCAAGCCACAACGCCCAGATGTTTGAATTTCATTCTCATTTCTTCTATGGGACCTATAAATTCACCCAAGGACACACATGTGATTTTTCAGCAAACTTTGGTGCACTGGAGCATGTGTTTGTAGTTAAAATTTGAATTATGCAAATTAAATGCGCAGAAACTAAATTAATGTATAAAAAGGCCAAACGAATCCGGAATAATTCCAAAATTTAGCACGATACAAGTATTTGGTCTAATCTGCCCGTGTTAAAAATATTAAGGTGGGAGAAGGCAGTGTACGTATGTCGTTTCACACACGGAGGTGACACGTTCCCTCTCGGAACCACGAGCCATCTTGAGGGAAGCTCCGGTTTGCAAGAAGCTTACATCAAAGCTTGTCCCAATTCAGCTAAAAATTTACCGCAGCATGTTGGTGCCATGTCATGACACCATGCCAAGTTTCATGATTTTCAGGTGTGTTTTGGATTTACAGGAATTAAAGAACAAAGTTTCTCAATCTTTCCGGTCGAGCCACGAAGCCCAGATGTTTGAATTTCATTCCCATTTCTTACATGGGACCTATAAATTCACCCAAAGACACACATCTGATTTTTCAACCAACTTTGGTGCACTGGAGCATGTGCTTGTAGTTCAAATTGAATTATGCACATTAAATGCGCAAAAACTCAATTAATCTATAAAAAAGGCCATATAAACCCGGAATAATTCCAAAATTTAGCACAATACTTCTATTTAGTGTAATCTGCCGGTGTAAAACAATTAAGGCGGTAAAAGGCAGTGTACGTATGGCATTTCGCACACGGAGGTAACACATTCCCTCTCGAAACCACGAGCCTACTTGAGGGAAGCTCCGGTTTGCAAGAAGCTTACAACAAAGCTTGTCCCAATTCGGCCAAAAAAATTACCGCAACATGTTAGTGCCATGTCATGACACCATGCCAAGTTTCATGATTTTCAGGCTTGTTTTGGATTTACAGGAATTATAAAACAAAGTTTCTCAATCTTTTCGGCCGAGCCACGAGGCCCACATGCTTGAATTTCATTCCCGTTTCTTGCACAGGACCTATAAATTCACCAAAGACACACTTGTGATTTTTCAACCAATTGTGGTGCACTAGAGCATGTGCTTGTAGCTCAAATTTGAATTATGCACATTAAATGCGTAGAAACTCAATTAATGTATAAAAAAGGTGAAATGAACGAGGAATAATTCCAAAATTTAGTACGATACTTTTATTTGGTCTAATCTGCCAGTGTAAAAAATTAAGGTTGGAGAATGCAGTGTATGTATGTCGCTTCGCACACGGAGGTGACACATTCGCTCTTGTAACGGCTAGAACACCTGGGTCTGACACTCCGGCCACTCATCATATACTCCTGGCGTTGCACTTCTTCATCATTGATGATCTATGCACCTGAATCGTCACATGAGTCGATGATATGCAACATACATAGTTGAGCAACAGAAAGAGGCAGACTTGGTAAAAATAAAAGCAAAATTTCATAAGCATAAATAACAAAGTTCATCGTACCCAAAATGCCCTAACCAGAGTGATCTTCGCTAGTTGAGGAGGACGATTTAATTACATCACAAATAATGTTTCATCGTGCTTAACTCAAAGTTTCCTCGTTCAGAAAGTATAGACTAAACGGACACATTGTCATATATCGACAATCACTCCAACATGTCGTGCCATCCATCCAAGTCAGCGAGATAGTCCCTGAGCCTAGTGAAAGGATTCAGGTCGACATGCAAAACGGCTACACGTGTTCGGATGTCTTCCCGTGTCATTTGTCCTTCTTCGTATAACATCCCTGTTTTTCTGACGACCTCCTTCATGATGATTTGGGCAAGTTCATGTTGGATGTGATAGAACTCAGCTCGAAGTCGATGATCCTCGATATCTCCTAAGTTCTTTGCCCATTGCAGATATGGGCACTGCCGGATGTAGGTGACATGCGAAGGTTCTAGTGATCCTGTATGTATTGTAGCATGTGGTGTAGGACATAGAATCCATCATTAAGAGAATCACTCGGTTGCTGGATGCAGCAGAAGTCGGTCTTATGGCTGAAGGCGGGCCTGCCGTCCCTTTTCTTCTTGTCCTTAACCTCTCCACCCCTTGCGCCGTAGTAAAGCATAGCATTGTCGAGAACAGACTGGATGTGGGTGTAATCCTTTTTGTTAATGTTCTTCAAAGGGTCCTAGTAAAGAGCGTGGGAGTATCGGGGGAAGAGGATGATGAGGACGGCGCGCCAGCTGCTGCGTAAAATAAGTACACCTCAAATTAATTAGCCTCCAACGTGCAAATGAATGATTGAAATCAAAGGAAGGATATCCGCACGAATGACTTACAGGGGATGATAAGGCAGGAGAATCGCCTCCTTGTCCTTATTGGCGAGCATGAAATTACAGGAATTAAAAAACCAAGTTTCTTAATCTTTCCGGCTGAGCCATGACGCCCAGATGTTTGAATATCATTCCCATTTCTTGCACGGGACCTAGAAATTCACCCAAGGACATACATGTGATTTTTCAAACAACTTTGGTGCACTAGAGAATGTTCTTGTAGTTCAGATTTGAATTATGCACATTAAATGCGCAGAAACACAATTAATGTATAAAAAGGCCAAACGAACCCGGAATAATTCCAAAATTTAACACGATACTTCTATTTGGTCTAATCTGCCTGTGTAAAAAATTAAGGCGGGAGAAGGCAGTGTACGCATGTCGTTTCGCACACGGAGGTGACACGTTCCCTCTCGGAACCATGAGCCATCTTGAGGGAAGCTCCGGTTTGCAAGCTTACACCAAAGCTTGTCCCAATTCGGCCAAAAAATTTACTGCAGCATGTTGGTGCCATGTCATGACACCATGACAAGTTTCATGATTTTCAGACGTGTTTAGGATTTACAGGAATTAAAAAACCAAGTTGCTCTATCTTTCTGGACGAGCCACGATGCCCAGATGTTTGAATTTCATTTCTCATGTCTTGCATGGGGCCTATAAATTCACCCAAGGACACACATGTGATTTTTCAACCAACTTTGGTGCACTGGAGGATGTCATTGTAGTTCAAATATGAATTATGCACATTAAATGGGCAGAAATTCAATTAATGTATAAAAAAGGACAAACGAACCTTGAATAATTCCAAAAATTAGCATGATACTTTTATTTGGTCTAATATGCTTGTGTAAATAAATTAAGGCGGAAGAAGGCAGTGTACATATGTCGTTTCGCACACGGAGGTGACATGTTCCCTCTCGGAACCACGAGCCTTCTTGAGGGAAGCACCGGTTTGCAATAAGCTTACACCAATGCTTGTCCCAATTCGGCAAAAATAATTACCGCGGCATGTTGGTGCCACGTCATGACACCGTGCCAAGTTTCATGATTTTCAGGCATGTTTTGAATTTACAGGAATTAAAAACCCAAGTTTCTCAATCTTTCCAGCCGAGCCACGACGCCCAGATGTTTAAATTTCATAATCATTTCTTGCATGGGACCTATAAATTCACCCAAGGGCACACATGTGATTTTTCAACAAACTTTGGTGCACTGGAGCATGTGTTTGTAGTTAAAATTTGAATTATGCAAATTAAATGCGTAGAAACTAAATTAATGTATAAAAAGGCCAAACGAATCCGGAATAATTCCAAAATTTAGCACGATACATGTATTTGGTCTAATCTTCCTGTGTTAAAAAAATGAAGGTGGGAGAAGGCAGTGTACGTATGTCGTTTCGCACACGGAGGTGACACGTTCCCTCTCGGAACCACGAGCCATCTTGAGGGAAGCTCCGGTTTGCAAGAAGCTTACACCAAAGCTTGTCCCAATTCAGCCAAAAAAATTACCGCAGCATGTTGGTGCCATGTCATGACACCATGCCAAGTTTCATGATTTTCAGGTGTGTTTTGGATTTACAGGAATTAAAAAACAAAGTTTCTCAATCTTTCCGCTCGAGCCACGAAGCCCAGATGTTTGAATTTCATTCCCATTTCTTACATGGGACCTATAAATTCACCCAAAGACACACATCTGATTTTTCAACCAACTTTGGTGCACTGGAGCATGTGCTTGTAGTTCAAATTGAATTATGCACATTAAATGCGCAGAAACTCAATTAATCTATAAAAAAGGCCAAACGAACCCGGAATAATTCCAAAATTTAGCACAATACTTCTATTTAGTGTAATCTGCCAGTGTAAAAAAATTAAGGCGGTAGAAGGCAGTGTATGTATGGCATTCCGCACACGGAGGTGACATGTTCCATCTTGGAACCACGAGCCTACTTGAGGGAAGCTCTGGTTTGCAAGAAGCTTACAACAAAGCTTGTCCCAATTCGGCCAAAAAAATTACCGCAACATGTTAGTGCCATGTCATGACACCATGGCAAGTTTCATGATTTTCAGGCTTGTTCTTGATTTACAGGAATTATAAAACAAAGTTTCTCAATCTTTTCGGCCGAGCCACGAGGCCCACATGTTTGAATTTCATTCCCATTTCTTGCACGGGACCTATAAATTCACCCAAAGACACACTTGTGATTTTTCAACCAATTTTGGTGCACTGGAGCATGTGCTTGTAGTTCAAATTTGAATTATGCACATTAAATGTGTACAAACTCAATTAATGTATAAAAAAGGCGAAACGAACCAGGAATAATTCCAAAATTTAGTACGATAATTTTATTTGGTCTAATCTGCCAGTGTAAAAGATTAAGGTGGGAGAAGTCAGTGTATGTATGTCGCTTCACACACGGAGGTGACACGTTCGCTCTCGGAACCTCGAGCCTTCTTGAGGGAAGCTCCGATTTGCTAGAAGCTTACACCAATGCTTGTCCCAATTCGGCAAAAAAAAACTACCACAGCATGTTGGTGCCATGTCATGACACCATGCCATGTTTCATAATTGTCAGGCTTGTTTTGGATTTATAGGAATTAGAAAACAAAGTTTCTCAATCTTTCCGGCCGAGCCACGACGCCCAGATGTTTGAATTTCATTCCCATTTCTTGCACGAGACCTATAAATTCACCCAAAGACACAATGTGATTTTTCAACCAATTTTGGTGCACTGGAGCATTTGCTTGTAGTTCAAATTTGAATGATGCACATTAAATGCATAGAAACTCAATTAATGTATACAAAAAGCAAAATGAACCAGGAATAATTCCAAAATTTAGTATGATACTTTTATTTGGTCTGACCTACCAGTGTAAAAAATTAAGGTGGGAGAAGGCAGTGTACGTATGTCTCTTCACACACGGAGGTGACACGTTCGCTCTCGGAACCTCGAGCCTTCTTGAGGGAAGCTCCGGTTTGCAAGAAGCTTACACCAAAGCTTGTCCCAATTTGTCAAAAAAATTTACCATAGCATGTTGGTGCCATGTCATGACACCATGCCATGTTTCATGATTTTCAAGCGTGTTTTGGATTTATAGGAATTAAAAACCCAAGTTTATCAATCTTTCCGGCTGAGCCATGACGCCCAGATGTTTGAATTTCATTCTCATTTCTTGCGTGAGGCCTATAAATTCACCACAGGACGCACATGTGATTTTTCAACAAACTTTGGTGCATTGGAGCATGTGCTTGTAGTTCAAATTTGAATTATACACACTAAATGTGCAGAAACTCAATTAATATATAAAAAGGCCAAGCGAGCCCGGAATAATTCCAAAAGTTAGCACGGTAGTTCTATTTGGTCTAATCTACCCGTGTAAAAAAATTAAGGCACGAGAAGGCGGTGTACATATGTCGTTTAGCACACGGAGGTGACACGTTCCCTCTCGGAACCACGAGCCTTCTTGAGGGAAGCACCGGTTTGCAAGAAGCTTACACCAATGCTTGTCCCAATTCGGCCAAAATAATTACCGCAGCATGTTGGTGCCACGTCATGACACCGTGCCAAGTTTCATGATTTTCAGGCGTGTTTTGAATTTACAGGAATTAAAAACCCAAGTTTCTCAATCTTTCCGGCCGAGCCACGACGCCCAGATGTTTGAATTTCATAATCATTTCTTGCATGGGACCTATAAATTCACCCAAGGGCACACATGTGATTTTTCAACAAACTTTGGTGCACTGGAGCATGTGTTTGTAGTTAAAATTTGAATTATGCAAATTAAATGCACAGAAACTAAATTAATGTATAAAAAGGCCAAATGAATCCGGAATAATTCCAAAATTTAGCACGATACATGTATTTGGTCTAATCTTCCCGTGTTAAAAAATGAAGGTGGGAGAAGGCAGTGTATGTATGTCGTTTCGCACACGGAGGTGACACGTTCCCTTTCGGAACCACGAGCCATCTTGAGGGAAGCTCCGGTTTGCAAGAAGCTTACACCAAAGCTTGTCGCAATTCAGCCAAAAAAATTACCGCAGCATGTTGGTGCCATGTCATGACACCATGCCAAGTTTCAAGATTTTCAGGCGTGTTTTGGATTTACAGGAATTAAAAAACAAAGTTTCTCAATCTTTCCGGTCGAGCCACGAAGCCCAGATGTTTGAATTTCATTCCCATTTCTTGCATGGGACCTATAAATTCACCCAAAGACACACATTGATTTTTCAACCAACTTTGGTGCACTGGAGCATGTGCTTGTAGTTCAAATTGAATTATGCACATTAAATGCACAGAAACTCAATTAATCTACAAAAAAGGCCAAACGAACCCAGAATAATTCCAAAATTTAGCACGATACTTCTATTTAGTGTAATCTGCCAGTGTAAAAAAATTAAGGCGGTAGAAGGCAGTGTACATACGGCATTCCGCACACGGAGGTGACATGTTCCCTCTTGGAACCACAAGCCTACTTGAGGGAAGCTCCGGTTTGCAAGAAGCTTACAACAAAGCTTGTCCCAATTCGGCCAAAAAAATTACCACAACATGTTAGTGCCATGTCATGACACCATGCCAAGTTTCATGATTTTCAGGCTTGTTTTGGATTTACAGGAATTGTAAAACAAAGTTTCTCAATCTTTTCGGCCGAGCCACGAGGCCCACATGTTTGAATTTCATTCCCATTTCTTGCATGGGACCTATAAATTCACTCAAAGACACACATTGATTTTACAACCAACTTTGGTGCACTGGAGCATGTGCTTGTAGTTCAAATTGAATTATGCACATTAAATGCACAGAAACTCAATTAATCTACAAAAAAGGCCAAACGAACCCGGAATAATTCCAAAATTTAGTATGATAATTTTATTTGGTCTAATCTGCCAGTGTAAAAAATTAAGGTGGGAGAAGTCAGTGTATGTATGTCGCTTCACACACGGAGGTGACACGTTCGCTCTCGGAACCTCGAGCCTTCTTGAGGGAAGCTCCGATTTGCAAGAAGCTTACACCAATGCTTGTCCCAATTCGGCAAAAAAAACTACCACAGCATGTTGGTGCCATGTCATGACACCATGCCATGTTTCATAATTTTCAGGCGTGTTTTGGATTTATAGGAATTAGAAAACAAAGTTTCTCAATCTTTCCGGCCGAGCCACGACGCCCAGATGTTTGAATTTCATTCCCATTTCTTGCACGAGACCTATAAATTCACCCAAAGACACACTTGTGATTTTTCAACCAATTTTGGTGCACTGGAGCATTTGCTTGTAGTTCAAATTTGAATGATGCACATTAAATGCATAGAAACTCAATTAATGTATACAAAAAGCGAAATGAACTAGGAATAATTCCAAAATTTAGTACGATACTTTTATTTGGTCTGACCTGCCAGTGTAAAAAATTAAGGTGGGAGAAGGCAGTGTACGTATGTCGCTTCACACACGGAGGTGACACGTTCGCTCTCGGAACCTCGAGCCTTCTTGAGGGAAGCTCCGGTTTGCAAGAAGCTTACACCAAAGCTTGTCCCAATTTGTCAAAAAAAATTATCATAGCATTTTGGTGCCATGTCATGACACCATGCCATGTTTCATGATTTTCAAGCGTGTTTTGGATTTATAGGAATTAAAAACCCAAGTTTATCAATCTTTCCGGCTGAGCCATGACGCCCAGATGTTTGAATTTCATTCTCATTTCTTGCGTGAGGCCTATAAATTCACCCAAGGACGCACATGTGATTTTTCAACAAACTTTGGTGCATTGGAGCATGTGCTTGTAGTTCAAATTTGAATTATACACACTAAATGCGCAGAAACTCAATTAATATATAAAAAAGGCCAAGCAAGCCTGGAATAATTCCAAAATTTAGCACGGTAGTTCTATTTGGTCTAATCTGCCCGTGTAAAAAAATTAAGGCACGAGAAGGCGGTGTACATATGTCATTTAGCACACGGAGGTGACACGTTCCCTCTCGGAACCACGAGCCTTCTTGATGAAAGCTCCGGTTTGCAAGAAGCTTACACCAAAGTTTGTCCCAATTCAGCCAAAAAAATTACCACAGCATGTTGGTGCCATGTCATGACACCACGCCAAGTTTCATGATTTTCAGGCGTGTTTTGGATTTAAAGGAATTAAAAAACAAGTTTCTCAATCTTTCCGGTCGAGCCATGACGCCCAGATGTTTAAATTTCATTCCCATTTCTTGCATGGGACCTATAAATTCACCCAAAGACACACATGTGATTTTTCAACCAACTTTGTTACACTGGAGCATGTGCTTGTAGTTTAAATTTGAATTATGAACATTAAATGCACAGAAACTCAATTAATGTATAAAAAAGCCAAACAAACACTACTAGGGAAAAGCCTAGCAGTAGCGCGGATATTTGGTGTATTAGTAGCGCGGGGTACCGCGCTACTGATACAGTGCTACATCTAACATGTATCAGTAGCGCGTTCTGCCCCACGCTACTGCTATACATGGCTAGCAGCAACGTGCTTTATTTCGATGCGCTACTGCTAATAGTTATAACGCTTTTAACTTGGGTGCGCTACTGGTAAGAGCACGCTGCTGCTAACATTTCCCCCTCGCTACTATTAGTTTTATTAGTTTTTGTTTTTTCTGCATATTTGTTTTGTATTTGAACAGGCTTTATACAATAATCTTTAGCATATCATACACATACAAATGTAATCATAGCATCAAATCATGTCATCATCATAATCATCATCCAACACAAAGTGGTCTCTCGTCATCATCTCAAAAATAGCGATACAAGTATCAATTACTTGCAACTACATCGTTATGCATCTAAACAATTATATACGCGAGAAGAGCTATCACTATGAGCGGAACTATGCAGTACATGAGTTCGTATCTCTCTCTCGCATTAGCGTGAACCTAAACTAACAACTAGCTGTCGCTCGGAAACCGTAAACCGGTACACCTGGGCCTGACACTCCGGCCACTCATTATACTCCTGGCATTGCACTTCTTCGTCATTGATGATCTATGCACCTGAATCGTCACATGAGTCGATGATATGCAACATACATAGTTGAGCAACAGAAAGAGGCAGACTTGGTAAAAATAAAAGCAAAAATTCATAAGCATAAATAACAAAGTTCATCGTACCCAAAATGCCCTAACCAGAGTGATCTTCGCTAGTCGAGGAGGATGATTTAATTACATCACAAATAAAGTTTCATCGTGCATAAGTCAAAGTTTCCTCATTCAGAAAGTATAGACTAAACGGACACGTTGTCATATATCGACAATCACTCCAACATGCCGTGCCATCCATCCAAGTCAGGGAGATAGTCCTCGAGCCTAGTTAAAGGCTTCAGGTCGAGATGCTAAACGGCTACACGTGTTCGGATGTCTTCCTGTGTCATTTTTCCTTCTTCGTAGAACATCCCTGTTTTTCTGACGACCTCCTTCATGATGATTTGGACAAGTTCACGTTGGATGTGATAGAACTCAGCTCGAAGTCGATGATCCTCGATATCTCCTAAGTTCTTTGCCCATTGCAGATATGGGCGTCGCCGGATGTAGGTGACATGCGAAGGTTCTAGTGACCCCGTATGTACTCTAACATGTGGTGGAGGAAATAGAATCCATCATTAAGAGAATCACTCGGTTGCTGGATGAAGCAGAAGTCGGTCTTATGGCTGAAGGCGGGCCTGCCGTCCCTTTTCTTCTTTTCCTTGACCTCTCCACCCTGTGCGCCGTAGTAAAACATAGCATTGTCAAGAACAGACTGGATGTGGGTGTAATCCTTTTTGTTAATGCTCTTCAACGGGTCCTAGTAAAGAGCGTGGGAGTATCGGGGGTAGAGGATGATGAGGACGGCGTGCCCGCCGCTGCGCAAAATAAGTAGACCTCAAATTAATTAGCCTCCAATGTGCAAATGAATGATTGAAATCAAAGGAAGGATATCCGCGTGGATGACTTACAGGGGATGATAAGGCAGGAGAATCGCCTCCTTGTCCTTATTGGCGATCATGAAATTAACAATGTATTCCCTCGCGTATTCACGGTGCTTTGCGCAGACTCCCAAGAAGCCCTCGTGCATAAAGGATGGGTCAGTGACACGGATATGAGGTATCTGCTCAACCCCGATGAGGTAGTTCATGTGCAAGGCATAAAGGCGGACAAACGTAAAATCCATCTTCTTCAAGTGAAACATATCGAAGATGTAATCGAATTGAAGGAAGAACTTCTCCGCGGGTGAAAGTGCAACTATCCCTAGGTGGTTTTGGTAATTCAAAACAACATATAGCTCATTAAGCTAATGCTATTCCAAGATGATTATTTCAGGAAAGCTCAATGATTGGCATGGCATGGATGTGAAAGTGGAACCCTCAAAATGCTAAGGACAAAGGATTGGCTCAAGCTCAAAAGCTCAAGACTCTTCATTTTATATTTTAGTGATCCAAGATCACATTGAGTCTTTAGGAAAAGCCAATACTATCAAGGAGGGATGAGGTGTTGCTTAATGAGCCTCTTGCTTCATGTGCTTAGTGATATGCTCCAAAACCCTCAACTACTTTCCCATATCCACATATGACCTAAACCCTAAGCCAAACTCGGTCCTACCGATTCTTCCTATCCGGCGCCATCGAGTTTCACTTGTCATTAGCCACTGCCAAACCCTAGCAATTCGGTCCTACCGATAAGGATCTCGGTCTCACCGAGATGGGATTGCAAACTCTCTGTTTCCCTTTCGTAACTTTTCGGTCTCACCGAAAGAGCGAATCGGTCCCACCAAGATTGCAATGTAAACTTAGTGTTTCCCCTTTGTAACTTTTCGGTCTCACCGAGTTCCACTCGTTCTCACCGAAAGAGCAAACCGGTCCCACCGAGTTTGCCTGACCAACTCTCTGGTTAGCTAATTACCAAATTCGGTCTCACCGAGTTTGTGTAATTGGTCTCACCGAGATTACGTTATGCCCAAACCCTAACCATATCGGTCCTACCGAGTTGCATGTCAGTCCCACCGAAAATCTCTAACGGTCACTAGGTTTACATTTTCGGTCCGACCGATTTTATTGATTCGGTCCCACCGAGATTGGAAAACTGTGTAACGGTTGGATTTTGTGTGGAGGCTATATATACCCCTCCACCTCCTTCTCATTCGATGAGAGAGCCATCAGAACACACACACCATTCCAACTCATATGTTCTGAGAGAGAACCACCTACTCATGTGTTGAGACCAAGACATTCCATTCCTACCATATGAATCTTGATCTCTAGGCTTCCCAAGTTGCTTTCCACTCAAATCTTCTTTCCACCAAATCCAAATCCTATGAGAGAGAGTTGAGTGTTGGGGAGACTATCATTTGAAGCACAAGAGCAAGGAGTTCATTATCTACACACAATTTGTTACTTCTTGGAGAGTGGTGTCTCCTAGATTGGCTAGGTGTCACTTGGGAGCCTCCGACAAGATTGTGGAGTTGAACCAAGGAGTTTGTAAGGGCAAGGAGATCGCCTACTTCGTGAAGATCTACCGCTAGTGAGGCAAGTCCTGTGTGGGCAATGGCCATGGTGGGATAGACAAGGTTGCTTCTTCGTGGACCCTTTGTGGGTGGTTGCTTCTTCGTGGACCCTTCGTGGGTGGAGCCCTGTGTGGACTCGCGCAACCGTTACCCTTGGGTGGAGCCCTGTGTGGACTCGCGCAACCGTTACCCTTCGTGGGTTGAAGTCTCCATCAACGTGGATGTAGGATAGCACCACCTATCCAAATCACGGGAAAAACATCCGTGTCTCCAATTGAGTTTGAATTCTCCAAACCCTTCCCTTTACATTCTTGCAAGTTGCATGCTTTACTTTCCGCTGCCTATATACTCTTTGCATGCTTGCTTGAATTATGTGATGATTGCTTGACTTGTCCTAAATTAGCTAAAATCTGCCAAGAACTAAAATTGGGAAAAGGTTAAGTTTTTATTTTGTCAAGTAGTCTAATCACCCCCCCCCTCTAGACATACTTTCGATCCTACAAGTGGTATCAGAGCTTTGGTGTCCATTTGCTTTGATCTCCATAGTTTTTGGTGGTCATAGCATTGGTTTCACAACCTAGGAGAGTATGGCATCTAGCAAGGGAAATTATCACCGTAGAGGTCCTTACTTTGATGTACTAATTTTGCTAGTTCGAAGCATAAAATGAAAATGCATATTCTTGGACATAACCCCGCCGTTTGGGCTATTGTGTGTGTTGGTTTGCAAGGTGACTTCTTTGATGGGAGAGAACCAAACCGTGAAGCTACCGCGGATGAGTTGAAGATGTTGCAATACAATGCTAAAGCTTGTGATATTCTCTTCAACGGATTGTGCCCCGAAGAATTCAACAAAATCAGCCGTCTTGAGAATGCGAAGGAAATTTGGGACACTTTGATTGATATGCACGAAGGTACCGACTCCGTCAAGGAATCCAAGTTGGATGTGCTTCAAAGCCAACTTGACAAGTTCAAGATGAAGGATGGTGAAGGTGTCGCTGAAATGTACTCTAGGCTTGCTCTCATCACAAATGAGATTGTCGGCTTAGGAAGTGAAGAGATGACCGACAAATTCATCATCAAGAAGATTCTAAGAGCCTTGGATGGAAAATATGATACCGTGTGCACATTGATCCAAATGATGCCAAATTACAAAGATCTCAAGCCAACGGAGGTGATTGGAAGAATTGTTGCTCATGAGATGTCACTTAAGGATAAAGAGGAACTTCACAACAAATCAAGTGGTGCCTATAAAGCCTCATGTGAAGCCCCTACATCATCAAGTGAGAAACAAGACTTCAATGAAGAATTGAGCTTAATGGTGAAGAACTTCAACAAGTTCTACAAGAGTAGAAGCAAAGATAGAAGCTCCAAGTCAAGGTCCTACAATGACAAAAGATCTTCTAGTCGAGAGCGAAACTGCTACAATTGTGGAAGACCCGGACACTATTCCAATGAGTGTACGGCTCCCTACAAGAGAAGAGAAGAATCTCCAAAAATAAGAAGCAAAGGATCACCACCGAGAGAGAGAAGGAGTAGAGATGATCGTTATGAACGAAGATACTCACGGAGAAGCAAGGATTCAGAAAGGAAGGAAAAATCATCAAGGAGCTACACAAGACGAAGACATCAAGCTCATGTTGGTGAATGGGTATCCGGCTCCGACTCCGACAGCCACTCCGAGAGAAGTTATCACTCCGAATCCGAAGATACTCAAGATGAAGGTGTTGCCGGTCTAGCACTTGTGTCCACCAACTCCTACGACATATTTGCCTCACCAAATGAAGGAATTGGAAGATGCTTCATGGCCAAAGGTCCTAAGGTAACACACCCCGAGTATGTTGATTTCAATAGTGATGAAGATGACTTGTTAGGTGATGATTTGCTTGTTGACAACTCTAGTGATGAATACTATGATGAAATGTCAATTAAACATGCTAATCAAGATAAAACGAATGACAATGATAAGGAGAAGATTGAGGCCCTAACTAAAGAACTAAACACTCTTAAGTTAGCTCATGAAACCATCTTCGAAGATCATCGAGAACTTTTAAGAGCTCATGAGAAATTACGCTTTGAAAAGCTCAATCTTGAGCAAGAGCATGAATTCTTAAAAGCAATCAATGATGATCTCCGCAAGAAAAGTTCTTCTTACATTGCCAAGCGTTTACTCTTATCCACTTACATGCCTCAAGTCAAGTCTAACAAGAAAGATTCTTCCTCTAGTAGTAACAATGATCATGCTAAATCCAATATTGTTACTTCTAGTAGCTCTCTTGATTCCACTAATGATTCTCTTAGCCAAGTTACACTTGAGCAAGAAAATAGTTTATTGAAGGGAATTATAGAGAAAGGAGAGTACAAAAGCCTTGCTGGGAGTAAGCAATTCGAGGAAATTGTGCGCAAGCAAGGAATGCACCGGAAGAATCAAGGTGTTGGTTTTGAACGAAAGTTCAATGCCAATGGAGTTGAGTGGGAAGAAGATCAATACCCCAAGACAAAGTTTGTCCCTCAACAAGAGAAGTATACTTCTTTCAAGGGGACACAAGCTCAAGATGATCTTCCACCACAAGACTACAAGCAAAAAGGCAAGGACAAGCTTCAAGAGGAAATTGATGCATTTGAAGAAGCTCCAAAGACCTTAGTCAAGTGGATTCCCAAGACTACTTCAAGTTCAACTTCATCAAGTATGACTACAACTCCAAGGATTCCCATCAAGATGATGTGGATCCAAAAGAAGAAGAACTAGAGAGTTCTTGAGGGTGACTCCGCCAACATACTTCACTCTTATCATTTTGGCAAGAACAAGTGCAATCAACTTCCACATCCTGCACTAGTTCAAGGAGTCACAAACCCTCTTGTTGGTAATACAAGGGACAAGGTAACCTAAAAGTTTTCATGGACATCATCTTTTGTGTGCATCACTCTATGTCTATGGATATCCTTGTTTGTTCCTTGTGGGACTAACCCATGTAGGTGTTGAAAGTGCAATTCACTCAAATGGATAGCTCCAAGTGATCTACATCAACATTGAGCATCCACATCTTCAACATCTACATGAAGTCATCACCGACAAAACCCAAGGTTAGTTCATCCCTCTTAGGGGGGATATCACATCTAGGGGGATCTTTACTCTAATACTTGAGCTAAAGCAACTCTAAAGATGTGAACAAAACAATGCTTTATGTAAAAGTGGTAACCCCACTTGAGCTTAAACGATGAGTATGACCTATGATCAAGTGTTCTCACTTGACTCCTAAGTCAATATACTCATATATGGATGACCTTGTCATCGCAAATTGCTTGATAGATGCTAGAATTGGTTGTGCATGCCTTGCCACATATTTCATTTGCCATCTTATTGTGTGAGCATGCTGGTTGCATATTTTACTCATTCGAGGGCATCCACTTGTTGTTTTGATTGTTTGGTTTTATCTTCTTTTGCCAAGTGGATGGACAAGAATGCCTAAGAACCTCCTATAGCTATCTATGCTTTTCTCGTCTCAAACTCTATTCATGCTGCATCACAAAATTTGATCAAGTCAGATTTGAACCACTCTGTGTGAGGAGCGCTCGGAGTCCCCGATTCGTCATAGACTTAAACTTCCAAAACCTCTTTATGATTCTCGGTCTGACCGATACTCCACCTTCGGTCCTACCGAGATCATTAAGTTGATCTAGGTTTTCGATCTCGGTGCAACCGATTTGAACATTTCGGTCACACCGAGTTTCAGTAACTGCTTGCAGTTATGAATCTCGGTGCCACCGAGTTGTTCCACTCGGTCACACCGACAGGGTCGGGCTATATATAGTCACGGGCAAAATTTTGGAAATTTCTCCGAACCCCTCGCCCGCGCGATAGCCTGCTCTACCCTCGTGGTCTCCGGATCGTCTTCTCGCCGCCAGCCGCCTCCAGTCGCTGGTCTCCATCGCCGTCAACGGGAATTCTGCCTCGCCGTTGCCGCCGTAGCAAGTCCCCGCCGAACTAGGGTATGGACTTGATCTTTGTGCTATTCCCCAATCTGATTCCTAGCACATTGTGATCATATTGATTCTAGCCACGTTTGATAAACTTCTATCCAGTCAATGAACTCATAGATTAGGTTTGATTCGAAAATTCTAGGTTTAGGTTTCCGCCGAAACCATCTCGGACCCACCGAGTTGAAAAACTCGGTCCCACCGATTTGGCTTATGCCATTGCACAAGTGAGACTCGGTCTGACCGAGAATTACTTATCGGTGTGACCGATTTTGGAACTCTGTGAAACCCTAGCAGTCTCGGTGCCACCGAACTGTGACTCGGTCCTACCGAGTTCACTAGTTTAGGTTCCAAAACTGCTTCGGTATCACCGAGTTTGAAAATCGGTAGATCCGAGATGATTTCAGTGGGAAACTAAAACTAAGTTTTTGGATCATTCTTTTGCAAAAATCTCTGCATTTTGTGATGCTCATCCTTTCTACCTCATCTATAATCTATTCACAGGGTCAGCAGTCAGTTTGCAGCATGTCTGATCAAAGTGATAGCCAAAACATGTCAGAGCAGCAGGTGCACATGAGTGAGGGCACTAGTCCCTCCAGCTCTTCTCATGAAGGCAGCAGGAGCACTCCTAGCAATTTGCCAAAGGCTGCCACGAGACAGAGGAAGAAGAGGACTTCAGATTCCGAAGATGAGGACTATGTGGCAGAGGAAGAGGCCACCTCCAAGAGAGTTGAGCCAGCTCAAGGCACTAAGCCAGGCCTGAAAATCAAAAGGCCAGCAGGCAGGCAGCCAATGTCAAAGGCCAGAATATCAACTGAGAAGCCCATAGAGCCAGTTGCAGCTGAGCGCAAGAAAAGAAAGGAAAGGGTGAAGAAGACTGTGGCTAGAGTGCTTGGCAAAGCTTCCATCATGGAAGAGGAAGAAGAAGAAGAGGTAGCTGCACCAGCGCCCAAGGCACCCAAGCTGATGGGTGATGCTATCAAATCAGGGGCTACTGCATCTAAGCCCAAGGCTGCATCAAAGGTCAAGACAGCACCTAAGAGAAATATAAGGAGCATCCCAGCTGCTGAAAAGAACAAGGCCCCAGTGCCTGAGACTGTTGCAGAAGAAGAGGAAGAGAATGTCCTGAGAAAGCTAAAGCCCAAGATCCCAGACCACAACGATGCTCATCCTGTGGCTGAGGATATGAAGCTCAGGAGAGATTCAGGGCTGAGGAAGTGGAGAGAAGCAGACCCATATGCTTCAAGGAGAAGGACAGCAGTTGACTACAGGTTTCACGCCAAGGAGCAGCAGGATTTTTATGAGACAGTGCTGCTAGATAAGAAGCCCATTGTCTGTGATATGCGATGGGTTGATTGGCAATACATTAAGGACAATGAGGAGCACTATCCTGGAGTGCAAGATAGCTTCATAGCTTGTGGAGTAGCTGACTTTGTTGGGAAGAAGCTCACAAAGTGGAACGAGGAACTGATCATGCAATTCTACTCCACGGCACACTTTTATCCAGATGGGAGGATCACATGGATGTCTGAGGGTACAAGGTACCAATCCACTGTTGAGGAATGGGAGAAGTTGATTAATGCCCCAGAGGAGCATGATGATGACATGGACATATATGCCAAGAAGAAGATGGACCACAACTCAATGTCAAATATGTACAAGGAGATCCCAAATGAAGCACTTGATACCTTCAAGTTTGCCTCAGTACATTACCTTCTGTCAGGGCTCCCGACTATCAATTGGATCTTGAGGCACACCTTATTGCCCAAGTCGGGTGATCACAAGATGATCAGAGGCCATGCTATCAACTTGCTACATGTGTTTGATGTGCCTCAGAAGTTCAAGGTGATGAGCCTCATAGTGGAAACTATCAAGAGGACTGCAGCAGATCAGAAGAGGAGCTGCAGATATGCCCCTCAAATTCAGGAGCTCATCAACTCCAAGATGGGCACGGGCATATATCTATTGTACAAGGAACACCTGCCCATCCGTCCAGATTTCGAGGACAATCAAGTTGTCATGACTGAGAACGAGCCATCATCTGCCCAAGCATATGCAAAGAAGGAGAAGGCGAGGAAGGAGAAAGCTGCCAAGATGCCAACTCAAGAGGAGGCATCTGAATACTTCTTGAAGACCAAACAAGAGTAGCTTGGTTACTTGATTGCATCCACGCTGAGGATTGAGCAAAGTCTGGCCACCCTCACTCAGAATCAGCAGAGCCTAGAGAGAATCATGGAACAGAAGTTCTATGACTTGGATGTCAAAGTAACAGAAGTACAGTCTGCAGTGGAGCAGCTCCAGGAGGACATGCAGGAGAGGAGAGGCAGGACTACCACTCATGCCTTTGCCAGAGTGCCACGAGGCCCGAGGTCATCTGCCGTGCCAGTTGCTGACACCAGAGCCACCACTTCAGCACCAGCTACAGCCTCAGCTCCAGCGTCTACTTCAGCT
The DNA here is from genome assembly GCF_056163025.1 of Triticum urartu. NCBI lineage: Eukaryota > Viridiplantae > Streptophyta > Magnoliopsida > Poales > Poaceae > Triticum > Triticum urartu. The sequence goes on from NC_141879.1 coordinate 735,858,335, forward strand.
CCAACTCCAGTGTCTACTTCAGCATCTACCGAAGCCTTCGTCCTTGGAGTGATCCGGACTCCACCACCACCAGAAGATCAAGCCTGAGCGTCGATCTAGCACTATGCATTTTCTAGGAACTTTTTCGTAACTTGTTGCCAAAGGGGGAGAAGATGTATAGATCATAGGCTTCGAGAGAGAGAGTGTTGCTTTTCTCTCTTGCTTTATTTGGTGATTTTTCAAACTTGTTTGATCATAAGCTACACTTAATGCTTGCTTATTGCTATTACCCTATCTATCTTGTGTGATCATTCACTATTGGTGATGAGTGCATGTATTTCATTCTTATCATTTTAAGCGCTCCACCAAGATGTATGTGACATGGAAGAGTAACCCACGACTCTAACTCTTTGTGCATTTGCAGTCCAAAGCAAATTCTAAATATGCACAAATTTAGGGGGAGCTCTTACTTATCACATACTTCTCAAAGCGACAATATATTTCATGCTTATTATCATTTGTCGAAGCTTTGATCTATATGTTGTCATCAATTACCAAAAAGGGGAAGATTGAAAGTGCAACTATCCCTAGGTGGTTTTGGTAATTCATAACAACATATAGCTCATTGAGCTAATGCTATTCCAAGATGATTATTTCAGGAAAGCTCAATGATTGGCATGGCATGGATGTGAAAGTGGAACCCTCAAAATGCTAAGGACAAAGGATTGGCTCAAGCTCAAAAGCTCAAGACTCTTCATTTTATATTTTAGTGATCCAAGATCACATTGAGTCTTTAGGAAAAGCCAATACTATCAAGGAGGGATGAGGTGTTGCTTAATGAGCCTCTTGCTTCATGTACTTAGTGATATGCTCCAAAACCCTCAACTACTTTCCCATATCCACATATGACCTAAACCCTAAGCCAAACTCGGTCCTATCGATTCTTCCTATCCGGCGCCACCGAGTTTCACTTGTCATTAGCCACTGCCAAACCCTAGCAATTCGGTCCTACCGATAAGGATCTCGGTCTCACCGAGATGGGATTGCAAACTCTCTGTTTCCCTTTCGTAACTTTTCGGTCTCACCGAAAGAGCGAATCGGTCCCACCGAGATTGCAATGTAAACTCAGTGTTTCCCCTTTGTAACTTTTCGGTCTCACCGAGTTCCACTCGTTCTCACCGAAAGAGCAAATCGGTCCCACCGAGTTTGCCTGACCAACTCTCTGGTTAGCTAATTACCAAATTCGGTCTCACCGAGTTTGTGTAATCGGTTTCACCGAGATTAAGTTATGCCCAAACCCTAACCATATCGGTCCTACCGAGTTGCATGTCAGTCCCACCGAAAATCTCTAACGGTCACTAGGTTTACATTTTCGGTCCGACCGAGTTTATTGATTCGGTCCCACCGAGATTGGAAAACTGTGTAACGGTTGGATTTTGTGTGGAGGCTATATATACCCCTCCACCTCCTTCTCATTCGATGAGAGAGCCATCAGAACACACACACCATTCCAACTCATATGTTCTGAGAGAGAACCACCTACTCATGTGTTGAGACCAAGACATTCCATTCCTACCATATGAATCTTGATCTCTAGGCTTCCCAAGTTGCTTTCCACTCAAATCTTCTTTCCACCAAATCCAAATCCTATGAGAGAGAGTTGAGTGTTGGGGAGACTATCATTTGAAGCACAAGAGCAAGGAGTTCATTATCTACACACCATTTGTTACTTCTTGGAGAGTGGTGTCTCCTAGATTGGCTAGGTGTCACTTGGGAGCCTCCAACAAGATTGTGGAGTTGAACCAAGGAGTTTGTAAGGGCAAGGAGATCGCCTACTTCGTGAAGATCTACCGCTAGTGAGGCAAGTCCTGTGTGGGCGATGGCCATGGTGGGATAGACAAGGTTGCTTCTTCGTGGACCCTTTGTGGGTGGTTGCTTCTTCGTGGACCCTTCGTGGGTGGAGCCCTGTGTGGACTCGCGCAACCGTTACCCTTCGTGGGTTGAAGTCTCCATCAACGTGGATGTAGGATAGCACCACCTATCCGAACCACGGGAAAAACATCCGTGTCTCCAATTGCGTTTGAATTCTCCAAACCCTTCCCTTTACATTCTTGCAAGTTGCATGCTTTACTTTCCGCTGCCTATATACTCTTTGCATGCTTGCTTGAATTATGTGATGATTGCTTGACTTGTCCTAAATTAGCTAAAATCTGCCAAGAACTAAAATTGGGAAAAGGTTAAGTTTTTATTTTTTCAAGTAGTCTAATCACCCCCCCCCCTCTAGACATACTTTCGATCCTGCAGTGGGGAAGTTGTCGACGTATGACAATTGTTGCTGCACGTTAACCACGTAGAGTGGGTATCTTGGATTTTTTGAGGCAATGAGGCCTTTCTCTATCCGCAACACATCGTCATGAAGTCTCCTTAGATCGCAACATTCTAATAAAAAAACATTCTAATGGTGTACCGCTCGGGGGTGCGCCATTAATAATCTTCCTCCTAGCTCCAACTCGTCCGACCCCTTCGTCCTTCCCTCTCGCCAGATCCAGTCCCCCCCCCCGCGCGCGCTGCCCCGACCCACGACGCCGCCGCCCCCGCGCCCCCCACCACTGCAGCTCGCCATCGCCGACACCTCCGCGACCTCGCCGTCGCCGACAGCCTCCCCGTGTCGGCCCCTCGCCGTCTTCCTCTTCGACTACGAGGACCCGGACGAGCTCGGACGCCCTCGAGCCATCCCTTCGACGCCACCGCCGCCGCCGACCCCAACCCCAACCCCGACCCCGACCCCTCCGACGACCGGCCGTGCCCGCCCAGGTACTTCTCCTCCTTCCTCCTTCCTCCCTCTCCACCCTTCCTCCCCATTCCATCCCTCCCTCCCCTCGACCATGTCTTGTGTCTCAACATTTCAGGTTTGTGCATTAGGTTTAGACAAACAGTAATGCCTAGGTTCAATTAGGTTCAGTAGTGCCATTTGTTCATAGGTTCAATTAGGTTTGTGCAGTAGGTTTAGACAGACAGTAATGCCTAGGTTCAATTAGGTTTAGATAGACAGACAGTAATGACTATGTTCCTAGGTTTAGACAGACAATGTCTTTCATGCCATTTGTTCAACATCAGACAGCATTTGTCATTTGCCACATGTTCAGTTCAGTAGAGATGCAATGCTAGTAATTCGTTCCTTTTCTTCTAAAATTGACATATGGAAGTAATCTATTAATCTGAATTTTGTTACTGATGATGACATGCGATTTGTGCACTGTAGTTTGTTAATATGGACAACTCAGTAGCTAATGCATTCAGTTAACCAAAGTTTAGTTCTTATGTATTATAATTTGTTAATCTGTTACTCCATTTGTTACTGAATTTTTCTCTTGGGGTTTAGTAGTGAGATAGAACATGCATGGTCCATCATTCAGTTGTAGTATTTCCTAGGTTCAATGAGGTTCAGTAGTGCTACTAGGTTTAATATCGTTGCTCCTGTGCTATACTTTGACAGCCTGGAGTGCATTAGGGAGTAGTAGCCAATTAGGTTCAGCAGTTAATTGATGGTTTGATACATGATACATTTCATGCAAAGGGTGCTAGAGATGCACTTAACTTGCTAAAATCATCCCCTTGTTCTTACTGGTTATAGAAATTCATTGCTTGTCCTATGTTTTCTGTCAGGGTATTGTTCAAGAAGCTTGCTTGAGTTTGTGTCTTTTAATTTGTAAATCTGCAGTTCTAGCCACATTTAGGATAAGTTGTTGTATATACTGTCATAAAGTTCAGCAATAACAGGGCATCAACAGTGCTACTCTAGTATCTAGTTGGGGAGGGACAAATGGACAGGGAATTACTTGTGATGCCTCTGAATTACTTGTGATCACATTGAGAAAGACTTGTAAAGATGATGATCATCTTTTACAGAAAACAATTTCTGTAAACACGTCAGTAACTTTGCTAGTTTGATGGGTTTTGTCTCCGACCATCGTGTCGTGATGAATTTGCAGGTACCCCGAGAGGCCCTTGAGTTTGCTGGAATGTCGATTAACTTCTGTTCCGGCAAATTCGGGTACTCCATATGTCCTATTTTCAGCAAAGGTCATGCTGAAATTTTCCGTGAATTTTAGCATGACTTTGCTAAAAATAGGACATATGGGGTACTTGTGACTAATGCATGGCCCGGGGTATCTTAGTACTTAATTAAGTAGGATCAACTGCCCCTTTATTCTTGCTGCATTAAACCATAGGTTTTAGGGTGCCTCGGTGTCGATAAGAACCTAAATGATGAAAGCTTAGGCTTTTAGGGTGCCTCGGTGTTGACAAACCCTAAATGATAAAACCTTGGCTTTTAGGGTGCCTCGGTGTCGATAAGAACCTAAATGATGAAAGCTTAGGCTTTTAGGATGCCTCGGCGTCGACAAACCCTAAATGATGTAGTTTTGAATTATGAACGTAGGATATGTCTTCATCGGACGACGAAAGTATCCCGGGGGAGTGGACGACGAAAGTATCCCGACGAAAGTAAATCTATATAATTCTGAGAGCGTAACCCATTTTGGTTGCAAAAATTAGGAAGCATTTTGCAAGATGTATGGTTTTGATGAGGGTATGCTTATCACCATGGATCTTGGTAATCCTGACATCAACCAAGACAATATGGACATTTGGGTCCTTGTTGATACGCCTCCAGTTCTACCGCTATGTGAGTTTCTCAAACATAGTTATTAGCTAATTTATATTGTTTATTTCAAAATAGTTGACAGCTTATTTCCATTGACAGCTTATTTTTATTGTTCAAAGAATGTGCGGGAGATGGTAGACAAAACCCACTACACCGATGGCTCCGAATTGACAACTTACAAGGAGAAAAATCATCTGGTCGGATTTTGTACTGACATTGAGAATTACAATATCCACAATCAAACTCCTCAACATTATGGTAAATACGTGCCACTAGTGCATGTGTTCAACTATGGTAACTACCATGGAGATACCCTGGTAAGATTTTTTACTATTACGACATCCGTGCATCTTTTGCATACTTCTAAAACTAGTACATCATTGCTAACTATGAAGTTATTACTATGTTTTTCAACAGATAATCCCAGAGAATTGTGTGCCTCATTTGATGTATCAGAAAGGTAGTCTTAATGTTTTGAACATACAGTCAGGTCATCCTACGAATCTCAACTGTCCATACGAGATTTCTAAATTAAAGAAGTGGAGACATGAAAATCAAAGTATGGAAAAAATGTATGGACAGTCGTAAGGAGCTTCTTGGAAGCAAAAGGAAGCGAAGCGCAAGAATTGGAGACAGGACGTTCTCCATTCTCCATAATGGAGGGTCTGGGTCTATATTGTTTTATGCTATTTTAGCTTAAATAGGGTATTTAGGTCCTGCCTAATACTGATGATCATGTGCTAAGAACAATTAAGTAGGGTTGGTTCGATGACTATCAAGATGATGATCGTATGACTTGTTATTAATAACGAGTAGAAGTTTTATGATGATGATTAGTAGGACTTGTTAGGATTAGTATTACTTCCGACAAACTCGATACTCGCGGTCTCGAGACTTGTAATGTTTTATCTTTGTTCGGTCTTTTGAATTCGGAGACTAATATGATGAATTGTATTCGGAGACTAATCTTCTGTTGTATTCGATGAATCTGCTGTTGCTGTGTGCTATTATCTATATTCTGTCAAATAATATATTTTGTAACCAGTGCAAAAATCAGAAAAGTAAAAAAAATAAAACCTAATATTCATACTAATGGCGCATAACTACAGAGTTCGCCATTAGTATGCCAAAGTATACTAATGGCGCATCACCAAACAGTGCGCCATTAGTGTGCCAAAGCACATGGTTAAATATGGCCCCTGGAAGGCATACTAATGGCGCATGGTGTTATATACTAATGGCGCACTGCGTGGTGCGCCATTAGTATACCAGATACTAATGGCGCACCAGTGGTGCGCCATTAGTAATAAATACTAGTGGCGTGATACTAATGGCGCACCAGAGATGCGCCATTAGTAGGCAAAACTGGTGCGCCATTAGTAGGCCTTTTCCTAGTAGTGTTGGAACCACGAGCCTTATTGAGGAAAGCTTCGGTTTGCAAGAAGCTTACAGCAAAGTTTGTCCCAATTCAGCCAAAAAATTTACCGTGGCATGTTAGTGCCATGTCATGACACCATGCCAAGTTTCATGATTTTCAAGCGTGTTTTGGATTTAAAGGAATTAAAAAACAAGTTTCTCAAATTTTCCGGTCGAGCCACGACGCCCAGATGTTTGAGTTTCATTCCCATTTCTTGCATGGGACCTATAAATTCACCCAAAGACACACATGTGATTTTTCAACCAACTTTGGTGCACTGGAGCATGTGCTTGTAGTTCAAATTTTAATTATGCACATTAAATGCGCAGAAACTCAATTAATGTATAAAAAGCCAAACGAACACTACTAGGGAAAAGCCTAGCAGTAGCGCGGGGTACCGCGCTACTGGTACAGCGCTACAGCTAACATGTATCAATAGCTCGTTCTGCCCCACGCTACTGCTATACATGGCTAGCAGCAGCGTGCTTTCTTTCGACGCGCTACTGCTAATAGATGTAGCGCTTTTGACTTGGGTGCGCTACTAGTAAGAGCACGTTGCTGCTAACATTTTCCCCCTCGCTACTATTAGTTTTATTAGTTTTTGTTTTTTCTGCATATTTGTTTTGTATTTGAACAGGCTTTATACAATAATCTTTAGCATATCATACACATACAAATGTAATCATAGCATCAAATCATGTCATCATCATAATCATCATTCAACACAAAGTGGTCTCTCGACATCATCTCGAAAATAGCGATACAGGTCTCAATTACTTGCAACTACATCATTATCCATCTAAACAAATGTTATACGCGAGACGAGCTATCACTATGAGCGGAACTATGCAGTACATGAGTTCGTATCCCTCTCTCGCATTAGCGTGAACCTAAACTAACTACTAGCTGTCGCTCGGAAACTGTAAACCGGTACACCTGGGCCTGACACTCCGGCCACTCATTATACTCCTGGCATTGCACTTCTTCGTCATCGATGATCTATGCACCTGAATCGTCACATGAGTCGATGATATGCAACATACATAGTTGAGCAACAAAAAGAGACAGACTTGGTAAAAATAAAAGCATAAATTCATAAGCATAAATAACAAAGTTCATCGTACCCAAAATGCCCTAACCAGAGTGATCTTCGCTAGTCGAGGAAGATGGTTTAATTACATCACAAATAAAGTTTCGTCTTGCATAACTCAAAGTTTCGTCATTCAAAAAGTATAGACTAAACAGACACATTGTCATATATCGACAATCACTCCAACATGTCGTGCCATCCATCCAAGTCAGGGAGATAGTCCATGAACCTAGTGAAAGGTTTCAGGTCGAGACGCTGAACGGCTACACGTGTTCAGATGTCTTCCCGCGACATATGTCCTTCTTTGTAGAACATCCCTGTTGTTTCGACGACCTCCTTCATCATGATTTTGGCAAGTTCGCGTTGGATGTGATAGAAATCAGCTCGAAGTCGATGATCCTCAATATCTCCTAAGTTCTTTGCCCATTGCAGAATATGGGCATCGCCGGATTTAGGTTACATGCGAAGGTTCTGGTGATCCCGTATGTACTCCAGCATGTGGTGTAGGACATAGAATCCATCATTAAAAGAATCACTCGGTTGCTGGATCCAGCAGAAGTCGGTCTTATGGCTGAAGGCGGGCATGCCGTCCCTTTTATTCTTGTCCTTGACCTCTCCACCCCGTGCGCCGTAGTAAAACATAGCACTGTTGAGAACAGACTGGATGTGGGTGTAATCCTCTTTGTTAATATGTTCTTCGACGGGTCCAAGTAAAGGGCATGGGAGTATCGGGGGTAGAGGATGATGATGACGACACGCCCGCCGCTGTGCAAAATACGTACACCTCAAATTAATTAGCCTCCAACGTGCAAATGAATGATTGAAGTCAAAGGAAGGATATCCGCGTGGATGACTTACATGGGATGATAAGGCACGAGAATCGCCTCCTTGTCCTTATTGGCGAGCATGAAATTGACGATGTATTCCCTCGCATATTCACGGTGCTTTGCGCAGACTCCCAAGATGCCCTCGTGCATGAAGTATGGGTCAGCGACACAGATATGAGGTATCAGCTCAAGCCCGGTGAGGTAGTTCATGTGTAAGGCATAAAGGCGGACAAACGTAAAATCCAGCTTCTTTAAGTGAAACATGTCGGAGATGTAATCGAATCGAAGGAAGAGCTTCTCCGCGGGAAGTTGTCAATGTACGACAATTGCTGCGGCACGTTAACCACGTAGAGTGGGTATCCTGGATTTTTCGAGGCGATGAGGCCTTTCTCTATCCGCAACACATCGTCATGAAGTCTCCTTAGATTGCCGAATCTGGCCCCTAGCGCTGCTTTAGGTAGGATTGGTTCACCGGGGATATGCCATTTTGCCACATCGGGGATATCTATACGGTCTTGAACTCAAGGCTGCTGAGGCGGTTGGATCATAGAAGCAGCTTTGTTGTTGCCTTTCCTCGGTCTCTTCCTAGGCTTCTTTGCTACCGGAAGGTCGTCTATAATACATTCAGCCTCCGGAGGCGGCAATTTAGGCACCCACTCATAACGCTCAAACCCTGAGTAGGCGCCAGTATTAAGGTACTGTTCACTGTCATCGACATCCTCATCCTCATCTATGGCGACGTCACTAGCGACTAATGGAGCCTCTTCCTCAACCCTTCCGCTATCACCCAGCACGACAACCGACGCTAATTGGGTATGTGGGTGTTGATGTTCATACCTAACTGCGTGCTCGTGGGTGTGCTAGCTCCTGGCCGCCTCCATACGAAGCAGACTCTTTGGCCACAACAGGACCCACCCATTGCAATAACCAAGCCGCCACGGGGTCTCGTCGTCACCCCCCTAGTACCGGAGGAGCCAAATTCTCATGGCCCGGTTTGACACTGGCCACGGAAACCTTGAAGACGTCCGGGGGGATCGGCCGGCCGTGGAACAATGGTTCCTTCGGCTTCATTATCATCGCCTTCCCCACGTCCACCTTCTGATCGCCGATGTTGTACAATATGGTGCACGGGGTTACGTCGCCCTGCAAAGACATGTCTGCGACGTGAGACATCCAAAAGGCAACAGAAACTGGAGATTATACATTTATTAAGAGGGCCGGTGTGACAGATACCGTGAGGGCGTCGAGCTCAGTCAAAGATGAAGCACTGTTGAGCACGTCCGATGCCGGAGCCACTGCCGGAGCAGGTGCGGGAGCAGGTGCTGGTGCTGGTGCAACGATAGTCGAGTTGCTCCCGAAGAAGTCAGCAAGGGGAAAGTCCACTGCATTTTTTCTGGATTTTCCCTGCTCCAATTGAAAACGACCAGAACCAAGACAGTAGACATATCTGCAACCACCTCTTTTGCAGCAGCTACCGCTATTGCGACTGTCTTAGATGATTTCTTCTCAACCGCAATCTCAACCTTCTTGTCGATGTTTTCTTCAGTTAACCTCTGTCTTTCCTTTCTCTCCTATGTGGTGTCATGGTAGTACTTCTTCCACGTGGCGCCATCTCTAACACCGCGCACACGTCCATACGACGACCAAGTGTCCACCGGGAGTCGTTTCAATATGTTCAATGCTCGGTTGAATGGGGTGTCACACTAGGGCCTCGCCAATGCCTCAGATGGTGAGTCTCTTTTGGCCGCAATCCTGTGCTGCTCTCTCTGCAAAAGGAACAAGGATCATTTACAAATATGACTAAACGTGCAGTCGAATTGATCAGAAACTTAAATTACCAGCAGTCTCATGAACTTCGTCGTGATCGGGTCCGTCTTGAAAACCTTCTTGACTGAGTCCCAATGGTGTCGTGCCCTGAGGACGTCACGCTCCTGCGGGACGGTGAAGTCCGCCAAGGGGTCTGGGATGCCCAGACTTTCCCATTCCGCGTCCTCCTTGGCCCATATGGATCTCTTCCCACCGTAACCACGGCTTCCGAGGTGGTGCCACCCCATGTTCCTCTGTTGAAGCCCCTTCATGTACTTTGACTTTTTTTGGCAGCTTTGGCCTCGCAAGCCGCCTTGAATATTTCAAAGTGCTCTTCCGTGATTGTCGAATTATCCTTTACAATCTCAGAGTAGGGTTCCTTTTTATTGACTATCCGATGTTTCACCCTTGTTTTCCAGGCGGCCAACGCGTCGCTAAACTTGGTCATGGCGTGTTTGTTTATCTTCTTCATTGCCGGGTCCTTATCTGGATCTTATAATCCTTTTCATTCCGGCCCGGGAATAAGAATATCGGGTGCAGCTTCTTTAGGAGGGAGGGCCTCATATTATCTACCTTATGTAGTTTCTCATTGTTGATGGTGGCAGTTGTCCGTACGATGCAGCCTATTTCATTGTTGTAGCACGATCGCGCTTCCTCGGACGCTATTGGCTCAAAAATGTCGTGGCCCATCTCCGTGACCACCAGTCTAGTAGTTATGAGCTAGTTTGGGCGCCGTGGCCTATTTGCCTTCGGTTCTAGAGCTACTCATCGTCGGTCACTGTCTCATCGCCGGTCTGCATGTCGGTATCAGTCCCCGATGCGACAGATGGGCCTAGCAACAACATCCGTTTATCGTCGGCAAGGCTCAAAAATTCGTTTGCCGCCAGGTAGACGTTATCGCAATCACCAGAACTCTGTCCTTCATCGTTGCTAGCCATGTTTCCTACGATTAAATCTAGTCAATTAATTCTAGACCTAATAAAATGAATAATGACATAAAAAAGGCCTACGTTTTGCAGGAACGTTGACTCCTTCCCGGTGTGGTAAATCCCAGGCACTCGATATGTCCTAGTTTGTAGCACAAGTCATGCCGAAATTCATGGAAAATTTCGGCATGACCTTTGCTAAAAAGTGGACAAATCGAGCACCTGAAATTTGCCGGAACGGAAATGAATCAACATTTCAGTAAAACATAGGTCACTCGGCTTCATTCCCTGGAAACTACAAAAGGCCATTTGGGCACAATCGAACCACTTCAATGGAAAGATATAACATGACCACTTCAATGAAAAGATATAAGCAATAATAATAGTCTAGGAAGGGAACATCTTTAAAATAAAACTTGCCTAAATTATTTTCCTAGAAAAATAGTGGTCTTTTCAAAAATCAAAAACCTTTGCAAAATGATCTTACTAAACACTTCTCTGCCTAGGACAGAACCCAAATTTTGTTCTAGCTATTCCTCTCTCTCTCTCTCTCACACACACACACATTATTTTCTCTAAACCTTCTCTGCCTAGGACAAAACCCAATCAAATTGCAAAGGAACTTTGTCGGTGTCAAAACCAGCGGATCTCGGGTAGGGGTTCCCGAACTGTGTGTCTAGGCCGGATGGTAACAGGAGGCAGGGGACATGATGTTTTACCTAGGTTCGGGACCTCTTGATGGAGGTAAAACCCTACGTCCTTCTTGATTAATATTGATGATATGGGTAGTACAAGAGTAGATCTACCACGAGATCAGAGAGGCTAAACCCTAGAAGCTAGCCTATGCTCTGATTGTATGTTGTGATTGTTGTCCTACTGACTAAAACCCTTCGGTTTATATAGACACCGGAGAGGGTTAGGGTTACACAAGGTCGGTTACAAAGGTGGAGATATCCATATCCGCATTGTCTAGCTTGCCTTCCACGCCAAGTAGGGTCCCATCCGGACACGAGACGAAGTCTTCAATCTTGTATCTTCATAGTCTAACAGTCCGGCCAATGGAGATAGTCCAGCTATCCGGAGACCCCCCAATCCAGGACTCCCTCAGTAGCCCCTGAACCAGGCTTCAATGACGATGAGTCCGGCGCGCAGTATTGTCTTCGGCATTGCAAGGCGGGTTCCTTCTCCAAATACATCAGAAGAATTTGAATATGAGGATAGTGTCCGACCCTGCAAAATAAGTTCCACGTACCACGTAGAGAGAATAATATTTTCGCAGATCTAATTTGCTGGCTTCTTTTGGCAGCATGACGTTATGTCATGGCCCGGTGATTATTCGAACCATTTCCTTTAACCAACCCCGCACATAACGCGAGGCAGTTTTTCGACACGTCTTGTCAAAGCAGAGATCGTGTCCCCTTATTACGGGATTCTCATCAATACGGGCGTGGGTAACCCAACCACGCCATCAATTGCGGCGCTTGGGGGCTAAGCGAGTTTTACCAGGCAAGTGGGGACGCTTAGTTTCGTCCGCCCATATAAAGGGATAAGGATTCACCTTTCTATCCACGCCTTCTTCCTCCTTTGCTCATCCGTTTTCGCACACTCGAGCTCTAGCGCCCAAGTCCACACTTCCACCTCAACCTTCTCCAACCATGTCCGGAGCGGGAGGCAAGTGGATGGTCTCCTCCGTTACGGAGGGAGACATCAAGAAACTGGGGAGAGCCAGATACCTGCCCGACGACTTCGCGCACCGGCTCCCAGATGAGGGGCAGCTCATCCCCACCCCCAGGCCCCATGAGAGGGTAGTATTCCTCACCCATTTCCTCCGTGGACTAGGATTCCCTCTCCATCCATTCGTCCCGGGGCTCATGTTCTATTACGGCCTGGATTTCCACGATCTGGCCCCGAACTTCGTCCTCAACATCTCGGCGTTTATCGTCATGTGCGAGGCCTTCCTCCGCATCAAGCCCCACTTCGGCTTATGGCTGAAGACCTTCAATGTCAAGCCAAAGGTGGTGGCGGCCGCCAGGCGGAGTGCGGAGGCGCCATGGTGGGCAAGATGCCCAACATAACATGGCTCGAGGGCTCCTTTGTGGAAACCATAAAGAGGTGGCAATCGGGGTGGTTCTATATCACCGAGCCGCGCGACCCTGCATGGGCAGCGGCCCCCGAGTTCCGATCTGGCATCCCCATGCGGCTCACCTCCTGGAAAGAGAAGGGCCTGTCCTAGGGTAGTTCGAAAGAGCTGACCGGACTCCAAACATGTATTCAAAACATGGTGGACAAGAAGCTCAAGCTTGTCAACATAGTCCAAGTTATGCTCATCCGCCGGATACTCCCGTGCCAACAACGGGAGTTCAACTTGTGGGAGTTCAATCCGGCGCAGCACCGAACTCTGAACAGGCTCTTTGACACGACTCATGAAGACGCCTGGAGGGTGCTGTTCAAAAGTGCCGAGGTCCCCCCCTATTACGGAGGATCGCGGATTCAACGCGAAGCGCCAAGCCAGTGCGGTAAGCTGCTTTACCTTTCATAGGATACTTATTTTTTCACATAGATTGACTCTATGCGGGTTCTAAACTCCCGTACCTTTGACAGGACTAGCAGAAGATGGCCGGACAGATCGACTGTCCGGCTCCTTTGCCCGAAGGCCCCGCAGACGCTCTTCTGGCGAAGATGTTGACTCCGGCCCCTTATACGGTGCCGGAGAAGACCAAGAAGGCCAAGGGAACTCAAAAGAGTTCCCGACGCCAGGCGTCGTCGGACTCACCGTCCGATGACTCTGCGGCGCACTCTTCCATCGAAGACGAGGAAGAAGAAGAAGAAGAAGAAGAAGAAGAAGAAGAAGAAGAAGATGCTCCCCCACCGACTGGGGGAGACAGGAAAAGGAAGGCCGCCCCAACTGGGGGGCCGAAGGGTCCAAGAAGGAAGGACTCTCCTTCCGGACAGCTCCACCGCCGCCGACGAAGGCGAAGGCGAGTGGTTGCCCAGGGCCAAGCCCCCGGGGAGATCGTAAGTATTCGGATACCAAAGTAACCCATGGGATTCCTTTGTCGCACTGCTTTCCCTAACGCCGAACACAATTATGCAGGCCGCCCCGAGCCAGTATCGATGTATCGTCCGACGACTCCTTGGGCTTATCGGACATGGATAGCGATCCAGTCCCGACCGCCACCTCCCATCATCCTGCCGACGATGCCGAGGTGTTGTCTCAAGAGGCACCGGATCGAGGGGAGACAGTCCCAGAGGTGCCTCAAGGCGACCTTCCGGACTCCGAGAGCCGAGGGGATGGAGCCCCCGAGAGCTCCGAGTTCGGCCCTCAGCCGAACACCGCGCCGGACCCTCCAGCGGTTCTGGGCTCAGGCAGGCGGCCTCCTTCTAAGAGGGGCAAGACGCCTGTGCCGGTGACCTCTGTCCATCAAGAGGCACCGGACAATCTGCTGGAAGCGTTTCGCAGCGCTTCCATCGACGAGGAGCACCACACTATCATGAGTGCGGTGATCCAGAAGGTTCCGTCCGCCAAGAGCGGATTGACTGAAGCCTGTGCCAGCCTTCTAACAGGCTTTGAGGTAAGTGTTTTAAAATGTAGTAGAAATATTACCGCATAGACAGTAGCCCCTGATGCTTTGTTCGGTGTTCACAAAGAAAAGCTGAACAGAGGATCAAATAATATTGCAGGAGTCTATATAAGTATGTCAATATGCGTATGCAGGCTTTGCTGCTGGTGTCCGCCACACTGACTACGGAGGTCGCCGTGCTGAAGCAGGACCTCGAGGGGTCCAGGAAAGAGCTTGGCCTTGTCAAGAGGCAGCTTGAGGAGAACAAGGGTAAATAATACCCTGTCTATAGAAATGTATATATAAAAAAGGACACGATTGCAAAATGACAGGATCATTGTATGTTTGCCAGGGGCCACGACCGAGGTGGCGACCCTAAAGCAAGCGCTAACCAAGGCCGAAGATAAAGCGGCCAAGGAGCGCACCGAGCGAGAGAAGCACGAGGCTCGGGTGGGTGAGGTGCAGCAGGAGCTCCAGGCTCTCGTGGCGAAGCACGAGGCATTGGAGCTTGACTCAAAGACGCGGGAGTCTGAGCTTGCCGCGGCCCTCGAGAGTGTAGAAAGTGCTAAGTCCGAAGCCCAAAAGGCCCTCCAAGAGATCGACGCGATGAAGAAGATAGCGGCGGGTAAGGCTTTCTATATGCAAAGCAAGCATGTAAAAGTAAATTACCGATTACTTACCCGGATCCGGAGCTCTTCAGGAGCATTCGCAGATTTGCCCCGCAGTGTGTCCGATGCCGCACAATTTTACCAGGCCGAGGACGGAAGCTCGACGGAGAAGCTGTTCTGGTCTCAGTATGTTGAGGCCAAACATCCGGTGCCAATGAGCGACCAGCTGAAGCAGATGGTCAAGCTACATAAGGCGTCCGATCTGGCCATGAAGAGCTTTATAGTCCGGCTGTGGCCTGGCGACGCCCTTCCGAACAGCTTCTTCGGCCTGGTGAGGCGGCTTGTGGATGCCTGCCCGCGGCTGGAGGTCGTCAAGCGATCTGTCTACATTGAAGGTGCACGTCGGGCTTTCGCCCATGTGAAATTGCAGTGGATCAAGCTAGACGCCGTGAAGCTGATCAAGGAGGGGCCGCCAGAGGGCAAGGAGCACCGCCACCCCGAGATGTACTACGAGGGTGTTCTGCCGGGTGCCCGTATCATCACGGACGAGTGTTCAAAAGATGTAATATTTGAAAACTTGCTCGTTTTATCCTGTATTTATGAAAACATGTTTCATATGCGCTATGCAATGCTTGTTTGAATTTAAAATATTACCTTCTGTTTGGCTGTTTATCCAATCTAAGAGATGGCTAGTCCTCGGCTTCTGCCCCCATGCCACGAGTGCTGGGGTGTTCGGGATAAACCTGAGCACTCTTGTTCCCATATTTGGGTCCTTCGAGGGAGGTGCTCAGCACAACGAACAAGGCAACCGGACTAATAATGCTTTATCACTCTCACTTAGCCATAGAATTCTATAATTTTAAATTTCGGCGAAGCCCCTGGTATTCGGAAGGCCGAATTCGGGGCGCGATACATGCCTGTAAGCCGGACAGGGCCAGCCCCTCGCCCTAAGCGGCATAAGTCTTTAGGGACTCGAAAAACCTCGCCGAACGGCGACCAGTCTCTCGCCTTACCATGACAGTCAGTTTTAGCTTTCTCTACTGAGGTGCTAAGCCCGGCAGAACCGGGGCACAATCGCAGTAGTTCTCCTAGCGCTACCTTAGCTGATAGAGCGGAACGTAAGGTACCAAAACATAGTAGCCGGGCAAACCCAACATTTGACCAAAGACATGATTCGGAGCTGATGCATATAATGCCATAAGTTCGGGGTGCCGCACTTGTGAAAGTGTTCGTACTTTTCACACCATATTGTGAGGTACGTAAGCCCCTGGTGTATTAGTCGTACCAAGGTGTACGGTTGCAAGGCGTCATTAATGAACACATAGATATATATATATATAACAAGAATGCAATAATAGTCGTAATGTCATGCATTGTTTATTAAAAAATTACGTTAAAGCAGAGTGATACAGATAGTGCGATAAGAAAAGAGTAGGACTATGTCCCTTCCAAGGGCGAGCTGAGGAATGATATTAAATCGAATTTTTTGCTTGCTACTGTAATCAACCTGGGAATTCTGTGGTATGACGTAGCTGTCTTCCTCCTTGGTTGCTGCATCATGTGTTCGGCAATAGTGCTTCCGGACAGTGTTTCCAGAGATTAAGGTCCTGAAAAAAAAATGACCAAACGGGAAGCCCCTAGTGCGGTATAGGCCGCGTTTTGGGGCATGCCGCAGTTGTGCCCCCTCCCCACCTGTGCCCATGGTATTTTTAATGTGTAATTATGTACGCGCTGCACGAATATCGCCGTTGGGCTGGGATTGGGGTGGCCACCGTATTGCTACACGAGCTCAGATCGCGCCAGGCGGTCTATTTGCCGATTGCCCCGAGCGCGCTTGAAGGTGTCCAGGCTTTAAAGCGCCGAACTGGTTGATTGCCTTGACAGGCTGCTTTGCGCTTCTGCTGCGAGGGCGCGGTGTCCTCCTTTGTTCGGAGAGAGCGCTCTGTGTTTCCATTGACTGTAATAACTCCGCGAGGTCCTGGCATCTTGAGCTTGAGGTATGCATAGTGCGGTACCGCATTGAATCTAGCAAATGCGGTTCGCCCCGAGCAGTGCGTGATAACCACTGTGGAACGGGACTATATCAAAGATTAACTCTTCACTTCGGAAGTTATCCGGGGATCCGAAGACCACTTCAAGTGTAATTGAGCCTGTGCAACAGGCCTCTACACCTGGAATGACGCCCTTAAAGGTCGTTTTTGTGAGTTTGATCCTTGAGGGGTCTATGCCCATTTTCCGCACCGTGTCCTGATAAAGCAGGTTCAGGCTGCTGTCGCCGTCCATAAGGACTCGAGTGAGGTGAAATCCGTCGATGATTGGGTCTAGGACCAGTGCGGCGAATCCGCCATGAAGGATACTAGTGGGGTGGTCCCTGCGATCGAAGGTGATCGGACAGGAGGACCAAGGGTTGAACTTTGGGGCGACTGGCTCCAACGCATATACGTCCCTAAGCACACGCTTCCGCTCCCTCTTGGGGATGTGGGTTGCGTATATCATGTTCACCGTCTGCACTTGCGGGGGAAAACTCTTATGTCCTCCAGTGTGCGCCTGCCGAGGCTCCTCCTCGTCATCTCTATGCGGCCCCTTGTCCTTGTTTTTGGCAATTAGCTTGGCGGCCTGCTTGAACACCTAACAATCCCTGTTGGTGTGATTGGCTGGCTTGTCTGGGGTGCCGTGTATTTGACACGAGCGATCGAGTATACGGTCCAAGCTAGACGGGCCCGGCGTACTTTGTTTGAATGGCTTTTTCCGCTGACCGGGTTTAGAGCCTTTGAATCCGGCATTGACGGCCGTATCCTTAGTATTTTCGCTGTTAATGCGGCGCTTATGCTTGTTGCGATGTGACCTGTTATTGCCGTCCTTGGTATCTGAGGTACCATGGTTCTTTGATATGTTATTACTGCGAGCCAGCCAGCTGTCTTCTCCCGCACAAAAGCTGGTCATGAGCGTCGTGAGAGCTGCCATAGATTTCGGCTTTTCTTGACCAAGGTGTCGGGCTAGCCACTCATCTCGGATGTTGTGCTTGAAAGCCGCTAAGGCCTCCGCATCCGGACAGTCGACGATTTGATTTTTCTTTGTAAGGAACCGAGTCCAGAATTGTCTGGCCGACTCTTCTGGTTGCTAAATTATGTGGCTCAAATCATCGGCGTCTGGTGGTCGCACATAAGTGCCCTGAAAGTTGTTGAGGAATGCGGCTTCCAGATCTTCCCAACAGCTAATGGAGTCCGCTGGCAAGCTGTTAAGCCAATGCCGCGCTGGTCCTTTGAGCTTTAGTGGGAGGTATTTGATGGTGTGTAAGTCATCGTCGCGGGCCATGTGGATGTGGAGGAGGAAGTCCTCAATCCATACTGCGGGATCTGTTGTGCCGTCATATGATTCAATATTTACAGGTTTGAAACCTTCTGGGAATTGATGTTCCATTACTTCGTCTGTGAAGCATAAGGGGTGTGCGGCGCCTCTGTATTGGGCTATATCGCGATGCAGCTCGAATTGGTCTTGCCCGCTGTGTTCGGCCCGGCCGGATTTGCTTTTACGGTATCCGACGTGAAGTTTGTCTTCGTGCAGAGTGGTGCGCCCTCGTGATCCGTAGATCAATCTTGAATGCTTTGCCTTGTCCTCCAATATGTCTCGCAGGTCTGGCATATCTCCCCATGCCTTTTTATTTGAATGGCGTTGGGGTGGAGGCTGAGCTTTTGGCTGGAATGCCTCTCTATCGCGGCCACGAGGTGGCCGATCAGTCGTATCATACGCTTCTTCCTCCAGTCGGGGTAGTAACATGCGCCTTGGGTAACTCTTTGAGGGGTGCTCGAGTTTATATTCCTCGGCCGCGAGGACTTCAGTCCATTTGTCAGCTAGTAGATCTTGATCAGCTTGAAGCTGCTGCTGCTTTTTCTTTAGGCTATTTGCCATGGCCATAAGCCGGCGCTTGAAGCGCTCTTGTTCGACGGGATCCTCTGGGACGGCGAATTCATCGTCGCCGAGGCTTGCCTCGTCTTCGGAGGGGGGATGTAATTGTCATCCTCCTCCTCTCCGTCTGCCGCTCTCTCAGGAGAGTTGGCTCCTTCATTCTCCTACTCTAAATCTTGCTGGAGGGGATTGTTGTTGTCTTCGGCACTATCCAGAGTGTTATTATCTCCTGTGCCGGTATCACCACTTTTGCTTTGGCGGGACTTAGAGCGGCGCCGCTAACGTCGGCGTTTGGGTTGCTTCTTGGAGGGGTCATCCTCCGCTATCCCGTCGCCATTGCCTTCTTTGGGTGTATCCACCATGTATATGTCATATGACGAGGTGGCTTTCTAGTGCCCTATAGGTGCTGGTTCATGTTCGTCTCCGACATCGTCGTCCATACCGTCGATGTCTTCGGAGTCGAAGTCGAGCATGTCGGTTAAATCATCGACAGTGGCTACGAAGTGGGTGGTGGGTGGGCGTCGAATTTCTTCGTCGTCCGCATCCCAATCCTGTTGGCCATAATCCGGCCAGGGCTCTCCTGACAAAGAGAGAGACCTTAGTGAATTCAGAATGTCGCCGAAGGGCAAGTGCTGAAAGATATCCGCGGCGCTGAATTCCATGATCGGCGCCCGATCGGATTCGATTGGCAGGGGCGCGGATGGTTCGGAGTCCAGAAAAGAGTCCAGCACCTTGGAGTCACGGGCTGTGTAGAGGGTTAGGCTGGTGTTCGGCTCGATCGCCGTTGAGACTGCAGCCCCTGAGGCGGTGTCTAACCACCCGTGCTCGACTGGCGCAGTTGGCTCCGAGCTAAGGGTCGGAGCTGATACGGGCGCAGCCTCTGGGGTACTGTTCGGCGGCAGAGCTAGGTCATACCCATCGCGACAGTGCGGCACGCCCGGCTGTGGCTTGAATCCGTCGAAGATCAAGACTCCCCGGATGTCGGCCGTGTAGTTCAAACTTCCAAATCTGACCTGATGGCCAGGGGCGTAGGTTTCAATCTGCTCCAGATGGCCAAGCGAACTAGCCCGTAGTGCAAAGCCGCCGAATACGAAGATCTGTCCGGGGAGAAAAGTCTCACCCTGGAACGCATCGCTATCGATGATAGTAGGAGCCATCAAGCCTAACGGCGACGACACAGAGGAACTCTCAATGAAAGCACCAATGTCGGTGTCAAAACCGGCGGATCTCGGGTAGGGGGGTCCCAAACTGTGCGTCTAGGATGGATGGTAACAGGAGGCAGGGGACACGATGTTTTACCCAGGTTCGGGCCCTCTAGATGGAGGTAAAACCCTACTTCCTGCTTGATTAATATTGATGATATGGGTAGTACAAGAGTAGATCTACCACGAGATCAGAGAGGCTAAACCCTAGAAGCTAGCCTATGGTATGATTGTATGTTGTGATTGTTGTCCTACGGACTAAAACCCTTCGGTTTATATAGACACCGGAGAGGGTTAGGATTACAGAAGGTCGGTTACAAAGGAGGAGATATCCATATACGTATTGTCTAGCTTGCCTTCCACGCCAAGTAGAGTCCCATCAGGACACGAGACGAAATCTTCAATCTTGTATCTTCATAGTCTAACAGTCCGGCCAATGGAGATAGTCCGACTGTCCGGAGACCCCCCAATCCAGGACTCCCTCAAACTCCATTTCTCTAACCCTTCTGACCTAATGCTCTAAAATAAAGTTTTCCTCTGACCTAGCTTGTTTACCTAACGAACCTGATTAACCTAGCTAGTTAGTTAACCAAGCTTGTTAACCTAGTTTACCTAGATAATTAACCTAATTAAACTAGTTAACCTAGCTAGTTCTCTATCAAAGCCCTAAATAATTTTTTTCTTAACCTAGATAATTAACCTAATTAAACTAGTTAACCTAACTAGTTCTCTATCAAATCCCTAACTAAATTTTTGCACTAACCTAGATAATTAACCTAATTAAACTAGTTAACCTAACTAGTTCTTTGTCAAAGCCCTAACTAATTTTTTGCACTAACCTAGATAATTAACCTAATTAACCTAGTTAACCTAGCTAGTTAGTATGTCCAATGTTTGTGCTATGCATGAGAGAGAGGAGGGGTGCTTACAGAGGATTGCTCTGGTGGTAGCGAGGGAGGCAGTGGTGGCAAGGGAGGAAGGGGCGCCTCCGGTGACGGCGAGGGAGGCAGTTGTGGTGAGGGAGGCAGGGGCGTCGAGGGTGTCTCCGGTGGCGCCGAGGGTGGCTCCGGTGGCGTTGATGAGGCTACGCAGCTCCGGTGGCGTTGGGGCAGCTCTGGTGGTGTCGACGGCGCGTGGCTCTGGTGGCTCCGGGGGCGTCAGCGGTGGCAGGAGACGGCGGCGAAGTGGGGCGATGGCGAATTGGGACACGGCGGCGAAGTGGGGCGAGGGATTTGGGGGAGGAGTGGTGGTCGGGGGAGGGAAAACTGTTGGTTAAGTGAAACATAGCGGTAGCACGTTATAGAAAACGCTCTATAGCTAAGTTAGCTATAGCGCGTTTCACAAAACGCGCTACTGCTAAGTCATTCTCCTTTTTTCCTTTCTCATTTATTTTCTTTACATTTTATTTTTACCTTTCTCCTTTTTCTATTTCTTTCATTTTCATTTACTTTTCTATTTTTCGATTTCTTTTCTTTTCGTTGTCAGTAGCGCTTTTCTTCCTAAACGCGCTGCTACAATAAAATTAGCGGTAACGCGGTTTCTACAAGAACGCTACTACTATGTGTAGCCTATTGGCTTAGTAGTGAGAACTTTAGTACTAGCGCTTTTAAATAAAGACGTGCTACTGCTGTGTTTGTATCTGTAGCGCATTTATACCGCACTCTCTACTGGTATTTAGCACTAGCGCCCTTTTTAAACCGGCGCTACTGCTAGAGTTCTGTGTATAAGGTTTTCCCTAGTAGTGGAACCCGGAATAATTCCAAAATTTAGCACGATACCTGTATTTGGTCTAATCTGCATGTGTCAAAAAATTAAGGAGGGAGAAGGCAGTGTACGTTGATGACCCACAAGTATAGGGGATCTATCGTAGTCCTTTCGATAAGTAAGAGTGTCGAACCCAATGAGGAGCGGAAGGAAATGATAAGCGGTTTTCAGCAAGGTGTTCTCTGCAAGTACTGAAATAAGTGGTACCAGATAGTTTTGTGATAGGATAAATTGTAACGAGCAACAAGTAACAAAAGTAAATAAATTGCAGCAAGGTGGCCCAATCCTTTTTGTAGCAAAGGACAAGCCGGAACAAACTCTTATAATAGGAAAAGTGCTCCCGAGGACACATGGGAATATCGTCAGGATAGTTTTCATCACGTTCATATGATTCGCGTTCGATACTTTGATAATTTGATATGTGGGTGGACCGGTGCTTGGGTGCTGTTCTTACTTGAACAAGCATCCCACTTATGATTAACCTCTCTTGCAAGCATCCACAACTACAACAAAAGTATTAAGGTAAACCTAATCATAGCATGAAACATGTGGATCCAAATCAGCCCCTTACGAAGCAATGCATAAACTAGGGTTTAAGCTTTTGTCACTCTAGCAACCCATCATCTACTTATTACTTCCCAATGCCTTCCTCTAGGCCCAAATAATGGTGAAGTGCTATGTAGTCGACGTTCACATAACACCACTAGAGGCTAGACAACATACATCTTATCAAAATATCAAACGAATACCAAATTCACATGACTACTAATAGCAAGACTTCTCCCTTGTCCTCAGGAACAAACGTAATTACTCACAAAGCATATTCATGTTCATAATCAGAGGGGCAATAATATGCATATAGGATCTGAACATATGATCTTCCACCAAATAAACCAACTAGCATCAACTACAAGGAGTAATCAACACTACTAGCAACCTACTTGTACCAATCCCGGACTGTGAGACAAGAATTGGATACAAGAGATGAACTAGGGTTTGGAGATGAGATGGTGCTGGTGAAGATGTTGATGGAGATTGCCCTCTCCCGATGAGAGGAGCATTGGTGATGACGATGGTGATGATTTCCCCCTCCCGGAGGGAAGTATCCCCGGCAGAACAGCTTTGCCGGAGCTCTAGATTGGATCCGCCAAGGTTCCGCCTCGTGGCGGCGGAGTCTCGTCCCGAAAAGTTCCTTCTTATTTTTTTCTCATGAAAGACTTCATATAGGAGAAGATGGATGTCGGAGAGCCACCAGGGGGGCCACGAGGTAGGGGGGGGCGCCCCCCACCCTCGTGAGCAGGGTGTGGGCCCCCTGGCCTTCATCCTTGGCGAGGATTTTTCTTTATTTATTTTAAGATGTTCCATGGGGTTTTAGGACTTTTGGAGTTGCGCAGAATAGGTCTCTAATATTTGCTCCTTTTCCAGCCCAGAATTCCAACTGCCGGCATTTTCCCTCCTTATGTAAACCTTGTAAAATAAGAGAGAATAGCCATAAGTATTGTGACATAAAGTGAAATAACCGTCCATAATGCAATAAGTATCGATATAAAAGCATGATGCAAAATGGACGTATCAACTCCCCCAAGCTTAGACCTCGCTTGTCCTAAAGTGAAAAGCTGATAACAGTAAATATGTCCTCATGTTTAGAAGTAGAGGCGTCGATAAAAATAAAATATGGACATGAAGGCATCATGATTATTCTCATAACAGCAACATATATATATTTTGTCATATGATTACTTATATTCAAGTGATGATCTATTCACAATGGAAACGTATAAATCATGAACCTTATTGGGCTCCAACAAACTATAATCTCAGTCATTGAAGCAATTGCAATTTATCATAACATCGGAAAGAGTGTATGTCAGAGCTAAAAAGCAAGTCCACATGCTCAACTATCATTTAGTCCTCCATAATTGCTAACACTCACGCGATACTTGTGGTTACGGAGTTTTAATCGGACACAGAGAAAGATAGGGGTTTATAGTTTTGCCCCACAACCTTTTACCTCAAGGGTAATGTCAACAATAATGGTTCATGCTCCCCTACATCCAATTAGATATATATATATATATATCATGTTCTTTCCAACATGTTGAGCTTGCCAAAGGATAAAATGAAAAAGAAAAGGTGAAGATCACCATGACTCTTGCATAAGGTAGAAGATAATAATAAAGGATAGGCCCTTCGCAGAGGGAAGCAGAGGTTGCCATGCGCTTTTATGGTTTGATGCATAAAATCTCAATGCGAAAGAACGTCACTTTATATTGCCCCTTGTCATATGAACCTTTATTATGCAGTCTGTCGCTTTTATTACTTCCACATCACAAGATCGTATAAAGCTTATTTCTCCCACACCAATCAATCATACATATTTAGAGCAATTTTTATTGCTTTGCACCGATGACAACTTACTTGAAGGATCTTACTCAATCCATAGGTAGATATGGTGGACTCTCATGGCAAAACTGGTTTAAGGGTATTTGGAAGCACAAGTAGTCTTTCTACTTGGTGCTGAGAATTTGGCTAGCATGAGGGGGAAAGGCAAGCTCAACAAGTTAGAGGATCCATGACAACATACTTTATCTCAGATATAAGAAAGACATAACTCATTACGTTGTCTTCCTTGTCCAACATCAACTCTTTGGCATGTCATATTTTAATGAGTGCTCCCAATCATAAAAGATGTCAATGATAATATATCTATATGTGAAAACCTCTCTTTCCTTATTACTTCCTATTAAATGCAACAATGACCAAAGCTATGTCTGCCAACTCCCAACAACTTTTAATCATCATACTCTTTCTATGTGAAGTCATTACTCTCAATAAGATCAATATGAACTTTTTGTTTCTTTTTAATCTTTTTCTCTTTTCTTTTATTCACCCAAGATCATGGCAAAATAATCAAGCCCTTGACTCAACACAAATCTTTATTATATATAGCTCACGGACTCGATTACATAGAGAGATCATAAAGCAAACTCAAAACTAGATCATGCCATAAACTTTATTCTACTAGATCAAGATACTACTAATAGGATCGAACTAAGAAAAACGATAAAGATAGGAGTTGTGATTGTGATACGATACCGGGGCACCTCCCCCAAGCTTGGCAGTTGCCAAGGGGAGTGCCCATACCCATGTGATTATATCTCCTTGGTTGGTGAAGAAGGTGGTGGTGATGTTGGCTTAGTTGATGGCTTAGGCTTCTCCCTTAATTTGCGCTTGAGGACGGCATTTTGATCCCTCAGATCATCAATCTCCCACTCCAGGGTTAATATCTTTTTGCATAGGTCCTGCTTATTTTCCTGCAAGAGACGAAAAGGGATAAACTCGAACTTGGGTTTCTTTACCCTATCAGGGAGACTTGACTTTTTGAACTCCACGTGCATGTCCCTAAGTTAAGGTAATGGTGCTTCATCTTCATCTGAGCTCGTCTCCTCCTTCCCCTTGGGTTCATAGTCCTCTTCTTCCTCCGTGGTCCACCCATCATGTTCCACATCTCCATAGACCTTTGGATTTGCTAAGTAATCATCCACATAGCTTTCTCCTTCCGAATCCTGGGAAGACATGTTGATTTAATCTGCAATGGGACAGCTCGAAACGAAAACAGAGGATATTTGCATGATACGGGAGTCAAAACCTCCGGGAGAATATATAATGAATTTTTACCGACCAAAATATGTAACATGCAAGAAAACGGAGTCCGGAAGGCACACGAGGTGCTCACGAGGTAGGGGGCGCGCCCAGGGGGCTAGGGCGTGCCCACCACCCTCGTGGGGCCCTCGTGTCCTTCCCGGACTGCTACTTATTTTTCTATTTTTCTAAATATTCCAAAACGGAGAAATATTGCCTTAAAAATTGTTTTGGAGTCGGTTTACTTACCGTACCACATACCTATTCCTTTTCGGGGTCTGAAACGCTCCGGAAAGTGTCCCTTATGTATTCCTCCGAGGTTACGGTTTCAATAATATTGGTTTCAACATTTACGGGATTACCTAAGATATAATGTTTGATTCTTTGACCGTTTACCACCTTCGGATTTGTGCCCTCGAAGTTGTTGATTTTTATGGCACCGGAATGATAGACCTCTTCGATAACATCGGGGCCTTCACATTTAGAGAGAAGTTTTCCTGCAAAAAATCTTAAACGAGAGTTGTATAGCAATACATAATCACCTACATTAAACTCACGCTTTTGTATCCTTTTGTCATGCCATCTTTTAACTTTTTCTTTAAACAACTTGGCATTTTCATATGCTTGGGTTCTCCATTCCTCAAGTGAACTAATATCAAATAACCTCTTTTCACCGGCAAGTTTAAAATCATAGTTGAGCTCTTTAATAGCCCAATATGCCTTATGTTCTAGTTCGAGAGGTAAGTGACAGGCTTTTCCATAGACCATTTTATACAGAGACATACCCATAGGATTTTTGTATGCAGTTCTATAAGCCCATAATGCATCATCAAGTTTCTTGGACCAATTCTTTCTAGACCTATTAACAGTCTTTTGCAAAATTAATTTGAGCTCTCTATTTCTCAACTCTACTTGACCACTAGACTGTGGGTGATAAGGAGATGCAATTCTATGATTAACATAATATTTATCAAGCATTTTACGGAAAGCACCATGAATAAAGTGTGAACCACCATCAGTCATTAAATATCTAGGGACTCCAAACCTCGAGAAAATAACTTCCTTAAGCATTTTAATAGAAGTGTTATGATCAGCACTACTAGTTGGAATAGCTTCTACCCACTTAGTAATGTAATCAACAGCAACTAGAATATGTGTGTATCCATTAGAGGCAGGAAAAGGTCCCATATAATCAAAGCCCCAAACATCAAATGGTTCAATAACAAGAGAATAATTCATAGGCATTTCTTGACGTCTACTAATATTACCAATTCTTTGACATTCATCACAATACAAGACAAACTTACGGGCATCCTTGAAGAGAGTAGGCCAATAAAAACTAGATTGCAATACCTTATGTGCAGTTCTATCTCCAGCGTGGTGTCCTCCATAAGCCTCGGAATGACACTTGCGTAGGATTTGTTCCTGTTCTTGCTCAGGTACACAACGTCTAATAACACCATCTACTCGTTTATAAAGATGTGGGTCATCCCAAAAGTAATGTCTTAAATCATAGAAAAACTTTTTCTTTTGTTGGTATGTGAAGCTAGGTGGTATAAATTTAGCAACAATATAATTAGCATAATTAGCATACCATGGAGTACTACGAGAAGTACTTATAACATTTAATTGTTCATCAGGAAAGCTATCATTAATAGGTAGTGGGTCATCAAGAATATTTTCTAACCTAGACAAGTTATCTGCAACGAGGTTCTCAGCTCCCTTTCTATCAACAATATGCAAATCAAATTCTTGTAGCAAGAGAACCCATCTAATAAGTCTAGGTTTAGCATCTTTCTTTTCCATAAGATATTTAATAGCAGCATGATCAGTTTGAATAGTTACTTTAGAATCAACAATATAAGATCTGAACTTATCACAAGGAAATACAACTGCTAAAAGCTCTTTTTTAGTAGTAGCATAATTTCTTTGAGCATTGTCTAGAGTCTTACTAGCATAATGAATAACATTTAATTTCTTATCAACTCTTTGCCCTAGAACAGCACCTACAGCATAATCACTAGCATCACACATAATTTCAAAGGGTAGGTTCCAATCAGGTGGCTGAACAACAGGTGCAGTGACTAATGCTTTCTTAAGTATTTCAAATGCTTCTACACAATCATCATCAGAGACAAATGGTATATATTTTTGCAATAAATTAGTCAGAGGCCGGGAAATTTTTGAGAAGTCCTTAATGAACCTCCTGTAAAATCCGGCGTGACCAAGGAAACTTCTTATACCTTTGATGTCCTTGGGACATGGCATCTTTTCGATGGCATCAACCTTGGTTTTATCAACTTCAATACCTCTTTCAGAAACTTTGTGCCCCAAGAAAATACCTTCGTTAACCATAAAGTGGCACTTTTCCCAATTCAAGACAAGATTAGTTCTTCACATCTCTGCAAAACTCGATCAAGATTGCTCAAGCAATCATCAAAAGAGGAACCATAGACGGAAAAGTCATCCATGAAAACCTCACAAATCTTTTCACAAAAGTCAGATAATATAGCCATCATGCATATTTGTAAGGTAGCAGGTGCATTACATAAACCAAAAGGCATACGTCTATAAGCAAAACTACCAAAAGGGCATGTAAAAGTAGTCTTTGATTGATCTCTAGTCGACACAGGTATTTGAGAGAAACCAGAATAACCATCTAGAAAGCAATAGTGTGTATGTTTGCATAATCTTTCTAGCATTTGATCAATAAAAGGTAAGGGGTAATGATCTTTCTTAGTAGCTTTATTTAATTTGCGGAAATCAATTACCATCCTATAACCTGTGATAATTCTTTGTGGAATCAATTCATCTTTATCATTAGGAACAACAGTAATACCTCCCTTCTTAGGGACACAATGGACAGGACTTACCCACTCACTATCAGCAACGAGATAGATTATACCTGCCTCCAGAAGCTTTAGTATTTCTTTTCTTACCACTTCTTTCATTTTAGGATTCAGACGTCGTTGAGGATCATGAACTGGTTTGGCATCTGCTTCCAAATTTATTTTATGTTGACACAGAGTGGGACTAATGCCCTTAAGGTCATCAAGAGTATATCCAATAGCAGCACGATGCTTCTTCAGAGTTTTCAATAATCTTTCTTCTTCATGCTCTGAAAGGTTAGCACTAATAATAACAGGATATATCTTCTTTTCATCAAGATAAGCATATTTAAGATTATCAGGCAAAGGTTTAAGCTCAAACACGGGATCACCCTTGGGTGGAGGAGGATCCCCTAAGATTTCAACAGGCAAATTGTGTTGCGGAATAGGTTCCCGTTTAAAGAATACTTCATCTATTTCCCTTCTTTCATTCATGAACATATCATTTTCATGGTCTAGCAAATAGTGTTCTAAAGGATCACTAGGAGGTACGGCAATAGAAGCAAGACCAATAATTTCATCCTTACTAGGTAATTCTTCCTCGCGATGTTGTTTACTAAATTTAGAGAAATTAAACTCATGAACCATATCATCCAATCCAATAGTAACAACATAATTTGTGTAGTCTATGGTAGCATTGCCAGTATTTAAGAAGGGTCTACCAAATATAATGGGACAAAAGCTATCTTGTGGGGAACCAAGAACAAGAAAATCAGCAGGATATTTAGTCTTCCCACACAAGACTTCAACATCTCTAACAATTCCAATTGGTGCAATAGTATCTCTATTAGCAAGTTTAATAGTAACATCAATATCTTCTAACTCAACAGGTGCAATTTCATTCTTAATTTCTTCATATAAGTCAATAGGTATTACACTAGCACTAGCACCCATATCACATAAGCCATGTAAACAATGATCTCCTATTTTAACAGAAATAACAGGCACGCCTACCACTGGTCTATGTTTATCTTTATCACAAGGTTTAGCAATTCTAGCAGTTTCACCTTCGAACTGAATAACATGCCCATCAATATTATCAGACAAGTGATCTTTAACACTAGCAATATTAGGTTCTACTTTAACTTGCTCAGGAGGTGTATAAGTTCTAATATTGCTTTTACGAACAACAGTTGAAGCTTTAGCATGATCCTTTATTCTAACAAGGAAAGGTGGTTTCTCAATATAAGAAGTAGGAACAATAGGATCATTATAAGTGACAGTCTTTTCTTCAACTTTAATAGGTGCAGCTACTTTTACTTCTATGGGAGGATGATATTTAAACCACTTCTCCTTAGGGAGATCAACATAAGTAGCAAAAGATTCACAGAAAGAAGCTACTATCTCAGAGTCAAGTCCATATTTAGTGCTAAACTTACAGAAAATATCGGTATCTATAAAAGATTTAACACAATCAAACTTAGGTGTCATACCTGACTCCTTACCTTTGTCGAGGTCCCAATCTTCAGAGTTGTGTTTAATTCTATCCAATAAATTCCATCTGAATTCAATAGTCCTCATCATAAAAGAGCCAGCACAAGTATCGAGCGTGGTGCGATTGTTATCAGAAAGCCGAGCATATAGATTTTGAATAATCATTTCTCTTGAGAGCTCGTGATTGGGGCATGAATATAACATTGATTTAAGCCTCCCCCAAGCTTGAGCGATGCTTTCTCCTTCGCGAGGCCGGAAATTATATATATAATTGCGATCACGATGAACAAGATGCATAGGGTAATACTTTCGATGAAATTCCAGCTTCAATCTTTTATAGTCCCATGATCTCATATCATCACATAGCCTATACCATATCAATGTGTCTCCCTTCAAAGATAAAGGGAAGACCTTCTTCTTAGCAACATCATCGGGTATACCTGCAAGCTTAAATAATCCACAAACTTCATCCACATATATTAAGTGCTCATCAGGATGCTTTGTTCCATCTCCTGTAAAAGGGTTAGCTAGCAGTTTTTCCATCATACCCGAAGGAAATTCAAAAGGAGTTTCATTTTCAATAGGTTCAGTAGGTTGAGGAGCAACTCTTTGCTCTACTGGACGGGGTGAATATACCCCGAACAAGCCCCTCAGAGAATTACTTTCCATAGTAACAAGTGACAGTAAATTTCAGCACACTATATAAATTTTTCCTTACCAAATTCCACCTACCAAAGGCGCTACACTCCCGGGCAACGGTGCCAGAAAAGAGTCTTGATGACCCACAAGTATAGGGGATCTATCGTAGTCCTTTCGATAAGTAAGAGTGTCGAACCAAACGAGGAGCAGAAGGAAATGGTAAGCGGTTTTCAGCAAGGTGTTCTCTGCAAGTACTGAAATAAGTGGTAACAGATAGTTTTGTGATAGGATAAATTGTAACAAGCAACAAGTAACAAAAGTAAATAAAGTGCAGCAAGGTGGCCCAATCCTTTTTGTAGCAAAGGACAAGCCGGAACAAACTCTTATAATAGGAAAAGTGCTCCCGAGGACACATGGGAATATTGTCAGGCTAGTTTTCATCACGTTCATATGATTCGCGTTCGATACTTTGATAATTTGATATGTGGGTGGACCGGTGCTTGGGTGCTGTCCTTACTTGAACAAACATCCCACTTATGATTAACCTCTATTGCAAGCATCCGCAACTACAACAAAAGTATTAAGGTAAACCTAACCATAGCATGAAACATGTGGATCCAAATCAGCCCCTTACAAAGCAACACATAAACTAGGGTTTAAGCTTCTGTCACTCTAGCAACCCATCATCTACTTATTACTTCTCAATGCCTTCCTCTAGGCCCAAATAATGGTGAAGTGTTATGTAGTCGACGTTCACATAACACCACTAGAGGCTAGACAACATACATCTTATCAAAATATCAAACGAATACCAAATTCACATGACTACTAATAGCAAGACTTCTCCCTTGTCCTCAGGAACAAACATAATTACTCACAAAGCATATTCATGTTCATAATCATAGGGGTAATAATATGCATATAGGATCTGAACATATGATCTTCCACCAAATAAACCAACTAGCATCAACTACAAGGAGTAATCAACACTACTAGCAACCTACTAGCACCAATCCCGGACTGTGAGACAAGAATTGGATACAAGAGATGAACTAGGGTTTGGAGATGAGATGGTGCTGGTGAAGATGTTGATGGAGATTGCCCTCTCCCGATGAGAGGAGCATTGGTGATGACGATGGTGATGATTTCCCCCTCCCGGAGGGAAGTATCCCGGCAGAACAACTCTGCCGGAGCTCTAGATTGGATCCGCCAAGGTTCCGCCTCGTGGCGGCGGAGTCTCGTCCCGAAAAGTTCTTTCTTATTTTTTTCTCATCGAAAGACTTCATATAGGACAAGATGGACGTCGGAGAGCCACCAGGGGGCCCACGAGGTAGGGTGCGCCCTAGGGGGGGCGCCCCCCACCCTCGTGAGCAGGGTGTGGGCCCCCAGGCCTTCATCTTTGGCGAGGATTTTTCTTTATTTATTTTAAGATGTTCCGTGGGGTTTCAGGACTTTTGGAGTTGCGCAGAATAGGTCTCTAATATTTGCTCCTTTTCCAGCCCACAATTCCAGCTGCCGGCATTCTCCCTCCTTATGTAAACCTTGTAAAATAAGAGAGAATGGCCATAAGTATTGTGACATAAAGTGAAATAACAGTCCATAATGCAATAAATATTGATATAAAAGCATGATGCAAAATGGACGTATCATACATCGCACACGGAGGTGCCACGTTCCCTCTCGGAAACACGAGCCTTCTTGAGGGAAGCTCCGGTTTGCAAGAAGCTTACACCAAAGCTTGTCCCAATTCGGCCTAAAAAATTTACCGCGGCATGTTGGTGCCATGTCATGACACCATGCCATGTTTCATGATTTTCAAGCGTGTTTTGGATTTACAGGAATTAAAAAACAAAGTTTCTCAATCTTTTTGGCCGAGCCACGAAGCCCAAATGTTTGAATTTCATTGACATTTCCTGCATGGAACTTATAGATTCACTCAAAGACACACATGTGATTATTCAACAAACTTTGGTGCACTGGAGCATGTGCCTGTAGTTCAAATTTGAATTATGCACATTAAATCCGCAGGAACTCAATTAATGTGTAAAAAATGCCAAACAAACCTGGAATAATTCCAAAATTTAGCACGATACATGTATTTGGTCTAATCTGCCTGTGTGAAAAAAATTAAGGTGGGAGAAGGCAGTGTATGTATGTCGTTTCGCACACGGAGGTGGCACATTCCCTCTCGTAACCACGAGCCTTCTTGAAGGAATCTCCGGTTTGCAAGAAGCTTACAACAAAGCTTGTCCCAATTCGGCCAAAAAAATTACCGCAGCATGTTGGTGCCATGTCATGACACCATACCAAGTTTCATAATTTTTTAGGCGTGTTTTGTATTTACAGGAATTAAAAACAAAGTTTCTCAATCTTTTCGGCCGATCCACGAAGCCCAGATGTTTGAATTTCATTCCCATTTCTTGCATGGGACCTATAAATTCACCCAAAGACACACATGTGATTTTTCAACCAACGTTGGTGCACTGGAGGATGTGCTTGTAGTTTAAATTTGAATTTTGCACATTAGATGCGCAGAAACTCAACTAGTGTATAAAAAAGGTCAAACGAACCCGAAATAATTCCAAAATTTAGCATGATACTTCTATTTGGTCTAATCTGCCTGTGTAAAAAAATTAAGGCTGGAGAAGGCATTATACGTATGTTGTTTCGCACACGCAGGTGACACGTTCCCTCTTGGAACCACAAGCCTTCTTGAGGAAAGCTCTGGTTTGCAAGAAGCTTACACCAAAACTTGTCCCAATTCGGCCAAAAACTTTGCTGCAAAATGTTGGTGCCATGTCATGACACCATGCCAAGTTTCATGATTTTCAGGCATGTTTTGGATTTATAGGAATTAAAAATCCAAGTTTCCTAATCTTTCCGGCCGAGCCACGAAGCCCAGATGTTTGAATTTAATTCCCATTTCCTGCATGGGACCTATAAATTCACCCAAAGACACACATGTGATTTTTCAACCAACTTTGGTACACTGGAGCATGTGCTTCTACTTCAAATTTGAATTGTGCACATTAAATGCGCATAAACTCAATTAATGTATAAAAATGGGCCAAACGAACCGAAATAATTCCAAAATTTAGCACGATAATTCTATTTGGTCTAGTCTGCCAGCGTAAAAAATTTAAGGCGGGAGAAGGCAGCGTACGTATGTCGTTTCGTACACGGTGGTGACATGTTCCCTCTCGGAACCACGAGCCTTCTTGAGGGAAGCTCCGGTTTGCACGAAGCTTACACCAAAGCTTGTCCCAATTCGTCCATAAAATTTAGCGCAGCATATTGGTACCATGTCATGACACCATGCCAAGTTTCATGATTTTCAGGCATGTTTTGGATTTACAGGAATTAAAAAACCAAGTTTCTCAATCTTTCTGGGCCACGACGCCCAGATGTTTGAATTTCATTCCCATTTATTGCATGGGACCTATATATTCACCCAAAGACACACATATGATTTTTCGACAAACTTTGGTGCATTGGAGCATGTGCTTGTAGTTTAAATTTTAATTATGCAAATTAAATACGCAGAAACACAATTGATGCATAAAAATGCCAAACGAACCCGGAATAATTCCAAATTTAAATACGACACTCGTGTACTAGTTGCATGTTCATCGTATTTAAATGTTCTAACAATTCAAACACCATCCTTTCCCTCTCTAACACCATTTTGTATTTCAAAACATAATGAAAAATCAGTTATACCACAAACAGTTTACTAGAAAGAATCGTGTGGGATGCGATGTAAAATATCTTGGTGCACAGTCTTGTCTGGCTTACGCAGGAAGCTTCGTCGTCTATAGTCCACCGCCCCCGCTTGAACCACACTTGCGCGCCAGTTTCTCACAGCACCGAGCGAAATTTATTTGCCACCGTGGAAATATCTATCTCCCCACCCCCTCCCTCCTACAAAAGCAACATTTTAACTGTTCCTCCTTGCTTTCCAAGTTCAAACCTTCATTGCTGCTTACTGGCAGCTCAGCCTCCTCGCCGACGATCCTTTTCTTGCAGCGCCGCCTCCTCACCGGCTACCCTTCATCTTGTAGTGCCGCCTCCTCGCCGGCGACCCTTCTTCTTGCAGAGCCGCCTCCTCGTCGGCGACCCTTCTTCTTGCAGCGGGGCCTCCTCGCCGCCGACCCTTCTTCTTGCCGCATGGCCTCATCGATATGGTCAGGTAATCCACACCCCACCCACACCATCCTCCTCCTTTCCCGTCCCACATGCCCCGACTGACGGCGCGACACCTTCCACCGAAATCACTGCCCCCCTCATCCAATTAAGCGCTGCCCATAGCCATTTTGCACGTAGTATAACGTGGAGCTCAGTAGCATGCGGCCGCACGCGCGCACGAAGTCGCTATGGCTGCCATGCGTGTCGACCGCCAGATCTTGGAGGAGCACCTCGTCTTCGAGGCCACTATCGTCGCCGCCACACGGTTGTCTACTTTAGAATACAATTCACGTTGTTTTCTCGCGAGGCCACCGCCAGTGCCTTCTAGTGATTTTTCCTCTCTAATGTTAATATGCAATCTGATGTTCACTTAACAGTTTGGTCCTCTAAAATGTAATGTTCAGTTAACACTTTGGTCCAACAATTGCTACATTTCGTAGTACTGTTCTCAAGCATTCTTTGTTTTATTAACCATCTTATCTTGTAGTACATGTTTCTATTCTGCAATGTCGTGCTCAGTTAACTATTTTGGTTCATTTGGTCTACTATCCATTTAACTGTTTGGTTCAGTTCTGCCATTTGATTTTCATTTGTTGTGGGTACAATTTTGTATTGGTATGCATGTGACACCAATCGAATTTGGTTGTACTCAATACATATTCTACTGATAGTATGGCAACTCTCAGTTAACCTGATCAAGATCTTCCATATGTGTGTTGCAGGGAAACAATGGGAGACACGCGGTTTACCATCGAGGTTTGTTCAAGAAGGTCCTTTGGCTAATAGCACATTATTATGCAGTTGCAGAAAACATTCTAATATTTAGGTTTCTTACAATTTGATCTTGCACATGTAGGTCCTGCTATCAGAGGCTAAGACCCACTGTTCGACCCATTTTGCATATGGGGAAATGAGATGTCCATGAATATCAGTCAAGTCAAGAAACTCAGAAAGATTGTTAGGATAAAGAAACTTGCGGCGAATAACAGCAAGATCTTTGTTTGCACAATGAAGAAGACATCAGCAAACTATATGATGGTACCAACTCTTTTACCTTGTTTTTACCCCTTGCACCATTTCAAAATTTACAATATGCAGAGCTTTGTTTTCAGTACTTTTCAAAGCAGTTCACCGATGATTACCTCTCAAACCACCTGCATGGTCAAGAGGCAAGGAAGGTATTCATTCAACACCCACGGTACAATATTGAAGTCTTGCTGAAGAGGACGAAGGTTGGGTGGGCAATTATCCATAGCCATTGGCCTAAAGTTGCAAGGACATTCAGCATCACTGAATGCTCAATATTTGCTTTCCGCTTCTGCAGTTTCCTCGATGAGATTCATATGTCTATTTACCTTGTATGATGCTACTTTCCAACGGTTTTTGATGCTACATGTGAAACTTGGTGCTGTTATGTAATGGCGTAACTGAGTGCCGAAGCTATCTGATGAAATTCGATTATGAAATCCTGGTTATTTTTATACGGATATGAAATATCTATTGTGTTTTATAAGAAATATCAGTTTAATTAGTACATGGATTATAAATAATAGGCTAATTACCATGCTTATTGGGTTTTCTATTGCAGACGGTTACTCACACAGCACCGTGGGCTATGAACTCAAACAACCCGCATGGTTTCTAGAAAGTAGGCGTGTTCAATCAACTAACAATCACACACGGCTTCCGGCAGCGAACTGTTTGCGTTAGGCCACCTAGCACAAACGTTTCCACACAAAGAACTGTGTGTGATATACATACCTACGGAAATGTTTTTCTACAATTCACCGTGTGGGATGTACATACCTACGGAAATGATTTTCTGGGATTCACCATGTGGGATGTACATACCTACTGAAATGATTGGGTTTCGATGCCTCGCCCGATCGCACAGGAGCTCATTTTTGGTCCCAGGAGGGCCTATCCGCGACGGTTTCTAGGTCATGTGGGAAGGACCCCCTATCGCCCACACTCACTTGACGACGGTTCCAAATTCCATCGTGGAAAAGGGTTAAAAACCGTTTGTATAACACCGACGCGCACCAGTGCACATTGCATCTCATTCGGCTGATCGACACTTTTGATATCCTATATAATATCCCATTCTTATCTGGCTTCATCCATGGAGGAACAGAATTTGCGTCATCAGCGCCATACACCACAAGTTGTAGTTTAGATGGATCCAATGCTAATGATGGATCAACAGTACTATTGCGGTTCTGCTGAAATAAATCATCAGACTTGCTATCATGAGATTCTCCATGTTCCATTTGGTCCATAAGGTTATTCACAATCTATCAGCAGGTTCAGGTGAAATAAAAATTATCAGACACAAATCAGGAGTCTCTAGCTCCACTAGAGGCTAGGCTACACCTACACGAGGGTAATGAAATAGTAAAATAAAAGGGGAATTGGAAGCTTGGACAACCTCATCGATAGTGCCGGCAGCCTTTGCCCGTCCCTATTCCTGGATGCGGCGGTAGTCCAGTTCGTCCAGCAGCATGAACGCCCGGAACACCTTGCGGCGGACATCCTTGAGGAGGAACCCATGGAGAATCCTCAATGTCGCGGTGGCGTCGAGAGTCCACCTGGCGCCGTCGAGGACCACCCATCCATCTCGCGGGGCAATGCCGGTGCGGGCTGACCAAGCTTGCAATGCGCAGGCGGCTGGGACGATGTCTTGTGCGGTTGTTCAACAAGGTGAGGAGAAGACAGAGAACGAGGCAAAAATTAGTCCGTGATATCTCGACTCAGATATTTCTGCCGTTTTGGCAGGGTTGCTTTCGACGGTTGCTGTTGTCGGTCTCTCTCTTCTCTTCATCACTTGCTAAAGAAATCTCAACGACCCGGCAAAAGCAAGGACTGTCACGTACGTACTCACCAAGTCAAGTATCCAGGAGGGTATCTACTTGTGACATGTGGACATTAAGGATAGATTCAACCATAAATTGTACTCTTACTTCCTCCGTTCACAAATGTAAATGTTTTGGGTATTCCAATATGGTCGACCGAGATGAGAAAATAAATATACTAAAACATGTCTATATACATCTGATTCAGAAAAAAAAAAGTTAGAACATCTTATATTTGTATACCGAGAGAGTAAATAGATGTGGAATAAATAGAAACAATATGCACATGTGATAAGGTGATGTTTTTCACACTAGTAGAAAACAGGGCTTTGGTCACAACTCAATATACACATTAGTTCTGGTTGCATTACGAACCGGGACTAATGTGAGCATTAGTCCCGGTTCGAGCGGCTAAAGGCATTAGTCCCGGTTCAAATGAGACCTTTAGTCCCGGTTTGAGACACAAAACGGGACTAAAGGGTGTGATGCCCTTTAGTCCCGGTTCGTGTCTCAAACTCTACCCCCCCCCCCCCCTCCCCACGTGTATCGCCATTTCAGTTTTGAAAAAAAAACAAAAGAAAATAATAAAAACTTCAAAAAATAAAATCCTTCGAGATGTAGTTATATTACTACATCTACTAGTTAGGAAAATTAAAAAACTTAAATTTGAACATGTTTTGCAAAAAAATGTTATGAAAAAGTAAAATGGCTATAACTTTTGCATACGATGTCGGAAAAAAAACGTATAATATATCAAAATGTTCAGCATGAAAATCCGCATCCGAATTTGACCACCGTAGGCCGTTTTGCAAATTTTTAGAATCCTCAAATTCTACAAGGAAAAAAGTTATACTCAAATTCAGTTTTTTTGAATTTTGGTTACTAAATAATTATTGTTTTTTAGAATAATAGTTTCAAACTCAAACAGTGAAACATGTGACTTCATGCTCAAGCTAAACTCCCGAGGGTTAATAGGATTGACATCTTACTATTGTCAGGAAAACAATAAGTGCAGACTTGGAAACTAGGAGGAATAGAACTCGAAGGTTAAGCGTGCTCACGCTGGAGTAGTGACAGGATGGGTGAGCGGCTAGGAAGATGGACGATTCGGAATTATGAGGGGTGATTAGAGAATAGAGATTATAGATTAAATTGAGCGGTGATGAGGGATTATTACAGATTAAATTGTAAAATAATTCAGAAATTTGAAAATCGGGAAAAAAATTCAAAAAAAATTCATAAAATTTCCTTTAGTCCCGGTTGGTGTTACCAACCGGGACTAAAGGTGGAGCTCCAGACAGCGGCCACCAGGAGGGCCTTTAGTCCCAGTTCGTAACAGAATCGGGACTAAAGGGGGGCCTTTAGTCCCGATCCTTTAGTCCCGATTCCAGAACCGGGACTAAAGGCCCATTTTCTACTAGTGTCAATACCCCCTTCGTACTGGCGCATAAGTTATCTTAGGTTGTGCACTGCGACCAAGCCGTAGGGGAAAACGAAAGAACTTAATGTTTATCTTCTAATTAATACCATTGCATGCAATGAACTAACCACTTTATGCCATGTTAAGTAGTCTCAAGTCATTAAAAACATACACACCCCATGTCTCTTTGGTTGATTCCTTTATTCATGTCAAGAAACAAGAAACGAGATGGGTGTTAATACACCACGCCTATGTGTTTTGGGATTATTTGGTTTTTTGTAAGATGACTTATGCACCAGTACGGAGACTACGATCCCTCTATCCCTCTTCCAAATGCACTTTAAAGTAGAAAAAAATGTTTCTCTCTCATCACACGGTAATCAAGATAAATAACACTAGGCAGCAACCCGTGCATCATCAGCATGCGCTAGAATTTTACATATTGCTAATACCATATAATATTGTAGTTATCATGAAAGCACCGAACCCATTCTAGATGACTGATACATCTCCAACGTATCTATAATTTTTTATTGTTCCATCCTATTATATTATCTGTTTTGGATGTTTAATGGGCTTATTTATACACTTTTATATTATTTTTGGGACTAACCTACTAACCCAAGGCCCTGTTTTTTACCTACTTTAGTGTTTCGCAGAAAAGGAATATCAAACGGAATCCAAACAGAATGAAACCTTCGGGAGAGTTATTTTTGGAACAAACGTGATCCAGGGGACTTGGAATAGATGTCAAGAAAGAAGCAAGGCGGCCACGAGGCAGGGAGGCGCGCCTGCCCCCCTGGGCGCGTCCCCCACCCTCGTGGGCCTCTCGCAGCTCCACCGACCTACTTCTTTCTCCTATATATATCCATATACCCCAAAAACATCCAGGAGCACCACGAAATCCTATTTCCACCGCCGCAACCTTCTGTACCCAAGAGATCCCATCTTGGGGCCTTTTCTGGAGCTCCGCCGGATGGGGAATCGATCACGGAGGGCTTCTACATCAACACCATACCCTCTCCAATTATGTGTGAGTAGTTTACCATAGACCTTCGGGTCCATAGTTATTAGCTAGATGGCTTCTTCTCTCTCTTTGGATCTCAATACAAAGTTCTCCTCGATCTTCTTGGAGATCTATTCGATGTAACTCTTTTTGCTGTGTGTTTGTCGAGATCCGATGAATTGTCGGTTTATGATCAAGTTTATCTATGAAAAATATTTGATTCTTCTTTGAAATCTTTTATGTATGATTTGTTATCTTTGCAAGTCTCTTTGAATTATTAGTTTCGTTTGGCCTACTAGATTGATCTTTCTTGCAATGGGAGAAGTGCTTAGCTTTGGGTTCAATCTTGCGGTGTCCTTTCCCAGTGACAGCAGGGATAGCAAGGCACGTATTGTATTGTTGCCATCGAGAATAAAAAATGGGGTTTATATCATATTGCTTGAGTTTATCCCTCTACATCATGTCATCTTGCCTAATGCGTTACTCTATTCTTATGAACTTAATACTCTAGATGCATGCTGGATAGAGGTTGATGTGTGGAGTAATAGTAGTAGATGCAGAATCGTTTCGGTCTACTTGTCACGGACATGATGCCTATATACATGATCATGCCTAGATATTCTCGTAATTATGCACTTTTCTATCAATTGCTCGACAGTAATTTGTTCACCCACCGTAATACTTATGCTATCTTGAGAGAAGCCACTAGTGAAACCTATGGCCCCCGGGTCTATCTTTTATCATATAAGTTTCCAATCTATTTTACTTTGCAATCTTTACTTTCAATCTATATCATAAAAATACCAAAAATATTTATCTTATTATCTCTATCATATCTCACTCTCGTAAGTGACCGTGAAGAGATTGACAACCCCTTTATCGTATTGGTTGCGAGGTTCTTATATGTTTGTGTAGGTACGAGGGACTTGCGTGTACTCTCCTACTTGATTGATACCTTCGTTCTCAAAAACTAAGGGAAATACTTACGCTACTTTGTTGCATCACCCTTTCCTCTTCAAGGGAAAACCAACGCAGTGCTCAAAAGGAATCAAGAAGGATTTCTGGCGCCGTTGCAGGGGAGATCTAACCACAAGTCAAGACATACCAAGTACCCATCACAAACTCTTATCCCTCGCATTACATTATTTTCCATTTGCCTCTCGTTTTCCTCTCCCCCAGTTCACCCTTGCCATTTTATTCACCATCTTTTTCCGTTAGCCTCTTTATCGTTCGCTTCTTGTGTGCTTGTGTGTTGGATTGTTTGTCACGATGGCTCAAGATAATACTAAATTGTGTGATTTTTCCAATACCAACAATAATGATTTTATTAGCACTCCGATTGCTCCTCTTACCGATGCTGAATCTTGTGAAATTAATACTGATTTGCTGAATCTTGTCATGAAAGATCCGTTTTCCGGCCTTCCTAGTGAAGATGCCGCTACCCATCTAAACAGCTTTGTTGATTTGTGTGATATGCAAAAGAAGAAAGATGTGGATAATGATATTGTTAAATTGAAGCTATTTCCGTTTTCTCTTAGAGATCGTGCTAAAACTTGGTTTTTGTCCTTGCTTAAAAATAGTATTGATTCTTGGAACAAGTGCAAAGATGCCTTTATCTCTAAGTATTTTCCTCCCACTAAGATCATCTCTCTTAGAAACGATATTATGAATTTTAAGCAACTTGATCATGAGCATGTTGCATAAGCATGGGAGAGGATGAAATTAATGATACGTAATTGCCCTACACATGGTTTGAATTTGTGGATGATCATACAAAAATTTTATGCTGGATTGAATTTTGCTTCTAGAAATCTTTTCGATTCGGCCGTGGGAGGCACTTTTATGGAAATCACTTTAGGAGAAGCTACCAAACTCCTAGATAATATTGTGGTTAATTATTCTCAATGGCACACCGAAAGATCTACTAGTAAAAAGGTTCATGCTATAGAAGATATTAATGTTCTGAGTGGAAAGATGGATGAACTTATGAAATTGTTTGCTAATAAGAGTGTGTCTTTTGATCCTAATGACATGCCTTTGTCTACTTTGATTGAGAATAATAATGAATCTATGGATGTGAATTTTGTTGGTAGGAACAACTTTGGTAACAACGCGTATAGAGGAATCTTTAATCCTAGGCTGTTTCCTAGTGATTACTCTAATAATTATGGTAATTCCTACAACAATTCTTATGGAAATTATAATAAGATTCCCTCTGATTTTGAATCTAGTATTAAAGAATTTATTAGTTCGCCAAAGATTTTCAATGCTTTGATTGAAGAAAAATTGTCTAAGATTGATGAGTTGGCTAGGAACGTGGATAGAATTTCTCTTGATGTTGATTCTTTGAAACTTAGATCTATTCCACCTAAGCATGATATCAATGAGTCTCTCAAAGCTATGAGAATTTCCATTGATGAGTGCAAAGAAAGAACCGCTCGGATGCGTGCTAAAAAAGATTGCTTTATAAAAGTGTGTTCTTCTAGTTTTGATGATAATAAGGATGAAGATCTAAAAGTGATTGATGTGTATCCTATTAAATCTTTGTTTTGCAATATGAATCTTGATAATGATGGGACTGGAGATGAGTCAACTTTAGTTAAAAGGCGTCCAATGATTCAGAGTTTGTAGATCTTGATGCAAAAATTGGTAAAAGTGGGATTGGAGAGGTCAAAACTTTACATAGCAATGAACCCACTATTTTGGATTTCAAGGAATTTAGTTATGATAATTGCTCTTTGATAGATTGTATTTCCTTGTTGCAATCCATGCTAAATTCTCCGCATGCTTATAGTCAAAATAAAGCTTTTACCAAACATATCGTTGATGCCTTAATGCAATCTTATG
Organism: Triticum urartu; assembly: GCF_056163025.1. NCBI lineage: Eukaryota > Viridiplantae > Streptophyta > Magnoliopsida > Poales > Poaceae > Triticum > Triticum urartu. The sequence goes on from NC_141879.1 coordinate 735,900,999, forward strand.
AAGAAAAGCTTGAATTAGAAGTTTCTATCCCTAGAAAACTTCATGATGAGTGGGAACCTACTATTAAAATTAAAATTAAAGATCATGAATGCTTTGCTTTATGTGACTTGGGTGCTAGCGTTTCCACGATTCCAAAAACTTTGCGTGGTGTGTTAGGTTTCCGTGAATTTGATGATTGTTCTTTAAATTTGCATCTTGCGGATTCCACTATTACGAAACCTATGGGAAGGATTAATGATGTTCTTATTGTTGCAAATAGGAATTATGTGCCGGTAGATTTCATTGTTCTTGACATTGATTGCAATCCTACATATCCCATTATTCTTGGTAGACCTTTCCTTAGTACGATTGGTGCAATTATTGATATGAAAGAAGGGAATATTAGATTCCAATTTCCGTTAAGGAAAGGCATGGAACACTTTCCTAGAAAGAAAATTAAGAATGAGTTCATTACAGTACCTTAAGTGGTGGTTTGTTTTCTTATACTAACGGAGCTCATGATATTTTCTGTTGAGTTTTGTATTGTGAAGTTTTCAAGTTTTGGGTAAAGATTTGATGGATTATGGAATAAGGAGTGGCAAGAGCCTAAGCTTGGGGATGCCCAAGGCACCCCAAGGTAAAATTCAAGGACAACCAAAATCCTAAGCTTGGGGATGCCCCGGAAGGCATCCCCTCTTTTGTCTTCGTCTATCGGTAACTTTACTTGAGGCTATATTTTTATCCACCACATGATATGTGTTTTGCCTGGAGCGTCTTGTATGATTTGAGTCTTTGCTTTTTAGTTTACCACAATCATCCTTGTTGTACACACCTTTTGGGAGAGACACACATGAATTGGAATTTATTAGAATAATCTATGTGCTTCACTTATATCTTTTGAGCTAGATAATTTTGCTCTAGTGCTTCACTTATATCTTTTAGAGCACGGTGGTGGTTTTATTTTATAGAAATTATTGATCTCTCATGCTTCACTTATATTATTTTGAGAGTCCTTTAGAACAGCATGGTAGTTTGCTTTGGCTATAAAATTGGTCCTAATATGATAGGCATCCAGGATGGGTATGATAAAAACTATCATAAAAAGTGCATTGAATACTATGAGAAGTTTGATACTTGATAATTGTTTTGAGATATAAAGGTGGTGATATTAGAGTGTGTTAGTTGAGTAGTTGTGAATTTGAGAAATACTTGTGTTGAAGATTGCAAGTCCCGTAGCATGCACGTATGGTAACCGTTGTGTAACAAATTTGAAACATGAGGTGTTATTTGATTGTCTTCCTTATGAGTGGCGGTCGGGGACGAGCGATGGTCTTTTCCTACCAATATATCCCCCTAGGAGCATGTGCGTAATGCTTGGTTTTTGATGACTTGTAGATTTTTGCAATAAGTATGTGAGTTCTTTATGACTAATGTTGAGTCCATGGATTATACGCACTCTCACCTTTCCATCATTGCTAGCCTCTTCCGTACCGTGTCTTGAGAGTTGGTGCAAACTTCGCCGGTGCATCCAAACCCCGTGATATGATACGCTCTATCACACATAAACCTCCTTATATCTTCCTCAAAACAGCCACCATACCTACCTATTACGGCATTTTCATAGCCATTCCGAGATATATTGCCATGCAACTTTCCACCGTTTCATTTATGACACGCTTCATCATTGTCATATTGCCTTGCATGATCATGTATTTGACATCGTATTTGTGGCAAAGTCACCATGCATAATTTATCATGCATGTCACTCTTGATTCATTGCCCTTCCTGGTACACCGCCGGAGGCATTCATATAGTCATATTTTGTTCTAGTATCGAGTTGTAATAATTGAGTTGTAAATAAATAGAAGTGTGCTGATCATCATTAATAGAGCATTGTCCCAATTAAAAAAGGAGAAAGGCCAAATAAAAAAAGAAAGGCCCAAAAAAGGGGAAAAAGAAATAAAAAGAAATAAAAAGGGACAATGCTACTATCCTTTTTTCCACACTTGTGCTTCAAAGTAGCACCATGATCTTTATGATAGAGAGTCTCTTGTTTTTTCACTTTCGTATACTAGTGAGAATTTTTCATTATAGAATTTGGCTTGTATATTCCAACAATGGGATTCCTTAAATGCCCTAGGTCTTCGTGAGCAAGCAAGTTGGATGCACACCCACTGAGTTTCTTTTGTTGAGCTTTCATACATTTATAGCTCTAGTGCATCCGTTGCAAGGCAATCCCTACTCCTTGCATTGACATGAATTGATGGGCATCTCCCTAGCCCGTTGATTAGCCGCGTCAATGTGAGACTTTCTCCTTTTTGTCTTCTCCACATAACCCCCATCATCATATTATATTCCACCCATAGTGATATATCCATGGCTCATGCTCATGTATTGCGTGAAAATTGAAAAAAGTTTGAGATTACTAAAGTATGAAACAATTGCTTGGCTTGTCATCAGGGTTGTGCATGATGAGAGCATTCTTGTGTGACAAAAATGGAGCATGACCAAACTATGTGATTTTGTAGGGATGAACTTTCATTTGCCATGTTATTTTGAGAAGACATGATTGCTTAGTTGGTATGCTTGAAGTATTATTATTTTTATGTCAATATTAAACTTTTGTCTTGAATCTTTCGGATCTGAACATTCATGCCACAATAAAGAAAATTACATTGAGAATTATGCTAGGTAGCATTCCACATCAAAAATTCTATTTTTATCATTTATCTACTCGAGGACGAACAGGAATTAAGCTTGGGGATGCTTGATACGTTTCCAACGTATCTATAATTTTTTATTGTTTCATGCTATTATATTATTTGTTTTGGATGCTTAATGGGATTATTTATACACTTCTATATTATTTTTGGGACTAACCTACTAACCCAAGGCCCAGTGCAAATTGCTGTTTTTTCCTATTTCAGTGATTCGCAGAAAAGGAATATCAAACAGAATCCAAACGGAATGAAACCTTCGGGAGAGTTATTTTTGGAACAAACGCGATCCAGGGGACTTGGAGTAGACGTCAAGAAAGAAACGAGGCGGCCACGAGGCAGGGACGCGCGCCTGCCCCCCTGGGCGCGTCCCCCACCCTCGTGGGCCTCTCGCAGCTCCACCGACCTACTTCTTTCTCCTATATATATCCATATACCCCAAAAACATCCAGGAGCACCACGAAATCCTATTTCCACCGCCGCAACCTTCTGTACCCAAGAGATCCCATCTTGGGGCCTTTTCCGGAGCTCCGCCGGATGGGGAATCGATCACGGAGGGCTTCTACATCAACATCATAGCCTCTCCGATGATGTGTGAGTAGTTTACCACAGACCTTCGGGTCCATAGTTATTAGCTAGATGGCTTCTTCTCTCTCTTTGGATCTCAATACAAAGTTCTCCTTGATCTTCTTGGAGATCTATTCGATGTAACTCTTTTTGCTGTGTGTTTGTCGAGATCCGATGAATTTTGAGTTTATGATCAAGTTTATCTATGAACAATATTTGATTCTTCTCTGAAATCTTTTATGTATGATTTTTTATCTTTGCAAGTCTCTTCGAATTATCAGTTTGGTTTGGCCTACTAGATTGATCTTTCTTACAATGGGTGAAGTGCTTAGCTTTGGGTTCAATCTTGTGGTGTCCTTTCCCAGTGACAGCAGGGGCAGCAAGGCATGTATTGTATTGTTGCCATCGAGGATAAAAAGATGGGGTTTTTATCACATTGCTTGAGTTTATCCCTCTACATCATGTCATCTTGCCTAATGCGTTACTCTGTTCTTATGAACTTAATACTCTAGATGCATGCTGGATAGCGGCTGATGTGTGGAGTAATAGTAATAGGTGCAGAATCGTTTCGGTCTACTTGTCGCGGACGTGATGCCTATATACATGATCATGCCTAGATATTCTCATAATTATGCACTTTTCTATCAATTGCTCGACAGTAATTTGTTCGCCCATCGTAATACTTATGCTATCTTGAGAGAAGCCACTAGTGAAACCTATGGCCCCCGGATCTACCTTTTATCATATAAGTTTTTAATCTATTTTACTTTGCAATCTTTACTTTCAATCTATCATAAAAATACCAAAAATATTTATCTTATTATCTCTATCAGATCTCTCTCTCGTAAGTGACCGTGAAGGGATTGACAACCCCTTTATCGCGTTGGTTGCGAGGTTCTTATTTGTTTGTGTAGGTACGAGGGACTTGCATGTAGTCTCCTACTGGATTGATAACTTGGTTCTCAAAAACTGAGGGAAATACTTACGCTACTTTGCTGCATCACCCTTTCCTCTTCAAGGGAAAACCAACGCAGTGCTCAAGAGGTAGCAATGACACCATCCCTGTAATACTCCTTTCACAAACCAAAATAAGTTTGTGCGCCATCGAGTAATGTGCAAAAATATTCTTTATTTTTACAGCAAACAATAGATTTTCAAATAAACTTGAAGGACAAAAAATAAACTATAAATATGTTTTGAGATGTACAGAACTTACTACTTCTACACTATGACTAATTTATTTTAAGAAAAATCCATAATTAGAAGCAGAATAGATCAACATTTGATTTTACGCTTTAACCTATTGTGTCTTCCCCTTTTTTGACTATATTTAAAAAAAATGCCTTCCCCTTTTTTTTCCAGGTAGAGATGGCCTCAAAACCTTAGCTATTGCTAAAGTATGTCATAAGAATTGATTTAACCTATAAAAACAGTAAAATAGTGTGTGAGGGTATGTTACACTACAATTAATTACAACGGGGAGGTAAGCTGTTGCATTTTTACGCGTGTACGTAATTTTGGAATTCTTACAGCTCATGCACTTGAAGTAGCTCAGTTGTCCCTCAGCAATGCTGGATGACCTGAAATAAAACACAGACAAAATACGGCAATACACCGATGCTTGCAATATCAAAGTTCACAGATATCAGCCATGTTGCAAAAAGACTTAATTAACCGTTTGAGGAAGTTTATAATATGTTTTCTTGACATATCACACCATCAACTTTATTGTATGAACCTGACCTCAACACATGTTCACTTCCATTTTTTATGATGGATAAATCAAGCAGACACAAACGCAACAAAATTATGCTCTCATCTTTGATGAAAACACTATTCAGTCAGAACAGTAAGCATTTTGAGCACTATTCAAGAAACATCTGATAAATTATATCCCATGTGGCAACCTATCTGAAAGTTCATCTTTTGCATCATATCTTGGAAATCTATTCAATACATGCAGATTGTAAATATTACATGGTAGTGGAGGCAACACATAGAAATCCACAATAAGTGAATAAACAAAGGATGTACTCAGACTTGCAATGGGCTTTTGCTTGGCATATAATGAGGCCAAATGTGAAGAGTAGAATCAAGAAGGCAGCTACTACTTATATTCCCATTACAAAATAAAAGGATAATATGTTGTACTGCTTGTTCTCATGCTATGTCCTCCTCGTACCTGCTGGGGAAAGACTGCATCCTGACGCGACTGAGGGTTCGAGATTGTTTGGCTTGAGAGGAATCCCAATTTGGATTACGCGAATGAAATTTATAAAATAGAAGGTAGTTGATCCTTAAGCTAAGTAGTATGTGAACATCGGAAGGAGAATAAAAATTACTTTTTCTCACCATGTAATGAAAAATAATCTAGCAACATACCGGCAATTCGATTGTACTTACAAAAGTGAGTTCAGATGTGCATGTATCAAGCAACAGTTAGCGTATGTCTTATGGCAAAATAAAAGATAGAGTGACGTTGAGTTTCATCCAAGGCACTTATAACTTAAGTCTCCTTTTACTCGTTATTAATCTATAGATATTGTTATTAATCAACATTTAATTTTTCTTCATAATGGAGAATTATTTGAATCCCACTAAAAGTATGTGTAAAGCATATGGGAATAACATGCAAATGATTATTGACAATCATATAATATTCTGACATTTAAAAAACAACAGTGGTCCAAGAAAGTACGTCAGCATACATATTCAGCATTGTGTACTACAATAAAGCTAATACTTATCAACCAATGTGAATTTGCACATGCAATTGTTAGAGTCCCCCACTGTATATGCATGTGCACAAAAAGCATCCCAAGGCTCACGAAGAACGAAAAAAATTAATAGAATCATTGCTGACTTGACTGGAAGAGGAGAAAAGCTTCACGTACCTACATGATTAGATGTGGACAGGCAGTACAACAATATCATAGATGTTGACAGGCAGTCTTCATGATTAGATGAGGATAGCGGGAGAGGTCATTGCTAGATTAGAGATCAGGAGATGAGTCCGCTCTCTGCTGCATTGAACTGGGTCAGCCCCTCTTGATTGTTGATGAGGCAAGGATTAGGGAAGCCTTGCCTTTTTCTGTTGAGGGAGGAGCCAGCTTGACGTCCGCCAAGCTCCTCGCCGCTCCATACCCAATCTTCCATCTCCTTCATATCAGGATGCCATCTGCGGCCGCCCAACCGCCAAGAAGACTACTGTGAAAGAGGCCCAGGGTAGGAGGCAGATCCGTTAGAGAAACAGCCAGTCGGATCGGCGCTCAAGGAATATTGGAGAATCAGGGCGTATAGGAGGGGAAGACGACGCAGGGAGCCAAGGGGACAAGGATCGGGAGGACTGCAAGTGGTATATTTCTAGGACTCATGGTGAATTCTTTAACCTTAACCATAGATAATATCGTGCGTATAATTCTAGGACTAATGAAGACTTTTTTTAATCTAAACCATCGATTTAATATCCTATGGTTAAATATATATATGTTTTCTAAGAATTAATGTGGTAACTCGGTTGGTGCCTCCAATTAGTAAATATTAGATGAGGTGTCTGAAACAAATAAAATCATTTAAGCGGGACGAAACCAAGAATATCATCTTGGTTTATTAGTAGGTATAGATAAGATTCTACACATAGTTTTTTTAATTTGTACATGCACTTAGCTCATTGGGGGTTGGGTAATTAAAAAGCAGAGAGATGGTGGCTTGCACATTTCCAATGCATTTTTACTCAATTCCATAATTTGTCCTAAAGTTTCTATATGTACATTTTCCACTCGACGGAGGGAGCATGTGTATAGACATATATCCCTATCTCGGCCGGTTGTATGGCTACTTTTTTGTAATTTATTTTGCGCTTTGTACTTCGGTACTCAATTATGAGACCCGACCTTTATTAATAAATGGTTGTGTGCATTGTAATGATGAGGAGGTCGGGGGTAATCCTCCTTTTTTTAAATGTGATACGGTGTTGCAAGGTGAAAAAAAATTCAAGTCGGGAGTAGGAAAATATGGTTGTGTACAGATTCACAACACACTTGGCATCTTGCTAACTCATAATAGGCAACAACAACGCATGAGGCAAGCTATAATAGTAAAACCAGAGTCAACACAATTTATGCATGTTTTGTAGTTTATCAGCAGTTGTCAAATTGTTGAACCATACTACACTAAATTTGTCGGCTGAGTAGACACATAAGTTTTTACTACCATTTTCATGCCGATTTCAGCTCAATTGAACAACCTTTGCCATACAATATGTTCGTTGCCCAAACTACTCTATGTTCCATGCCAACGAAAATACACAAGAATGAATACAGGTCACACCCTCTACGGTGGAGGTAATACCCTACTTCTTGTTTGTGGTGTTGTTCTCTTGTGTAAGGTGTGATTAAAAATCTTCCAAACCCTTGCCCTGGTGCTCCAGGCCGCTTATATAGAGTGCGCCAACACTAAAGATACACCAATTGGTCATAAATGTTCTGTGTAACGGCATACTAAAAACCGATAGTTTCTTACATTGCAAATAGTAACTGACATATAAACAACCAGTAGAGGTTGCTTATAACACCTATGTTTAATGCATAATGCAACGTCCACACGTAATGCCTCCTTAATTGCTCCTGGCCATTGGCCTGCTGTGAAACTTACTGCTGATAAAACCTACCGATGAGGGTCCTGACTCATGTATAATCAAGTTGGCGATTATTTTCAGACTGGTGTCCACTCATCTAGGATGCCACCCCTTGGCAATTGTAATCGAGCATTTGAAAAATGTTTAAAATGTGTATTAGAAAAATGTTGACCATGTATTAAAAAATGTTAAATTTGTATCGGAAACATATTAAACATGTATTAGAAAAATGTGTTGACATGTAAAAAAAATGTAGAATAAAAACCAAAAAGGTTAACCAAAAAGAAACAAAATAAATCAAATAAAATGAAAATGAGAAAAATAGAAGAAACAAATTCAAAAAAAAATGAAAAAAATGAAAAAAAAACCAAGAAAAAAGCAAAAAAAACCAGTGAAAACCAAGAAAAGAAACAAAGAAGAACAAAGAAAAGCAAAAAAAGATGAAACCCGATGAAAAAGCAAATAAAACAGTTAAGGAACACATAAAAAAGAAAAAATGAAAAATGAAAAAAAAAACGAGAAAACCCAAAGATAACAAACCCATCGAGCATGGCGAATGAACCAGCAAAGGAAAAAAAAACGGATAGAACGGGCCGGCCCAGCCATTACAGCGCTCGCGCGATAAGAGCACTTGCTTAATAAGAAATATAGCGTTCGCGCCATATACAGGACGGCACGCCAATTCCTATTTGACGCTTAGCGCGCCAAATATAACATTAGCGGTATGCAGCGCCACAGCAGCTTCCAGTTCGTTCCATAGTGCGATGGCCCATATAGTATTTTTTTTTTCTCTCTAACCGGTTTTGGGAAATGTTCCACCGGTTTCTCTGGTGGTTTTCTCTAGGTTTTTTCCAAGGCGACTTTTATGGGTTTTTTTCCTTTTTATTTTTATTTTTTACTTTTTACCTTTTTCTTTTTCCCGTATATTTTTTCTTTATTAATTTTTCGAAATTGCTCATTATAATTATCATGAGCTATTTATTTTTAAAATTCGTGATATTTGTAGTTTGTTAATTATTTCTAAATACACTAACATATTCCAAATTCATGAACTTTTCTCAATATATATGTTTCTTGGAAATTCACAAACCGTTTTCAAATCCATAAAAAAATTCAATTAGTGACCATTTTCAAACTGAAGAATGTATTGAAATTTGTGCATTTTTTAAGTTTTCAAAACTTTTCAAATTTATAAACTCTGTGAGTTAAAAATGTTCTCAAATTCTGAAAGAAATTTCAAAAACTGTTAAAAAGTGCACAAATTTGAATAAATTTTCAGCAACTTCAAGTAGGGGTTTCTGACTGAACTTTGGCCACCAAGTTCAAGTAGTGGGTTTACTGTCAGGCTAACTGAACCCGGCTGCCATCATTCGTGTGGCACACGTTAAACTACGTGTGACAGCACGCTGTTATCGGACAAGTTCGACGCGGCTGCTGTTCCACCACGAAGCAGGCCAAAATGGCGAGTGCATTTCCAGTCCGCCCAACGAACAAGGGCAGTATGCCACTGGCAATCTCGTCTTTCAGAGCTTCTGAATGTATGAATGAATAATGAAGGTGGTTCGCCAGGATGTTCCTTCACGTCGTTCTTCGTGGAATTTATTTAAGCTTAATTCGTGAAGGTGATCTCCAAGGATGCACGGGGATACGTGTGACACAGTTAGACGGACAATTAAAAATGCTTCCGATCTCCAGAATGATATGACTCGTGGATCGGTGTCCACTTGTATTTCATTTTTGGACATGCGTCCACATAACTCATCGCAGCATAATATAGTCTAGTAATCTACACATATATTGGGAAGATTCTTTCATTCAGCCGACGATTTAAGTGTAAAGAAAAGGCATCAGATGTGTCTCTTTTCAACGGCCAGGAATGTCCTCATGAGCACGCTGTTGGCACAACTCGTGGTCCATCATGCAGTGCCCACGCTTATTGGCCAGGCAAGCACATATATACTTGTCATTTCAATTACATGCCTGCCCTTATTCCCACGACAGCTTAATTTGCATATATCCCTATCTCCATCCGTATGCAAGATAACGTGGAAAAGTAATGAAGCATTTGTAAGATATACTTTTATGACCCATATTGTGAATACCAGTAATATTCTACATAAAATAGTACGTACACCCTCGGTCTCAAAATAAGTGTCTTAATCTTAATACAACTTACAAGTTTAATGAAAACGTTGTATGTGCGTGCCGGTAGGTGAGAGCTAGGCCGGCAATACGAGGCCACGCATGCACGCCTTTGACTCCAGAATGGTCGATGCTGGCAACGACCTCGCCAGCTCTAGCGCCAGATCATCATTCATCCAACCCTAAATTAGTCTACTTGACCAGTTACAGCACACAAGTAGACTAGACACTAAACAATTCTTCTAGTTGTGTGACTTTTCCTCCAAGAGACCAATAGAGAAGGTGGGCATGAGATGCTTAATTTTGTTTACTTAAGTGAAGTGATTGAATGATAGATTTTCCATTATGAATTCCAGACTGGTGTGAAAGCGTTCACTTTACCCCCGAATTTTTTTTTTACTTAGAACACTCTCTATTATTTTATTTTAGGCAGCATGCAGTCTCTGCTGGTTCAGTGTGAAAACAGCTTTGATTCTGCTTTTGGACGTAGGCTGTGCCTTGTGCTGACTTGACGCACACGCGCATGCATGTGTTCATGCGTGCATTCACCACATTGTCACTGGATTAACCAAGTGATTGTGCAGTACTTTTCTATCCAAATATAGAGACTTCGCTTCAACGGGAGAGATACTTTTACTCCCATCACAAAACTGCAGAGATTCCTCTCGCAGTCGGCTCAGAGATTGGTATAACTTTTTTTTTATATTTTTCTTGCGAGAAAGCTTCGTATAAACTTGTTGACAAAGATAGTTGTTGCACATGTCGCGCAATATCGATTCAGGTAACCAGTCCTTTCAACCCACATACGACATGGGTCTGCTCCATGTGTCATGTGTGTCTTGGCCCACCAACTAGGCCCACCCGAAGAGCAACATAGACCCTCATACATAGGTCATCATAAGTCTGCTAACACCAATGTTTCTAGCCAACCAACCATGACCGATTACCCGTCATCAAGATTTATTCCGGACATCTGAACTCTTATATCAATTGTTACGCAATCCTAGGTCCGCTAACTAGCGTTTCGGACTCATATGCATGATGAGCCTGCTCAATAAGATATTCGCCCAACAACTAGCCCCAACAGGGGAGCAACACAGGCCTATACCAGGGCTCGGGCCCTCTTTTGTCCCAAAAGACTAGTATGATAGAAGGAGACACCCTCGTCCTTATAAATCGTGCTTTGTCTCTTCCCATAATCGATGTAGGACTAAACCTAACAAATAGGTTAACTATATTGCACCACTACTAGGACTACCAATTAATGTGCTTATATATGTATGGATATTTAACTGAAATTGAAGTACAAAATATTATGATGGCTAATCTATATTGCTTTGAGTAAAATCCAATTTTAGCAAGATATACAATCGGGCATAATAACTAATTTCAGGTGACATTTTAAACTAGATTTTGCATGTTGACCCAACTGAACTACATTTGCACTATTCTGTTATGATGGACCAGCTTGTGAATGTGACGACGCGACGTCTACGGGTCGGATCCTTCTAATCTAAGTTTCTCTTCATCGGCGACGGTTGCTGTTCGGTGCACTGGTCCTTTTGTGCCTTAGCAGTACGACTTTCCGACTTTCTGGTACAACAAGATTTCCTTGGTTCCGATGACGGTGGCGCACCTTCGATTCACTTCAGAGGTTGTAGTTGTCGTGGGGTGGTCTATGGACATGAATGTAATTTCTTTTACTTTTGATCTTCATACCGCAATGATGTTTGATGACTCGATCAGAAGTTTCCCCCAAAAAGAGTTGCTGAGGACGTCATTGTAGTGAGCTTACATGACAAGTAGGAAGCACATCCCGTTACTAATTGTTACTATTTGTTTTTCGTAATTACTCTGTTACTAATTGGTTGAAAAGGACAAGCTTAAGTACCCCCACATGCATCACGATTGAAGCCACAAAAGTATTATCCTATCCCACCAACTAAAAAGAAGTATGATCTCTCAATCACGGATCTGAAGCGGGTGCATCCATGCACGGTTTTGGGTTCTCGGGGGCCGGATTTGTCTATGGGTCCTTTAGCGAAGCCACACGCATCATCTAGATTGAAGTAGTATTATACACTTTTAAGCCCTCCATCCGCGACTCCCCCGACCATTAGTACTCCTTAGATGTGACCAACGAAACATTCACATTTCTTTCCACTCTTTCTTAATTGCTTCATGGACCTCACGAGATCCCGCGTTTGCTATTCTTGTCTAATGCCGCGTCTCCGAGGCGGCGTGGTTGGCCGCGACGTCGCCGACGGAGACAAGAACGAACGGTGGACTTTTTATCATTGCCGCTCGAATTGTATTGTTGTTGAGTCTGAGACGGGATGCCACGATCACGCCAACACTAGCAGCTACTCCCTCCGTTCCAAATTACTTGTCGCGAAAATAAATGTATCTAAAACTAAACTATATCTAAATACATCCATACTGCGACAAGTAATTCAAAACGGAGGAAGTAGCTACCTAATGACGGGACCGTGGCTTCCTCGCTGAACCAACAAAACAGAAACCTAATGAACTAAACGGGACCGCCTTTTCCAACTCAGACTCCATCACCTTCGTCTCCGGCCCGCTACGTACCTGACCCTAACCTGACACGCACGTACCGCAGACATTCGCCACACTGTCACCATATTAATCAAGTACTAGTACTACTGCTCAATTTCTCAAGTCTCCATCGAAAGACGACTTGGCTTCATCGGTAGACGAGAGAGAGCCATACACAACTGGGCGGCAGACATCTCGCCAAGCAGCCACACGATTATCGTTGTTAGTAATTTTCTTCTTGAGTACTAGTACAAAAGAATCTTCTGCCTCTTGCTAATCGCCTCCCTCTCTGTGGTGCACAGCCACTTGCCCATGTCGATCGCCAGCATTGTGTATGGATAGGAGGAAAGCCGACGAAGCCGAATTGACCTATCTTATCTTTCAATGCCATGTTTCCAGTCTCGCTTATGGCAAATTATTCTGATGATATTGTCATTTTCATTGCACAAAAATCTGACAGGAACGCCATTTTCATGGCCCATATGTATACAGGAGCTACACAGGTGTGCATGTGTTCAAGAGCGAACACATTCACCGCACTGTCACTGGATTAATTAAGTGCATTTTACTGGAGTACTTTATCTAAAGACTTTGCTTCACTCGGAGAGATACTTTCACTCCCGTCACAAAACAGCGTAGGTTCCTCCGCCGATCTGATCAGAGCTTGGTGTAACTAAGTTTGCTGAGAAAGGAGAAAGAAAGTTGGACACGGAGTACATAGTCAAAAAAAAAGTTGAACACGGAGTATATGCTCTTGAGCTCATCTGCTTTTGGATGAGCAGTGAATTCACAAAAATGATAACAAACTTAAAAAAATTTAGCAAACATTAGGAATGTTTTGGGTGGTTGCAAAGTTTCATCATGAGATCACATTCACGGAAGTCAAAGAAAAAGCATAAATCAATGATCCAAAAATTGTACTTTTGAACGCACTTTGGAGCATCGATTTTTTAGCGACGACTTTCATGGATGTGATTTCATGATGATATTGTGTAAGGGCTTCTCCAACCGTAACCCGGAAATTTCCTCCCGCATCCATCCGCGGACAGGGGAGGCCAATCCACGAACACAAATGAGGGAGGCAGCCATCCAATCGTAGCAGCATACATTTTCACAACAACTCGAATCAACCGGACGAAATTTGATCAAACCAGATGAATTTTGATATAAACACGGTGGATTTCATTGAAACTAGGATAATTTGTACATTAAACCTGACGATATTTCATCCAGTGAACTAAAAACCTAAAAATAAAACCCTAAACTATCATATACTTCACGGTGATCTCGTAAGCCATGCCGGGCTGGCCAGCGGCTCCCCCTCCGTCATCGTGACCCGACCCGGCATCGGAGCCGTCGTCATCAGGCTTGGGGCGGCGGAAGGTGGTGGCGTCGCGACAACGCTTCCCGGCGGCCGCCTGACGCTCGCAGATGATCCTCTCCGCCTCCTCCTACGCCGTGCACAATGTCGCCGCGGCCACCGAGGGTGTGGGTTGTGGGAATGGGCGGCAGTCGTTGGAGGATGCATCATTGGCGACGGCGATCTCTGCGAGGGACATTTCCTCGCCGTACCTGGCCATCTCGCCGTCGAGGTGGCGAGACGGGCTTGGCCGTCTCCGATGTCATCACGGAGCGGTCCAGGGCCCAAACGTATGCCAGGTCCGGGTCCGCCAGGATGTGTGGTGGCGGAACGCATGAGTCCATGAACTTTGATCGTCACGAGGCGTTGCGGCTGTACCACTGGCGCTGCTCCCGGTCGGTGTACTCCTGCGCCGTCATGGCGCTTCGGGACTATGACGAAGAGCCGCACCTGCCGAGGTAGTGCAAAATGCTACTGCGCGCCTTGGGCAGGGGCGACGCGTCGGGGCGGCGCCGAGAGCTGCACCTCCTTGACGCACCGGGGCGGCGGCGAGAGCCACTCTTCCTTCATGTTGCGTCTTATTTGGATGCCACGGCTGCGTAGCGGCGGAGAGTGTGGAAGGGATGCTGTCTCCGGCTTCACGGGGAGGAGCGGCCCCAGGGGCGGAGCCGAGCCGTTTATGTGGACGACGGAGCGACGGAGCATCAGCTCCATCTACTCCTCAAATTTCACGTCGATGCCGGCGTAGACCTGGCCCAGCCTTCAAGCGGCGGCTTCTGAGAGGTCACATCGGTCGGCGCCGCCCTCCTCCCTCCGGTCACATCGCGACATCAATGCCGGCCCCCACATACTCTTGCCCAACATGAATGCGGCGCGGTAAGCAGCGCGTGCATCGGAAGGAAAGAGCGGGATGGACGGGTGACGGGTTTTGGTGGGTTAGGGCGGTCAGAAGCGGGCGTGGGATCGGTCCGGACTCCCAAAAACCTCTCCGGGTTTGTCTTTGGTTTGCGTGAGAAATCACGTCCAGACCGCTATGTGGACCGATACAGAACCATGTTGGATGGCTTCTGCGGTCCGGACCGTTCCGAGAGGTTTAAGTGTCAGCGTTGAAGATGCCCTAAGCACTCCAAACATACCTTACTATTTGCCACAAAAAAGTCAGAATATTTTGAATTTATTTCTATTTTTTTACGTTCATAGCATGAGCATTTGGGCTCGAGCTGAGAAATGAACTTTCGCTTATGCGGTCACTTCCTTGTGGGACCACTGGCAGCCTTCGGCCCATTGGTCAAGCAAAATATAAAAATAAAATGCAGCACAGACTTGTTTCTTTTAAAGCAGTACAGCCTTTTGAAGGTAGTACAAAAGATCAAAAACATTGTTTTGAGCTGGTTAAGAGTGAAATTTACACTCTAGTCTTAGCCTAAAATAACAAGGATGGAAGTTTTCGCATCCGTAAGAGGCAGGTTAGGCCATGTTCGTAATCTCTCTGCTCCTTCACTCCGCGGTGTTGGCGAAGCTCAATCTTCGCAGCTCCGTTAAAGTGAGGTCTGCTTCGGGAGCAGAGTTAAGAGAGCGGAGAGGAAATAGAAGTCGTCTTTTTCACGAATCTTTGGCAGCGCAGGTGCGTGTACTGTTTTTGATGGGCCAGATTTAGGGTCCTGTTGGTGATGGCATAGCTATGCAGGAAGCACACGGCAAGGAACATTCTGCGCGCGCCCTCGGCTGACTGTTCCGGCGGCTGGCCAGTGGGAAGTTCCTATTCCTTCCCTTTCATTCCTTCTGTCCATTTGTTTTCGCAATGCCGATGAGACCCATATTTAATCATGGGTCAGCGCGGCGTGCACCGGACGGGATAGAATTCGTTGGTTTGTTGGGACCATCACCCACCCAGCGTCTCTGGTGAAAATGAACAAAACTAGCCTTTTTTTGAAACTTGAACACAAAATGACCCTAATTTGGAAAAAAAAAATCCCAAACTGGCCCCTTTTTGGGCGTCATACTAGATAGCATGACGCCCTGGGCTAAGGCGCTATGGTAGCGACATGTTATATGGCGCTCCAGGTTAGGGTGTCATGCCAAACAGCATGGCGCCTTAACCTCATGCAAAAGGACTAATTTTGTGAAATATTTTCAAATTAGGGTCATTTCGTGTTGAAGTTTCGAAGAAGGCCAGTTTTGTCCATTTTCAGGCGTCTCTGACCCGTTCGTTACTTGGCGTGGTCACCTCACCTGGGGTTCCTGCCTGACCATGATTCTGAGTTCCTAACCTGATATGACATGCTGAAATATGGTCGCCGGATTAACCAAGTGAGAGCCTCTACAACCGCGATAAGCAAATCCGACCCCTCAAACGCCCGCGGGCGCGCCGGGCTCGTCCGCGGACACTGACCGTTCATGCCTCAAATATTTGATTCTACAACCGGACACCTCAAAATAGAAATCTCAAATCCATATTATTACAGGCAACGTGAAACCTAATCTAACCAGAGCTCGCCCGTTTCTGCCGTGGCCATGTCCGGCGATCGGCTGCGCTTCTCAGAGTGTTGGTCCGGCCGCCGGCAAGATAGAGTAGGGCATGGGACACAAGTCGGCTCACGGGACTCAAGGCGCCAACATTTCCCGTGCCCTACTCTTTCTCGTCGGAGCCCGTAACCCGAGCGGTGCTGGTGGACGTCTGATCAATGACAGATCCGTCCTGGGATGAGACGACGACGTCCACCACGATGTAGTTGCGGCGCCCAAACTGATGCACCATACGGTCGCCGGAGAATGCGACTCCGCCTTGCGGACGTCCACCGCCGCGAGGGCTGCTGCCACCTCCCGCACTCGGTGCCTAGCACGGCGGGCACGCCGTGCCATGTTCTCGTCGGATCAGGCCCATGGTGTGTCCCGATGGTCGGCGCGCTAATGGAGGGGTAGCACGCCCACCACCACGTACGGACACCAGACGGACCACACTGCCTCCGGCGAGGCACCTACGGTTGGCCTAGCGCCGGATCCATGCGCCATTTGGGTGCACGCAATGGATTCGACGGAAAGAGTCGGAGCGCTGCCGTGCACGGGCCTCCTCCCAGGCGCGGCGGAGCGCAAGCCGGACGGCCATCTCCTCCTTGGGACCGCGTGGGATGAGCTCGGGGTCGACGGATCTAGAGTTGAAGGACTCGGATCCGCTGCCCGTCATGCCGAAGACGAGTTTGGGTAGCTAAAGGGAGTGCAGGGGAGTGAAGGGAGTGAAGTGAAGTGGCTAACGGGTGAGGAGGAATATATGTGGGGCCAGATCCGATGTCGTGGGTGTGCGCGGAGGCGCCCTGGCGCCCCCATATCCGCCCCATATTTGGGCTGGATATGAAGGGTGCCGGTCACCCCGGATGTTTGAGGCGCTCGTCTGGGTCCAAATTTGACAACCGAACAATGACCGGGCGGCCTGCCCAGAGATGTAAGGCGAGTTTGAGCTGCCCAACTGTAAATGCCCTGAGTGAATGTTTAGTTCCTTCTTCTTAACCGTTGAGGTCATAGCCAGCTCCCCGACCATCTATCTATCTACTCCCTTTGTTTTCACAAATATAAAATGATCTGTTTGTTTTCAAAAATCAAATATATGTATTTATGTTTTAGTGTGTTTGTTCACTCATTTAATTTAAATGTAAATTTAAGCAGGGAGAGCAACCAACGACCATGACAGAAAAAAACCATATTTCATGAAAAAAAATACTTTCTTTGTTTCATAATAAAAGAACGTTTTTCAAACTATTTTAGCATAAATAACGTTTTTATAATATAAAAGGAAAAGAGCAGAAGACAGAGAAGAAGCATTTTTCCTTCTTCCTTGTGACCACGGCGGAGCGGAGTCCCAGAGGTGGTACCCAATCTAGCTAGCTATTCTCAGATAGATTTGCTCACTGTGACCATACGTGGCAACATCATCGATCGACTGTGCGCGTGCGGCGCTCGACGCCTCTTTGGTAACTGTCGTCACACCGCCACATATGCTCACTCGATGTCGATTTTTGTGGCAGTATTTTCTTCATTTCGAGCTGAATATTTTGACAAGCTGGTCGATCGATCTGATAACAAGGACGTCGTTTTCACCGCGGAAAATCCAAATATATACAGTACACGTGACAGGTGTCCATTTTTCTTCTCCCTTCATTAGAACGTGACGTGAGAGGTATTACTCTACGCGCGGTTGCTTTCGACCGACCGGTCCACGTCCCCGGTCCTTTTTTTGCCTGCCCGTAGATGACCGTCTCGGTCGCTACTAGGAAGCCCACGCACGGCGGCAATTCCCTCTTCTCTACTCGGTTCTGACCATTCCATTTTTCTCCTTGCTACTCGGCCATTCCCTCTTCTCAGATCACAGGCATGCGCCGCTGCATAGTCGCCAGGACAGGTGGGTTCATGAAGTGGTTTCTGACTGAACTTTGGTCACCAAGTAGAGCGTTTACTGTCGTCAGACTAACTCTGAACCCGGCTGTCATCATTCGGATGGCACGCGTTCAATTACGTGTGACGGCCGTTGCTGCTTCAGTACGAAGCAGACCAAATGGTGAACGCATTTTCAGTCAGTCCCCACAAACAAATACAGAAAGTGAATGGCCGCATGCAGAGGAAGCACGGCTTGGAGAGATCTCGTAGTTGGGGCTCCATGGACGTGGCAGGACGCCCGACGTGCACAGGCCGGCCGTGCAGCGTGTAATTCCTTATCAGCACAACTGGTTAATTTCATCACATCGTATGGAATTAATTAAGACGCACGATGCGGGGCAGGTCTCTAAAGATGGAATAATCTTCTCCCTGCCTAACCCCTGTCCATGTCGTGCTTCTAGCGTCATCAGAGGGTTTGGGGAGATTTGTCTTCGGCGGATCTCGCGAGATTCGGTCAGCGTTTTTTCCCCGGTGGATTCACATGAATCCGGTCTTTATTCGTGTGTCTACATGTTGGATCTTCCGATCTAAACTTCTCCTCAACGGTTGCGGTTAATATTCTAGTGCGCTAATCCTATAGGGCCTTAAAACGACGACTTTCCGACTGTCTACTATAATCAGTTTTGTTCAGTTCTAGGGAGGAAGGAGCGATGACAGCGGCGCGTCTTCGGTTCATTCCAGTGCTTGTAGTCGGCGCTAGGTGGTATACGGATCTGAATGTGATTTTTATTATTTCTGGTATTCGTTGTCTTATTATGATTGATAATGAATAGATTGAAAGTTTTCTTGAAAAAAAATATTAAGACACACGATGCGTGCATGCAGGTTTGTCGAGGCGGTGGCGCCAGTCTTCCCCAGGGATGCCTGGAGATCCGTGTGGCAATCACCCGAAAAGTAAAAAAAAAGCGTGTGCCACATGACGTAGAATGACCTGAAGAAACATGGCGCGTCAAGTTTAAGAGAGAAGGTATCAGATGTGGGTGTCTCTTTCTAATCTCTTTTCTAATCTCATGCAGTGCCCACGCGCACAGGCCACATGTATAAGCATATATACTTGTCACGCCCTTGTTCCCACGAAAGCATTATATATGTTCCATATTGCTAATACCAACAATAATCCATCCATACATAATATAGTACTACTAATCAAGCTAAGCATGAATGCATAATGGAATATGTTTTACGAGATATCATTGTTACGCTTAATGAGAACGTTTTAGTGCCTGCCGGTAGGTGAGAGCTAGCCCGGCAATACGAGGACATGCATGCACGCGTTTGACTCCAAAATGGCCGGCGCTGGCAACGACCTCGCCAGCTCTAGCGCCAAATCATCATATCCAAACCTAAATTTGTTTACTTAGCTACCAGTTCCAGCACACAATCAGATACTAAAAAAATCACTAGACACTAAAGAATTCTCCTGGTTGTGTGACTTTTTCCTCCAGGAGACAAATAGAGAAGGATGGGAGGAGATATGCTTAGTTTTATTTACTCTAATGATTGATTGATCGAATTTTTTTCATTATTGCATTTATCATTGTTTTATATTTTGCTTTTATATTGGTGAGAAAGTGTTTAATTACGGCTTTGTATTTTTAGGTTATTTTATATTGGCTAACATACATGTTTTGGTGGTTATATGACACTATAAAATAATGGGCAGATTCTGCTTTTGCACGTAGACTTGCCTTGTGCTGACCAGACGCACACACGCATGCATGTGTTCATGCGTGCATTCACCACACTGTCACTGGATTAACCAAGTGATTGTGCGGTACTCTTTCTATCTAATAAAGACTTTGCTTCATTGAGAGAGATACTTTCACTCCCATCACTAAACAGCACAGATTCTTCTCGCGATCGCCTCAGAGCTTGGTAGTATAACTTAGTGGACAAAGGCAGGTGTTCCACATCTACGAAATAACTTTAATCATATCGCACCACTACTAAGGCCACAAATTAACGTGCATGTTCTTTACGTATGAATATTCTATTGAATTTTCATAAAAAAGAAAATTGTGAAAATATTGCGATGGTGAATTTCACGATGTTATGTTGTGTTTTGGAATTCCTGTTTTAGCAAGATTTATATTGCCGCATGCCAACAAGTTTCCAGTGGCACTTTTAACTAGATTTTGCAAACAATTCATCTCTATGGACTACATCTGCAGCATTCTGAGGACGATATGTATAGTAGGTTCCCGTTGGTGAGGGTATTAAACCCATTAAGAGATGCTAGAATGGTGGCCAACCAGCTACGCCATGTGATGCATGCTGGTTGAACACGGTGAGAAAGTATTTTTTTTAGAGATTTTAAAATGGTAGGGAGACTTTCGAGAAAAGTTTTTTAGGCTTTTTCTTTTTCCTTTTAAAATGATTGTGATGTTCACGTGATGTAAGAATGCTTTTTAAATTTTTTTGATATGATGATGTGGTGCGCATAGCTTCGTCTAGCTAGCTATGCTGAGATAGATTTGCTCACTGTGACCATACGTGCCAACATCATCGATCCACTGTGCGGTGCTCGACGCCACTTCGGTGACTGTCATACCACCACATATCACTACTAGGAAAACGCTTATAGATAAAAGTTTACCAGTAGCGTTTGTTTATGACCCCCCGCTACTAGTAGTTAGTAGTAGCGCGCTATATTGACCCACGCTACTAGTAATATTTACTAGTAGCGCGTGGCCCAATAAAACACGCTACTACTAAATATCTCCAACCATATCTCACGGACATGCTATAGTAGTAGCGCGGGTTGTAAACCTGCGCTACTACTAAGTGAATAGCTGTAGCGCTGATAAAACACCCCACGCTAGTAGTACTAAGCTTGTCACTCCACCCGCACCACCCACCCCACCAACAACTGTCCCACTCCACTCCCACACCACCCACCCCCCGATGTAGATCGAGATCCTCTCCACCGCCGGCCACCCCTTCCCCCTTCTCTCCTCTGCCATCCCTCGCCGCAGATCCACTCGAGCTCCTCCGTCCTCTCCCCACCACCCGGATTCCTCTATAATCCCGCGGCCGCCGACCCCCACCGGCGACCTCACCTCTCCCTCCATGGATGGATGGGCCAACAGCTCCACCCACCCACCCATGGATGGGGCGACACCTCCGCCCACCCATGGATGGGATGGATGGGGCGACCGCGCCCGAAACCCTAGCCCCTCACCCACACATGGATGGGGATGGGATTGGGGCGACGACACCGCCGGATCCGCACCTGCACCCACCTACAGCTCCATGGACCCTTCCCGGTCGCAACGGGATCCACCCCCTTCTTTTCTCTCGGTGGGGTGCGGCACACCGGGAGCTTGCTGCGGTGGCCGTTGACGCCAGCAGCATCTCCGACGGGCTGCACGACCTCGTCATAGCCCAAGGTACGCCCTCCTCCTCCTCCTTCCGCCCACATCTCTTCTCCATCTCCTCTCATGCGGGGCAGCTTAGTGCTGCAGATCCAACCTCTTCTGCCTTCGACCAACCACGGCTATGGCAACCAGAAGGCTACGTACGACGTGCTGGACGAGGAGGTGGACAACCTTGACGCCGCAGCACAAGACGACCATGTCCATGTCGCCGTCGGAGGATGCCTGCCGGGACGGCCAGTTCCAGGTCGTGCCGAGGGCCCAGGCGCTGCTGGACGCGGTGTCGCTACCGCCGCAGCCGATGGGGGAGAGGGGCATCCCTGAAGCTCTGAAGTTCTCCATGGCTCATGGTGAGTCTGCTCTGTCCTTGAGATGGGTATTTGTTTTGTGGCATGAGATGAGCTTGTTTAATCTGTGCATGCTACACTTGCTAGTAGAAAAGAGTAGATAGTGGTGTGACACATGGCTGGGTTCAGCTTTGAGTAATTTAAGTTTCAACATTCACACACCGAAAAATGTTTCAGTACAAATTTGGCAATGTTTGTAGCATATGTAGACATAGAGAATGCAGTTCTAGGAGAGCTTAGGTAATGTCAAGTGCACATAGTATGATCTTAGGTGTTTATCTCAGATAATAGGGTTATTAAAAGAAAACCGTGTAATGCGCCGTGAGAAGAGTATGATGTGCCATGCCCAATGAATTAGTTAAATCTATGCATGTTAGTAGAAAAGAGTAGAGAATGATGTGATACATGTGAATGACATAGGGTTTGGTTCAGCTCTCGGTAATTTAAGTTTCTGTATAAATTTGGCGCTATCTGTACCTATTTCTCGACATAGGTAGACAAATTTGGTGTTGTTCAAAGAAAGGTAGATAATTTTTAGTATGAAGTGTAAACCCAGATACTAGAATGCTTACCGCAGTGTGAATATGTGAGTTAATTAGCTTAAATTAGATTTAAAAAAATTAGTACTTCCTCTGTAAAGAAATATAAGAGCGTTTAGATCACTACTACTTTCCAATCTGCAAAAAAAGTAGTGATCTTAATGCTCTTAAATTTATTGGTTTCTTCTAGCATAAGTATTGCCAATTTGTGTATACCTTGATTCAAAGATCAATCACATCTTGATTCAGAAAAACCATGCTGCACAATTATGCTATTTCCTAACATGAGAAGAACACCCCAGCGCATAATTAGTCTGTAGACACGTGCCATGGAAATTCTGGCATTTTCTTGGGTTAAAGAAATATTTTCTTTCATTCAGTCGTGGCATGACACCAAAAGAACCTAGTATGTAACTAATGCTATATAGATTCGATTCTTCTGAAACTTATGCTTTTTTTTTTTCGAAGACTGAACTTATCCATTTGATATGGAAAATTGAACATCATAAGTCAGATTGCCATGGGTTCATAAGTCAGACCTACTTCTGTCTTTATGGATCTTGGAAATATGATTGATGGTGCATTTGGGTTCAGGTAAAGGAGGGAACAGTTCTGAGCACTCTGCGGGTGATCCAGAGGTTGATCCCAGTTCTATTTCGTATTTGGTCGCTAGTCTGATGGATTGCTACTACTGCTAGTTGGTGGTTATGACAGGGACAGAGACGGCCACCGAGCGAGCGTGGGAGGGCCCATGGCGCTCTCCTGCATGAGCTGCCCGCCCGTTGCCAGCGGCCCCTCCGTGCGCCGGCACGCGGCGAGTCCGCCCTGGTCGTCTGTCGCCTTTTCCTTTGCCAGATGCATTGGGACATTGGCGGCCACCGCCTAAGGTTGGCGCATTGACGTCGTCGCCGGGAACGGAGGTGGGTGCTCTCTTCTCGACTTACTCTGTTCCGCCGGGATGTTGATTCTCTCCACGCTCTTGGCTTCTCCTCCTAGGTGAGGCGATGGGTTGGGAGTTGTGCGCGTACATGTCGTCTTGGATGATGAAGTTGCTTGAACTGAACGTAGTCACCCCTAGAGCCCAGATTCCTCGACTGAATTGGCCTATTGATGTTTGTGCCTCTAAGCTTCCTCCTAGAGATGTGCCGCCTTCTGTTCCTGCATTACCACCACCATTCTTTCTGCAATAGTATCTGAATCCTGCCACTCTGCTGCACCGTTACCAACCTTACTTACTGTCTAAAACAAATTCAGTCACCATTCACAAGTCGGAACAAGATAAATGAAGTGGGTTTACGAATTTGAGATCATTCTCACTAGCTTTGGTAACTTAGAGATATTTAGCATTCTTAACGAACCCCTAGCATCTTCTTTGAGTTAGTAATGTTATTACATACGTCTGTACTGTTGATGGTTACTACTGTTAGTTATGCACTTGAGTGATGGGTCTATAGGATAATAAGATCATCAACTCTGCTACACAGGGTCTATAGGATAATGCTGATCAAAATATTGATATGTTAGGACTAGTTTCCTAGTGCAAATGCACTAAGAAAAATCATGCGCCAATTGACATTTATGCTAGCTAGCTATATTCAGTTGGTAGGTGCTCGTACTTAAACTGCACATTTAAAATTTAAGCTTCGGTAGTGTTATCTATTTAGTCTGATTTATACACTACATTCCCAAGCTAAAATATTTTTTGTAACTGAAATATATGTGTACTTACAGTGCATATTCGCATTGTATCAGAATCTTAGTCCTTTTCTCCTGTATCGTCTGAGATTATGCTTCCTCTCCATTTATTCATTATATCTATATGCCTTGCTGAAGCTCATTTCTATCGCTGCAGGATAATGAGATGTTGAAGTGGCAGAGTGAATCCATGAGACTGTAGTGCAATTGCACCGTTCCATTGAATATTACTTAGGAATAAGGACATTTCAATGGCAGATTAGCTCTATTTTTCCTTTTCATTTTTCTTACTATTGGACTGAGGACATGTAGAATGAGAAACTGTGTGATAGCAGATATGGCAACTGTGTGATAGTAGAATCAGGAATAAGGAATATGGCAACTGCGTGATAGTGACATTTTTCCATCACTATTGTTTCTCAGAATTGTATGCATAAAATGGAATTGGTTGATTTTATTTTATTTTAAATCCTAAATAGTTAGTAGTGGCGTGGGAACAAATTGAGCGCTACTAGTATTTAGGATACTAAGTAGCGCTGGTATTATAAGCACGCTACTACTACTTCGTTAGTAGTAGCGCGGTTCTGTAATAGCAGTAGCGCGGGTGTCACACACGCTACTACTAGCGCGGGTCTATCCGCGCTACTACTAACTATTAGCTGTAGCGCGATACTAGTAACGCGGGTACCCGCGCTGCTAATAGCTTTTTTTCTAGTAGTGTATGCTCACTCGATGTCGATTTTTGTGACGATTTTTCTTCATTTCGAGCTGATTATTTTGACAAGCTGGTCGATCGATCGTTTTCACCGTGGAAAATCCAAATATATACAGTACATCGTGACAGGTGTTCATTTTTTTTTATGTATTCCCCTTTGGAAGGTGACAGGTATTACGCGCGGTTGCTTTCGATCGATCGGTCCACGTCCCCGGTCCTTATTTTGCCTGCTCGTATATGACCGAAACCCACGCACGGCGGCAATTTTGCATCCACAGACTCTGCGTGCGTCGGACTAGGTGCTCCCGAGTTCGGACCATTCTTTTCTACGACGACCGCACGCCGCGGAGTCTGGATGCGGGTCAAAGTCAGATCACCAGCCATTTTTATACTTGCAACTCGGCCATTCCCTCTTCTTTCAGATCACAGGCACGCGCCGCTGCAGAGTTGCCATGTCAGGTGGACTGTGTGCCGCCATGCTTTTTTTCTTCAAAACGGAGACAAAAAATCTGCCGCATTCATTAAATAAGGAGAGAAAAGAGTTTACAGTTTTGCAAGACAGCCCACAAAACGGCATGATAATTACTCACACAAAATAACATTCCCTAGTTTCTTGACACCGGCTGTGATCCATAATTTGGCCTCGTCGATAATGAGTGTAAGTAGAATAGGCGGCGGGGCATATTTTTGGCGGAAAACCCTAGCGTTCCGCTCGTTCCACACAGTCCATGAGACAAGTATGGTGAGGAATGCCATGGCATGCCAGTTTGAAGTGCGGTTGTCAGTCTGATTATCCCACCATTGCTTGACGGAGTCGTGAAGCTGCCACTCGAAGTTGTTGACGTGAGGCAAACCAAGCTTGTCGATGATTGCTCTTCAAAGCCTAATTGTGTATCGACACTTGAAGAAGAGATGACGCCATGCTATGAATCGCATGAAATCATGATTCTTTTTTCAGGAGTACATTCATACATTCTTTTTAGCTACATACAGTTCCGAACTCTAAGACGAAGAAAGCAAGAGGGGTTCTGACTGAACTTTGGTCACCTACTATTTTGTGGGTTTACCGTGGTCGGACTAACTGAACCCGGCTGCCGTCATTCGTGTGGCACACGTTAAATTACGAGTGACGGCTGTTGCTGTTCCAGTACCAAGCAGACCAAATGGCGAGTGCATTTTCAACGAACAAATACAGCACGGGTTGGAGAGATCTCGCGGCTGGGGCTGAACGGACGTGGCTGGACGGACGCTGCAGGGTGCTCCGACGTGCACTGGCCGGCCGTGCAGCGTGTAGCTCACCATCAACAGAACTGATTCATTTCTCTCTCTTTTTTTTGCGGATGGAATTGATTCATTTCATCATGTCGTATGGAAATTAATTAGGACGCACGACGTGTGCGTGCAGGTTCGTGGAGGCGGTGGCGCCGGTCTTCTCCGGGGATGCTTCGAGAACCGTGTGGCACAGTCACCCGAAAAGTAAAAATAAAAAGCGTGGCACATGATCCAGAATGACCTGAAGAAACATGGCGCATCAAGTTTAAGAGAGACGGACAAGATCAGATGTGTATTTTCAACGGCCAGGAACATCCTGTTCCTGAAGAGCACGCTGTTGGAACAATACGTGGTCCATCATGCATGCATTGCCCACGCGCACAGGCCAGGTATAAACCCAAGCATATATACTTGTCACGCCCTTCTTCCCACGAAAGCATTATATATGTTCCATATTGCAAATACTCCCTCCATTTCTAAATATAAGACATTTCAGAGATTCTAATATGAACAACAATTACCCATACATACTACTCCCTCTGTTTCTAAATACAAGTCTTTTTAGACATTTTAATATGGACTACATATTAATTTATATAGACATGTTTTAAAGTATAGATTCACTCATTTTACTTCGTATATAGTCTATATTTAAATCTCTACAAAGACTTATATTTAGAAACGAAGGGAGTACATAATAGTACTACTAATCATGTTCAAAAAAATAGTACTACTAACCAAGGTAAGCATGAATGCATAATGGAACATGTTTTACAAGCAGACTAATTATATCGTTGTTACGCTTAATGAGAACGTTTTATGTGCCTGCCGGTAGGTGAGAGCTAGCCCGGCAATACGAGGACATGCATGCACCCTTTGACTCCAAAATGGTCGGCGCTGGCAACGACCTCGCCAGCTCTAGAGCCAAATCATCATCATCCAACCCTAAATTTGTTTACTTTGTCAGAATAAATTTGAGACATACCGTTGATTATCCGAGGACCAAGCAATCACACGAGCACGACACCGAGATTTGTTAACGAGCTTCATCGATATGACTACATCTTCGGAGCCTGACTATGGGCGCTCCTCCCTGTGACACCGTCACAATACCGCACACCGGCCACCCGGGCGCCGGCACACGCCGCCGGCTCCCCCTTGCGCGCCTGTGCTATTATGTTGTCATAGGTTACATCGTGTGTTTACCCCCGCTATATATGAGAGGCCTAGGATACAAGTGTCATATTAGGACACGACTCCATATCCTATCTAAATACAATACAACTACAAGTCCAACTGTAACCTACCTCGTACACTATATTCGACACAACTCCAACAAACTCCACCTTGGCGAATATTCTACACCATCCTGGATTTGTTCATGCGTCAAACTTCCATGTACATTGGACTTGAGCTTATCCCATGAGCACCGCTGCTACTTCAAAGACTCCATGTGACTCCACCTGCAACTTGTAGTCCCTTCTTTTCTTGACCACAGTCAACACTCGAGCAAAATTAAGTTCCTTGTTACTCTAGTTTGTGCTCTAACTTCCAGAGTATCCATCCACGGCATCACACACTGATCACTGACCTGCGTGAAGTGAACAACTCACATATTGAGTGTCACACATAAGAGTTACCTGAACTCAACATCACCGCTCCTTTCTTGACCGCCTGTCTGAAACTTGAAGGAATTTTACCATTGCTTGTAGTCATCCCGAGTCAAATTCGCAGTTGTCTCACCACATGTATGACCACCAGAGCCCTGGCCCGTCTCCATGTCCCGTGCATACCGCACGCCTTGCCGCTATTACCGCGTCGAGCCTCCGCTGTCCCGGTTGAGTCTCAAAGGGTCGCGACCCGTACCACTCATCCCCCACTGCAAAGTACCACCGATCATCACCGACCGATGACGAGTTTCATGCTTCCATCAGACCACTGGGCTCCAGTCCAAACTGCATGTCACTCGCTTTTCCCAGTTGAATAGGCTTCGATTCTCTGGATCCTTACACCGTAGCCCCTCAATTCAGCTCCACCTTCAACATGACTCCATTGTAGATGATCAATCCACCCTCGTGCCCCGTCGACTTCAAGCTCTCATGTGCACCATCTTGAATCAACCCCGCACCATAGTCTTGTCGAAGTCACACAAGCCTTTAGGTCTGCGTCACGTGTTTCCACGCTCAGAAGTCGGTCACCATCAGCATCACGCTCCTATGTCGTCGTTGCCGATCTCAACCACCGTCTTCTGTACCAACCGACCTGCGTCGATCCCGCCAGACTGTCCAGTCCAACCCAGCCAAACTTGTCTGACTGCGACCATGTTTCACCCCGCATCATGTTTCCAGCACATACCATGCATTACTCGACGCCCTGTTAAACATGATCCCTAAGACACGCTTGTCCACGCGCCTCCATAGCCTCTCCACGTGTTCCAAGCCTTCTCAGCAAATTGACCCCGAAAAACTTCCATGCAACCTGCACAATTTTTCTTGTCTCTATTTGTTGTTGTAGCTTCTCCATGCACCTTAGCAGAAAACTTCCCCTGTGCACACACGTGACCCTGGCCACTCCTTTTTTTTTCAACAAACAAATCCCGTTGTGGTCATACGTATGCATCTGTCCTCGTCACAGCAAATTCAGCAAACAACTCAAGTCTGTGGCCTCGCCCTGCACTTACCTATGGGCCACCTGCCCTGCAGCGCATGAAGGGCCTTGGGCCACCTTCGCCCGACATTAGGCTTCCAGCGCCCGTGCGCGCGCGTCCGATCGAATCTGACTACAAACAAGTCCATGTCGACGCGGTCGTCGCCACTGATCCAATTCGATCCAGTACACCTCCTATGCACACCACACCTTGCCCAAATCACCAAAGTATTCTACAATCCTGCTGTGACGACGCAACCGCTTGCACGCGTTCCATGACAAATTGTGACCTCCTCGAACCTTGCTCTGATACCACTTGTTAGAATAAATTCGAGGCATACCGTTGATCATCCGAGGACCAAGCAATCACACGAGCACGACACCGAGATTTGTTAACGAGGTTCACCGATATGGCTACATCCCCGGGGCTTGACTACGGGCGCTCCTCCCCGTGACACCGTCACAATATCGCACACCGGCCACCCGGGCGCCGGCACACGCCGCCGGCTCCCCCTTGCGCGCCTGTGCTATTATGTTGGCATAGGTTACATCGTGTGTCTACCCCCGCTATATATGAGAGGCCTAGGACACAAGTATCCTATTAGGACACGACTCCATATCCTATCTAAATACAATACAACTACAAGTCCAACTGTAACCTACCTCGTACACTATATTCGACACAACTCCAACATACTTAACTACCAGTTACAACACACAATCAGATACTAAAGACACTAAATAATTCTCCTGCACTACCGGAATCGCACCCTATGCCGACGGCCAGGGCCGTCAGCATAGCCCTGAATGGCCGTCGGGACAGGCCTATGCCGACGGCCCCCGTCGGCATAGGGCCGTCGGCAACATATCCGTCAGCGTAGCCAGGAATGCCGTCGGCATAGGCCCTATCCCGACGGTGTCCGTACATCTATGCCGACGGCCCCGGCCGTCGGCAACGTTATCGCCAAACGGCGGCTGCCGTCAAGTGCTGACCAACGCTTGCTCGCCACGTGGCACATCTATGCCGACGGTCTACCCGTCGGCATAGTTTCAAACTAAGCCGACGGCTAGGCCGTCGGCATAGACCTGCCACGTGGCAGCCACTGGGAGCTCCTGGAGCAGCCCTATGCCGACGGCTTAGCCGTCGGCTTAGTTTGAAACTATGCCGACCTGCCACGTGGCAGCCACTGGGAGCTCACGGCAGCTCTATGCCGACGGCCTAGCCGTCGGCATAGTTTCTGTCTGTTTTTTTTTCTTTTTTCTGTTTTGTTTCAGCTCAATTCATTTGAATAATACAGCACACAACAAATATATGCATCACATAACAGCTGGCCCAACAGCATCACACAACAAATTCATCATCACACATCATAAGAAGCATCGCAAAGCATAAACATATAAGTATCATCACCACCAAGCATAAGAATCTCACAAACAACAATAAGAAACATCACAAGCATATAAGTATCATCACCACCAAGACCGCCACAATGTGACCCAAAGGCTTAAGCGCCAGGACGTCGAGCACCACGGAGGTCGTCACCGCCAAGACCGCCGAAGCCCAGGTCGTCACTGCTAGCGGCAGCGCTACCGCCAAGACCGCCTCCTCCTCCGCCTCCGCCTCCGTGGATTGGAGTGGTCGGGATCCGTGTCTCCGGAGTGCTGCGAAGACCACCGCCAACGGTAGATCCACTTGTTCCCTGGATGTTGAAAAGGCATATGCACGGGATATATGACTGTGTTGAAAGGCATGACATGCTTTGGGTGAATAGATTGGGGATGAACTAACCGGTGAGGGGCCAGCGTTCTGTGCCACAAACTCCTCAAAGCTCATCAGCATTGGTTGTGCTGGAGGGCATTGTGCTGGAGGGAACTAAGGACACCTGTCGGCCGCCATATCCTGAAAAGCCTGCTGCATCTGGCTATCCCTCTGCACTTGGTGTTCATAAAGCCTCTGATGTGACGCCATGGTCTCCTGGCGTGTGTACTCCATGTAGGCCTACGGTATGACATGATGGAACTCATAAAACTACTAAATGCGGAAAATGAAGTGAGAAATGAAGATAAGAGGGAAAATACTTATAGATTGTTGCTCCTGAAAGAGGGACTGTGTACTAGTCACTGGCTGGCTCGTGCGCTGCCTCAGGCTCGGGTCGATCCGACGAAGCTGTGTGTAGGAGATACTAGGAGTGATCACAGCATCGAGAACCGCCTCCCGACCGTGCTCCTTGGGCCCCATCCTCACCACCGCCATGTCGTCCAGAGGCGCCGCAATGGGGTCAGGTGTGTCAGGATGTAACTCCAGATACGCTTCGGAGTAGGCTTTCTTCCTCCCTGCGGTCTTCTTGCCGTAGTACTTGGGCTCGCTAGGCTTGGGGTCCTTCCGCGTATGGGCGATCTCCCACGCCTGCATGTGTGAGAGCGGCCGCTTCAGTTTCTCCTCCTACACCACCAAACAGAGGTTAGTCATACATAAGAAAGTGATGGTAAATAGAAGAAGAAGAATGTTTAATGGGGATAGTGGTTTCGGTTTCCCTGAGCATGTACTCCCTCCGTCCCTCGGTTAGCCTTATTTTTGGTTCTCATAGCCGCCCAGGCTCCAGCCTCATCACACCAAAGATCCACCAATGCCGCCCGGGACTCGTCTTTTCCATAACACCAATTTGGACACACCTACATAATAAAAGCATAATGGCATGTAGGTGTGTCCAAATTGGTGTTATGGAAGCATAAAGCATAAAGCATAATGTACCACAAGGTAATGAAAGCATAATATATGAAAGCATAATGAAAAATCTTTTATACTTACCGCCAAGAACTCGGGCCTCTCCAAGGTAATGCCCATTCTCCGCGCTTCTTCCTTGGTCATCTTCACACCAAGATAGTCGTGGTAGTATGTGGAGATGGACACATAGCGCACCTCGTACTACATCTGGCGGGCCTTCTTCTTGCATTGGCGCAGCACGATCTGGTCCGCTCTAGCCCTGTGCTCCAGAAGAACTCGATAGAATTTCTACAATCATGCATGAAACAAGAATGGGAGAAGCCATGAGTTAAACCATTCATGAAACTAGAATGGACTTGTGCTTCTGAAGAGAACTCACCCAGAAAGTAGTGATCACGGCCTTGGCATGGGTCTCATGGTCCGCGTGGCGGGCCGCTTCCCAGTGGTCCCAGCTCGTGGCCAAAACCCGACGGTCCGGCTGCCTGACTGGATCAGGACAGTACAACCCCGGCCAATATAACTTCAGCAAGACGGTGATGAGGCCGTTGGGAATACGGACCCCTTTAGAATATATCCAGTTGCTGCAAAAGAATGAACTATTAGCATGTGACAAGAAAAATAAATAACAACCGGAATAAGCATGTGACAAGCAACATAATGAACCACTTACTCTTTTCCCGTGGGCTCAATGAGCCACTTCTGCTCCTTAGTAGCAGGAACCTGCTTTGGTAGCTTTGCGTTGCCACGCAGCCACCCCTTCGTGTCAACCCCCTTCCCGTCACCACCATCATCCCCGCCACCACCCTCCTCCTCGCCTGCCTCCCCCTCCCCAACCTCCTCCTCCTCCTCCTCCTCCTCGCCTGCCTCCTCCTCCACCTCCTCCTCCTCCTCCTCCACCACCACTTCCTCCTCCTCCTCCACCACCACCTCCTCCTCCTCCTCCTCCCTAGAGTGTACCTCACTAGAGGAGGGTACCTCACTAGAGGAGGGCCTCGAAGACAACACCCCTAAGTCGGTGAGGGTGCGCTCTTTCTGGCCGCGACCCCCTGTAGTGGCTCTCCCCCCAGCACCTCGTCCTCTAGAGGCTCTCCCCCCGCCCCCTCCTCCTCTAGGGGAACCTCTCCCTCGACCTCCCTGTGAGGAGTCATCGTCAAGTAGCCGAGGGGGAGGATTACGTGCTCGACCACTCCGACTAGGCAGGCCGACGACCTTGCGTAGGAAACCCACGCCGTCGGCCTTCCCCTTGCCCATGTTCCACGAACCTGCATTGAAAAGAGAAAAAGCAATTAGTAAATTAATGAAATGAAGGAAAAGGCATGATAATAAACACATTAATAAAAATGCATAAAAAGGCATATTCCTAAACTATAGAAAAAAATACTTGAAACGTACATCTGCTAGAACCCATATGAATCATCACTGTTGTAACCTCTTTCTCGGTCCGTCTCATCATCACTATCAATCATATCATCTTCGTTCCCCGACGGAGGTGGAGGCTCTTCCTCGTCGTCAGCGTCTTCGTTTAACTTTTCTAGCATAAGTATGTCATTTTCATTGACAATGGTCTCACCATCATTCCGTGCATCGTCGACGTTTGGGTCCACATCATCATCACCCAATGGTCTAGCGTCATCGTTTCTAACCACATCATCATCATCATCATCAGGTTGCTCTTGATAGAACACTCCCTCGTATGTCATGGGGTTAATGTTGTAGTAATCGTCTTCATTCGGGTCTGGTAGCTTACCATGTGGCGACACCTTGAACACAACTTCCCAACCCTTTAGATACACTTTCTGGCATGGGTAAGGCAGATAATATACTTGTGTAGCTTGGGTAGCCGCAATGAAGAGATCGGCTCCGGCATAGACGGTTGATGGTTTAACTTCGACCAAACCAATGGAAGGCGTATGTTTTACCCCCTCCCGCGGATCGAACCATCGGCATTTGAACACAGGCAGACTTAGGGTCTCACGCCCCTGGCGGAATTTAACCTCGTATATATTTTGTACCCTTCCGTAGTAGTCTACTGAATTTTGACCGGGGGTGTACACTCCAGTATTTATAGTTTTGGGATTGGGGCGGCTGTTTTGGTGCTCCTCTGTATGGAAGCGATACCCATTCACATCATACTTTTTACATGTCATGACGGCAGGGTCAAAACCCATGGAAACCCATCTCAATTCATCATCCATAGATATGTTCGGATCTTTTCCCTACAAGTATAATGGAAATTGTTGCGTGCATTAGTTCGGTTAACTAATAAATGTTGAAGTAGGTATTTAATAGAGGAGTGTGGAAAATTACTTTGTCCATGAACCAAGCAACAAAATTTTTACGTCCAGGGTTTCCATGACGGAGAAGAGTAAGTGCCTCCGCCTCAGTAGGAGGATTCACTCCCGTCCATTCCTCTTGAACGAAATCACTAAAAAAAGATAAGCGGTGTTAGACCGGGACTAAGTGAACATGAAACATGATGATGTGGAAGACATAAAGGAATGGTGTAGTGGTATTATCTCATCCACACTTCCTCAACTTCCTTGATGTTGTGCAAGATATAGAACATGAGGTCCTCCCACTCTTGTCGTGGCATGTTATAAGATTTCGAGGCCCCAGCCCTCCCACCTTGCGCGTTGAATAGATCGAGTCTGGGTTGATACTTAGGGCTCTTATATATTGTATCGAGGCACCTTGTTATGCAGATGGGGAACGTGGTCTGGATAGTATGATGTCCTGAGGTCTGACACCTCCTCTAGGATAACTGCCTCAGCTATGGAAGCTTCAATCTTAGCTTTGTTTCCACATTTCCGTCGGAGATGCTTGTTCTGCCTCTCAGGGACGTACTGCCAGCGATTTTGCACAGGGCCCCCCAACAATACCTCGTTCGCGAGGTGCAGAATGAGATGTGTCATCGGAGTATAGAATCCTGGCGGAAAGATCTTCTCTAGCTTGACTATCAACTCCGGTGCCTTCTTATGCAATTTTTCAATCACCTCTTTTTACTTACTTCTTTAGCACAGAGCGTGCGGAAGAAATGGCTAAGCTCGGCAAGCACTCGCCAGACATGCTCGGGGACATAGCCTCGAACCATCACCGGCATTATCCGCTCAATCCATACATGGTAGTCATGACTCTTCAGGCCGGTCACTTTGCCCGTTGAAAGATTGACTCCCTTACTTATATTCGATGCATAACCATCGGTGAACTTCAAAATTTGTTTCAGCCAGATAAGTACTTCTTTTTTTTCTGGCGGTTTAAGGACAAAATCAGCATCTGGCTTGAACCAGTTTTTTCGACCGCCTGTGGGAGGCTTCATGTTCAGGCGTGGTCTATCACAAATTCTCTGTTGATCGGCTCTAGCTTTTACGTTATCCTTCGTCTTATCAGGAATGTTGAGGATCGTGTGGAAAAGGGACTCTGCCACATTCTTTTCGGTGTGCATCACATCAATATTGTAAGGAAGTTTGAGGTCCTTGAAATAGGGAAGCTGCGAGAAGGGGGTAATGTGCGTCCAGTTGTGCGTCTCACCATATCCCTCGAAGCCTTTGGCTTTGGCTTTGCCTTTGCCTTTGACTTTAGGCTTGAGAGCTTTTAGCTAAGCAAGAACATCTGCCCCCGAAAATGTTGGAATCTCGGTTACTTCATGAACAACCCGGCCTTTCGTGAAGTTCTTCTTGTCTTCCCTGTCTGGATGGTCTGGAGGGAGGAACTGTCGATGCAGGTCAAAGGCTACATACTTGCCACCCTTACTCAGCCAAATCATTCGCAGAGCCTGCATGCACACTGGGCATGGCATCTTACCACTTGTACACCATCCGCAGAATAGAGCATAGCCGGGAAAGTCATGCATGCAATAGTGCAACCAAACTTTCATCAAGAAATTTCTCTACAGATCCCGGTCGTATGTCAACCTCGGAAAGTACCAAGAATGGTGCAAAGCATCCACAAGCGGCTGCATAAACACACCCAATTGCTTCCCCGGGTAGTCAGGCCCCGGAATGATGAGCGACAAGAACATGTTCTTCCGTTACATTAGGGCACCGGGAGGAAGATTGAGCGGAATTACAAACACAGGCCAGCAGCTGTATGGATTGGACGACATACCATATGGATTCAACCCATCACCTGATATGGCTATTCTGACATTCCCAGCCTCGGCTGCTTCCTCGGGGTATTCTTCATCGAATGACTTCCATGCTTCCCCTCCCGATGGATGTATGATTTTTTTTGGATTGTACCTTAGACCTTCCTTGTGCCACTTCATCATTTTGGCAGACTCCTTCGTGATGAAAAGGCGCTGCAGTCTTTTTATAAAATCAAGATACCGAAGAACCTTAACGGGGATGGTTAGCTGCTTTTTCTCACCATCCTCACCGACCACCTCAATGTACCGAGACGAACCGCACTTCCTACAGTACTTGTCATCCGCATACTCGTGCCTAAACAAAAGGCAATTCTTCGGGCAAACATCTATTTTCTCATAATCCATAGAGAGTGCCTTCATGATTTTCTTTGTATCGTACATGCTTTTCGGCAGTTCATGACCCTCGGGGAGGCTGTTAGCCCATACTCCCAGGAATGCTTCGAAGCATTTCTGGCTACATCCATACTCGGCCTTCACTGCAATCAGTTGCGAGATGGCATCCAGCTGAGATAATTTCGCACCCGCATAAAGAGGTTTCTTCGACGAGGCCAAGACCTCCAAGAAGGCCTTTGCGGTTGCCTCCGGCTCCTCGCATTTGCCGTTTCTGCAACAATGACATCATCTAGCATGTCCCTGACCCCGTCGTCCTCATATCCATCAATGCGTTTTCGCATCACCTCCTCTCTACCACGGTCCTGCTCGGCTATGTTTATCGGCAGCATGTCAAAGTTTGGCATATATCCGTGTGTGCGAAGGTGCTCACTCATGTCCGTCTGATTTCTACGGTGACGTCTGGCACATCTCGCACAGGGGCATGGTGGGATAATTCTCATTGGACGACGGAATATCTCCTTCAAATACACATCGGTTTTCACGATCCACTCTGATGTTACTCGATTCCGACGGATAAAACCACTGTACATCCACTGATTATCTGCCATCCTCTGCTTTTTTGCAAGCCACACAACATAATTAAGGATTCACTTAAATTAATCACATCAAATTTTCAGTTTCTACCGCATTGAATCCACCTACATCTCTAATAGGTAAAGATGGGTCCTAATCCCACCCGAGGATGTGTAGATTGAGTACGTTCTCCATTCTACCCCGTTCCGAGACAAAATTTCGGCAGCACCTCCCCGCTGTTCTCCAGATACACGTCTCGGCAAATAGCCGAGAGAATGTGCTCCGGAGAACAATGGGGAGGCGCCGCCGAAATCCTGTCTCAGAACGGGGTAGAACATGGAGAACATACCCAATCTACACATCCTCGGGCTGTCCATGGAAAACGCTGGACAATCCGAAAGAGCTGCGGTGATAAATATGCAATTGAATGCATATTTATCGATGCAACCCTTTCGGACGGGAGACGCCTAGGTTACGCCACTTGACTTGAGAATGAAATCTAGTGATATGAAAAATTGGAGGAGATGGACTTGTAGCTCACCCTCGGCTGTAAAGGAAGTAGTCGAACAGCAGAGGGATGCTCAGGGGGACCAACGCGCCGGACAACGGTCACTCCAATGAAATGCTAAACCACAAAGCCTGCAAATTCCATCGCGACAAAAAATTAGAACATCACAACTCATAGAGCATATTTAAAACATTTAAACATGCATTCATTTATTTTTGCATCATGTAGGCAAAAAAACTAACAACATTAACAATATATTCATCATCGTCATCACATATTCATCATCATCATTATCACCTATTCGTCTAACCAAATTTTTTTACTACCTATATTCATCATCGTCATCACATATTCATCATCGTCATCACATATTCATCATCGCCATCACATATTCATCATCGTCACCAAATTTTTTTCAAGGTATGCAACATATAGCATCTCATCTAACCAAATTTTTTTACTACCTATCTCACTATCTATCTAACTATCTACCTATCTAACTATCTATCTAACTATCTAAATACCTATCTAAATACCTATCTAACTATCTATATCTAACTAGCTACAAAATTACTAAAAAAACACTAAAAACTTCAAAAAAATCACCTTCAAGAGGGCCGGCCGGAGTTGGGGCGGGGAGGCGCGGGGTAGGGGCAGGGCGGCCGGCGCAGGGTCGAGGCGGGGTGGCCGGCGCGAGGTCGGGGCAGGGAGCCGCGGGGTCGGGGCGGGGCGGCCGGAGTGGGGGCGGGGAGGCACGGGGTCGGGGCGAGGCGGCCGGAGTTGGGGCGGGGAGGCGCGGGGTCGGGGCGGCAGGAGTCGGGGCGGGGCGGCGCGGGGTCGGTGTCGCCGACCGGCGCGGGGTCGGGGAGGGACGGCGCGGAGTCGGGGCGAGGCGGCGCGGGCGGCGGCGGGCTCGGGGCGGGGCGGCGCAGGGTCTGGGCGTGGCGGCGCGGGATCGGGGCGGGGAGGCGCGGGCGGCGGCGGGCTCGGGGTGGGCGGCGGAGGTGGTGGGCGGCGGCGCGGGTGTGGGTCGGGGAGGAAGAGGGAGATGGCGAATGGGTGGTGCGGGGGCGAACCGCAAGGGGATAAGGCTGGCCCTATGCCGACGGCCTGGCCATCGGCATAGGCCCGCCACTTTGCCACGTCATCGATCCATGGACATGTGCGTTTCTATGCCGACGGCATGGCCGTCGGCATAGATAGGAGGCCTATGCCGACGGCTATGCCGTAGGCATAGATGGCAACTGCTTTTTTAAAAAAAATAGTCCCACCTCGCCGAGGGAAAAGCAATTTGACATGTTTAAATAGTTCACTAATCCATACGTTATAAGCTCCGGTATTCATTAGACTTACATGAAGAAAATGGACAGCTGCTGTGAACTTTTTAGTGCTCGGTATTAGACGTTCTGCGGTAAAGATGCCATCGCCGTCCGTGAGGGGGGGGGGCCACGCCCCGGAGACGCGTCCCGCCTCTTCGGACATGCCACCACACCACCCCGCATGTATGAGGGCCCGGTGCGACGCTCCGGTGGCATTGCTACCCCCCAGTGCCCCCGTCCCGCCTAACCCTGTAGCGTTTGACCACGGGATCTACCCCTTTGACTTTGCACGGACGGGCTTTGACCAGTGGACCTCCCCACCCGGTTGTGTTAGGTCAGCCCATAGGAACACTTTGGAGCAACATCCGGGCCAGACCCACAGCAAGATCCCCTCCGTGTAGACCCCACGCGTCCGTTTCCCCCCTCCAGGTGCCGGCGGCAGCGCCGTCCGTGAGGGGGGCACACCCCGGACACGCGTGCCGGGTGTTTGCAACTGCCACAACACTTCCAGACTTGTGAGAGGCCGCCAGCGCAAGATTTGGCGGCATGCTAGCCGCCGGAGGCCGCCGGCCACAGCCGTAGACGCGCGAAGGGCAATCAGCATAGAGGGAATTTTTCGGATACTTCTCCATCACCAAAAATTATGAAAAAATACCATCGTTCCTATAGCACATGTGCCCACGTCGTGCAAAAAAAATCATGATTTTATCGCGCTCCGAGTATTTAGTAATATTGACGTCGCATCGTTACCGCAGAACGTCTACTACCGTGTCATCGCCGTCCGTGAGGGGGGGCCACGCCCCAGAGACGCGTCCCGCCTCTTCGGACATGCCACCACACCACCCCGCATGTATGAGGGCCCGGTGCGACGCTCCGGTGGCATTGCTACCCCCCAGTGCCCCCGTCCCGCCTAACCCTGTAGCGTTTGACCACGGGATCTACCCATTTGACTTTGCACGGACGGGCTTTGACCAGTGGACCTCCCCACCCGGTTGTGTTAGGTCAGCCCATAGGAACACTTTGGAGCAACATCCGGGCCAGACCCACAGCAAGATCCCCTCCGTGTAGACCCCACGCGTCCGTTTCCCCCTTCCAGGTGCCGGCGGCAGCGCCGTCCGTGAGGGGGGCACACCCCGGACACGCGTGTCGGGCGTTTGCAACCGCCACAACACTTCCAGACTTGTGAGAGGCCGCCGGCGCAAGATTTGGCGCAAGATAGTTTGGTTAAATTGCATTACTTGTAAGTCCAGTTAACATGGATGCTTATGATGCAAGAGCAACAGCAAAAGTGAAAATTTGGCACAAATAGGTAGTTGTGTAACTAAAATAGGTAGGAGGAGAGATAGATCTTATGTCACAAAAAAGAAGTTGTATCAAACCTTTTATGTCGGATCTAGAACAAACCAATCGGTATCGCCATCATACAGCCCAACCATGGCTCGTGATGCATATATATGCATATCAAATGCACGGTTGGACGTATGATGGCGAATCCGAATGATTTGTATTCAGTCGATGAACTGGTAGATGTATGCAGTCGATGAACTGGTAGATGTATGCAGTCGATGAACTGGTAGATGTATGCAGTCGATGAACTGAAAGACTTATGCAGGGAAGGCGAGAGGTGGGCTATATATAGGGTCGTCTGGCTCACAAAGTGATTGTGGTAGTTTCGATCCAACGACTCACATGAGCTAGGAAGAAACACACCCTTGATCCAACGACTCGCAAGAGCTAGAAAGAAACACACGATCCGTGTGATTCTTCCTGATTGGTGGGATGCACAACAGTACCCACTCCGGACTCCGAAACCCTGATACTCGGAAAGAGTTTGTCCAGTTTGTACACGAAGTGCGTCCAGTTTTTGCCGTGACCCTCTCTACTCTTTCGCGCATGCTATGCGGGTGATATGATGATACCATGCCAAGTTTCAACATTTTCAGGATTCATTTTCTAGTGATTTTCAATTTCACGGTCATTTAGCTCTCTAAACAATTAGGTAAATGACCGAAAAACAACAAATGATGTCAGAACATGTTGGAAATTGATGACGTCACTTTAAATGCTGCATACTGAACACAAAAGTAGTCCGGAGTTTAAATAAGTTATTAAAAATAAAAAAGAGGTGCAATGCTGGTTAATTTGCTTCAAGCCATTGGAATAGTGTAGACTGCACTGCACATAGCTCAGTGCAATCTATGCTATTCCGCAAGGCTTGAAGCTAATCAACATGTAGGTGAGCATTGCAACTCTTCGTCATTGTCTGTGCACTCACGGCTTATAAACCGCTCATACTGCCTCTCTCTTGGCGAGGTGGGACTAAAAATAGCTTGCCATAACCTCATTAGTACCGGTTCGTGGTACGAACCGACACTAAATGGTGATGGTGGGGCCATAGCCTGACCGCAGGCTGACACAGCCTCTTTAGTACCGGTTCGTGGCATGAACCAGTACTAAACGTTCGCCACGAACCGGTACTATTGATCGCCGCCACGAACCGGCACTAATGTACACATTAGTGCCGGCTCTAATTCAAACCGGCACTAATGTGCTTCACGTTTGACCCTTTTTCTACTAGTGCATAGCTATACCCCGAAGGCCACCCCGAATCCCAGTTGACCAGTAGATCTAGCCCTTTGACTTTCGTCGGACGGGCTTTGACCGGTGGACTCTTCCACCTGGTTGCGATAGGTTAGCCCATAGCAACATCCCCGAACATGATCTGGACCCAACCCAACACTAGATTCCCTCCGGTTCCACCGCACCCGCACCATCCCCCCCTCTAAGTGACGGCTGCTCTGCCTTCCGTGGAAGGGGGACACACCACGGAGCCCCAAGACGGGCGTCTACGCATTCCAGAACACTTTCACACATGCATCGGGACCCGTGCAATGTTTCGGTGGCATAGCTACACCCCGAAGGCCACCCCGAATCCTAGTTGACCAGTAGATCTAGCCCTTTGACTTTCACCGGACGGGTTTAACCGGTGGACTCTTCCACCTGGTTGTGATAGGTCAGCCCATAGCAACATCCCCGAACACGGTCTGGACCCAACCCAACACTAGATTCCCTCCGGTTCCACCGCACCCGCACCATCCCCCCCTCTAAGTGACGGCTGCTCTACCTTCCGTGGAGGGGGGCCACACCATGGAGCCCCAAGACGGGCGTCTACGCATGCCAGAACACTTTCACACATGCATCGGGACCCGTGCGATGTTTCGGTGGCATAGCAACACCCCGAAGGCCACCCCGAATCCCAGTTGACCAGTAGATCTAGCCCTTTGACTTTCGCTGGACGGGCTTTGACCGGTGGACTCTTCCACCTGGTTGCGATAGGTCAGCCCATAGCAACATCCCCGAACATGGTCTGGACCCAACCCAACACTAGATTCCCTCCGGTTCCACCGCACCCGCACCATCCCCCCCTCTAAGTGACGGCTGCTCTGCCTTCCGTGGAGGGGGGCACAATGGAGCCCCAAGACGGGCGTCTACGCATGCCAGAACACTTTCACACATGCATCGGGACCCGTGCGATGTTTCGGTGGCATAGCTACACCCCGAAGGCCACCCCGAATACGAGTTGACCAGTAGATCTAGCCCTTTGACTTTCGCCGGACGGGCTTTGACCGGTGGACTCTTCCACCTGGTTGCGATAAGTCAGCCCGTAGGAACATCCCCGAACACGGTCTGGACCCAATCCAACACTAGATTCCCTCCGGTTCCACCGCACCCGCACCATCCCCCCTCTAAGTGACGGCTGCTCTGCCTTCCGTGGAGGGGGGCCACACCACGGAGCCCCAAGACGGGCGTCTACACATGCCAGAACACTTTCACACATGCATCGGGACCCGTGCGATGTTTCGGTGGCATAGCTATACCCCGAAGGCCACCCCGAATCCTAGTTGACCAGTAGATCTAGCCCTTTGACTTTCTCGGACGGGCTTTGACCGGTGGACTCTTCCACCTGGTTGCGATAGGTCAGCCCATAGCAACATCCCCGAACACGGTCTGGACCCAACCCAACACTAGATTCCCTCCGGTTCCACCGCACCCGCACCATCCCCCCCCTAACTGACGGCTGCTCTGCCTTCCGTGGAGGGGGGCCACACCACGGAGCCCCAAGACGGGTGTCTACGCATGCCAGAACACTTTCACACATGCATCGCGACCCATGCGATGTTTCGATGGCATAGCTACACCCCGAAGGCCATCCCGAATCCCAGTTGACCAGTAGATCTAGCCCTTTGACTTTCGCCGGACGGGCTTTGACCGGTGGACTCCTCCACCTGGTTGCGATAGGTCAGCCCATAGCAACATCCCCGAACACGGTTTGGACCCAAGCCAACACTAGATTCCCTCCGGTTCCACCGCACCCGCACCATCCTCCCTCCAAGTGACGGCGGCTCTGCCTTCCGTGGAGGGGGCCACACCATGGAGCCCCAAGACGGGCGTCTACGCATGCCAGAACACTTTCACACATGCATCAGGACCCGTGCGATGTTTCGGTGGCATAGCTACACCCCGAAGGCCACCCCGAATCCTAGTCGACGAGTAGATCTAGCCCTTTGACTTTCGCCGGGCGGGCTTTGACCGGTGGACTCTTCCACCTGGTTGCGATAGGTCAGCCCATAGCAACATTCCCGAACACGGTTTGGACCCAACCCAACACTAGATTCCCTCCGGTTCCACCGCACCCGCACCTTCCCCCCTCCAAGTGACGGCACCTCTGCCTTCCGTGGAGGGGGCCACACCATGGAGCCCCAAGACAGGCGTCTACGCATGCCAGAACACTTTCACACATGCATCGGGACCCATGCGATGTTTCGGTAGCATAGCTACACCCCGAATCCCCCCTCTAACCAGATTCCCTCCATGTCGACCGTTTCCCCCCTCCGTGACACGGCGGCAATGACGTCCGTGAGGGGGGCAATCGATATACCATCAGGGCATGTTTTTTGTTTAGATAAGGCACATTTATGTTGTGAAAAAATACAAAATAATAAATATATAAACTAAAAATAAAAAAATAAATGTATGCCGACGGCAAGGCCGTCGGCATAGCTGCGCACACGGAGCTACGATCCCACAGATCGATGACATGGCATTGCACGCGGATTGATGACGTGGCAGATAGCATGGGTTAGGACTATGCCGTCGGCATATCTCTGCCACACCACAGGCCCTCACTCCCTCGGATTGATGACGTGTCGACGGCGCGGATCGATGATGTTAGCAATTCTATGCCGACGGCCTAGCCGTCGGCATAGTTATGCCGACGGCCGCCGTTATCCCCCGTCGGCGTAGTTTTGACGTCGTCAAACGGTCGCCGCTAATCGGGTAGGTGGGTCCTTTCTATGCCGACGGCCTCTTCTATGCCGACGGTCCCCGTAGGCGTACCGCGAGCTGTCCCGACGGCCGTAATATGCCGACGGTCCCCGTCGGCATAGATACACATATGCCGACGGCTATTCTACGCCTACGGCCTGCCCTTGGCCGTCGGCATATGTCCATTTATGCCGACGGGCGCCGTCGGCATAGATGAGGCCGTCGG
Source organism: Triticum urartu (assembly GCF_056163025.1). NCBI lineage: Eukaryota > Viridiplantae > Streptophyta > Magnoliopsida > Poales > Poaceae > Triticum > Triticum urartu. The sequence goes on from NC_141879.1 coordinate 735,945,128, forward strand.
CAACTAGATAATTTCTGGTAGTGCTGGTTGTGTGACTTTTTCCTCCAGGAGACCAATAGAGAAGGATGGGAGGAGATATGCTTTGTTTTATTTACTCTAATGATTGATTGATCGATTTTTTTTTCATTATTGCATTCATCATTGTTTTATATTTTGTTTTTATATTGGTGAGAAAGCGTTTACTTAGGCTTTGTATTTTTAGGTTATTTTATATTGGCCAACATACACGTTTTGGTCGTTATATGACACTACAAAATAATGTGCAGATTCTGCTTTTGCACGTAGGCTGCCTTGTGCTGACCCGACGCACACGCACCTGCATGTGTTCATGCGTGCATTCACCACACTCTCACTGGATTAACCAAGTGACTGTGCGGTACTTTTCTATCTAATAGAGACTTTGCTTCATTGGGAGAGATGCTTTCACTCCCATCGCAAAAGAAGCACATATTCTTCTCGCGATCGGCTCAAAGCTTGGTATAACTTAGTGGACAAAGACAGGTGTTCTACTGAGATAACTTAATCATAATGCACCACTATTATGACCACCAATTAACGTGCATGCTCTTTAGTCGCGTATGAATATTCCACTGCAGTTTCATAAAAAAGGAAAATTGTGATGGTGAGTTTGACAATGTTATTTTCTGTTTTTTTTGAGGAAGCGCAGGAGAACTGCGTTTGCATTATGAGAAGGAACAGCGGCAGAGCGCTAACTGTACAGGCAGTGGCAAAGGCCAAGAACAGAAAAAGAAACAAAAACTGAAGGGGATTGCCGCATGGCGCTACTCTCGCCGCATCAGATGACTACCCCCAGCTAGCGCCCAGCTGGCGAGCTCGTCGCTGACTAGTTGAAGAACTGTCCTAACAGGGCGATCCACCTCCCTGAAGATGCGTCCGTTGCGCTGTAGCCAAATAAACCAGGAGATCAACAAGGCAAACGAACGCGCCCGCTTCGGGCAAGCGCTGCCATTGCTGAGCGCGGTAAGCCAGTCTACCATGGACGCACCAGACCGCCAGCCATTAGGATGGAACCCAGGGATGTGGAAGCGAGCAGCAGCCTCCCCCCAGAGTTGACGCGACCAGGGACATTCTGAGAAGAGATGCTTGGTAGTCTCAAGGTTTCTCCTGCAGAGCTGACAAAAGTAGGAGTTCGGCCATTGTCTGGCCAGCAGCCTGTCCGCAGTGAGTAGGCGATTTATTGAGAGGAGCCAGGAGAATAGCTTGATCTTGGTGGGCGCCCATGCACGCCAGACAACTTGCATGATTAGCGAGTATGTTGAACCGACGAACTGCATGCGGTAGGCAGACGCGGCGGAGTAGACGCCAGACGGCTCAAGCTTCCAGGTGAACTCATCCGGCCCAATATCTTGGAGGTTGACACCGCTGATCCGAACCCACAGTGCCACAAAGTCCTGGAGCAGCTCGCTTGTGACACGGCCTTGTAGATCGACTACCCATCTACCCCTGTGTAGTGCGTCCCGGACTATTCTGTGTTTGCGCCTGGCTCGTTGGAACAACTCGGGGGCGATTCGAAAGGGGGCCTCGCCTTGTAGCCAGCTGTCCATCCAAAACGATGCTGAACGTCCATCCTTGACAATGGCCGAAGTGGCCACGGCGAAGAGCAGCCTCTCATCCAAATTGCAGGGCACAGGTAGCCCAATCCAAGGCTTGCTGGGCGCCGTGCGCTCCCACCACAGCCAGCGCAGCCGCAAGGCAGCCCCTAGACGATCAAGGTCTAGAATACCCAGCCCACCAAGGTCACGAGGCCTGCATATCCGAGCCCAAGCCACCTTGCAGTGGCCACCCTGGCACGACTCCTGGCCACGCCATAACCAAGCCCGCCGAAGCTTATCGATCTGGCGGCGCACCCAGGCCGGCAGGTGGTGCACTGTCATCCAGTAGATGGTCAATGCCGAGAGGACTGAATTGAGCAACACTAACCGACCGGCCATGGTGAATAATTTGAACTTCCATAAGGCTAGTCTCGCTAGGATTTTGTCCAGAAGCGGCTGCAATTCCACCTTTATGAGCTTGCGGAGGGATAACGGTAGCCCAAGGAAGCGGCATGGCAAGCCCGCGCGGGTCGCACCAAGCGGCTCGATAACATGATCCACAGCGAAGAGCTCCGGCCTGATAGGGATGGCAGTACTCTTGGCAAAATTTACCTCGAGAACCGTGGCCTGCCCAAACGCGCGCAGGATCAGACGTGTTGCATGCAGCTCCTGGCGTATCGGGTTGACGAAGAGCGCGACGTCGTCCGCATAGAGAGAGGCGCGCAGACTGGGAATCCGTCCCCCAAGCCGCGAGAGTAGGCCATCCTGTACTGCCAAGTCGAGTAACTTTTGCAATGGCTCCATGGCAAGGATGAACAGGAACGGAGAGGCCGGATCCCCTTGCCGCAACCCGCGATGGTGGCGGATCGTTTGCCCTGGTATTCCGTTGACAAGCACCCGGGGAGAACTGGAGGATAGAATCATGGAGATCCAGTTGCACCAGTCACGCCCGAATCCTCGAGCCCTCATCATGTCCAGCAGGTAGGGCCAAGAAACCGTGTCGAAGGCCTTAGCAATATCCAGCTTGAGGAGGATGGAGGCGCGTCTTGTTCGATGGAAGTGCCTCGCCATTCCTTGGACGAACAGGAAGTTGTCCTGAATGCACCGCCCCTTAATGAACGCACTTTGTGCCGGGGAGATGAGCGCGTCAATCCTTTCTGTTTTGAAATTCCCGTTTGAGCAAGATATATATTGCCGCACACCCAACAAGTTTCCAGTGACACTTTTAACTAGATTTTGCAAGTACAATTCATCTCTCTAGACTACATCCGCGGCATTCTGACATGATGGACCCACTTGTCATGGTGATGTAGCGCTCATTTACCTGATACACCATAGTCGGACGTGGTGGAAGCTACATTCCACGTTGCGGAGGATTTTTTTTTAAGACAGCCAAATGCATCTCAGATCTAATATTTATCAAGAAAAACTATAATCGGTGCAACGGAAAGACAATTTGTGCGCAAAATGATCAATATAAAATAATTATACCGAAAATCATACTTGCCATCTTCCACGATTATACGCCGCTCACCGGATGTTGGGAATTGCACTGAACCAACAGGAAAGAAAAAGAACATCTGCAAACGCGTTCTGCGCACCTTGCTTTTGCCTCTGTCTGCATGGCGCGGTCGCATGCATGGGAGGTCCGGCCGCAGGCACGAGAGGTGCGGTCGCAGGCACGGGATGCGCGGTCATCGACGACAGCGATGACGCTCGTGCCGCTGTGCTCCCCGTCGTGCCGGCGTCGAGCAACTGGCCAGTCCTCATCGAGTGGGCTTGGAGCGGCGAGTTGCTGAACCACGCGATGGCTTGGGACTGGAACTTGCTCCGTCGGGTGAGGCTCGAGAGGTGGAGCAGCGAGCTGCCTCACTCGTATCCGGCGGGCCACCCAGTCGGCTTGTACGCCGGAGAACTGATCTTCGGAAGCCATCGGAAGAGTGGTGGAGGAGGAGATTGGGGGAGCAACGGAGGGGTGTGATTCTTGGCAGGCGTCTGCCCTCGTTTAAATAGAGCGCGGACGGGATCTTGGCCAGCGTCAACCCTAGTTTAAATAGAGTGCAGACGGTAGGAGCACGGCCGACATTGCATTTAATGTCGGACCGCTTATGAATGGATGTGTGGCCAGAGTAGGTTTCTCGGTTTCCACGTGGGATTAATGGGGACGTATGAAAGCGGCGAGGAGATTTGTTCAGCCGGGCGTGCAGTGAGCGGCGCCCTGGACCGACGAGCCTTTTCAATGGCAGAGGCAGTGAGAGGTCGTGTCCATCCTGAGCCATCTTCAATGCGGAGCGCGGCGCGCTCTAAAGCTTCATGAATGCGGGTAGGTGGCACCGGCCGAAAGCGCTCCGGGAGGGAGAGGGTTTTTTGGAAGGCCAGGATGGTCAAAAGCGGGTTTGGAAACGGTCCAGTCTCCTGCAAATCTCCTTTATTTTTGTCTCTGATTTACAAGAAAAAATTGCATCTGAGCCGTTCCGCGAACTGATATAGATCAATGTTAATGGCTTTCGCGGTCGGACCGGAGGTTTGCGGGTCCGCTCGAAGATGGCCTAAGATGGGAGCTTTTTGGGGTCAAGAGGACTAGAGGAGGCCAGAGTCCGACGGCGTGCACACGCCGACACGGGCCACCATGTGGATAGTAGTTTAGCCTCGACTAGTGCTCGATCTGACCAGTGGAACATTCCCATTCCTTTTTCTAAGGCTCCCTCTAATGGGCAGTATCATAAGTTAGTATCATGTATATGATACTAGTATGTGATACTATTTCCTTAATGTATAGTATCATGTACTAGTATCATATATGACTTTATTTATTGTCATGCATGACACACAGTAGCATTGCATTTATTATGATACAGTATCATGATATGATACTCAACTATCTCTTTCTTTATTTAATGCTACGCCACATCATTAAAATTGCCTATTTGACATACATGATACTAGTTATGATACTTCCATTACGACCAGCCTGATTAATTCCATTTTGATCCAAAACGCACGGTTTCCTAGATTGATCGAGCGAGATGTGCATGAGGTTTCAATATTCAGATATAATCGGTCAACGCGGCGTCCATCGCGGGTCCGGAGCCATAGCCAGCTAGAAAGGTAACGACGGACCTTCCCTCTCAAAGCTCTTTTTACAATGCATGCTCTTTTTAGTCGCGCATGAATATTCTACTGATGTTTCATAAAAAAAAGGGAAATTGTGACGGTGAATTTGACAGTGTTATTTTGTGTTTGGAAATTCCCATTAGCAAGATATATATAGCCGCATACCCAGCAAGTTTCCAGTGACACTTTTAACTAGATTTTGCAAGTACAATTCATCTCTCTAGACTACATCCGCAGCATTCTGATATGACAGACCCACTTGTCATGGTGATGTAGCGCTCATTTACCTAATACACCATAGTCGGACGTGGTGGAAGCTACATTCCACGTTTCAGAGGATTTTGTTTTTAAAAAGACAGCCAAATGCATCTCAGATCTAATATTTATCAAGAAAAACTATAATCGGTGCAATGGAAAGACAATTTTTGTGCAGAATGATCAATATAAAATAATTATACCAAAAATCATACTAGCCATCTTCCACGATTATATGCCGCTTACCGGAGATTGGAAATTGCACTGAATCAACAGTAAAGAAAAGGAACATCTGCAAATGCGTTCCGCGCACCCGGCTTCTGCCTTTGCCTGCATGGCGCGGTCAAATGCACGGGAGGTCCGGGCGCAGGCACGAGATGCAGCGGCCGCAGACACGGGGAGGCACGGTCATCGACGACAACGATGATGCTCGTGCCGCCATCGAGCAACTGGCCAGTCCTCATCGAGTGGGCTTGGAGCGGCGAGTTGCTGAACCACGCGGCGGCTTGGGACTGGAACTTGCTCTGTCGGGTGAGGCTCGGGAGGTGGAGCAGCGAGCTGCCTCGCTCGTATCCGGGGGCCACCCAGCCGGCTTGTGTGCCGAAGAATTGATCTTCATAAGCCATCGTAAGAGTGGTGGAGGAGGAGATTGGGGGAGCAACGGAGGGGTATGATTCTTGGCCAGTGTATGCCCTCGTTTAAATAGAGGGCGGACGGTAGGAGCTCGGCCGGCGTTGCGCTTAATGCCGACCCGCTCATGAACGGACGTGTGGCCGAAATAAGTTTCTCGGCTTCCCCGTTGGGTTAATGGGGGTGTATGAATACGGCGAGGAGGCGTCTTCAGCAGGACGTGCAGCGGGCAACACCCTCGGCCGACTCGCCACTTCAATGGCGGAGGCAGTGAGAGGCCGCGTACGTCCTGAGCCGTCTTCAATGCGGAGCGTGGCACGCTCTAAAGCGTCATGAATGTGGGTAGGTGGCGTCGGGTGGGAGCGCGCGGGTGAGGCAAAGGGTTTTTTAATAGGTCAGGACGGTCAAAAATGGGCTTGGGAGCGGTTCGGACTCCCGCAAACTTCGCTCACTTTTGTCTCCTGTTTACAGAAAAAATCACGTTCGAATCATGGTTTTCGCGGCCAGACGGTTGCAGGAGGTTTGCGAGTCCACTTTAAAAATGGCCTAAGATGAGAGCACCTGGCATTTTTCCGGTTATTAGGAGGACTAGAGGCGACCCGAGTCCGACGGTATGCACACGCGCCACCATGTGGATAGTAGCACTGGCCTCTACTAGTGCTCGTTCTGGCCAGTGGAACATTCCCATTCCTTTCCCTGATTAATTCCATCGCCTTGTTAACTGTTTTTTATCCAAAACGCACGGTTTCCTAGATTGATCGAGCGAGATGTGCATGCGGTTTCAATATTCAGATATAATCGGTCAACGCGGCGTCCATCGCGGGTCCGGAGCCATAGCCAGCTAGAAAGGTAACGACGGACCTTCCCTCTCAACGCTAACATAAATAAAACTCTAATCAACTTCAACTGCATGATCACCTCGGTGGCTCAGCCTCGGTCTACGTACCGTCCCAGACTCGGCAGCCAGCGTGCCTCATCTGTCACCATTTTTCTTCTGCTTCTGCTGAGAGTGCCTGACCCGTTAACGTGGTCACGCGAGAACCGCACGATCGATCGGAGCCGGCTTATCGGCCGTCGATCTATTCTATCCCACGCCGGTCATGCAACGGGGAGAGGGCCTTTTGACCATCTCCGGGTCTGATCGATTGGACACAAGCTTGAATCATGGCAACCGATCTCGATCGAGCGTCCTGTGATCGACGCAACGTCTACAGGCCGGCACGTAGCTCTCAGGCCAAGGATCGGCCATGCTCGATTGGACGGCGGGCATGACGCCAAGTAACATCGTATCTATCTATCCGAATGAAACTTCTCGGCCTCTTCACGCCTCATATGTACACCCAAACATGCCACTTGGACATGTCGATTTCCCTCATAAAAAAAACTTGGACATGTCACTTGCCAGCACAGTATATGCGTATGGGCGATAGGCGCGGCCGACAAGGGAGAATTGACCGCCCAATTTTCTCGACCGGGCAAAAAACGCAAGGTCATATCCCTCAAGATAATACCGTCCATCGACTTCGTCGCACGAAGAAATGTGACAAACAAAGTCGTTTTCACCTCACCAATTCGCATATATACGGGACGGGTGTGCGTACGCAGGCACCGTTGCTTTCGACCGAGCCGTCGACGTCACCCGTTTCAATTTGCCTGCCCGTGTGCCCGTGTAGACAGGCAAGCAACACGGGGCTGCAATCATACATACATCGGTCATGCGTATAGATACTCGTTCCACAAAGAGGATTTTGCATATCTAGCTCCCAGACTCTGACCATTCCGGTCGTTCCGACGACTAGTCGTAGTACTGGCTACTTGGTGTGTGATCAATGGAGGACAGGAAAATTCCTAGAAATGTCCTCCTCTCCTTTTGGGTGTGACATTGTTAAAGTGTATACAAAGACCGACTCTTTTTATTAGAAAAACGTACAATTGCTTATGCTTACGAGCGATGAGAGAAGATTTTTTTTCTTCTAAAAGCGTCGAACCTCAAACATAATAAAGGTTACATCAAGATTCCAGGGCAACCGAATGACGTGTTGTTGTCGCCACTCCACTGTCGGAGCCAACTTGACCTTGTTAGTGATAATCGGGAAGTCTTCCTGCACGTGCCCCTAAGGACCTCCACCCTGGAGCCGTAGTCGTCGCCATTGAACCCTTGCATAGATCTGAAGCACGTGACACCAAATCTCGCCACATGACGAGAAACCCTAACCTTAGCACGCAAAGAGATGACGGGAATGTACACCAGAGCTCTGTCGACTACGTCCAAAGGAAGAACTCGAGGAGGATCGAAGCCCGAAATACAAACTCGAAGAAGAAGTGTCGCCATCCGCCCGACCGTCGCGCCTGTGAGGACTAAGAAAAATCCTTACCTAAACCACTAACCGGAGCGGAGGCACCGAGATTCTCCTCCCCACCACCGGCCACCGGAGCGGCAAGCAAAGGGGATGCGAATCCACGGGCTCGCCAGTGAAATCTGGAGGGAAAAGTTTACCCTATCCGCCTAGGATTAGGGTAGGAAACACCACGCATAGTTGTTCATGAGAGGAGAAGGAACACCAACATTCCAAGAAAATACCTGAAACAAAAGAAAATTTGACATCATTCGGGTTCCTCATTGTCGACGGAACAAGAAAGTAACATCAATGCAGGCAGCCAAGAATTGACGACAATGTCAATGTTGGGTCAATTACACTAGGCGTCCGTAAGAGTCAATGGAATAACCAAATCGGCGCCATTGTACCCAAAGCACCACCAGCCCAACAAAGACACAGTCAAACTCCTCATGCTTCCACAGATGGAAAAGCAAATCTATTCACCCCAATATCGTCGCTAGGTTCGACGGTGCACACACCGCCTAGGATGGAGGATGAGCGGGAGGAGACCATATTGAGCAGCACCACCATCACCATTGAATGGACCAAGGGGATGGGCAATGAAGGCCTACCTATCCACCTGCTCTTGCCACTGGATCCAATGGTGCAGACTGCCTCCAATGTCGGAAGGGCCAAAGCAACGGACAAATGAAGAACTACCCAATGCGCCAAGACGGGGTAAACTACAACTCCCACCATGGTATCCTGTAAACCCATCGACGGAGCCAAAGATGTACCAGTGGGGGATGGATGTGTGTGAGATGACCAAAATATTTGCATCAAGCATAATCAAGATAGTCGGAATCGTCAGGTTTGGAGCCCCGATGGTAGGGTTGCAAATCATATAATCTTTACTAGCGGAATCGTGCAAATGGAGATTCCATTAAGCAGAATTATAGAACCGAATGAGTCAATTTTGAATCGTAGAGTCGTAAAACAATACAGTAAAATTCTGATTCAAACTACTTCGACCCAAGTCAAAACTATACTGATAGTTGATTAATTAAGCAACTCCAACATATTCTTAATATATCGGTGATGCGAGCAACCTCATTGGTGTTACTTTTAGGAGGCCCTTAGCTGGCGAACGCTTGCCAGGGAGGGTGGCATTCGCGAACGATTTCGTGGAGTTTTAGTTGTGAGGGAGTGGGAGAGGTGACAGTTTATTCAAGCGACATGGTGATTCTTCCCGAGAAGGCAATTTTCGTTTAAACTGCCGTCATTTGATCTCGTTTTGTAACTAAAACTACAACGAAAGATGGTTCTCTTGCCACCCCCTTATAGCGAACGTTCGCCATGTACAATTACCGTACCTTTGATGTTATACTATCTTTTGTGTAGATTCAGTCAAAGACATGTGTTATTGAACTATTTTATACTCTAAATGGTGTGAGTGATCCAAGAACCAATCCCGAGGCGACAAAGCCAACATCTACATCAGTTGAGAAATGATTGAAACGAGGAAGAAGATTACAAGACGCAGCTTGTAAATTTAAAAGGCACTCCCCGTCACACAAATGGATTTCTTTTTTCAGCTCGTAAAAAGGTATGCAGCTTGAAAATAACCTTTTCTTAGGGAAAAGTTTGTAGATAAACATTTTGTAGGGGAGCTTGTAAAATAAATAGGCAACTGCAATTTTCAAAACAGAGTGTACTCTCGGAGGACTAAAAGCTCCCGCCAGTAAATCAAGGCCTCTTGTACAACCCAGTGACCGAGCCAAAGACATGCTGGTGGAGGATGGGTGCGTGTGAGATGATCAGAATATTTGCATCAAGCCAAATCAAGATAACCGGAATCATCGGATTTGGAGCCCTGATGATAGGATTGCATATCATATAATCTTTACTCGTGGAATCGTGCAAATGGAGATTCCATTAAGCGGAATTATAAAATCGAAGGACTCAATTTTGAATTGTAGAGTCGTAAAATAATACCGTAAAATTGTAATTCAAACTACTTCAACCAAAGTCAAAAATTATACTGATAGTGGATTAATTAAGCAACTCCAAGATATTCTCAACATATCGGCGATGGGAGCAACCTTATTGTTGTTACTTTTAGGACACCCTTAGCTGGCGAACGTTCGCCAGGGAGGGTGGCATTTGTGAATGATACCCTAGGGTTTCTTCCTGAGAGAAGGCAATTTTTGTTTAAAACTGCCGTCATTTGATCTCATTTTATAACTAAAGCTGTCAGCAAAGATGGTTCGCATGCCACCCCCTTACGACGAACGTTCGCCGGGTACAATTACCTTACATTTTGATGTTAGTATATCTTTTGTTTAGAGTCACTCAAAGGCATGTGTTATTGAACTATTTTATACTCTAAATGGCGTGAGTGATCCAAGAACCAATCCCCAGGCGACAAAGCCAACATCTAGATCAGTCAAAAAATGATTGAAACGAGGAAGAAGAGTACAAGAGACAGCCTGTAAATTTTAAAAGCACTCCCCGTCCCCTAGTCACACAAATGGATTTGTTTTATTCACACAAATGGAGTAACCTTTTTTTAGGGAAAAGTTTGTAAATAAACTTGTTTTAGAGGAGTTTGTAAATAAATACTCCTAGGCAACTGCAATTTTTTTCAAAACAGAGTGTGGTCGCGGAGGACTCTCAAAACTTGTTGCGTTTCCTCCTTTATCTACGTCTTATCTCGTTTCCATCGCAGCGTTTGTTGCTATAATTACTTAGGCTTAGTCGAGCTTTCCTAAACTAATCAACCGCTTCCAACTCAAACTATCGCCGCCGGACGGCGCCCTCCAGTCAACGCCACGTATATAACCCGAGGGGAACGGCCTCTGACTACCGGCCGGAAGAGTCCGTTCGTTTTTTGCTCTGTTGCTGCCGCGGTAGCTGCCGCGTCCGTCGATCGTCCCTTATCCCCGTCGTCGCCGCTGCCGCCGACGCTGGCGGCCATGCAGCTGCACGCGCGCCGGCGGCACGCCGTGGCGCGGTGCCGCCTGCTGATCGCCGCCGCGGCCGTCGCCATGTCGCTCGCCGCGGTCCTCTGCTTCAGCCGCGTCGACCCCGCCGGCCTGCTCGCCGCGCCCGCGCGCGCGCTCCAGTTCGTCCCGCCCCGCCGGCTGCACGTCCGCCTCGGCGCCGTCAAAGGGACTACTGCGACCGCCACGCCCGCAGCCGGCCGGAAGTCGCGGTCGCCGCCGTTGGAGACTGAGGCCGTGCTGCTGCCGGACTGGGAGGTGCTCGTCTTGCTCCGCCCCGGCGCCCAGGACGACGTTGGAGGGAACGCGACGTGCGCGTTCGGCCGCGGCGCGTCGTCCCTGGCGCGCACGCTCGGGAGGCTGCCGGCGTCCGGACGCCGCGCGTACCTCTGCGTCGTGCCCGTGCCGGCGCGCAGGCAGAGGCGGCTCCGCGCGCCACGGCTCGTGATCTCGTCGTCGTCGTCGTCGTCGAAGGTTAGTACCGCCACCAGTGGTGGCAAATCCCCCGAGATTCTGAGGTGGAGCAGCCGGCTGGTGTACGAGTCCGCGGTGGTCCACGGCGGCGACGTGCTCGTCTTCGGCAAGGGAGTCAACCCGCGGCAAGGCGTGAACCGCGCGGCCTCTGATATCCGGTGCGTGTACTACCGCCGCGGGGGTGCCGGCGCCGGTGACGCCGTCGTGGCCTCGCTCCCCGCGGCCACGTCGGCGCAGCAGGTCTTCCGGTGCCCGCCTCCGCCGTCGACCGCCGCATCGCAGGAGCTCCGCGTCACGCTCGCCGCCGCCGGCGAGGATCCCCTCCCGTCCCTGGCCGTCTACAGCCCGCCGCGCTCTGGCTCGTCATCGACGCCGGCGCCGGAGAGGAAGCTGATCTGCGCCTGCACCATGGTCCGCGACGTGGCCAAGTTCCTGCCGGAGTGGGTGGTGTACCACGCGGCCATAGGCGTGGACCGGTTCTACCTCTACGACAACGGGAGCGAGGACGACCTGGCAGACCAGGTCCACCAGCTCAACTCAGCCGGGTACAACATCACCACCGTGACATGGCCGTGGGCCAAGGCCCAGGAGGCCGGGTTCTCCCACGGCGCCGCAGCGCTCCGAGATTGGTGCGAGTGGGTGGCCTTCGTCGACGTCGACGAGTTCATCTTCTCCCCGAGATGGAACCAGTCGGAGGCCCCCACCGAATCCATGCTCCGGTCGATCGTATCATCGGTCGAGCCGGACGTGGGCCGGGTGTCGATGAGGTGCGCCGATTTTGGACCTTCCGGTCATAGCGCGAACCCGAAAGAAGGGGTCACCCAAGGCTACACGTGCCGGAGGCGAGCCGAGGAGCGGCACAAGTCGTTGCTCCGGCTCGACGCGGCGGACGACACGCTGCTCAACTCGATCCATCACTTCACGCTCCGGCCCGGGTTCCGGGTCGAGTGGAGCAAGCGGGTCCGCGTGAACCACTACAAGTACCAAGCTTGGGAGGAGTTCAAGGTCAAGTTCAGGCGCCGGGTGTCGACGTACGTGGCGGACTGGACCGACCCGGTGAACCTTCAGTCCAAGGACCGGACCCCCGGCCTCGGTTTCGAGGCGGTCGAGCCGGTCGGCTGGACGAAGAAGTTTTGCGAGGTGAACGACACTCTGCTCCACGACGCGACCCGAAGATGGTTCGGCGTTGGGTTCGGGAACAATCTCACTACTGTAGGACACAGCAGCAGCTCATCGTAGCTGATGCATTGCAGTGTACAAACCAAAGAAGATTAGGATACAGCAACACTGATTCTTTCAAGACATAATTGTATAAACATTGTTGGGTTAGGAACTATAGGGCACGGTCCCTTTCTTGTACAAAAGGTTGCTTGGTTTTGAACATATATAGTATATTCTGTTGATGGATATGTGCTTGCTTGCCATGATCTGGGCAAGGCAGGTACTTCTTTTTTCTCCAGCAGGATTGCTTGAGAGGGCAGTTTGTAACAGCTAATGGTCATAGGTTGCTCCACCAAGCAATTGTCAAAAACAATAACAAAAAGATTGCTCCACCAAGCAACTTTGTTAACAACATATATTATTCTATATACAAGATACAAAGTGTGTCCTGGTTTTCATCGCATCACGACTTCTTCTGTCTCTTTTCTTGGCAAGATTTGTTGTGGCCACCATATATATGATGTGTAATTTTGTATGTGAAATTTACCTAGTTAGAGAGTGCATCCTTAACTTTCCACCAAAGGACAATTCTCCGATAATTCAGAATTCTATGCCAAAAAGAAACTGCTTTCCAAAAGGCATTGAGATGCAAAGGAGGGCCTTTCAAGAGATCATTCGATCCCAATTTGTGCATATTGGTATGTAACTTGAAGTGCACAAAAAGAACAAACAAGTTGTGATTCGGGACAGCCCATTTGCAGCTTAAAAGGGTCGCACTGGTGCCAGGTTCTAAGAATTATAACGGCTAGATGAGAACGAAAGAAAGCAACCTTTATTGACTTACCTCTTATACATAAACATTAAATTATTTTTATCTGTTGATGATACTTATTTGGGGTTATGTTGATATATTCTTTTATGGACTCAGTCAAATCTAAAAAGAATAGCTTAGGACAAAGCTAAAGCTTGAGTTGATTTGAAAGGGAGGAAGTATGCAATACGAACAACTATCGCAATAAATATTTAAACAAAACAATGTGAAAAACAGGTTTTGCATTAAACATCTTAATTTCTTGGATGTACATATTGAGTGGACCAATTCTCGTGGGTAGCTACAGAATATAATATCTACTTTCGCAATATACACGGAAATGGAAATTATTCCATTATTCATGTCACACATGTGGCATGCATGCTATGCTTCTTCAAGTGTAAATATATATGGAAAATCTGTAAACAAAAGCACAAAATAGAATAATGGGTCGCTTTTGGTGACGCGTGAGCACCTAACAGTAGTGGGTTGCAAGTAGGATGCGGTAATGGGTTGCATGTAGACTGGTTGGTTGAATCCTATATAACGTCGACGTGCATCATATAATCGAGGCATCGCTAAAGACTCTTCCAGATAGCCTGGTCTGGCTGTTTCTGTTTCATTTTTATTTTATTTTTCAGTTTTGCTAAAGCACATCTAGATGTGCCATAAGTATTGCACATCTAAGTCATATGTCATTGATCTTACATTGAGATTCGTGTAAATATTTTCTCTCTTTTTTCTTTTTCTCTTTATACTTGATTCACTCACTTAGATGTGCAATAACTAGAGCACATCTAGATATGCCCTAGACACATCTTTTATTTTTCTTTTGTCAGGTCTGGGTTTTACTTCCGTTTTTATTTTTTATTTTTGAACAGTTTATTTTTATTTTTTTGCAATACCTGGTGAAATATTTTTCAATAAATGGAGAACCTTTTTAAAAATATACAACGGACATTTAGTTGTACACAGTGCATATCTTTCAAAAAGACACTACAGAGTTTTCTTGCATATGAGATGAACATATTTTATGTATACATTGAACATTTTTTAATACAACTAAGCACTTTTACAAATATGGTTAGATTTTTATAATATTCAACAAATTATAAACACGTATTCAACAATTTTCTAAAATATTTTTTTTCACATTTCATTACGTGTTTCAAATAAACAGATCATAAAAAATAGAGTAAAAGCCATTTTCTAGGTGAAAAACAGACAGAAACAGAAGAGACAAAAAAAATAAAAAAAATCCATGGCTCATTTGCCCTGGCTTTAGCCAAGCCTCCTCCATTTGCCCTGTGCGCACCTAAGGGGTGACTTTGTCTCCCTTGAAGCGAGACAGAGTCCAGCTCTTGCCGGAAGGACCTTGCGAAGGGGACGGTCCAACTAGCGCAAACGCCACCAGGAGCCTTCCTAAATGAGCTAGCCCAACGCGCAGGAGGCCACTGCCTCATTTTTTTTTACGTTTTTTGTTTTCTTTTTTTACTCTTGTTTATACTTCCAAATATTCTAAATATATATGTTGAAATAAAATCTTTACATAAATGTTTGAAAAAAATTAATCATGCATGCGAAAAATATTAAATGTGTATAGAGAAAGTGTTTACAATGTATACAAATAATGCACAATGTGTATAGAAAAGAGTAGACATAAAACAATAATATTTAAAAAATTTAATCATGTATTTGAAAAGGTTAAACACGTAATATAAAAATGTTTCTCATGTATATAAAAATTGATAATGTGTATGGAAGTGTAGGTATGCAAAAACATATACTTAAAAATGTTAATCATGTATTTAGATTATGTTAAACTTGTATGAATTAAAAAACTAGATATATATTAAATATTGTATCGGTCCATAACAAAAAATGTGCGATGTGTACCAATAAATTTGACATCAAAACATATATTTGGAAAAAATGTTAATTAGACATCAAAACATATATATGATTTTTTAGATGTATATAGAAAATGTATAATGTCTATAAAAACAATAGAAATCAAAATATTTATTTGAAAAAATGTTAATGCCATATCAAAGAGGATAAACGTGTATTATATTTTTCGTTCACATTTACAAAAAAAAAGAGAAAGCTGTCGAGGAAACGGAAACATGGGAAAAACAATGTAGAAAAGAAAAAGAAACAAAAAACTGGAGAAATAAACGAAGGTAACAACTCAGAAACAATAACAAAGGGAAGAAAACAAAAATCTATGAAAACCGGGAGAGAAACAAAGAAATCAGGTTAAAAACAAATTATAACTGGAGGTATAACAGAAAAGGAAAAACTGCAGAAACAGGTGAAAAAGGAACCAAAGATTAATAGAAAAACGACTAAATGATTAAAACCGGAGGCAAAATTTTAATATATAATAATGTTTTAATAGACAATTTTACTATATTTATTTTTTCAACTTTTTATTACGTTTTTTAAATAACCAGATCCTAAAAAAATAACATCCGTTTTTATGTTGAAAAACAGACAAAAAACTGAAAAGAAAGAAAACATCGTTCACGGGCAGAGTTAGCTGGCTCATTTGCCCTTGCTTTAGCCAAGCCTCTTCCCCCCCCTTGAAGTGAGACAGAGTCAGCTCTTGCCTGAAGGAGCTCGTGAATGGGCCCGTCCAACTTCAACCCGCGCTACCAGGCGCCTTCATAAATGAGCCAACCGAACGCATGGGAGGCAACTGCCTCGTTTTTTCCTTTTTCCTTACGTTTTTGTTTTTTTACATTTTTTTATACTTCCAAATATTCTAAATATATATGTTGCAAAAAGCAATTTATATAAATGTTTGAAACTTTTTAATCATACAATTGAAAAATATTAAACGTGTATAGAAAAAATGTTTTCAATGTTTACAAAAAACGTATTTACAAAAAAATAATACAAATAATGTACATTGTGTATTAAAAAGTAGATATAAAAAAACTATGTTTTCAAAATTGTTAATCATATTCTTTTGGAAAATGTTAAACATCTGATATAAATTTCTTGCTGGTGTATAATTTTTAAATATAAAGTGTATGGAAAAAGTAGACTTCCAAAAATATATGTTCAAAAATGTTAATCATGTACTTATATTATGTTAAACTTGTATATATAAAATGTTAAGTATGTATGATGTGTACAAAAAATAGATTTGAAAACATATATTTGAAAAATTATTAACCATATATATGAAAAATGTAAAAATTATATTAAAAATGATTAGATGTATACCAAAAATGTATAATGTGTACGAAAACAAAAGAAATCAAAACATCTACTTGAAAAAAATGTTAATCTCGTATTAAAAAACTGTTAAATGTGAATTAAAATATGTTCTTCACACGTACAAAAAATGTAAAATGTATAACGAAATGTAAATTTTTTCTCTAAAACAAAAAGGATAAACCAACGAACATAAACCAAAGAGAAAAGAGATATAAGAAAACAAGAGAAAAACATTGTAGAACAGAAAAAGAGTCAAAGAAACAAAAAATTGAAGAAAGAAACAAAGGAAACCATTGAGAAACAAGGAAAAAAAGGGAAGAAAACAGAGAAAGAAACATAGAAAAACGGTGAAAAAAATAAAACTGAAGTCATTGGAAAAAGGGAAAAACTTGTGAAAAGCCAAAAGAACCGAAGAAGAAACATAAAACAAAAAAAATGAAGGAAAAAGCCGAAGAAAATCTACGCGAGCAAACCAATAGCGACTAATCTTAGGCTAACAAGCCAGCCCGCTCACGCTACGCGTGACGGGGGAGAAGGCTAGGAGGTTTCGACTGGTCGGTGTAATTGTATTGTCTTTTTCGGCGGGACATGGAGTATCTACTACGGAGCTCAAATGGTCCCTTGTGAATAGGAAAATAAAAAGTAGTATTTTTTTTTAAAAAATATGATTGTCTGTGGTAAACTTGAGTAAATGTTTGTGTGCTTGCAAAATTTTAGCATGAAATGACATTCTGGAAGTCATGCAAAAAATTCGTTGTTCCAAAAATGCTAGTTTTGAAAACATTTTGGAGTGCTGATTTTGTTCTTTTTGCCACGCCTTTCATATGTAGACTAAAAAGGACCGGAGGGAGTAAGCGTACAAAACATTTGTCAAAATTTACCACACACAAAATTCGAATTTTTGAGTTTTTAAATATGTTTTTGATTTTACTGTTTATATGCGAGTATTTGAGCTTGGCAATAGGACTTTCGTATTCAGCGCCTGATGTGTCATATTGTGGGCATATGACACATGTATAGCAACATGGGCCGGATAAATAACTCTCTTGCCCAGGCTCTCGTTTGCTTTAGTTTTTATTCTCTTGGCTTTTGCTATGGTTAGCTGTCTAAGGGAAAAATCAGTAGATATTTTGGTTAATTTACAAAAAATAAGTAAAATTATTTTCCAGATTTTTCGAAAATCTCATGCATTTCAAGAATGTTTTCGAATTTGAAAAAATGTTAGGAATTTGAAAAAATGATTGTGAATTTTCAAAAAATCTTCATGATTTACAAAAAATTTATAAGTACGAAAATCATTCACTAATTTGAAAAATGTTCATGGGTTTCTTAAAAATGCTCATGAACTTTTAATAGTTGATAAAAAAGAATAATGTAAAACAAAAAATGCTAGAATATAACAAAAAATTGACGTTGATTATCACTATAAGGGAGATGCCTAATTAAGCATTTACCATCTACAAATAAGCACCGGTACTTCAAGAAAAATTGATTTTGACTGGGTCAACTATTTATCAAAACTCTCTCATTCAATTCTTTTATGCTTCCTAATTTTTATGGCTCATAATTAATTGAGGTTTTCAATTAAGAATTGGACTACTCAATTTTGACCGGGTCAACAATTTCTCAAGGAGCTTTCCCACTCAATTCTTTTAATTCACTATGTTCGCTAATTTTGACACGCTTTCATTCTATTGAGGTATTCAATTTTGAGTTTGTTTTATGATTTTAACTGGGCCAACAGTTTTTTAAATTGATCAGCAGCAATCAATCTATGAAAACATGGAAATTCCGGGCACCCTCCCACTACCTAGAAAAGAAGTGCCACCATGTGATTTTGTAGCATAGTACATGCAGGCGCCGACCTAGAAATTTCCTCACATAAATATAGGTTGGTAGCGGATAACTCATAATCACACCACGAAAGGCCCACCGATGACCATATTTATAAATAAAATAAAACACACATCATCTCCCCCACCTGCCAAACTAAATATTCCATCAGTACCAAAATATAAGGGGTATTATTTTTTGGGAAGTCAATTTTCTATAACTTTGACCAAATTTAGAGCAAAAAATATCGACATCCACAATAGTAAAAAAATGAAAATTCTTTTCATGATGAATCTAATCATAAGAATTTCATAGTATATATTTTGATATATTTCTCTACGAATGGGCGGACCCATTAACTAGCTCGCCCAGGCTCTCGTCTGATTTTTTTCACTTGACTCTCACTTTTTTCACTTGACTTTTGCTACCGGTCTGATGCGCCATGTGTGTCCTATTGTCAATACTTTAGCTAATTTTGATGAACTAAATATTTTGCCAAAGTGTTCACAAATTTGCAAATAAGGTTTATGGATTTGAAATAATGACTGTGAAAATTTGAGAAAATGTTCCCAATTATTTTATGAATTTAGAAAATGTTCACAAATTTTAAAAAGTTCATCAATTGTAAAATTTAAAACAATTAAATGTAAAATGAAGATCAAAAATAAAAATAATGATGAAAAGATTCATGTGAAAAATGGAATCTTCTAGAAATTTCACAAAATTGGAGGAGTTCAACAGTACCCACCTAGATGGGCCGGTCAAGTACTTAAACCTACTCCCCGGGGGTGTGTGTGTTGTAACAATTGCACTCCATTAGGCACTACAGGAAGGGAGCTCCTATTCAGCGCATTATGTGCCAGCTAACCGAAGCGGCGCTCACGTGCCTGTCCACATGGGTTGGCTCAACAACGACATATGCTCGCTAACTAAGTTTTTCACAATTGATTTGATCATGTTGTTAACGAGTGGAGGGGCTTAACATCTAACAAAAATAATAAATTTGCAAAAGGTATCACAAAAAGTGTCAAGACTTCAAAAAAATAACATGGATTTGAACAAGTTTGCAAAATTTAAAAAACTTCACAAATTCAAAAAAAATCATCTTTTTTTTCAATAGGATCACACCTTGGAACAAAACACATCAACTTGGTAAAAAGTTCATCAATTTTGATAATTTTTTTGGCAATTGAAAAAAAATCATCAATTTTGAAAATAGTTCAAGGATTTTGAGAAAAAGTTCAATGATTGTGAAAAAAAATCCATCGGTTCAAAAAAAAGTCCGTGCGTATTGAAAAATAAGTAAAAGTTCTTGAATAGAAATTAGGATTTGGCGAACAAAAGAAAGAAGAGAAGAAGAAAAATGGAGTAAATTATCACAATAGGTGTGTTGTCTAGGTATGTTATTGTAGTTATATTGTGTATGGAGGTTGTCGGTTCGAATCACCTCGGGCGGGTGATTTTTTGCAGGTTAACACAAAAATGGTAAATGGGCCAGCCAGTCCATTTGCATGGGTCGAATCACCTCGGGCGCGTGAATTTTTGGATGTTAACAAATATAATGTAAATGGGTTGTGCCAGCACGTTTGCGTGTAACGAAGTAACGGGTGCTGAAGGCGCCGAATAGGTAACCGGCTACATGATTTGCCAACTGCAGTTTTTCTATGTGCTGGCGTTATAAATGCCTGAATGTTTTCGGGGGTAGCGAAGAGGACGGTAGCAGGGTAGTGGCAGTGATGGCAAAGAGGACGAAGATATTGAAATCGGTAGGGTGAGCGCACTAGCCTATGTGCCACTGACAGGCGGGCCAGAAGATGACAAGGGGAGGACAATGCAAGCGGCCACAGCGTGTTCGCACAGACGCAAACCCACCCTAAATTTGGACTAGAAATGGGTCAAAGCGGACAGCAAAACGAACATCATTACGTCTCCGTCGCCGCCTTGGGCCATTGTTTCTGATAACAGAAACGAATGCAGGCGGACAAAATATGTCACCCTGTTGGAGTTGCCCTTACCCCTTACAAAGCTCACTCCCCAACTTCTCAGGGGCAGACAAGTGGCACATTGTGTGTCACTTGTCGCAACCTAAGAATTTTTTTTCTTTTTCATAGATTTTTTATTCCAAATGTTTATCTCTTGAACCATGCGTCCAAATCCGGAGGGATTTTCATCGTTGAATTTGTTGTGTCTAGATCTTCGAAACTAGATCCATGTTAATAGTTTCGGCTAAATGTTTTTCATGAACAAACAGGGAATAACCGGAAATGGGAAAAAAGGAAGAAAAAATGAATACCGAAAACCAATAAAAAAGCTGAAAACCGAAAAATCAGGTAATCAGACAAAACGAATATGAAAAAAATAGAGGAAAAAACCCAGAGCCTGGAAGCACGGTTGTGGATTTTCATGTTTTCCCATTTTGAGTGCTTCTCATGAAAGCAAATATGTGATTCTCGTGGAAGCACACTTTCGCGAGAAGCACAACACCGTTTTTTCGAGAAGCACAACTATATTTCTCGCGGAAAAAAAATCTACGCTTTCATGACAAGCAAATTTGTGCTCAAGGAATTACTTTTTTTTTCCTTTTTGAGAAGCACATATTTGTTTTTCCGAGAAGCACTGTTGTGCTTCTCTCGAGAGAAAAACTTATGAAAGCACTTTTTTCATTTTAAGGAAGCATAGCTATGCTTCGCAAAAAAGTCAAAAAAATTTGTCCAACACCTAGGAAAAACCAGGCGAAAATCAAAAAACCAAAATAACCCCCCAAAACAATCGAACTCCTAAAAATGCGTATAGAAAAAAAACAAAATCCAAAGGAAGCTCTAGAATGCAACACGTGGCAATGACTGGACGCCCTTTTGAGGGTAGAAGGTGTGGATAGATCAAGCTTTACATTCCTTGTGCATGATATCAAATTGCTCATGACACAACGAAATACTTGTACTGTTCATGTTTGATGGAATTGTAATAATGTTAGTCATACTTTCGCTAATTATGGTAGAAGTAGTGGTCGGACGACTATGTAGCTTAGTTCTGGACCTGAAAACATTGTTGATTTTTGCAAGTTTGAAGTCCATGCTACATGAGTAATACAAGTTATTTCCTGCAAAAAGGTAGGCCCTCCCACCCTTATTAGCATGCTAAACCTATTTGGAGTTCCATCCAAACAGTGACCGCACATATTGGCAACACTTGTGGCTGAATACAAATTGGATGCTATTGGATCATTGGCCACGTAGAACGCGCAAATCTTGATTGTCTTATCGTGAGTACAAAAGTTACAACTCTTACTTCTTTGCTAGTTGTAGCATACTAGATTGTCTTTGGTAGCACAACTCCCGTCCGAAGATACCACATAAAAATCCTGATTTTATTGGAATGTTGGATTTCCAAATTTGCTTATTGTTTTTCACCGGGATGTTAGAATGCGTAAGAGCTTGATACATAGAGTCGGCTGTGAATTACCCTGAAGTAATGAGATTCCAGTAAAAAACATCCCGTCCTTGTGTCAAATTAATTTAATATAATATGGATAGAAGATTTTCGATAACAAGAGACGAGCGCCTATAAAGTCTCGTTTGAAAGAAATATCTGGTGGGATGGTCAGAGCACGTGAACCATTACAAGTACCATGCTTGGTAGGAGTTCAAGGTGAAGTTCAAGCACCGCTTGTAGACATATGTGGTGGACTGAACCGAGTCGATGAACTTTCGGTTCAAGGGCCGGAACCCAGCTTGGCTTTCTAAGTGGTTGAACCCGTCGGTTGGACATAGAAGTTTTGCGAGGTGAAATGCTACTCTACTGCACGACAAAACTCGGAGATGGTTTGGCGTTGGGTTTGGGGACAATCTCACTATAGCATACAGTGACGAATTGTACCAGATGCAGTGTACAAACAAAAAAAATTTAGGATAGAACAGGCACTGCACAAGCACTGATTCTTTCAAGAAATATTCTACAAACAATGTTACGTTAGGAACTATAGGACAATATCTCTTTCTTATACAAAAGGTTGCTTGATTTTGGACATATATAGTATATTTTGATGATGGACATGTGCTTGCTTGACATGATCTGGGCAATAGAAGGAAATATGCCCTAGAGGCAATAATAAAGTTGTTATTTTATATTTTCTTATATCATGATAAATGTTTATTATTCATGCTAGAATTGTATTAACCGGAAACTTGATACATGTGTGAATACATAGGCAAAACACCGTGTCCCTAGTAAGCCTCTACTAGACTAGCTCGTTAATCAAAGATGGTTAAGTTTCCTAACCATAGACATGTTGTCATTTGATGAACGGGATCACTTCATTAGGAGAATGATGTGATGGACATGACCCATCCGTTAGCTTAGCATATTGATCGTTCAGTTTTATTGCTATAGCTTTCTTCATGTCATATACATATTCCTTTGACTATGAGATTATGCAACTCCCGGATACCAGAGGAATACCTTGTGTGCTATCAAACGTCATAACGTAACTGGGTGATTATAAAGATGCTCTACAGGTATCGCCGAAGGTGTTTATCGGGTTGGCATAGATCGAGATTAGGATTTGTCACTCCGAGTATCGGAGAGGTATCTTCGGGCCCTCTCGGTAATGCACATCATAATAAGCCTTGCAAGCAATGTGACTAATGAGTTAGTTGCGGGATGATGTATTACAGAACGAGTAAAGGGACATGTGGGTAACGAGATTGAACTAGGTATGAAGATATCGACGATCGAATCTCGGGCAAGTAACATACCGATGACAAAGGGAATAACGTATGTTGTCATTGCGGTACGACCGATAAAGATCTTCGTAGAATATGTAGGAACCAATATGGGCATCCAGGTTCCGCTGTTGGTTATTTACCGGAGAGGTGTCTCGGTCATGTCTACATAGTTCTCGAACCTATAGGGTCCGCACGCTTAACATTCGATGACGATTTTGTATTACATGAGTTATGCGATTTGGTGACCGAATGTTGTTCGGAGTCCCGAATGAGATCACGGACACGACAAGGAGTCTCTAAATGGTCAAGAGGTAAAGATTCATATATAGGACAATGATATTCGGACACCGAAAGTGTTCTGGGGATACCGGGTACATATCGGGTCATCGGAAGGGGTTTCGGGCATCCCCCCGGCAACTACATGGGCCTAATGGGCCAAGAAGGGGACAAACCAGCCCCTAGGGGGCTGGTGCGCCCCATGTAGGCCAAAATAATGGGGAAGGAAAGAGGGGAAGAGAGAAAGGAAGGGGAGCAATTCGGCCTCCCCCTTCCTTCTCTCCTCCCTCCTCCTTCCTTTCCCCTCCGGATGAATATGGAAGGGGGAGGCCGAATTGGGAGGCGCCCAAGTAGGATTCCTCCTACTTGGGGCGCCCCCTTGGCTGCCTCTCCTCCCCTCCAACCTATATATATGAGGGGGCACCGCTAAAACACACATCAACAGTTGTTAGCCGTGTGCGGTGCCCCCCTCCACAGTTTACGCCTCCGGTCATATTCACGTAGTGCTTAGGCGAAGCCCAGCGTGGATCACTTCACCATCACCGTCACCACGCCATCGTGCTGATGAAACTCTCCCTCGACACTTTGCTGGATCAAGAGTTTGAGGGACGTCATCGAGCTGGACATGTGCAGAACTCGGATGTGCCGTACGTTCGGTGCTTGATCGGTCGGAACGAGAAGAAGTCCGACTACATCAACCGCATTGTCAAACGCTTCCGCTTTCGGTCTACGAGGGTACGTGGACACACTCTCCCCCTCTCGTTGCTATGCATCCACTAGATAGATCTTGCTTGAGCATATGATCTTTTTTGAAATTGCATGCTACGTCTCCCAACAGCAATTGCAGTTACTTTTTTATCCAACAAATTACTTGGGTAGGCAGTTTAACAGCTAATGGTCATAGGTTGCTCCACCAAGCAATTGTGCTTGCAGTATATTTTTTCTTCACAATAATGTACAAATTGTGTCATGGTTTTCATTGCATCATAACTTATTTGTATCTTTTCTTGGCAAGTATGTTACTATGATGTGTACTCCTCCATTCCAGAATAATTGAAGTTCTAGATTTTTCATAAGTCAAACTTACTTTAGTTTGACCAACTCTACCGAAAAACATGCTAAGATCTACAAAACCAAATACATATAGTACACATTTTTTCCATCAAGAATCTAATGAGACTAGTTTGGCATTCTAAATGTTACTATATTTTTCTCTAGTCTTGATCAAATTTAAACAAGTTTTATTTGAGACAAATCCAGAACTTCAATTTTTTTTTGAAATAGAGGTAGAAGTTGCGCGTGAGAAATTTAGTTAGTTGGATACATCCTTTATTTTCCTCTAACGGACAACTCTTTGAAAATTCAAAATTCTTGTAAGATACCCACGACATCTCTCTTCAAGCTTGTTTTATATTCAGTAGGAATGGTACCGCTTCCTGTTATTCGAAAAAACACCAATACACCCCAAAACATCCCTAAAAATGAATACACCAAAAAATGCATGAATTAAAGCAATAAACTAATTTTAAGATGGCGATTCAAATGAGAGCCTTAAAGAGATCGACTGTCCCAACTTGTGGATTTTTTAAGCAAAATTGTGCATATTGGTGTGTAACTAGAATTCAGAAAAAAGAAGAAAATAGTTGTGATTTGGCCCCATTTGTAGCTTAAAAGGGCCATTAAGATGCGTTGGGGAACAAAAGAAAATAGAAAATCCTATTCTTCGCCATTTTTTTTGAGAAATCCTATTCTTCGCCAATTGTTGCGACGAATTGTTGCGACAACGCATCAATACCTGCATAATGGACCAGCCCATACAACCTAGTTGTTCACCATACGGGTACGCGTTTCTACCACATTTTATTTACATTATTTTACTTCATTTTATTTCTCTATGGTTTCGCTGGTTTCCTTTTTTAGTTTTTTCTGTCTTTTATTTTTTTCTTTATTCCTTTTACATTTTATCTATGTGTATTTTCTATTAATACCTGGACATTTTTCTAATTAATAAACAAAATTTTAAAATCATGATTATTTTTCTAAAATACAATTTTCTTTTTTTTTCAAATCTTGAATATTTTTTGAACTTTTTAAATTGAACTAATTTATAATTTAGATCATGTTTTAATAAATTGCTCAATGTTTTTATAAATTATGAAAATTTTGAAATATACAATTTGAAAATGCATGAACTCTTTTACAATAACACTTCTATATTTGAAAAAGGTTATTTTGGAGCCAGGAGCTATAGATTTTTCCCATGGGTCCTTACTCAAGATCAAACAACACCAACCTTTTTCTCAAGCCACAAGCATAGTAGTTCGGTTGGCCTACTGTGAGTTGTAGTGACTGTCTGTTGGTGACAAACCAATTGCTAGTGGCCTAGCTCTCCTACACATGCTAAATTGTCTTCTCTGGTCTTTTCTGATATTATATAATGAAGGATTAGAATAATTAGTTGTTTTATGTTTGTTATTATATATGAAACTAAATTGTAATGCCATTATAAATTTCCACTTAGGACAATTTTTCATCTAAAAGTACAAATTAGTAATAAAGGATCGTGGGAACCATTCATGGTATCTATTAAAAAAAATAATCGTAACATGTTTCATAGAAGATCAGTGACTTCCTAAAAGTTCATCCTTTGCATTAAAGATTATCTAAGCTACTTGATGCTAATATGTTACACATATCACACATGCCATGTTTCTTCAAGCGTAATTATATATTCCCAACCAGGGTTATTTATGCCTACAAGAACAAATTATGGATAAAGATAAAGTATTAGTGGAAATTAAGATGTAGTTAGTAGAAAAAGAGCATGCACCACATAGGAATCAACCGCAAACAGAAAACCAGTAAGAATCATGCAAATGGTTAAAATTATACTCTAGAAGTCTATATAAATTTGCTTACCTAGTCATACATCGCAAACCGCCATTAAGATATTTGTTAGATCATGTGCTTTACAAATCTCTATGAAAATATTTAAGGATACTAAAATATACTTGAATACTCATACACGTACACATAAAAATATAAAAATATATGTTGTACAGTTCATGCAATTGTGAAAAGGTAATCTAAGGAGCCATGAAATTTTATATTGTTTGTTCATTTTGTATTTAAGGGTATTCAATTTAAAAATCATGTCAAGAGTTAATGTATCAAAAGAGAAGGAAACTGGAGCCATTTAAAAATAACTTAAATGTGGCAAAATGCAAACATATTTTTTCAATAAGGGAAAATACATCATGCCACCCAGTGGTTGTTATCCTCACGTCTCATATATTACATGTGATAGTATATATACCACTTTATCATTCTAGGTATGTTCATATACAATATATAAGATTTTTCAAAATGAGTATATGAAAATATTGCATGTATGTCCAGAGTTCTTAGTATATTTTAAAAATAATTTCATATTTGTATGCATAAAATAATATAGAAAAAATATTACATACTAACTAAAAAGTGGTATATATATACTACCAAATATTCTTATATACTACATACAATGCGTGCATACTCTCTGGTTTGATAGATGCTACGTACAACATACAAAATTACGTGAGTGTAGTTACCACCAGGTGGTAGAAAACAATTGCCCTTTTTCAATAATATATATTTCTATATAAAACCAAATATCCAGTCATTATTATGTTGTTGTTTATGTAATAAAAAAATATAGGTGCTAAGATTATAGTATGATAGATTTAAGTTATAATGAAATATAAATTTTTTGTATAAATTGTAGAAGATTGTCTGTCAAGAAAATACCCTAGCTTTTTCAGGGAAGTCTTTTGTTCTGTGTGGGACAACACCGGAATGACCTTACAAGCAATGCATATTGAAATGAGTGTAACAAACATGATTATTTTGAGCACCCTGATGATCTTACATAGTTCATAGTTATTCGGTTCTCAATGTTGCTATAAGCTATAGCTAAGATATTTTCTTGAGCTATTATCTACATTTAAAGCTTCTCATTGCTGTAGTTAAAACAATATTTAGTTTGTATCACTTCAAGAGAAAATCGGTGTGGTGTTCAGCGATGCTCCATTGTTTTCCACTTGAGCTAGCATCGAGCACTATTTGTAGAAATATTAGCTTAGGCCACAACTGTAGAGATAATTGTTGGGTTGTATGGTTGATAATTTTACACCTCTGCTTAATTCTAAAGATTGGCTAAAAACTAATATATTATCCAAATAGATTGTTTACATGATTGACTAATTTCTTAGTGATGCACCTTCCACGTGGCTGGTCTCTATATTAACCTTCCTTTCTTTTTGCTTTATCCAATTTTGAAGTTCGATATGTGTGAAATGTGACCCATCTTTTTCTTGGTTGCGCTGCTTTTCAAACTTATCATACATTTGGAGGACTTCAACTTCTAGGATTTCCGCCTTCCATTATTTGTTGGAAAAACTGGGATTGAGTATTGAGATACTGTAAATTATAGTGTAAGTATATGCAATTCTTGATTTATTGAACCATAATAACGACTTATATACAATGTATTTGCTTATTGTTCGGTATTAAAATCAATATCACCTTCTGTATGATTGTATACATGGGTATATGAGTTGATCCTTCATGACACTGCTATTTCATAAGATACTAATTCCATGTTATATATTTACTTTACTTGGGGTGTCCATCGGTGTAACGAGCGATAAAGTTGCAACACACAAGCCGCATTATGTGTGTTGTTACCTCCAACTTAGGCCGAGTTGCCAACATCAACTATGCTGGGCACATCGGAGTGTGCCTTACCATCTAGTTCAATATAAAAGTGCATTGTAGGCTGCATGTGGAAAAATTTCGCTGCATGGTGTATGTGGAAGGACCCATTCTTTTTATATTTGAAGAATGCGACACATGTAGCTCGATTCAGCTACCTTTTGAATCATCCAAGTGGTGTGAAGTAGTTCTAGTCGGCCATCCTCCACTTGACATCTTCCCTTCCTCCGTACCACTTCGTGTGATTATGATAAAGCGGGCAACATGCATAGTTCCAAGCATCATTGTTCTCCTTCTCGGCAAAAGGCAGTAGTGACCAACCACTCTGTTTTACTTTTCTTTTGTTCCCATCCTTTCTCTAAGGCTATAAAACCAAGGATCGGGAGTCTTGGAATTCTACTTGTATTGGGGATAAACCCTAGCTCACAATGTCCCTAGCTGGCCCTTAGGTGATTCTAAAATTATGCTATTTTCCTCGAAATCAAGCTATACTCTCACTAACTTTTGTTTTTAGTGAGTGGTTGTTTGAATTTAGTCCTTCAAACCAATAGGGTCTGACAGTCGGCAATCAGAGCTTGGCTTATTTCTCGGTGACGATCTGATCCGAGTGCCAAAGAGGAGTTGCTAGAGCTATAAAATCCTTCTCTTCTCCCCTGATCCCGAGGATGGTGTGTTCCGCAACAGTGCAGCTGGTAGTGGATTCATCCGGTACAGATTTGGTTAGATGGTGGTTTCTAAAACACCCTTCTTTGGCTGTAAAATCCCACCCCCTCTTAAATCTAGTGTACTTAACGCTGCGCGACATAGATAGTGGTGCTCGGCGGTGAAAGGATCTATCTTACAAGGCCTGGTTGGAGCAAAAGCGGTGGTAAAATCCCCTCCTTGTCCAATAGATCAATGAAGTCGCAAGGTAACAAGGTATTCTGTCATGTTCTGAAATCCTTTCCACTAGTTGAGATATGAGATCATGGGTGATGATGGTGACTCTCAACTCAAGGAAAACTCAAGTTTCAGTCTCTACAACTGGACATTAATGAAGGAAATATGCCCTAGAGGCAATAATAAAGTTATTATTTATTTCCTTATATCATGATAAATGTTTATTATTCATGCTAGAATTGTATTAACCGAAAACATAATACATGTGTGAATACATAGACAAACAGAGTGTCACTAGTATGCCTCTACTAGACTAGCTCGTTAATCAAAGATGGTTATGTTTCCTAACCATGGACAAAGAGTTGTTATTTGATTAACGGGATCACATCATTAGGTGAATGATCTGATTGACATGACCCATTCCATTAGCTTAGCACCCGATCGTTTAGTATGTTGCTATTGCTTTCTTCATGACTTATACATGTTCCTATGACTATGAGATTATGCAACTCCCGTCTACCGGAGGAACACTTTGTGTGCTACCAAACGTCACAACGTAACTGGGTGATTATAAAGGTGCTCTACAGGTGTCTCCGAAGGTACATGTTGGGTTGGCATATTTCGAGATTAGGATTTGTCACTCCGATTGTCGGAGAGGTATCTCTGGGCCCTCTCGGTAATACACATCACATAAGTCTTGCAAGCATTGCAACTAATGAGTTAGTTGTGAGATGATGTATTACGGAACGAGTAAAGAGACTTGCCGGTAACGAGATTGAACTAGGTATTAAGATATTGACGATCAAATCTCGGGCAAGTAACATACCGATGACAAAGGGAACAACGTATGTTGTTATGCGGTCTGACCGATAAAGATCTTCGTAGAATATGTAGGAGCCAATATGAGCATCCAGGTTCCGCTATTGGTTATTGACCGGAGACGTGTCTCGGTCATGTCTACATTGTTCTCGAACCCGTAGGGTCCGCACGCTTAAGGTTTCGATGACAGTTATATTATGAGTTTATGAGTTTTGATGTACCGAAGGAGTTCGGAGTCCCGGATGGGATCGGGGACATGACGAGGAGTCTCGAAATGGTCGAGACATAAAGATTGATATATTGGAAGCCTATATTTGGATATCGGAAGTGTTCCGGGTGAAATCGGGATTTTATCGGAGTACCGGGAGGTTACCGGAACCCCCCGGGAGGTATATGGGCCTTAGTGGGCCTTAGTGGAAGAGAGGAGAGGTGGCCAGGGCTGGGCCGCGCCCCCCTCCCCCCTAGTCCGAATCGGACAAGGAGAGGGGGGCGGCGCCCCCCTTCCTTCTCTCTCTCCTCTTTCCCCCCTCCCGAATCCTATTCCAACTAGGAAAGGGGGGAATCCTACTCCCGGAAGGAGTAGGACTCCTCCTGGCGCTCCCTCTCCTGGCCGACCGCACCCCCCTTTGATTCTTTATATACGGAGGCAAGGGACACCCTAGAGACACAAGTTGATCCACGTGATCATATTCTTAGCCGTGCGCGGTGCCCCCTTCCACCATAGTCCTCGATAATATTGTAGCGGTGCTTAGGAGAAGCCCTGCGACGGTAGTACATCAAGATCGTCACCACGCCGTCGTGCTGACGGAACTCTTCCCCGACACTTTGCTGGAGTCCGGGGATCGTCATCGAGCTGAACGTGTGCTAGAACTCGGAGGTGCCGTAGTTTCGGTGCTTGATCGGTCGGGCCGTGAAGACGTACGACTACATCAACCACGTTGTGCTAACGCTTCCGTTGTCGATCTACAAGGGTACGTAGATCACACTCTCCCCTCTCATTGCTATGCATCACCATGATCTTGCATGTGCGTAGGATTTTTTTTAAATTACTACGTTACCCAACAGTGGCATCTGAGCCTAGGTTTTATGTGTTGATGTTATTTGCACGAGTAGAACACAAGTGAGTTGTGGGCGATATAAGTCATACTGCTTACCAGCATGTCATACTTTGGTTCGGCGGTATTGTTGGACGAAGCGGCCCGGACCGACATTACGCGTACGCTTACGCGAGACCGGTTCTCTCGACGTGCTTTGCACAAAGGTGGCTAGCGGGTGACAGTTTCTCCAACTTTAGTTGAACTGAGTGTGGCTACGCCCGGTCCTTGCGAAGGTTAAAACAGCACCAACTTGACAAACTATCGTTGTGGTTTTGATGCGTAGGTAAGATTGGTTCTTGCTTAAGCCCGTAGCAGCCACGTAAAACTTGCAACAACAAAGTAGAGGACGTCTAACTTGTTTTTGCAGGGCATGTTGTGATGTGATATGGTCAAGACATGATGCTAAATTTTATTGTATGAGATGATCATGTTTTGTAACCGAGTTATCGGCAACTGGCAGGAGCCATATGGTTGTCGCTTTATTGTATGCAATGCAATCGCGCTGTAATGCTTTACTTTATCACTAAGCGGTAGCGATAGTCGTGGAAGCATAAGATTGGCGAGACGACAACGATGCTACGATGGAGATCAAGGTGTCGCGCCGGTGACGATGGTGATCATGACGGTGCTTCGAAGATGGAGATCACAAGCACAAGATGATGATGGCCATATCATATCACTTATATTGATTGCATGTGATGTTTATCTTTTATGCATCTTGTCGGTGTCAAAACGGGCGGATCTCGGGTAGGGGGTCCCGAACTGTGCATCTAGGCCGGATGGTAACAGGAGACAGGGGACACTTTTTTTTACCCAGGTTCAGGCCCTCTCGATGGAGGTAATACCCTACTCCTGCTTGATTAATATTGATGATATGGGTAGTACAAGAGTAGATCTACCACGAGATCAAGGAGGCTAAACCCTAGAAGCTAGCCTATGGTATGATTGTTGTGTATGGAGTTGATTGCCTACGGACTACAACCCTCCGGTTTATATAGACACCGGATAGGGTTAGGGTTACATAAAGTCGGTTACAATGGTAGGAGATCTTGAATATCCGCATCGCCAAGCTTGCCTTCCACGCCAAGGAAAGTCCCATCCGGACACGGGACGAAGTCTTCAATCTTGTATCTTCATAGTCCAGGAGTCCGGCCGAAGGTATAGTCCGGCTACCCGAACACCCCCTAATCCAGGACTCCCTCAGTAGCCCCCGAACCAGGCTTCAATGACGATGAGTCCGGCGCGCAGATTGTTCGGCATTGCAAGGCGGGTTCCTCTCCAAATCTTGTGTACCTGTAGGAATAATGTCCGATTTTTGTAATGTAGTCCTCCTCGGCTTCCATGCCCAATAATGGCCGTCTTCCACGTGTTTAAACAAATGCGAAAAGCCGGGGCGTTTTTACATCCACACCCCTAGCCGTATAAACGAGCCGCCTATTTAACGGGATGGGGATTTAGGTCCAAACCACATCTTCTCCTTTCCGCGAGTTATCATCAGAGCGCTTCCAGCGAAGGTCCATTCCAACATGACCAGCTGTCGCAGCTCCTCCCCTCGCCCCTCCGGTCCCAAACCCGGGGACTGGGAGAGTTGGACCATCCCGCATAGCAAGTTAGCGTCACTTCAGGCCCAGGGATTCCTCCCTCAGGCATGCATGGTCCTAGTCCGAGCCGGTCTCGCCACCTATAACGGCGGAAAACAAGCGGAGAACACCCCCAATCCTTCTAAAGGGGAGCGGGTGTGCCTCGTCCCCTATCTAATAAGGGGACTGGGATTTCCAATTCACCCATTTCTCCGCGGGCTTCTGGAGTTCTACGGCCTCCAGCTGCACAATCTCACGCCCGCCTCCGTATTGCACATTGCGGGTTTCGTCGCCCTCTGCGAGCTATTTTTAGGCGTTGAGGCTCATTTCGCGCTGTGGAAGAGGTTATTCTGCCTGGTGCCCCGTTCTGAAAAGGGGTCTATATATCAAGTGGGCGGAGCCGAAGTATGGCGCATCGCCGGGACCGGATACCTATCCGGAACCCCAAAGAAGGCGTCCGAGGACTGGCCTTCGGAATGGTTTTACATAGATGATGTCCCGCTGCCGGACCCTATCCGGGTCGGTCTCCCTGAGTTTAACAGTGCTCCATGGAAGAAAAGCTTGAGCTGGCGTCCGCGGAGCTCTCAGAGAGAAAGTGACAGAGACGTCCTTTACCTGATGGGCCGGATAAGACTGTTGGCTCATTCTGGACTAACCATGATTGGAGTCATGGCCGCATGCATTATGCGGGGGTGCAGCCGCTTCAATATAGAGGCCACCCCATGTGGGATTTCAACGGGGAGGATGACGCCACACGTTACGGTCGTAAGGGGCCGGACTCAGCCGCCGCCTTAGTAAAGATCTTATCCTCTTTGTATAAGGGAGAAAAGGAGGAATTCCTCCGCGTCAATCCGCAGGCCGGATTCAGTATGTACAATCCTCCAAGTTGGGTAAGTGAATAATTGCACTTGCCCGTTTGTTTTATACTCCCATGGTTAGATAGGTAGTCTAACGACTTCAATGCAGGAACTACGACAGGAGGTAAAGGACATAAGCAGCCGCCCTCCACAGCCCGAGGACCCAGAATGGTCCCTCAATCCAGACTCCGAAGAAGATCCGGACATATCGGTGGATCTTATCGACGGGGTGTTCCATCAGCTAAGCAAGGACAATACCTTGGTAGCCATCATGGCTGATTACCCAGGGTTAATTCCGGCCTCCCAGGTGATAGAAGCCGGAGCCTCATTCCCTCGAGAGAGATTGCACTCTCGCGTATTCCGGTGTTTCTGATGACAACCGTGTTTTGCAGGGGAGTTTTCCAAGGCAGGAGGCCGAACCTGCGGCGGCTAGCCAATGAGGGGCCGCAGGGCCCCGTGGGGCAAAAAGGAGTGAAGTCCGGACTGAGATGCCGGCGCAAAGGTATAGCGCACCCTCTGTTTCCCTGATGTTATTTTGTCAGGGCATATTAACGTTCGTGCTATCTTCAGAACGAAGAGACCTCGCCGGACTACATCCGGAGAGGTTGCCAATCGCGCCTCCACCAGCCAGGCTCCAACGGCTGGCCAAGAAGCGGAGGCGAGCACAAGGCGCGTACTGGACGCTCCTCCGACAGAGGATGAGGACAGGCTGTCTGCCACAAATTCTGAAGTGGAGAGTGCCATGAACCACAGGCGTCGCCGGACAGTTCTACGCGACGCTTGTTTCTCCCAAGAGGCTTTAGATGCCTTTAATTAGGGAGATGCGCACCTCCGTGCCGCTCAAAATGGTTTAGCCAGAGCCACGGAGCAGTATGTAAAAGACATACGGGTAAGAAAATTTTGGTCAAATATATATATACTAGTAGCCCCCGAGACTTGAAATAGTTAGAGCAACTGATTTAAGGATCTTTTAATATGCAGGTTCTTACAGAGAAGAATACTGTACTGTCCCAGGAGCTGGAAAAGTGCAAGGCCCAACTAGAGGCCGCACTAGCCACAGCAGGGGAGTCCAAAGAGACCCCCTCAGGTAAGATACACTTCGAAAGATTAGTATTGTGCGGTGTGGGTGTAAATCTGACAAATCATATTGCAGATGGCGCCAGACTTGATCCGGACAAACAACAATTCTTACGCCAGCTAAAGGCCGGTGAGAGTATGTTGACAAGGGTGAGGCGAGAGAAAAATGATCTTCAGGATGCCAACACCAAGCTGGACGTCGAACTTAAAGATGTTCGTGGCTAGCTGTCGGACTCCACGAAGGAGAATCAGCGGCTTCGACGCGGCATTTTTAGTAAGTGCTTGAACGAACTTTGAAAAAAAAGAGTTCGGCGAGGAAGTCGACTAACAGAGTAATGTCTGTAGGTATGCTCACAAGTCATCCTGCAGAGGAGATGCCCGGTTCTACGGGTGACCTTCTTCCCGAACTCATGCAACTGCACGAGCGAGTTCGGCGGGCGATGCGAGGTGTTGCCCAAGCCTTATGGCCTGCCCACTCCATGCCCGAGGGCCTTGGAGAGCTTGTGGAGAAGCTGAAGGGAGCTCGGCGGCGCTTCCGGTTGTGGAAGATATCGGCCTGCCAACAAGGCGCTAGGGAAGCCTGGGCCATGGTGAAGACCCGTTTTACGAAGTCTGACCCAAACCACATGGCCGAGGTCGGACCAGTGGGGCCTGATGGGAAGGAGATCCCAGTGAGGTTAGTATACGGCCAACTAGAGTTGGCCGCGAAGTATTCCCAGCAGGACTGTAAATTAGACAGCCTGTTAGATGGTATAGAAGAGGAATATGATCAGTCAGAATGACTATGTAATTTTAATTGACATGTGTAATGCCTTCTAGCCGGATTGTAGATCGTTTGTCGTTGCCGACCTTTTCGCTTCGACCTCGGGACCTGACGGTCCGGAGTGTGTCCGAATACCATAGCGGTTATATAAGAACCGTGTTATGCGTGGAGACCAAGCGTAGGGATCATTAGTGCTTTATCAGACAAGTGCCCGACTAGTTATGTTATGTTACATGGTTAGTAAGAAACATCTTCCAGAGAGAATAGTTCCGTTAGGGGTTCCTTTCGCTGGGAGGCATGCCCTAAAGTGCATGTCCGGACTGCGTAAAAAGACACAGAAAAAAGCATCTGGGGGCGCATATAAAAAAAGAAAAAAGATCATCTTTTATCTCACCGACCGAATATTCCCTTAAGAACGCTAGCTTTCGGCTTCACCCAGTCTGAGGTACACATCCGGCTGACCCGGCAGTAACAATCGCAGAGGTGCTCCCTTTACCACCTAGCCGAACAATCGGGAACATAGGGGTAAGCATAGGAGCCAGGCAACCCAGCTTGGCCAAAACTTAAGTCATATCGATGCATATAATGGTGAAGAAAAAGGTACATGCGGAAGTTTGACGCATGTGATGGGCGTGAAGCCCGTATAAATAAGCTTCTGTTAAAGAAGCCCCCAGGTTTAATGAGCGCGAGTGGCGCGTCACTAGATAAGCCTTTAAGGGCTATAAAAGAAAGGAGGGGAAGGAGAGAAATGTAAGACAGAAAAATGCAAAAAATGGACAGAGGAAGGAGACGAACACAGAGTCCGGCGCTAGGCATAGAATCTTCGGAGACGGGCGGCGTTCCACGGGTTCGGCTCGAGTCGGTTATCCGACGCATCTCGCAGGCGGTACGCCCCGCCAGTTAGGACTTGGTCGATTATGAATGGACCTTCCCACTTGGGCTTTAGTTTGTCCTTTTTCTTATCCGGCAGGCGTAGAACTAGTTCGCCAACATTGTAATTTTTGGCCCGTACTTCTCTGCTTTGATATCTTCGGGCCTGCTGTTGATAAAATGCGGAACGGGCTTTTGCCATGTCACGCTCCTCCTCCAGGGCGTCCAAGTTGTCCTGCCGATCGAGCTCGGCTTCTCTTTCTTCGTACATGCGCACTCTAGGTGAGTCATGAATTATGTCGTAGGGCAGAACTGCCTCTGCGCCGTACACCATAAAAAATGGTGTGTAACCGGTGGTGCGATTTGGCGTGGTCCGCAGCCCCCATAGCACGGAGTCGAGCTCCTCTACCCAGTGCGTGTTAGATTCCTTGAGGGACCGCACCAGTCTGGGTTTAATGCCGCTCATTATAAGACCATTTGCACGTTCGACCTGGCCGTTGGTTTGTGGGTGATAGACGGAAGCATAATCGAGCTTGATGCCCATGTTTTTGCACCAGAGTTTTACCTCGCCGGCGGTAAAGTTTGTACCATTATCGGTTATGATGCTGTGGGGGACGCCATAGCGGTGTACCACCCCGGATATGAAGTCTATCACAGGTCCGGATTCGGCCGTTTTAACAGGCTTGGCTTCTATCCATTTGGTGAATTTGTCCACCATGACCAGTAAGTATTTTTTCCTATCGGTCCCACCTTTAAGGGGTCCGACCATATGAAGCCCCCAGACCGCAAAAGGCCAGGTTATGGGTATAGTTTGGAGTGCGGTGGGTGGCATATGGCTTTGGTTGGAAAAAAGTTGGCAACCAGCGCATCGTTGGACTAAGTCCTGAGCGTCTGCCCGGGCCGTCGGCCAATAAAAGCCTGTACGGAAAGCCTTTCTAACAAGGGACCGAGCAGCGGCGTGGTGACCACCGAGTCC
This sequence comes from Triticum urartu, assembly GCF_056163025.1. Classification (NCBI taxonomy): domain Eukaryota; kingdom Viridiplantae; phylum Streptophyta; class Magnoliopsida; order Poales; family Poaceae; genus Triticum; species Triticum urartu. The sequence continues at coordinate 735,982,177 of NC_141879.1, forward strand.
GGCATGAATTTCAGCCAGAAGGTTCCGCCCTTCCTCTTCGGAGATGCACCTTTGAAGGACTCCGGTAGTGCTTTTCTTGTAAAGCTCTCCCTCATGGACTCTATAGGCTTTAGATCACCGCACTATGCAGCGGGCCTCGTTTTGGTCCTCCGGGAGTTCCTGCCTAGTAAGGTAGGCTAGGAATGGTTCTGTCCACGGGGCGATGACCGCCATTATTACGTGGGCTGAAGGTGTAATTTCATTGGCAGAGCCTCCAATTGTGTCAGATTGTTCGGCGTCGAGTGGTGCGGCTGGGTCCGAGCTATTATTTACGGGTTCCCCCTCCCATGTTACAGATGTCTTGAACAATCTTTCCAAAAAGATGTTGGGGGGGACTGCATCGTGTTTTGCTCCGATGCATGCCAGGACGTCCGCTGCTTGATTGTTTTCTCGGGCTATATGGTGAAACTCCAGCCCTTCGAACCGAGCTGACATTTTTAGGACGGCGTTGCGGTAAGCTGCCATTTTTGGGTCCTTGGCGTCGAAGTCTCCATTTATTTGGGATATCGCGAGGTTTGAATCCCCGCGTACCTCTAGGCGCTGGATACCCATGGATATTGCTATCCGGAGGCCATGTAGGAGGGCCTCATATTCGGCTGCATTGTTGGAATCCATGTACATGATCTGGAGCACATATTGGACTGTGTCTCCTGTGGGGGACGTCAGGACGACGCCAGCCCCCAGTCCGGCCAACATTTTGGAGCTGTCGAAATGCATAATCTAGTTTGAATATGTGCCGTACTCTTCAGGGAGCTCGGCCTCCGTCCATTCTGCGACGAAGTCGGCCAAAACTTGCGATTTAATAGCTCGCCGTGGCTTATAGGTTATATCGAACGGGAGAAGCTCGATGGCCCATTTTGCAATCCGGCCCGTTGCGTCGCGGTTGTTGATAATATCGTTGAGTGGTACTTCCGAGGCTACTATTATGGAACACTCTTGAAAGTAGTGTCGTAGCTTCCGGGATGCCATGAATACCGCGTATGCAATCTTTTGATAATGCGGGTACCGTGATTTGCATGGAGTGAGGATGGTGGATACGTAGTAGACCAGCCTTTGAAGGGGGAATTTGTGTCCATCCGTTTCCCACTCGACAACGAGTACTGCGCTGACAACTTGATGTGTTGCTGCAATGTACAATAACATTGGTTCGCCGGTGTTCGGCGCGGCCAGGACTGGGTTTGTTGCCAATATGGCTTTTATTTCATCAAGTCCGGCCGTGGCGGCCTCCGTCCACTCGAAGTGTTCGGTGCGCCGGAGGAGGCGATAGAGGGGTAGTGCCTTTTCTCCCAAGCGGGAGATGAAGCGGCTTAAAGCCGCCACGCATCTGGTTAATTTTTGTATTTGTTTGAGGTCCTTTGGGACATCCAATTGTGACAAAGCTCGGATCTTGGCTGGGTTTGCTTCAATTCCTCTACCGGATACAATGAAGCCCAAGAGCTTTCCGGTTGGAACGCCGAAGACGCATTTTTCTGGATTGAGCTTGGTGTCATATTTTCGGAGGTTATCGAATGTAAGCCTCAAGTCGTTTACTAGGGATTCGACATGCCTTGATTTGACGACCACATCATCCACATACGCCTCCACTGTTTTGCCGATCTGGTTTGCCATACATGTTTGGATCATGCGCTGATATGTTGCGCCGGCGTTTTTCAGCCCGAAGGGCATTGTGTTGAAGCAGAATGGGCCGTATGGTGTGATGAATGCTGTTGCAGCTTGGTCTGATTCTGCCATCTTGATTTGATGGTAACCGGAGTATGCGTCGAGGAAACGCAACGAATCGTGTCCTGCGGTGGCATCGATAATTTGATCGATATGGGGGAGGGGGAAGGGATCCTTTTGGCAAGCCTTGTTAAGGTCTTTAAAATCGACACACAGGCGCCAGGATTTGTCCTTCTTTGGTACCATCACCAGGTTTGCTAGCCAGTCCGGATGTTTTATTTCTCTAATGAATCCGGCCTCCAATAGCTTGGCTAGCTCCTCTCCCATAGCCTGTCTCTTGGGTTCGGAAAAACGCCGAAGGGCTTGTTTGACAGGTTTGAATCCTTTTAGGATATTTAAGCTGTGTTCGGCCAGCCTGCGTGGGATCCCTGGCATGTCTGAAGGGTGCCAGGAGAAAATGTCCCAGTTCTCTCGTAGGAACTCTCGCAGTGCGGCGTCTACATCAGGATTTAGTCGTGCCTCGATGGAAGCTGTTTTATTAGGGTCCGTTGGATGGACCTAGAATTTGACTATTTCGTCAGCTGGCTTGAAGGATGTGGATTTGGATCTCTTGTCGAGTATCACATCATCCCTGTTAACCATGGAGCGCAGCGCAGTCAGTTCCTCGGCCGCTAAGGCTTCGGATAGTGCCTCAAGGGCTAATGTGGCCGTCTTGTTTTCGGCGTGGAGTGCTATGTCCGGATCACTAGCTAGAGTGATAATTCCATTTGGCCCGGGCATCTTAAGCTTCATGTACCCGTAATGGGGTATTGCTTGGAAGATTGTGAATGCTTCCCGCCCTAGTAAAGCATGATGTCCGCTCTTAAACGGGGCCACCTGAAACGTGACTTCTTCGGACCTGTAATTATCCGGCGTGCCGAACACCACATCTAGTGTGATTTTTCCTGTGCAGCGCGCTTCCCGACCGGGGATTATTCCTCTAAAGGTTGTGCTGCTTCGCTCGACGCGGTTCCAGTCCATTTCCATTTTTTGAAGGGTTTCCTCATAAATGAGGTTCAGTCCGCTGCCTCCATCCATGAGCACCTTGGTGAGGCGAAAGCCGTCCACTATGGGACTAAGGACCAATGCGGCTGGTGCTCGGGCTGTTCGGAATCTAGGTTCATCACTTGCGTTGAAGGTAATGGTAGTGTCGCTCCATGGATTTATTGTTGCAACTTGATAGACTTCGGCGAGGCTGCGGAGTGTTCTTTTTCGCATATTGTTCGATGCGAAAGTCTCGAAGACTGTGAGAACGGTACTGGTGTCCTCGGGCTGGCTTTCTGCGGCCTCCAGGATTAAGAGGTCCTCGCCGATTTTGGCCACCTGCCGGAGTATCCAACATGCTCATAGGCTGTGAGTTGGTGTGGCGTCCTCTGTACTGTGAATTCTATAGGGTCCATCAAGCCACCTTTCTAGTACGGTTCCATGCCCTATAGAGGGTTTTGGCTTTTTGGTGTTTATCCCGGGTGTCCTATGATGATGCACCCTCTTAGTTCGGACGGGATTACTATTCAAGGCCGGATTATCCCAAAATTTTATTTCGGTTTTCCAGGCGCTTTCCATCGCACAATATTTTTGTACTATGGACGCCAAGTCAGCGAAGCGTGTAATATCACGACGACTTACGGCATTAAGGATTCCCTCGTCTGTGTAATTACTGCAGAAAATTGAGATTGCGTCTTCCTCGCGGCAATCCTTTATCCTGTTCATAACCAGGAGGAATCTGGCCCAGTAATGATGTACTATTTCCTCGGGCCTCCGCCTGATTTGGGAGAGATCGCTTATGTTCGGGTGGGCGGGTGTCGTTGAATCTGAAACCTCACCCAATCCAAGATTCGGAGGCCGAAGAGTTTCCGAACTCTAAAGTTCGGACTCTTGGATGTTGTCCAACGAATCTAGCCCGTTGCCTGATCCTAAGCTCAGGTCTTGAGTTACATCCTCCCCTCCGCGGGTATCCGGCTTGGAGGAGTCGGGAATTCGGACATAGCTAGTCCTTAAAATAGATGAAAGGTCGCCGCACTGCGCCTCTACCACGGCAACATGGTGGGTGACTTGGGGAGAGTTAATTTCTCTTAGATCGGGTTTAAGCCCAACCTGGTCGTAATCCGTAGCGACCCCCAGGGCGGCGATGCGATCCAAGAGCTCGTTTACGGAAGAGAGCTCCATTGGATCTAGTTGCTCGACGAGCTCCGAGCTGACGTGTAGGTTGCTTTTGATGACCCGAGAGGTCACCGTCGGCGCAACAGCCGAACAGGTGGTCATGAGGAAACCACCTAGCCGGAGGGTCTGGCCAACAACCAAGGCTCCCTTAGCAACGGCACCGTCTTTAAAGACGGGAAGGGGCATCCTTCCTGATTGTGACGGCATAGAGGAACTCTCAATGAAAGAACCAATGTCGGTGTCAAAACCGGCGGATCTCGGGTAGGGGGTCCCGAACTGTGCGTCTAGGCCGGATGGTAACAGGAGACAGGGGACACTTTGTTTTACCCAGGTTCGGGCCCTCTCGATGGAGGTAATACCCTACTCCTGCTTGATTAATATTGATGATATGGGTAGTACAAGAGTAGATCTACCACGAGATCAAGGAGGCTAAACCCTAGAAGCTAGCCTATGGTATGATTGTTGTGTATGGAGTTGATTGCCTACGGACTACAACCCTCCGGTTTATATAGACACCGGATAGGGTTAGGGTTACATAAAGTCGGTTACAATGGTAGGAGATCTTGAATATCCGCATCGCCAAGTTTGCCTTCCACGTCAAGGAAAGTCCCATCCGGACACGGGACGAAGTCTTCAATCTTGTATCTTCATAGTCCAGGAGTCCGGCTGAAGGTATAGTCCGGCTACCCGAACACCCCCTAATCCAGGACTCCCTCAGCGTCGGTCGTCGCTACCGCGACGACGTCCGCCTCGACTCGCGTTTCGCTAAGACAGGGTGGCAGTGGTGTCACGTGCTCGTCTTGGCGTCCGTCGTCGCTACCACGACGACGTCCGCCTCGACTCGCGTTTCGCTAGTGCGAAGCCGCCGAAGACGAAGATCTGTCCGGGGAGAAAAATCTCACCCTGGACCGCATCGTCGTTGATGATCAAAGGAGCCATCAGGCCTAAAGGTGACGACACAGAGGAACTCTCATTGAAAGCACTAATGTCGGTGTCAAAACCGGCGGATCTCGGGTAGGGGGTCCCGAACTGTGCGTCTAGGCCGGATGGTAACAGGAGACAGGGGACACTTTGTTTTACCCAGGTTCGGGCCCTCTCGATGGAGGTAATACCCTAATCCTACTTGATTAATATTGATGATATGGGTAGTACAAGAGTAGATCTACCACGAGATCAAGGAGGCTAAACCCTAGAAGCTAGCCTATGGTATGATTGTTGTGTATGGAGTTGATTGCCTACGGACTTCAACCCTCCGGTTTATATAGACACCGGGTAGGGTTAGGGTTACACAGAGTCGGTTACAATGGTAGGAGATCTTGAATATCCGCATTGCCAAGCTTGCCTTCCACGCCAAGGAAAGTCCCATCCGGACACGGGACGAAGTCTTCAATCTTGTATCTTCATAGTCCAGGAGTCCGGCCGAAGGTATAGTCCGGCTACCCGAACACCCCCTAATCCAGGACTCCCTCACATCTTATCTTGCTTTGATTGACGGTAGCATTATAAGATGATCTCTCACTAATTATCAAGAAGTGTTCTCCCTGAGTATGCACCGTTGCGAAAGTTCTTCGTGCTGAGACACCACGTGATGATCGGGTGTGATAGGATCTACGTTCAAATACAATGGGTGCAAAACAGTTGCACACGTGGAGTACTCAGGTTATACTTGACGAGCCAAGCATATATACAGATATGGCCTCGGAACACGGAGACCGAAAGGTCGAGCGTGAATCATATAGTAGATATGATCAACATAGTGATGTTCACCAATGAAGCTACTCCATCTCACGTGATGATCGGACATGGTTTAGATGATTTGGATCACGTAATCACTTAGAGGATTAGAGAGATGTCTATATAAGTGGGAGTTCTTTAAGTAATATGATTAATTGAACCTAAATTAATCATGAACTTAGTACCTGATAGTATCTTGCTTATTCATGTTTGATTGTAGATAGATGGCCCGTGCTGTTGTTCCGTTGAATTTTAATGCGTTCCTTGAGAAAGCAAAGTTGAAAGATGATGGTAGCAATTACACGGACTGGGTCCGTAACTTGAGGATTATCCTCATTGCTGCACAGAAGAATTACGTCCTGGAAGCACCGCTGGGTGCCAGGCCTGCTGCTGGAGCAACACAAGATGTTATGAACGTCTGGCAGAGCAAAGCTGATGACTAATCGATAGTTCAGTGTGCCATGCTTTACGGCTTAGAATCGGGACTTCAACGACGTTTTGAACGTCATGGAGCATATGAGATGTTCCAGGAGTTGAAGTTAATATTTCAAGAAAATGCCCGGATTGAGAGATATGAAGTCTCCAATAAGTTCTATAGCTGCAAGATGGAGGAGAACAGTTCTGTCAGTGAGCATATACTCAAAATGTCTGGGTATAATAATCACTTGATTCAGATGGGAGTTAATCTTCCAGATGATTGCGTCATTGACAGAATTCTCCAATCACTGCCACCAAGCTACAAGAGCTTCGTGATGAACTATAATATGCAAGGGATGAATAAGACTATTCCCGAGCTCTTCGCAATGCTGAAAGCTGCGGAGGTAGAAATCAAGAAGGAGCATCAAGTGTTGATGGTCAACAAGACCACTAGTTTCAAGAAAAAGGGCAAAGGGAAGAAGAAGGGGAACTTCAAAAAGAACAGCAAGCAAGTTGCTGCTCAAGAGAAGAAACCCAAACCTGGACCTAAGCCTGAAACTGAGTGCTTCTACTGCAAGCAGACTGGTCACTGGAAGCGGAACTGCCTCAAGTATTTGGCGGATAAGAAGGATGGCAAGGTGAACAAAGGTATATGTGATATACATGTTATTGATGTGTACCTTACTAATGCTCGCAGTAGCACCTGGGTATTTGATACTAGTTCTGTTGCTAATATTTGCAACTCGAAATAGGGACTACGGATTAAGCGAAGATTGGCTAAGGACGAGGTGACGATGCGCGTGGGAAATGGTTCCAAAGTCGATGTGATCGCAGTCGGCACGCTACCTCTACATCTACCTTCGGGATTAATATTAGACCTAAATAATTGTTATTTGGTGCCTGCGTTAAGCATGAACATTATATCTGGATCTTGTTTGATGCGAGATAGTTATTCATTTAAATCAGAGAATAATGGTTGTTCTATTTACATGAGTAATATCTTTTATGGTCATGCACCCTTAAAGAGTGGTCTATTCTTATTAAATCTCGATAGTAGTAACACACATATTCATAGTGTTGAAACCAAAAGATGCAGAGTTGATAATGATAGTGCAACTTATTTGTGGCACTGCCGTTTAGGTCATATCGGTATAAAGCGCATGAAGAAACTCCATACTGATGGGCTTTTGGAACCACTTGATTATGAATCACTTGGTACTTGCGAACCGTGCCTTATGGGTAAGATGACAAAAACACCGTTCTCCGGTACTATGGAGAGAGGAACAGATTTGTTAGAAATCATACATACAGATGTATGTGGTCCGATGAATGTTGAGGCTCGTGGCGGATATCGTTATTTTCTCACCTTCACAGATGACTTAAGCAGATATGGGTATATCTACTTAATGAAACACAAGTCTGAAACGTTTGAAAAGTTCAAAGAATTTCAGAGTGAAGTTGAAAATCATCGTAACAAGAAAATAAAATTCCTACGATCTGATCATGGAGGAGAATATTTGAGTTACGAGTTTGGTGTACATTTGAAACAATGTGGAATAGTTTCGCAACTCACGCCACCCGGAACACCACAGCGTAATGGTGTGTCCGAATGTCGTAATCGTACTTTACTAGATATGGTACGATCTATGATGTCTCTTACTGATTTACCGCTATTGTTTTGGGGATACGCTCTATAGACGGCCGCATTCACGTTAAATAGGGCACCATCAAAATCCGTTGAGACGACGCCTTATGAACTGTGGTTTGGCAAGAAACCAAAGTTGTCGTTTCTGAAAGCTTGGGGCTGCGATGCTTATGTGAAAAAGCTTCAACCTGATAAGCTCGAACCCAAATCAGAAAAATGTGTCTTCATAGGATATCCAAAGGAAACTATTGGATACACCTTCTATCACAGATCCGAAGGCAAGACTTTTGTTGCTAAATTCAGAAACTTTCTGGAGAAGGAGTTTCTCTCGAAAGAAGTGAGTGGGAGGAAAGTAGAACTTGACGAGGTAACTGTACCTACCCCCTTATTGGAAAGTAGTACATCACAGAAATCTGTTTCTGTGACACCTACACCAATTAGTGAGGAAGCTAATGATAATGATCATGAAACTTCAGAACAAGATACTACTGAACCTCGTAGATCAACTAGAGTGAGATCCGCGCCAGAGTGGTACGGTAATCCTGTTCTGGAAGTCATGCTACTAGATCATGATGAACCTACGAACTATGAAGAAGCGATGGTGAGCCCAGATTCTGCAAAATGGCTTGAAGCCATGAAATCTGAGATGGGATCCATGTATGATAACAAAGTATGGACTTTGGTTGACTTGCCCAATAATCGGCAAGCAATAGAGAATAAATGGATCTTCAAGAAGAAGACGTACGCTGACGGTAATATTACTGTCTACAAAGCTCGACTTGTCGCAAAAGGTTTTCGGCAAGTTCAAGGGATTGACTACGATGAGACCTTCTCACCCGTAGCGATGCTTAAGTCTGTCCGAATCATGTTAGCAATTGCCGCATTTTATGATTATGAAATTTGGCAGATGGATGTCAAAACTGCATTCCTGAATGGATTTCTGGAAGAAGAGTTGTATATGATGCAACCAGAAGGTTTTGTCGATCCAAAGGGAGCTAACAAAGTGTGTAAGCTCCAGCGATCCATTTATGGACTGATGCAAGCCTCTCGGAGTTGGAATAAACGCTTTGATAGTGTGATCAAAGCATTTGGTTTTATACAGACTTTTGGAGAAGCCTGTATTTACAAGAAAGTGAGTGGGAGCTCTGTAGCATTTCTGATATTATATGTGGATGACATATTACTAATTGGAAATGATATAGAATTTCTGGATAGCATAAAGGGATACTTGAATAAGAGTTTTTCAATGAAGGACCTCGGTGAAGCTGCTTACATATTAGGCATTAAGATTTATAGAGATAGATCAAGACGCTTAATTGGACTTTCACAAAGCACATACCTTGACAAAGTTTTGAAGAAGTTCAAAATGGATCAAGCAAAGAAAGGGTTCTTGCATGTGTTACAAGGTGTGAAGTTGAGTCAGACTCAATGCCCGACCACTGTAGAAGATAGAGAGAAAATGAAAGATGTTCCCTATGCTTCAGCCATAGGCTCTATCATGTACGCAATGTTGTGTACCAGACCTGATGTGTGCCTTGCTATAAGTCTAGCAGGGAGGTACCAAAGTAATCCAGGAGTGGATCACTGGACAGCGGTCAAGAACATCCTGAAATACCTGAAAAGGACTAAGGATATGTGAGGGAGTCCTGGATTAGGGGGTGTTCGGGTAGCCGGACTATACCTTCGGCCGGACTCCTGGACTATGAAGATACAAGATTGAAGACTTCGTCCCGTGTCCGGATGGGACTTTCCTTGGCGCGGAAGGCAAGCTTGGCGATGCGGATATTCAAGATCTCCTACCATTGTAACCGACTCTGTGTAACCCTAACCCTACCCGGTGTCTATATAAACCGGAGGGTTGAAGTCCGTAGGCAATCAACTCCATACACAACAATCATACCATAGGCTAGCTTCTAGGGTTTAGCCTCCTTGATCTCGTGGTAGATCTACTCTTGTACTACCCATATCATCAATATTAATCAAGCAGGAGTAGGGTATTACCTCCATCGAGAGGGCCCAAACCTGGGTAAAACAAAGTGTCCCCTGTCTCCTGTTACCATCCGGCCTAGACGCACAGTTCGGGACCCCCTACCTGAGATCCGCCGGTTTTGACACCGACATTGGTGCTTTCATTGAGAGTTCCTCTGTGTCGTCGCCTTTAGGCCCGATGGCTCCTTTGATCATCAACGACGATGCGGTCCAGGGTGAGATTTTTCTCCCCGGACAGATCTTCGTCTTCGGCGGCTTCGCACTGCGGGCCAATTCACTTGGCCACCTAGAGCAGATCGAAAGCTACGCCCCTGGCCATCAAGTCAGGTTTGGAAGCCTAAACTACACGGCAGACATCCGCGGAGATTTGATCTTCGACGGATTCGAGCCATAGCCAAGCGCGCCGCACTGTCTCGTGGGACATGATCTAGCTCTGTCGCCGAACAGTACCCTGGAGGCCGCAAACGCACCGGCTCTGACCCTTAATTCGGAGCCAGCTGCGCCAATCGAGGGTGAGCGGTTGGACGTCACCTCGGTGGCTGTAATCTCAAAGGCGATCAAGCCAAACGCCAGCCCCACACTCTGCATGGCCCGTGACTCCAAGGAGCCGGATTCCTCTCCGAACTCCGAACCCCTTGCGTCCCTGCCGATCGAACCCGATTGGGCGCCAATAATGGATTTCACCGCCACGGACATCTTTCAGCACTCGCCCTTCAGCGACATCCTGAATTCTCTAAAGTCTCTCTCTTTATCAGGAGAGCCCTGGCCGGATTACGGTCAGCGAGGATGGGATACGGACGATGAAGAAATTCAAAGCCCACCCACCACCCACTCGGTAGCCACTGTCGACAATTTAAACGACGTGCTCAACTGCGACTCCGGAGACATCGACAGCATGGATGACGATGCAGGAGATACCGACGAACCAACGCCCATAAGGCATTGGACAGCCACCTCATCCCACGATGTGTACATGGTGGATACCCCTAAAGGAAGCGACAACGAGGAAAAAGGGGATGGGACGGGAGATCGACCCCCCGAAAAGCAATCAAAGCGTCGGCGTAAACGCAGACCCAAGCCCCGCCTCGACAAAAACCCAGCCATAGAGCAGGACGAGCTGGTAGACGACAAGCAGGCCTTAGAGAAACCGTCCGAACAGGGAAACACGGATAGAGAAACCGAACTTCCCTCCTCCGGTGAAAACGGCATTCCAGACAACCTCACGCCGAATAAACCTATGGAGCATAAGAATCTCCACGAGAGACTCGTTGCAACTGCACGCAGCCTAAAAAAGCAGAAGCGGAAGCTAAAAACAGCGGAAGATGCACTCCGGATTAGATGGAGCAAAGTAATCAATACCACAGATAAGTACGGCAGCAGTCGCCGCACTAAAAGCTATCCAAAAATAAAGCTACTGCCTGAATTCGACGAAGAGGCCCTAGAGCCCCCGCATTCAAAAAATGAAAAAGCCACACGATCGGATAGACGGCCCCATAAAGCGGTAAGCGACGCCCCACCTAAATCGGCATGCGACCCACTTAAGGATTCGCATAATGGCCCAGTCAGGTCCATTTATGGGCCAAGAAAGCAAGCTCTTGTAAGCAATGCTACGAAGCCATCATCGGAATCCGGCACACCCAAATACAGGGGCGCCGCACACCCCCTATGTTTCACCGATGAGGTCCTGGACTACGAATTCCCAGAGGGATTCAAACCCGTAAACATAGAGGCATATGATGGAACAACAGACCCTGGAGTCTAGATCGAGGATTATATCCTCCACATACACATGGCTAGAGGAGATTTTCTCCACGCCATAAAATATCTACCCCTTAAGCTTAAAGGGCCAGCCAGGCATTGGCTTAAAAGCCTTCCAGAAAACACAATTGGAAGCTGGGAAGAGCTCGAGGATGCTTTTCGAGCAAACTTTCAAGGGACCTATGTCCGTCCCCCGGATGCAGACGATCTTAGTCACATAACTCAACAACCCGGAGAATCAGCTCGGCAGTTCTGGAATAGATTCCTCACTAAAAAGAATCAGATAGTCGACTGTCTGGACGCCGAAGCCTTAGCAGCTTTCAGGCATAATGTCCGAGACGAATGGCTCGCCAGACACCTCGGCCAAGAAAATCCAAGAACAATGGCCGCACTAACAAGCCTCATGACCCGCTTTTGTGCAGGGGAGGACAACTGGTTGGCAAGGTGCAACCCCAGCAACCCAAGTACATCTGAAACTAGGGATGGAAACGGAAAACCGCGACGCAACAAGGACCGTCGCTGGACTAAGGACAAAAATCCGAAGAGCACGGCAGTCAATGCCGGATTCAAAGGCTCACGACAAAATCAGGAAAAATCACCCCCCAGGATAACAGGGACGATCCATCCAACCTAAATAAAATCCTGGACAGGATATGTCAGATACACAGTACTCCCTGGAAGCCTGCTAACCATACCCACAGAGACTGTTGGGTTTTCAAACAATCCGGCAGACTCAATGCCGAACACAAGGGGCTCGACACACCAAGCGAAGACGAGGACGAACCCCAAAAGCAGAGCACCAGGAAACAAAAGAACTTCCCACAAGAAGTAAAAACAGTGAACTCACTTCACATAACAAAACGTGCGGCGCCCGTAAAGGTACGCACCACACGGCCCATCCCCAAAGGGTCCCGCCACTGGTTGTCAAAACCGATCATCTTCGATCAGCTAGATTATTCTAGGAATATCAAGAATATAGGCTGGACTGCCTTGATACTCGATCCAATAATTGGCGGACTCCAGTTTTCAAATGTCCTTATGGACGGCGGCAGTGGACTAAACCTGATATATCAGGATACAATCCAGCACATGGGGATAAACCCAGCAAGAATCCACCGCAGTAGAACCTCCTTTCAAGGGGTAATACCCGGTCCGGACACCCATTGTACGGGTTTTCTCCGGCTCACAGTCACATTCGGCTCTGCCGATAACCTCCGCCGCAAAAAGCTGACCTTCCATATCGTCCCGTTCTCAAGTCGCTATCAAGCACTACTGGGACGTGAAGCTTTCGCTCGCTTTAACGCAATACCGCATTATGCATCTCTTACGCTCAAGATGCCCGGTCCACGAGGCGTCATCTCTTTGAAGGGGAAGCACTAAAGTGCGCCTCCCCAAGCGGAGGACTGTGCGGCCGCTTTAACAGCCCCACAGCAAAATGGCCTCACCGGCCAATAAACTTCAAAATAGGTCATTCAAGACCACGAACGCGGATAGACGAGTTCGGTGCAAAATCATCATTGATGCAGGCCTAGAAGCCATATACCCCCACACTAGGGGCTCCATGCATATACAATAAGAGACAATAAAGCTCAATCTCATACATCTTACTTTATACTTGCTTATTCTAAACTTTGTCGGCACGACCCGTTTTCAACTCAGTTCCTCTCTTTTACAGATGAACGTCGTCCAGCGCCCGTCCAGGATACGGTACAACGGAGACACAGGCGCAGACGTGCAGTAGGGACCCGTCCTAAAGGATTCTTTTTATATTAAGACCCTGCGTAAACCTTTTTTACTGTCTCTTGTTGCTACACATCCCCTGGTTTTTTCTTTCTAATATAACCAAGGAGGAGGCTGGCGTCTTGGCATGTGGCCACGTCAGAATTTTTGCGTGTACCTGGACACTAGGGGCTTTTTTAATAAAGAGTGTTGTTTCGCCCGCACTCATAAAGACCGAACACCTTAGGGAGTGTTCGGCGTCGTGAGTTTTGGCATTATATGCATCAGCTCCGAATCATGTCTTTGGTCAAATGTTGGGTTGCCCGGCTCCTGAGTTCGGCTACCTTACGTTCCGCTCTATCGGCTAAGGTAGCACCAGGAGAACTACTGCGATTGTGCCCCCGGTTCGGCCAGGGCAAGCACCTCAGTAGAGAAAGCCGAAAACTGACTGTCATGATGTAGCGTGAGACTGGTCAGCCACTCGATGACCTATCGGAATCTATCGGATTCCTCCGCTTTAACGAAGGACCGCTTCCCGGTCAGGCACATACGTGCCCCGAATTCGGACGAGCGCAGTTGCCACCAAGGAGCTACCTAAAGAGTCTCATTGTCAAACTCCTATGGCTAAGTGAAAGTGTTAAAGCATTATAGTCCGGTTGCCTGGCCCGCTGCGCTATCACCTCCTTTGTAGGACCAAGACGTTGGGTTAAGTGTGAAAATGTGTCTTCTGCGAGCACCCCCGCACTATGTGCGTGGGGGCTGAAGCCAACGACTGCCATCTTTCAGATTCTGTATATATATATATATATATATATATATATATATATATATATATATATATATATCTTAAAACGGGCGCATAGAAGGTGTTCACAATACTTGAAGTCACAAGTATAAAAAAGGCCACTACAGTTTATCAAAATACTACTTTTCAATTACATATGCTATCATAACATAGCATCTTTCGAGCACTGCGTCTCTATTACACGAGCGCCTTCAAGGACTTCCTGAAAATAGTGCTCGGAAGGTACTCGGCTTTTGTCCGAATCTCAGGACGCTACAACGGTGGTCTCCATCTCTGCCCAGTATGTCTTAACACGGGCAAGAGCCATCCTTGCGCCCTCTATGCATCCTGACCTCTTCATTGCATTAATACGCGGCACCGCGTCAAGGAATTGCTGCACCAAGCTGAAATAACTCTTCGGCTCCGATCTCCCAGGCCACAGATGACCCATGACGTACTTCATGGCAAGTCCGGACAATCTATTCAGCTCGGCACATTGAGCCAGGCGATCGTACACTGCCAGCGGATGCTCTGGATTGTGGAACTGTGACCAGGAAAGCTTTTCCACTTCGTGATCTTTTAGATCTCGAAAGTGTTCGGTCGCATCAGCAGCACTTGCTGCCAAATCCAGGTAGGTGTCCTCCACACTCCACATCCGGTCCAACGGAGCAAACTTCGGATCACAAAACTTCCTCCGCAGCATAAAGGGCTTTCCAGCTGCAATCTGTTCAGCCTGACACAACTCCTCCTTCGCAGCACTCATCGCAGAGCGAGCATCCTTGGCATTGGCAAGGCCTTCTCTAAATCCGTCTGTCTCGCCCGGTCTTCTTTCTCAAGAAGTTTGCAACGGTCTGTAGCGCTCTTTAACTTCTCGGCCATCTCGGCCATCTTTTCTTTGCTTCGGCAGTGAGCAGCCTATTCAGCTCTCAACTCTTCAAGGGCCTTCTCGGCAGCCGCATCGCTTTTTCTGGCTTGCTCCTTAGCTCGGGCAAGTTCTGCCCTAAGATTCTCCACGGCGGCCGTACCATCTGCGTCAAGCACACACATTGTAAGACACTGGCATGAAGCTCCTCTTACCTGATGCCGCCCGAAGAATTAAATACCTTGAGCCTCATCAAGCCGCTTGTTGACAAGCGTGATGTCGGCATCTGCCACGTCCAGTTGCCGCTTTAGTTCGGCCACATCATCAGTTCGGCTTGATTCCGGACACCTCGCCACCTACATTCAAAGGCGACATCTTAGACCTGGGATTATGATCCTCTACGTGCCATCATTTCTTGACACCGCACAGAGTCTCAGGGGCTACTATCTACACAGGGCGCATCTTACTTATGCGCAACTAACAAAAGTGTACATTCTCTAACGTACCTCAAAACCCGTCAGTAAACTTTTGACGGCCTCATGCAATCCGCTTTCTGCGGATGAAATCCTTTCAATCACCGTGCCCATCAATGCACGGTGCTCTTCTGAGATAGAAGCTCGCCCCAGCAGAATCTTTAGTTCCTACGGCCGAGCACCAGACGGTGCCGGACTTGTCCTATGGCCTCTTTCGAAGGCCGGATGCGGAGAGCCTCGGGGGGCCACATAGCTATCTTTCGCCCCTGCCGGATTTGGAGAAACCCTCCGCGACGACACCTCAGGGCCGCCCGCCTCGCTGGGCGGCACGGCAGGGGGAGGCGTTCCGCTCTCCATCATCTCCGGAAGAAGATCCCCCGAAGACGAGCTCTGCTGCGAAGGGCTGAGGTCCGATCTACAAGGTAAAATTTCGGTTAATCTTCTCAGATATAAAAATCAAGGATTTCTCTCATCCCTCAAAAGGAAAATCTTTTCTCCACTTACGGCTCGCTGGAGGGCTGATCCCCTTGAGGGCGTAGTCCGGCTAAGGAACTCCCTGGCATCGGACCCTCTGACGAGGATTTTCTCCCCCGTTTTGAGGCCATGGTTTCCGGGTCGTCAGAGGTGGCTCTCTTCTTCCCCTTAGGAGAGGAATTGTCGGTTCCTCCCTTCGGAGCAGCCTCCTTCGAGGAGGCCATAGCTTCCTTGTCCTCCCCCTCCAAAGGCATTATCTCCAGCATCCTGACCAACACGGGATCCGGCCTGGTTTCAGGAAGGGGAGCCGGACACCTGATCAGCTTCGCCTTCGCTATCCACTCCTGTTTAAAAGGACGGCTCTTTTAGGGGCAAGTTTATGACAATTATACGGATAGAAGGTCCGGGCACATGGTTGCTTACTTGAGTATCCGGGCGATGGCAGCTTAGGCCTGCGTCCTCGGTTAAATCCGGACACATCTCTTGTGATCCGAAGAACATTCTATACATCTCCGCGAGCGTTGCGCCCATAAAATTCTGGAGAGATCGCGGTCCCTCTGGATTAAACTCCCACAGGCGAAGGGGGCGACGTTTGCCGGGCAATATTCGGCGAATCAGCATGACCTGCATCACCTTGACCAAATTGAGGTCTCCTTCCAAGAGATCCTTAATTCGGCCCTGTAACAGGGGCACGTCTTTGGGCAAACCCCAATCTAATCCTTTGTTGACCCATGACGCTAGCCTTGATGGGGGACCCAAGCGAAAGGCAGGAGGCGCCGCCCACTTGGCGCTCCTGGGAGCGGTGATATAGAACCATTCTCGTTGCCACAAGCCGAGCTCTTCTTGAAAGGAGCCCTCGGGCCATGGAGCATCAGCATTCTTACTTATGACAGCGCCTCCGCACTCTGCGTGCCGCCCCTCGATCATCTTCGGCTCCAATCCAAAGGTCTTGAGCCATAATCCGAAGTGAGGGGTAACACGGAGGAACGCTTCGCACACAACAATGAATGAGGAAATGTGGAGGATGGACTCCGGAGCTAAGTCATGAAATTCCAGCCCGTAGTAAAACAGCAGCCCCCTCACGAAGGGATCCATCGGGAAGCCTAACCCCCGAAGGAAGTGAGACATGAACACTACGCTCTCATCGGGCTGGGGACTGGGAATAGCCTGCCCTTGAGCAGGCAACCTATGCGGAATTTCGGCGGTCAAGAACTTAGCCTCTCTCAACTTTAGCACGTCCTCCTCCGTGATGGAGGAGGGCATCCATCGGCCTTGAAGGTCGGAACCAGACATTGTCGAAGGTCCGAAGCGCCTGGAATCTGGAGCCTGGGGTGTTGGAACTCGAGGTGATGGGCGAACTCGTTTGAGATTGGAAAAATGAGTAAGGCCTTGGTCTCTTTATAAGAGGTTGAATGCCAGGAGCCCTCCCCGTAACCGTTTGGGACTCGCCTTTAATCGAGAAAACATGCTAACGGGCACGATTGGGTTACCCATGTCCGTATTGATGAGAATCCCGTAAAAAGGGCACACGATCTCTGCTTTGACAAGACGTGCCAAGGAAACCGCCTCGCAAAACATGCTGAGGTGGAAAAGTAAAAACGATTCGAGTAAAGGACTTGGCTGTAGTGTGATGGCGCACTGCAGAATACGTCAGCAGATTTGATTTGTGTTAATATTATTCTCTCTATGGCAATATGTGGAAACTTATTTTGCAGAACCGGACACTACTCTTGGTGTTTACAAATCTTCTATGAAGGACTTGGAGGAGGAACCCGCCTTGCAATGCCTAAGACAATTTGCGCGCCGGACTCGTCGTCATTGAAGCCTAGTTCAGGGGCTATTGAGTGAGTCCTGGATTAGGGGGTGTTCGGGTAGCCGGACTATACCTTCGGCCGGACTCCTGGACTATGAAGATACAAGATTGAAGACTTCGTCCCGTGTTCGGATGGGACTTTCCTTGGCGTGGAAGGCAAGCTTGGCAATGCGGATATTCAAGATCTCCTACCATTGTAACCGACTCTGTGTAACCCTAACCCTACCCGGTGTCTATATAAACCGGAGGGTTGAAGTCCGTAGGCAATCAACTCCATACACAACAATCATACCATAGGCTAGCTTCTAGGGTTTAGCCTCCTTGATCTCGTGGTAGATCTACTCTTGTACTACCCATATCATCAATATTAATCAAGCAGGAGTAGGGTATTACCTCCATCGAGAGGGCCCGAACCTGGGTAAAACAAAGTGTCCCCTGTCTCCTGTTACCATCCGGCCTAGACGCACAGTTCGGGACCCCCTACCCGAGATCCACCGGTTTTGACACCGACAATATGTTTCTCGTTTATGGAGGTTACAAAAGGCTAATCGTAAATGGTTACGTCAATGCGAGCTTTGACACTGATCCGGACGATTCTAAATCGCAAACTGGATACGTATTTACATTAAACAATGGAGCTGTCAATGGGTGCAGTTCTAAACAAAGCGTCGTGGCGGGATCTACGTGTGAAGCAGAATACATAGCTGCTTCGGAAGCAGCAAATGAAGGAGTCTGGATGAAGGAGTTCATATCCGATCTAGGTGTCATACCTAGTGCATCGGGTCCAATGAAAATCTTTTGTGACAATACTGGTGCAATTACCTTGGCAAAGGAATCTAGATTTCACAAGAGAACCAAGCACATCAAGAGACGCTTCAATTCCATCCGGGATCTAGTCCAGGTGGGAGACATAGAGATTCGCAAGATACATACGGATCTGAATATAGCAGACCCGTTGACTAAGCCTCTTCCACGAGCAAAACATGATCAGCACCAAGGCTCCATGGGTGTTAGAATCATTACTGTATAATCTAGATTATTGACTCTAGTGCAAGTGGGAGACTGAAGGAAATATGCCCTAGAGGCAATAATAAAGTTATTATTTATTTCCTTATATCATGATAAATGTTTATTATTCATGCTAGAATTGTATTAACCGGAAACATAATACATGTGTGAATACATAGACAAACAGAGTATCACTAGTATGCCTCTACTAGACTAGCTCGTTAATCAAAGATGGTTATGTTTCCTAACCATGGATAGAGAGTTGTTATTTGATTAACGGGATCACATCATTAGGTGAATGATCTGATTGACATGACCCATTCCATTAGCTTAGCACCCGATAGTTTAGTATGTTGCTATTGCTTTCTTCATGACTTATACATGTTCCTATGACTATGAGATTATGCAACTCACGTTTACCGGAGGAACACTTTGTGTGCTACCAAATGTCACAACGTAACTGGGTGATTATAAAGGTGCTCTACAGGTGTCTCCAAAGGTACATGTTGGGTTGGCGTATTTCGAGATTAGGATTTGTCACTCCGATTGTCGGAGAGGTATCTCTGGGCCCTCTCGGTAATACACATCACATAATCCTTGCAAGCATTGCAACTAATGAGTTAGTTGTGAGATGATGTATTACGGAACGAGTAAAGAGACTTGCCGGTAACGAGATTGAACTAGGTATTAAGATAGTGACGATCAAATCTCGGGCAAGTAACATACCGATGACAAAGGGAACAACGTACGTTGTTATGCGGTCTGACCGATAAAGATCTTCGTAGAATATGTAGGAGCCAATATGAGCATCCAGGTTCCACTATTGGTTATTGACCGGAGACGTGTCTCGGTCATGTCTACATTGTTCTCGAACCCGTAGGGTCCACACGCTTAAGGTTTCGATGACAGTTATATTATGAGTTTATGAGTTTTGATGTACCGAAGGAGTTCGGAGTCCCGGATGGGATCGGGGACATGACGAGGAGTCTCGAAATGGTCGAGACATAAAGATTGATATATTGGAAGCCTATATTTGGATATCAGAAGTGTTCCGGGTGAAATCAGGATTTTACCGGAGTACCGAGAGGTTACCGGAACCCCCCGGGAGGTATATGGGCCCTAGTGGGCCTTAGTGGAAGAGAGGAGAGGTGGCCAGGGCTGGGCCGCGCGCCCCTCCCCCCTAGTCTGAATAGGACAAGGAGAGGGGGGCGGCGCCCCCCCTTCCTTCTCTCTCTCCTCTTTCCCCCCTCCCGAATCCTATTCCAACTAGGAAAGGGGGGGGGGAATCCTACTCCCGGAAGGAGTAGGACTCCTCCTGGCGCGCCCTCTCCTGGCCGGCCGCACCCCCCCTTTGATCCTTTATATACGGATGCAAGGGACACCCTAGAGACACAAGTTGATCCACGTGATCATATTCTTAGCCGTGTGCGGTGCCCCCTTCCACCATAGTCCTCGATAATATTGTAGCGGTGCTTAGGAGAAGCCCTGCGACGGTAGTACATCAAGATCGTCACCACGCCGTCGTGCTGACGGAACTCTTCTCCGACACTTTGCTGGATCGGAGTCCGGGGATCGTCATCGAGCTGAACGTGTGTTAGAACTCGGAGGTGCCGTAGTTTCGGTGCTTGAACGGTCGGGCCGTGAAGACATACGACTACATCAACCACGTTGTGCTAACGCTTCCGTTGTCGATCTACAAGGGTACGTAGATCACACTCTCCCCTCTCGTTGCTATGCATCACCATGATCTTGCATGTGCGTAGGAATTTTTTTGAAATTACTACGTTACCCAACAGTTAATATCTTGCAAACCAATACAGAATTGCACAAATATGATTTTGGGGATTTCTGAGAGCATGACAATACCAACTTCAAGAGTGTCTGGATAACTTTGGGGGAACCTCAAGCTACTTTATCTCATTTCATTGCTACTTTTCGAAAACCTAGAGAAAACCCACCCCATACACCTAAAGGAGGACATCATAGTGCCAAGAACATCACTCCCCAAGGTCCTCTAAGATAACATGTTGAAACTCCTCACACTGCCGGATCAGTGATAACCCAGAAGTGTAGGGGATCCATTGTAGCGCTTTTTGATAAGTAAGAGTGTCGAACCCAATGAGGAGTAGAAGGAATTGGATGATGGAAACTATCCTCATAGTGCAAGCAACATATATAGTATACATTAAAAGTTGATTGGTTGTGTGCCACTAAAAAATGTTTCAACAATAATGGACCTTACAATATTTGATGGTAATTATGAATTGAAATTTAAATATGTTAATTTTGAAAAGAATGACACATTTTCATTGTATTGATGTATGAAGTAATTAAGTGCCACCTCGGTGTAGTTACATTGTTTAAATATATGCACAATTTTTTCTCTTCTTTGCTCATCTCAAAGCCTCTTTAACGATGTATCTATAATATTCTCCTAGAGTGCGATGTTTCACCGATAATCGTCACTATGAAATAACTGTGGCTGTAGTCTCATGTCACTTGGTTTCCTTCTGTTTGTCCAATTTTTTTTTGCCTTCAATCAGTGCAGCAACCTTGATTGTATGATCTTTACTTTGTTTGTTTCTCCAAACACCAACTCTTATGTCACCGAAGTAGGTGTGGGGTGACTATGGTTTTGTTACATTATAGCGAGGTGGAGTTTGCTAGTACCCTAGTCTTATTTTTAAAATTTGTTGATTGATATAATACTCTGCGTTCCACCACTATGTCCTTTGTTTATAGAATATATAACTGCATGCAAGATATATTGTTCCATTATGTGCAAGCCACATGTATTGTTATGTGTGATCTAAGCATTTTATTTTGACGGACCTTTTTCCGTCATAAGCATTGCTGGCCTTCTAGCTTTTCTACCGTAGGATTTTGTGTTGGCACTTTTTGCCATATGATTTCATGTTGCTGGTTTTCACAGCATTTTGTAGCTCATATTTGTCTGATGTTATGTATTGGTGATAGCACAAGTGGCTCTGAGTATGTATGTAGGCTACAATTATGTTGTTTGGAAACCTTTGACTCGGCCAAGGGCCGTTGGGTATTCATGCATCATCACCATACTTTTATTGGACATCCTTCCCTCTTCAACCTCTAGTCTAGTGCTAACACAAAATCCTACGTTGTCCTAACTATATGTCCAATTCGTCCAGCCTCTAACAAAACATATGGATTAACCCAGTTAAAGGTCGCCATGTAGAAACAATTAAGGGATGGAAAATGTTCTTCTATAAATTCACAAAAAAATGATATGCAAGGTGTACATATTCATGCTTGAGGCACATATAAATTTATATCAACATATATTTTTTGTGCCTGAAAAAATTAAATGCTCCAGAAAATAACCTTGTAATCATAAAAATTAATTATAGATTTACCTAGTTAAAGGTCGCCAAGTAGAAACAATTAAGGGACGGAAAATGTTCTTCTATAAATTCACAAAAAGATGATATGCAAGGTGTACATATTCATGCTTGAGGCACATGTAAATTTATATCTACATATATTTTTTGTGCCTGAAAAAATTAAATGCTCCAGAAAATAACCTTGTACTCATAAAAGTTAATTTTAAATCATGAAATATGGATTTTAAATCGTCGCACCAATCTCATCAAATTTTCAATGAAAATTTACACATACACAAAAGACAAATCGCGTCTGCGCAGCACATGCATGGTTCTTGCGGCAATAGTCCTACGAAGTCGCATCAGATCTTTGGTTGAGTATCCAGTTATATCTATAACCCGATGCCTTTGCATTCTTTCTTCTTCTGGGTGAGTATCGATACTCACGTCAGATATTTTATGGACCGCCATATCCTTGGTTGGATTATTCTCCAACAATGTCCTTCATATTCATTAAACTTGTGAGTTTTGCCCTAACACATAATGCCTTTGGTAAATTCTATCATCTGCTTTTGTCAACGATGCTCTGCTTTTGAGCTGGTATATTTTAATCCTGAAGTTAGTGGTATATGTTCCTAAGATGCCCCTATGGGTTGAACCTACGCCTCGCCTAATCCGTTTGAACCCGAGAGTCTTCATGAGTCTTACTCCTCTGGTGTTTTGCCAGATAACATATCAACACTACAACTTCATCGAAAGCAAGAAGTGAATGAAAGGTTATGCATTGAAGAAGTGGGAGTCGACCTTGAACTTTGTGTTCATGCCCATGGACACGATGTAGATCTTATCATGGAAGCTTCTCTTAAAAGTAATTATCCCCTTGGTATAAGATCATCTTATATCTGGGATCTGATCCTTTACAACCGTGGTTCTGACCATGATTGTTCGCCTTTGATTCCATTTCTCGGAAAAGTTAAAGCACTTGTCTTCTGTAGATAAATGCATCTTCGCAATCTCTATTTTGATCTTCCACCGAGTATTACCCTCTGGTATCTTGAGAATAACAAAGAACTGTGTTGCTTCCTACGAGTCTTCATCTGGTATTGCTTCTCATTGATTTCAGATTTCCCTGGGTTTTGAGTTGTTAGTCACTCGAGAACGCCGATAAGTGAATCAATTCCACACTCCGATTCTATAACTCCAAGTAATTTTTGTTGCTTACGAGTTTAATAATCCTTCAAGTCATTCCTAGCCTGATCGGCTATATCCTTACCATGGTAACTTTTAACTGTGCTACCTGGTCCTTCTTCCGGAGCACAATTTTTGATGATGAGCTAAGCCTACGTTGATCTTCCTCCTCATATCATTTCACCTTGAACATCAAGCTTGATTTCGAGTTTGTGTCGTACCCGTGGTTCCAATAACCCTTCGCTTCATCATTCCTTTGTCTTGATGTCATCGCCGATCGATTACATCTTCATGAAATCTCTCGACAAATGTGTCGTGATCATCATCAACATTCTGAGCTCTTCC
Organism: Triticum urartu; assembly: GCF_056163025.1. Lineage (NCBI taxonomy): Eukaryota > Viridiplantae > Streptophyta > Magnoliopsida > Poales > Poaceae > Triticum > Triticum urartu. The sequence continues at coordinate 736,005,639 of NC_141879.1, forward strand.
AGGATATCAATCGAATTCATGATGAGAAATAGCATCCTTGCCCCTCGATGATTTGTGTTATCATCGACAACATTCTTGTCTGCCCCAACACGAGTTTGTTCATATAAATTTTGGGAATACATCCTTTTTGACATGTCGGTGGATTTTTGCTGAAACCATCGGCCACCTGCTCATCTTCCCTGATAAAATTGCATGAGGTGTTCAAGTAATTCCCGATGGATCCTTTGTGTTCCCAAGGTCCGGCCTTTACCTGATGACCATGTCAATGCTATCCAAAAGTATGACTGTGTTACTCCGAACATCATTAAGAACATTGAAGGAGCAATGCTAAATGTTTCTTGATCAATTATCCAAACACCGCTGTATGGGTAAACATCATGATTCTCCTTGCCCCATTAACTAAATGGATAAGTACTTGATGTCCTGTCAAGTATATCATGCTCTATTTGTTCTTGGGAAGCATATACTCTAATACTTTTGTATAATCACCTTTTCCTTTCCATTGGTCTGGTTAAACTAATAACCACATTTTCCTTTCCATTGTTTTGTTTAACCTTTCTTGTGATCTATATGATCCAAGCAGTAAAAGTTCCCTGCTTATGTAAACACCTCGGTGTACAATTTGTCAGTAAGACCTTGTTATCATTGCTGTTAACATTCCGGTAACCACCGATGGACGAGAACTTTGCCTATTGGTCCGCCTCGTTCAACGAGAAGGAAAATAGTTCTCTTCATCCCTCGCCCTTGGTACCAACGTTGTTGGCAACATAACTGATAGTCTATCATCTGACATGCCTTGCTATCGGCCCCCTTTCTACTTTTAACCCACATAGTGGGCCCATAACCCATAGTTCCACAGGATCGGAACCTGACTCTCCTGTATATCCTTTATTCCGAAGTATCATTTGCTCTTGGCTTTGTGTGCTGTCACAAGCCACCGTCCGAGAGATGATCTATTCCCGATGCTCTGAAACCCCCTTCTCACACTCTGTTCAGGTATCGATCATTTGTCCATTTGCTTGAAACTTCCTATTGTACCTTCATATTTTGCTCTCGATGTTTTCGTAAGTTTCATCTCGAGAGATACTTCTGCCACATTTCCTGAATTGTTCACCAGATAATTAACCCTATAAGGGTCAGTTCTCCCGAAGTTACTCTTTACTTCCCCACTTAAATCTCGGGACGAGATTTCTTGTAGTGGAGGAGATTTGTAACACCCCGGGTGTCACGCTACAGTAAACTTCTGTTAATGGTGCCACATCATCATAATTAATTTTTGCTAATCTTCACTTTGTTCCAAACCGACCTTAAATTCATTTAAAAAAAGGCAAGTCAAATTATTTTCCCTCGAGCTATAAAACTAAAATGTTCGAATAGTTCTATAAATTCCCCAGATCATTTTGTTGTGGAACTAACTTCATTTGACTCACAGATAAATCCCTAGGAATTTTATAAGTGTTCCAACAGCAAATAAATTGGTCCTTTCAAAAATAAAGGATTAATTGTATGCTACAAAATGCCCCTAAACTTTGTGGTTAGATCCCAAAGCATTGCAAGGTATTTATGTGAAAATTTTCATGTGCAACAAAATTCTTTTGAATTTAATTAAAATGTGAAACAGTGCCTAACAGTTGAGAGCAGAAAGATAATAGAAAAGATGAGGTGGATCACTGTGCACTTAGGCCCAATGTGCACAACACAGGCCCAGCCCACCCCTGCACCTTCTCCTATCTCTGTTCACAAGGGCGTGCTGGACGAACAGCACTCGTCCATTGCTCGGATGGCCGCGTGCCGAGCATCCGCTGTCTCCCCCGCGAGGATAAGGATGCCACCCGATTCCCCTCTGCCCATGGACGAACCCTAACCCCCCCACTCCCCCCTTTCCCTCGCTCTCTCTCTTCTCCCCGTGTGAAACCGCCGCTGCCGTCGTAATGGCCGCGACCACCGTGCTCCCCGCGCCGCGAGAAGACGCCCAGAAGGACTGCCACGGTCCACTTCGTCCATCCCGAGGATCGAATTGAGCGGGGAAGGCCCGTACACTCGCCATCTCCACCATCTTCATCTTGTACATCGTCGTCGTCCGCCGTCGATTCCCGCAGCTCCGGTCCACCCCGACCTCCCCGACCTCACCATCGAGCTTGCTGTGAGCTTCTCCTCCATCTCCCCTATTTTCCCCCCTTCGATCTGACGCCGTAGACTGCTCGTCCCGTCGTGCCCGAAGCTCCATGCCCGCAGCCATGCTCGTCCGCCGCGCCCTGGCCATGCCCCGCACTCGCCTGCTGCCTTGGCCGCCCGCACCCCGTGCACCGCGCGCGTCCGCGGCCGTTCGCTGCCACACTCCCCTGCTGTGCCCGCCTGCTGCTGGCTGTGCTGCTCATGCTTAACTGCTGCTGCTCCCGCCTGCTGCGCCGCTGCCGCCGGTGTCGGCGCGCCGCTCACTGTCGACCGCTGCTCCCTGCGCTAGCCACGGGTCGTTGCTCCCAGCTCCCTGCCTCCTAGCGTCGGCCGGCTCTGGCCGCCGTGCTTGTGTGCATGTGTGAGCACATCGCTGGCTGTGTCTCTCGCACGAACGGCCGGCCCTTGTCTACTACTACTAGTAGGTTTAGTTTAGTATTAAATTAATGCTAATTAGGCCTGTTAGCAAATGACAAATGGGTCCCACTTAATTAGATTAGGTGAAAGCCCCTGTTAACCAAACTAACTAACCCTGTTATTTGATAGGACTATGACAGTGCCCCCACCTCTAAATAAACCGTTTAAAATCAATCTTTGAAGACTTGTGACACTGACAGAAGGGTCCCACCTGACCCTTTGACTAGTCAAAGTACACCCAGTCAAACGCTGACTGGGTTGCTGACTCAGCACTCCCCTGGCCCACGGTCATGCACTCTGGCTAGAATGACACTAGGTGACAGAACAATATTCTCGTTTAATTGGAATTAAAATAAATTCAGAAAATGTTTAAATCTTTGGAAATTCACATGAATTAATCGGTAACTCGATGAAAAAGTTTTATATATTAAAGTTGCTCAGAACGACGAGACGAATCTGAACACGCGGTCCGTTTACCTGTCAGATGCCTCTAACTATCTGAACATGGAACTTTCCCTCTCCGGTCATCTGTCTGACACAGGTCCGGAACCGGGAAAACATTCCCGGTTGACTTCCCCTTCACCGGTATCACGCAGCACCGCGTTAGAACACGTTTAGCTCTGCCTGTTGTCCTTTTATGCACTTGCTTGCTATGTATTTACTGTTTCTCCCCCCTCTTCTCTTCGGTAGACTCCGAGACTGCTGGCGATGCCCCTGTGATCGACTGCTTCGACGACGACCCTCCTTCTCGCCTGAGCAACCATGCAAGCCCCCCTTTGATCATCCCGATATCGCCCATTCCTTTCTCTCATGCTTGCATTAGATTTTGCTACTGTTATTGTTTGCTCCTATTCTGATGCATAGCCTGCTTTTGTATCTGCTGTTGTACCTTATCTGCTTATCCTAAACTGCTTAGTATAGGTTGGTTAGTGATCCATCAGTGACCCCCACTTGTCCTTGTTGCCCCTGCTTCATCATCGACGGCTCGATCTACGTGATCGAAGGCCAGGCCCCGACACCGCACATCACTTCCCCTTAGTTGCTCGACACTACTGGGTTACTATCGAGTACCGAGGGTGAACCTCTTCAGCACTTCTGATGTTAACCCTGTAGTGTAGTCATTCGGTCGTGGTCATCGAGGGTGATTTCCTCCTTAACCACTTTCGATACGACTCTGTCGTGCAACCCCTCAAGTGTGAACCTCGGGGGTGATTCCTCTTACGTTCACCTTGATGATTACATCTAGTGGAATTCATCGGGGGTGATTCTTCGGGTTTTCCCCTTGATGTTTGGACACACGGATACTTGTACTTTACCATTGTTACTTGGAAAGATGGGTCGGCCCTGAGGGGTACCCGCACGAGCTTAATTGCGAGTGATGTGGAGACGGGTTGGCCTGGAGGGTGCCTGCGAGATAATTACGAGGCGTGGCCAGGCATTCCTAGCCCTTGCCACAAGTCCTCGAGACGGGGCAACGGGGTCACATCTTTCGTGAGTCTCTGCTTGTTACCGCGCGTTCCTAATCCACTACGATTTGGATATTTGATCCGAGGGGCCTCTGGCCTGATAGCACTAACCATCACGTGGGCATAGTATGGGCGTTCTGCGTCGTATACATCAGTCGAAGCTTAATAGACGTCAGCGACTGAGCGGCGCGCGCCGGGTTGGACTGGTAAGCTCCTGCCTTTTTAGGAAGGTAGCTAGGTCTGCTCACCGGCCGCCCTCGCAACATGCAGGAGTTCCCGGGGAGATGGCCCATGACCCCTGGGGGCATAGGTTTAGTCCGGCGTGCTGGCCTCTCTATTAAGCCTAGGTCGGGTTGCAGCGTATTGTTTGGCCGAGGCCGGGCATGACCCAGGAAAGTGTGTCCAGCCGGAGTTAAGCGAGCGTGGTGGGTAAGTTGGTGCACCCCTGCAGGGAAGAAAACATTTATCGATAGCCTGTCCTACGGTAACGGACACTTGGAGTTGTATCCCGATCGATACAACTAGAACTGGATACCTGAGATGAGAAATGGACTATGATGAGAACTGGATGGCGATGAGAATTGGATTGTGATGATAACGGGATAGTATGGCTCTGGGATTGCTTTCTCGCAGGGTGTCGAGAAGGGATCTCTGGCCGAGGTTGATAACTCTTCTACTACTTTACTTTATGCTACTCTACTCTCTCATGTTGCTGCAAGATGGTGATTTTCTACAAGATGCTAGTCTCCGATAGGACTAGGCCTTCTCTCTATTCTGGCATTTCTGCAGCCCGGTCCACATATATAGCCTTCATTTGATAATGTTGCATATGTAGTGTAGATCCTTGCTTGCGAGTACTTTGGATGAGTACTCACGGTTGCTTTGCTCCCCCTTTTCCCCCTTTCTCCTTCTTTCCGGATTGATGCAACCAAATGTCGGAGCCCAGGAGCCAGATGCCACCGTCGATGCCTACTACTACGTGGAGACCACCGACGACCAGGAGTAGTTAGGAGGCTCCCAGGTAGGAGGCCTTGCCTTTTCGATCGTTGTTGCTTTTGTGCTAGCCTTCTTAAGGTAAACTTGTCTAACTCATGTATGTAATCAGATATTGTTGCTTCCGCCGACTCTTGTGTATTCGAGCTTATGTATTCGAGCCCTCGAGGCCCCTGGCTTGTAATATAAAGCTTGTATTATTTTAGTTTGTGTCTAGAGTTGTGTGGTGATATCTTCCCGTGAGTCCTTGATCTTGATCGTACACATTTGCGTGTATGATTAGTGTACGATTGAATCGAGGGCGTCACAAGTTGGTATCAGAGCCGACTGCCTGTAGGTAGCCCCCCTTCCAACTCCTTGGCCGAAGTTGAGTCTAGTCAATGAAAAACTTTTACTAACTCGGCTATGTGGCTCATGGGCCCACGTCGCCATTGGGTGGTATTAGGATCTTTTATTCCTCGTCTATACTCTAGGACTCTGATCTCTCTTCCATTCGGGTTAAACGATTTTGCTAACTCTAACATTAGGATCTCGTAACTACTTCCGCCCGAAGAGCCCCTTATTACAGATGATCGCCTGCTGGACCAGAAGATTCCGACACTGGTAGTAAAAGGGCCTATAGTCCCGGTTCGTAAGGGCCTTTAGTCCCGGTTCAGGAACTGGGACTAAAGTGTCGGTACTAATACCTCCACCCTTTAGTCCCGGTTCAATCCAGAACCGGGACTAAAGGCCCTCCACGTGGGCAGTGCGCAGAGCCCAGTCAGGAGACCCTTTGGTCCCGGTTGGTGACCAACCGGGACCAAAGGGTCTCCTGACTGGGCTCTGCGCACTGCCCACGTGGAGGGCCTTTGGTCCCGGTTGGTGGCACCAACCGGGACCAATAGGCATCCACGCGTCAGCACTTCTGTGGCTGGGGTTTTTGTTTTTTTTTGAAAGGGGGGGGGGGGGTTGGGGGTTTTAGGGGGTTAATTTAGGTGTTTCATATATTGTGTTAGCTAGTTATAATTAATAGAGAGAAGTGTCCTCTGTTATGTCTGTGCTTGGTCGACGCTACGTACTATACATACGTATATAGAGAGGACTAGACACGCTAGCTAGCTAGTAAGAAAACGAAGGAAACAGAAGATCGTCATGAACATATATGCATATATACAGAGAGAAGTTATATCGATCACCTCTCCTTCTCCGAGAGATTGGTCGAACAACAAGTTCTCGTATATCTATCTGACACTACCGGCTACATATATACAGTAATTATCTCTTACAAATATAATCATACGGACTCAGGGTTAACATAGAATTCTCCGTCTTCAGGGATCACGTGGTCAAGAAAGAATGCCGCCAATTCCTCTTGAATTCCTCGCATGCGAGCTGGTGCTAGGAGTTCATCCCGCTTCCGAAACATCTAATTTAAAGAAGGGGGTCAATACATATATATATGAATGAATGAAACTCAACACAAATGATGGTAATAAAATAAAATTGTGAATGTTGTTATTTACGTACTTCATATTGTTCGTCAGTGTAGCCCCGCTCACAGGTCGTGTGGCGGATGGACTCGCAAACATAGTAACCACAGAAATCATTCCCTTGTTGCTGCCACAACCACTTTACAAGAAATAGAGGTTAATCAAACTGATAAGCAAGAATGCCAAATGGTATTGATGAAACTAGCGCTTGAATGACTAGTAGATGCGCTTAAAATGCTACTATAGCTAGTACTTACTTTCGGGTGTCTAAATTGCAGCTCCTTCGGCAGTCCCGGAGCTTTTCTGGTGAATTTTCTCCAAACCCTGCCGGACAAAGAAAACAATTACTTGATATATCAGGAAATGAACAAAGTTGCTGATATGGTGGATAATGATCGATTTAACTTACTTCTCGAGTATTTGAGTCATGTCTGCATAGTCCTTGGGATCTTTTTGTCTTGAGTCTAAGACGGTTACTAGTCCCTGCTCAAGCTTAATATGTAGGAGAATATAGTGGAAACTGCACACGCATGCATAACTCATCAATTACATTACTATAACCTTGACTAATATATAAGGGAAACCGAATACGCACAAGACAGTAACACTCACTTGAAGTTGTAAGGAAAGAGTATTATATCTTTGTTTTGATTTATTATCAACGATTCTAGCATGCTGGCCTCGGTTTCTGCGGCATGAAATTTAACCTGAGTTGCATCTATGAGATTTGTGTTAATGAACCCAATATCACCGACTTGTCTTTTCTTCAATTCGATGATCTTCAATCTGCATAATATAGTGAGGATGATTATAAATACATGCAATGAAAGAGCTAAGCTATATAGAGAAACTTAATGACAGAAGTAGTACTACTTACAGACAGTAGCAGGTGACAGTTGCTTTATCGAGGGCCAATTGATTGAAGAACTGATAGAACTCCTCAAATGGAACAGGCAATAGATCAATTCCAACGAGGTCATGCTCCGGTTTAACTCTCGCATACAAAGTACTCCTCCCCCCAGAGTCTCTGCAGATTTTCAAGTACCAATCATGCAATCTTCGCATCATCGTTGATAGAGATCTTTCATCTTTGACGAGAGGCTTCCCGTACTCGTATCTTTGTATCTGCACGTCCATGGGGTCATAATGTACTTCGTCGGGCAGGTAATCTGCAGGATTGCTATAACCGGGCACCATCCTCGGATGATTATCGACGTAGTGGCTAGGCACCTTGAGCGGGGGGCATGATTGCTTCGCTTGTTCGCCGAGCTGGGCAATTTGTTTCCCAGCTCGTCGTTGTTTCAGCCTTTGATCACTGACAGTACTTCCCGACCGCTCCGCTTCGGCACATTCCTTTCCAATAATGCGGTCATAGTTTCCTTTCGGCGAATCAGACTTCGGTGGTTTTGTCAGGGCAGCCAGAGTGCGCTTCACTTTCACCCGATCTACCTTCTCCTCCGGAGGTGGATGTTTCTTTGCTTTCACCCCTTCAAAGAATTTCTTCACTTCTTCTCGCGCGATCTTGGCGTTCTCCTCCTGGGTCCTCTCGTATGGTAACTTCTCTGGAGTCTTCAGAGAAGGACCGAATCTGTATGTCCTCCGGCCTCTGGTTGTACTGCTAGACGCCGACCGAGCAGGCGTAGCGGTTGTCTTCTTTACTTGCTTAAGCGGCGGAGGAGAAGGACTACGACGCGTCGGAGCAGCTGGAGCGGCGGCAGGTCTCTTCCGCCCTTGCTGACGAGGCGGAGAAGGAGGAGGCGGGCTGCTCGGGCGCGTCGGCGCAGGCGTAGAAGGAGGCGGAGTGCCGCCGCGCGCCGGAGAAGGAGCCGGCCGAGGGCCCTGATCGTCACTCGCCGGAGGAGGAGGAGGCGGTGGAGGCGGAGTGCCCTGACTCGCCGGAGGAGGAGGAGGAGGCGGTGGCGTCCAGTTCGGAAGGTTCATGAGGTCCTTCCGCCATAGGCATGGAGTTTTCAGAGCAGACCCCAGCCGAGTCTCCCCTTCACCGGTAGGGTGGTCAAGCTGGAGGTCCTCAAATCCCTCCGTTATCTCATCCACCATCACCCTAGCATATCCTTCTGGAATCGGCCGGCAGTGAAAAGTTGCGCCGGGTTCAGTAGGATAAACAGAGCCAACAGCCGCCTTGACCTTCAAATTCATCCATTGCGTCATAAGGTGGCAATTTTGAGACTCCGTGATAGCATCCACGGGATAGCTGGCAGGAGCCGTCAAGGCATGCTCTAGCTGAAGCAGCTCGGTGGAAGCCACGCTGCTTCTGCGCTGAGATGGCGGGGTAGCTTCGGGGGAGGCTTCGGCAGTACGTTTGCTGCGATTTGCTTCTCGTTCCTCTATCGCGTCCACCCTTGCTTGCAGCGCCTGCATTTGGGTCTGCTGCACTTTTTTCCTCCTCTCATGGGATTTGTAACCGCCTGCGCCCGGAAACCCAACCTTCCATGGAACGGAGCCTGGCGTGCCTCGTGTCTGTCCAGGGTGCTCAGGATTCCCGAGGGCCATTGTGAGCTCGTCGTTCTCTCTGTCTGGAAAGAACGTCCCTTCCTGCGCTGCTTCGATATACTGCTTAAGCTTACTGACTGGTATGTCCATTTGATCGTTCGTCCAAATGCACTTCCCTGTTTCAGGGTCCAGGGTTCCGCCAGCCCCGAAGAACCAAGTCCGGCAACGGTCTGGCCAGTTATTTGTCTCTGGTTCGATCCCTTTATGAACTAGATCATTCTCACTCTTGGACCACTTAGGCCGGGCTACGAGGTAGCCACCTGACCCCGTGCGATGGTGAAGCTTCTTCTTCGCAGCATTTTGCTTGTTTGTCGCCGACATCTTCTTACTCTTTTCTGATGTCTTGTGGGCCACAAATGCGGGCCAGTGATCTCTGATCTTCTCATATCTGCCCTTGAATTCTGGTGTCTCATTTTTTTCGACAAACTTATTCAGCTCTTTCTTCCACCTCCTGAATAGTTCTGCCATCCTCTTCAGAGCAAAAGACTTGATTAATTTCTCTTTAACTGGGTTCTCTGGATTATCATCAGGCGGTAGGGTGAAATTTGACTTCAGCTCAGTGCAAAGATCATTTTTCTGCATATCATTGACATAAGACACCTCAGGGTCTTCTGTAGCTGGCTTAAACCATTGCTGGATGCTTATCGGGATCTTGTCCCTAACCAGAACCCCGCACTGAGCAACAAATGCGCTCTTTGTCCGGAGGGGTTCAATAGGTTGGCCGTCGGGCGCGATTGCTATGATCTCAAACTTTTCATCCGAGCTCAACTTTTTCTTCGGGCCTCGTCTCTTTACCGAAGTTGTGCTCGATTCGGAGGGCTAGAAAAAAGAACAAAGACTTAATTAATATGTGTACATACCAAAACAATGAATGCATCAATCAGCTAGTCAGCATAGGCTTAACTAATATATATACCTGGCCGAACTCGGTTCGGTCACCGGAGCCGTCATCACGGTCTCCTTCTTGCACCGGCATTGGGTCACCGGAGCCGTCCTCATGTTCTTCTTCTTGCACCGGCATTAGGTCACCGTAGCCAGCTTGTTCACCCTGTCCTTCCAGACCATCGGTTTCGTTGAGAAACAAGGAGATGGCATCACTTCCTTCTGCGATTATGTCCCTCAACAACGCTTCTTTTGTTGCTTCGTCTAGGGCGGTGTCCATAGTTTCTACAAATATTTACAACATGGCAATTATTATTCAAACATGATAGATGGATATATTAGTGCCAAACGTAGAACTAGCTACCTAATCATAGTAAGCTATCGGGAGGGGGTATATATCGACAACGACGACACTACATCTATGTCCCTCGACGACCCTCGTTCCCGATAAAAAAAAGAGGAAGAAGAAGAAAAATAAGAGGAGAAGAAAGAATAGAGGAGAAGATCTCCTCTATTCTTTCTTCTCCTCTTTTTTTCTTCTTCCTCTTCTTTTTTTATCCTCTTCTTCCTCTCATGTTCGATAGGATCGCCGAGGGGTCGGGAGGTTGCGTAGTGTCTCAGGATTCAACAAAACCATGTCTTCATCATTAGGCGAAAGTAACATGTGCATGATGGTACGAAGCTCTTCAAAGTTGTTCTGGAACGGACTCCCAGATAGGATAATCCGCCTTTTGGTACAAAGTTCAGCAAGGGCCTTCCGAATATCGCTATTTGGAAGGCCTTTGCTGAATTGGTACCAAAAGGTGGATTATTCTATCCGGGACTCCATTCCAAAACAACTTTGCAGAACTTCGTACCAACATGCCCTGGTTACTTCCGGCTAATGATGAAGGCATGGATTTCTTCAATACTTTGACACTAGGAAACCTCTCTCGACCCCTCGGCGATCCTCGACCCCTCGAACCCTCGACGACCCTGGAACCCTCGACCCCTAGACGACCCTCTTCTTCCTCTCATGTTCGAGAGGATCGCCGAGGGGTCGGGAGGTTGCCTAGTGTCAAAGGATTCAACAAAACCATGTCTTCATCATTAGGCGAAAGTAACATGTGCATGATGGTACGAAGCTCTTCAAAGTTGTTCTGGAACGGAGTCCCAGATAGGATAATTCGCTTTTTGGTACAAAGTTCAGCAAGAGCCTTCCGAATATCGCTATTTGGAAGGCTTTGCTGAATTTGTACCAAAAAGCGGATTATTCTATCCGGGACTCCATTCCAGAATAACTTTGCAGAACTTCGTACCAACATGCCCTGGTTACTTCCGGCTAATGATGAAGGCATGGATTTCTTCAATACTTTGACACTAGGAAACCTCTCTCTACTTCCGGCTAATAAGAAGAAGAAGAAGAAGAAGAAAAGAAGAAAAAAAAGAGGAGAAGAAGAAAGGAATAGTGGAGAAAAGAGAAAATAGAATATATTCTATTTTCTCTTCTTCTCCACTATTCCTTTCTTCTTCTCCTCTTCTTTTTCTTCTTTTTTCTTCTCCTTATTTATTTCTCCTCTTCTTTTCGGTAGAGGAAACCCTAAATAGCTAGCAAGTTTCGTGGGTGTGAGATACATGTGGCCTTCGGTGTCGGACACTACATCCACGTCCCACAAGTGACGTGGGCGTCGAAGCCCGCGCCACTTGTGGGATGTGGGTGTAGTGTCCGACACCGACGGTACATGTATCTCACACCGACGATACTTTCTATTTAGGGTTTCTCCTCTACCGCTCCTCGACCTCTCGACGACCCTCGTTCCCGATAAAATAAAGAGGAAGAAGAAGAAGAAAAAAGAAGAAAAGAAAGAATAGAGGAGAAGACTTCCTCTTCTTCCTCTCCTCTTCTTCTCCCTCTTCTTCCCCTTCTTCCTCGCCTCTCTCATGAATGTCCGATGTTCTCGACCCCCCCCACGTGTCGAAGAAAAAAAAGAAGAAAAAAAGAGGAGAAGAAGAAAGGAATAGTGGAGAAGAAGAGAAAATAGAATATATTCTATTTTCTCTTCTTCTCCACTATTCCTTTCTTCCTCTCCTCTTCTTTTTCTTCTTTTTTCTTCTTCTTATTTATTTCTCCTCGTCTTCCTCTCCCCTCTCGGCGACCCTAGACCCCCTCTCGACCCTCAACCCCTAGGCGACCATCGACCCCTCTCTTTTTTTTTCTTTCTCTTCTATTTTATCCTCTTCTTCCTCTACCGCTCGGTGACCCTCGACGACCCTCGTTCCCGATAAAAAAAAGAGGAAGAAGAAGAAAAAAAGAGGAGAAGAAAGAATAGAGGAGAAGATCTTCTCCTCTATTCTTTCTTCTCCTCTTTTTTCTTTTCTTATTCCTCTTCATTTTTTATCCTCTTCCTCCTCTCATGTTCGACGACCCTCGACCCCCTCTTCTTCTCCCTCTTCTAATTCATTTGTTCATATGAATATACAAACATTTTCATATTTACAATAATTAATATCACCAAAAAAATCTATGAACAGAAAAAAATCCTAATTTTTCTAATCCTAATCTTTTGCATATATAACATAGCTAGATATATATATACACAGAGAACATATGTATACATATATATAAAAAATCCTAATATTCTTCTCCCTCTTCTAATCCTAATCTTTTGCATATATACATGAACATAGATATATACACAGAGAACATATGTATACATATATATAAAAAACAAGCATATATATATGAAAAACAAGCATATATATATGAAAAAAATCTAGGGCGCCGGCCGGACCAGAGGAGGACCGCGGAGTCGGCGGCGAGGATGGCGACGGGGCAGTGGGCGCGCGCTTGGGGTAGGAGACGCGGGCGACGGTGACGGCGGGCCGGGGCGGCGGGCGTCGGGCAAGGGGCCGGCCGGCGCGGCGACGGGGGCAGGGACGAGGGCGACGGCGACGGGGGCGACGGGGGCGCGGCGACGGGGGCAGGGACGAGGGCGACGGCGACGGGGGCGGGCCGGGGCGGCGCACGTCGCGGGCGACGGCGACGATGGGCGCGGGCGACGGCGACGATGGGGGCGGGCGGCGTCGGGGCAGCCTGGCGGCGTCGGCAACTGCAACTGCAAGATGAGAATGAAAAATTGCAAAGTGTGGCCTTATATAGCAGAGGCTTTAGTCCCGGTTCGTGGCAGCAACCGGGACTAAAGGTGGGCATTAGTCCCGGTTTCAGCCACGAACCGGGACCAATAGCCTCTTTTCGGCAGCCCAAAGGGCGGGAAGCGAAGCCCATTGGTCCCGGTTGGTGGCGCCAACCGGGACTAAAGGGGGGCATTGGTCGCGGTTGGTGCCACGAACCGTGACCAATTCACCCCTTTAGTCCCGGTTGGTGCCACCAACCGGGACCAATGCCCTTGTGCTGCCCGCGCCCATAAGTTTAGTCCCACATCGCTAGTTGAGAGCGCCCGGCACTGGTTTATAAGCTCTGCTGCCTCCTCCCTCTCGAACTCCTCTGAATAGCAGGCCTATGGGCCTAATTTGATACTGCTTTGCCTGTGGGCCTATTGGGCCTTCTGCGGGCCTGAATCCTGGCCCATGTAGGGTTTCTAGTCGTATTCAGGCCGTGGAGGCCCAGTAGGTGGCATTTTTTTTGGTTTTTTCTTTTTTATTTCTATATTTTTTTGGTTTTTTATTTTTTTTATTTCTACTTAAAACTAAATACTTACAGTTTTTAGTGATTTCTTTTTGCTTTTAGGTCACAAAAATTATAAATTTTCTGTTAGTGCCATTAGTTTTAAATTTTAAATAGTTTAAATTTGAATTTTTAAAAATTTGTGTGAATCACTAGTTTATGAATAACTTTACTATAAAATTAGAATTTTTTTTCTATTTATTTTTTATTTCTACTTACAACTAAATACTTACAGTTTTTTAGTGATTTCTTTTTGCTTTTAGGTCACAAAAATTATAAACTTTCTGTTAGTGCCATTAGTTTTAAATTTTAAATAGTTTAAATTTGAATTTTTAAAAATTTGTGTGAATCACTAGTTTATGAATAACTTTACTATAAAATTAGAATTTTTTTCTTCTTTGCTATTTATTTTTTATTTATACTTACAATTAAATACTTATAGTTTGATTTTAGGTCACACAAATTATATTCTTTTTGCTATTGAAGAATATTATAGATTTATTTAGTTGATCATAACATAATATTTTAATTGATTGTTTTTATTTTCATAAAAGTTTTGTAGTTCATTCTGTTTGCTATTAATTCATTCTCTGAGCTAAATGACTCTGAAATTGGAAAGCATTTCAAAATGAACTCTGAAAAGGTTGAAAGTTGGCATGGTATCATCATTTCACCCACATAGCATGTTCCAAAAAGTAGAGAGGGTTACGACAAAAACTTGATGCACTTCGTGTACAAAATGGACAATCACCTTCGAAGTATCAAAGTTTCGAACCATAAGACATGAAAGCATTTCAAATGAACTCTGAAAAAGTTGAAAGTTGGGATGGTATCATAATTTCACCCACATAGCATTTGCTTATTGCGGGAGAAAGTCTTCACTTTTTCTTTGCTTGTGTCATTTGCTTATTGCGCCGTAACCATGGATAATCTTCATTGTTTATCAGGATGCTTGGGTCAGCCTTGACATTGAAGGGAGGAATTTCATGAAACTTTTCATAATCTTCAGACATGTCTGTCTTGCCGTCCACTCCCAGGATGTCCCTTTTTCCTGAAAGAACTATGTGGCGCTTTGGCTCATCGTATGATGTATTCGCTTCCTTATATTTTCTTTTTCTCGGTTTGGTAGACATGTCCTTCACATAGATAACCTGTGCCACATCATTGGCTAGGACGAACGGTTCGCCAGTGTACCCAAGATTTTTCAGATCCACTGTTGTCATTCCGTACTGTGGGTCTACCTGTACCCCGCCGCCTAACAGATTGACCCATTTGCACTTAAACAAAGGGACCTTAAAATCAGGTCCGTAGTCAAGTTCCCATATGTCCACTATGTAACCATAATATGTGTCCTTTCCGCTCTCGGTTGCTGCATCAAAGCGGACACCGCTGTTTTGGTTGGTGCTCTTTTGATCTTGGGCGATCGTGTAAAATGTATTCCCATTTATCTCGTATCCTTTGTAAGTCAATACAGTCAAAGATGGTCCCCTGGACAACAAGTACAACTCATCACAAACAGTGTTGTCACCTCTGAGACGTGTTTCCAACCAACTGCTGAAAGTCGTGATGTGTTCACATGTAATCCAGTCGTCGCACTGCTCCGGGTGTTTGGAGCGCAGACTGTTCTTGTGTTCATCGACATACGGGGTCACCAAGGTAGAGTTCTGTAGAACTGTGTAGTGTGCTTGAGACCAAGAATATCCGTCCCTGCATATTATTGAGTCTCTTCCAAGAGTGCCTTTTCCAGTCAGTGTCCCCTCATACCGCGATTTAGGGAGACCTATCTTGTTAAGGCCAGGAATGAAGTCAACACAAAACCCGATAACATCCTCTGTTTGATGGCCCATGGAGATGCTTCCTTCTGGCATAGCGCGGTTACGGACATATTTCTTTAGGACTCCCATGAACCTCTCAAAGGGGAACATATTGTGTAGAAATACGGGCCCCAGGATGACAATCTCGTCGACTAGATGAACTAGGACGTGCGTCATGATATTGAAGAAGGATGGTGGGAACACTAGCTCGAAACTGACAAGACATTGCGCCACATCACTCCTTAGCCTTGGTACGATTTCTGGATCGATCACCTTCTGAGAGATTGCATTGAGGAATGCACATAGCTTCACAATGGCTAATCAGACGTTTTCCGGTAGAAGCCCCCTCAATGCAACCGGAAGCAGTTGCGTCAAAATCACGTGGCAGTCATGAGACTTTAGGTTCTGAAACTTTTTCTCTGGCATATTTATTATTCCCTTTATATTCGACGAGAAGCCAGTCGTGACCTTCATACTGAGCAGGCATTCAAAGAAGATTTCTTTCTCTTCTTTCGTAAGAGCGTAGCTGGCAGGACCTTTATACTGCTTCGGAGGCATGCCGTCTCTTTCGTGCAAACGTTGCAGGTCCTCTCGTGCCTCAGGTGTATCTTTTGTCTTCCCATACACGCCCAAGAAGCCTAGCAGGTTCACGCAAAGGTTCTTCGTCACGTGCATCACGTCGATTGAGGAGCGGACCTCTAGGTCTTTCCAGTAGGGTAGGTCCCAAAATATAGATTTCTTCTTCCACATGGGTGCGTGTCCCTCAGCGTCATTCGGAACAGCTAGTCCACCGGGACCCTTTCCAAAGATTACGTAGTGTAAATCATTGACCATAGCAAGCACGTGATCACCGGTGCGCATGGCGGGCTTCTTCCGGTGATCTGCCTCGCCTTTGAAATGCTTGCCTTTCTTTCGACATTGATGGTTGGTCGGAAGAAATCGACGATGGCCCAGGTACACATTTTTCCTGCATTTGTCCAGGTATATACTTTCAGTGTCATCTAAACAGTGCGTGCATGCGTGGTATCCTTTGTTTGTCTGTCCTGAAAGGTTACTGAGAGCGGGCCAATCGTTGATGGTCACGAACAGCAACGCCTTAAGGTTAAATTCCTCCTGTCTGTGCTCATCCCACGTACGTACACCGTTTCCATTCCACAGTTGTAAAAGTTCTTCAACTAATGGCCTTAGGTACACATCAATTTCGTTGCCGGGTTGCTTAGGGCCTTGGATGAGAACTGGCATCATAATGAACTTCCGCTTCATGCACATCCAAGGAGGAAGGTTATACATACATAGAGTCACGGGCCAGGTGCTGTGATTGCTGCTCTGCTCCCCGAAAGGATTAATGCCATCCGCTCTTAAAGCAAACCATACATTCCTTGGGTCCTTTGCAAAATCATCCCAGTACTTTCTCTCGATTTTTCTCCACTGCGACCCGTCAGCGGGTGCTCTCAACTTCCCATCTTTCTTTCGGTTCTCACTGTGCCATCGCATCAACTTGGCATGCTCTTCGTTTCTGAACAGACGTTTCAACCGTGGTATTATAGGAGCATACCACATCACCTTCGCAGGAACCCTCTTCCTGAGGGGCTCGCCGTCAACATCACCAGGGTCATCTCGTCTGATCTTATACCGCAACCCACCGCATACCGGGCATTCGTTCAGATCCTTGTAGGCACCGCGGTAGAGGATGCAGTCATTAGGGCATGCATGTATCTTCTCCACCTCCAATCCTAGAGGGCATACGACCTTCTTTGCTGCGTATGTACTGTCGGGCAATTCGTTATCGTTTGGAAGCTTCTTCTTCAATATTTTCAGTAGCTTCTCAAATCCTTTGTCAGCCACAGCATTCTCTGCCTTCCACTGCAGCAATTCCAGTACAGTACCGAGCTTTGTGTTGCCATCTTCGCAATTGGGGTATAACCCTTTTTTGTGATCCTCTAACATGCGATCGAACTTCAGCTTCTCCTTTTGACTAATGCATTGCGTCCTTGCATCGACAATGACCCGGCGGAGATCATCATCATCGGGCACATCGTCTGGTTCCTCTTTATCTTCAGCAGCTTCACCCATGGCAGCATCATTGGGCACATCGTCTGGTTCCTCTTGATCTTCACCAGCTCCCCCCATTGCAGCATCACCGTATTCAGGGGGCACATAGTTGTCATCGTACTCTTCTTCTTCGCCGTCTTCCATCATAACCCCTATTTCTCCGTGCCTCGTCCAAACATTATAGTGTGGCATGAAACCCTTGTAAAGCAGGTGGGAGTGAAGGATTTTCCGGTTAGAGTAAGACCTCGTATTCCCACATTCAGTGCATGGACAACACATAAAACCATTCTGCTTGTTTGCCTCAGCCGCATCGAGAAACTCATGCACGCCCTTAATGTACTCGCGGGTGTGTCTGTCACCGTACATCCATTGCCGGTTCATCTGCGTGCATTATATATAATTAAGTGTCCAAATTAATAGAAGTTCATCATCACATTAAAACCAAAGTGCATACATAGTTCTCATCTAACAACATATAGCTCTCCAGAGCATCTAATTAATTAAACCATACATTGAAACTATGTAAAACATTTCAATGCGAAAACAAATGCGATCATAATCGCAACCAAGGTAACAATTGATCCAACGGCATAATGATACCAAGCCTCGGTATGAATGGCATATTTTCTAATCTTTCTAATCTTCAAGCGCATTGCATCCATCTTGATCTTGTGATCATCGACGACATCCGCAACATGCAACTCCAATATCATCTTCTCCTCCTCAATTTTTTTTATTTTTTCCTTCAACAAATTGTTTTCTTCTTCAACTAAATTTAACCTCTCGACAATAGGGTCGGTTGGCATTTCCGATTCACATACATCCTAGATAAATAAAATCTATGTCACGTTGGTCGGCATAATTTTCATAAACAATAAATGAACCAATAGTTATGAAGATAATATACATACCAAATCCGGATCATAGACAGGACGAGGGCCGACGGGGGCGGATACCAAAACCATCGCACTATATAAGATGCAATAATAAATGTAAGAAAATGATACAAGTATCTATCTAAACAGACAAGTAAGAATATTTTTCCTTTCAGAAAGAAGATAAGAACAAGAGGCTCACCACGGTGGTGTCGGTGATGAGATCAGCGCGGGTGATCGACGGCGGTGAAGACGGGGACAGGGCGTGACGGACCGCTAAATCTAGACAAATCTCGAGGAAAATGGAGCTTGGAGGTCGAGCTTCGAGAGGAGAAAGTTTAAGTAGTGTGGCTCGGGCATTCCATCGAACACCTCATGTGCATAGGAGGTGAGCTAGAGCACCACAAACCCCTCCCCTCGCCGGCCAGAGAAAAACAGAGCACTGGAGTGCTCTGCTCGCGGGCGAGGGTATATATAGGCACCTCATTGGTCCCGGTTTGTGGCAAGAACCGGGACTAAAGGGGAGCCTTTGGTCCCGGTTCAGGCCACCAACCGGGACCAATGGTGGTGGGCCAGGAGCGAGGCCCATTGGTCCCGGTTCGTCCCACCAACCGGGACCAAAAGGTCCAGACGAACCGGGACCAATGGCCCACGTGGTACGGCCGGCCCCCTGGGCTCACGAACCGGGACCAATGCCCACATTAGTCCCGGTTCTACACTGAACCGGGACTAATGGGCTGAGCCGGCCTGGACCATAGCCCTGTTTTCTACTAGTGCGAAGATACTCTCCGATTTTATCCCGATAACTTGTGCTCATCGCGATTGCAATTCCCTACCACCGATAAGCCCCTTTGACTAACCGCATATCCTTGACGCTCATACCTTCATCCCCAGATGCTCTTGTTATTACAAGATACCCTGAAATACTTGTCGTTGTTCCGAGAATCCTTTTGTGCCTACTGCCTTGCAGTTCCTTGTCGCCTGAATACACCGAAAAATTAATCCTCACAACTATCGAGGATTTGTTTTCCCTAGTTGTTCTTATGTTTCACAAAAGTCCTTGAAATACTATTCGATCTTCCGAAAATCCTCAGCAGCCTATTGTTGTTGAAATTCTTGTTTGCTTGCATTATGGTTAATTCCATAATTCTAGTAATCTTCGTTGACATCCTCTGTCACTATCGTTTTGAGTCCCTTGACCCAATATGTCGCCAATGCTCGTAATCCTCAATCAGATCCTAGCATTCATCCTTCCGGCTCAGATGTGTCACTCCAGACATGAGCTTGTTCTTGTCAAATCAAACTTTGATTGATTGTCGATCTGTATCGATTCAACTCAATTATCTTTTGATCAGAGCCTTTACTTCGGATCTTCTGATTTGAAAATCGTAATTCCTTTGTATTCTAGCTTTGAACTTATCTAGTTATATCTATAACCCGATGCCTTTGCATTCTTTCTTCTTCTGGGTGAGTATCGATACTCACATCAGATCTTTTATGGACCGCCATATCCTTGGTTGGATTATTCTCCAACAATGTCCTTCATATTCATTAAACTTGTGAGTTTTGCCCTGACACATAATGCCTTTGGTAAATTCTATCATCTGCTTTTGTCAACGATGCTCTGCTTTTGAGCTGGTATATTTTAATCCTGAAGTTAGTGGTATATGTTCCTAAGATGCCCCTATGGGTTGAACCTACGCCTCCCCTAATCCGTTTGAACCCGAGAGTCTTCATGAGTCTTACTCTTCTGGTGTTTTGCCAGATAACATATCAACACTACAAATTCATCGAAAGCAAGAAGTGAATGAAAGGTTATGCATTGAAGAAGTGGGAGTCGACCTTGAACTTTGTGTTCATGCCCATGGACATGATGTAGATCTTATCATGGAAGCTTCTCTTAAAAGTAATTATCCCCTTGGTATAAGATCATCTTATATCTAGGATCTGATCCTTTACAACCGTGGTTCTGACCATGATTGTTCCCCTTTGATTCCATTTCTCGGACAAGTTAAAGCACTTGTCTTCTGTAGATAAATGCATCTTCGCAATCTCTATTTTGATCTTCCACCGAGTATTACCCTCTGGTATCTTGAGAATAACAAAGAACTGTGTTGCTTCCTACAAGTCTTCATCTGGTATTGCTTCTCATTGATTTCAGATTTCCCTGGGTTTTGAGTTGTTAGTCACTCGAGAACGCCGATAAGTGAATCGATTCCACACTCCGATTCTATAACTCCAAGTAATTTTTGTTGCTTACGAGTTTAATAATCCTTCAAGTCATTCCTAGCCTGATCGGCTATATCCTTACTATGGTAAGTTTTAACTGTGCTACCTGGTCCTTCTTCCCGGAGCACAATTTTTGATGATGAGCTAAGCCTACGTTGATCTTCCTCGTCATATCATTTCACCTTTAACATCAAGCTTGATTTTGAGTTTGTGTCGTACCCGTGGTTCCAATAACCCTTCGCTTCATCATTCCTTTGTCTTGATGTCATCGCCGATCGATTACATCTTCATGAAATCTCTCGACAAATGTGTCGTGACAATCATCAACATTCTGAGCTCTTCCAGGATATTAATCGAATTCATGATGAGAAATAGCATCCTTGCCCCTCGATGATTTGTGTTATCATCGACAACATTCTTGTCTGCCCCAACACGAGTTTGTTCATATAAATTTTGGGAATACATCCTTTTTGACATGTCGGTGGATTTTTGCTGAAACCATCGGCCACCTGCTCATCTTCCCTGATAAAATTGCATGAGGTGTTCAAGTAATTCCCGATGGATCCTTTGTGTTCCCAAGGTCCGGCCTTTACCTGATGACCATGTCAATGCTATCCAAAAGTATGACTGTGTTACTCCGAACATCATTAAGAACATTGAAGGCGCAATGCTAAATGTTTCTTGATCAATTATCCAAACACCGCTGTATGGGTAAACATCATGATTCTCCTTGCCCCATTAACTAAATGGATAAGTACTTGATGTCCTGTCATGTATATCATGCTCTGTTTGTTCTTGGGAAGCATATACTCTAATACTTTTGTATAATCACCTTTTCCTTTCCATTGGTCTGGTTAAAGTAATAACCACATTTTCCTTTCCATTGTTTTGTTTAACCTTTCTTGTGATCTATATGATCCAAGCAGTAAAAGTTCCCTGCTTATGTAAACACCTCGGTGTACAATTTGTCAGTAAGACCATGTTATCATTGCTGTTAACATTCCGGTAACCACCGATGGACGAGAACTTTGCCTATTGGTCCGCCTCATTCAACGAGCAGGAAAATAGTTCTCTTCATCCCTCGCCCTTGGTACCAACGTTGTTGGCAACATAACTGACAGTCTAACATCTGACATGCCTTGCTATCGGCCCCCTTTCTACTTTTAACCCACATAGTGGGCCCATAACCCATAGTTCCACAGGATCGGAACCTGACTCTCCTGTATATCCTTTATTCCGAAGTATCATTTGCTCTTGGATTTGTGTGCTGTCACAAGCCACCGTCCGAGAGATGATCTAGTCCCGATGCTCTGAAACCCCCTTCTCACACTCTGTTCAGGTATCGATCATTTGTCCATTTGCTTGAAACTTCCTATTGTACCTTCATATTTTGCTCTCGATGTTTTCGTAAGTTTCATCTCGAGAGATACTTCTGCCACATTTCCTGAATTGTTCACCAGATAATTAACCCTATAAGGGTCAGTTCTCCCGAAGTTACTCTTTACTTCCCCACTTAAATCTCGGGACGAGATTTCTTGTAGTGGAGGAGATTTGTAACACCCCGGGTGTCACGCTACAGTAAACTTCTGTTAATGGTGCCACGTCATCATAATTAATTTTTGCTAATCTTCACTTTGTTCCAAACCGACCTTAAATTCATTTAAAAAAAAGGCAAGTCAAATTATTTTCCCTCGAGCTATAAAACTAAAATGTTCGAATAGTTCTATAAATGCCCCAGATCATTTTGTTGTGGAACTAACTTCATTTGACTCACAGATAAATCCCTAGGAATTTTATAAGTGTTCCAACAGCAAATAAATTGGTCCTTTCAAAAATAAAGGATTAATTGTATGCTACAAAATGCCCCTAAACTTTGTGGTTAGATCCCAAAGCGTTGCAAGGTATTTATGTGAAAATTTTCATGTGCAACAAAATTCTTTTGAATTTAATTAAAATGTGAAACAGTGCCTAACAGTTGAGAGCAGAAAGATAATAGAAAAGATGAGGTGGATCACTGTGCACTTAGGCCCAATGTGCACAACACAGGCCCAGCCCAGCCCTGCACCTTCTCCTATCTCTGTTCACAAGGGCGTGCTGGACGAACAGCACTCGTCCATTGCTCGGATGGCCGCGTGCCGAGCATCCGCTGTCTCCCCCGCGAGGATAAGGATGCCACCCGATTCCCCTCTGCCCATGGACGAACCCTAACCCCCCCACTCCCCCCTTTCCCTCGCTCTCTCTCTTCTCCCCGTGTGAAACCGCCGCTGCCGTCATAATGGCCGCGACCACCGTGCTCCCCGCGCCGCGAGAAGACGCCCAGAAGGACTGCCACGGTCCACTTCGTCCATCCCGAGGATCGAATTGAGCGGGGAAGGCCCGTACACTCTCCATCTCCACCATCTTCATCTTGTACATCGTCGTCGTCCGCCGTCGATTCCCGCAGCTCCGGTCCACCCCGACCTCCCCGACCTCACCATCGAGCTTGCTGTGAGCTTCTCCTCCATCTCCCCTATTTTCCCCCCTTCGATCTGACGCCGTAGACTGCTCGTCCCGTCGTGCCCGAAGCTCCATGCCCGCAGCCATGCTCGTCCGCCGCGCCCTGGCCATGCCCCGCACTCGCCTGCTGCCTTGGCCGCCCGCACCCCGTGCACCGCGCGCGTCCGCGGCCGTTCGCTGCCACACTCCCCTGCTGTGCCCGCCTGCTGCTGGCTGTGCTGCTCATGCTTAACTGCTGCTGCTCCCGCCTGCTGCGCCGCTGCCGCCGGTGTCGGCGCGCCGCTCACTGTCGACCGCTGCTCCCTGCGCTAGCCACGGGTCGTTGCTCCCAGCTCCCTGCCTCCTAGCGTCGGCCGGCTCTGGCCGCCGTGCTTGTGTGCATGTGTGAGCACATCGCTGGCTGTGTCTCTCGCACGAACGGCCGGCCCTTGTCTACTACTACTAGTAGGTTTAGTTTAGTATTAAATTAATGCTAATTAGGCCTGTTAGCAAATGACAAATGGGTCCCACTTAATTAGATTAGGTGAAAGCCCCTGTTAACCAAACTAACTAACCCTGTTATTTGATAGGACTATGACAGTGCCCCCACCTCTAAATAAACCGTTTAAAATCAATCTTTGAAGACTTGTGACACTGACAGAAGGGTCCCACCTGACCCTTTGACTAGTCAAAGTAGACCCAGTCAAACGCTGATTGGGTTGCTGACTCAGCACTCCCCTGGCCCACGGTCATGCACTCTGGCTAGAGTGACACTAGGTGACAGAAGAATATTCTGGTTTAATTGGAATTAAAATAAATTCAGAAAATGTTTAAATCTTTGGAAATTCACATGAATTAATCGGTAACTCGATGAAAAAGTTTTATATATTAAAGTTGCTCAAAACGACGAGATGAATCTGAACACGCGGTCCGTTTACCTGTCAGATGCCTCTAACTATCTGAACATGGAACTTTCCCTCTCCGGTCATCTGTCTGACACAGGTCCGGAACCGGGAAAACATTCCCGGTTGACTTCCCCTTCACCGGTATCACGCAGCACCGCGTTAGAACATGTTTAGCTCTGCCTGTTGTCCTTTTATGCACTTGCTTGCTATGTATTTACTGTTTCTCCCCCCTCTTCTCTTCGGTAGACTCCGAGACCGCTGGCGATGCCCCTGTGATCGACTGCTTCGACGACGACCCTCCTTCTCGCCTGAGCAACCATGCAAGCCCCCCCTTTGATCATGCCGATATCGCCCATTCCTTTCTCTCATGCTTGCATTAGATTTTGCTACTGTTATTGTTTGCTCCTATTCTGATGCATAGCCTGCTTTTGTATCTGCTGTTGTACCTTATCTGCTTATCCTAAACTGCATAGTATAGGTTGGTTAGTGATCCATCAGTGACCCCCACTTGTCCTTGTTGCCCCTGCTTCATCATCGACGGCTCGATCTACGTGATCGAAGACCAGGCCCCGACACCGCACATCACTTCCCCTTAGTTGCTCGACACTACTGGGTTACTATCGAGTACCGAGGGTGAACCTCTTCAGCACTTCTGATGTTAACCCTGTAGTGTAGTCATTCGGTCGTGGTCATCGAGGGTGATTTCCTCCTTAACCACTTCCGATACGACTCTGTCGTGCAACCCCTCAAGTGTGAACTGTTGGAAATATGCCCTAGAGGCAATAATAAATTGATTATTATATATTTCCTTGTTCATGATAATCGTTTATTATCCATGCTAGAATTGTATTGATAGGAAACTCAGATACATGTGTGGATACATAGACAACACCATGTCCCTAGTAAGCCTCTAGTTGACTAGCTCGTTGATCAATAGATGGTTACGGTTTCCTGACCATGGACATTGGATGTCATTGATAACGGTATCACATCATTAGGAGAATGATGTGATGGACAAGACCCAATCCTAAGCCTAGCACAAAGATCGTGTAGTTCGTATGCTAAAGCTTTTCTAATGTCAAGTATCATTTCCTTAGACCATGAGATTGTGCAACTCCCGGATACCGTAGGAATGCTTTGGGTGTGCCAAACGTCACAACGTAACTGGGTGGCTATAAAGGTACATTACAGGTATCTCCGAAAGTGTCTGTTGGGTTGGCACGAATCGAGACTGGGATTTGTCACTCTGTGTAAACGGAGAGGTATCTCTAGGCCCACTCGGTAGGACATCATCATAATGTGCACAATGTGATCAAGGAGTTGATCATGGGATGATGTGTTACCGAACGAGTAAAGAGACCTGCCGGTAACGAGATTGAACAAGGTATCGGGATACCGACGATCGAATCTCGGGCAAGTGTCGTACCGATAGACAAAGGGAATTGCATACGGGATTGATTAAGTCCTTGACATCGTGGTTCATCCGATGAGATCATCGTGGAACATGTGGGAGCCAACATGGGTATCCAGATCCCGCTGTTGGTTATTGACCGGAGAATCATCTCGGTCATGTCTGCATGTCTCCCGAACCCGTAGGGTCTACACACTTAAGGTTCGATGACGCTAGGGTTATAAAGGAAGTTTGTATGTGGTTACTGAATGTTGTTTGGAGTCCCGAATGAGATCCCGGACGTCACGAGGAGTTCCGGAATGGTCCGGAGGTAAAGATTTATATATGGGAAGTCCTGTTTTGGTCACCGGAAAAGTTTCGGGGTTTATCGGTAACGTACCGGGACCACCGGGAGGGTCCCGGGGGTCCACCAAGTGGGGCCACAAGCCCCGGAGGCTTGCATGGGCCAAGAGTGGTGAGGGACCAGCCCCTGAGTGGGCTGGTGCGCCTCCCACAAGGCCCAAGGGGCAGCTAGGAGAAAAAAGGGGGAAACCCTAGGCTTAGATGGGCCTAAGGCCCACCCTAGGGGGCGCCTCCCTCTCTCCCCCTCTTGGACGCCTCCCCTTTCCCATCTAGGGCTGCCGCCCCCTAGGGGTGGGAACCCTAGAGGGGGCGCACCCTCCTCCCTCTCCCCTATATATAGTGAGGCCTGGGGCTGCCCATAACACGCGATCTGATCTCTGCCTGTTGGTGCAGCCCTCCCTCTCTTTCTCCTCATATCTCGCGGTGCTTGGCGAAGCCCTGCAGGATTGCCACGCTCCTCCATCACCACCATGCCGTTGTGCTGCTGCTGGATGGAGTCTTCCTCAACCTCTCCCTCTCTCCTTGCTGGATCAAGGCGTGGGAGACGTCACCGGGCTGTACGTGTGTTGAACGCGGAGGTGCCGTCCGTTCGGCACTTGGTCATCGGTGATTTGGATCACGACGAGTACGACTCCATCAACCCCGTTCACTTGAACGCTTCCGCTTAGCGATCTACAAGGGTATGTAGATGCACTCTCCTTCCCCTCGTTGCTGGTCTCTCCATAGATAGATCTTGGTGACACGTAGGAAAATTTGGAATTTCTGCTACGTTCCCCAACAGTGGTATCAGAGCCAGGTTTATTGCGTAGATTCTATGCTTGTGGGCGTTGACAAAGTAGTTGTGGGCGTTGATTTTGTTCAATATGCTTGACGTTACTAGTCTTATCTTGATTCGGCGGCATCGTGTGATGAAGCGGCCCGGACCGACCTTACACGTACTCTTACGTGAGACTGGTTCCACCGACTGACATGCACTAGTTGCATAAGGTGGCTAGCGGGTGTCTGTCTCTCCCACTTTAGTCGGATCGGATTCGATGAAAAGGGTCCTTATGAAGGGTAAATAGCAATTGGCATATCACGTTGTGGTCTTTGCGTAGGTAAGAAACGTTCTTGCTAGAAACCCATAGCAGCCACGTAAAACATGCAAACAACAATTAGAGGAAGTCTAACTTGTTTTTGCAGGGTATGCTATGTGATGTGATATGGCCAAAGGATGTGATGAATGATATATGTGATGTATGAGATGATCATGTTCTTGTAATAGGAATCACGACTTGCATGTCGATGAGTATGACAACCGGCAGGAGCCATAGGAGTTGTCTTTATTTATTTATGACCTGCGTGTCAACTTAAACGTCATGTAATTACTTTACTTTATTGCTAACCGTTAGCTGTAGTAGTAGAAGTAATAGTTGGCGAGGCAACTTCATGGAGACACGATGATGGAGATCATGGTGTCATGCCGGTGACAAGATGATCATGGAGCCCCAAGATGGAGATCAAAGGAGCTATATGATATTGGCCATATCATGTCACTATTATTTGATTACATGTGATGTTTATCATGTTTATACATCTTATTTGCTTAGAACGACGGTAGTAAATAAGATGATCCCTCATTAAAATTTCAAGAAGTGTTCTCCCCTAACTGTGCACCGTTGCTAAAGTTCGTCGTTTCGAAGCACCACGTGATGATCGGGTGTGATAGATCCTTACGTTCACATACAACGGGTGTAAGACAGTTTTACACATGCAAAACACTTAGGGTTAACTTGACGAGCCTAGCATGTACAGACATGGCCTCGGAACACAGAGACCGAAAGGTCGAGCATGAGTCGTATGGTAGATACGATCAACATGAAGATGTTCACCGATGATGACTCGTCCGTCTCACGTGATGATCGGACACGGCCTAGTTGACTCGGATCATGTAATCGCTTAGATGACTAGAGGGATGTCTATCTGAGTGGGAGTTCATAAGATGAACTTAATTATCCTGAACATAGTCAAAATATCTTCGCAAATTATGTCGTATCTCGCGCTTCAGTTCTACTGTTTAGATACGTTCCTAGAGAAAATTTAGTTGAAAGTTGATAGTAGCAATTATGCGGACTAAGTCCGTAAACTGAGGATTGTCCTCATTGCTTCATAGAAGGCTGATGTCCTTAATGCACCGCTCAGTGTGCTGAACCTCGAACGTTGTCTGTGGATGTTGCGAACATCTGACATACACATTTTGATAAACGGTTTAGAGTTGAGGCACCAAAGATGTTTTTGAAACATCGCAGAATATATGAGATGTTCCAAGGACTGAAATTGGGATTTCAGGTTCGTGCCCACGTCAAGAGGTATAAGACCTCTGACGATTTTCTTAGCCTAAAAACTAAGGGAGAAAAGCTCAATTGTTAAGCTTGTGCTCAGATTGTCTGAGTACAACAATCATTTGAATCAAGTGGGAGTTGATCTTCCAGATAAGATAGTGATGTTTTCTCCAAAGTCATTACCACCAAGCTGCTAGAGCTTCGTGATGAACTATAATATATCAGGGACATATATGATGATCCTTGAGATACTCGCGATGTTTGACACCACAAAAGTAGAAATCAAGAAGGAGCATCAATTGTTGATGGTTGGTGAAACCACTAGTTTCAAGAAGGGCAAGGGCAAGAAAGGATACTTCATGAAACGGCAAATCAGCTGCTGCTCTAGTGAAGAAACCCAAAGTTGAACCCAAACCCGAGACTAAGTGCTTCTATAATAAGGGGAACAACCACTGGAGCAGTATTACCCTAGATACTTGGTAGATTAGAAGGCTGGCAAGGTTGATAGAAGTATATTGGATATACATTGTGTTGATGTGTACTTTACTAGTACTCCTAGTAGCACCAGGGTATTAGATACCGGTTCGGTTGCTAAGTGTTAGTAACTCGAAATAAAAGCTACGGAATAAACGGAGACTAGCTAAAGGTGAGCTGACGATATGTGTTGGAAGTGTTTCCAATGTTGATATGATCAAGCATCGCACGCTCCCTCTACCATCGAGATTGGTGTTAAACCTAAATAATTGTTATTTGGTGTTTGCGTTGAGCATAGACATGATTGGATTATGTCTATCGCAATACGGTTATTCATTTAAGGAGAATAATAGTTACTCTGTTTATTTGAATAATACCTTCAATGGTCTTGCACCTAAAATGAATGGTTTATTGAATCTCGATCGTGGTGATACACATGTTCATGCCAAAAGATATAAGATAGTAATGATAGTACCACCTACTTGTGGCACTGCCACATAAGTCATATCGGTATAAAACGCATGAAGAAGCTCCATGTTGATGGATCTTTGGGTTCACTCATTTTTGAAAGGTTTGAGACATGCGAACCATGTCTATTGGTGTATATGCATGAAGAAACTCCATGCAGATGGATCGTTTGGACTCACTTGATTTTGAATCATACCACATGGGCAAGATGACTGAAAGCCTCGTTTTTCAGTAAAATGGAACTAGAAAGCAACTTGTTGGAAGTAATACATTTTGATGTGTGCAGTCCAATGAGTGCTGAGGCGTGTAGTGGACATCGTTATGTTCTTACTTCACAGATGGTTTGAGTAGATGTTGAGTACATTTACTTGATGAATCAAGAGTCTGAATTATTGAAACGTTCAAGTAATTTCAGGGTGAAGTTGAAAGATCGTCGTGATAAGAGGATAAAATATCTATGATATGATCATAGAGATGAATATCTGAATTACGAGTTTGGCACAGAATTAAGACATTGTGGAAATTGTTTCACAACTAATACAGCCTGGAACACCATAGTGTGATGGTGTGTCCGAACATCATAACTGCACCCTATTGGATATGATGCATACCATGATGTCTCTTATCGAATTACCATGATATTTTATGGGTTAGGCATTAAAGAAAACCACATTCACTTTAAATAGGGCACCACATAATTCCGATGAGATGACACCGTATGAACTATGGTTTAGAGAAACCAAAGATGTCATTTCTTAAAAGTTTGGGGCTGCGACGCTTATGTGAAAAAGTTTCAGGCTGATAAGCTCGAACCCAAAGCGGATAAATGCATCTTCATAGGACACCCAAAACAGTTGGGTATACCTCCTGTCTCAGATCCGAAAGCAATAAGGGATTGTTTCTAGAATCGGGTCCTTTCTCGAGGAAAAGTTTCTCTCGAAAGAATTGAGTGGGGGGATGGTGGAGACTTGATGAGGTTATTGAACCGTCTCTTCAACTAGTGTGTGGCAGGGCACAGGAAGTTGTTCCTGTGTCACCTACACCAATTAAAGTGGAAGCTTATGATAGTGATCATGAAACTTCAGATCAAGTCACTACAAAACCTCGTGGGATGACAAGGATGCATACTACTTCAGAGTGGTACGTAATCCTGTCTTGGAAGTCATGTTGCTAGACAACAATGAACCTACGAGCTATGGAGAAGCGATGGTGGGCCCGGATTCCAAAATGGCTCGAGGCCATATAATCCGAGAGAGGATCCATATATGAAAACAAAGTGTAGACTTTGACAGAACTAATTGATGGTCGTAAGGCTGTTAGGTACAGATGGATTTTAAAAGGAAGATGGACAATGATGGTAAATGTCACCATTAAGAAAGCTCGACTTCTCGTTAAGAGGTTTTCCGACAAGTTCAAGGAGTTGACTACGATGAGACTTTCTCACTCGTAGCGATGCTAAGAGTCTGTTGGAATTATATTAGCGATTACTGCATTATTTGTGAAATCTTGCAGATAGGATGTCAAAATATTGTTTCCTCGACATTTTTTTGAGGAAAGGTTGTATGTGATACAAACCGGAAGGTCTTGTCAATCCTGAAAGATGCTAATAAGTATGCAAAGCTCCAGCAATCCTTCTAAGGACTGGAGTAAGCATCTCGGAGTTGGAATGTACGCTTTGATGAGATGATCAAAGATTTTGGGTTTATGCAAAGTTTATGAGAAACTTGTATTTCCAAAGAAGTGAGTGGGAGCACTATAGAATTTCTGATGAGTATGTGTTGTTGACATATTATGGATCAGAAATGATGTAGAATTTCTGTAAAGCATATAAGGTTATTTGGAAAGTGTTTTTCAATGGAAAGCCTGGATTAAGCTACTTGAACATTGAGCATCAAGATCTATAAGGATATATCAAAACGCTTAATGGTACTTTCAAATGAGCACATTCCTTGACATGATCTTGAAGGTGTTCAAGATGTATCAGTCAAAGAAGGAGTTCTTGCCTGAGTTGTAAGGTATGAAGTTAAGACTTAAAGCTCGACCATGGCAGAATAGAGAGAAAGGACGAAGGTCGTCCCCTATGCTTTTAACGTAGCCTCTACAGTATGCTATGCTGTGTACCGCACCTGAAGTGTGCCTTGCCATGAGTCAGTCAAGGGGTACAAGAGTGATCCAAGAATGGATCACAGGATAGCGGTCAATGTTATCCTTAGTAACTAGTGGACTAAGGAATTTTCTCGATTATGGAGGTGGTAAAAGAGTTCGTCGTAAAGAGTTACGTTGATGCAAGCTTAACACCTATCTGGATAGCTCTGAGTAGAGATGCCGGATACGTATAATGGAGCAACAATTTAGAATAGCTCCAAGTAGAACAGCTATTTGGAATAGCTTCAAATAGAACGTGGTAGCTACATCTAGGAGATGACATAGAGATTTGTAAAGCACACACGGATCTGAAAGGTTCAGACCCGTTGACTAAAACCTCTCTCACAAGCAGCATGATCAAACCCAGAACTCATCGAGTGTTAATCACATGGTAATGTGAACTAGATTATTGACTCTAGTAAACTCTTTGGGTGTTAGTCACATGGGGATGTGACCTTGAGTGTTAATCACATATCGATGTGAACTAGATTATTGACTCTAGTGCAAGTGGGAGACTGTTGGAAATATGCCCTAGAGGCAATAATAAATTGATTATTATATATTTCCTTGTTCATGATAATCGTTTATTATCCATGCTAGAATTGTATTGATAGGAAACTCAGATACATGTGTGGATACATAGACAACACCATGTCCCTAGTAATCCTCTAGTTGACTAGCTCGTTGATCAATAGATGGTTACGGTTTCCTGACCATGGACATTGGATGTCATTGATAACGGGATCACATCATTAGGAGAATGATGTGATGGATAAGACCCAATCCTAAGCCTAGCACAAAGATCGTGTAGTTCGTATGCTAAAGCTTTTCTAATGTCAAGTATCATTTCCTTAGACCATGAGATTGTGCAACTCCCGGATACCGTAGGAATGCTTTGGGTGTGCCAAACGTCACAACGTAACTGGGTGGCTATAAAGGTACATTACAGGTATCTCCGAAAGTGTCTGTTGGGTTGGCATGAATCGAGACTGGGATTAGTCACTCCGTGTAAACGGGAGGTATCTCTGGGCCCACTCGGTAGGACATCATCATAATGTGCACAATGTGATCAAGGAGTTGATCACGGGATGATGTGTTACGGAACGAGTAAAGAGACCTGCCGGTAACAAGATTGAACAAGGTATCGGGATACCGACGATCGAATCTCGGGCAAGTGTCGTACCGATAGACAAAGGGAATTGCATACGGGATTGATTAAGTCCTTGACATCGTGGTTCATCCGATGAAATCATCGTGGAACATGTGGGAGCCAACATGGGTATCCAGATCCCGCTGTTGGTTATTGACCAGAGAATCATCTCGGTCATGTCTGCATGTCTCCCGAACCCGTAGGGTCTACACACTTAAGGTTCGATGACGCTAGGGTTATAAAGGAAGTTTGTATGTGGTTACCGAATGTTGTTCGGAGTCCCGGATGAGATCCCGGACGTCACGAGGAGTTCCGGAATGGTCCGGAGGTAAATATTTATATATGGGAAGTCCTGTTTTGGTCACCGGAAAAGTTTCGGGGTTTATCGGTAACGTACCGGGACCACCGGGAGGGTCCCGGGGGTCCACCAAGTGGGGCCACAAGCCCCGGAGGCTTGCATGGGCCAAGAGTGGTGAGGGACCAGCCCCTGAGTGGGCTGGTGCGCCTCCCACAAGGCCCAAGGGGCAGCTAGGAGAAAAAAAAGGGGGAAACCCTAGGCTTAGATGGGCCTAAGGCCCACCCTAGGGGGCGCCTCCCTCTCTCCCCCTCTTGGCCGCCTCCCCTTTCCCATCTAGGGCTTCCGCCCCCTAGGGGTGGGAACCCTAGAGGGGGTGCACCCTCCTCCCTCTCCCCTATATATAGTGAGGCCTGGGGCTGCCCATAACACGTGATCTGATCTCTGCCTGTTGGTGCAGCCCTCCCTCTCTTTCTCCTCATATCTCGCGGTGCTTGGCGAAGCCCTGCAGGATTGCCACGCTCCTCCATCACCACCATGCCGTTGTGCTGCTGCTGGATGGAGTCTTCCTCAACCTCTCCCTCTCTCCTTGCTGGATCAAGGCGTGGGAGACGTCACCGGGCTGTACGTGTGTTGAACGCGGAGGTGCCGTCCGTTCGGCACTTGGTCATCGGTGATTTGGATCACGACGAGTATGACTCCATCAACCCCGTTCACTTGAACGCTTCCTCTTAGCGATCTACAAGGGTATGTAGATGCACTCTCCTTCCCCTCGTTGCTGGTCTCTCCATAGATAGATCTTGGTGACACATAGGAAAATTTTGAATTTCTGCTACGTTCCCCAACATGAACCTCGGGGGTGATTCCTCTTACTTTCACCTTGATGATCACATCTAATGGAATTCATCTGGGGTGATTCCTCGGGTTTTTCTCTTGATGTTTGGACACACGGATACTTGTACTTTACCACTGTTACTTGGAAAGACGGGTCGGCCCTGAGGGGTACCCGCGCGAGCTTAATTGCGAGTGATGTGGAGACGGGTTGGCCTGGACGGTGCCCGCGATATAATTACGAGGCGTGGCCGGGCATTCCTAGCCCTTGCCGCAAGTCCTCGAGACGGGGCAACGTGGTCACATCTTTCGTGAGTCTCTGCTTGTTACCGCGCGTTCCCAATCCACTACGATTTGGATATTTGATCCGAGGGGCCTCTGGCCTAATAGCACTAACCATCACGTGGGCATAGTATGGGCGTTCTGCGTCGTATACATCAGCCGAAGCTTAATAGACGTCGGCGACTGAGCGGCGCGCGCCGGGTTGGACTGGTAAGCTCCTGCCTTTTTAGGAAGGTAGCTAGGTCTGCTCACCGGCCGCCCTCGTAACGTGCAGGAGTTCCCGGGGAGATGCCCATGACCCCTGGGGGCATAGGTTTAGTCCGGCGTGCTGGCCTCTCTATTAAGCCTAGGTCGGGTTGCCGCGTATTGTTTGGCCGAGGCCGGGCATGACCCAAGAAAGTGTGTCCGGCCGGAGTTAAGCGAGTGTGGTGGGTAAGTTGGTGCACCCCTGCAGGGAAGAAACCATCTATCGATAGCCTGTCCTACGGTAACGGACACTTGGAGTTGTATCCCGATCGATACAACTAGAACTGGATACCTGAGATGAGAAATGGACTGTGATGAGAACTGCATGGCGATGAGAATTGTATTGTGATGATAACTGGATAGTATGGCTCTGGCATTGCTTTCTCGCAGGGTGTCGAGAAGGGATCTCTGGCCGAGGTTGATAACTCTTCTACTACTTTACTTTGTGCTACTCTACTCCCTCATGTTGCTGCAAGATGGTGATTTTCCAGAAGATGCTAGTCTCCGATAGGACTAGGCCTTCTCTCTATTCTGGCATTTCTGCAGCCCAGTCCACATATACAGCCTTCATTTCATAATGTTGCATATGTAGTGTAGATCCTTGCTTGCGAGTACTTTGGATGAGTACTCACGGTTGCTTTGCTCCCCCTTTTCCCCATTTCTCCTTCTTTCCAGATTGATGCAACCAGATGTTGGAGCCCAGGAGCCAGATGCCACTGTCGATGCCTACTACTACGTGGAGACCGCCGACGACCAGGAGTAGTTAGGAGGCTCCCAGGCAGGAGGCCTTGCCTTTTCGATCGTTGTTGCTCTTGTGCTAGCCTTCTTAAGGCAAACTTGTCTAAGTCATGTCTGTACTCAGATATTGTTGCTTCCGCTGACTCTTGTGTATTCGAGCTTATGTATTCGAGCCCTTGAGGCCCCTGACTTGTAATATAAAGCTTGTATTATTTAATTTGTGTCTAGAGTTGTGTTGTGATATCTTTCCGTGAGTCTTTGATCTTGATCGTGGCACATTTGCATGTATGATTAGTGATTGAATCGAGGGCGTCACATGTATGTACAACACTGCACGTGCATGCTTGTTTGGCTTGTATACACGTATTGCCGGAGGAAACCAATCGTCTATGTCCTTGCCTAATATTCATTGTACGTGCAATAGTATAAATCTAGTCCTTGCCTAATCCCCTGCAAAAAAAATCCTTGCCTAATCTTCACCGTTGATTCATTAGTTTTTAGAGTGTCAAATCACCACCATTAGTTTTTCTATCATTTTATAAGTATATAATAGATAGATTGGAAGGATATGAATTATAACAGAAAAATGCAATGGCACAGCAAGTGTGCCAGTCCTTCATTCTTTTTCAAGTATAAGCCATTTGTTTTAATTATATGGATGAAATCACTCTCAATGATACCCGGGAGTTTCACCAAATTACTTTCATTTAGTTTCACTAAGTTAACATTTCCTGCTTTGACAATTTGTTGTGTTGTGGAACCTATAATAGTGTGTTGTTCTTACTTGAACAAAAAAACATACTTATGATTATTTTCTCTATGCAAGCATCCACAAATACAAAAGAATAGTTAAGATAACATCTAGCCATATCATTAAACTTTGGGGTTTCAACAGCCTCTCATGCAATAGTTCCTTAACTTAGGATTTGGTATTTTTTGTCACCCAACCACCCATCACAGATAGACTAATCACATAATTCTCCCTATTATTTGACTAGTCGTAGTAAAATAGCAAGCCAATTTATCTATTTGGACTAGTAAAATATGCTATCTATCTGGACTAGTCATAGTATACAACTATACATATATTGTTATGTTTAACAAATGCCAGTTTGTAGCTTTAGCTTGAGTTTGAAGGTATTTTCCTGCTTTTGTATTAAGTGACTGAACATATGCCAATACTTTCAACTGTACCTTCAAATTAACTATGTGTAGCACTTCTGATAGGTAAGAGCGCGCCAATTTAAAGAGGCGGAGGACTTTAAATCTTGGTTTGCACAGGTGGACAAGGAACTCACAGCAGATTGTCATCAACACTAAATTAGTTTACATAACTGACTACAAGTGGATAAATCCTAGCATTCTATTAGCCAAGGTTTTGTAGTATGTGGTTAATATTTGATCATTCAATAACAAAGCTA
Source organism: Triticum urartu (assembly GCF_056163025.1). NCBI lineage: Eukaryota > Viridiplantae > Streptophyta > Magnoliopsida > Poales > Poaceae > Triticum > Triticum urartu. The sequence goes on from NC_141879.1 coordinate 736,041,690, forward strand.
GGCATGATGGCATTTCTTTAAAAAACTTACAAGAGGATAATTAACTAAATAATAGAAGTTGTTGACTGTTATGTCTGGAGAAAGATGAGACTCTTTAGGGTATAATTAGATCCATTCGTTTTGTTTCTAGTTTTGGCTTGCTTAAAAAGTATTCACATTCTGATATATTCTATTTTTCCATTATGATATGTATATGTATTGGAAATTGTTGAGTAGTTTCCTTTTATCAATCAAAATAAAAGCTCATGTTCCAATTAATTTAAAACAAGATGGTTCCATAATAATTTTCTAAAAATCATACAAAATACCAATACGGATAGGGCTAAGCCTACTCTAGATTAGACACAATAAAAACAAACCTACACTCGCAGATCGCATGGTGAACACAACAAAACATGCCAAACACAGAATCACAGACCGCCAAATTAGATGGCCTCTCATAACTTCTAGAGAGAAGAACATGTGACTACTATGGGAGGAGCAGACTCGAGACGCTATGTGGAGACGATGATGCGTCAATCTCGACGACCTATACGGAGAAGCGGCAGACACATCATCCTCGACAACAAGATATACACATGCTCAACGCCGGACAACTAGACCATGTTACCATCTTTACGACATTGAACACAATGGGACTTACACTCTGCTCGAAACCAACACCTTCAGGCAACAAATAAGCTCACACATTTGGTCACCGGATACGATTGTGGCGCTAACTAGACCACCGTCCGTCACCAATGTTGTTTGCACCTACTTTGCCCGTCGGGGTCTCCGTCGCCAACTTGCCTAGAGTGGTGCCCACTTCAGAAAGGGCATATATTGTTGGGCCCACTTTAGTTAGTACTTTATGGTGGTTATCTAACAATTTGATTTGGCTAGCTATTGTTTGATCAATTGACCATCTTCAATTTAGTACACGACGAATGATTTACACATGTTAGGTGAATGCATTGCCTTGCGCTGAACTTTGACCTAAACTACTACCAATTTGGACTAAAATCACTACCAAAACATATGATAACTAGCAATATTCAAAAACCAACCTAATCTAGAGCCAATTTAATAAACACATACATGTTTAATACTGTCACTACACTCAACTATAGAAAATTTTCCCATGTATGGAAAGCCAAAACAGAGCATTAGCAATATTCAAGTAAACGTCAAAATTATTTTGAAGTCTAGAATTTCATAAAAATGTAAATAATACTTAAGCATAATTTTTACATAAACAAGATATCCAATATTATCACTATTATTCCTAATTTCTAAATTTCTTGTTTGTCTTGAATGAGCATTGCAATGGTTGTGGAGTGAGTAATTTGTAAATAAAATCATTAATACGATATGTGTCATGATTCTCTGATCCACACTAACTAATTTCAAGCAACTGATCATTGATTATCACATCGTAGTTCATATTTTTAGAGGTAAGATCCATACTATATATCTACAACCCAAAAAATGGATTTCTAGACATCAGTTATATGTACTAGTCGTCAACCCATGGATCTGCATGGGCTAATATGGATAACCATGTTGAAATTTGAAATGTAGTTAATATGAGACTACAGTGGGAAAACTCTGTTTAACCTAAGATACTATTCTTAGAGGCTTGAACTTTTGCTTGATAAAGCATAACCACGGCAGAAAGATCCGCCAATTAGGTTCTCATGGTCATTTAGAATCTATATCTAATATGCGTCATGCTTATGTCTTGTGGAGATCATGACTGAAACAAAAGATGATGGCACAATGCAATAAGTTTCCACATCCAAATCATATAAGTTTATATTCCATGGCCACTTCCAAGTCATATTTGTTTATAATCCATGGGCACTCCTATTGCCAGAAAACATGAAGGGCTCCATGCCAAAGCTGACTTCCCCTTTGATTTCCGGAACTAAACTAACATAAAAAGGTGCATGAAATTTTAAGCACAAATGGACCAGTCTGCTCCATCAAGCAATAATCTACAACAAAAGAGTAGTATGTACAAATGCGACATGACTAAATCACATGACATCTTCATCCAATGGAGGAAATCAATTTAATTACATGTAAACACTTGGTTGAGTTGGATGCCATGACGAGAGATATTGTTGTCGATACCGCTCCTCGGTCAAGCATGGCTGCTACGAAAGCAGATAGCCTTAGGTAGGAGGAGGGCGAAGATAGCATGGGTGCCAGTAGCGGACATGGTGCAGTTGGACATGTTAAATGAGAGTGAAGGGGGGGGGGGGGGTAAGAAATACCATAGAAGTGTAGGGTAGGGATAGATGGACATGTGGTGGAATCTATAACACATGGAAGATTATAATTTGTGATTAGGATAGTAAAATAGTAGCAAAACCCCATAAGGCCGTGGATGCTCGGAAGGAGCCCCCTGTTATTATCAGAAAATACATAAAAGATTGTGTTGAAGAAAATCTTTCGTGTAGAAAAAAAGATATAGGAAAAAAGGGAAAATTAAGTCAATGGTGGTGCTAAAAAATTCCATTATGAGTCTACTCATATCACAATTAATCAGTAGAAAAAAGTTGAGACGTACTCCTATATCTTAAGTAATGAAAGTCCTTTGCATCATTACGGTAGCACAAAAAATAGTAAAAAAATGAAAAGTGAATGTATATATACCCGAACCAAACAACAACTATCATGTTCACCTCATCGCCATTTTCAACTAAGTACACACACTCATGTGCAACTATGACAAACTTCTGGATTTATTTAGCAACAGCACAAAAAATTAACATTGTTCTTCTCTAGCATATCACAATTGATCAGTATCAAAAAGCTGTGACATCCTCTTGGATGTTAAGAAAAACAATTCAATTCCTTTGAATCATTATGTTAGTACAAAAATAAGTCATATAGCTCGAGCCACCCATAGGCATCAAAGTAGCTGGCCGGTGTAGCTAACATAGCTTTGCTGTAGAGATTCCATGGTGCTGAAAGATGTAGATGCAGCGCACCCAGCTGGCTCTGTTCTGCTTCCTAATGGGGGTCACGAGATGTCTCAGAGTTAGGTATGCTCACATATAATTCCACTTGATCACGCCAGAGATCAAGCAAATTTATAGATCAACAATTCAGCATGATGGACACCCGAGCAAAAATTTGGATAAGCACAGTGACTTGCCTAGGAAGTTTTAATTAAAGAACTCACAATTAATCTCGCGGGCGTCACCAGTTGCACCACCAGTCTGTTGTATTTCGTCCACACAGCATCGACAACGACGACTAATCTGCTTGAAACTAACGTCTGTACTGCCTCCTCTAATGTACAATGCTTGATTGGATCATAGAGGCCTAGGAACTTCAAAGATTGAAGAGAAGTAGATCGAGGACAAATTGTAGTTCTTGGCAATCCTTAATCAAGTGCAGCGTGGGATGCTTTTCCCGAAACTGTGTAGGTTGAAGAAGGCCTAGATGGTGCAAGGAATAGGAGGAGGAAGACCGGTGCTGGGTAGGTAGGGGTCTCTCAACGATCCATGGGTACCTTGGGAAGCAGGATTGTAGGGATATGGACTCTAAGGGAGACATTTTTCTGGCTGCCCATGGAAGATTTTTTTTGTTTTGCCAAAGGCTCATGTGAGTTTGCTATGCATAGGACTCCAGGTTGGATTGCTGGCATGGATTGTGACGCCCCTGATTCGACTGTACAGTAATCATACACGCAAATGTGTACGATAAATATCAGTGACTCACGGGAAGATATCACAACACAACTCTAGACACAAATTAAAATAATACAAGCTTCATATTACAAGCCAAAGGCCTCGAGGGCTCAAACACAGAAGCTCGAATACACAAGAGTCAGCGGAAGCAACAATATCTGAGTACAAACATATGTTAAACAAGTTTTGCCTTAAGAAGGCTAGCACAAGAATCAACGATCAAAGAGGCAAGGCCTCATGCCTGGGACCTCCTAACTACTCCTGGTCGTCGGCGGGCTCCATGTAGTAGTAGGCACCCTCGGGGTAGTAGTAGTAGCCGTCGGGGGTGGCATCTGGTTGCAACAATCGGAAAGAAGAAAGAATGAGGAAAAGGGGTAGCAAAGCAACCGTGAGTACTCATCCAAAGTATTCGCAAGCATCAGATCTATACTAGGTATGCATTGGTATCAAATAGAAGGGTTGTATCTGTGGACTATACTGCAGAATGCCAGAATAGAAGGGAAGGCCTAGCCTATCGAAGACTAGCATCTTCAAGTGTCTTGCAGCATTCAGAAGAGTATACAATAGCAGTTTATATTTAACAAACATGTTGTAGTATTAACACCCAGAGATCCTTCCTTGACTCCCTGCGAGAAAGCAATCTCGGAGCCACATATCCATCACATATCTCAAGTATCCATTTCTAGTTGTAATAGATCAGGATACAAGTCTGAATGTTCATCTCCGTGGACATGACTATTCAAATAGATAATCTTCCCTGCAGAGGTGCACCATGTTTTCCAACACGCTTGATTACTCTGGCCAGACACACTTTCCGGGGTCAATGCCCAGCCTCGGAAGATCAACACGTCGCAGCCCTACCTAGGCTCAACAGAGAGGTCCCCACCGGTCTACATCCTAAGCACTCCACCAGTCTACATCCCTACCGGTCTACATCCTAAAGAATTTTTTTCGACGGCTTAACTTGGCTAATAGGTAGATCAGATGGATTATTTTGCTTACTTTTGAGGATTAAAGTGGAGCCTCCATTAGTGCCTCCAATTAGTAAATATAATATTTACCAGTCTTAATGCTAATTTTGTATTATTAATTTATTATCACTCAGTGACTGAATGATACCATATGTGCCTATTTTAGTTTATACAAAACTTTATATTAGGTAATTATATAATTATACTATTATCTTAATAAGGATATTCTTCTATTGCATAGTTAGCTCCATTAACAACATATAGTGTTGCTAATAATAGTTACATTGTACTTATATATATATATAAATCTAATTTACATCATTGATAAATGAACTTACATTATGCTAATTTTGACTAGTTGTAAACAGAAGCTGTGCTAGTTTTCTCCTTTTCCAAACACTGTTGTTTAACAAGATTCTAAAAATCAATATCATTATATGCAATAAAATAAAGAAAATGCATGGATAATTGATTTTTAGAATTGAGAGATAGTTTAGTGTATACGTGTGATTTTATATTTTAATATCCTTCAGTATCTTGGTAGAGATCTCTAAATCATGTACTCAAATAAATAACTTAATGATGATTTGTAGTAAATGATTAGGTGAGAAAATATATACAAACTTATAGAGTATAAATTAAACCATTCACATGATTGTTTACTTGTTTTTCATTATCAAATGTGTCTTACAAGTTATAGTGGGTTTGAATATAAGTTAAAAATGTTTGCATGGCACTGGTGCGCATAGGTCCTAAACAAACGGTTTTTAACCCCTTTCCACGATGGCATTTGGAACCGTCGCCAAGTGAGTGTGTGCGATAGGGTGTCCTTCCTACACGACCCAGAAATCGTCGGGGATAGGCCCTCCTGGGACCCAAGCTGGGGCCGTGGGCGATCGCGCGAGGCATCGAAACCCAATCATTTCCGTAGATATGTACACCCCACACGGTAATCCGAGAAAATAATTTCTGTAGGTATGTACATCCCACACGGTAATCCGATAAAATAATTTCCGTAGGTATGCACATCCCACACGGTGAATCCCAGAAAAACATTTCCGTTCGTATGTATATCACACACAGTCAATCCAAGGAATATGTTTCCGTTTTTATGTACATCCCACACAGTCAATCCAAGGAAAACGTTTCCGTTCAGACGTACATCCCACACAATTTTATGTGTAGGCTCGTGTCTGAAAGGTGTAACTATCACACACGGTCTTCCTTGGTTAACTGTTTGCTTTTATCAACTATATCACACACGATTTGATGAAGAAAACAGTGTGGCATTGGGCTATCCATCTCAAGCGCTTTTACTGCTAGAACCGTTTGCAAAGATCTATGACACGTTTAGCAGGTTTATTAGTTTATAATTAATAATTTCAGTATTACTCAAATTCACATTTCATATCGAACAACTGTTTGCCAATTTCATATCAGGCACATAAATATATTATAACATCACAATACGGTAGCTACATGAAAACAACACAGTACAACATATAGCTAGTTCAACTTCATAAGAACAATATATTCATTTCCCTAATCGAGATCATCCAGGCTCGTCTTATCCACCTCTGCTTTCAGTTCAGTAAGAACCCGTTTTGCACGGGCCAACTGGGAAGGTGCCTCCTCCTGCGCCAACACACTCTTAGCAAAGTCTGATTTAAAAAATCTGAGCTCATTCTCCACCTTCAACTTTTTATCCCGCATCTTGAAATATGCTCCAACGTTGATGAGACTTTCTCTAAGCCTACGTGTGTTCTCTTCCTCATACATGCTCCAGAGCTTTGTTAGGCACATCTTCAAAGACTGTGGCCACTCTTGATCAACCCACTCCAAGTAAGAACACTTCCGTTCATCCTATAATATTTAAAACCAATGTTGGGGATATCGCTTATCGGGAATTTATCGGTCGACCTAGGATAAAGGGTAAATCGGCCAGTTTATCGGCATATCGGCCGATTTATCGCCATATCGGCTGATTTATCGGCAAATTTATCTTATCGGTGAGACACTGATAAGCGATAAATCGACCAATTTATCAGAATATCAGAAGATATCTTGAACAGTGTTTAAAACTAGATCAATAACAATTGTAGGGGAAATGGGTTTATAGCAACATAGAAAATCACCAATGCTTATTTTGAAAAACCGAAGAAACATGTTAATTATGACACATCTTCTCAAAAAGATCAATGTGCAAATGAAATAATTGGTACTGAGAAAACAACCAAATTCTGGAACATCAGAAGCTATAATTAACTACAACGACGCTACAAGTTCTTACTCATGCACAATAAATAACAAATTAAACATTTTATGAGAAAGGTAAATATAACTGCAACAGCATAGCGACAGTGTTCGCATGACATCAAATTGATACTAACAAGTGTGTACATGCACAAATTTAGTAACATAGAACTAATAGCACTAAGGCCGTCCACTATGTATGCCAAAACTGGGGTAAAGACAACTGTTGCTACATCTCGCACCGGTGCCCTGCACTGGCGAGCCGATGCAGCGGAAAAAAAATCAGGGACCCGGACTCCGGAGCACGTAGTTGCTCCGATGCCCAGTTCCTTCGTTCCATAAAGATTTAGTATTTTACTGCTTGGCTGCTCGGATGTGTGGACCGAAGTTGGCTGCACAAACTGCTGAAGCGGTGCCAAATAATTTTCTAATGACACCGCTGATGAGATGGCAACAATTTAAGATACTAGATACAAACTGTGACACTGTCTTAGGATGCGTTTGGTTGAAGGTGGTATATGAATGGGTTGGGACAGTGACAGTGTCTGAAGCACATCTAACAAATGATTTGTAACAACGAAAGCGGGTCTAACTTTCTCTGCACATGCCAGAAACTTCCTCCCACTGTCCATAGAATCAAACGCAACTAGCTTCAGCATGGATATTGATGGTGACAACGAGTAGATAGATCTTCAGCTACCCCGCTCCATTCATTGCCACTGATGGTCTTAGGAGCTACAAGAGGAAGAAACGACTCAAATCGACCTCCAGGTAAAAATCCTTCATTCCAAGTCATACCCCGAGAGAGAGAGAAGAGAGGCATACCCGGGTGGTGAAGGAGTATTCGCCAGAGGAGGAACCGCTGGAGATGTCTTTGAAGAAGACCATGGCGCCCCCGGCGGTAGGATGCGAGACGGCGAGAGCGAGGAAGCGGCTATAGCTTAGCAAGGAAGGAAGGAAGGAGGAAACAGGGAAATGTGACTTGCGGTCAGGGAGGAAAGGGGCGGGGGTAGATATTTTGGTGGTAGGCCAAACTTTTGGAAATGTGGAGGGAAACGCCGGACATTCACTTTGAACGATTGTGTGAATCACAAACGATTCTTCTGCTTTACGTGCATGGGATGAGTTTGATAATTCAAATTTTGGTCTCAAGGCATGGGAACATTCACTTTGAACGCGCGCGGTGCCGCCGGACCATTCACTTGGAACGATTGTGTGCATCGCAAACGATTCTTCTGCTTTACGCGCATGGGATGTGTTTGATAATTCAAATTTTGGTGGAAATTTCCCCGGGTACGTCATTGCATAATTTAACATCGCTTGCTAATTTGAGCACACAAAAGAGCGTACAACAGACAAACCACACTTACTGAATCGAGCAATTTTAGTAATTACACAGAGCCAGTTGACCTAAACGTTGCTCTAACAAAAGACCAGCATTAAAAACAAAGCCTAAGTACGCATAATTAAAAATCCGCCGCCGCGCCGGCCTATGCATCGTCGGTGTGAGATGAGACGTCGATGACTTGTCCCGGCGACATGCCGCCGTTGGTGGACTCCGCGTCCCCCCTGCTGAAGTTGACTGTGTCCTCGTCCTCAGCGCCACCCTCAAGGTTGTAGTACTCGTAGTAGTGGCTGCGCTAGAGCTCGCGTTGGTACTCCACCGCCGATTCCTCGACGGACAGACTCTTCTCTACCTCGACCACGGCCACACGCAACTCCTCCTCTGGGTGCTCCTCGATCTCCGCCGCCTCCTGCATCTCCAGCTCCCGATCGGCGACCTCATGAGGAAGCAGGTGCTCCATGGCCACCGCCGCCTTGTCAGACATGGGTTGCATGCTCGAGTCTGAGGTGGCCTGGAATATCTTGGCGTGTGCATCCTCGATCTTGCCGTGGATGGCCTTGACCCGGGCCAGGGCGACATCAGCGGCACGGACGGCAGCTCGAGCGCTCTCGGCGTTTGCAGCCGTCGTCGCAGCAGCAGCTACAGCCGTCTCGGCTGCTGTAGCTGCCCTATCGGCTGCCGTAGACGCCCTCTTGGCGGAAGCGGCTGCGCTCAATGCGGATGCGGTGGCACTCTCGGCGTAGACGGCCGCGCTCTCGGCGCAGACGGCGGCGCTCGGGGGTGGGGGGACGCGGCCATCGTACGGGCCTTCATGAAGTGTTTCCACGGCGTCATCTTTGCAAGAAGGGGTTGCGGGAATGGGGATCGGGATTCGTGGATTCGGGGGTTGCCCGCACTAGAGAAGACGAGCCGGCGAAGCTTAAGGAGGGAGACTTAAATAGACCCAGATATTTTCATCGCAAACGGTTCCTAGAAAACAACTGTGTGTGATGTTGTAGATATTTTTTATTAGCTATGAAAGACGAATTTGGAATAAAGTGCCAACGGATGGTGTTTTGGATGAACGAGAAATTTTGTAGTACTAATAAAACTATTATGTCAAATCTTGGAAAATTTCAGGGGTCCTTTGACCTTCTAAGACATTTTAGTGATTTTCTAGCAATTTAATGACCGTAATTGAAATTTGAACTACATGTACATGCAACAGCTAACCATAACGGTTTGAAAACTCATATTTCGTGTACTTGTGTGTGATTTAATTTCATGTGCAGTAAATTGGAAGGAATTTTCAAACATATTGGTCTAACGGCTATGACACAATTAAGCATGGAGCGACATGGCATTTTAATTCCAAAAAATAAAAAAAATAAGAAACACATGAAACCTTGGTGGATGTAATGTCATGCCACCAATATGATGTGGTAAAAAAATTGGCATGTTTGACCAAAGTTTGGACAGACACCTCTCACAAATCAGAGCAACTCACTAGAAGGCTCGTGGTTCCGAGAGGGAGCAATGCATGTTTGATGACGAACGGGAGATAGCTTCCTCTTACTGCCTTAATTTTTTTCTACGTCTAACGTGTACTACTACAACTGTAATGTGAAATTTTTGAAAATTCTAGGGGTCATTTGACCATTTAAAGACATTTAAGTGATTTTCTAGCCATTTAATGACCGTAATACAAATTTGAACTACATCTACATGCAACGCTTAACCAAAACGGTTTGAAAAATCATATTTGTGTACTTGTGTGTGAGTTAATTCCATGTGCAGTAAACTAAATTTTTTTTCAAACATATTTGTATCATGACATGGACACATATGCATGAATACATATGCATGGAGTGGCATGTCATTGTAATTCGAAAAAAAATCAGAAACACATGAAACCTTGATTGATGTAATGTCATGTCACCAAGATGATGTGGTAAAGAAATTGACATGTTTCACGGAAGTTTGGACATACACCACTCAAAAACCGGAGCAACTCGCTAGAACGTTCGTGGTTCTGAGAGGGAACAATGCATGTTTGATGACTAACGGGAGATAGCTTCCTCTTACGGAATTCAAATTGTTTCTACGTCTAAGATGCACTATGACAACTGTAACGTGAAATTTTGGAAAATTCTAGGGGTCATTTGACCTTTTAAAGACATTTAAGTGATTTTCTAACCATTTAATGACCGTAATTCAAATTTGAACTACATTTACATGCAACGCCTAACCAAAACGGTTTGAAAAATCATATATGTATACTCGTGTGCGAGTTAACTCCATGTGCAGTAAATTAGAAGGAATTTTCAAACATATTGGTCTCACGACATGGACACATGCATACGTATGCATGGAGTGACATGGCATTTTAATTCAAAAAAATAGAAAATTGATCAGAAACATATGAAATCTTGATTGATATAATGTCATGCCACCAAGATGATGTGGTAAAGAAATTGGCATGTTTGACGAATGTTTGGACACACACCCCTCACAAACCGGAGCAACTCGCTAGAAGGTTCGTGGTTCCGAGAGGGAACAATGCATGTTTGATGACGAACGGGAGATAGCTTCCTCTTACGGCCTTCAAATTTTTTCTACGTTTAACGTGCACTAATACAACTGTCATGTGAAAATTTGGTAAATTTCAGGGGACATTTGACATTTTAAAGACATTTAAGTAATTTTCTAACCATTTAATGACCGTAATTCAAATTTGAACAATATCTACATGCAATGCCTAACCATAACGGTTTGAAAAAAAATCATATTTTTGTTGTGCGCGAGTTAATTCCAGGTGCAGTAAATTAGAAGGAATTTTCAAACATATTGGTGCCAAGGCATGGGCACATGCATGGAGTGCATGCCATGGCATTTTAATTCCAAAAAATTTAAAAATGATCAGAAAAACATGAAACCTTGCTTGATTTAACGTCATCCACCAAGATGATGTGGTAAAGAAATTGGCATGTTTGACGAAAGTTTGGACACACATCCCTCACAAACCGGAGCAACTCGCTATAACGTTCGTGGTTCCGAGAGGGAACAATGCATGTTTGATGACGAACGAGAGATAGCTTCCTCTTACGGCCTTCAAATTTTTTCTACGTCTAACGTGCACTACAACAACTGTAATGTGAAATTTTGGAAAATTCTAGGGGTTATTTGACCTTTTAAAGACACTTAAGTGATTTTCTAACCATTTAATGACCGTAGTTCGAATTTGAACTACATCTACATGCAATGCCTAACCAAAACGGTTTGAAAAATCATATCTGTGTAATTGTGTGCAAGTTAATTCCATGTGCAGTAAATTAGAAAGAATTTTCAAACATATTGGTCTCACGACATGGACACATGCATACATATGCATGGAGTGACATGGCATTTTAATTCAAAAAAAAGAAAAAGATTAGAAACACATGAAACCTTGGTTGATGTAATTTCATGCCACCAAGATGATGTGGTAAAGAAATTGGCATGTTTGACGAACATTTGGACACACGCCCCTCACAAACTAGAGCAACTCGCTAGAAGGTTCGTGGTGCCGAGAGGGAACAATGCATGTTTGATGACGAACGGGAGATAGCTTCCTCTTACGGCCTTCAATTTTTTTCCTACGTTTAACGTGCATGTGTCATGTAAAAATTTGGTAAATTTTAGGTGTCATTTGACCTTTTAAATATATTTAAGTGATTTTCTAACCATTTAATGACCATAATTCAAATTTGAATTACATCTAAATGCAACGCCTAACCAAAACGGTTTGAAAAATCATATTTTTCGGTACTTGTGTGCGAATTAATTCCATCTGCAGTAAATTATAAGGAAATTTCAAACATATTGGTGTCAAGGCATGGGCACATGCATGGAGTGCATGCCATGGCATTTTAATTCCAAAAAATTAAAAAATGATCAGAAAAACATGAAACCTTGCTTGATTTAATGTCATGCCACCAAGATGATGTGATAAAAAAAATTGGCCTGTTTGACGAAAGTTTGGACACGCACCCATCACAAACCGGAGCAACTCACTAGAATGTTCGTGGTTTCGAGAGGGAACAATGCATGTTTGGTGACGGACGGGAGATAGCTTCCTCTTATGGCCTTCAAATTTTTTCCTATGTTTAACATGCACTAATACAACTGTCATGTGAAAATTTGGAAATTTTCATGGGTCATTTGACCTTTTAAAGACATTTAAGTGATTTTCTAACCGTTTAATGACCGTAATTCAAATTTGAAATACATCTACATGCAACGCCTAACCAAAACGGTTTGAAAAAAATCATATTTTTGTGTACTCGTGTGCGAGTTAAAAAATCATCAGACGATGTAAATATCTGGTGTTCAAAAAAGAAAATGTAAAGATCTGGCAAGACAACCGGCCCCCACACGATTGGCACTCTATGTCGCGGCTCGAGGTTTGGTAGGTGATTGGCGGGGATCATTAATCAGACACGGTTCTGTATTGGGAACCGTCAGCTATTATGTTCACACACGGATTTGCTACGGGAATTATGTGTAATTCAAACTACAGTACTCGTAAATTCCGGCGACCGGCATGTGTACTGTCCCCGTCGATCTAGATTTCGGCCGCCAATAAATACTACCTTGCCGTCGTCGTCCCGCGTGCATTCTCATCTACATCCTCCCCTCGCTCGCCCCCCCCCCCTCTCTCTCTCTCTCTCTCTCTCTCAAATCTCTGCCATGGCGCCGCCAGTCTGCCCATGTGCCGAAGAGGAGTCGCCGTCCCCCGAGGACGCTCACTCGATTAGCAGCAACGAGGACCCCTACGCGCCGCCTGAAGAGGTTGCGCTGGACCTCCCAACTTTGGATTGGTTTTGGGGCCAATACAATCTTTGTCTGTGGAAGTCGCTGCCGCCAGCTGAGAAAGCTAGGAAAGTGGCGTTTAAGAAGGAGATGGCGGTGGAAGAAGCCAGGTACTAGGCGGCCTGTGAAGCCCGTGATGCCGCCTGGAAAAAGGAGGCGGCGGAGCTTTGGGGGCGGGCGCGTCGTCGTGCCGAGGAGGTGTACGAAGACGGGTACTTCGCGAGCAAGGTCATAGGCGTTGGACGGCTCGTCGCTGCGTGGAGGTGGGCTGATAAGCTCCAGGGTGCCACCGGCGAGGAGCTCCGGTGGGCGCCCAACGAAATGACAAGATCAGCCGCGCGCGTCCGTCAGCAAACGGCAGATCGATACGTCAAGCACTGCGAGGCGGAGGAGTCGGAGTACTGCCTCCTCCGCACTGGGAAGACACCACGCACCAGGGAGCTGCTGGCGAGGGGCTGTCGGAATACTGGCCCGACGAGGGATTATTAGTTTTAGTATTGTTCGTTTTCAATTTTATGCATTGTACCTACTAGTTAAGTACCATCACGTATATGTGATATATATATATATATATATTATGAATTCCATTTTCTATCTGTTTTTATACTAATTTGAATCTAGGTTTTATCATCCACATATACAGAATGGAAAGCGTATATACACACATTGAAACAGAACATATAAGAATAGAAAACAGAGTACACACATTGAAACAGAGCAATACTATGACTGCTGTGAATACATAGCTATCCACGTCGAAATGACTTTTCAAAATAAAAAGAGTCCATGAGACCATGACCAGCAGCCCTTGCCTAGGGTAGCTCTTGGCTCTGCCTGAACTTGTGCAGACGTTCGTCCAAACGGTCGACACGCTCGCGGTATAACTGGAGCGCGATCTCGAGCTCCAAGTTGGCTATTTCATCGGAGATCACCAGGTCGAGGATGCGACGGTCATGTTCCTCTACCGCGCCCAGGTGGACACTTGGGCCAAGGAGGCAGTCGAGCCTATGGACCAGCGCGTTAGCATCCAACGGGCCACGGACAAGGCGAACAGCAGCACCCATGCAAACGGCACGGCGGGCGTCCGGTGCAAGTATGGCGCAACCGGCCTCTGGTGCATGTACGGTGCTGAGGGCCTCTACCCACTCCTGGCGAGGAATGAGGGTACTGACGGGACATGTACCCAGCTGCGATGCCATGTCGACAGCAGGAAAGCGCCGCTTGAGCCGGTCTTGCTGTGTGGTGCGCCGCGCCTCTCGCTCTGCGGCACTCCAATGGCCTTGCCGTGCGGCGAGCCGCAGCCTATCGGCACGGACGCGCCTAGCTTGCTCTGCGGCGCGCCATCGATCATGTTGTGCGGCGAGCTGTAGCCTGTCGGCGCTGACATGCCTATCTTGATCCGTGGCGCTCAAGCGCCATGCGCCAAAGGTCTGCTCAACCCTGGCGATGACGCGCATCACGGCATCGTCCATCGTGTTGCTGGGGAGCGCCTCGGCCTCGACGGGCCGTGGCGCCTGCTCGTTTTCCTCGTCGACGAGGTTGATGACAGAGGCGACGCTTTAGTGGGTTGGCATGCTTGGAAAAGGTGGATGTGCTACAGGCTGCGCTTGTCGCCTCCGTGCATCGCGCGCCCCCTATGTGCAATATAGCAGGGTGGCGGGAAACAGGTGAGGAAATGGCGGGAAACGGTGGCGTGTTCATAAAACGCCATCAATTAATGAAAACTTATTATCGAGCTAGCACAAGAAGTAGATGATGATCAGATGAACACGGACCACACTAGGGAACCCGTCGGTGCTGAATTCATCAATCCCAAACGGTTGAATACTAGCAAGCGTTTGCCCACAACACACATGGTCTATTCCATCAAAAATAGGTCGGATGGATCAACTGTATGCCACGTATCGCACATTGTCAAAAAGTAATGCGGTAGACCTTCTTTAACATGTGTTAAAAAATAATAATAAAAAAACAAGGACCTCGAGGTTAAATTAGCTGAGGGAATGGGATGACCGAAATGCCCCATCTCTTCACCTAATTTAACATCAACACAACTTCCCATCCAATCACCCATCCGATGGCTGCTCTAGCCTGTTGTCCTTTTATGCACTTGCTTGCTATGTATTTACTGTTTCTCCCCCCTCTTCTCTTCGGTAGACTCGGAGACCATTGGCGATGCCCCTGTGATCGACTGCTTCGACGACGACCCCTCCTTCTCGCCTGAGCAACCATGCAAGCCCCCCCTTTGATCATCCCGATATCGCCCATTCCTTTCTCTCATGCTTGCATTAGATTTTGCTACTGTTATTGTTTGCTCCTATTCTGATGCATAGCCTGCTTTTGTATCTGCTGTTGTACCTTATCTGCTTATCCTAAACTGCTTAGTATAGGTTGGTTAGTGATCCATCAGTGACCCCCACTTGTCCTTGTTGCCCCTGCTTCATCATCGACGGCTCGATCTACGTGATCGAAGACCAGGCCCCGACACCGCACAACACTTCCCCTTAGTTGCTCGACACTACTGGGTTACTATCGAGTACCGAGGGTGAACCTCTTCAGCACTTCTGATGTTAACCCTATAGTGTAGTCATTCGGTCGTGGTCATCGAGGGTGATTTCCTCCTTAACCACTTCCGATATGACTCTGTCGTGCAACCCCTCAAGTGTGAACCTCGGGGGTGATTCCTCTTACGTTCACCTTGATGATTACATCTAGTGGAATTCATCTGGGGTGATTCCTCGGGTTTTCCTCTTGATGTTTGGACACACGGATACTTGTACTTTACCACTGTTACTTGGAAAGACGGGTCGGCCCTGAGGGGTACCCGCGCGAGCTTAATTGCGAGTGATGTGGAGAAGGGTTGGCCTGGACGGTGCCCGCGAGATAATTACGAGGCGTGGCCGAGCATTCCTAGCCCTTGCCTCAAGTCCTCGAGACGGGGCAACGTGGTCACATCTTTCGTGAGTCTCTGCTTGTTACCGCGCGTTCCCAATCCACTACGATTTGGATATTTGATCCGAGGGGCCTCTGGCCTGATAGCACTAACCATCACGTGGGCATAGTATGGGCGTTCTGCATCGTATACATCAGCCGAAGCTTAATAGACGTCGGCGACTGAGCGGCGCGCGCCGGGTTGGACTGGTAAGCTCCTGCCTTTTTAGGAAGGTAGCTAGGTCTGCTCACCGGCCGCCCTCGCAACGTGCAGGAGTTCCCGGGGAGATGGCCCATGACCCCTGGGGGCATAGGTTTAGTCCGGCGTGCTGGCCTCTCTATTAAGCCTAGGTCGGGTTGCGGCGTATTGTTTGGCCGAGGCCGGGCATGACCCAGGAAAGTGTGTCCGGCCGGAGTTAAGCGAGCGTGGTGGGTAAGTTGGTGCACCCCTGCAGGGAAGAAAACATCTATCGATAGCCTGTCCTACGGTAACGGACACTTGGAGTTGTATCCCGATCGATACAACTAGAACTGGATACCTGAGATGAGAAATGGAATGTGATGAGGACTGCATGGCGATGAGAATTGTATTGTGATGATAACTGGATAGTATGGCTCTGGCATTGCTTTCTCGCAGGGTGTCGAGAAGGGATCTCTGGCCGAGGTTGATAACTCTTCTACTACTTTACTTTATGCTACTCTACTCCCTCATGTTGCTGCAAGATGGCGATTTTCCAGAAGATGCTAGTCTCCGATAGGACTAGGCCTTCTCTCTATTCTGGCATTTCTGTAGCCCAGTCCACATATACAGCCTTCATTTCATAATGTTGCATATGTAGTGTAGATCCTTGCTTGCGAGTACTTTGGATGAGTACTCACGGTTGCTTTGCTCCCCCTTTTCCCCATTTCTCCTTCTTTCCGGATTGATGCAACCAGATGTTGGAGCCCAGGAGCCAGATGCCACTGTCGATGCCTACTACTACGTGGAGACCGCCGACGACCAGGAGTAGTTAGGAGGCTCCCAGGCAGGAGGCATTGCCTTTTCGATCGTTGTTACTTTTGTGCTTGCCTTCTTAAGGCAAACTTGTCTAACTCATGTCTGTACTCAGATATTATTGCTTCCGCTGACTCTTGTGTATTCGAGCTTATGTATTTGAGCCCTCGAGGCCCCTGACTTGTAATATAAAGCTTGTATTATTTAATTTGTGTCTAGAGTTGTGTTGTGATATCTTTCCGTGAGTCTTTGATCTTGATCGTGGCACATTTGCATGTATGATTAGTGATTGAATCGAGGGCGTCACATGTATGTACAACGCTGCACGTGCATGCTTGTTTGGCTTGTATACACGTATTGCCGGAGGAAACCAATCGTCTATGTCCTTGCCTAATATTCATTGTACGTGCAATAGTATAAATCTAGTCCTTGTCTAATCCCCTGCAAAAAAAATCCTTGCCTAATCTTCACCGTTGATTCATTAGTTTTTAGAGTGTCAAATCACCACCGTTAGTTTTTCTATCATTTTATAAGTATATAATAGATAGATTGGAAGGATATGAATTATAACAAAAAAATGCAATGGCACAGCAAGTGTGCCAGTCCTTCATTCTTTTTCAAGTATAAGCCATTTGTTTTAATTATATGGATGAAATCACTCTCAATGATACCCGGGAGTTTCACCAAATTACTTTCATTTAGTTTCACTAAGTTAACATTTCCTGCTTTGACAATTTGTTGTGTTGTGGAACCTATAATAGTGTGTGTTCTTACTTGAACAAAAAAACATACTTATGATTATTTTCTCTATGCAAGCATCCACAAATACAAAAGAATAGTTAAGATAACATCTAGCCATATCATTAAACTTTGGGGTTTCAACAGCCTCTCATGCAATAGTTCCTTAACTTAGGATTTGGTATTTTTTGTCACCCAACCACCCATCACAGATAGACTAATCACATAATTCTCCCTATTATTTGACTAGTCGTAGTAAAATAGCAAGCCAATTTATCTATTTGGACTAGTAAAATATGCTATCTATCTGGACTAGTCATAGTATACAACTATACATATATTGTTATGTTTAACAAATGCCAGTTTGTAGCTTTAGCTTGAGTTTGAAGGTATTTTCCTGCTTTTGTATTAAGTGACTGAACATATGCCAATACTTTCAACTGTACCTTCAAATTAACTATGTGTAGCACTTCTGATAGGTAAGAGCGCGCCAATTTAAAGAGGCGGAGGACTTTAAATCTTGGTTTGCACAGGTGGACAAGGAACTCACAGCAGATTGTCATCAACACTAAATTAGTTTACATAACTGACTACAAGTGGATAAATCCTAGCATTCTATTAGCCAAGGTTTTGTAGTATGTGGTTAATATTTGATCATTCAATAACAAAGCTAGGCATGATGGCATTTCTTTAAAAAACTTACAAGAGGATAATTAACTAAATAATAGAAGTTGTTGACTGTTATGTCTGGAGAAAGATGAGACTCTTTAGGGTATAATTAGATCCATTCGTTTTGTTTCTAGTTTTGGCTTGCTTAAAAAGTATTCACATTCTGATATATTCTATTTTTCCATTATGATATGTATATGTATTGGAAATTGTTGAGTAGTTTCCTTTTATCAATCAAAATAAAAGCTCATGTTCCAATTAATTTAAAACAAGATGGTTCCATAATAATTTTCTAAAAATCATACAAAATACCAATACGGATAGGGCTAAGCCTACTCTAGATTAGACACAATAAAAACAAACCTACACTCGCAGATCGCATGGTGAACACAACAAAACATGCCAAACACAGAATCACAGACCGCCAAATTAGATGGCCTCTCATAACTTCTAGAGAGAAGAACATGTGACTACTATGGGAGGAGCAGACTCGAGACGCTATGTGGAGACGATGATGCGTCAATCTCGACGACCTATACGGAGAAGCGGCAGACACATCATCCTCGACAACAAGATATACACATGCTCAACGCCGGACAACTAGACCATGTTACCATCTTTACGACATTGAACACAATGGGACTTACACTCTGCTCGAAACCAACACCTTCAGGCAACAAATAAGCTCACACATTTGGTCACCGGATACGATTGTGGCGCTAACTAGACCACCGTCCGTCACCAATGTTGTTTGCACCTACTTTGCCCGTCGGGGTCTCCGTCGCCAACTTGCCTAGAGTGGTGCCCACTTCAGAAAGGGCATATATTGTTGGGCCCACTTTAGTTAGTACTTTATGGTGGTTATCTAACAATTTGATTTGGCTAGCTATTGTTTGATCAATTGATCATCTTCAATTTAGTACACGACGAATGATTTACACACGTTAGGTGAATGCATTGCCTTGCGCTGAACTTTGACCTAAACTACTACCAATTTGGACTAAAATCACTACCAAAACATATGATAACTAGCAATATTCAAAAACCAACCTAATCTAGAGCCAATTTAATAAACACATACATGTTTAATACTGTCACTACACTCAACTATAGAAACTTTTCCCATGTATGGAAAGCCAAAACAGAGCATTAGCAATATTCAAGTAAACGTCAAAATTATTTTGAAGTCTAGAATTTCATAAAAATGTAAATAATACTTAAGCATAATTTTTACATAAACAAGATATCCAATATTATCACTATTATTCCTAATTTCTAAATTTCTTGTTTGTCTTGAATGAGCATTGCAATGGTTGTGGAGTGAGTAATTTGTAAATAAAATCATTAATACGATATGTGTCATGATTCTCTGATCCACACTAACTAATTTCAAGCAACTGATCATTGATTATCACATCGTAGTTCATATTTTTAGAGGTAAGATCCATACTATATATCTACAACCCAAAAAATGGATTTCTAGACATCAGTTATATGTACTAGTCGTCAACCCATGGATCTGCATGGGCTAATATGGATAACCATGTTGAAATTTGAAATGTAGTTAATATGAGACTACAGTGGGAAAACTCTGTTTAACCTAAGATACTATTCTTAGAGGCTTGAACTTTTGCTTGATAAAGCATAACCACGGCAGAAAGATCTGCCAATTAGGTTCTCATGGTCATTTAGAATCTATATCTAATATGCGTCATGCTTATGTCTTGTGGAGATCATGACTGAAACAAAAGATGATGGCACAATGCAATAAGTTTCCACATCCAAATCATATAAGTTTATATTCCATGGCCACTTCCAAGTCATATTTGTTTATAATCCATGGGCACTCCTATTGCCAGAAAACATGAAGGGCTCCATGCCAAAGCTGACTTCCCCTTTGATTTCCGGAACTAAACTAACATAAAAAGGTGCATGAAATTTTAAGCACAAATGGACCAGTCTGCTCCATCAAGCAATAATCTACAACAAAAGAGTAGTATGTACAAATGCGACATGACTAAATCACATGACATCTTCATCCAATGGAGGAAATCAATTTAATTACATGTAAACACTTGGTTGAGTTGGATGCCATGACGAGAGATATTGTTGTCGATACCGCTCCTCGGTCAAGCATGGCTGCTACGAAAGCAGATAGCCTTAGGTAGGAGGAGGGCGAAGATAGCATGGGTGCCAGTAGCGGACATGGTGCAGTTGGACATGTTAAATGAGAGTGAAGGGGGGGGGGGGTAAGAAATACCATAGAAGTGTAGGGTAGGGATAGATGGACATGTGGTGGAATCTATAACACATGGAAGATTATAATTTGTCATTAGGATAGTAAAATAGTAGCAAAACCCCATAAGGCCGTGGATGCTCGGAAGGAGCCCCCTGTTATTATCAGAAAATACATAAAAGATTGTGTTGAAGAAAATCTTTCGTGTAGAAAAAAAGATATAGGAAAAAAGGGAAAATTAAGTCAATGGTGGTGCTAAAAAATTCCATTATGAGTCTACTCATATCACAATTAATCAGTAGAAAAAAGTTGAGACGTACTCCTATATCTTAAGTAATGAAAGTCCTTTGCATCATTACGGTAGCACAAAAAATAGTAAAAAAATGAAAAGTGAATGTATATATACCCGAACCAAACAACAACTATCATGTTCACCTCATCGCCATTTTCAACTAAGTACACACACTCATGTGCAACTATGACAAACTTCTGGATTTATTTAGCAACAGCACAAAAAATTAACATTGTTCTTCTCTAGCATATCACAATTGATCAGTATCAAAAAGCTGTGACATCCTCTTGGATGTTAAGAAAAACAATTCAATTCCTTTGAATCATTATGTTAGTACAAAAATAAGTCATATAGCTCGAGCCACCCATAGACATCAAAGTAGCTGGCCGGTGTAGCTAACATAGCTTTGCTGTAGAGATTCCATGGTGCTGAAAGATGTAGATGCAGCGCACCCAGCTGGCTCTGTTCTGCTTCCTAATGGGGGTCACGAGATGTCTCAGAGTTAGGTATGCTCACATATAATTCCACTTGATCACGCCAGAGATCAAGCAAATTTATAGATCAACAATTCAGCATGATGGACAACCGAGCAAAAATTTGGATAAGCACAGTGACTTGCCTAGGAAGTTTTAATTAAAGAACTCACAATTAATCTCGCGGGCGTCACCAGTTGCACCACCAGTCTGTTGTATTTCGTCCACACAGCATCGACAACGACGACTAATCTGCTTGAAACTAACGTCTGTACTGCCTCCTCTAATGTACAATGCTTGATTGGATCATAGAGGCCTAGGAACTTCAAAGATTGAAGAGAAGTAGATCGAGGACAAATTGTAGTTCTTGGCAATCCTTAATCAAGTGCAGCGTGGGATGCTTTTCCCGAAACTGTGTAGGTTGAAGAAGGCCTAGATAGAGGGTGCAAGGAATAGGAGGAGGAAGACCGGTGCTGGGTAGGTAGGGGTCTCTCAACGATCCATGGGTACCTTGGGAAGCAGGATTGTAGGGATATGGACTCTAAGGGAGACATTTTTCTGGCTGCCCATGGAAGATTTTTTTTGTTTTGCCAAAGGCTCATGTGAGTTTGCTATGCATAGGACTCCAGGTTGGATTGCTGGCATGGATTGTGACGCCCCTGATTCGACTGTACAGTAATCATACACGCAAATGTGTACGATAAATATCAGTGACTCACGGGAAGATATCACAACACAACTCTAGACACAAATTAAAATAATACAAGCTTCATATTACAAGCCAAAGGCCTCGAGGGCTCAAATACAGAAGCTCGAATACACAAGAGTCAGCGGAAGCAACAATATCTGAGTACAAACATATGTTAAACAAGTTTTGCCTTAAGAAGGCTAGCACAAGAATCAACGATCAAAGAGGCAAGGCCTCATGCCTGGGACCTCCTAACTACTCCTGGTCGTCGGCGGGCTCCATGTAGTAGTAGGCACCCTCGGGGTAGTAGTAGTAGCCGTCGGGGGTGGCATCTGGTTGCAACAATCGGAAAGAAGAAAGAATGAGGAAAAGGGGTAGCAAAGCAACCGTGAGTACTCATCCAAAGTATTCGCAAGCATCAGATCTATACTAGGTATGCATTGGTACCAAATAGAAGGGTTGTATCTGTGGACTATACTGCAGAATGCCAGAATAGAAGGGAAGGCCTAGCCTATCGAAGACTAGCATCTTCAAGTGTCTTGCAGCATTCAGAAGAGTATACAATAGCAGTTTATATTTAACAAACATGTTGTAGTATTAACACCCAGAGATCCTTCCTTGACTCCCTGCGAGAAAGCAATCTCGGAGCCACATATCCATCACATATCTCAAGTATCCATTTCTAGTTGTAATAGATCAGGATACAAGTCTGAACGTTCATCTCCGTGGACATGACTATTCAAATAGATAATCTTCCCTGCAGAGGTGCACCATGTTTTCCAACACGCTTGATTACTCTGGCCAGACACACTTTCCGGGGTCAATGCCCAGCCTCGGAAGATCAACACGTCGCAGCCCTACCTAGGCTCAACAGAGAGGTCCCCACCGGTCTACATCCTAAGCACTCCACCAGTCTACATCCCTACCGGTCTACATCCTAAAGAATTTTTTTCGACGGCTTAACTTGGCTAATAGGTAGATCAGATGGATTATTTTGCTTACTTTTGAGGATTAAAGTGGAGCCTCCATTAGTGCCTCCAATTAGTAAATATAATATTTACCAGTCTTAATGCTAATTTTGTATTATTAATTTATTATCACTCAGTGACTGAATGATACCATATGTGCCTATTTTAGTTTATACAAAACTTTATATTAGGTAATTATATAATTACACTATTATCTTAATAAGGATATTCTTCTATTGCATAGTTAGCTCCATTAACAACATATAGTGTTGCTAATAATAGTTACATTGTACTTATATATATATATAAATCTAATTTACATCATTGATAAATGAACTTACATTATGCTAATTTTGACTAGTTGTAAACAGAAGCTGTGCTAGTTTTCTCCTTTTCCAAACACTGTTGTTTAACAAGATTCTAAAAATCAATATCATTATATGCAATAAAATAAAGAAAATGCATGGATAATTGATTTTTAGAATTGAGAGATAGTTTAGTGTATACGTGTGATTTTATATTTTAATATCCTTCAGTATCTTGGTAGAGATCTCTAAATCATGTACTCAAATAAATAACTTAATGATGATTTGTAGTAAATGATTAGGTGAGAAAATATATACAAACTTATAGAGTATAAATTAAACCATTCACATGATTGTTTACTTGTTTTTCATTATCAAATGTGTCTTACAAGTTATAGTGGGTTTGAATATAAGTTAAAAATGTTTGCATGGCACTGGTGCGCATAGGTCCTAAACAAACGGTTTTTAACCCCTTTCCACGATGGCATTTGGAACCGTCGCCAAGTGAGTGTGTGCGATAGGGTGTCCTTCCTACACGACCCAGAAATCGTCGGGGATAGGCCCTCCTGGGACCCAAGCTGGGGCCGTGGGCGATCGCGCGAGGCATCGAAACCCAATCATTTCCGTAGATATGTACACCCCACACGGTAATCCGAGAAAATAATTTCTGTAGGTATGTACATCCCACACGGTAATCCGGTAAAATAATTTCCGTAGGTATGCACATCCCACACGGTGAATCCCAGAAAAACATTTCCGTTCGTATGTATATCACACACAGTCAATCCAAGGAATATGTTTCCGTTTTTATGTACATCCCACACAGTCAATCCAAGGAAAACGTTTCCGTTCAGACGTACATCCCACACAATTTTATGTGTAGGCTCGTGTCTGAAAGGTGTAACTATCACACACGGTCTTCCTTGGTTAACTGTTTGCTTTTATCAACTATATCACACACGATTTGATGAAGAAAACAGTGTGGCATTGGGCTATCCATCTCAAGCGCTTTTACTGCTAGAACCGTTTGCAAAGATCTATGACACGTTTAGCAGGTTTATTAGTTTATAATTAATAATTTCAGTATTACTCAAATTCACATTTCATATCGAACAACTGTTTGCCAATTTCATATCAGGCACATAAATATATTATAACATCACAATACGGTAGCTACATGAAAACAACACAGTACAACATATAGCTAGTTCAACTTCATAAGAACAATATATTCATTTCCCTAATCGAGATCATCCAGGCTCGTCTTATCCACCTCTGCTTTCAGTTCAGTAAGAACCCGTTTTGCACGGGCCAACTGGGAAGGTGCCTCCTCCTGCGCCAACACACTCTTAGCAAAGTCTGATTTAAAAAATCTGAGCTCATTCTCCACCTTCAACTTTTTATCCCGCATCTTGAAATATGCTCCAACGTTGATGAGACTTTCTCTAAGCCTACGTGTGTTCTCTTCCTCATACATGCTCCAGAGCTTTGTTAGGCACATCTTCAAAGACTGTGGCCACTCTTGATCAACCCACTCCAAGTAAGAACACTTCCGTTCATCCTATAATATTTAAAACCAATGTTGGGGATATCGCTTATCGGGAATTTATCGGTCGACCTAGGATAAAGGGTAAATCGGCCAGTTTATCGGCATATCGGCCGATTTATCGCCATATCGGCTGATTTATCGGCAAATTTATCTTATCGGTGAGACACTGATAAGCGATAAATCGACCAATTTATCAGAATATCAGAAGATATCTTGAACAGTGTTTAAAACTAGATCAATAACAATTGTAGGGGAAATGGGTTTATAGCAACATAGAAAATCACCAATGCTTATTTTGAAAAACCGAAGAAACATGTTAATTATGACACATCTTCTCAAAAAGATCAATGTGCAAATGAAATAATTGGTACTGAGAAAACAACCAAATTCTGGAACATCAGAAGCTATAATTAACTACAACGACGCTACAAGTTCTTACTCATGCACAATAAATAACAAATTAAACATTTTATGAGAAAGGTAAATATAACTGCAACAGCATAGCGACAGTGTTCGCATGACATCAAATTGATACTAACAAGTGTGTACATGCACAAATTTAGTAACATAGAACTAATAGCACTAAGGCCGTCCACTATGTATGCCAAAACTGGGGTAAAGACAACTGTTGCTACATCTCGCACCAGTGCCCTGCACTGGCGAGCCGATGCAGCGGAAAAAAAATCAGGGACCCGGACTCCGGAGCATGTAGTTGCTCCGATGCCCAGTTCCTTCGTTCCATAAAGATTTAGTATTTTACTGCTTGGCTGCTCGGATGTGTGGACCGAAGTTGGCTGCACAAACTGCTGAAGCGGTGCCAAATAATTTTCTAATGACACCGCTGATGAGATGGCAACAATTTAAGATACTAGATACAAACTGTGACACTGTCTTAGGATGCGTTTGGTTGAAGGTGGTATATGAATGGGTTGGGACAGTGACAGTGTCTGAAGCACATCTAACAAATGATTTGTAACAACGAAAGCGGGTCTAACTTTCTCTGCACATGCCAGAAACTTCCTCCCACTGTCCATAGAATCAAACGCAACTAGCTTCAGCATGGATATTGATGGTGACAACGAGTAGATAGATCTTCAGCTACCCCGCTCCATTCATTGCCACTGATGGTCTTAGGAGCTACAAGAGGAAGAAACGACTCAAATCGACCTCCAGGTAAAAATCCTTCATTCCAAGTCATACCCCGAGAGAGAGAGAAGAGAGGCATACCCGGGTGGTGAAGGAGTATTCGCCAGAGGAGGAACCGCTGGAGATGTCTTTGAAGAAGACCATGGCGCCCCCGGCGGTAGGATGCGAGACGGCGAGAGCGAGGAAGCGGCTATAGCTTAGCAAGGAAGGAAGGAAGGAGGAAACAGGGAAATGTGACTTGCGGTCAGGGAGGAAAGGGGCGGGGGTAGATATTTTGGTGGTAGGCCAAACTTTTGGAAATGTGGAGGGAAACTATGCGCGCGGTGCCGCCGGACATTCACTTTGAACGATTGTGTGAATCACAAACGATTCTTCTGCTTTACGTGCATGGGATGAGTTTGATAATTCAAATTTTGGTCTCAAGGCATGGGAACATTCACTTTGAACGCGCGCGGTGCCGCCGGACCATTCACTTGGAATGATTGTGTGCATCGCAAACGATTCTTCTGCTTTACGCGCATGGGATGTGTTTGATAATTCAAATTTTGGTGGAAATTTCCCCGGGTACGTCATTGCATAATTTAACATCGCTTGCTAATTTGAGCACACAAAAGAGCGTACAACAGACAAACCACACTTACTGAATCGAGCAATTTTAGTAATTACACAGAGCCAGTTGACCTAAACGTTGCTCTAACAAAAGACCAGCATTAAAAACAAAGCCTAAGTACGCATAATTAAAAATCCGCCGCCGCGCCGGCCTATGCATCGCCGGTGTGAGATGAGACGTCGATGACTTGTCCCGGCGACATGCCGCCGTTGGTGGACTCCGCGTCCCCCCTGCTGAAGTTGACTGTGTCCTCGTCCTCAGCGCCACCCTCAAGGTTGTAGTACTCGTAGTAGTGGCTGCGCTAGAGCTCGCGTTGGTACTCCACCGCCGATTCCTCGACGGACAGACTCTTCTCTACCTCGACCACGGCCACACGCAACTCCTCCTCTGGGTGCTCCTCGATCTCCGCCGCCTCCTGCATCTCCAGCTCCCGATCGGCGACCTCATGAGGAAGCAGGTGCTCCATGGCCACCGCCGCCTTGTCAGACATGGGTTGCATGCTCGAGTCTGAGGTGGCCTGGAATATCTTGGCGTGTGCATCCTCGATCTTGCCGTGGATGGCCTTGACCCGGGCCAGGGCGACATCAGCGGCACGGACGGCAGCTCGAGCGCTCTCGGCGTTTGCAGCCGTCGTCGCAGCAGCAGCTACAGCCGTCTCGGCTGCTGTAGCTGCCCTATCGGCTGCCGTAGACGCCCTCTTGGCGGAAGCGGCTGCGCTCAATGCGGATGCGGTGGCACTCTCGGCGTAGACGGCCGCGCTCTCGGCGCAGACGGCGGCGCTCGGGGGTGGGGGGACGCGGCCATCGTACGGGCCTTCATGAAGTGTTTCCACGGCGTCATCTTTGCAAGAAGGGGTTGCGGGAATGGGGATCGGGATTCGTGGATTCGGGGGTTGCCCGCACTAGAGAAGACGAGCCGGCGAAGCTTAAGGAGGGAGACTTAAATAGACCCAGATATTTTCATCGCAAACGGTTCCTAGAAAACAACTGTGTGTGATGTTGTAGATATTTTTTATTAGCTATGAAAGACGAATTTGGAATAAAGTGCCAACGGATGGTGTTTTGGATGAACGAGAAATTTTGTAGTACTAATAAAACTATTATGTCAAATCTTGGAAAATTTCAGGGGTCCTTTGACCTTCTAAGACATTTTAGTGATTTTCTAGCAATTTAATGACCGTAATTGAAATTTGAACTACATGTACATGCAACAGCTAACCATAACGGTTTGAAAACTCATATTTCGTGTACTTGTGTGTGATTTAATTTCATGTGCAGTAAATTGGAAGGAATTTTCAAACATATTGGTCTAACGGCTATGACACAATTAAGCATGGAGCGACATGGCATTTTAATTCCAAAAAATAAAAAAAATAAGAAACACATGAAACCTTGGTGGATGTAATGTCATGCCACCAATATGATGTGGTAAAAAAATTGGCATGTTTGACCAAAGTTTGGACAGACACCTCTCACAAATCAGAGCAACTCACTAGAAGGCTCGTGGTTCCGAGAGGGAGCAATGCATGTTTGATGACGAACGGGAGATAGCTTCCTCTTACTGCCTTAATTTTTTTCTACGTCTAACGTGTACTACTACAACTGTAATGTGAAATTTTTGAAAATTCTAGGGGTCATTTGACCATTTAAAGACATTTAAGTGATTTTCTAGCCATTTAATGACCGTAATACAAATTTGAACTACATCTACATGCAACGCTTAACCAAAACGGTTTGAAAAATCATATTTGTGTACTTGTGTGTGAGTTAATTCCATGTGCAGTAAACTAAATTTTTTTTCAAACATATTTGTATCATGACATGGACACATATGCATGAATACATATGCATGGAGTGGCATGTCATTGTAATTCGAAAAAAAATCAGAAACACATGAAACCTTGATTGATGTAATGTCATGTCACCAAGATGATGTGGTAAAGAAATTGACATGTTTCACGGAAGTTTGGACATACACCACTCAAAAACCGGAGCAACTCGCTAGAACGTTCGTGGTTCTGAGAGGGAACAATGCATGTTTGATGACTAACGGGAGATAGCTTCCTCTTACGGAATTCAAATTGTTTCTACGTCTAAGATGCACTATGACAACTGTAACGTGAAATTTTGGAAAATTCTAGGGGTCATTTGACCTTTTAAAGACATTTAAGTGATTTTCTAACCATTTAATGACCGTAATTCAAATTTGAACTACATTTACATGCAACGCCTAACCAAAACGGTTTGAAAAATCATATATGTATACTCGTGTGCGAGTTAACTCCATGTGCAGTAAATTAGAAGGAATTTTCAAACATATTGGTCTCACGACATGGACACATGCATACGTATGCATGGAGTGACATGGCATTTTAATTCAAAAAAATAGAAAATTGATCAGAAACATATGAAATCTTGATTGATATAATGTCATGCCACCAAGATGATGTGGTAAAGAAATTGGCATGTTTGACGAATGTTTGGACACACACCCCTCACAAACCGGAGCAACTCGCTAGAAGGTTCGTGGTTCTGAGAGGGAACAATGCATGTTTGATGACGAACGGGAGATAGCTTCCTCTTACGGCCTTCAAATTTTTTCTACGTTTAACGTGCACTAATACAACTGTCATGTGAAAATTTGGTAAATTTCAGGGGACATTTGACATTTTAAAGACATTTAAGTAATTTTCTAACCATTTAATGACCGTAATTCAAATTTGAACTATATCTACATGCAATGCCTAACCATAACGGTTTGAAAAAAAATCATATTTTTGTTGTGCGCGAGTTAATTCCAGGTGCAGTAAATTAGAAGGAATTTTCAAACATATTGGTGCCAAGGCATGGGCACATACATGGAGTGCATGCCATGGCATATTAATTCCAAAAAATTTAAAAATGATCAGAAAAACATGAAACCTTGCTTGATTTAACGTCATCCACCAAGATGATGTGGTAAAGAAATTGGCATGTTTGACGAAAGTTTGGACACACATCCCTCACAAACCGGAGCAACTCGCTATAACGTTCGTGGTTCCGAGAGGGAACAATGCATGTTTGATGACGAACGAGAGATAGCTTCCTCTTACGGCCTTCAAATTTTTTCTACGTCTAACGTGCACTACAACAACTGTAATGTGAAATTTTGGAAAATTCTAGGGGTTATTTGACCTTTTAAAGACACTTAAGTGATTTTCTAACCATTTAATGACCGTAGTTCGAATTTGAACTACATCTACATGCAATGCCTAACCAAAACGGTTTGAAAAATCATATCTGTGTAATTGTGTGCAAGTTAATTCCATGTGCAGTAAATTAGAAAGAATTTTCAAACATATTGGTCTCACGACATGGACACATGCATACATATGCATGGAGTGACATGGCATTTTAATTCAAAAAAAAGAAAAAGATTAGAAACACATGAAACCTTGGTTGATGTAATTTCATGCCACCAAGATGATGTGGTAAAGAAATTGGCATGTTTGACGAACATTTGGACACACGCCCCTCACAAACTAGAGCAACTCGCTAGAAGGTTCGTGGTTCCGAGAGGGAACAATGCATGTTTGATGACGAACGGGAGATAGCTTCCTCTTACGGCCTTCAATTTTTTTCCTACGTTTAACGTGCATGTGTCATGTAAAAATTTGGTAAATTTTAGGTGTCATTTGACCTTTTAAATATATTTAAGTGATTTTCTAACCATTTAATGACCATAATTCAAATTTGAATTACATCTAAATGCAACGCCTAACCAAAACGGTTTGAAAAATCATATTTTTCGGTACTTGTGTGCGAATTAATTCCATCTGCAGTAAATTATAAGGAAATTTCAAACATATTGGTGTCAAGGCATGGGCACATGCATGGAGTGCATGCCATGGCATTTTAATTCCAAAAAATTAAAAAATGATCAGAAAAACATGAAACCTTGCTTGATTTAATGTCATGCCACCAAGATGATGTGATAAAAAAAATTGGCCTGTTTGACGAAAGTTTGGACACGCACCCATCACAAACCAGAGCAACTCACTAGAATGTTCGTGGTTTCGAGAGGGAACAATGCATGTTTGGTGACGGACGGGAGATAGCTTCCTCTTATGGCCTTCAAATTTTTTCCTATGTTTAACATGCACTAATACAACTGTCATGTGAAAATTTGGAAATTTTCATGGGTCATTTGACCTTTTAAAGACATTTAAGTGATTTTCTAACCGTTTAATGACCGTAATTCAAATTTGAAATACATCTACATGCAACGCCTAACCAAAACGGTTTGAAAAAAAAATCATATTTTTGTGTACTCGTGTGCGAGTTAAAAAATCATCAGACGATGTAAATATCTGGTGTTCAAAAAAGAAAATGTAAAGATCTGGCAAGACAACCGGCCCCCACACGATTGGCACTCTATGTCGCGGCTCGAGGTTTGGTAGGTGATTGGCGGGGATCATTAATCAGACACGGTTCTGTATTGGGAACCGTCAGCTATTATGTTCACACACGGATTTGCTACGGGAATTATGTGTAATTCAAACTACAGTACTCGTAAATTCCGGCGACCGGCATGTGTACTGTCCCCGTCGATCTAGATTTCGGCCGCCAATAAATACTACCTTGCCGTCGTCGTCCCGCGTGCATTCTCATCTACATCCTCCCCTCGCTCGCCCCCCCTCTCTCTCTCTCTCTCTCAAATCTCTGCCATGGCGCCGCCAGTCTGCCCATGTGCCGAAGAGGAGTCGCCGTCCCCCGAGGACGCTCACTCGATTAGCAGCAACGAGGACCCCTACGCGCCGCCTGAAGAGGTTGCGCTGGACCTCCCAACTTTGGATTGGTTTTGGGGCCAATACAATCTTTGTCTGTGGAAGTCGCTGCCGCCAGCTGAGAAAGCTAGGAAAGTGGCGTTTAAGAAGGAGATGGCGGTGGAAGAAGCCAGGTACTAGGCGGCCTGTGAAGCCCGTGATGCCGCCTGGAAAAAGGAGGCGGCGGAGCTTTGGGGGCGGGCGCGTCGTCGTGCCGAGGAGGTGTACGAAGACGGGTACTTCGCGAGCAAGGTCATAGGCGTTGGACGGCTCGTCGCTGCGTGGAGGTGGGCTGATAAGCTCCAGGGTGCCACCGGCGAGGAGCTCCGGTGGGCGCCCAACGAAATGACAAGATCAGCCGCGCGCGTCCGTCAGCAAACGGCAGATCGATACGTCAAGCACTGCGAGGCGGAGGAGTCGGAGTACTGCCTCCTCCGCACTGGGAAGACGCCACGCACCAGGGAGCTGCTGGCGAGGGGCTGTCGGAATACTGGCCCGACGAGGGATTATTAGTTTTAGTATTGTTCGTTTTCAATTTTATGCATTGTACCTACTAGTTAAGTACCATCACGTATATGTGATATATATATATATATTATGAATTCCATTTTCTATCTGTTTTTATACTAATTTGAATCTAGGTTTTATCATCCACATATACAGAATGGAAAGCGTATATACACACATTGAAACAGAACATATAAGAATGGAAAACAGAGTACACACATTGAAACAGAGCAATACTATGACTGCTGTGAATACATAGCTATCCACGTCGAAATGACTTTTCAAAATAAAAAGAGTCCATGAGACCATGACCAGCAGCCCTTGCCTAGGGTAGCTCTTGGCTCTGCCTGAACTCGTGCAGACGTTCGTCCAAACGGTCGACACGCTCGCGGTATAACTGGAGCGCGATCTCGAGCTCCAAGTTGGCTATTTCATCGGAGATCACCAGGTCGAGGATGCGACGGTCATGTTCCTCTACCGCGCCCAGGTGGACACTTGGGCCAAGGAGGCAGTCGAGCCTATGGACCAGCGCGTTAGCATCCAACGGGCCACGGACAAGGCGAACAGCAGCACCCATGCAAACGGCACGGCGGGCGTCCGGTGCAAGTATGGCGCAACCGGCCTCTGGTGCATGTACGGTGCTGAGGGCCTCTACCCACTCCTGGCGAGGAATGAGGGTACTGACGGGACATGTACCCAGCTGCGATGCCATGTCAACAGCAGGAAAGCGCCGCTTGATCCGGTCTTGCTGTGTGGTGCGCCGCGCCTCTCGCTCTGCGGCACTCCAATGGCCTTGCCGTGCGGCGAGCCGCAGCCTATCGGCACGGACGCGCCTAGCTTGCTCTGCGGCGCGCCATCGATCATGTTGTGCGGCGAGCTGTAGCCTGTCGGCGCTGACATGCCTATCTTGATCCGCGGCGCTCAAGCGCCATGCGCCAAAGGTCTGCTCAACCCTGGCGATGACGCGCATCACGGCATCGTCCATCGTGTTGCTGGGGAGCGCCTCGGCCTCGACGGGCCGTGGCGCCTGCTCGTTTTCCTCGTCGACGAGGTTGATGACAGAGGCGACGCTTTAGTGGGTTGGCATGCTTGGAAAAGGTGGATGTGCTACAGGCTGCGCTTGTCGCCTCCGTGCATCGCGCGCCCCCTATGTGCAATATAGCAGGGTGGCGGGAAACAGGTGAGGAAATGGCGGGAAACGGTGGCGTGTTCATAAAACGCCATCAATTAATGAAAACTTATTATCGAGCTAGCACAAGAAGTAGATGATGATCAGATGAACACGGACCACACTAGGGAACCCGTCGGTGCTGAATTCATCAATCCCAAACGGTTGAATACTAGCAAGCGTTTGCCCACAACACACATGGTCTATTCCATCAAAAATAGGTCGGATGGATCAACTGTATGCCACGTATCGCACATTGTCAAAAAGTAATGCGGTAGACCTTCTTTAACATGTGTTAAAAAATAATAATAAAAAAACAAGGACCTCGAGGTTAAATTAGCTGAGGGAATGGGATGACCGAAATGCCCCATCTCTTCACCTAATTTAACATCAACACAACTTCCCATCCAATCACCCATCCGATGGCTGCTCTAGCCTGTTGTCCTTTTATGCACTTGCTTGCTATGTATTTACTGTTTCTCCCCCCTCTTCTCTTCGGTAGACTCGGAGACCATTGGCGATGCCCCTGTGATCGACTGCTTCGACGACGACCCCTCCTTCTCGCCTGAGCAACCATGCAAGCCCCCCCTTTGATCATCCCGATATCGCCCATTCCTTTCTCTCATGCTTGCATTAGATTTTGCTACTGTTATTGTTTGCTCCTATTCTGATGCATAGCCTGCTTTTGTATCTGCTGTTGTACCTTATCTGCTTATCCTAAACTGCTTAGTATAGGTTGGTTAGTGATCCATCAGTGACCCCCACTTGTCCTTGTTGCCCCTGCTTCATCATCGACGGCTCGATCTACGTGATCGAAGACCAGGCCCCGACACCGCACAACACTTCCCCTTAGTTGCTCGACACTACTGGGTTACTATCGAGTACCGAGGGTGAACCTCTTCAGCACTTCTGATGTTAACCCTATAGTGTAGTCATTCGGTCGTGGTCATCGAGGGTGATTTCCTCCTTAACCACTTCCGATATGACTCTGTCGTGCAACCCCTCAAGTGTGAACCTCGGGGGTGATTCCTCTTACGTTCACCTTGATGATTACATCTAGTGGAATTCATCTGGGGTGATTCCTCGGGTTTTCCTCTTGATGTTTGGACACACGGATACTTGTACTTTACCACTGTTACTTGGAAAGACGGGTCGGCCCTGAGGGGTACCCGCGCGAGCTTAATTGCGAGTGATGTGGAGAAGGGTTGGCCTGGACGGTGCCCGCGAGATAATTACGAGGCGTGGCCGAGCATTCCTAGCCCTTGCCTCAAGTCCTCGAGACGGGGCAACGTGGTCACATCTTTCGTGAGTCTCTGCTTGTTACCGCGCGTTCCCAATCCACTACGATTTGGATATTTGATCCGAGGGGCCTCTGGCCTGATAGCACTAACCATCACGTGGGCATAGTATGGGCGTTCTGCATCGTATACATCAGCCGAAGCTTAATAGACGTCAGCGACTGAGCGGCGCGCGCCGGGTTGGACTGGTAAGCTCCTGCCTTTTTAGGAAGGTAGCTAGGTCTGCTCACCGGCCGCCCTCGCAACGTGCAGGAGTTCCCGGGGAGATGGCCCATGACCCCTGGGGGCATAGGTTTAGTCCGGCGTGCTGGCCTCTCTATTAAGCCTAGGTCGGGTTGCGGCGTATTGTTTGGCCGAGGCCGGGCATGACCCAGGAAAGTGTGTCCGGCCGGAGTTAAGCGAGCGTGGTGGGTAAGTTGGTGCACCCCTGCAGGGAAGAAAACATCTATCGATAGCCTGTCCTACGGTAACGGACACTTGGAGTTGTATCCCGATCGATACAACTAGAACTGGATACCTGAGATGAGAAATGGAATGTGATGAGGACTGCATGGCGATGAGAATTGTATTGTGATGATAACTGGATAGTATGGCTCTGGCATTGCTTTCTCGCAGGGTGTCGAGAAGGGATCTCTGGCCGAGGTTGATAACTCTTCTACTACTTTACTTTATGCTACTCTACTCCCTCATGTTGCTGCAAGATGGCGATTTTCCAGAAGATGCTAGTCTCCGATAGGACTAGGCCTTCTCTCTATTCTGGCATTTCTGTAGCCCAGTCCACATATACAGCCTTCATTTCATAATGTTGCATATGTAGTGTAGATCCTTGCTTGCGAGTACTTTGGATGAGTACTCACGGTTGCTTTGCTCCCCCTTTTCCCCATTTCTCCTTCTTTCCGGATTGATGCAACCAGATGTTGGAGCCCAGGAGCCAGATGCCACTGTCGATGCCTACTACTACGTGGAGACCGCCGACGACCAGGAGTAGTTAGGAGGCTCCCAGGCAGGAGGCATTGCCTTTTCGATCGTTGTTACTTTTGTGCTTGCCTTCTTAAGGCAAACTTGTCTAACTCATGTCTGTACTCAGATATTATTGCTTCCGCTGACTCTTGTGTATTCGAGCTTATGTATTTGAGCCCTCGAGGCCCCTGACTTGTAATATAAAGCTTGTATTATTTAATTTGTGTCTAGAGTTGTGTTGTGATATCTTTCCGTGAGTCTTTGATCTTGATCGTGGCACATTTGCATGTATGATTAGTGATTGAATCGAGGGCGTCACATGTATGTACAACGCTGCACGTGCATGCTTGTTTGGCTTGTATACACGTATTGCCGGAGGAAACCAATCGTCTATGTCCTTGCCTAATATTCATTGTACGTGCAATAGTATAAATCTAGTCCTTGTCTAATCCCCTGCAAAAAAAATCCTTGCCTAATCTTCACCGTTGATTCATTAGTTTTTAGAGTGTCAAATCACCACCGTTAGTTTTTCTATCATTTTATAAGTATATAATAGATAGATTGGAAGGATATGAATTATAACAAAAAAATGCAATGGCACAGCAAGTGTGCCAGTCCTTCATTCTTTTTCAAGTATAAGCCATTTGTTTTAATTATATGGATGAAATCACTCTCAATGATACCCGGGAGTTTCACCAAATTACTTTCATTTAGTTTCACTAAGTTAACATTTCCTGCTTTGACAATTTGTTGTGTTGTGGAACCTATAATAGTGTGTTGTTCTTACTTGAACAAAAAAACATACTTATGATTATTTTCTCTATGCAAGCATCCACAAATACAAAAGAATAGTTAAGATAACATCTAGCCATATCATTAAACTTTGGGGTTTCAACAGCCTCTCATGCAATAGTTCCTTAACTTAGGATTTGGTATTTTTTGTCACCCAACCACCCATCACAGATAGACTAATCACATAATTCTCCCTATTATTTGACTAGTCGTAGTAAAATAGCAAGCCAATTTATCTATTTGGACTAGTAAAATATGCTATCTATCTGGACTAGTCATAGTATACAACTATACATATATTGTTATGTTTAACAAATGCCAGTTTGTAGCTTTAGCTTGAGTTTGAAGGTATTTTCCTGCTTTTGTATTAAGTGACTGAACATATGCCAATACTTTCAACTGTACCTTCAAATTAACTATGTGTAGCACTTCTGATAGGTAAGAGCGCGCCAATTTAAAGAGGTGGAGGACTTTAAATCTTGGTTTGCACAGGTGGACAAGGAACTCACAGCAGATTGTCATCAACACTAAATTAGTTTACATAACTGACTACAAGTGGATAAATCCTAGCATTCTATTAGCCAAGGTTTTGTAGTATGTGGTTAATATTTGATCATTCAATAACAAAGCTAGGCATGATGGCATTTCTTTAAAAAACTTACAAGAGGATAATTAACTAAATAATAGAAGTTGTTGACTGTTATGTCTGGAGAAAGATGAGACTCTTTAGGGTATAATTAGATCCATTCGTTTTGTTTCTAGTTTTGGCTTGCTTAAAAAGTATTCACATTCTGATATATTCTATTTTTCCATTATGATATGTATATGTATTGGAAATTGTTGAGTAGTTTCCTTTTATCAATCAAAATAAAAGCTCATGTTCCAATTAATTTAAAACAAGATGGTTCCATAATAATTTTCTAAAAATCATACAAAATACCAATACGGATAGGGCTAAGCCTACTCTAGATTAGACACAATAAAAACAAACCTACACTCGCAGATCGCATGGTGAACACAACAAAACATGCCAAACACAGAATCACAGACCGCCAAATTAGATGGCCTCTCATAACTTCTAGAGAGAAGAACATGTGACTACTATGGGAGGAGCAGACTCGAGACGCTATGTGGAGACGATGATGCGTCAATCTCGACGACCTATACGGAGAAGCGGCAGACACATCATCCTCGACAACAAGATATACACATGCTCAACGCCGGACAACTAGACCATGTTACCATCTTTACGACATTGAACACAATGGGACTTACACTCTGCTCGAAACCAACACCTTCAGGCAACAAATAAGCTCACACATTTGGTCACCGGATACGATTGTGGCGCTAACTAGACCACCGTCCGTCACCAATGTTGTTTGCACCTACTTTGCCCGTCGGGGTCTCCGTCGCCAACTTGCCTAGAGTGGTGCCCACTTCAGAAAGGGCATATATTGTTGGGCCCACTTTAGTTAGTACTTTATGGTGGTTATCTAACAATTTGATTTGGCTAGCTATTGTTTGATCAATTGATCATCTTCAATTTAGTACACGACGAATGATTTACACACGTTAGGTGAATGCATTGCCTTGCGCTGAACTTTGACCTAAACTACTACCAATTTGGACTAAAATCACTACCAAAACATATGATAACTAGCAATATTCAAAAACCAACCTAATCTAGAGCCAATTTAATAAACACATACATGTTTAATACTGTCACTACACTCAACTATAGAAACTTTTCCCATGTATGGAAAGCCAAAACAGAGCATTAGCAATATTCAAGTAAACGTCAAAATTATTTTGAAGTCTAGAATTTCATAAAAATGTAAATAATACTTAAGCATAATTTTTACATAAACAAGATATCCAATATTATCACTATTATTCCTAATTTCTAAATTTCTTGTTTGTCTTGAATGAGCATTGCAATGGTTGTGGAGTGAGTAATTTGTAAATAAAATCATTAATACGATATGTGTCATGATTCTCTGATCCACACTAACTAATTTCAAGCAACTGATCATTGATTATCACATCGTAGTTCATATTTTTAGAGGTAAGATCCATACTATATATCTACAACCCAAAAAATGGATTTCTAGACATCAGTTATATGTACTAGTCGTCAACCCATGGATCTGCATGGGCTAATATGGATAACCATGTTGAAATTTGAAATGTAGTTAATATGAGACTACAGTGGGAAAACTCTGTTTAACCTAAGATACTATTCTTAGAGGCTTGAACTTTTGCTTGATAAAGCATAACCACGGCAGAAAGATCTGCCAATTAGGTTCTCATGGTCATTTAGAATCTATATCTAATATGCGTCATGCTTATGTCTTGTGGAGATCATGACTGAAACAAAAGATGATGGCACAATGCAATAAGTTTCCACATCCAAATCATATAAGTTTATATTCCATGGCCACTTCCAAGTCATATTTGTTTATAATCCATGGGCACTCCTATTGCCAGAAAACATGAAGGGCTCCATGCCAAAGCTGACTTCCCCTTTGATTTCCGGAACTAAACTAACATAAAAAGGTGCATGAAATTTTAAGCACAAATGGACCAGTCTGCTCCATCAAGCAATAATCTACAACAAAAGAGTAGTATGTACAAATGCGACATGACTAAATCACATGACATCTTCATCCAATGGAGGAAATCAATTTAATTACATGTAAACACTTGGTTGAGTTGGATGCCATGACGAGAGATATTGTTGTCGATACCGCTCCTCGGTCAAGCATGGCTGCTACGAAAGCAGATAGCCTTAGGTAGGAGGAGGGCGAAGATAGCATGGGTGCCAGTAGCGGACATGGTGCAGTTGGACATGTTAAATGAGAGTGAAGGGGGGGGGGGGGTAAGAAATACCATAGAAGTGTAGGGTAGGGATAGATGGACATGTGGTGGAATCTATAACACATGGAAGATTATAATTTGTCATTAGGATAGTAAAATAGTAGCAAAACCCCATAAGGCCGTGGATGCTCGGAAGGAGCCCCCTGTTATTATCAGAAAATACATAAAAGATTGTGTTGAAGAAAATCTTTCGTGTAGAAAAAAAGATATAGGAAAAAAGGGAAAATTAAGTCAATGGTGGTGCTAAAAAATTCCATTATGAGTCTACTCATATCACAATTAATCAGTAGAAAAAAGTTGAGACGTACTCCTATATCTTAAGTAATGAAAGTCCTTTGCATCATTACGGTAGCACAAAAAATAGTAAAAAAATGAAAAGTGAATGTATATATACCCGAACCAAACAACAACTATCATGTTCACCTCATCGCCATTTTCAACTAAGTACACACACTCATGTGCAACTATGACAAACTTCTGGATTTATTTAGCAACAGCACAAAAAATTAACATTGTTCTTCTCTAGCATATCACAATTGATCAGTATCAAAAAGCTGTGACATCCTCTTGGATGTTAAGAAAAACAATTCAATTCCTTTGAATCATTATGTTAGTACAAAAATAAGTCATATAGCTCGAGCCACCCATAGACATCAAAGTAGCTGGCCGGTGTAGCTAACATAGCTTTGCTGTAGAGATTCCATGGTGCTGAAAGATGTAGATGCAGCGCACCCAGCTGGCTCTGTTCTGCTTCCTAATGGGGGTCACGAGATGTCTCAGAGTTAGGTATGCTCACATATAATTCCACTTGATCACGCCAGAGATCAAGCAAATTTATAGATCAACAATTCAGCATGATGGACAACCGAGCAAAAATTTGGATAAGCACAGTGACTTGCCTAGGAAGTTTTAATTAAAGAACTCACAATTAATCTCGCGGGCGTCACCAGTTGCACCACCAGTCTGTTGTATTTCGTCCACACAGCATCGACAACGACGACTAATCTGCTTGAAACTAACGTCTGTACTGCCTCCTCTAATGTACAATGCTTGATTGGATCATAGAGGCCTAGGAACTTCAAAGATTGAAGAGAAGTAGATCGAGGACAAATTGTAGTTCTTGGCAATCCTTAATCAAGTGCAGCGTGGGATGCTTTTCCCGAAACTGTGTAGGTTGAAGAAGGCCTAGATAGAGGGTGCAAGGAATAGGAGGAGGAAGACCGGTGCTGGGTAGGTAGGGGTCTCTCAACGATCCATGGGTACCTTGGGAAGCAGGATTGTAGGGATATGGACTCTAAGGGAGACATTTTTCTGGCTGCCCATGGAAGATTTTTTTTGTTTTGCCAAAGGCTCATGTGAGTTTGCTATGCATAGGACTCCAGGTTGGATTGCTGGCATGGATTGTGACGCCCCTGATTCGACTGTACAGTAATCATACACGCAAATGTGTACGATAAATATCAGTGACTCACGGGAAGATATCACAACACAACTCTAGACACAAATTAAAATAATACAAGCTTCATATTACAAGCCAAAGGCCTCGAGGGCTCAAATACAGAAGCTCGAATACACAAGAGTCAGCGGAAGCAACAATATCTGAGTACAAACATATGTTAAACAAATTTTGCCTTAAGAAGGCTAGCACAAGAATCAACGATCAAAGAGGCAAGGCCTCATGCCTGGGACCTCCTAACTACTCCTGGTCGTCGGCGGGCTCCATGTAGTAGTAGGCACCCTCGGGGTAGTAGTAGTAGCCGTCGGGGGTGGCATCTGGTTGCAACAATCGGAAAGAAGAAAGAATGAGGAAAAGGGGTAGCAAAGCAACCGTGAGTACTCATCCAAAGTATTCGCAAGCATCAGATCTATACTAGGTATGCATTGGTATCAAATAGAAGGGTTGTATCTGTGGACTATACTGCAGAATGCCAGAATAGAAGGGAAGGCCTAGCCTATCGAAGACTAGCATCTTCAAGTGTCTTGCAGCATTCAGAAGAGTATACAATAGCAGTTTATATTTAACAAACATGTTGTAGTATTAACACCCAGAGATCCTTCCTTGACTCCCTGCGAGAAAGCAATCTCGGAGCCACATATCCATCACATATCTCAAGTATCCATTTCTAGTTGTAATAGATCAGGATACAAGTCTGAACGTTCATCTCCGTGGACATGACTATTCAAATAGATAATCTTCCCTGCAGAGGTGCACCATGTTTTCCAACACGCTTGATTACTCTGGCCAGACACACTTTCCGGGGTCAATGCCCAGCCTCGGAAGATCAACACGTCGCAGCCCTACCTAGGCTCAACAGAGAGGTCCCCACCGGTCTACATCCTAAGCACTCCACCAGTCTACATCCCTACCGGTCTACATCCTAAAGAATTTTTTTCGACGGCTTAACTTGGCTAATAGGTAGATCAGATGGATTATTTTGCTTACTTTTGAGGATTAAAGTGGAGCCTCCATTAGTGCCTCCAATTAGTAAATATAATATTTACCAGTCTTAATGCTAATTTTGTATTATTAATTTATTATCACTCAGTGACTGAATGATACCATATGTGCCTATTTTAGTTTATACAAAACTTTATATTAGGTAATTATATAATTATACTATTATCTTAATAAGGATATTCTTCTATTGCATAGTTAGCTCCATTAACAACATATAGTGTTGCTAATAATAGTTACATTGTACTTATATATATATATATAAATCTAATTTACATCATTGATAAATGAACTTACATTATGCTAATTTTGACTAGTTGTAAACAGAAGCTGTGCTAGTTTTCTCCTTTTCCAAACACTGTTGTTTAACAAGATTCTAAAAATCAATATCATTATATGCAATAAAATAAAGAAAATGCATGGATAATTGATTTTTAGAATTGAGAGATAGTTTAGTGTATACGTGTGATTTTATATTTTAATATCCTTCAGTATCTTGGTAGAGATCTCTAAATCATGTACTCAAATAAATAACTTAATGATGATTTGTAGTAAATGATTAGGTGAGAAAATATATACAAACTTATAGAGTATAAATTAAACCATTCACATGATTGTTTACTTGTTTTTCATTATCAAATGTGTCTTACAAGTTATAGTGGGTTTGAATATAAGTTAAAAATGTTTGCATGGCACTGGTGCGCATAGGTCCTAAACAAACGGTTTTTAACCCCTTTCCACGATGGCATTTGGAACCGTCGCCAAGTGAGTGTGTGCGATAGGGTGTCCTTCCTACACGACCCAGAAATCGTCGGGGATAGGCCCTCCTGGGACCCAAGCTGGGGCCGTGGGCGATCGCGCGAGGCATCGAAACCCAATCATTTCCGTAGATATGTACACCCCACACGGTAATCCGAGAAAATAATTTCTGTAGGTATGTACATCCCACACGGTAATCCGATAAAATAATTTCCGTAGGTATGCACATCCCACACGGTGAATCCCAGAAAAACATTTCCGTTCGTATGTATATCACACACAGTCAATCCAAGGAATATGTTTCCGTTTTTATGTACATCCCACACAGTCAATCCAAGGAAAACGTTTCCGTTCAGACGTACATCCCACACAATTTTATGTGTAGGCTCGTGTCTGAAAGGTGTAACTATCACACACGGTCTTCCTTGGTTAACTGTTTGCTTTTATCAACTATATCACACACGATTTGATGAAGAAAACAGTGTGGCATTGGGCTATCCATCTCAAGCGCTTTTACTGCTAGAACCGTTTGCAAAGATCTATGACACGTTTAGCAGGTTTATTAGTTTATAATTAATAATTTCAGTATTACTCAAATTCACATTTCATATCGAACAACTGTTTGCCAATTTCATATCAGGCACATAAATATATTATAACATCACAATACGGTAGCTACATGAAAACAACACAGTACAACATATAGCTAGTTCAACTTCATAAGAACAATATATTCATTTCCCTAATCGAGATCATCCAGGCTCGTCTTATCCACCTCTGCTTTCAGTTCAGTAAGAACCCGTTTTGCACGGGCCAACTGGGAAGGTGCCTCCTCCTGCGCCAACACACTCTTAGCAAAGTCTGATTTAAAAAATCTGAGCTCATTCTCCACCTTCAACTTTTTATCCCGCATCTTGAAATATGCTCCAACGTTGATGAGACTTTCTCTAAGCCTACGTGTGTTCTCTTCCTCATACATGCTCCAGAGCTTTGTTAGGCACATCTTCAAAGACTGTGGCCACTCTTGATCAACCCACTCCAAGTAAGAACACTTCCGTTCATCCTATAATATTTAAAACCAATGTTGGGGATATCGCTTATCGGGAATTTATCGGTCGACCTAGGATAAAGGGTAAATCGGCCAGTTTATCGGCATATCGGCCGATTTATCGCCATATCGGCTGATTTATCGGCAAATTTATCTTATCGGTGAGACACTGATAAGCGATAAATCGACCAATTTATCAGAATATCAGAAGATATCTTGAACAGTGTTTAAAACTAGATCAATAACAATTGTAGGGGAAATGGGTTTAT
Source organism: Triticum urartu (assembly GCF_056163025.1). Lineage (NCBI taxonomy): Eukaryota > Viridiplantae > Streptophyta > Magnoliopsida > Poales > Poaceae > Triticum > Triticum urartu. Next base: position 736,085,308 of record NC_141879.1, read on the forward strand.
AGCAACATAGAAAATCACCAATGCTTATTTTGAAAAACCGAAGAAACATGTTAATTATGACACATCTTCTCAAAAAGATCAATGTGCAAATGAAATAATTGGTACTGAGAAAACAACCAAATTCTGGAACATCAGAAGCTATAATTAACTACAACGACGCTACAAGTTCTTACTCATGCACAATAAATAACAAATTAAACATTTTATGAGAAAGGTAAATATAACTGCAACAGCATAGCGACAGTGTTCGCATGACATCAAATTGATACTAACAAGTGTGTACATGCACAAATTTAGTAACATAGAACTAATAGCACTAAGGCCGTCCACTATGTATGCCAAAACTGGGGTAAAGACAACTGTTGCTACATCTCGCACCAGTGCCCTGCACTGGCGAGCCGATGCAGCGGAAAAAAAATCAGGGACCCGGACTCCGGAGCATGTAGTTGCTCCGATGCCCAGTTCCTTCGTTCCATAAAGATTTAGTATTTTACTGCTTGGCTGCTCGGATGTGTGGACCGAAGTTGGCTGCACAAACTGCTGAAGCGGTGCCAAATAATTTTCTAATGACACCGCTGATGAGATGGCAACAATTTAAGATACTAGATACAAACTGTGACACTGTCTTAGGATGCGTTTGGTTGAAGGTGGTATATGAATGGGTTGGGACAGTGACAGTGTCTGAAGCACATCTAACAAATGATTTGTAACAACGAAAGCGGGTCTAACTTTCTCTGCACATGCCAAAAACTTCCTCCCACTGTCCATAGAATCAAACGCAACTAGCTTCAGCATGGATATTGATGGTGACAACGAGTAGATAGATCTTCAGCTACCCCGCTCCATTCATTGCCACTGATGGTCTTAGGAGCTACAAGAGGAAGAAACGACTCAAATCGACCTCCAGGTAAAAATCCTTCATTCCAAGTCATACCCCGAGAGAGAGAGAAGAGAGGCATACCCGGGTGGTGAAGGAGTATTCGCCAGAGGAGGAACCGCTGGAGATGTCTTTGAAGAAGACCATGGCGCCCCCGGCGGTAGGATGCGAGACGGCGAGAGCGAGGAAGCGGCTATAGCTTAGCAAGGAAGGAAGGAAGGAGGAAACAGGGAAATGTGACTTGCGGTCAGGGAGGAAAGGGGCGGGGGTAGATATTTTGGTGGTAGGCCAAACTTTTGGAAATGTGGAGGGAAACTATGCGCGCGGTGCCACCGGACATTCACTTTGAACGATTGTGTGAATCACAAACGATTCTTCTGCTTTACGTGCATGGGATGAGTTTGATAATTCAAATTTTGGTCTCAAGGCATGGGAACATTCACTTTGAACGCGCGCGGTGCCGCCGGACCATTCACTTGGAACGATTGTGTGCGTCGCAAACGATTCTTCTGCTTTACGCGCATGGGATGTGTTTGATAATTCAAATTTTGGTGGAAATTTCCCCGGGTACGTCATTGCATAATTTAACATCGCTTGCTAATTTGAGCACACAAAAGAGCGTACAACAGACAAACCACACTTACTGAATCGAGCAATTTTAGTAATTACACAGAGCCAGTTGACCTAAACGTTGCTCTAACAAAAGACCAGCATTAAAAACAAAGCCTAAGTACGCATAATTAAAAATCCGCCGCCGCGCCGGCCTATGCATCGCCGGTGTGAGATGAGACGTCGATGACTTGTCCCGGCGACATGCCGCCGTTGGTGGACTCCGCGTCCCCCCTGCTGAAGTTGACTGTGTCCTCGTCCTCAGCGCCACCCTCAAGGTTGTAGTACTCGTAGTAGTGGCTGCGCTAGAGCTCACGTTGGTACTCCACCGCCGATTCCTCGACGGACAGACTCTTCTCTACCTCGACCACGGCCACACGCAACTCCTCCTCTGGGTGCTCCTCGATCTCCGCCGCCTCCTGCATCTCCAGCTCCCGATCGGCGACCTCATGAGGAAGCAGGTGCTCCATGGCCACCGCCGCCTTGTCAGACATGGGTTGCATGCTCGAGTCTGAGGTGGCCTGGAATATCTTGGCGTGTGCATCCTCGATCTTGCCGTGGATGGCCTTGACCCGGGCCAGGGCGACATCAGCGGCACGGACGGCAGCTCGAGCGCTCTCGGCGTTTGCAGCCGTCGTCGCAGCAGCAGCTACAGCCGTCTCGGCTGCTGTAGCTGCCCTATCGGCTGCCGTAGACGCCCTCTTGGCGGAAGCGGCTGCGCTCAATGCGGATGCGGTGGCACTCTCGGCGTAGACGGCCGCGCTCTCGGCGCAGACGGCGGCGCTCGGGGGTGGGGGGACGCGGCCATCGTACGGGCCTTCATGAAGTGTTTCCACGGCGTCATCTTTGCAAGAAGGGGTTGCGGGAATGGGGATCGGGATTCGTGGATTCGGGGGTTGCCCGCACTAGAGAAGACGAGCCGGCGAAGCTTAAGGAGGGAGACTTAAATAGACCCAGATATTTTCATCGCAAACGGTTCCTAGAAAACAACTGTGTGTGATGTTGTAGATATTTTTTATTAGCTATGAAAGACGAATTTGGAATAAAGTGCCAACGGATGGTGTTTTGGATGAACGAGAAATTTTGTAGTACTAATAAAACTATTATGTCAAATCTTGGAAAATTTCAGGGGTCCTTTGACCTTCTAAGACATTTTAGTGATTTTCTAGCAATTTAATGACCGTAATTGAAATTTGAACTACATGTACATGCAACAGCTAACCATAACGGTTTGAAAACTCATATTTCGTGTACTTGTGTGTGATTTAATTTCATGTGCAGTAAATTGGAAGGAATTTTCAAACATATTGGTCTAACGGCTATGACACAATTAAGCATGGAGCGACATGGCATTTTAATTCCAAAAAATAAAAAAAATAAGAAACACATGAAACCTTGGTGGATGTAATGTCATGCCACCAATATGATGTGGTAAAAAAATTGGCATGTTTGACCAAAGTTTGGACAGACACCTCTCACAAATCAGAGCAACTCACTAGAAGGCTCGTGGTTCCGAGAGGGAGCAATGCATGTTTGATGACGAACGGGAGATAGCTTCCTCTTACTGCCTTAATTTTTTTCTACGTCTAACGTGTACTACTACAACTGTAATGTGAAATTTTTGAAAATTCTAGGGGTCATTTGACCATTTAAAGACATTTAAGTGATTTTCTAGCCATTTAATGACCGTAATACAAATTTGAACTACATCTACATGCAACGCTTAACCAAAACGGTTTGAAAAATCATATTTGTGTACTTGTGTGTGAGTTAATTCCATGTGCAGTAAACTAAATTTTTTTTCAAACATATTTGTATCATGACATGGACACATATGCATGAATACATATGCATGGAGTGGCATGTCATTGTAATTCGAAAAAAAATCAGAAACACATGAAACCTTGATTGATGTAATGTCATGTCACCAAGATGATGTGGTAAAGAAATTGACATGTTTCACGGAAGTTTGGACATGCAACGCCTAACCAAAACGGTTTGAAAAAAATCATATTTTTGTGTACTCGTGTGCGAGTTAAAAAATCATCAGACGATGTAAATATCTGGTGTTCAAAAAAGAAAATGTAAAGATCTGGCAAGACAACCGGCCCCCACACGATTGGCACTCCATGTCGCGGCTCGAGGTTTGGTAGGTGATTGGCGGGGATCATTAATCAGACACGGTTCTGTATTGGGAACCGTCAGCTATTATGTTCACACACGGATTTGCTACGGGAATTATGTGTAATTCAAACTACAGTACTCGTAAATTCCGGCGACCGGCATGTGTACTGTCCCCGTCGATCTAGATTTCGGCCGCCAATAAATACTACCTTGCCGTCGTCGTCCCGCGTGCATTCTCATCTACATCCTCCCCTCGCTCACCCCCCCCCCCTCTCTCTCTCTCTCAAATCTCTGCCATGGCGCCGCCGGTCTGCCCACGTGCCGAAGAGGAGTCGCCGTCCCCCGAGGACGCTCACTCGATTAGCAGCAACGAGGACCCCTACGCGCCGCCTGAAGAGGTTGCGCCGGACCTCCCAACTTTGGATTGGTTTTGGGGCCAATACAATCTTTGTCTGTGGAAGTCGCTGCCGTCAGCTGAGAAAGCTAGGAAAGTGGCGTTCAAGAAGGAGATGGCGGTGGAAGAAGCCAGGTACTAGGCGGCCTGTGAAGCCCATGATGCCGCCTGGAAAAAGGAGGCGGCGGAGCTTTGGGGGCGGGCGCGTCGTCGTGCCGAGGAGGTGTACGAAGACGGGTACTTTGCGAGGAAGGTCATAGGCGCTGGACGGCTCGTCGCTGCGTGGAGGTGGGCTGATAAGCTCCAGGGTGCCACCGGCGAGGAGCTCCGGTGGGCGCCCAACGAAATGACAAGATCAGCCGCGCGCGTCCGTCAGCAAACGGCAGATCGATACGTCAAGCACTGCGAGGCGGAGGAGTCAGAGTACTGCCTCCTCCGCACTGGGAAGACGCCACGCACCAGGGAGCTGCTGGCGAGGGGCTGTCGGAATACTGGCCCGACGAGGGATTATTAGTTTTAGTATTGTTCGTTTTCAATTTTATGCATTGTACCTACTAGTTAAGTACCATCACGTATATGTGATATATATATATATATTATGAATTCCATTTTCTATCTGTTTTTATACTAATTTGAATCTAGGTGTTATCATCCACATATACAGAATGGAAAGCGTATATACACACATTGAAATAGAACATATAAGAATGGAAAACAGAGTACACACATTGAAAAAGAGCAATACTATGATTGCTGTGAATACATAGCTATCCACGTCGAAATGACTTCTCAAAATAAAAAGAGTCCATGAGACCATGACCAGCAGCCCTTGCCTAGGGTAGCTCTTGGCTCTGCCTGAACTCGTGCAGACGTTCGTCCAAGCGGTCGACACGCTCGCGGTATAATTGGAGCGCGATCTCGAGCTCCAACTTGGCTATTTCATCGGAGATCACCAGGTCGAGGATGCGACGGTCATGTTCCTCTACCGCGCCCAGGTGGACACTTGGGCCAAGGAGGCAGTCGAGCCTATGGACCAGCGTGTTAGCATCCAACGGGCCACGGACAAGGCGAACAGCAGCACCCATGCGAACGGCGCGGCGGGCGTCCGGTGCAAGTATGGCGCGACCGGCCTTTGGTGCATGTACGGCACTGAGGGCCTCTGCCCACTCCTGGCAAGGAATGAGGGTACTGACAGGACATGTACCCTGCTGCGACGCCATGTCGACAGCAGGAAAGTGCCGCTTGATCCGCTCTTGCTGTGCGGCGCGCCGCGCCTCTCGCTCTGCGGCGCTCCAATGGCCTTGCCGTGCGGCGAGCCGCAGCCTATCGGCACGGACACGCCTAGCTTGCTCTGCGGCGCGCCATCGATCATGTTGTGCGGCGAGCTGTAGCCTGTCGGCGCTGACATGCCTATCTTGATCCGCGGCGCTCAAGCGCCATGCGCCAAAGGTCTTCTCAACCCTGGCGATGACGCGCATCACGGCATCGTCCATCGTGTTGCTGGGGAGCGCCTCGGCCTCGACGGGCCGTGGCGCCTGCTCGTTTTCCTCGTCGACGAGGTGGATGACAGAGGCGACGCTTTAGTGGGTTGACATACTTGGAAAAGGTGGATGTGCTACAGGCTGCGCTTGTCGCCTCCGTGCATCGCGCGCCCCCTATGTGCAATATAGCAGGGTGGCGGGAAACATGTGAGGAAATGGCGGGAAACGGTGGCGTGTTCATAAAACGCCATCAATTAATGAAAACTTATTATCGAGCTAGCACAAGAAGTAGATGATGATCAGATGAACACGGACCACACTAGGGAACCCGTCGGTGCTGAATTCATCAATCCCAAACGGTTGAATACTAGCAAGCGTTTGCCCACAACACACATGGTCTATTCCATCACAAATAGGTCGGATGGATCAACTGTATGCCACGTATCGCACATTGTCAAAAAGTAATGCGGTAGACCTTCTTTAATATGTGTTAAAAAATAATAATAAAAAAACAAGGACCTCGAGGTTAAATTAGCTGAGGGAATGGGATGACCGAAATGCCCCATCTCTTCACCTAATTTAACATCAACACAACTTCCCATCCAATCACCCATCCGATGGCTGCTCTAGCCTGAGCACACTTAACTTGATAGTTTTCTTACATGAGCTACTGGTGGAACAGCTAGTCCAAGGTGATAGGAATGCCTCTTCACATCCTTATGGCGTATCCGGATGACCGCCCGTCCCACAATGGCCAATAGATGTTGTGTAGACAAGGCATCTCACATACGTCTTATTAGAAGCAACCGTCTGCGTTATTATCGGTCTTCGCACACATGTATGATTACAGACCTGTTTGCCGCGTATCACACACATCTTGTTATATTGAACCGTTTCTGTTCTCTTGCCTAATCACAAACAGTTCATCCAAGTGAACCGTATGCTGTACATCGCACACACCTTGATCGAGTTGACCGTTTCTTTTGTGTTGCCTAATCAAACACAGTTCATCCCAGTGAACCGTATGCTGTATATTGCACACGCCTTCATCTGGCTGCCCATTTCTTTTGTTCCTCCTCATCGCAAATAGTTAATTGAGCTGAACCGTATGCCCTGCATCGCACACGCAACTAAAACCTGAACCGTGTTTGATGCATCCTCCATCGCAAACGTTTTTCACCTTTTTTGATGGTTATTTTACACCACCATTTACGATTATGGCATCGCACACAGTTTCGTCGAAGGGTCTCTGATCGTATTATCGCGTTAGTAGCATCCTGCAGTAGTGTGGTCTATACTTGCTAACAAAAATAACATTGCTAACACTCAAGAACATAAAAGTGATGTGAAATTTACTACTTTTTCATATATTATTTGACCATTTTTTATTCTCGCAACAAATGTATCTGGTATAATCCGGTGTTTACATGTGCTCCTGTTGATTCTCAAATAAAGACCCATTCAAAAAACCAAACAAGGTATTTAGTTAACATAGTTTTAAATACAACTGATAGGGTGTCGATCGGATAGAGAATAGGAACCTAATTGATCTTGAGGGTCTAATTCAAATTATTTTGCTTCTCTGTGGTACATGCTATCTATAAATGTTGTGGACTTTGCTTGTGCAAATTAAGCTTTTTATTTGCTATCACTCATTGTGAAAATTAAGTCAATGATCTCTTGGGCGTACTAGACAACAGTATAATTGTTAGTAGTATATTTTACTATATGAGGCATTCATCTTCCGGGCATAGGGCGGTGATGTCTACTACGCAACTTTATTCTCGTAGACTCGTGTTGGGCCTCCTTGCGCATAGTTTTATAGGACAGTAGCAATTTTCCCTCAAGTGGATGACCTAAGATTTATCAATCCGTGAGAGGTATAGGATGAAGATGTTCTCTCTCAAGAAACCCTACAACCAAATAATAAAATCTCTCTTGTGTCCCCAACACACCGAATACAATGGTAATTTGTTTAGGTGCACTAGTTCAGCGAAAAGATGGTGATACAAGTGTAATATGGATAGCAGATATTGGTTTTTGTATTATGAACAATAAAAAACAGCAAGATAGCAATTGATAAGACAGAGCACAAATGGTATTGCAATGCTTGAAAATGAGGCCTAGGGTACGTAATTTCACTAGTGCAATCTCCCAACAATGTTAATATAATTAGATCATATAACCGTCCATCAACGTGCGATGAAGAATCACTCCAAAGTTTCTATCTAGCGGAGAACATAAGAAGAATCGTTTGTAGCTATTCTTTCCGATAGATCTATCCAAAAGTTCGTACTAAAATAACACCGAGTTATTCTTTCCGATCGATCTATCAAGAGTTCGTACTAAAAAAACACCAAAGCAACTTCAGATTCATAATACTCAATCCAACACAAAGAACTTCAAAGAGTGCCCCAAGATTTCTACCGGAGAAATAAAAGACGAGAACGTGCACCAACCCCTACGCATAGATCACCCCAATGTCACCTCGGGAATCCGCGAGTTGAGTTCCCAAACACATATCAAGTGAATCAATATGATACCCCATTCTCGCCATGAGTATTCATATGCAAGACATATATAAACGTATTCAATCCGATAAAACGAAATCTCAAAGGGAAAACTCAATTCATCACAACAAGATAGAGAGGGGAAAACACCATATGATCCGACTATATTAACAAAGCCTGTGATACATCAAGATCGTGACATCTCAAGAACACGACAGAGAGATTAAACACATAGCTACTGGTACAAACCCTCAGCCCCGAGGGTGGACTACTCCCTCCTCATCGTGGTGGTCGCCGCGATGATGAAGATGGCCACTGGTGATGATTGCCCCCTCCGGCAAAGTGCCTAAACGGGGTCTAGATTGGTTTCTCGTGGGTACATAGCCTTGCGGCGGCGAAACTTCTGATCTAGGGTAACCCCGAGGGTTTTTGGAATATTTGGGAATTTATAGGGTAAAGAGGGGTGCGGGAGGCCACCGAGGTGGGCACAACCCACCTTGGGTTATGCCCCCCTCGGCCCCCCCCCCCCCCCAGGTGCTACTCTGGCCCATTGGATGTCCTCTGGTCCATAAAAAATCCATAAAAAGTTTCGCGGTGTTTGGACTCCGTTTGATATTGATTTCCTGCGATGTAAAAACCAAGTAAAAAACAACAACTGGCACTGGGCACTGGGCCAATAGGCTAGTCCCAAAAAATGATATAAAGTAGCTATACAATGATTGTAAAACATCCAAGAATGATAATATAACAGCATGAATAGTTCGTAAATTATAGATACGTTGGAGAGTATCAGGCAGTCGCCTATTTACGTGGCCAATGGACGAGCCCTGACCTTGCCATTTCTGCTGAAAATATTGTAGAAACAATAATGTTTGCATATTTTATTCGATATCCAAGGAGATTTAGAAAGAAAGAACTAGTTATGCACCCGGCCTATGGACGAGCCCTGACCTTGCCATTCATGCTGGATTTGTCCATTCCCTTGACATCAGCAGTCAATCTAGTCAAATATGTATTTAATGGTTTAACCCCATTGACCCATATAACGCATCATTGTGGTTTGACAACTACAAGGAAGAAGTTGTGAAATTAACTAGTTGTATTCACTGTATTCTCTTGTCGACAACAAGTTGTATTTCCGGTCTTTGATATTCTGGTTACCTTGATTAGTTACCTTGATATTCATACTCATTCAGAGTTACAGAATTCTAAGTACCCCCATTTACCAAATCTCAACTTTGTCACACTCCCCACAAGCATGTGAAATCGTCTTGCCGCTCCCCTCACCATTCATTTTGTCTTGAAATATGAAATGGTATTGTGTTAGATGTTAATTAAAAGCTAGCTTGGAACAACACAAACCCCACATCACTCTTGCAACGCAATGTCACATAGTGAGCTGCATACCTACCTATATTCACCTTATTGGCTTATCACGGGCATGCAATTAATCAACTTTTAATTGTCTAACCTACCCTAATCCTTTACCCACATCTATCTATTTTGGCAAAAAATGGACTGTTGGCAAAGCAATCATACATTCCTTCCTCTTGTATTTTTGAAATCCAGCCCTGATTCTATCCTTGATTTCCCCCTTATCCCGACTCCAGAAATCATATGTATATTGCACTATAACTTCATTTACACACACTCTTGTTCCTTTCATGCTCCTCAAGAACACGTGTGAACCATGACACTTCACATCTTAGTCTGATCCATTTGATATATGTAAAGCATGGAAGGATTGTGTGTTTAGTATTGAATGCGACATAAAAATACATACCTTGTTTTCTTCACATCATTGAGCCAATAAGAAAACACAGAACCTATTGGTAAACTACTAGTATCTTCAGCTTCGGTCATGTTTCATGGAACTCTATTGATAACTCATCACTTGTATGTCACCTTATCACATTATCACAAGTATTGCCTTACTGCATTTTTCCTTCCATTCGCATTGTGCTCATCATGAGAATTGAAGAAATCATGCACCTCTTCCAGTTTCTTTTACACATTTATTTACATATACTCCATAAGAAGAGAACGTTTCAAATGTAAAATGTCAAAGGTCAACTAGACCGTAATTGATTCCATACAACATAAATATGACTACTTACGCTAGATCACTAGGGATGGAAACACGTGAAGGGAAGGATGGAAGTGGTCACAATAGTTGGAAAGGGGTGCATTTTTCCTATAAAGAATGGCTGGTCCTTATCAACTCTGTCGGTTGTAATATGGTTCATTACATGATGTCCTTCTTCCACGCGCGAAATGAAGTTGAATGTATTTGTGTGGGTGCTTATTATTGATAGTTTTAAGAAGCGGAGACACTTTAATTCTGGTAAATATTAATTACTCTTGGGTCTTCTGTACTACTTATACTGAAGAAAGCGTTGAGCACCTTATTTCTATTGGCCCTTAAGCATTTTTCTTGTTGGACATGCTTCAAATCTAGTGGTCTCCGAATGCCACGCGGATTGCTTCTATACCAAGCTAAAGTGCTGTTTTTTTTTGCAAAAGAAGCTAAAGTGCTGTTTGTTGGTAACCTATTTTTTGAAATCTTTGTTACCATGGCTTGGAATTTGGAAGGAGCACAATAATTTCATTTTTGAGGTCAGTTCTTGCAGCTTGTATAGTTTATCTCTAGCAAAAAGAACTAGAAGCACACCATGGAACCAGGGCCGGCCCTGGGTAGGGGCAAGAAGGGCGACGCCCTAGGGCCCAGCCCGATTGGGGGCCCCGACCCTGTGCATATATATACTACACAACCGAACAAGACGGGCCTTAAAGCATGTAGCGCACGTACTGTTAAAAAAACTAGTAGGTTACTTGAATTGTGAAAGGCACAATCCCAGTCTCGTTTCAATCGATCCATCTCATAACACCAGCCGCCGTCGTTTCTTATTCCTGTATCCTCGTTCCCCGTTCTGCTCCTACTCCCGAAGCATGCAGCATGCCTAGCAAATTATTGGATATTGCTGCTATACTTGATTCCTTTGATACCCTTTCAGTTTCTCCATCTCACTCCTCTATGGATTTGCCTATAACTATTCTCATCTAGCGGACGGCCACAGGCAGAGACAACCCTTCATAAGCTCAGTTACTTTGCAAGTTGCAGCAGGACATTTTCTTGGGTCAAAGGCCTACGAAGTTCTTGTAATTTCATAGTCCTTTTCCGCTTGATTTTTGTACTGTTTTTCTTTGTTTTCCAGCGATTCCCTGACTGATCTTCTATTTCTGTACGGGGTTGTTCATTTGAGGATACGAGGACCCTAGGAAGACCTGATATGCTTGGGATTGGATAGCTGGATTTCTTCTATTTTTCATCAGACAAATTCAGGTATTTCGACTCCTTTCTTGTAAAATGTTGGCTAAAAACATGATTTTGAGAAAGAAGAAAGAAAATGCTAGCAGATAAGTTAGATCCGATATATTTTATTTAGTAATGAAAAAAGGATGTTTTTTAGGCATAAAAATGTTGTGCTTTGTATCTTTTTTTTGCACCGATTGTGCTATGCATCGATGTAATATATATTTTTCACTATATTAGGCCCACTTTTTAAGTTCGCCCCGGGCCTCTGAAATGTCAGGACCGGCCCTGCATGGAACTAGCTCCTAATTGCAAACTTATATGCTGAAGGAGGACAGGGGCAGTGGGATGATGTAGAGTTAGAGAACTGATGGTGAAGTGGTGCAGAGGTCGTAGGCGATTCGAGAGCCTCAGTGAAGCCACAGGATGATGCCTCCACTGACCGAAACTGGCCTGTTGCCCGCTGTCGCCAAGGTAAGTGAGGCCATGATTTCTCCTTCTCGCCTCTGATCATCGGTCATGAGGCGTCTTGCCAAGAAAGATGACTAAGGATGGAGTGGATGAAAAAAAGTGGTCGTCCTCGGCTTAATCACCTGGAACTAGACGCAGTTACCATGCACAAAACACATGTAAAAATCACCTAGCTCCAACTAGGGGGTGGAGGGCGAGCATCGACTGTACGGTGAACTCAGTAGTCTCTGTGCATTGCAAATGATGATAGTTCTTCTTCTTACTTGGTTGTTCACTTGTTCTGCATTTTACAAGTTTCAGAAATATTGGCTAATCGGGCAAACTGTGCCATGCTGTCGCTGTGTAATAAAGGAGAAATGTCTAACAGCTCCCGGGTGCCCCTGGTTCTCCATACCTAATATCTATACCTAATATTAAAGTACGGAGCCTTTTCTGGTTCTCCATAAGTCACCTACTTATATCCGTTGATTTTGTGTAAATCATAAAGATTGATGGTTGAGATTTAGTGGATCTACGATAACTGTTCGGACCCAAATAGGGACCAATCAATTTTCTATGCTAAACTTTCCTACATGATGGGTTCGCTGGCATACACACTAAGCTGGCTTGGGCCATGTAGTTGTGCGTTGATGGGCTTTTACGGAACGCGGGCTTTTTTCTATGTGTTCGTTTTCTAGAAAAAAAATCTATGCATTCATCCGTTGTTTCTTCTGTTCGTCATTTGGTTTCAGACAAGCCGATCCCAACACATCCATAGGAGTTTGTATGCAACATCTCCACGTCTCTTAAATACCTCTTCCAAATCAAAACAATATCCTGGTAATCAGCCTTAGCGGAAGGTGGTCTGGACGCAATGGCGCTAAAGTGGGTCGTCCAGTACGCGGCCGCACCAACGCTGGTGCCATCATATCTCCTTCTTCCGTCCACGCGATGGACCTTGCCACCTTTTGTGTGATGGTGGCCCGCACCTGCGCCATCGCCTGCCAGAGCCTCAGCTCCATCACAACGCAATCGATGGCGATCTACGTGCCATCGCCTTCCTCCAAGGTGTCGTGGTCGTCGCCCAGCCTGCCGTCCATGAGCCCCGCCACCCCAGCCGCCGTCGTGCGCGGCAGCACCTTCACCGCTAGGTACTGGTCGTTGTCATCTAGGCCTGGCGCTCCGGCAGCCGGCTAGCCAGTGATGGCCTCGAGCAGCAGCACACGAAGCCATACACATCGGACTTTTTGGACACGATGCCCATGCGGAGGAAGAAGGGGCCCACATAGCCCGCGGCGGCGGCCAAGAAGTTGCCCTCTCAAGCCGACCCAGGGTCATGGAGCCGCACGCGACCGTCGCTGTCCATGAGCATATGTTGGAGGATGAGACGTCGCCGTGCACCATGGAGATGTGGTCGTGGGGGTGCTCCAGCGCAACGGCCACGTCAGGGAGGACGCGCATGCGGGGTGGAGTGGAGCTGGTCAGCCAGGCTGCCGCCGGGCATCTACTCCAGCACCAGCGCTCCCCACGGCGCACAACACTAGCACACCACGGCGTATGCTGCTGTCCCGTTGTAAAACCATGTTGTCCTCACCCCATCCCATGCACCGCGTGATCCGACCTAGCGACGACGTGGTCGCCGTTCGCGTTTTTCTTGCATCGCCCAGCCGTGCCTCTCAGTGGTCTTACATGTATGTCAATACGTCATCATGGGCACGAGCAATGGACTATGACAGGAACTCGGATAAGGAGCGGCAAAGAGCTGGACTATGAGACTCCACGAGGGAAATGAGCCACTGGAGGCATGAGGGGCACGTCATTGGTACGTGTTTGTCTGAAATTTAAACACATGGATATACTTTCAGTCATTAGATTTTGTTTAGCCGCGGTATTGCATCTATGTGTTGTGTTGGTTTGCAGGCTACACCCATACCTAGCTTGCCAGGAGGGAACGCCATCTGCCAAGTATACTAAATTTTTAGAATTGATAACGATTGTAACACCTGATGGAATGACCAAACTCCCAATCCTGCCATGTCCCGTCCGGCTTCTACGTACTTCCCTCGAACTCCGCCCTCAGTGTGCCTTCCATCCCCGATGATGTTCTACGGCCCAGTTCCTCGATCCGACCAATCCTGTGCAAAAACTGGTAGGAATATGTGGGAAGGTGTATGGACCAGATGCATAGCGTGAATCTCGGATGGCGTCCATCATGTCCATTTCCATCATATAAGTGTTTTAAAGTTTTGATTTTGAAATATTCGCTTGCGTAGGCGCAATGAAGGGTGCGACATGCGGTGGCGAACTCATTGGCGTGGGATTGATCATCTTCGGGAGCGTTGTGCTCAGGCGAACACCGCTATCATCGTCGGTGAGGGTGGCAAGGAGGATAGGCAGACCTGTTGAGAGTTTTGAGTTATGCTTATTGTGCAAGAGGCAAGATAAATTGTTTCCCCGTTGCAACGCACGGGCATATTTGCTAGTTCATATAAAATTGAAAAAAATTTCAAAAAATCTGAAACTTTCAGGGATCAAAGATTATCAAAGGTCTGATGTTCCTGCAAAGTTTCAGCAACAAATAACCTTTGTGGAGCCCTCACAAAAAAATAAACAAAATCACTGCTAAAAAATGTACATAAACTTTGAAACATGATTTTGTTTTTTTATTTGAGTGCTCTCGAATGTTATTTTTAGCTAAAACTTTGCAAGATCATCAAAAGTTTCATGATGTTCGATGTCCCAAAGTTTCAGATTTTTTTGATTTTTATTGAATTTGTTTTGAATTTACTGTTCATAGAGGGTGTAGGGGCACCCGGGTGCTGAAAATCCTATCTCGTAATAGATTCTAATCTTTATCCAGGCATGCGTAAACAATCCAGCAAAAACTGTCACCATGCAATTAAGTCGCAAATCATTAATTCTCCAGCACATTTACATTCCTCCAGGACAGCATATCTTCAGCACGTTTCTACCCCCCAAAACGCAAGATTTTAGACACCAAAAATATCATGACATCAAAGGCCCTGCCAGTACATCTCCCGAAACACGACCATGTTTCTTTCTTTTAATCGTGGTAGCAATCAGGGAACTACCAGGCACGCAGCTGTGCTGTACTTAAGTGCCGTAATACACACAACAAGCTGCTGATTTCTCTAAACACATGCAACTTACGATCTGCGACGAACTGAACAACCACAGAGATCAAACGAAGGCCTATGGAAGAGACTTAGAGACCCCTACTGAATAACAAATTCAATCACTACAAATAAAAATGCCTTATTCATCAAAAATAATTATTAAAGTGCCCTGGCTCAGAGAGCATGGCGAATAAAACCATACACATAGACGAGATATAACAATTCCAGGAAATAGCTGAATGTCTCATCTTCACGATGCCATCTGTAGAATTTAACCATGCAGAAACTAATAAAACGAGACGAGACGAGATCGACGCTAGCTTGCCATGCACTCCAACGATCCTCATCCAGCTTACATGGGAGGGAACTGACTCCAATCGAACTCCAGATTGAACGACTGCATCTGCATCATCATATCACCGCCGGTGAAGCCGGCCCCTTCGTGGCCACCAGCGTAGCCACCGTAGACCAGGGTGCCAAGATCCCCTCCGGAGCTCAGCAGCGTGCCCTCCTGCCGCTGCACTGGCGCCTGATGCAGCGCTGTAGACCCCATGTCTACGCTGCCGGTGGTGACCCATGGAGCTGGCGGCGGCGCCTGGTACATGGGAGGGAAATGACACGAACCAAACTCCAGATTGAAGGACTGCATCTGCATCACCGTATCACCGCCGGTGAAGTCGGCCCCGTCGTGACCACCAGCGTAGCCACCGACCAGGGTGCCCTCCTGCTGTTGTTCTGGCGCCTGATACAGCGCCGGAGACCCCATGTCTATGCTGCCGGTGGTGACGCATGGAGCTGGCGGCGGCGCCTGGGAATGAGTTTTCCCCATGCGTTCGCCCAAGCTCTTGATCAGCTCCTCCACCTTGTAGCCAACGCGGGCGAGCTGCTCCACGCTGATGCCAACGAGGCCCGGGAGGTTCCCGTCCATGATCTGTTGCAGGAGGTACCTGGTCTCGCGGTCCTGGCATTCGCGGCGGGACTTGTCGACTTTCTCCTGGAGCTTGGCGATGCCCTCGGTGAGTAAGCCCTCCTGGTCCATCGTCTTCTTGCAATGCCCCAGCTCCGGCATGCTCTTGAATCCATTCAGGATACCCACCGCCTTGTCAGGGGAAGGAAACACCTCAGGCGCCGCCCCGCCCTCGCCGTACACCACCACGCAGGTCTCGACGTCGCACAGGGTGCCCAGCTCGCCCGCCTTCTTCATCAGCCCCTTCAGACGCTGCTTGTACCTAGAGCGCCGGGTCGAGTCGTCGCGGACGTACCCCAGGGTCACCTTCTTCGGAAGCCGACCCATTGCCACTCTTGCCGGCCGGCCAAGGGATAACTAAAACTAGCGGAGGAATGGAATGTCGTTGTTGGTTTCCTAGGCATGGAGGACGGGTAGATTTATAGTGGAGGGATCGCCTAGCTAAGGATTAATTTCATGATATGATATTGGCGACAGATAGGGAAAATATTGCATAAGATTTGGTGCCTTAATTGTGCCCCCTCTGTAATTTTGGCGTCCTTTTAAACCTTTCTTTTAGTATAACTCTGTAATTTTGGCATCCGTTTAAACCTTTTAACTTTGGGAAACACTTTCAATCCGTCGTCTGATTCTTTCCAATCTTGAGGCTGTTAGCTTCGGCCTCTCGTCCCAAACTGCTGGCTATTTCCACGTACATAATTCTCTCGTGTAAAAACAAAAAAAACAAATCACCACGTCTCACATCTCACATCTCCCATAATAAGCAGAGTAGGTGGGGGACATCAGACATGCTTGCCTTCCGTGTAGGTGGTGTCGATCTCCGTGCAGCAGTTGCTGTCGCCGCGGGGTCATATCATCGTCGGCTCGATGCACCTATGGAGTGATACTATCATCCATTCTTCTTTTGTCTCTCGTGCGTACTTATATGCTTCTATATATTGTATAGAAGTTTTGCTTCATACGATGCCAACGATGCTTCTTTGTTTCTAACATGTTCCTATTGTATACCGGCCGTTGGGCGCATGGCGGAAGTGCGACCGGAAGATGAAGGTGGACCCGTACATGTTGTCGTCAGCTGTGTTGATTATACCAGACATGGCAAAGTTTGCAGTGTGATGAACCCGACTTGTGAGCCCTGTTGGTGGGGTCCGACAGGCATGCTAGCGCTCTTCGGCATTCCTCATCAAGCGATCGTCATGAGACAATTTTGGTGTGGCTTCGCTTCATCGAGGGCTTCAGCGAATCAAACCTGTTCTAGTTCCCACACAAAACCCCGATGTGGCTTCTAATCAACATAGCTGATTCTGGGGCTGTTGCAAAATACTAATATGAATCAGAAATTCTAATCCCCTTGGAAGGAAGCAAGTAGCACAAAAGATGGAAAATATATGTGGCAACCAATTAAAATATTTGTTCTTGGAAGCAAACTTTCGATTAAACATGAAGAAATTTTTGTTTGTTTGGGAACATTCCCATATTGGTTTCAAGCATGCAGAAATTACCGGTGACGGTGTCAATGATAAAACTGATCTTGGGGAAACAACTTCCTATTTGGTTCGAAGCAAAAAAAAAGAGTGGTTCGAAGCAATATTTTAGTCAATAGAAACAATATCGCTGCGATCCTTTTGGAAGAAAATATCCGGTTATATAACACTTATTTTTGTTAAATCAAAACAAAATCCATTCACCATGTAAGCATTTTATTTAGTGTAAGGAAACTAAATTTTGTTACAGTTGAAGCAAAGTTTAGTTGCAAGGCAAGCAAAGTACAGTAACGCTGCAAACAGAATGTGCTTCGCTAGAAAGAAGACTCTATGTATATGTTTCCTATTTTGAAGCAATTTCATTCCATGGAAGCAATTTCTTTGGTGTACCAGAACAAAACTTTCCTAAATTTGAAGCCAACTTTAGTTTCATAGTTGGTGAGGTGGACTAACATTAGAAACAAAATGTGTATCATAAAAAAACCAACTGCATGAACCAAAAGAAATATAATTTTGCTATGCTTGAAGCAAACTTCAATTTCTTAGGAAGCAAATGAAAGTAGCATTGGAAACAAAGTATGCTATGTATTCCCGCATAAAAAGTATGTTTCATGCGCTAGAGTAAATTAATTAGTTTTCTATAAAATCTAGAGTTTTCTTAGGAAAAATCTAGAGTTAGTTTCCAAATATTTTGAGTCCTAACACACTTTCTTTATTAATCAACAATGTTCATAGGGATACAATTCAATTCTGGCGGATTCAGAAGACATACATGGCGGCCAATATCCAGCCCAAGAAACTTGTTTGGCAAGGCTATGTGCCTCTATATTCAACACAGGACCTTCGAAGATGAAGGTGCAACATTGTAGTTGCATCGACGTAGTTGTGATCTCCTTTATAATGCTGACGTACATCCTTCCCATACCTTGATTGATGTCCTTCAAAACACCTTGGCAATCGGAGGCTATGATCACATGTGAAAGTGGATGATCCATAGCTAATGCTAGAGCCTCGCGGGAGGCCAATGCTTCAAGCGTCGCCGGATCCGATATGCCCAAACATCTCATGGCTGAAGATCCCAGGTAAGTACCCGATGAATCCTTGCACATGGCATTGAACCCGCCTTTGTTGGCAGCCCTTAACACAACCCGTCGACTCTAATCTCGGTCATCCCCTGAGTTTGTGGTATCCATCTAGGCCTTGCTTTGTTAAGAGGTACAAAATGTATTGCATGAGATGACTTTAGTTTGCATTCTTCAAGCTCATATATGTACCGCATGACAAAGCTATGTGTAGCATGAAGTCTTTGAAAAATATGTTCATGGAGAACTCGCCGCCGACCGAACCAAATTGCCCATAAGGTGACTAGTACCTGGATGAATTCAGAAGAGTGGAGGGCCTCCATCAACGCAAACATCCATCACTTGTTATCTAGTTTTGTAATCCTATTCACGGGTTCCATAAGTTCAACGTCTTGAAGCGCCCATACACATCGAGTTGCATTGCAATGCAAGAGAATGCTGCCAAGAGTCCTCATTGCCACATAGTCCACACGATGTCACATAATACATATTCTGATGTTGGAGAAGATCAGTTGTTGGGATAGATGAAGGAAATATGCCCTAGAGGCAATAATGAAGTTACTATTTATTTCCTTATTCATGATAAATGTTTATTATTCATGCTAGAATTGTATTAACCGGAAACGTAATACATGTGTGAATACATAGACAAACAGAGTGTCACTAGTATGCCTCTACTTGACTAGCTCGTTAATCAAAGATGGTTATGTTTCCTAACCATAGACAAAGAGTTGTTATTTGATTAACGGGATCACATCATTAGGAGAATGATGTGATTGACTTGACCCATTCCGTTAGCTTACCACTCGATCGTTTAGTATGTTGCTATTGCTTTCTTCATGACTTATACATGTTCCTATGACTATGAGATTATGCAACTCCCGTTTACCGGAGGAACACTTCGTGTTCTACCAAATGTCACAACGTAACTGGGTGATTATAAAGGAGCTCTACAGGTGTCTCCAAAGGTACATGTTGGGTTGGCGTATTTCGAGATTAGGATTTGTCACTCCGATTGTCGGAGAGGTATCTTTGGGCCCTCTCGGTAATGCACATGACATAAGCCTTGCAAGCATTGCAACTAATGAGTTAGTTGCGAGATGATGTATTACGGAACGAGTAAAGAGACTTGCCGATAACGAGATTGAACTAGGTATTGAGATACCGACGATCGAATCTCGGGAAAGTAACATACCGATGACAAAGGAAACAACGTATGTTGTTATGCGGTCTGACCGATAAAGATCTTCGTAGAATATATAGGAGCCAATATGAGCATCCAGGTTCCGCTATTGGTTATTGACCGGAGACGTGTCTCGGTCATGTCTACATTGTTCTCGAACCCGTAGGGTCCGCACGCTTAAGGTTTCGATGACAGTTATATTATGAGTTTATGAGTTTTGATGTACCGAAGGAGTTTGGAGTCCCGGATGAGATCGGGGACATGACGAGGAGTCTCGAAATGGTCGAGACGTAAAGATCGATATATTGGACGACTATATTCGGACATCGGAAAGGTTCTGAGTGGTTCGGGTATTTTTCGGAGTACCGGGGAGTTACGGGAATACGGGGGAAGAAGTATATGGGCCTTATTGGGCTTTAGGGGAGAGGGAGAGGCAGGCCGTGCGCCCCCCATTGACTAGTGCGAATTGGACTAGGGGGAGGGGCGGCGGCCCCTCTTTCCTTCTCTTCCCTCTTCCCCTTCCTTGTCTCCTACTCCTACTACATGGAAGGACTCCTAGTTGGACTAGGAAAGGGGGAATCCTACTCCCGGTGGGAGTAGGACTCCCATAGGGCGCGCCATAGAGAGGGCCGGCCCTCCCCTCCTCCACTCCTTTATATACGGGGGCAGGGGGCACCCCATAGACACACAAGTTGATCTTCGTGATCGTTCTCTTAGCCGTGTGCGTTGCCCCCCTCCACCATAATCCTCGATAATATTGTAGCGGTGCTTAGACGAAGCCCTGCGACGGTAGAACATCAAGATCATCACCACGCCGTCGTGCTGACGGAACTCTTCCCCGACACTTTGCTGGATCGGAGTCCGGGGATCGTCATCGAGCTGAACGTGTGCTAGAACTCGGAGGTGCCGTAGTTTCGGTGGTTGATCGGTCGGGCCGTGAAGACGTGCGACTACATCAACTGCGTTGTGCTAACGCTTCCGCTTCCGGTCTAGGAGGGTACGTAGACAAAACTCTCCCCTCTCGTTGCTATGCATCACCATGATCTTACGTGTGCGTAGGAAATTTTTGAAATTACTACGTTGTGGGCGATATAAGTCATACTGCTTACCAGCATGTCATACTTTGGTTCAGCGGTATTGTTGGATGAAGCGGCCCGGACCGACATTACGCGTACGCTTACGCGAGACTGGTTCTACCGACGTGCTTTGCACACAGGTGGCTGGCGGGTGTCAGTTTCTCCAACTTTAGTTGAACCAAGTGTGGCTACGCCCGGTCCTTGCGAAGGTTAAAACAGCACCAACTTGACAAACTATCGTTGTGGTTGTTTGATGCGTAGGTAAGAACGGTTCTTGCTAAGCCCGTAGCAGCCACGTAAAACTTGCAACAACAAAGTAGAGGACGTCTAACTTGTTTTTGCAGGGCATGTTGTGATATGATATGGTCAAGATGTGATGAGATATAAGTGGTTGTATGAGATGATCATGTTTTGTTGAAGTTATCGGCAACTGGCAAAAGCCTTATGGTTGTCTCTTTATTGCATAAGATGCAAGCGCCAAATAATTGCTTTACTTTATCACTATGCGATAGCAATAGTTGCAAGAGCAATAGTTGGCGAGACGACCGTGTGACGACACATTGATATAGATCACGATGATGGAGATCATGGTGTCATGCCGGTGACGATAGAGATCATGACAGTACTTTGGAGATGGAGATCAAAGGCGCAAGATGATGATGGCCATATCATGTCACATATTTTGATTGCATATGATGTTTATCTTTTATACATCTTATTTTGCTTAGTTTGACGGTAGCATTTTAAGATGATCTCTCACTAATTATCAAGAAGTGTTCTCCCTGAGTATGCACCGTTGCGAAAGTTCTTCGTGCTGAGACACCACGTGATGATCGGGTGTGATAGGCTCTAAGTTCAAATACAACGGGTGCAAAACAGTTGCACATGCAGAATACTCAGGTTATAATTGACGAGCCAAGCATATACAGATATGGCCTCGGAACACGGAGACCGAAAGGTTGAGTGTGAATCATATAGTAGATATGATCAACATAGTGATGTTCACCAATGAAACTACTCCATCTCACGTGATGATCGGACATGGTTTAGTTGATTTGGATCATGTGATCACTTAGAGGACTAGAGGGATGTCTATCTAAGTGGGAGTTCTTAAGTAATATGATTAAATTTAACTTAAATTTATCATGAACTTAATCCTGATAGTATTTTGCAAATTATGTTGTAGATCAATAGCTCGCATTGTTGCTTCCCTGTGTTTATTTTGATATGTTCCTAGAGAAAACTAAGTTGAAAGATGTTAGTAGCAATGATGCGGATTGGATCCGTGATCTGAGGTTTATCCTCATTATTGCACGGAAGAATTATGTCCTTGATGCACCGCTAGGTGACAGACCTATTGCAGGAGTATATGCAGACGTTATGAACGTTTGGCTAGCTCAACATGATGACTACTTGATAGTTTAGTGAACCATGCTTAACGGCTTAGAATCGGGACTTCAAAGACGTTTTGAACGTCATGGACCATATGAGATGTTCCAAGAAGTTGAAGTTAATATCTCAAGCAAATACCCGAGTTGAGAGATATGAAGTCTCCAACAAGTTCTATAGCTAAAAGATGGAGGAGAATCGCTCAAGCAGTGAGCATGTGCTCAGATTGTCTGGGTACTACAATCGCTTGAATCAAGTGGGAGTTAATCTTCCAGATAAAATAGTGATCGACAGAATTCTCTAGTCACCATCACCAAGTTAGTAGAACTTCGTGATGAACTATAATATGCAAGGGACGACGAAAGTAATTCCCAAGCTCTTCGTGATGCTGAAATCGACGAAGGTAGAAATCAAGAAAAACATCAAGTGTTGATGGTTAACAAGACCACTAGTTTCAAGAAAAGGGCAAAGGGAAGAAGGGGAACTTCAAGAAGAACGGCAAGCAAGTTGCTGCTCAAGTGAAGAAGCCCAAGTCTGGACCTAAGCCTGAAACTGAGTGCTTCTACTGCAAAGGGACTGGTCACTAGAAGCGGAACTACCCCAAGTAATTGGTGGATAAGAAGGATGGCAAAGTGAACAAAGGTATATTGGATATACATGTTATTGATGTGTACTTTACTAGTGTTTATAGCAACCCCTCGGCATTTGATACTGGTTCAGTTACTAAGAGTAGTAACTAGAAACGGGAGGTGACGATGTGTGTTGGAAGTAGTTCCAAGATTGATATGATCATCATCGCACTCTCCCTATACTTTCGGGATTAGTGTTGAAACTAAATAAGTGTTATTTGGTGTTTGCGTTGAGCATGAATATGATTTGATCATGTTTATTGCAATACGGTTATTCATTTAAGTTAGAGAACAATTGTTGTTCTGTTTACATGAATAAAACCTTCTATGGTGATACACACCAACGAAAATGGTTTGTTGGATCTCGATCGTAGTGATACACATATTCATAATATTGAAGCCAAAAGATGCAAAGTTAATAATGATAGTGCAACTTATTTGTGGCACTGCCATTTAAGTCATACTGGTGTAAAGCGCATGAAGAAACTCCATGCTGATGGGATTTTGGAATCACTTGATTATGAATCACTTGATGCTTGCGAACCATGTCTCTTGGGCAAGATGACTAAGACTCCATTCTCCGGAACAATGGAGCGAGCAACAAACTTATTGGAAATAATACATACTGATGTATGCGGTCCGATGAGTATCAAGGCTCGCGGCAAGTATCGTTATTTTCTGAACTTCACAGATGATTTGAGCATATATGGGTATATCTACTTGATGAAACATAAGTTTGAAACATTTGAAAAGTTCAAAGAATTTCAGAGTGAAGTGGAAAATCATCGTAACAAGAAAATAAAGTTTCTACGATCTAATCGTGGAAGAGAATATTTGAGTTATGAGTTTGGCCTTCAGTTAAAACAATGTGAAATAGTTCCACCACTCATGCCACCTGGAACACCACACTGTAATGGTGTGTCCGAACGTCGTAGCCGTACTTTATTAGATATGGTGCGATCTATGATGTTTCTTACCGATTTACCACTATCGTTTTTGGGGTCATGCATTAAAGACAGTTGCATTCACGTTAAAAAGGGGCACCATCTAAGTCCGTTGAGACGACACAATATGAACTGTGGTTTGGCAAGAAACCAAAGTTGTCGTTTCTTAAAGTTTGGGGTTGCGATGCTTATGCGAAAAAGTTTCATCCTGATAAGCTCAAACCCAAATTGGAGAAATGTGTCTTCATAGGATACCCAAAGGAGAAAGTTGGGTACACCTTCTATCACAGATCCGAAGGCAAGACATTCATTGCTAATAATGGATCCTTTCTAGAGAAGGAGTTTCTCTCGAAAGAAGTGAGTGGGAGGAAAGTAGAACTTGATAAGGTAGTTGTACCTTCTCCCTTATTGGAAAGTAGTTTATCACAGAAATCTGTTCCTGTGACTAATACACCAATTAGTGAGGAAGCTAATGATGATGATCATATAACTTCAGATCAAGTTACTACCGAATCTCGTAAGTAAACCAAAGTGAGATCCACACCAGAGTGGTACGGTAATCCTGTTCTGAAAGTCATGTTACTAGACCATGATGAACTTGCGAACTATGAGGAAGCGATGATGAGCCCAGATTCCGCGAAATGGTTTGAGGCCATGAGCACTGGTAGAAAAAGGGCCTATAGTCCCGGTTCGTAAGGGCCATTAGTCCCGGTTCCGGAACCGGGACTAAAGTGTCGGTACTAATACCTCCCCCCTTTAGTCCCGGTTCAATCCAGAACCGGGACTAAAGGCCCTCCACGTGGGCATTGCGCAGAGCCCAGTCAGGAGACCCTTTGGTCCCGGTTG
Source organism: Triticum urartu (assembly GCF_056163025.1). Classification (NCBI taxonomy): domain Eukaryota; kingdom Viridiplantae; phylum Streptophyta; class Magnoliopsida; order Poales; family Poaceae; genus Triticum; species Triticum urartu. Next base: position 736,109,803 of record NC_141879.1, read on the forward strand.
GTGGCACCAACCAGGACCAATAGGCATCCACGCGTCAGCACTTCTGTGGCTGGGGTTTTTGTTTTTTTTTTGAAGGGGGGGGGGTTGGGGGTTTTGCGGGGTTAATTTAGGTGTTTCATATATTGTGTTAGCTAGTTATAATTGATAGAGAGAAGTGTCCTCTCTTATGTCCGTGCTTGGTCGACGCTACGTACTATACATACGTATATAGAGAGGACTAGACACGCTAGCTAGCTAGTAAGCAAACGAAGGAAACAGAAGATCGTCATGAACATTTATGCATATATACAAAGAGAAGTGATATCGACCACCTCTCCTTCTCCGAGAGATTGGTCGAACAACAAGTTCTCATATATCTATCTGACACTACCGGCTACATATATACAATAATTATCTCTTACAAATGTAATCATACGGACTCAGGGTCCACATAGAATTCTCCGTCTTCAGGGATCACGTGGTCAAGAAAGAATGCCGCCAATTCCTCTTGAATTGCTCGCATGCGAGCTGGTGCTAGGAGTTCATCCCGCTTCCGAAACATCTAATTTGAAGAAGGGGGTCAATACATATATATATATATATATATGAATGAATGAAACTCAACACAAATGATGGTAATAAAATAAAATTGTGAATGTTGTTTATTATGCACTTCATATTGTTCGTTAGAGTAGCCCCGCTCACAGGTCGTGTGGCGGATGGACTCACAAATGTAGTATCCACAGAAATCATTCCCTTGTTCCTGCCACAACACTTTACAAGAAATAGAGGTCAATCAAACTGATAAGCAAGAATGCCAAATGGTATTGATGAAACTAGCGCTTGAATCAATAGGAGATGTGCGGAACATGGTACTATAGTACTTACTTTCGGGTGTCTAAATTGCAGCTTCTTCGGGAGTCCCGGAGCTTTTTTGGTGAATTTTTTCCAAACCCTGCCAGACAAAGAAAACAATTACTTGATATATCAGGAAATGAACAAAGTTGCTGATATGTTGGATAATGATCGATTTAACTTACTTCTCGAGCATTTGAGTCATGTCCGCATAGTCCTGGGGATCTTTTCGTCTTGAGTCTAAGACAGTTACTAGTCCCTGCTCAAGCTTAATCTCTAGGAGAATAAAGTGGAAACTGCACACGCATGCATAACTCATCAATTACATTACTATAGCCTTGACTAATACATAAGGGAAACCGAATATGCACAAGACAGTAACACTCACTTGAAGTTGTAAGGAAAGAGTATTATATCTTTGTTTTCATTTATTACCAACGATCGTAGCAAGTTGGCCTCGGTAGCTGCGACATGAAATTTAACCTGAGTTGCATCTATGATATTTGTGTTAATGAACCCAATATCACCGATTTGTCTTTTCTTCAATTCGACGATCTTCAATGTGCATAATATAGTGAGGAAAATTATAAATACATGCAATGAAAGAGCTGAGCTATATAGAGAGACTTAATGACAGAAGTAGTACTACTTACAGACAGTAGCAGGTGACCGTTGCTTTATCGAGGGCCAATTGATTGAAAAACTGAAAGAACTCCTCAAATGGAACAGGCAACAGATCAATTCCAACGAGGTCATGCTCCGTTTTAACTCTCGCATACAAAGTACTCCTCCCCCCAGAGTCTCTGCAGATTTTCAAGTACCAATCATGCAATCTTCGCATCATCGTTGATAGAGACCTTTCATCTTTGACGAGAGGCTTCCCGTACTCGTATCTTTGTATCTGCACGTCCATGGGTTCATAATGTACTTCGTCGGGCAGGTAATCTGGAAGATTGCTATAACCGGGCACCATCCTCGGATCATTATCGACGTTGTGGCTAGGCACCTTGAGCGGGGGGCACGATTGCTTCGCTTGTTCGCCGAGCTGGGCAATTTGTTTCCCAGCTCGTCGTTCTTTCAGCCTTTGATCACTGACAGTACTTCCCGACCGCTCCACTTCGGCAAATTCCTTTCCAATAATGCGGTCATAGTTTCCTTTCGGCGAATCAGACTTCGGTGGTTTTGTCAGGGCAGCCAGAGTGCGCTTCACTTTCACCCGATCTACCTTCTCCTCCGGAGGTGGATGTTTCTTTTCTTTCACCCCTTTCAAAGAATTTCTTCACTTCTTCTCGCGCGATCTCGGCGTTCTCCTCCTGGGTCCTCTCGTATGGTAACTTCTCTGGAGTCTTCAGAGAAGGACCGAATCTGTATGTCCTCCCGCCTCTGGTTGTACTGCTAGACGCCGACCGAGCAGACGTAGCGGTTGTCTTCTTTACTTGCTTAAGAGGCGGAGGAGAAGGACTACGACATGCCGGAGCAGCTGGAGCGGCGGCAGGTCTCTTCCGCCCTTGCTGACGAGGCGGAGAAGGAGGAGGCTGGCTGCTCGGGCGCGTCGGCGCAGGCGGAGAAGGAGGCGGAGTGCCGCCGCGCGCCGGAGAAGGAGCCGGCCGAGGGCCCTGATCGTCACTCGCCGGAGGAGGAGGCAGTGGAGGCGGAGTGCCCTGACTCGCCGGAGGAGGAGGAGGAGGCGGTGGCGTCCAGTTCGGAAGGTTGATGAGCTCCTTCCGCCATAGGCATGGAGTCTTCAGAGCAGACCCCAGCCGAGTCTCCCCTTCACCGGTAGGGTGGTCAAGCTGGAGGTCCTCAAATCCCTCCGTTATCTCATCCACCATCACCCTAGCATATCCTTCTGGAATCGGCCGGCAGTGAAAAGTTGCACCGGGTTTAGTAGGAAAAACAGAGCCAACAGCCGCCTTGACCTTCAAATTCATCCATTGCGTCATAAGGTGGCAATTTTGAGACTCTGTTATAGCATCCACGGGATAGCTGGCAGGAGTCGTCAAGGCATGCTCCGGCTGAAGCAGCTCGGTGGAAGCCACGCTGCTTCTGCGCTGAGATGGCGGGGTAGCTTCGGGGGAGGCTTCGGCAGTACGTTTGCTGTGATTTGCTTCTCGTTCCTCTATCGCGTCTACCCTTGCTTGCAGCGCCTGCATTTGGGCCTGCTGCACTTTTTTCCTCCTCTCATGGGATTTGTAACCGCCTGCGTCCGGAAACCCAACCTTCCACGGAATGGAGCCTGGCGTGCCTCGTGTCCGTCCAGGGTGCTCAGGATTCCCGAGGGCCATTGTGAGCTCGTCATTCTCTCTGTCTGGAAAGAACGTCCCTTCCTGCGCTGCTTCGATATACTGCTTAAGCTTATTGACTGGTATGTCCATTTGATCGTTCGTCCAAATGCACTTCCCTGTTACAGGGTCCAGTGTTCCGCCAGCCCCGAAGAACCAAGTCCGGCAACGGTCTGGCCAGTTAATTGTCTCTGGTTCGATCCCTTTATGAACCAGATCATTCTCAGTCTTGGACCACTTAGGCCGGGCTACGAGGTAGCCACCTGACCCCGTGCGATGGCGAAGCTTCTTATTCGCAGCATTTTGCTTGTTTGTCGCCGACGTCTTCTTACTCTTTTCTGATGTCTTGTGGGCCACAAATGCGGGCCAGTGATCTCTGATATTCTCACATCTGCCCTTAAATTCTGGTGTCTCATTATTTTTGACAAACTTATTCAGCTCTTTCTTCCACCTCCTGAATAGTTCTGCCATCCTCTTCAGAGCAAAAGACTTGATTAATTTCTCTTTAACTGGGTTCTCTGGATTATCCTCAGGCGGTAGGGTGAAATTTGACTTCAGCTCAGTCCAAAGATCATTTTTCTGCATATCATTGACATAAGAGACCTCAGGGTCTTCTGCAGCCGGCTTAAACCATTGCTGGATGCTTATCGGGATCTTGTCCCTAACCAGAACCCCGCACTGAGCAACAAATGCGCTCTTTGTTCGGAGGGGTTCAATAGGTTGGCCGTCGGGCGCGATTGCTATGATCTCAAACATTTCATCCGAGCTCAACTTTTTCTTCGGGCCTCGTCTCTTTACCGAAGTTGTGCTCGATCCGGAGGGCTAGAAAAAAGAACAAAGACTTAATTAATATGTGTACATACCAAAACAATGAATGCATCAATCAGCTAGTCAGCATAGGCTTAACTAATATATATACCTGGCCGGACTCGGTTCGGTCACCGGAGCCGTCCTCATGTTCTTCTTCTTGCACCGGCATTAGGTCACCATAGCCAACTTGTTCACCCTCTCCTTCCAGACCATCGGTTTTGTTGAGAAACAACGAGATGGCATCACTTCCTTCTGCGATTATGTCCCTCAACAACGCTTCTTTTGTTGCTTCGTCTAGGGCGGTGTCCATAGTTTCTACAAATATTTACAACATGGCAATTATTATTCAAACATGATAGATGGATATATTAGTGCCAAACGTAGAACTAGCTACCTAATCATAGTAAGCTATCAGGAGGGGGTATATATCGACAACGACGACACTACATCTATGTCCCTCGACGACCCTCGTTCCCGATAAAAAAAAGAGGAAGAAGAAGAAAAATAAGAGGAGAAGAAAGAATAGAGGAGAAGATCTCCTCTATTCTTTCTTCTCCTCTTTTTTTCTTCTTCCACTTCTTTTTTTATCCTCTTCTTCCTCTCATGTTCGATAGGATCGCCGAGGGGTCGGGAGGTTGTGTAGTGTCTCAGGATTCAACAAAACCATGTCTTCATCATTAGGCGAAAGTAACATGTGCATGATGGTACGAAGCTCTTCAAAGTTGTTCTGGAACGGACTCCCAGATAGGATAATCCGCCTTTTGGTACAAAGTTCAGCAAGAGCCTTCCGAATATCACTATTTGGAAGGCCTTTGCTAAATTGGTACCAAAAGGCGGATTATTCTATCCGGGACTCCATTCCAAAACAACTTTGCAGAACTTCGTACCAACATGCCTTGGTTACTTCCGGCTAATGATGAAGGCATGGATTTCTTCAATACTTTGACACTAGGAAACATCTCTCTACTTCCGGCTAATAAGAATAAGAAGAAGAAGAAGAATAAGAAGAAGAAAAGAAGAAAAAAAAGAGGAGAAGAAGAAAGGAATAGTGGAGAAAAGAGAAAATAGAATATATTCTATTTTCTCTTCTTCTCCACTATTCCTTTCTTCTTCACCTCTTCTTTTTCTTCTTTTTTCTTCTTCTTATTTATTTCTCCTCTTCTTTTCGGTAGATGAAACCCTAAATAGCTAGCAAGTTTCGTGGGTGTGAGATACATGTGGCCTTCGGTGTCGGACACTACATCCACGTCCCACAAGTGACGTGGGCGTCGAAGCCCGCGCCACTTGTGGGATGTGGGTGTAGTGTCCGACACCGACGGTACATGTATCTCACACCGACGATACTTTCTATTTAGGGTTTCTCCTCTACCGCTCGGCGACCCTCTCAACGACCCTCGTTCCCGATAAAATAAAGAGGAAGAAGAAGAAGAAAAAAGAAGAGAAGAAAGAATAGAGGAGAAGACTTCCTCTTCTTCCTCTCCTCTTCTTCTCCCTCTTCTTCCCCTTCTTCTTCGCCTCTCTCATGAATGTCCGACGTTCTCGACCCCCCCCCCACGTGTCGAAGAAAAAGAAGAAGAAAAAAATAGGAGAAGAAGAAAGGAATAGAGGAGAAAAGAGAAAATAGAATATATATTCTATTTTTCTCTTCTTCTCCTCTATTCCTTTCTTCTTCTCCTCTTCTTTTTCTTCTTTTTTCTTCTTCTTCTTATTTATTTCTCCCCGTCTTCCTCTCCCCTCTCGGCGACCCTAGACCCCCTCTCGACCCTCGACCCCTAGGCGACCGTCGACCCCTCTTTTTTTTTTCTTCCTCTTCTTTTTTATCCTCTTCTTCCTCTACCGCTCGGCGACCCTCGACGACCCTCGTTCCCGATAAAAAAAAGAGGAAGAAGAAGAAAAAAAAGAGGAGAAGAAAGAATAGAGGAGATCTTCTCCTCTATTCTTTCTTCTCCTATTTTTTCTTTTCTTATTCCTCTTCTTTTCTTATCCTCTTCCTCCTCTCATGTTCGACGACCCTCGACCCCTCGGCGACCCTAGACCCCCTCTCGACCCCCTCTTCTTCTCCCTCTTATTCCCCTTCTTCCCCGCCTAAAATGACCTAAAATGAAAATAACCTAAAATTCACTAAAGTTATCGATGACCCTCGCGACACACCCACGAATAAGAAAATATATCATCTTCTTCATCTCCTCTTCTTTGCATATTCACATAGCCACATACACATACATAGCCACATACATATAGAACTTTTCTGAACATATATATATAGCCACATTCATATAGAACTTTTCTGAACATATATAGATGATTTTCTAAAAAAAGTAACTTTTGCATATATGAACAGAGAGCAGTGGCGGCAATGGGTGGCATCGTCGGCGACGGGGATGGGAAAGGGGGGAGCTCACTGGGGGCGGGCGGCGACGGGGAGAGGAGGCCAGCGACGGGAAAGGAGCTACGGCGGGCTCGGGGATGCCGGCGACGGGGACGGCGTGCGCGGGGCGATGGGGAGACGGGGACGGCCGCGGGCTCGGGGCGGCACACGGCGATGGGGACGATCGAGGAGGCGGGGCTCGGGGCAGGGCGGACGGCAGCGAGCTCGGGGCGGGGTGGCACACGGCGACGGGCACTGCCGCGGGCTCGGGGCGGCACACGGCGGCGACGGGGACGATCGAGTAGGCGGGGCTCGGGGCAGGGCGGACGACGGCGACGAGGAGGACGATCGAGGAGGCGGGGCTCGGGGCGCGGCGACGGCGACGGCGACGGTGATGGGGCAGGGCGCAGCGACGGCGACGAGGAGGACGAGCAGCCTGGCGGCGTCGGCAATGGGGAATGGAGCAGTTGGCGAAAGTTTCGCAAGGGTTGTATATATAGCCAGAGCAATGGTCCCTGTTTGTGGCACAAACCGTGACCAATGCCCCCCTTTGGTCCCGGTTGGTGCCACCAACCGGGACCAAAGGCCAATTTTCAGCAGCCCAAAGGGCGGGAAGCGGCGGCCTTTGGTCCCGGTTGGTGGCACCAACCGGGACTAAAGGGGGGCATTGGTCACGGTTGGTGCCACGAACCGGGACCAATGCCCCCTTTAGTCCCGGTTGGTGCCACCAACCGGGACCAATGCCCTTGTGCTGCCAGCGCCCAAAAGTTTACTCCCACATCGCTAGCTGAAGGGCGCCGGCACTGGTTTATAAGCCCTGCCGTGCCTCCCCATTCGAGCTCCTCTCTAATGCAGGCTTTCGGGCCTAAACTTGCTACTGCCTGTGGGCCTATTGGGCCTCTGCGGGCCTGAATCCTGGCCCATGTAGGGTTTCTAGTCGTATTCAGGCCGTGGAGGCCCAGTAGGAGGCATTTTTTTTGGTTTTTTCTTTTTTATTTCTACATTTTTTTGGTTTTTTATTTTTTTATTTCTACTTAAAACTAAATACTTATAGTTTTTTAGTGATTTCTTTTTGCTTTTAGGTCACAAAAATTATAAACTTTCTGTTAGTGCCATTAGTTTTAAATTTTGAATAGTTTAAATTTGAATTTTTAAAAATTTGTGTGAATCACTAGTTTATGAATAACTTTACTATAAAAATAGAATTTTTTTATTTTTTTATTTTTTATTTATACTTACAACTAAATACTTATAGTTTTTTAGTGATTTCTTTTTTGCTTTTAGGTCACAAAAATTATAAACTTTCTGTTAGTGCCATTAGTTTTAAAATTCTGAATAGTTTAAATTTGAATTTTTAAAAATTTGTGTGAATCACTAGTTTATGAATAACTTTACTATAAAATTAGAATTTTTTTCTTCTTTGCTATTTATTTTTTATTTATACTTACAATTAAATACTTATAGTTTGATTTTAGGTCACACAAATTATATTCTTTTTGCTATTGAATAATATTATAGTTTTATTTTAGGTGATCATAACATAATATTTTAATTGATTGTTTTTATTTTCATAAAAGTTTTGTAGTTCATTCTGTTTGCTATTAATTCATTCTTTGAGCTAAATGACTCTGAAATTGGAAAGCATTTCAAAATGAACTCTGAAAAGGATGAAAGTTGGCATGGTTTCATCATTTTACCCACATAGCATGTTCCAAAAAGTAGAGAGGGTTACGACAAAAACTTGATGCACTTCGTGTACAAAATGGACAATCACTTTCGAAGTATCAAAGTTTCGAACCATAAGACATGAAAGCATTTCAAATGAACTCTGAAAAAGTTGAAAGTTGGGATGGTATCATAATTTCACCCACATAGCATTTGCTTATTGCGGGAGAAAGTCTTCACTTTTTCTTCGCTTGTGTCATTTTCTTATTGCGCCGTAACCATGGATAATCTTCATTGTTTATCAGGATGCTTGGGTCAGCCTTGACATTGAAGGGAGGAATTTCATGAAACTTTTCATAATCTTCAGACATGTCTGTCTTGCCGTCCACTCCCAGGATGTCCCTTTTTCCTGAAAGAACTATGTGGCGCTTTGGCTCATCGTATGATGTATTCGCTTCCTTATCTTTTCTTTTTCTCGGTTTGGTAGACATGTCCTTCACATAGATAACCTGTGCCACATCATTGGCTAGGACGAACGGTTCGTCAGTGTACCCAAGATTTTTCAGATCCACTGTTGTCATTCCGTACTGTGGGTCTACCTGTACCCCGCCGCCTAACAGATTGACCCATTTGCACTTAAACAAAGGGACCTTAAAATCAGGTCCGTAGTCAAGTTCCCATATGTCCACTATGTAACCATAATATGTGTCCTTTCCGCTCTCGGTTGCTGCATCAAAGCGGACACCGCTGTTTTGGTTGGTGCTCTTTTGATCTTGGGCGATCGTGTAAAATGTATTCCCATTTATCTCGTATCCTTTGTAAGTCAATACAGTCAAAGATGGTCCCCTGGACAACAAGTACAACTCATCACAAACAGTGTTGTCACCTCTGAGACGTGTTTCCAACCAACTGCTGAAAGTCCTGATGTGTTCACATGTAATCCAGTCGTCGCACTGCTCCGGGTGTTTGGAGCGCAGACTGTTCTTGTGTTCATCGACATACGGGGTCACCAAGGTAGAGTTCTGTAGAACTGTGTAGTGTGCTTGAGACCAAGAATATCCGTCCCTGCATATTATTGAGTCTCTTCCCAGAGTGCCTTTTCCAGTCAGTCTCCCCTCATACCGCGATTGAGGGAGACCTATCTTGTTAAGGCCAGGAATGAAGTCAACACAAAACCCGATAACATCCTCTGTTTGATGGCCCATGGAGATGCTTCCTTCTGGCCTAGCGCGGTTACGGACATATTTCTTTAGGACTCCCATGAACCTCTCAAAAGGGAACATATTGTGTAGAAATACGGGCCCCAGGATGACAATCTCGTCGACTAGATGAACTAGGACGTGCGTCATGATATTGAAGAAGGATGGTGGGAACACCAGCTCGAAACTGACAAGACATTGCGCCACATCACTCCTTAGCCTTGGTACGATTTCTGGATCGATCACCTTCTGAGAGGTTGCATTGAGGAATGCACATAGCTTCACAATGGCTAATCGAACGTTTTTCGGTAGAAGCCCCCTCAATGCAACCGGAAGCAGTTGTGTCATAATCACGTGGCAGTCATGAGACTTTAGCTTCTGAAACTTTTTCTCTGGCATATTTATTATTCCCTTTATATTCGACGAGAAGCCAGTCGTGACCTTCATACTGAGCAGGCATTCAAAGAAGATTTCTTTCTCTTCTTTCGTAAGAGCGTAGCTGGCAGGACCTTTATACTGCTTCGGAGGCATGCCGTCTTTTTCGTGCAAACGTTGCAGGTCCTCTCATGCCTCGGGTGTATCTTTTGTCTTCCCATACATGCCCAAGAAGCCTAGCAGGTTCACGCAAAGGTTCTTCGTCACGTGCATCACGTCGATTGAGGAGCGGACCTCTAGGTCTTTCCAGTAGGGTAGGTCCCAAAATATAGATTTCTTCTTCCACATGGGTGCGTGTCCCTCAGCGTCATTCGGAACAGCTAGTCCACCGGGACCCTTTCCAAAGATTACGTAGTGTAAATCATTGACCATAGCAAGCACGTGAACACCGGTGCGCATGGCGGGCTTCTTCCGGTGATCTGCCTCGCCTTTGAAATGCTTGCCTTTCTTTAGACATTGATGGTTGGTCGGAAGAAATCGACGATGGCCCAGGTACACATTCTTCCTGCATTTGTCCAGGTATATACTTTCAGTGTCATCTAAACAGTGCGTGCATGCGTGGTATCCTTTGTTTCTCTGTCCTGAAAGGTTACTGAGAGCGGGCCAATCGTTGATGGTCACGAATAGCAATGCCTTAAGGTTAAATTCCTCCTGTCTGTGCTCATCCCACGTACGTACACCGTTTCCATTCCACAGCTGTAAAAGTTCTTCAACTAATGGCCTTAGGTACACATCAATTTCGTTGCCGGGTTGCTTAGGGCCTTGGATGAGAACTGGCATCATAATGAACTTCTGCTTCATGCACATCCAAGGAGGAAGGTTATACATACATAGAGTCACGGGCCAGGTGCTGTCATTGCTGCTCTGCTCCCCGAAAGGATTAATGCCATCCGCGCTTAAAGCAAACCATACATTCCTTGGGTCCTTTGCAAACTCATCCCAGTACTTTCTCTCGATTTTTCTCCACTGCGACCTGTCAACGGGTGCTCTCAACTTCCCATCTTTCTTTCGGTTCTCACTGTGCCATCGCATCAACTTGGCATGCTCTTCGTTTCTAAACAGACGTTTCAACCGTGGTATTATAGGAGCATACCACATCACCTTCGCAGGAACCCTCTTCCTGAGGGGCTCGCCGTCAACATCACCAGGGTCATCTCGTCTGATCTTATACCGCAACGCACCGCATACCGGGCATGCGTTCAGATCCTTGTATGCACCGCGGTAGAGGATGCAGTCATTAGGGCATGCATGTATCTTCTCCACCTCCAATCCTAGAGGGCATATGACCTTCTTTGCTGCGTATGTACTGTCGGGCAATTCGTTATCGTTTGGAAGCTTCTTCTTCAATATTTTCAGTAGCTTCTCAAATCCTTTGTCAGCCACAGCATTCTCTGCCTTCCACTGCAGCAATTCCCATACGGTACCGAGCTTTGTGTTGCCATCTTCGCAATTGGGGTATAACCCTTTTTTGTGATCCTCTAACATGCGATCGAACTTCAGCTTCTCCTTTGGACTAATGCATTGCGTCCTTGCATCGACAATGACCCGGCGGAGATCATCATCATCGGGCACATCATCTGGTTCCTCTTGATCTTCAGCAGCTTCACCCGTGGCAGCATCATTGGGCACATCGTCTGGTTCCTCTTGATCTTCACCAGCTCCCCTCGTTGCAGCATCACCGTATTCAGGGGGTACATAGTTGTCATCGTACTCTTCTTCTTCGCCGTCTTCCATCATAACCCCTATTTCTCCGTGCCTCGTCCAAACATTATAGTGTGGCATGAAACCCTTGTAAAGCAGGTGGGAGTGAAGGATTTTCCGGTTAGAGTAAGACCTCGTATTCCCACATTCAGTGCATGGACAACACATAAAACCATTCTGCTTGTTTGCCTCAGCCGCATCGAGAAACTCATGCACGCCCTTAATGTACTCGCGGGTGTGTCTGTCACCGTACATCCATTGCCGGTTCATCTGCGTGCATTATATATAATTAAGTGTCCAAATTAATAGAAGTTCATCATGACATTAAAACCAAAGTGCATACATAGTTCTCATCTAACAACATATAGCTCTCCAGAGCATCTAATTAATTAAACCACACATTGAAACTATGTAAAACATTTCAATGCGAAAACAAATGCGATCATAATCGCAACCAAGGTAACAATTGATCCAACGGCATAATGATACCAAGCCTCGGTATGAATGGCATATTTTCTAATCTTTCTAATCTTCAAGCGCATTGCATCCATCTTGATCTTGTGATCATCGACGACATCCGCAACATGCAACTCCAATATCATCTTCTCCTCCTCAATTTTTTTTATTTTTTCCTTCAACAAATTGTTTTCTTCTTCAACTAAATTTAACCTCTCGACAATAGGGTCGGTTGGCATTTCCGATTCACATACATCCTAGATAAATATATCCTAGATAAATAAAATCTATGTCACGTTGGTCGGCATAATTTTCATAAACAATAAATGAACCAATAGTTATGAAGATAATATACATACCAAATCCGAATCATAGACAGGACGAGGGCCGACGGGGGCGGATACCAAAACCATCGCACTATATAAGATGCAATAATAAATGTAAGAAAATGATACAAGTATCTATCTAAACAGACAAGTAAGAATATTTTTCCTTTCAGAAAGAAGATAAGAACAAGAGGCTCACCACGGTGGTGTCGGTGATGAGATCGGCGCGGGTGATCGACGGCGGTGAAGACGGGGACGGGGCGTGACGGACCGCTAAATCTAGACAAATCTCGAGGAAAATGGAGCTTGGAGGTCGAGCTTCGAGAGGAGAAAGCTTAAGTAGTGTGGCTCGGGCATTCCATCGAACACCTCATGTGCATAGGAGGTGAGCTAGAGCACCACAAAGCCCTCTCCCCCTCAGCCAGAAAAAACAGAGCACTGTGCTCTGCTCTTGCGCAAGGGGGTATATATAGGCACCCCATTGGTCCCGGTTGGTGGCATGAACCAGGACTAAAGGGGAGCCTTTGGTCCCGGTTCAAGCCACCAAGCGGGACCAATGGTGGTGGGCCAGGAGCGAGGCCCATTGGTCCTGGTTCGTCCCACCAACCGGGACCAAAAGGTCCAGACGAACCGGGACCAATGGCCCACGTGGCCCGGCCGGCCCCCTGGGCTCACGAACCGGGACCAATGCCCACATTAGTCCCGGTTCTACACTGAACCGGGACTAATGGGCTGAGCCGGCCTGGACCATAGCCCTGTTTTCTACTAGTGGAGATCTGAGATAGGATCCATGTACGAGAACAAAGTATGGACTTTGGTTGACTTGCCCGATGATCGGGAAGCCATAGAAAATAAATGGATTTTCAAGAGGAAGACGGACGCTGATAGTAGTGTTACTATCTACAAAGCTACACTTGTCGAAAAAGGTTTTTGACAAAGTTCAAAGGTATTGACTACGATGAGTTTTTCTCACTCGTATCAATGCTTAAAGTCTGTCCGAATCATGTTAGCAATTGCCACATTTTATGAAATCTGGCAAATGGATAACAAAACTTCAATCCTTAATGGATTTCTTAAAGAAGAGTTGTATATGATGCAACCAGAAGGTTTTGTCAATCCTAAATGTGCTAACAAAATATGCAAGCTCCAACGATCCATCTATGGACTGGTGCAAGCATCTCGGAGTTGGAATATATGCTTTGATAAGTTGACCAAAGCATATAGTTTTATACAGACTTGCGGTGAAGCCTGTATTTAGAAGAAAGTGAGTGGGAGCACTACATCATTTCTGATAAGTATATGTGAATGACATATTGTTGATCGGAGATAATGTAGAATTATTCTGCAAAGCATAAAAGATTGTTTGAAAGGAGTTTTTCAAAGAAAGACCTCGGTGAAGCTGCTTACATATTGAGCATCAAGATCTATAGAGATAGATCAAGACGCTTGATAAGTTTTTCAATGAGTACATACCTTGACAAGATTTTGAAGTAGTTCAAAATGGAACAGTCAAAGAAAGAGTTCTTGCTTGTGTTACAATGTGTGAATTTGAGTAAGACTCAAAACCCGACCACGGCAGAAGATAGAGAGAGAATGAAAGTCATTCCCTATGCCTCAGCCATAGGTTCTATAAAGTATGCCATGCTGTGTACCAGACCTATTGTATACCCTGCCCTAAGTTTGGCGAGGGAGTACAATAGTGATCTAGGAGTAGATCACTGGACATTGGTCAAAATTATCCTTAGTGGAATAAGGATATGTTTCTCGATTATGGAGGTGACAAAAGGTTCGTCGTAAAGGGTTACGTCGATGCAAACTTTGACACTGATCCAGATGATTCTAAGTCTCAATCTGGATGCATGTTGAAAGTGGGAGCAATTAGCTAGAGTAGCTCCGTGCAGAGCATTGTTGACATAGAAATTTGCAAAATACATACGGATCTGAATATGGCAGACCCGTTGACTAAACTTCTCTCACAGGCAAAACATGATCACACCTTAGTACTCTTTGGATGTTAATCACATAGCAATGTGAACTAGATTATTGACTCTAGTAAACCCTTTGAGTGTTGGTCACATAATGATGTGAACTATTGGTGTTAAATCACATGGCAATGTGAACTAGATTATTGACTTTAGTGCAAGTGGGAGACTGAAGGAAATATGCCCTAGAGGCAATAATAAAGTTATTATTTATTTCCTTATTTCATGATAAATGTTTATTATTCATGCTAGAATTGTATTAACTGGAAACATAATACATGTGTGAATACATAGACAAACAGAGTGTCACTAGTATGCCTCTACTTGACTAGCTCGTTAATCAAAGATGGTTATGTTTCCTAACCATAGACAAAGAGTTGTTATTTGATTAACGGGATCACATCATTAGGAGAATGATGTGATTGACTTGACCCATTCCATTAGCTTAGCACTCGATCGTTTAGTATGTTGCTATTGCTTTCTTCATGACTTATACATGTTCCTATGACTATGAGATTATGCAACTCCCGTTTACCGGAGGAACACTTTGTGTGCTACCAAACGTCACAACGTAACTGGGTGATTATAAAGGAGCTCTACAGGTGTCTCCAAAGGTACATGTTGTGTTGGCGTATTTCGAGATTAGGATTTGTCACTCTGATTGTCGGAGAGGTATCTCTGGGCCCTCTCGGTAATGCACATCACATAAGCCTTGCAAGCATTGCAACTAATGAGTTAGTTGCGAGATGATGTATTACGGAACGAGTAAAGAGACTTGCCGATAACGAGATTGAACTAGGTATTGAGATACCAACGATCGAATCTCGGGCAAGTAACATACCGATGACAAAGGGAACAACGTATGTTGTTATGCGGTCTGACCGATAAAGATCTTTGTAGAATATGTAGGAGCCAATATGAGCATCCAGGTTCCGCTATTAGTTATTGACCGGAGACGTGTCTCGGTCATGTCTACATTGTTCTCGAACCCGTAGGGTCCGCACGCTTAAGGTTTCGATGACAATTATATTATGAGTTTATGAGTTTTGATGTACCGAAGGAGTTCGGAGTCCCGGATGAGATCGGGGACATGACGAGGAGTCTCGAAACGGTCGAGACATAAAGATCGATATATTGGATGACTATATTCGGACATCGGAAAGGTTCTGAGTGGTTCGGGTATTTTTCGGAGTACAGAGGAGTTATGGGAATACGGGGGAAGAAGTATATGGGCCTTATTGGGCTTTAGGGGAGAGGGAGAGGCAGGCTGCGCGCCTCCCCCATTGACTAGTCCAAATTGGACTAGGGGGAGGGGTGGCGCCCCCTCCTTCCTTCTCTTCCCTCTTCCCCTTCCTTGTCTCCTACTCCTACTACATGGAAGGACTCCTAGTTGGACTAGGAAAGGGGGAATCCTACTCCCGGTGGGAGTAGGACTCCCCTAGGGCGCGCCATAGAGAGGGCCGGCCCTCCCCTCCTCCACTCCTTTATATACAGGGTCAGGGGGCACCCCATAGACACACAAGTTGATCTTCGTGATCGTTCTCTTAGCCGTGTGCGGTGCCCCCCTCCACCATAATCCTTGATAATATTGTAGCGGTGCTTAGGCGAAGCCCTGCGACGGTAGAACATCAAGATCGTCACCATGCCGTCGTGCTGACGGAACTCTTCCCCGACACTTTGCTGGATCGGAGTCCGGGGATCGTCATCGAGCTGAACGTGTGCTAGAACTCGGAGGTGCCGTAGTTTCGGTGCTTGATCGGTCGGGCCGTGAAGACGTACGACTACATCAACCGCGTTGTGCTAACGCTTCCGCTTCCGGTCTACGAGGGTACGTAGACAACACTCTCCCCTCTCGTTGCTATGCATCACCATGATCTTACGTGTGCGTAGGAAATATTTGAAATTACTACGTTCCCCTACAATAGATTGTTGGGCTAACCTCCATAAGAAAATTTTAATCTTGGAGGGAACATATGTTTTCCATCGCTTAGACCATGACTTCTGCTCACCTTCACTGTTTGAAGAACCCAATCTACCATCTATCCAGGTTGCACGTCTCAGTTTTGTAGAAGCAAGCATACGGCGTGTACCCATGACCAGAAATCATCAGCATGTTTTGTGCACACGTAATTGCTTCGGCATCTAGGTAAGAATATTTCTGCAACCGCCTCTTGGTTCAAAACTGCATTAGGCAGAATCAATTCCCCCTCAAGTTGTGGAGGGTTCTGTACTCTACTCATGATTGTCCTCATGTTATGGTGACCGGGTAGCCAATTATGCTACCAGATTTGTGTCCTTTCTCCATCACCTATCATATAATTCTTTGAGTTAAAGTGCCACGCCCTTCTAGAATTCACCTCTGCACTTGTGAAGGACCCCCCTCCCCCCCAGCTTGACCTAGAGAAATTCAGTAAATGAAATTACTTTGATTTAAGGATCCATGCACTTAGAGAATTTGGCTCCATTAGGATTCACCAAGCTTGCCAGCCTAGAAGAGCGAGGTTGAAAATCTCTATCTACCAAAAACCTAGGCCCCCAGACTGTTTTGGTCTCGCCATCATAATCCGTGAAACCCAACTAGGCTTCCTCTGGCCCTCCTTACTGCCACAAAAAACCTTTTGTATCAAAGATTTGACGTATTCACATGGTCCATGAGGGAGTTTGAAACAATACACAGAGTAAACAAGCACAATGTGAGCAAAAAATTTAATTATCACTTCTTTTCCTCCAACAGACAAAATTTTGGCCATCCAACCTTTGACTTTGTTCGACACACCGTCCTTTAAAAGTTTCAAGGCTCCATTTTTACTGTTGCCAACATTAGATGGCATCCAAGTATCACCCTTACAATGACTCATTCCTAATGTTCAAAGCATCCATCACATTTAAGGTTGTTAGGGTGGCCCTTTCTAAAGAAAACGAAGGACTTGGACAAGTTAACTCTCTGGCTTGAAGCATTGCAGCAACAATCCAATAACGAGGACAACTCATTTTCTCCATCAGCACTGTCTTTAACAAACAGCAAGCCATCATCCGCAAAGAGCAAGAGAGGCTTATTGGCAGAGCCGATGGAGCTACTCAAATACCACTGAGGTGAGATGATTCATTTTTTAAGAAGCACGATATTCCGCTGCAAGCAAAAACAGGTATGGAGAAATAGGGTCCTCCTGACGGGTCCCCTGGATTTATGAACTTAGCGAACATTTTAGATTTAATGAATTGCTACGTTAAATATATGCTTTTAATAAATTGATGAATATTTATTTGAATTATGAATCTTTTAAAATATATGAACAAGTTTTAAAATTTACAAAAAAATTGAAAATTCATTAAATCTTTCAAAATAATATTTTTATCCATAAAGTTGTAGATTTTTCCCGATCTTTACAAAAGATCAAACAACACCGACTTTTTTCTTGAGCCACAACAATAGTAGTTTGGCCAGTATAGTGCGAATTGTAGAGACACGTAGAATAGGAGCACCAAAAGCAACCAATTTTTATTGGCCTGGCTCTCCTACAAAGGTTAATTTTTCTTTCTTGGTCTATCATGATGAATGATTAGTCATTTTATGTTTGTTACTATCTAAGAAACTATATTGTAATGTTATTGTACATCTCCACTTAGCGTATTTTATGTTGTAAAAATGCAGATTAGTAATAAAGGATCTTGTTAAGAGCATCTCTAGCAGACCCTGCATCCAGCCGGCCCGCAAAGCGCGTTTGCAGTTTGCGGAAAACGGCCTTTGCGGGGCTACCCGTATAAGAGCATATTCCGCGAATATCCAGGGTGTGCTTCGGCGTGCCTGAAGTTAGCCGCAACACTGTCCGCGTGCAGTCGTCGCACTGTATGAGCGGCATCGGTGAGCCACAGAGCCATTGCGCGAGCGCCGAGCTCGGTGGACGGCCGGACGAATCCATTCCCGCAAACCGACGACACCGGCGAGAGGACGAACCTGCATGCGGCGGTGCGACCTTGTCTGGGCTGCGGGAGATGCTCCCCGACCATTCCATCGCTTGGCGCAGCCACTGGCGGCCGGAAAAGCCAAATCCGGCGGCCCGCGATGAAGGGCCGCAGATCCGCAACTTTCCGGCCCGCCGACACGGGAGGGGGGAGAGGGGAGGCCTCATGTGTGTGGCAGCCTTGCGGTGTGCTCTCCCTGGCTGCTTTCATCGGAATCTTGGGCGGTGGCCCTGCGGCGGAGCGAGGGGGAGAGGGGAGGTGGTCGGTGGGGAAAGCGCGGGCTGAAATGTTCCCCCACCAACCACTTCCGCTTATATGCAGGGCACCACATCAGCGAGGGGGAGACCCACGTATTCGCGTATTGGGGCCTAGATTTTGTCGCGCCCCTCAAAAATTTTTGTGGGCCGGCCGCGTTTGTGGGGTCTGTTCGGGCGGATTTCCGCCCCGACCCGCATTTTGGCGGTTAT
This sequence comes from Triticum urartu, assembly GCF_056163025.1. Taxonomy (NCBI): domain Eukaryota; kingdom Viridiplantae; phylum Streptophyta; class Magnoliopsida; order Poales; family Poaceae; genus Triticum; species Triticum urartu. The sequence goes on from NC_141879.1 coordinate 736,128,291, forward strand.
TTTGCGGGTCGGGGCTTTTTGCGGGGTCTGCTAGAGTTGCTCTAAGCATTCATTATTTGTTACGAAAATAATTTTAACATGTTCCATGAAAGATTAGTGATTTCCTAAAAGTTCATCTTTTGGATTAAAAATTTACTAAGAAAGAGGATGTCAATCTGTTACACATTATCATGCACGCCAAGCATAATGATATATCCCCAACCAGGATTATTCAAGCCTGCAAGAACAATTTATTGATAAAGATCAAAGTTTTGTGGAAATTATGATATAATTAAGGAATATACTCAAGTATAGCAAAAGAGGATGCAATACATAGGAATTAAGCACACAAAGGAAACCAGCAAGAATCATGTTGACAACTCAAATTATATTCTAGAAGTATATATAAATTTTCTTACCAGGTCATACACCACAAAACACCATTAAGATATTTGTTAGACCATCTGCTTTAGAAATTTCTATGCAAGTATTTTAAGAATACAAAAACATACCTGAATACACATACACATACAAATATATAAATATATGTTGTACAAATCATGCAATTGTCGAAGAAAGTATTCTAAGAAACCGTGAAAATTTTATTTTATCCTTTTCAAGATGTTGTTAAAAGTTAATGTATCCAAAGAAAGTAGCACCATTAAAAATATACTTCAATGTACCACAACGCAAACATATTTTTTCAATAATATGTATATTTCTATATAACAAAAAATATAATATATTAAGCAACAATTATGTTGTTGGGTATCTAATAACAAAATATAGCTTAGGATTATAGTACCATAGAATTGAGTTATAACAAAGTACAAGAGTTTTGTATAAATTAAATGTTTGTCCATCGACCAATTATCATAGGCTTATTAATGAATTTTTTTGGTATGTGAAAGCACCATAAAATGATCTTGAAAGTAAATGCATATTTAAATGAGTGTAATAAACACGATTATTTCAAGCACCCTATTCTTTTGAGAAAGCTAGCAGCTACAATTAAAACTACTTCTACACTACTATTAAATAAGAGAACTTCATGAGGGCGGACGAAAACTCTGCCCGTAGAAACAACCCACGCCTGCACGAGTCCACAGATAAACCCACATCCTTTTTTTTCTCAAAAAAGGTAACAACCCACGTCAAATTAACACGGTGAGTCATATATCATATATGGAAACAAATGAGCTAACTTAGCGGGAACCAATCCAGGCCCGGCGTCCAGATTACGGATCCAGATTACATGCCCCGTCGCTGCCCTGTGCAGCCGCCGAGCCACCCGATGACGGCCGCGACGTCGAGCTCGCCGAGTCACTCGACGACGGCCAGGACGACGCGTTGTTCCCCAACACAGGTGCAGCCGCACAGGCGCCCTGCCACGGCCGCGACGAGGAGATCCTCGCTGACATTGGTACATGTTCTTCTCTGATCTGAAGTTTGAAAGGCTTTTACACGCCGCTGTCGGTGGCCTCTATGGATCAACCTGCTATCATCATGGTAATAATGATATCTCTCTATAATTAAATTCTATTCACTATTTCACATCTACAAGGCAACATAGTCGCTAGAGGTGATCCAACGAAGTGAATCAACATGCCTTGTGTTACCCCGCAAAGTTACAGAGATATCATTATGTGAATTAGGAAATTCTTTGGGCAACATCAACCTAATTACTAGAGAGAATATTCACGCAAGTTAGTCTCGAAAAGTTTTACTGAAGAATTAAAAAGAAATAGATACTGAAATTTAGTTGGAAAGGATGTCGTGATACCACTATGTTAAGTAAACATTAGCAGATATGTGCATACAGTTGTGATGTACTCCCTACGTCCCAACATCTAAGATCGATTTTCAAGCTAAAAAAACATAGGGTCCGAATGTGTACGGCGTGGTAATAATATATGCTTTGATTTTCAGGAAAACATCGACAAAGGAGCGAAGGATGAGCATACACAAAATATGCAGATTGAATGCATGATAACCAAAGATAAAGATATGAACACCGAGTCAACAAAGGCAATAGAAGAACAAGGCATCATGGAAGATACAAAAAATATGCAGAATGATGAGGTGATATCCTAACACAAGCATACAAACCCCAAGACGACAAAGGCAGTTTTTAATTTCACATGCCATTATTATTATTCTTATTCAGGGGGGACAAAACAATATGTAATATATAGTATAATAATATCATACCTACGGTTCTTTACTCATCTTCATAATATTTGCTCTTCTATAAGTACTGGAGAATATTATATTATTATGTGTTTCAGTTACTAAGCAATGAAGAACCAGTAAGTACCAGGTAATATTATATTATGTGTGTTTCAGGTACGAAGCGAGGAAGAATCAAATGGAATAGACGACGAAGATGAAGTACAAAAAAAAGCACACATCCACAGATTGCGAAGTGGCAAAGGCATGCTTCCGTTTCAACTATCCCAAATAATTCTAATTCTCATTATTTTACAATACTACATAGGGATTATTATTTGTAATGTTGTTCTCAGGAATTAACCGTCAAGGAAACAAGTGAAGAAATTCATCCAGCTCAAGACAATGAATTAGCACAAACATTTGACACCGAAGGGGCAGAAACTGTAGGGGGCAAGCTTGCAGAATTAAATAGAATAGCCAACAAAGATGAAGTGGAGAAAAAGAAGAGCACGCGGTCCACAGATTCCGAGGTGACAGAGGCATATTTTATTTTCCAACTATATGTCTGAAAGTGTGTTATATCTACTAGAGGGGGGTGAATAGGCAATTTTTATGAATTCTTCACTGAGGAATTTGCGGGTGAGGAAATTCCTTAGCGAAGAACTACTTGCAGTGGAATAAGTACTCAAAAGTAAACATAACAGAACACAAGCATGGTCATCATGATGAAATGAAGACAAGCACGGAGTACAGAAAGCGTAAACACAAGATAACACAGGATGAAGACAAACAGACTGAAGAAATTGAACTGAGGAAATTGAGAAAGTCTTCAGTCAAAGTCTTCAAACACAGATATGAACAATTGCACAACACAGTTATGAGGAAATGAAAGAGTTGAGGAAATAGAACCAGTAAGCTTGGTGAAAACAATGATTTGGTAGACCAGTTCCAACTGATGTCTCAGTTGTACGTCTGGTTGGAGCGGCTAGGTATTTAAACCCGAGGACACACTATCCCGGACACACAGTCCTCACCGTATTCTCCTTGAGCTAAGGTCACACAGACCTCACCCAATCACTCGTGGTAAGTCTTCAGGTGACTTCCAAACCTTCACAAACTCGGTCACTCGGCGATCCACAATTCCTCTTGGATGCTATAGACCATGACGCCTAACCTTCTGGAAGAAGCACAGTCTTCAAAGGTAACAAGCGTCGGATCCACGCAGGATCAATCTCTTCGGTGATTCTCAATCACTCTGGGTTTGTAGGTGTGTGGGTTTGGGTTTTCCTCACTTGATGATTTTCGCTCAAAGTCCTCAGAGGATGGGATGCTCTCAAATGACAAGTGTCAGTTTCTCTCGGTGCAGCCAACCAGCTAGTGGTTGTAGGGGGGTGGCTATGTATAGCCTAGGGAGCAGCATGACATGATAAGACATAAATGCCCTTCAATGATATGACCGTTAGGTGGGTAGATATTTTGGGACAGCTGGCACAAGGCACAGCAACGGTCGGAAATTTGAGTATCAAATTCCTCAGGGTTATCATGTTCCTCACTGTGTATGCAATCCGCACTAGCGAATTCCTAACTCCTCAGTCAGAACAAATTCCTCAGAGACCAAAACAACTTCGTCTCTGTCACTGAAGAATATGACTGAACTGTATGAGATTTCCAATGGCTTCACTCGAAAGGATTGGTAGCTGTAGGATTTTGAGTTGAGCATCACCTGGAAAATTTTCCTTAGTATTTCCTCGACCCCCTTTATGTTGGGTAATGTAGCAGAATTTTAAAATTTTCTACACATCACCAAGATCAATCTATGGAGTCATCAAGCAACGAGGGAGAGAGGAGTGCATCTACATACCCTTGTAGATCGCGCGCGGAAGCGTTCAAGAGAACGAGGTTGATGGAGTCGTACTCGACGTGATCCAAATCATCGATGGCCAAATGCCAAATGGACGACACCTCTGCGTTCAACACACGTACGGTTGGGAAGACGTCTCCTCCAACTTGATCCAGCAAGGGGGAAGGAGAGGTTGATGAAGATCCAGCAGCACGACGGCGTGGTGGTGGAAGCAACGGTGATCTCGGTAGGGCTTCGCCAAGCGCAGGGAGACGGAGGATTGTTACGGGAGGGAGAGGGAGAGGCCAGGGGCTTGGGTGCGGCTGCCCTCCCTCCCCCCACTACATATAGGGTGCCTAGGGGGGGCGCCGGCCCTAGGAGATCCAATCTCCTAGGGGGGCGGCGGCCAAGGGGGTGCCTTGCCCCCCAAGGCAAGGGTGGCGCCCCCCACCCCTAGGGTTTCCAACCCTAGGCGCAGGGGGAGGCCCAAGGGGGGCGCACCAGCTCACTAGGGGCTGGTTCCCCTCCCACTTCAGCCCATAGGGCCCTCCGGGATAGGTAGCCCCACCCGGTGGACCCCTGGGACCCTTCCGGTGGTCCCGGTACAATACCGATTACCCCCGAAACTTTCCCGATGGCCGAAACTTGACTTCCTATATATGAATCTTCACCTCTGGATCATTCCGGAACTCCTCGTGACGTCCGGGATCTCATCCGGGACTCCGAACAACTTTCGGGTTACCGTATTCTAATATCTCTACAACCCTAGCGTCACCGAACCTTAAGTGTGTAGACCCTACGGGTTCGGGAGACATGCAGACATGACCGAGATGCCTCTCCGGTCAATAACCAACAGCGGGATCTGGATACCCATGTTGGCTCCCACATGCTCCACGATGGTCTCATCGGATGATCCACGATGTCGAGGATTCAATCAATCCGTATACAATTCCCTTTGTCAATTGGTACGTTACTTGCCCGAGACTCGATCGTCGGTATCCCAATACCTCGTTCAATCTCGTTACCAGCAAGTCACTTTACTCGTACCGTAATGCATGATCCCGTGATCAACCACTTGGTCACATTGAGCTCATTATGATGATGCATTACCGAGTGGGCCCAAAGATACCTCTCCGTCATACGGAGTGACAAATCCCAGTCTTGATTCGTGCCAACCCAACAGACACTTTCGGAGATACCTGTAATGTACCTTTATAGTCACCCAGTTACATTGTGACATTTGGCACACCCAAGGCACTCCTACGGTATCCGGGAGTTGCACAATCTCATGGTCTAAGGAAATGATACTTGACATTCAGAAAAGCTACAGCAAACGAACTACACGATCTTTGAGCTAAGCTTAGGATTGGGTCTTGTCCATCACATCATTCTCCTAATGATGTGATCCCGTTATCAATGACATCCAATGTCCATAGTCAGGAAACCATGACTATCCTTTGATCAACGAGCTAGTCAACTAGAGGCTCACTAGGGACGTGTTGTGGTCTATGTATTCACACATGTATTACGATTTCCGGATAACACAATTATAGCATGAACAATAGACAATTATCATGAACAAAGAAATATAATAATAACCATTTTATTATTGCCTCTAGGGCATATTTCCAACAGTCTCCCACTTGCACTAGAGTCAATAGTCTAGTTACATTGTGATGAATCGAACACCCATGCAGTTCTGGTGTTGATCATGTTTTGCTCTAGGGAGAGGTTTAGTCAACGGATCTGCCACATTCAGGTCCGTATGTACTTTACAAATCTCTATGTCTCCATTTTGAACACTTTCACGAATGGAGTTGAAGCGACGCTTGATATGCCTGGTCTTCTTGTGAAACCTGGGCTCCTTGGCAAGGGCAATAGCTCCAGTGTTGTCACAGAGGAGAGTCATCGGGCCCGACTCATTGGGTATGACTCCTAGGTCGGTAATGAACTCCTTCACCTAGACTGCTTCTTGTGCTGCCTCCGAGGCTGCCATGTACTCCGCTTCACATGTAGATCCCACCACAACGCTTTGCTTGCAACTGCACCAGCTTACTGCCCCACCATTCAAAATATACATGTATCCGGTTTGTGACTTAGAGTCATCCAGATCTATGTCGAAGCTAGCATCGACGTAACCCTTTACGACGAGCTCTTCGTCACCTCCATACACGAGAAACATGTCCTTATTCCTTTTCAGGTACTTCAGGATATTCTTGACCGCTGTCCAGTGTTCCATGCCGGGATTACTTTGGTACCTTCCTACCAAACTTACGGCAAGGTTTACATCAGGTCTGGTACACAGCATAGCATACATGATAGACCCTATGGCCGAGGCATAGGGGACGACACTCATCTTTTCTCTATCTTCTGCCGTGGTCGGGCATTGATCCGTGCTCAATCTCGTACCTTGCAATACAGGCAAGAACCCCTTCTTTGACTAATCCATTTTGAACTTCTTCAGTATCTTGTCATGGTACGTACTCTGTGAGAGACCAATGAGGCGTCTCGATCTATCTCTATAGATCTTGATGCCTAATATATAAGCAGCTTCTCCAAGGTCCTTCATTGAAAAACACTTGTTCAAGTAGGCCTTTATGCTTTCCAAGAATTCTATATCATTTCCCATCAACAGTATGTCATCCACATACAATATGAGAAATGCTACAGAGCTCCCACTCACTTTCTTGTAAATGCAGGCTTCTCCATAAGTCTGCGTAAACCCAAACGCTTTGATCATCTCATCAAAACGAATGTTCCAACTCCGAGATGCTTGCACCAGCCCATAAATCGAGCGTTGGAGCTTGCACACCTTGTCAGCATTCTTAGGATCGACAAAACCTTCCGGCTACATCATATACAATTCTTCCTTAAGGAAACCATTAAGGAATGCCGTTTTGACGTCCATTTGCCATATCTCATAATCATAGAATGCGGCAATTGCTAACATGATTCGGACGGACTTCAGCTTCGCTACGGGTGAGAAAGTCTCATCGTAGTCAACCCCTTGAACTTGTCGATAACCCTTAGCGACAAGCTGAGCTTTATAGATGGTCACATTACCATCCGCGTCTGTCTTCTTCTTAAAGATCCATTTATTTTCTGTGGCTCACCGATCATCGGGCAAGCCAGTTAAAGTCCACACTTTGTTTTCATACATGGATCCTATCTCGGATTTCATGGCTTCCAGCCATTTGTCGGAATCCGGGCATGCCATCGCTTCTTCATAGTTCGAAGGTTCACCGTTGTCTAACAACATGATTTCCAAGACAGGGTTGCCGTACCACTCTGGTGCGGAACGTGTCCTCGTGGACCTATGAAGTTCAGTACTAACTTGATCTGAAGTTTCATGATCATCAACATTAACTTCCTCTCTAGTCGGTGCAGGCACCTCAGGAACATTTTCTTGAGCTGCGCCACTTACCGGTTCAGGTGGTAATACTTCATCAAGTTCTACTTTCCTCCCACTTATTTCTTTCGAGAGAAACTCTTTCTCTAGAAAGGACCCATTCTTGGCAACAAAGATCTTGCCTTCGGATATGAGGTAGAAGGTATACCCAACAGTTTCTTTAGGGTATCCTATGAAGACGCATTTTTCCGACTTGGGTTCGAGCTTTTCAGGTTGAAGTTTCTTGACATAAGCATCGCATCCCCAAACTTTTAGAAACGATAGCTTAGGTTTCTTCCCAAACCATAATTCATATGGTGTCGTCTCAACGGATTTCGACGGAGCCCTATTTAAAGTGAATGCGCCAGTCTCTAAAGCATAGCCCCAAAATGACAGCGGTAAATCGGTAAGAGACATCATAGATTGCACCATATCCAATAGAGTGCGATTACGACGTTCGGACACACCATTACGCTGAGGTGTTCCAGGCGGCGTGAGTTGTGAAACTATTCCACATTTTCTTAAGTGTGTGCCAAATTCGTGACTCAAGTATTCTCCCCCACGATCTGACTGCAAGAACTTGATTTTCTTGTCACGTTGATTCTCAACCTCACTCTGAAATTCCTTGAACTTTTCAAAGGTCTCAGACACGTGTTTCATTAAGTAGACATACCCATATCTACTCAAGTCATCAGTGAGGGTGAGAACATAACGATAGCCACCGCGAGCCTCAACACTCATTGGACCACACACATTAGTATGTATGATTTCCAATAAGTTGGTTGCTTGCTCCATTGTTCCTGAGAACGGAGTTTTGGTCATTTTACCCATGAGGCATGGTTCGCACGTGTCAAATGATTCGTAATCAAGAGACTCTAAAAGTCCATCTGCATGGAGCTTCTTCATGCGTTTGACACCTATGTGACCAAGGCGGCAGTGCCACAAGTATGTGGGACTATCATTATCCTTACATCTTTTGGTATTCACACTATGAATATGTGTAGCATTACGCTCGAGATTCATTAAGAATAAACCATTCACCATCGGAGCATGACCATAAAACATATCTCTCATATAAATAGAACAACCATTATTCTCGGATTTAAATGAGTAGCCATCTCGAATTAAACGAGATCCTGATACAATGTTCATGCTCAAAGCTGGCACTAAATAACAATTATTGAGGTTTAAAACTAATCCCATAGGTAAATGTAGAGGCAGCGTACCGACGGCAATCACATCGACCTTGGAACCATTCCCAACGCGCATCGTCACCTCGTCCTTCGCCAGTCTCCGCTTATTCCGCAGCTCCTGCTTTGAGTTACAAATGTGAGCAACCGCACCGGTATCAAATACCCAGGAGCTACTACGAGTACTAGTAAGGTACACATCAATTACATGTATATCACATATACCTTTAGTGTTGCCGGCCTTCTTGTCCGCTAAGTATTTGGGGCAGTTCCGCTTCCAGTGACCACTTCCCTTGCAATAAAACACTCAGTCTCAGGCTTGGGTCCATGCTTTGGCTTCTTCCCGGCAGCTTGCTTACCGGGCGCGGCAACTCCCTTGCCGTCCTTCTTGAAGTTCTTCTTACCCTTGCCTTTCTTGAACTTAGTGGTTTTATTCACCATCAACACTTGATGTTCCTTTTTGATTTCCACCTCTGCTGATTTCAGCATTGAATACACCTCAGGAATGGTCTTTTCCATCCCCTGCATATTGAAGTTCATCACAAAGCTCTTGTAGCTCGGTGGAAGCGACTGAAGGATTCTGTCAATGACCGTGTCATCCGGGAGATTAACTCCCAGCTAAGTCAAGCGGTTATGCAACCCAGACATTCTGAGTATGTGCTCACTGACAGAACTATTTTCCTCCATCTTACAGCTGAAGAACTTGTCTGAGACTTCATATCTCTCGACCCGGGCATGAGCTTGAAAAACCATTTTCAGCTCTTTGAACATCTCATATGCTCCGTGTCTCTCAAAACACTTTTGGACCCCCGGTTCTAAGCTGTAAAGCATGCCGCACTGAACGAGGGAGTAATCATCAGCACGTGACTGCCAAGCGTTCATAACGTCTTGGTTCTCTGGGACAGGTGCGTCACCTAGCGGTGCTTCTAGGACATAATCTTTCTTGGCAGCTCTGAGGATGATCCTCAGGTTCCGGACCCAGTCCGTATAGTTGCTGCCATCGTCTTTCAGCTTGGTTTTCTCTAGGAACGCGTTGAAGTTGAGGACAACGTGGGTCATTTGATCTACAAGACATATTGTAAAGATTCTAGACTAAGTTCATGATAATTAAGTTCATCTAATCAAATTACTCAATGAACTCCCACTCAGATAGACATCCCTCCAGTCATCTAAGTGAAACATGATCCGAGTTAACTAGGCCGTGTCCGATCATCACGTGAGACGGACTAGCCAACATCGGTGAACATCTTCATGTTGATCGTATCTTCTATATGACTCATGCTCAACCTTTCGGTCTTCCGTGTTCCGAGGCCATGTCTGTACATGCTAGGCTCGTCAAGTCAACCTAAGTGTTAGTTAATGTTATTCCCACTATTTTGGAAGAGTGTCAACTTTGCATGCATGTGGACCGTGTTGAAAATATTTTATGTGATAGCTATTTTGTTGAATTTGAATATGATCCCACATGTAATTATTATGAGAGAGGAAAATATGGTTGTAGAAATTTCCATCTTACTAAATTACCTCTCATTATGTTGAGATTGCGATTGTTTCTTTCCACTTCCTTGCATATGCTAGTTTTTGCTTGCTATGATAATTTGTTTGCCTATAAGATGCCTATGCATAGGAAGTATGTTAGACTTAGATGTGTTTGTCACATGTTTTATGATGCTCTCTTTGTGCTTCAATTCTTGTCTTTCGTGCGAGCATCATTGAAATTTCAATGCCTAGCTAGGGGCGTTAAACGATAGCGCTTGTTGGGAGGCAACCCAATTTTATTTTTAGTTTTTTGTGTTTTTATTCTGTTAGGGAATAAATAACCCATCTAGCTTCTGTTTGGATGTGATTTTGTGTTTTAATTAGTGTTTGTGCCAAGCTAGACCTATTGGATCTTCTTGGATGATAGTTATTTGATCTTGCTGTAATTTCTAGAAACTTTGCGTCCAGTGCCCGAATTGTTAAAAATGATCAGAACGTGATAAAATAGTGATTCCAATTGCTGCTGATCAATAAACAAATTGTATAGGTCTTCTAATTTTGGTAGAATGTTTTGGGTTCCATAAGTTTGCGTTAGTTACAGATTACTACAGACTGTTCTGTTTTTGACAGATTCTGTTTTTCGTGTGTTGTTTGCTTATTTTGATGAATCTATGGTTAGTAAATAGTTTATAATCCATAGAGAAGTTGGAATACAGTAGGTTTAACACCAATATAAATAAAGAATGAGTTCATTACAGTACCTTGAAGTGGTCTTTTGTTTTCTTTCTCTAACGGAGCTCACGAGATTTCTATTGAGTTTTTTGTTGTGAATTTTTCAAGTTTTGGGTGAATTCTTTTGATGGATTATGGAACAAGGAGTGGAAAGAGCCTAAGCTTGGGGATTCCCATGGCACCCCCAATATAATCCAAGGACACCAAAAAGTCAAAGCTTGGGGATGCCCCGGAAGGCATCCCCTCTTTCGTCCACTTCCATCGGTAATTTACTTGGAGCTATATTTTTATTCACCAACATGATATGTGTTTTGCTTGGAGCGTCTTATATTATTTGTGTCTTTGTTTGTTAGTGTGCCACAATCATCCTTGCTGTACACACCTTTTGAGAGAGCCATACATGAATTGGAATTTGATAGAATACTCTATGTGCTTCACTTACATCTTTTGATCGTTATAATTTTGCTCTATGTGCTTCACTTAGATATTTTAGAGCACGGTGGTGGTTTTGTTTTAAAGAAACTATTGATCTCTCATGCTTCAATTAAATTATTTTTAGAGTCCTAATAGCATGGTAATTTGCTTAATAATAATATGCTTGGTATTCAAGATTTGTGAAACTTTCTTTTGAGTGCGTTGAATACTAAGAAAAGATTGAAGCATGAAAATTGTTTTGAGATATGGAGGTGATAATATTAGAGTCATGCTAGTTGAGTAGTTGTGAATTTAAAGAATACTTGTGTTAAAGTTTGTGATTCCCGTAGCATGCACGTATGGTGAACCGTTATGTGATGAAGTCAGAGCATGATTTATTTATTGATTGTCTTCCTTATGAGTGGCGGTCGGGGACGAGCGATGGTCTTTTCCTATCAATCTATCCCCTAGGAGCATGCTCGTAATACTTTGCTTTGATAACTTCTAGATTTTTGCAATAAGTATATGAGTTCTTTATGACTAATGTTGAGTCGATGGATTATACACACTTTTTCCCATCCTTCCACCATTGCTAGCCTCTCTAATACAGCGCACTTTTCGCCGGTATCATACACCCACCATATACCTTCCTCAAAACAGCCACCATACCTACCTATCATGGCATTTCCATAGCCATTCCGAGATATATTGCCATGCAACTTTCCACCGTTCCGTTTATTATGACACGCTCCATCATTGTCATATTGCTAGCAGGATCATGTAGTTGACATCGTATTGTGGCAAAGCCACTGTTCATAATCCTTTCATACATGTCACTCTTGATTCATTGCATATCCCGGTACACCACCGGAGGCATTCATATAGAGTCATATTTTGTTCTAAGTATCGAGTTGTAATTGTTGAGTTGTAAGAAAAATAAAAGTGTGATGATCATCATTTTTAGAGCATTGTCCCAAGTGAGGAAAGAATGATGGAGACTATGATTCCCCCATAAGTCGGGATGAGACTCCGGACGAAAAATAAAAAAATAAAAGGAAAAGAGGCCATAAAAAAGAGAAAAGGCCCAAAAAATGAGAGAAAAAGAGAGAAGGGACAGTGTTACTATCCTTTTACCACACTTGTGCTTCAAAGTAGCACCATGATCTTCATGATAGAGAGTCTCTCATTATGTCACTTTCATATACTAGTGGGAATTTTTCATTATAGAACTTGGCTTGTATATTCCAATGATGGGCTTCCTCAAAATGCCCTAGGTCTTCGTGAGCAAGCGAGTTGGATGCACACCCACTTAGTTTCTTTTGATGTGCTTTCATATACTTATAGCTCTAGTGCATCCGTTGCATGGCAATCCCTACTCACTCACATTGATATCTATTGATGGGCATCTCCATATCCCGTTGATACGCCTAGTTGATGTGAGATTATCTTCCCCTCTTTTTGTCTTCTCCACAACCACCCTTCTATTCCATATATAGTGTTATATCCATGGCTCACGCTCATGTATTGCGTGAAGATTGAAAAAGTTTTGAAAAAGTTAAAGTATGAAACAATTGCTTGGCTTGTCATCGGGGTTGTGCATGATTTAAATACTTTGTGTGGTGAAGATAGAGCATAGCCAGACTATATGATTTTGTAGGGATAACTTTCTTTGGCCATGTTATTTTGAGAAGACATAATTGCTTTGTTAGTATGCTTGAAGTATTATTATTTTTATGTCAATATGAACTTTTGTCTTGAATCTTTCGAATCTGAATATTCATACCACAATTAAGGAGATTTGCATTGAAATTATGCCAAGTAGCACTCCGCATCAAAAATTCTCTTTTTATCATTTACCTACTCAAGGACGAGCAGGAATTAAGCTCGGGGATGCCTGATACGTCTCCAACGTATCTATTATTTTTGATTGCTCCATGCTATATTATCTACTGTTTTGGACTATATTGGGCTTTATTTTCCACTTTCATATTATTTTTGGGACTAACCTATTAACCGGAGGCCCAGCCCAGAATTGCTGTTTTTTGCCTAGTTCAGTGTTTCGAAGAAACGGAATATCAAACAGAGTCCAAACGGAATAAACCTTTCTGGAACGTGATTTTCTTCCCGAATATGACCTAGGAGACTTGGACCCTACGCCAAGGAAGCTTCGAGGTGGGCACGAGGTAGGGGAGCGCGCCCTATACCCCCAGGCGCGCCCCCACCCTCGTGGGCCCACCGAAGCTCCACCGACGTACTTCTTCCTCCTATATATACCTATGTACCCCCAAACGAATAGATACGGAGCCAAAAACCTAATTCCACCGACGCAACTTTCTGTATCCACGAGATCCCATCTTGGGGCCTGTTTCGGAGCTCCGCCGGAGAGGGCCGTCATCACGGAGGGCTTCTACATCATCATAGCCTCTCCGATGAAGTGTGAGTAGTTTACCTCAGACCTTCGGGTCCATAGTTATTAGCTAGATGGCTTCTTCTCTCTTTTTGGATCTCAATACATTGTTCTCCCCCTCTCTTGTGGAGATCTATTCGATGTAATCTTCTTCTTTTTGCGGTGTGTTTGTTGAGACCGATGAATTTTGGGTTTATGATCAAGTCTATCTATGTATGACTGGTTATCTTTGCAAGTCTCTTCGAATTATCAGTTTGGTTTGGCCTACTAGATTGGTTTTTCTTGCCATGGGAGAAGTGCTTAGCTTTGGGTTCGATCTTGCGGTGTCCTTTCCTAGTGACAGAAGGGGCAGCAAGGCACGTAATGTATCGTTGCCATCGAGGATAACAAGATGGGGTTTATTTCATATTGCATGAATTTATCTCTCTACATCATGTGATGTTGCTTAAAGCATTACTCTGTTTTTAACTTAATACTCTAGATGCATGCTGGATAGCGGTCGATGAGTGGAGTAATATTAGTAGATGCAGAATCGTTTTGGTCTACTTGTCACGGACGTGATTCCTATATACATGATCATGTCTAGATATTCTCATAACTGTGCTCAATTCTCTCAATTGCTCAATAGTAATTCGTTCACCCACCATAGAATACTTATGCTCTTGAGAGAAGCCACTAGTGAAACCTATGGCCCCAGGGTCTATTCTCATCATATCAATCTCCATCACTTTAATCTTGCTTTGCTTTTTTACTTTGCCTTTTACTTTTCACTTTGCATCCTTATACCAAAAATACCAAAAATATTATCTCTATCAGATCTCACTCTCGTAAGTGACCGTGAAGGGATTGACAACCCCTAATCGCGTTGGTTGCGAGTAGCTATCATTTTGTGCAGGTACGAGGGACTTGAGCGTGGCCTCCTACTGGATTGATACCTTGTTTCTCAAAAACTGAGGGAAATACTTACGCTACTCTGCTGCATCATCCTCTCCTCTTCGGGGAAAACCAACGCAAGCTCAAGAGGTAGCAAGTTGTAACTTAAGAAAAAACACCCATATAAGATAGACCCGCTTGAAGACTATCTCAAATTTCTCCCCCTTAATCATCGAATGACCAAAAGGATAAAAAATGAGGACTAACGCCCCTGAAGAATATCATGTTGATGGAGGAGCGCCAGTGTTGTTGGGGTCGTTTTTTTTGGTAGGGCCTGCCGCAGTGTCGTCCAATTCTTCATACTCGTCGGTGACGCGTGATGAGGAAAAGGAGCTGGCCACCAAGGATGGAACCTTGACCTTCTTGTATTTCTTCGGTGGAGGTGCAGACCGGTCAAAATCCTCCTTGAGACCCATTTGCTTCAGATCTTCTTCACCATATAGATGTGATAGAACAGGCCAGGTGCGACCGAAGATTTCATGGAGGTAGTACTGGTTTTTCTTCACATTATCTGTAGCAGTCATGTTGTGAAGAATGGAACCAAACTGATGCTTAACCCATTTATGGTTTCGATCCACCTTCTGGTGAAGACTAAGAAGTAGCTCATGGTCAGTGATCACCCTTGGAGCTGTGGCTTGAGGAGTAGGCTTGCATGCATTGGCAGCAGAGTCATGAGTGGCATAAGATGCAGCTTTGCGAAACTAACCATCCAATGGACGAATGCCTTCATCAATAATAGATGGTTCCTTGCCCTTCTCATCAGCTGAGGAATATGTCCGCTTGAGGACTTCAATTGGGGGCAAGTAGCTGAGGTGATTCTAAAAATCAGCCTTGTAGTTGAGTGAAGACCTTGTTCTGAGGAATCTCATAATCCAAGGAGCATAAGGCTTCAACTCAAACGGAGAGAGTGCAACATTGGCCAGAGTCCTCATTGAGAAATCATGATAGTAGACAGGAATGCCATGCATGATGTTGAATAGAAGATTCTTCATGATGCCAACAATTTCCTCATCAGACGAGTCGTGGCCTTTGATCGGACTCATTGTCTGCATCAGAATGCGATAGACAGTTCTTGGCACATAGAGCAATTAACTCACGAGGAATTTGGTCCTTGGGGCTTGACCAGGCTTCAGAGGCTTCATAAGAACTTGCATATAATGGGCAGTGAGTTCAGGCTCTTGGTACAGGCAACCAGCTCCTTCAGGTGGAGGACTGATTGGCAGGGCATGAAGCAATTCAAAGGCCGGTGCTTTATAATGAGTGTTTTCAGTCATCCAGTCCAACACCCAAGTATTGATATCGTCAGTGTCACTTGTGACATGCAGTGTGGCGTAGAACTATAGAATAAGCTCTTCATTCCAATCTACAATGTTAGAGAAAAATTTGAGGAGGCCTGCATCATGAAGCACACTAAGGACAGGAGAGAAGCACGGCAGGGATTCCATGTCGACATGAGGAATGTGCTCGTGGTCGAAGACTTTATCCTTGTTGAAGAGCAGTGAAGAATAGAAGTTGGCATGGCTGGTAGTCCAGAAGCGCTTCCTTCTAAGACGAGAAGAGTCATAAGGATTATAGTCAGTGAAGAACACGTGCTCGCCGAAGAAGTCATCAACCTTGAATTTCTACTTCTTCGAGAATGGGTCCTTTGGCTTGGGCTGAGGAGTATCAGTCAATTGCATTACTACCTCAGGAATTGCAATCTCAGGTTCCACAGGCTGAGGAATTTCATCTTCTTCTGCAGTGGCAGCCTGGGTCTTCAATTCTTCATTTACATTTTCTTCAGCACTAGTGGTTGGAATCTCTTCATGTACAAAAGGAGTTGCACGAGGTTCTTCAGATCCCATTTGTACTTCAGTGTTGACAGGGGACAGAGGAATTTGTTGAAGTGGTGTGAACAGAGGAGAGTTGGGGTGCTGACTTTCCCAAAAATCATCATTCAGCACTGGTGTTTTACACCCAATGTCCACATCTTCATCATCTTCTTTTTCTTCAACTCCGGCCTCTTCAACAGTGAACTGAGGCATGGGTGATGAGACTTGTGGGGTTGAAGGGATTGCATCCGCTTCAATTTCTTCATCCAGCTACTCTGACGAAGCAGCAAACACTGGTAGAAAAAGGGCCTATAGTCCCGGTTTGTAAGGGCCTTTAGTCCCGGTTCCGGAACCGGGACTAAAGTGTCGGTACTAATACCTCCCCCCTTTAGTCCCGGTTCAATCCAGAACCGGGACTAAAGGCCCTCCACGTGGGCATTGCGCAGAGCCCAGTCAGGAGACCCTTTGGTCCCGGTTGGTGGCACCAACCGGGACCAATAGGCATCCACGCGTCAGCACTTCTGTGGCTGGGGTTTTTGTTTTTTTTGAAAGGGGGGGGGGGTTGGGGGTTTTGCAGGGTTAATTTAGGTGTTTCATATATTGTGTTAACTAGTTATAATTAATAGAGAGAAGTGTCCTCTCTTATGTCCGTGCTTGGTCGACGCTACGTACTATACATACGTATATAGAGAGGACTAGACACGCTAGCTAGCTAGTAAGCAAACGAAGGAAACAGAAGATCGTCATGAACATATATGCATATATACAGAGAGAAGTGATATCGACCACCTCTCCTTCTCCGAGAGATTGGTCGAACAACAAGTTCTCGTATATCTATCTGACACTACCGGCTACATATATACAATAATTATCTCTTATAAATGTAATCATACGGACTTAGGGTCCACATAGAATTCTCCGTCTTCAGGGATCACGTGGCCAAGAAAGAATGCCGCCAATTCCTCTTGAATTGCTCGCATGCGAGCTGGTGCTAGGAGTTCATCCCGCTTCCGAAACATCTAATTTGAAGAAGGGGGTCAATACATATATACATATATATATATATGAATGAATGAAACTCAACACAAATGATGGTAATAAAATAAAATTGTGAATGTTGTTTATTACGCACTTCATATTGTTCGTCAGAGTAGCCCCGCTCACAGGTCGTGTGGCGGATGGACTCACAAATGTAGTATCCACAGAAATCATTCCCTTGTTCCTGCCACAACCACTTTACAAGAAATAGAGGTCAATCAAACTGATAAGCAAGAATGCCAAATGATATTGATGAAACTAGCGCTTGAATCAATAGGAGATGCGCGGAACATGCTACTATTGTACTTACTTTCGGGTGTCTAAATTGCAGCTTCTTCGGGAGTCCCGGAGCTTTTTTGGTGAATTTTTTCCAAACCCTGCCAGACAAAGAAAACAATTACTTGATATATCAGGAAATGAACAAAGTTGCTGATATGTTGGATAATGATCGATTTAACTTACTTCTCGAGCATTTGAGTCATGTCCGCATAGTCCTGGGGATCTTTTCGTCTTGAGTCTAAGACAGTTACTAGTCCCTGCTCAAGCTTAATCTCTAGGAGAATAAAGTGGAAACTGCACACGCATGCATAACTCATCAATTACATTACTATAGCCTTGACTAATACATAAGGGAAACCGAATATGCACAAGACAGTAACACTCACTTGAAGTTGTAAGGAAAGAGTATTATATCTTTGTTTTCATTTATTACCAACGATCGTAGCAAGTTGGCCTCGGTAGCTGCGACATGAAATTTAACCTGAGTTGCATCTATGATATTTGTGTTAATGAACCCAATATCACCGATTTGTCTTTTCTTCAATTCGACGATCTTCAATGTGCATAATATAGTGAGGAAAATTATAAATACATGCAATGAAAGAGCTGAGCTATATAGAGAGACTTAATGACAGAAGTAGTACTACTTACAGACAGTAGCAGGTGACCGTTGCTTTATCGAGGGCCAATTGATTGAAAAACTGAAAGAACTCCTCAAATGGAACAGGCAACAGATCAATTCCAACGAGGTCATGCTCCGGTTTAACTCTCGCATACAAAGTACTCCTCCCCCCAGAGTCTCTGCAGATTTTCAAGTACCAATCATGCAATCTTCGCATCATCGTTGATAGAGACCTTTCATCTTTGACGAGAGGCTTCCCGTACTCGTATCTTTGTATCTGCACGTCCATGGGTTCATAATGTACTTCGTCGGGCAGGTAATCTGGAAGATTGCTATAACCGGGCACCATCCTCGGATCATTATCGACGTTGTGGCTAGGCACCTTGAGCGGGGGGCACGATTGCTTCGCTTGTTCGCCGAGCTGGGCAATTTGTTTCCCAGCTCGTCGTTCTTTCAGCCTTTGATCACTGACAGTACTTCCCGACCGCTCCGCTTCGGCAAATTCCTTTCCAATAATGCGGTCATAGTTTCCTTTCGGCGAATCAGACT
Organism: Triticum urartu; assembly: GCF_056163025.1. Lineage (NCBI taxonomy): Eukaryota > Viridiplantae > Streptophyta > Magnoliopsida > Poales > Poaceae > Triticum > Triticum urartu. Next base: position 736,147,124 of record NC_141879.1, read on the forward strand.
TCGGTGGTTTTGTCAGGGCAGCCAGAGTGCGCTTCACTTTCACCCGATCTACCTTCTCCTCCGGAGGTGGATGTTTCTTTTCTTTCACCCCTTTCAAAGAATTTCTTCACTTCTTCTCGCGCGATCTCGGCGTTCTCCTCCTGGGTCCTCTCGTATGGTAACTTCTCTGGAGTCTTCAGAGAAGGACCGAATCTGTATGTCCTCCCGCCTCTGGTTGTACTGCTAGACGCCGACCGAGCAGACGTAGCGGTTGTCTTCTTTACTTGCTTAAGAGGCGGAGGAGAAGGATTACGACGCGCCGGAGCAGCTGGAGCGGCGGCAGGTCTCTTCCGCCCTTGCTGACGAGGCGGAGAAGGAGGAGGCTGGCTGCTCGGGCGCGTCGGCGCAGGCGGAGAAGGAGGCGGAGTGCCGCCGCGCGCCGGAGAAGGAGCTGGCCGAGGGCCCTGATCGTCACTCGCCGGAGGAGGAGGCGGTGGAGGCGGAGTGCCCTGACTCGCCGGAGGAGGAGGAGGAGGCGGTGGCGTCCAGTTCGGAAGGTTGATGAGCTCCTTCCGCCATAGGCATGGAGTCTTCAGAGCAGACCCCAACCGAGTCTCCCCTTCACCGGTAGGGTGGTCAAGCTGGAGGTCCTCAAATCCCTCCGTTATCTCATCCACCATCACCCTAGCATATCCTTCTGGAATCGGCTGGCAGTGAAAAGTTGCGCCGGGTTCGGTAGGAAAAACAGAGCCAACAGCCGCCTTGACCTTCAAATTCATCCATTGCGTCATAAGGTGGCAATTTTGAGACTCTGTTATAGCATCCACGGGATAGCTGGCAGGAGCCGTCAAGGCATGCTCCGGCTGAAGCAGCTCGGTGGAAGCCACGCTGCTTCTGCGCTGAGATGGCGGGGTAGCTTCGGGGGAGGCTTCGGCAGTACGTTTGCTGCAATTTGCTTCTCGTTCCTCTATCGCGTCTACCCTTGCTTGCAGCGCCTGCATTTGGGTCTGCTGCACTTTTTTCCTCCTCTCATGGGATTTGTAACCGCCTGCGTCCGGAAACCCAACCTTCCACGGAATGGAGCCTGGCATGCCTCGTGTCCGTCCAGGGTGCTCAGGATTCCCGAGGGCCATTGTGAGCTCGTCGTTCTCTCTGTCTGGAAAGAACGTCCCTTCTTGCGCTGCTTCGATATACTGCTTAAGCTTAGTGACTGGTATGTCCATTTGATCGTTCGTCCAAATGCACTTCCCTGTTACAGGGTCCAGTGTTCCGCCAGCCCCGAAGAACCAAGTCCGGCAACGGTCTTGCTAGTTAATTGTCTCTGGTTTGATCCCTTTATGAACCAGATCATTCTCAGTCTTGGACCACTTAGGCCGGGCTACGAGGTAGCCACCTGACCCTGTGCGATGGTGAAGCTTCTTCTTCGCAGCATTTTGCTTGTTTGTCGCTGACATCTTCTTACTCTTTTCCGATGTCCTGTGGGCCACAAATGCGGGCCAGTGATCTCTGATATTCTCATATCTGCCCTTAAATTCTGGTGTCTCATTATTTTCGACAAACTTATTCAGCTCTTTCTTCCACCTCCTGAATAGTTCTGCCATCCTCTTCAGAGCAAAAGACTTGATTAATTTCTCTTTAACTGGGTTCTCTGGATTATCCTCAGGTGGTAGGGTGAAATTTGACTTCAGCTCAGTCCAAAGATCATTTTTCTGCATATCATTGACATAAGAGACCTCAGGGTCTTCTGTAGCCGGCTTAAACCATTGCTGGATGCTTATCGGGATCTTGTCCCTAACCAGAACCCCGCACTGAGCAACAAATGCGCTCTTTGTTCGGAGGGGTTCAATAGGTTGGCCGTCGGGCGCGATTGCTATGATCTCAAACTTTTCATCCGGGCTCAACTTTTTCTTCGGGCCTCGTCTCTTTACCGAAGTTGTGCTCGATCCGGAGGGCTAGAAAAAAGAACAAAGACTTAATTAATATGTGTACATACCAAAACAATGAATGCATCAATCAGCTAGTCAGCATAGGCTTAACTAATATATATACCTGGCTGGACTCGGTTCGGTCACCGGAGCCGTCCTCATGTTCTTCTTCTTGCACCGGCATTAGGTCACCGTAGCCAGCTTGTTCACCCTCTCCTTCCAGACCATCGGTTTCGTTGAGAAACAACGAGATGGCATCACTTCCTTCTGCGATTATGTCCCTCAACAACGCTTCTTTTGTTGCTTCGTCTAGGGCGGTGTCCATAGTTTCTACAAATATTTACAACATGGCAATTATTATTCAAACATGATAGATGGATATATTAGTGCCAAACGTAGAACTAGCTACCTAATCATAGTAAGCTATCGGGAGGGGGTATATATCGACAACGACGACACTACAGCTATGTCCCTCGACGACCCTCGTTCCCGATAAAAAAAGAGGAAGAAGAAGAAAAATAAGAGGAGAAGAAAGAATATAGGAGAAGATCTCCTCTATTCTTTCTTCTCCTCTTTTTTTCTTCTTCCTCTTCTTTTTTTATCCTCTTCTTCCTCTCATGTTCGATAGGATCGCCGAGGGGTCGGGAGGTTGCATAGTGTCTCAGGATTCAACAAAACCATGTCTTCATCATTAGGCGAAAGTAACATGTGCATGATGGTACGAAGCTCTTCAAAGTTGTTCTGGAACGGACTCCCAGATAGGATAATCCGCCTTTTGGTACATAGTTCAGCAAGAGCCTTCCGAATATCGCTATTTGGAAGGCCTTTGCTGAATTGGTACCAAAAGGCGGATTATTCTATCCGGGACTCCATTCCAAAACAACTTTGCAGAACTTCGTACCAACATGCCCTGGTTACTTCCGGCTAATGATGAAGGCATGGATTTCTTCAATACTTTGACACTAGGAAACCTCTCTCTACTTCCGGCTAATAAGAATAATAAGAAGAAGAAGAATAAGAAGAAGAAAAGAAGAAAAAAAAGAGGAGAAGAAGAAAGGAATAGTGGAGAAAAGAAAAATAGAATATATTCTATTTTCTCTTCTTCTCCACTATTCCTTTCTTCTTCTCCTCTTCTTTTTCTTCTTTTTTCTTCTTCTTATTTATTTCTCCTCTTCTTTTCGGTAGAGGAAACCCTAAATAGCTAGCAAGTTTCGTGGGTGTGAGATACATGTGGCCTTCGGTGTCGGACACTACATCCACGTCCCACAAGTGACGTGGGCGTCGAAGCCCGCGCCACTTGTGGGATGTGGGTGTAGTGTCCGACACCGACGGTACATGTATCTCACACCGACGATACTTTCTATTTAGGGTTTCTCCTCTACTGCTCGGCGACCCTCTCGACGATCCTCGTTCCCGATAAAATAAAGAGGAAGAAGAAGAAGAAAAAAGAAGAGAAGAAAGAATAGAGGAGAAGACTTCCTCTTCTTCCTCTCCTCTTCTTCTCCCTCTTCTTCCCCTTCTTCTTCGCCTCTCTCATGAATGTCCGACGTTCTCGACCCCCCCCCCACGTGTCGAAGAAAAAGAAGAAGAAAAAAATAGGAGAAGAAGAAAGGAATAGAGGAGAAAAGAGAAAATAGAATATATATTCTATTTTTCTCTTCTTCTCCTCTATTCCTTTCTTCTTCTCCTCTTCTTTTTCTTCTTTTTTCTTCTTCTTATTTATTTCTCCCCGTCTTCCTCTCCCCTCTCGGCGACCCTAGACCCCCTCTCGACCCTCGACCCCTAGGCGACCGTCGACCCCTCTCTTTTTTTTCTTCCTCTTCTTTTTTATCCTCTTCTTCCTCTACCGCTCGGCGACCCTCGACGACCCTCGTTCCCGATAAAAAAAGAGGAAGAAGAAGAAAAAAAAGAGGAGAAGAAAGAATAGAGGAGATCTTCTCCTCTATTCTTTCTTCTCCTCTTTTTTCTTTTCTTATACCTCTTCTTTTTTATCCTCTTCCTCCTCTCATGTTCGACGACCCTCGACCCCTCGGCGACCCTAGACCCCCTCTCGACCCCCTCTTCTTCTCCCTCTTATTCCCCTTCTTCCCCGCCTAAAATGACCTAAAATGAAAATAACCTAAAATTCACTAAAGTTATCGATGACCCTCTCGACACACCCACGAATAAGAAAATATATCATCTTCTTCATCTCCTCTTCTTTGCATATTCACATAGCCACATACACATACATAGCCACATACATATAGAACTTTTCTGAACATATATATATAGCCACATTCATATAGAACTTTTCTGAACATATATAGATGATTTTCTAAAAAAAGTAACTTTTGCATATATGAACAGAGAGCAGCGGCGGCAATGGGTGGCATCGTCGGCCACGGGGATGGGAAAGGGGGAACTCACTGGGGGCGGGCGGCGACGGGGAGAGGAGGCCAGCGACGGGAAAGGAGCTACGGCAGGCTCGGGGATGCCGGCGACGGGGACGGCGTGCGCGGGGCGATGGGGAGACGGGGATGGCCGCGGGCTCGGGGCGGCACACGGCGACGGGGACGATCGAGGAGGCGGGGCTCGGGGCAGGGCGGACGGCAGCGAGCTCGGGGCGGGGTGGCACACGGCGACGGGGACGACCGCGAGCTCGGGGCGGCACACGGCGGCGACGGGGACGATCGAGTAGGCGGGGCTCGGGGCAGGGCGGACGACGGCGACGAGGAGGACGATTGAGGAGGCGGGGCTCGGGGCGCGGCGACGGCGACGGCGATGGCGATGGGGCAGGGCGCAGCGACAGCGACGAGGAGGACGAGCAGCCTGGCGGCGTCGGCGATGGGGAATGGAGCAGTTGGCGAAAATTTCGCAAGGGTTGTATATATAGCCAGAGCAATGGTCCCGGTTTGTGGCACAAACCGTGACCAATGCCCCCCTTTGGTCCCGGTTGGTGCCACCAACCGGGACCAAAGGCCAATTTTCAGCAGCCCAAAGGGCGGGAAGCGGCGGCCTTTGGTCCCGGTTGGTGGCACCAACCGGGACTAAAGGGGGGCATTGGTCACGGTTGGTGCCACGAACCGGGACCAATGCCCCCTTTAGTCCCGGTTGGTGCCACCAACCGGGACCAATGCCCTTGTGCTGCCAGCGCCCAAAAGTTTAGTCCCACATCGCTAGCTGAAGGGCGTCGGCACTGGTTTATAAGCCCTGCTGTGCCTCCCCATTCGAGCTCCTCTCTAATGCAGGCTTTCGGGCCTAAACTTGCTACTGCATGTGGGCCTATTGGGCCTCTGCGGGCCTGAATCCTGGCCCATGTAGGGTTTCTAGTCGTATTCAGGCCGTGGAGGCCCAGTAGGAGGCATTTTTTTTGGTTTTTTCTTTTTTATTTCTACATTTTTTTGGTTTTTTATTTTTTTATTTCTACTTAAAACTAAATACTTATATTTTTTTAGTGATTTCTTTTTGCTTTTAGGTCACAAAAATTATAAACTTTCTGTTAGTGCCATTAGTTTTAAATTTTGAATAGTTTAAATTTGAATTTTTAAAAATTTGTGTGAATCACTAGTTTATGAATAACTTTACTATAAAAATAGAATTTTTTTTCTATTTATTTTTTATTTATACTTACAACTAAATACTTATAGTTTTTTAGTGATTTCTTTTTTGCTTTTAGGTCACAAAGATTATAAACTTTCTGTTAGTGCCATTAGTTTTAAAATTTTGAATAGTTGAAATTTGAATTTTTAAAAATTTGTGTGAATCACTAGTTTATGAATAACTTTACTATAAAATTAGAATTTTTTTCTTCTTTGCTATTTATTTTTTATTTATACTTACAATTAAATACTTATAGTTTGATTTTAGGTCACACAAATTATATTCTTTTTGCTATTGAAGAATATTATAGTTTTATTTTAGTTGATCATAACATAATATTTTAATTGATTGTTTTTATTTTCATAAAAGTTTTGTAGTTCATTCTGTTTGCTATTAATTCATTCTTTGAGCTAAATGACTCTGAAATTGGAAAGCATTTCAAAATGAACTCTGAAAAGGTTGAAAGTTGGCATGGTATCATCATTTCACCCACATAGCATGTTCCAAAAAGTAGAGAGGGTTACGACAAAAACTTGATGCACTTCGTGTACAAAATGGACAATCACTTTCGAAGTATCAAAGTTTCGAACCATAAGACATGAAAGCATTTCAAACGAACTCTGAAAAAGTTGAAAGTTGGGATGGTATCATAATTTCACCCACATAGCATTTGCTTATTGCGGGAGAAAGTCTTCACTTTTTCTTCGCTTGTGTCATTTGCTTATTGCGCCATAACCATGGATAATCTTCATTGTTTATCAGGATGCTTGGGTCAGCCTTGACATTGAAGGGAGGAATTTCATGAAACCTTCCATAATCTTCAGACATGTCTGTCTTGCCGTCCACTCCCAGGATGTCCCTTTTTCCTGAAAGAACTATGTGGCGCTTTGGCTCATCGTATGATTTATTCGCTTCCTTATCTTTTCTTTTTCTCAGTTTGGTAGACATGTCCTTCACATAGATAACCTGTGCCACATCATTGGCTAGGACGAACGGTTCATCAGTGTACCCAAGATTTTTCAGATCCACTGTTGTCATTCCGTACTGTGGGTCTATCTGTACCCCCCCCCCCCCCGCCTAACAGATTGACCCATTTGCACTTAAACAAAGGGACCTTAAAATCAGGTCCGTAGTCAAGTTCCCATATGTCCACTATGTAACCATAATATGTGTCCTTTCCGCTCTCGGTTGCTGCATCAAAGCGGACACCGCTGTTTTGGTTGGTGCTCTTTTGATCTTGGGCGATCGTGTAAAATGTATTCCCATTTATCTCGTATCCTTTGTAAGTCAATACAGTCAAAGATGGTCCCCTGGACAACAAGTACAACTCATCACAAACAGTGTTGTCACCTCTGAGACGTGTTTCCAACCAACTGCTGAAAGTCCTGATGTGTTCACATGTAATCCAGTCGTCGCACTGCTCCGGGTGTTTGGAGCGCAGACTGTTCTTGTGTTCATCGACATACGGGGTCACCAAGGTAGAGTTCTGTAGAACTGTGTAGTGTGCTTGAGACCAAGAATATTCGTCCCTGCATATTATTGAGTCTCTTCCCAGAGTGCCTTTTCCAGTCAGTCTCCCCTCATACCGCGATTGAGGGAGACCTATCTTGTTAAGGCCAGGAATGAAGTCAACACAAAACCCGATAACATCCTCTGTTTGATGGCCCATGGAGATGCTTCCTTCTGGCCTAGCGCGGTTACGGACATATTTCTTTAGGACTCCCATGAACCTCTCAAAAGGGAACATATTGTGTAGAAATACGGGCCCCAGGATGACAATCTCGTCGACTAGATGAACTAGGACGTGCGTCATGATATTGAAGAAGGATGGTGGGAACACCAGCTCGAAACTGACAAGACATTGCGCCACATCACTCCTTAGCCTTGGTACGATTTCTGGATCGATCACCTTCTGAGAGGTTGCATTGAGGAATGCACATAGCTTCACAATGGCTAATCGAACGTTTTTCGGTAGAAGCCCCCTCAATGCAACCGGAAGCAGTTGTGTCATAATCACGTGGCAGTCATGAGACTTTAGATTCTGAAACTTTTTCTCTGGCATATTTATTATTCCCTTTATATTCGACGAGAAGCCAGTCGTGACCTTCATACTGAGCAGGCATTCAAAGAAGATTTCTTTCTCTTCTTTCGTAAGAGCGTAGCTGGCAGGACCTTTATACTGCTTCGGAGGCATGCCGTCTTTTTCGTGCAAACGTTGCAGGTCCTCTCATGCCTCGGGTGTATCTTTTGTCTTCCCATACATGCCCAAGAAGCCTAGCAGGTTCACGCAAAGGTTCTTCGTCACGTGCATCACGTCGATTGAGGAGCGGACCTCTAGGTCTTTCCAGTAGGGTAGGTCCCAAAATATAGATTTCTTCTTCCACATGGGTGCGTGTCCCTCAGCGTCATTCGGAACAGCTAGTCCACCGGGACCCTTTCCAAAGATTACGTAGTGTAAATCATTGACCATAGCAAGCACGTGAACACCGGTGCGCATGGCGGGCTTCTTCCGGTGATCTGCCTCGCCTTTGAAATGCTTGCCTTTCTTTAGACATTGATGGTTGGTCGGAAGAAATCGACGATGGCCCAGGTACACATTCTTCCTGCATTTGTCCAGGTATATACTTTCAGTGTCATCTAAACAGTGCGTGCATGCGTGGTATCCTTTGTTTCTCTGTCCTGAAAGGTTACTGAGAGCGGGCCAATCGTTGATGGTCACGAACAGCAATGCCTTAAGGTTAAATTCCTCCTGTCTGTGCTCATCCCACGTACGTACACCGTTTCCATTCCACAGCTGTAAAAGTTCTTCAACTAATGGCCTTAGGTACACATCAATTTCGTTGCCGGGTTGCTTAGGGCCTTGGATGAGAACTGGCATCATAATGAACTTCTGCTTCATGCACATCCAAGGAGGAAGGTTATACATACATAGAGTCACGGGCCAGGTGCTGTGATTGCTGCTCTGCTCCCCGAAAGGATTAATGGCATCCGCGCTTAAAGCAAACCATACATTCCTTGGGTCCTTTGTAAACTCATCCCAGTACTTTCTCTCGATTTTTCTCCACTGCGACCCGTCAGCGGGTGCTCTCAACTTCCCATCTTTTTTTCGGTTCTCACTGTGCCATCGCATCAACTTGGCATGCTCTTCGTTTCTGAACAGACGTTTCAACCGTGGTATTATAGGAGTATACCACATCACCTTCGCAGGAACCCTCCTCCTGAGGGGCTCGCCGTCAACATCACCAGGGTCATCTCGTCTGATCTTATACCGCAACGCACCGCATACCGGGCATGCGTTCAGATCCTTGTATGCACCGCAGTAGAGGATGCAGTCATTAGGGCATGCATGTATCTTCTCCACCTCCAATCCTAGAGGGCATACGACCTTCTTCGCTGCGTATGTACTGTCAGGCAATTCGTTATCGTTTGGAAGCTTCTTCTTCAATATTTTCAGTAGCTTCTCAAATCCTTTGTCAGCCACAGCATTCTCTGCCTTCCACTGCAGCAATTCCAGTACGGTACCGAGCTTTGTGTTGCCATCTTCGCAATTGGGGTATAACCCTTTTTTGTGATCCTCTAACATGCGATCGAACTTCAGCTTCTCCTTTTGACTAATGCATTGCGTCCTTGCATCGACAATGACCCGGCGGAGATCATCATCATCGGGCACATCGTCTGGTTCCTCTTGATCTTCAGCAGCTTCACCCGTGGCAGCATCATTGGGCACATCGTCTGGTTCCTCTTGATCTTCACCAGCTCCCCCCGTTGCAGCATCACCGTATTCAGGGGGCACATAGTTGTCATCGTACTCTTCTTCTTCGCCGTCTTCCATCATAACCCCTATTTCTCCGTGCCTCGTCCAAACATTATAGTGTGGCATGAAACCCTTGTAAAGCAGGTGGGAGTGAAGGATTTTCCGGTTAGAGTAAGACCTCGTATTCCCACATTCAGTGCATGGACAACACATAAAACCATTCTGCTTGTTTGCCTCAGCCGCATCGAGAAACTCATGCACGCCCTTAATGTACTCACGGGTGTGTCTGTCACCGTACATCCATTGCCGGTTCATCTGCGTGCATTATATATAATTAAGTGTGCAAATTAATAGAAGTTCATCATCACATTAAAACCAAAGTGCATACATAGTTCTCATCTAACAACATATAGCTCTCCAGAGCATCTAATTAATTAAACCATACATTGAAACTATGTAAAACATTTCAATGCGAAAATAAATGCGATCATAATCGCAACCAAGGTAACAATTGATCCAACGGCATAATGATACCAAGCCTCGGTATGAATGGCATATTCTCTAATCTTTCTAATCTTCAAGCGCGTTGCATCCATCTTGATCTTGTGATCATCGACGACATCCGCAACATGCAACTCCAATATCATCTTCTCCTCCTCAATTTTTTTTATTTTTTCCTTCAACAAATTGTTTTCTTCTTCAACTAAATTTAACCTCTCGACAATAGGGTCGGTTGGCATTTCCGATTCACATACATCCTAGATAAATAAAATCTATGTCACGTTGGTCGGCATAATTTTCATAAACAATAAATGAACCAATAGTTATGAAGATAATATACATACCAAATCCGAATCATAGACAGGACGAGGGCCGACGGGGGCGGATACCAAAACCATCGCACTATATAAGATGCAATAATAAATGTAAGAAAATGATACAAGTATCTATCTAAACAGACAAGTAAGAATATTTTTCCTTTTAGAAAGAAGATAAGAACAAGAGGCTCACCACGGTGGTGTCGGTGATGAGATCGGCGCGGGTGATCGACGGAGGTGAAGACGGGGACGGGGTGTGACGGACCGCTAAATCTAGACAAATCTCGAGGAAAATGGAGCTTGGAGGTCGAGCTTCGAGAGGAGAAAGCTTAAGTAGTGTGGCTCGGGCATTCCATCGAACACCTCATGTGCATAGGAGGTGAGCTAGAGCACCACAAAGCCCTCTCCCCCTCAGGGAGAAAAAACAGAGCACTGTGCTCTGCTCTTGCGCGAGGGGGTATATATAGGCACCCCATTGGTCCCGGTTGGTGGCATGAACCGGGACTAAAGGGGAGCCTTTGGTCCCGGTTCAAGCCACCAACCGGGACCAATGGTGGTGGGCCAGGAGCGAGGCCCATTGGTCCCGGTTCGTCCCACCAACCGGGACCAAAAGGTCCAGACGAACCGGGACCAATGGCCCACGTGGCCCGGCCGGCCCCCTGGGCTCACGAACCGGGACCAATGCCCACATTAGTCCCGGTTCTACACTGAACCGGGACTAATGGGCTGAGCCGGCCTGGACCATAGCCCTGTTTTCTACTAGTGTGTGGTCAAACAATGGTCAAACTAATTATTCTAGAATATTAGTGTTACTAAATAAGTATTTTAGTTATTTCAATTTTGGTCAAATCTGGTCAAATTATGGTCAAACTATGGTCAAACAATGGTCAAACTAATTATTCAAGAAATATTAGTGTTACTAAATAATTATTATTTTTTAAAACAATAGTTTCAAACTCAAACAGTGAAATGTGTCACTTCATGCTCAAGCAAAATTCCTGAAGGTTAATAGGATTGACATCTTACTATTGTCAGGAAAACAACAAGTGCAGACTTGGAGCGAGGGAGAATAGAACCCGGAAGTTAAGCGTGCTCAGGCTGGGGGAGTGGGAGGATGGGTGACCGTTCGGGAAGTTAGATGATTTGGAATGATGAGGGGTGATTAGAGGATAAATTGAGAAGTGATGAGGGGTGCTGATTACAGACTAGAGGTTAAAATAATTTAGAAGTTTGAAAATAAAAAAAATTTCAAAAAAAAAAAATTCAAAAAAAAATTTCAAAAAAAAATCATAAAAATAAAAAGGTGGAGCTCCACGTGGCCGCGCCCTTTAGTCCCGGTTCTGGATTGAACCGGGACTAAAGGGTCAGGGCATTAGTACCGACACTTTAGTCCCGGTTCAGGAATCGGGACTAAAGGCCCTTACGAACCGGGACTATAGGCCCTTTTTCTACCAGTGACAAATCCTCCGTCGCGATGTTGTACACCAACCCGATGTCTCTCCCCCATGAACTACCATCCTCATAAGCGCACGTCATCAGGGTGGCTATGTCATTGCTAAGCCCCTCGTCGACCAACACCGGGGTGATATACCGCTCTTGGATTGCGCCATCCGGTATTGAGTTCAGGAATGGCGTCGATTTACCAAACTCAGCGGCCTTACGTACCAGCTTGATGTTCTCTGCTCTATAGCGTGGTGGCTTCATTGCCATGGAGTGCGACAATTCGGTTTTTCAAATAACTTTGAGAAAGTTGCTAGCTGGCAGTCAACCAAATACCTATATTTTATGCTATGGAGTTAATACAACAATAAAATTGAGAGCAGTGCAATAAATATTCTTCTTACCGTCCTATGAAATGTAGACAATTAGTACTATCGACGATGTATGCAATTCTTGTGATTGCAAAATAAAAATGATGGACTAATGATTAGCACCAACATAAGCATCGACGGAGGAGTACATATATGGCAACAATTACATGATTCGGAGGCTTGAGGACGTCCTTCTAATTTACTCCCTCCGTAAAGAAATATAAGAGCGTTAGTGATCTAAACGCTCTTATATTTCTTTACAGAGGGAGTATTTGTTAATTTTTCTATAGAGGATGGATCCAAATAAATATGCAAGCAACATTCGTGCATGGCCAAAATTTGAACATGTACCGACTCTATATAACCAATCAGAAAATGGCTAAGGGGTATATAGATATATAGACATATATTAGAGCATACGACAACTAATCTAGCGCATGCAAGAACTTTGTATTAGTTTGGTTGGTGTATCTGCATCTGCCGACTGTATAAACAGATTGCTTAGAAAAGATAAATGTGCATCATACTAAATTAATATATTTGAATTTATTAGCAATATAAACCATATGCTCGTATAGAAACTAAATAACAATGTTACACATTTAGAGATGTATAGGTGCAGAAAAATGTTGTCTAATATGCAATGAAATGGTAAATCTGAGTAAAAGAATATCTACATAAGGTAGAAAATAATACTTAACAATTTCACAACATTAAAAGATGATGCCCTCGCATTTACGAGGGCTGCCTTGCTAGTTCCAAAAGAGCAAAACATCCGATCGACAATCTGATGGATCATCTCTTTATTAGTAAATCACAATAATTAAATCTATTGAACTGTCTATAAACAGATCATATCTGTTTGATATACATAACTGTACCTAAAGATATCATAAACATTTGATAATCATGATTTACCTGAGCATATCATAACTCGTTAGATCCATAGTTGTCCCTAAACAGATCACATTTTTTCAATCTGCGTAATCATGCCTAAATGTATTTCAGATGTTAAATCTGCATGATTCTACCTAAGTATGGTGCTTCATTTGGATCTTTATACTTGTACCTGAACATATCGTAATCAATAGACATTCATAACTATAGCTAGATAAATCCAAATCGATTGATCTGCACAGTTGTACCTAAACAGATCACACATGAAAATTATTGCATGTCTTCTTTATTTCCTAGCACTATAATCATTTTAGCATATATATATATATATATATAATAAATTTCAAAGTTACACCTTGGAAATGTATAAAAGTGTAAAACATCATGCATTTTGCAATGGAGGAGGTAAATGAGAAGAAAAAGATGCATGCACGAGATAAAAAAATGTACAGATCACTTTTAACACAAAAAATATGATGCCCCCGCATCGCCTTGATAATTTTGTTAATTCACTCTAACTCTCTAGGTACATGTGATTATACATTGGGTTTCTGGACACATTTCTATTTCCTTTTCCTTTTGTGTTTTAAGCCACCAAATCACTATCCGACGACTATTCACGTACTTCCACTGAACTTCAAGACTGGGATCTAGCTAGATTCATAAATTTAGAGGAATACAAAAGGTGTAACTTATAAGTTTGACCTGAATGAACAAATAGAAAAACTTTTACCTGGACAATTCCGGTAAGTTTGACCTGAATGATTGTCAGCTTGCTCAATCCATGTACCCACCCATTGTGTCCCATCAGCCATCCAAGTGGCATGTACACCATCATCTCCTTTGTTGTAGGCATCAGACCGTCGACGGACGGTTGTAAAGGGAATCTATTCTCACCTTGAACTCACCATATTCTTTGCGCACACACCTGTGATCACTCATGAACTCTCCTGCCATACTCCCGACATACGGCCTGGTTTTCATCCCAAAATAGTTCTCCGGTGACCTTGGCTCGATGCAATGCTTCCGGCAAAACAGGACCCACAAAGCAGCAAAATGAGCAACTTGGATCATCGCCTCATACTGCACCAATTGTCAAACATTGTATGTCACGGTATGTATATAAACCATGCTAGTTAGGATGTGGTGTGTGTTGTAACTAGTTAGGTTAGGTTAGGTTGTTGTGATCTGATCCTAGTAGTTAGCTTGGAGATCAATCCACACCTAACCGAACCCTAACCTCTCTGTAATCTTTGTCGCGGCCTCTGGCCTTTATTAACACGCAGCGCGCCCCTGCCTATGTATGCGCTTCCGGCCTCTTTCACATGGTATACAGAGCCTAGAACTTCCAATACATCTAGGTTATGTCTTCTTCCTCCTCCTCTCCCGCCATGGTCATGCCCTCCCTTGCCTCCCTTGGACACACCATCACGGAGAAGCTCACCCGTGACAACTTCCTGGTGTGGAAGGCGCAAGTCCTCCCGCACGTCAGGGCTGCGGCGATGATGGGTTACCTCGACGGCTCGATCAAGGAACCCGCTGCGGTCATCGTCACCAAGAAGGAGAATGCCGGGAAGAAGGAGATCACTGAGAAGCCGAATCTAGAGCAAGAGATTTGGGTCACCCAAGATCAACAGGTGCTCACTTTTTTGCTTGCCTTCTTGTCTCGTGAGGTTCTGATGCAGGTCTCCAACCACACCACAGCCGTGGGCGTCTGGCAAGCCCTGGTTGAGAGTTTCTCCGCACAATCCAAGGCGCGCCAGATCCAGCTCCGATCGGCGATCGGAAACTCGCAAGGGCGACCTCTTTGCTGCCGCTTACTTCACCAAGATGAAGGGGCTAGCGGACGAGCTCGCTGCTGCAGGAAAACCCCTCAACGAAGATGTCGTGTCACACATCTTGGAGGGGCTCATGCACGAGCCCGACTACAATGGGTTGGTCACCGCCATCTCCACGCGCGCTGTCACCGATCAACCGATCGGCCTAAGCGAACTCTTCTCGCTACTGCTCTCTGCGGAGTCCCGGATCGCCGCCCAGCACGCCGCCTACACCGCTCACCCCTCCGCCAACCTCACTGCAAAAGGTGGTCGTGGCGGCTACGACGGCGCACATGGCGGTCAGGGCGGTGGACGCGGTGGCTACAACGGCAGCAACTACTCGGACAACTCGAGCAACGGTGGTGGCGGTGGTGCGCTGCACCAACAAGAAGGCCATGGTGCGTGGCGCTGCAGGAAACGGTTCGACAAAAGCTACAACAACAACGTGCGCAATCCCGCGGGCGGCGATGGTGGCGGCGGACGCGGCAATGGTGGGCGCGGTGGCGGCGGCGGCGGTGGCAACCCCCGCTCTGCCAACTCCGCTGACTCCTACGGCGTGGATACCAACTGGTATCTTGATACCGGCGCCACGGATCATGTTAGAGGCGAGTTGGAGAAGTTAGTCGTCCGTGATCGCTACACCGGCACCGATCAAATCCACACAGCTAGTGGTCAAGGTATGGACATAGCACATATTGGTTATTCAGTACTATCTACTCCCTCTAGTTCCTTGAACCTGAACAATATTCTTCATGCTCCTAGTGCCGATCAAAGTCTCCTTTCTGCCTATAATCTTATGCGAGATAATGATGTGTTTATTGAACTTCATCCTGAATGCTTTCTTGTCAAGGATCAAGCTACCCGGAGAACAATTCTTCAAAACAGGAGTAGATGGGGTTTGTTCCCCGTGACCGGACGGCAAAGTGCCCCTCAACGTCAAGTGCTTGGTGCCATCAAACCGTCCACATCTCTATGGCACAAACGCTTAGGGCATCCCACTTATCCGGTAGTTCAGAAGATCCTTCGCGACTTCAATCTTCCCGTTTCAAATAAACAAGATCATCTCTTAGTGTGTGATGCATATCAGATGGCCAAGAGCCATCAGTTACCCTATTCTCGTTCAACTAGCGAATCCACAATTCCTTTAGGGCTTATTTTTTCAGATGTTTAGGGTACTGGACCCGTCTCTGTAGGAAGACAGAAAAATTATGTCAGCTTTATTGATGATTTTAGCAAGTTTAGCTGGATCTATTTGCTCAAATATAAATCTGGTGTCTTTGAGAAATTTCGTCTTTTTCAAGCTCATGTTGAATGTCTATTTGATCATAAGATCATTGCTATGCAAACCGATTGGGGTGGGGAATACCAACGGTTGAGCTCTTTTTTCGAACGCATTGGCATCACACATCACGTTTCATGCCCCATTGCTCATCAACAGAATGGCTCCGCAGAGTGGAAACATAGACACATAGTGGAAGTTGGTCTCTCTCTACTTGCTCATGCTTTCATGCCGCTCAAATTTTGGGATGAATCATTCCTCACGGCAGTCTATCTCATTAATCGCATTCCCAGTAGAGTCATCAAGAACCAAACTCCGCTACATAGGCTCTTTGGCACTAAACCCAACTATTCTTTTCTAGGCATTTTTGGTTGTGCCGTCTGGCCCAACTTGCGTCCTTTCAACAAGCATAAACTTGAGCTTAGGTCAAAGCAATGTGCTCTCTTAGGATACAGTACCCTTCATAAAGGCTACAAGTGTCTCGATATCGCCTCTGGTCGTGTCTATGTTTCTGGTGACATCATTTTTGATGAGCAAGTTTTCCCTTTCGCAAATCTCCACTCCAATGCCGGCGCCCAACTTCGCAAGGAGTTACTCCTTTTGCCCTCTCATCTTTTACCATCTCCTAGTTTTGGTCAAGCGGGAGCTGATTTTCCCATTGATCATATGCCTATGCCTAATGCCAATAACCCAGCTGAAAGTGTGTAGGAAACATGGCAACAAAATATTGAAGGTTTTGGCGAAAACTCTTATGATTTTATGCAGCAAACAGGGAGCTCCATAGAAGATCCGCAGAAGCCCTCGGGATAGGTCGCTGCAGCGATCCCAGGAGATTCCACCATGGGATCCGTGTCGTCTGGCGCGTCAGGCGAATCCTCGCCGGGATTCGCGCGGCCAGGTGGGCAGCCAGGCGGTCGCACTGATGCGTTGTCCCCTGGCGGGGCCGACCCCTGCGATGTCCCCTGCTTGGGATGGTGCGGGTCCCTGGCGGGCTGGCTGGATGAGGCCCACGTGGCATCAGCGGGGCGGGGAGCCGGGACTCCGGTATGGTGAGGATCCCTTCCCAACCTACACCCACTCCGGAACTGCCAAGTGGCAGTTAGCAATCGGCTGCCGCACCAGATCCGTCTGGTTCTCTGCAGGCAGCGGATTCAGGATCTTCGGCGGTAGCGCCTGCTTCCTCCGACTCTGCCGTGTCGTCTACACGCAACCGTCTCCAAATCCAGCAAGCTCGGCCAACTCCGCCTCCTCCTTCCCACTCACACACTCGGTCACAAAGTGGTATTGCTAAACCCAAGGTTTATAATGATGGTTGTGTTCATTGGGGCTCTTTCTATGCCACAGGTGAATCGAAGAATCTGCAAGATGCCCTTGGTGATCCCAAGTGGAAACAGGCAATGGATGAAGAATTTCGAGCTCTCGTTGAGAACAAAACATGGCGCCTGGTACCTCCAGTAAGGGGGAGGAACGTCATTGACTGCAAATGGGTGTATAAGGTCAAGCGGAAATCTGATGGCACAATTGATAGGTACAAGGCACGTCTTATGGCCAATGGTTTAAAGCAAAGGTACGAAATCGATTATGAGGACACCTTTAGTCCTGTGGTCAAAGCTGCTACTATCAGCTTAATTCTTTTAGTTGCAATATCCAGAAATTGTGCCATGCGGCAACTAGATGTAAAGAACGTGTTTTTACATGGTGTTCTGGAAGAAGAGATTTTTATGAGGCAGCCTCCTGGGTATGAAAGTTCAGCTTTACCACGACATGTCTGCAAGCTTGATAAAGTAATTTATGGTTTGAAACAAGCACCTCGAGCTTGGTATTATCGTCTGTACTCCAAGTTACAGTCTCACGGTTTTTCTGCTTCCAAGGGAGACACCTCGTCATTCTTTTATCATCGGCATGGAGTCACTATTTTTATGCTTATTTTTATTGATGATATTATTGTCACAAGTTCCTCCTCTAGAGCAGTTGAAGCTCTTCTTAAGGATCTGCGCATGGATTTTGCGCTCAAGGATTTGGGCAGTCTCCATTTTTTTCTTGGAATTGTGGTAAAGCATGTTGCTAGTGGAATTGTTTTATCTCAAGAGAAATATGTGCAAGATATCCTTGAGCGAGTGGGCATGAAAGGCTGCAAGCCTTCTCCAACTCCGTTGTCTACTTTAGAGAAATTGTCTCTTCATGATGGAGAGGTGCTTGGAGCCGAGGACTCCACCAGGTACAGGAGTGTAGTAGAAGCTCTGCAGTATTTGACTTTAACCAGGCTTGATATCTGTTTTTCAGTTAACAAAGTTTGTCAGTTCCTTCATGCTCCTACTAGTACTCATTGCACAACAGTAAAAAGAATTCTTCGATATCTCCAGGCAACCAAGAGTCATGGTCTTAAACTTGCTAAGTCAGACTCTACACTTGTTAGTGCTTTTTCAGATGCAGACTGGGCAGGTTGTCCTGATGATCGGATATCCACTGGAGGCTTTGCAGTGTTCTTTGGGGGTAATTTGATTTCTTAGAGTGCACGTAAGCAAGCTAATGTGTCTAGATCGAGTCCAGAAGCTGAGTACATGGCCTTAGCAAATGCTACTGCTGAGATTATTTGGGTCTAGAATTTGTTAACAGAGTTGGGCATTCGTCACTCATCTCCAGCGTCACTTTCGTGTGACAATCTTGATGCTACCTATCTTTCCGCCAATCCTATTTTTCATGCTAGGACGAAGCACATTGAGATTGATTATCATTTTGTCCGTGAGAGGGTGGCCAACAAGTTTTTGAATATTCAGTTTGTTCCTACTGGTGATCAAGTGGCGGATGGCTTTACTAAACAACTATCACTGCGGCAGCTGGAGGTCTTTAGACGCAATCTCAACTTAGATAGTTGTGATTGAGGGGGAGTGTTAAACATTGTATGTCACGGTATGTATATAAACCGTGCTACTTAGGATGTGGCATGTGTTGTAACTAGTTAGGTTAGGTTAGGTTGTTGTGATCTGATCCTAGTAGTTAGCTTGGAGATCAATCCACACCTAACCGAACCCTAACCTCTCTGAAATCTTTGCCGCGGCCTCTGGCCTTTATTAACACGCAGCGCGCCCCTGCCTATGTATGCGCTTCCAGCCTCTTTCACACCAATGAGCCATCGTCGTCGGAGAGGTAGCATGCGTACTTGTGGTAGTCGGCGGCGAGGATAGAGAGGATGGTGTTCACCGTATACATGACAGGTTCATCCACGGGGTCGATAGTCATGATAAAGACGTCGATTCCCGGAAGGACGTCTTCGCCGTGCCGGTCCGCTAGGGCGGCGAGGTCCGGCACGCGTTTGATGGGGTTGAGCTTGGGGAGTGGGTTGAGGAGCCATGAGAAGCCGAACCTGGCGTCCGCAACCATGGACGTGGCACAGAGCCAAATGCCATCGTGGTTCCTGTGCTCTATGTGCCACGTGAAGAAGGCTACGATGGCGACCAAGCGCACAAGAATCAAGAACCTATTGTTACAATGAAAAAATACGATCATATTCACAAGTGTAGGCCGGACTGTGTGTAGCACTAATAGTAGTATGAAAACAGAATGCATGTTACAATGACATCCGTGCAGACCGACCTGTAAGGATGCAGGATGCTTCCCTTGACCTTCATGGTCCGGAATAGCAGCAGCCGGTTGCCGTCGCCGGCGCTGGTTCCAGACATGTCCCTCTCGTCCACGGCCACCCACAAGTCGTCCTTGACGTGTGCTGGCCCCCCGTGTCGGCCACCGGGTCCTTGGCTCGGAGGCCCATCGTGCAAGCTGTGGCGGATATGTATCGTACGAGCACCAAAGAGGTTAGGAATATGATGATCTCCCTAGCTAGCTTGTTCGTATCGACGAGATGCTTGTCCGGTGGGGGGTTTACATAGCGCTAGCTAGTCGTCGTCTTCATCGTTGTCACTATAATGAACCATTGGCCTTCTCCATGGTCAAATACTGAAACTGGATCGAGGCCTCCGGTTGGTTCCGTCTGGACACGGTGCACCGCGGGAAGGATCATATTCGGATTTCTAACCGTTCACATACAACCGGCCAAAACCCACCAGCTAACCAGCATACACAAGGGCCCCCGCGAGCGGCTTAACCTGCATGTTTTCTTTGTCAGCAGGTACTCCCCTGTCCCCACCTCCTCCCGAGTCGCTCTCAAGGATCCCAACTGGCTTGATGCTATGACTGTGGAATACCGTGCTCTCATCAGCAACAACACTTAGGATCTCGTGCCTTCTCCTCGGGATGCCAACATCATCTCCGGCAAGTGGGTGTTTCGTCACAAGCTCAAGCCCAATGGCTCCCTCGGTCGCTATAAAGCTCGTTGGGTACTTCGGGGCTTTTCTCAGGAGCCATGCGTTGACTTCGACGAGACGTTCAGTCCGGTGGTCAAACCGGCCACAATGCATGTCATCCTCTCCATCGCGCTCTCCCTTAATTGAGAGACCCGCCAACTCGATGTCAAGAACACCTTCCTGCATGGTAAACTTGTCGAGATAGTCTACTGCCGTCAACCCACCGGCTTCATCGACTCCACTCGCCCCGAGCACGTCTGTCGGTTGAACCGTTCGCTATACAGTGTCATGCAGGCTTCACGACTTTCATCACTTCGACTGGTTTTGTGTGTTCACGCTCGGACACCTCGCTATTCGTGCTCCTTCTATATGTGACGATATCGTCCTCACCGCCTCCTCGACTGGATTGCTCCAAAAGATCACGGCCTCTCTCCGCGCCGAGTTTGCCATGACAGAAAATCTTTTGCAAGCCAAGTACGCCATGGAGATTCTGGACAGGGCCGGCATGACTGCGTGGAAGTCCGCCACGACACCGGTTGACATGTCGCCGAAGCTTGTTGCTACTGCCGGCACTCCCGTGGCTGATCCCACTGAGTATCGGAGTCTCGTCGGGGCACTACAGTACCTCACTTTTACACGCCCCGATATCGTGTATGCCGTTCAGGAGGTTTGTCTTCATATGCACGACCCTCATGGGCAGCATCTTACGGGCATCAAGCTACGTTAAGGGCATGCTTTCTCATGGACTTCAGCTCTACTCGTCTTCGCCACACTCCATGATCGCCTACACCAACGCCGACTGGGCCGGCTGCCCCGACACTCGGTGCTCCACGTCAGGCTTCTGTGTCTACCTCGGTGACAACCTCATCTCCTGGTCGTCTAAGCGACAATACACGGTATCTCGCTCTAGTGCTGCAGCCGAGTACCGCACCGTGGCCAACGCCGTAGCTGAGGTGAGTTGGATTCGGCAACTTCCTCCAGGAGCTTCATCACCGAACCCCTCCTGCTACGGTCGTCTTCTACGACAACGTCAATGCCGTCTACATGTTGACAAACTCAGTTCAGCATCACCGTACCAAACACATCGAGATCGACTTACACTACGTTCGTGATCGTGTCACCATGGGTGAGGTCCGCGTGCTCCATGTTCCCTCATCTCGCCAGTTTTCTGATATCTTGATGAAGGGACTGCCATCACCACTGTTTCTGGATTTTCAGTCCAGTCCCAACGTCTGCTCTCCTCCAATTGTGACTGCGGGGGAGTGTTATACTAATATGTCATGTATCGTGACATATCTCGTAATTCCCTATATTGAGGAGTATCGATATTATTGTGATCTCCCATTTATAGTTGGATGTGGCTACCTGGCGCCCGAGCGGCCTCTTGCGGGATCGAGCGCTCTCCCCAAAGGAAGGCGGGCTGTCACTTCCCCAAAAAAGTAAATCAGTTTCTCACATCATCACCCCACGTCCACGTGATTCCGAAACCAACTGACATCCCAAAAGGAAACTAATCGACCTATTCATGCTACTTAGGAAATCACGTACGATCTTGTTCCGCGTGCATTTATTTGGGTTTCAAAAAATTTCAAAAGTTATAACTTTTGATTCGTGCATCGGAATTCAGATCCGTTTTCACCCTTGGGTTTCTCACGACGAGTAATTCAAAACTAGATCCCATATGGGTACATTTTGACAAACTTTTTTTGCAGGCAACTTTGGGTTGTATTGAGGCAACTATAGTGCTATAAGAAAGCAATTTCTTTTCTAGTATGACTGCCTATCAATGAAAAATCCTTATACACATCTACATATAGCAATTGTTCTAGCAAACTCTAAGCAACCGCCCCCGCTAGTAGAAATCCACACAATTGTTCCAGCAAGATCCAAAGCAGTTATTCCTTGTAAAAACTCAAAGTAGTTATCCTAGCAAATCCAAGCAATTGTATTACAAAAAGACAGTGCAAAACCAATCAAATGTATTACCAAATCACAATGCAAAACTGTTCTAGCAAAACCGGGCAACTGTCCTACAAAACCAAGCAACTATACTATCAAATCCGAGCTACTGCATTACGAAAAACCAACTATGAAAAAATTGCCCTAGCAAAACCAAGCAACTGTCCCTAGCGTTACTACTTAGATTGTCTAGTTTAGACAGAAAAAACATATGACGAACTTGAATAGCCTTTGTGGAGCCTTTGTGGACAACAATCTGATGCCCCTCCCCATGCAACTTAACTATTCTAGAAAAAATCCAAAACAACTCAATTACAAAGAAAACAAAAAATGAAAAATTGTTCTAGCAAAAAAACCAAGCAACTGCCTAGCAAAACGAAGCAACTGCATTACAAAAACACATGAAAAAGGCCTATTCAAAACAAATCCGAGCAACTGCCCCAACAAATCATGAGAACTTAACAATGATAATTAATTGCCTAACAACGATGCTCGATTGCATGTCATCGCTAACTAGTTGGCAATGGTACTAGGAGAAGTTGTTTGTCGGTGTAGCTCATGTTGCCTATAATTTGAGACATAGTTTAACATACTCGATAGTGGGGTAGACACCTTATATGTGAATTTAGTGAATATGATAGTCATTGGAGGCAACTTATAAGGACTTCTTGTTGATAGGCAATCATAGTAGGCAAACTAAGAAGAAGTTGCTTTCATATAGAACTAAAGTTGCCTCTGTAGCACCAAAAGTTGCTCTAAGAAAAAGTTCGTCGAAACATACTCATATGGGATCTAGTTTTCAAGTACCCGTCGCAAGTCATCCAACGGTGAAAACGAATGTAAATTCCGATACTCGAATCAAAAGTTATGGTCTTTAAAATTTTTTAAAAACAAAATAAATGCACGTAATATTCCTTTCTTGACTTGTGCAAATTAGGGAGCGTACTTTTCAAGGGACGAGGACCAGATAGTTCCTATTTTTGTAGTGTAACAATGACACACGGGATGCTAATTTCCTTTTATTAAATAAAACTCTCATTTGACCGGCACAAAAAACGAAAATAAAAAAAACCTAAAAGTTTATGCGGAGAGTATGGATGTTTGTTGTGACACGAAAATATCCATTGAGGCTAGCCCTCACATGCTCCCAGTTTACAAAATTCAAGTTTGGAAATTTCAAGCAGTTCTCAAACTAATCGTAATGTGAACAAGACATGTGTCTACAGCTCCTACAAAATCAAGTGGAGAAACAACAAGGACAAATTCATCGTGAATAGTGTCATTTTTGCATGATTTGTCTTTTTTTGATTCTCAATGTGTATAACGGATTTTGATCTGAATTCTTTTAGAGGTTGTAGACACATGTCTTGTGAATATGTCCAAGTATTCTCTAACTTAATGCTCATTAGTAAATTGCGGCGAGCGCATATTTAATCCAGTCAATTCTCTATCGTAAGACACATCTTGTGGGTGTCAGCTCACAATGTGGGAGTACGTAAACTAATATAAGAGTGTTTAGATATCTCTTTTAGTGATCCAAATGCTATTATATTAGTTTACAGAGGGAGTAGGTTGTTTAGTTTTAAGCTATCTTTAACAATTGTGTACTAGGTTAGGCGCTAGCAAAGAGGGCTGCTTAGATAGGATGATTAGTCAATACCACTTCTAGCCAAGTCTTCCCATCTACTAGATGGTCACTTGCTCGTACATCTTACATTAGTTTGCAGGCAACTGAAATGAGATGCTCTTTCCCTATATGGACTAAGTGTACATTTTTTTTTATCAGAATGCTAAATTTGAGTTGACTATAGAATAGCATAACATAGATGTAAATGAGATGCTCTTTCCCTGTATGGACTTTTGTCATGAATAAGCAAATCTTGTGTATCATTCCATTGATAGAAGAAGATAGAGTAAGTACAAAAGGAACAACACATGAAACAAACGCAACTGGCGTGAACATGGTGTACAGAGCAGAGAAACATGGGATGGTTGGCCCAAAAAAGAGGAAAAGGCAGCTGGACTCGCCATCCTGAGAAGTAGCCCAGAGCAACAACAAGACGACCAACTTCTCCAGATCCCAGACCGAGGAGACCTCGAGCGAACAAGACAACGCCTTCAAGAAGGAGAACGACGTCGAGATGCCGTCGTCGTCCGATCCGGATAAGAGGACCTAGAATTTCCCCTGCTGCTCGAAGAGGGGCACAGACAATGGCCATGACAGCTCCTCCAAGGAGGCGACGGCACCAGCGAATGTCCTTGCTGCCAGCAAATGATGTAGGGATTTTTCCCTGGCCAGAGTCTGAGAAATCCCAAGCCACCAAAGCACGAACCAGAGAAGAGGAAGTCGGGCATAGGCCAGAACCACAACCATAGAAGGGGGAGCCACGCCCGCTACCAAAGAGGCATCGGGCGCTGCTGCACACATGAGCAACGGAGCGGCGAATGGACAAACATGGCAAAGAGGCAGAGGGAGTGGCAGTAAGGAATGCTAAGGTGGCCGGAGGCCCGTGTGAGCCAGGATCCGAAGGGTAGCGTAGATCCGGGTCACCAAGACTGGAGCAACAAGGACGTCGGCGAGCCCAAAGAGCTGGAAAGGAGGCGCAACTCCCGGAATGTACCGGAATAGAAGACGCGCCGGGATGGACGGCCACCAAGGGTAGCAGCAGGGTGGGGTGCAAAGGCATTGAGGCGCTAGCGAGTCGAAGGAGCCGGAAGGAGCGCAGCTCCCAGGGCACGCAGTTGTGGGGCCATCTCTGCACAAGCGCCGCTTGATGCGTTGGGAGCGCCTAGTAGCTCGAGACACCTCTACCGACACAACCATGGTATCCTAGTGTACCAAGTCGGTGCCACACGCACACGAGGTGGGGGCGGCCACCACAACCAACTATATCGGGCCAGCTGAGTTACGGTCGACCATCTATGGTGGATGGTGGCAGAGCAGGCAAGGTTTCGAGGGGCAGCGCCCAGAGTCAGCCCATAATCCAGGCAAAAGGGGCTACCACCCTGGCCCCAAGAAAGGAGGGCCCAACTAAAGTTTATACTATAAAAATATACATGTACACAGAACATCTGAAAGTTTATTAAATGCATAAAATAGAGCCTCAATTTGCAGAAGTGTAAGTTCACATCACATACTAATAAGTTATACCACATAGAGGCAAACCAATCCGACTGGCGAAGTTGAGTTCAAATACACTAGTCTCTCTTTAGGATGGATGCCTTAGTATCATAATGAAAGTTATGATAACTAAATTCCAATATTTAAACCAATGCACAAATTTTAATTTGAGAAACTTATAGGACATCTCATTTGCACCAAATCAAACCAAGTGAATCTAGACAAGAATGTTAGCTAATCAAATCATACGCAGAAGTACAATCAACAACATTTTTTGTTTCTTCGATGATTCTTTTACTTGCAATTCACATTTTTTATACCCTAGAAGTTTCCATGAATATGACTGCCTAATATACACTAGAAACCATGATTAATATATTTGTTAGCATGTATATAATTTAGAAATGTCTACCATGATATTCAATAGAATTAAAAGATATATGTAAACACGCATAGATATGCAAATGTGTAAACAATATATCACATATGCAATATCAGAAAATAAATTTTCAAGATCGTTTTAACAATGAGGAAAAAAGTTGCTACATCATACAATTTTAATTTTGTAGAATCAAAATTTTCAATGACATACATTACAACTGTATATCGATGAATAATATAACTATTATTTGGAAATATTGTTATGTGGTTAAGTAATAAAAAATTATATTAATTACAATTGTAGTATCTTACACTTAGTTTAAAAAAAGTATAAAGGTTTAGTATGAATTGCCCCTGATCCCCACACACTGGATCCCGATCCGTCGCCGCCGACGTCGCGCCTCCCCACCATGGTGGCGGCCACACCATGGTCGACATGCTCCGTGTATGGAACGAGACGGAGGAGCTGCCCCCGTGGGTCAACAAGTCTGCCAAGGCGCCAACGGAAGGTTCCGAAATGCACTTCATTCGGCATCAAGGGTGCCAACGGGCTGGAACATGGTGGAAGTGTACCTCGACGACGACAAGCTGCACGTCATCTCTCTAATCTACCCTTCTCCCCGAATCCATCCTGAGCCAGAGGCAACAACACCAGCAGCAGTCGTGCCAGAGGAGGAAGCACCAGCAGCGCAAGAGAAGGAAGCCCCTGCTGCCGCGCCGACCAAGGCGGCCCCTAGCGCGCCGTCCAAGCCGTTGTTCCCTGGCGCGCCGTCCAAGCCATTGCCCCCTGGCGCAAGATAAATGTACATCATTATATTTATTTTAAATGAATACATTTTAATTTATTATCAATATAAACCATATGCTCATATAGAAACTAAATAACAATGTTACACTTTTAGGGATGTATGAGTGCATAAAAATGTTGTCTAAGATGCAATGAAATAGTAAATCTGAGTAAAAGATTATATACATAAGATAGAAAATAATACTTAACATGATTCGAACAGACTTAACCTTCGCTATGGGTGAGAAAGTCTTATCGTAGTCAACTCCTTGAACTTGTCGAAAACATTTTGCGACAAGTCAAGCTTTATTACCATCAGCGTCAATTTTTTCTTGAAGATCTATTTATTCTCTATGGGTTGCCGATCATCGGGAAAATCCACCAAAGTGCACACATTGTTCTCATACATCGATCCTATCTCAGATTTCATGGCCTCAAGCCATTTATCGGAATCTAGACTCATCATAGCTTCTTCATAGTTCGTAGGTTCGTCATGGTCAAGTAACATCACTTCCAGAACAGGATTGCCGTACCACTCTGGTGCGGGTCGTGCTCTGGTTGACCTACGATGTTCAGTAGTAACTTGATCTGAAGGTTCATGATCATCATCATTAGCTTTCTCTCTAGTTGGTGTAGGCATCACGGGAACAGATTTCTCGGATGAGCTACTTTTCAAATTGAGAGAAGGTACAATTACCTCATGAAGTTCTACTTTCCTCCCACTCACTTCTTTCGAGAGAAACTCTTTCTCTAGAAAGGTTCCATTCTTGGCAAAAAAGATATTGCCTTCGGATCTGTGGTAGAAGGTATCATGTGAAGACGCACTTCCCCGATTTGGGTTCAAACTTATCAGGCTGAAGCCTTTTGATATAAGCATCGCATCCTCAAACTTTAAAAAACGACAGCTTAGGTTTATTGCTAGACCAAAGTTCATACGGTGTCCTATTTAACGTGAATACAGATGTCTCTAATGCATAACCCCAAAACGATAGTGGTAAATCGGAAAGAGACATCATAGATCGCACCATATCTAATAAAACACGGTTATGACGTTCGGACACACCATTACCATGTGGTCTTCTAGGTGGCGTGAGTTGTGAAACTATCTCACATTGTTTTAAATGAAGGCCAAGCTCGTAACTCAAATATTCACCTCTGTGATCAGATCGTAGAAACTTTATTTTTTTGTTACGATGATTCTTCACATAACTCTGAAATTCTTTAAACTTTTCAAATGTTCAATACTTGTGTTTCATTAAGTAGATATACCCATATCTACTCAAATTATCTGTAAAGATCAGAAAATAACGATACCCGCCTTGAGCCTCAACACTCATCGGACCGCATATATCAGTATGTATTATTTCCAATAAGTCATTGGCTCGCTCCATTGTTCCGGAGAATGGAGTGTTAGTCATCTTGCTCATGAGGCATGGTTCGCAAATATCAAATGATTCATAATCAAGTGATTCCAAAAGTCCATCTGCATGAAGTTTCTTCATGCGCTTTACACCAATATGTTGCACTATCTTGAAGTTCCCCTTTTTTCCCTTGCCTTTTTTCTTGAAACTAGTTGTCTTGTTATACATCAACACTTGATGCTCCTTCTTGATTTCTTCCTCCGCAGCTTTGAGCATTGCGAAGAGCTCGGGAATAGTTTTTTCCATTCCTTACATATTATAGTTCATCACGAAGCCTTTGTAGCTTGGTGGCAGTGATTGAAGAACTTTGTCATTGACACAATCATCTGGAAGATTAACTCTCGGCTGAGTCAAGTGATTATGATATCCAGACATTCTGACTATGTGTTTACTGATAGAACTGTTCTCCTCCATCTTGCAGCTATAGAACTTGTTGGAGACTTCATATCACGCAACTCGGAAATTTTCTTGAAATATTAACTTCAACTCTTGGAACCTCTCATATGGTCCATGACGTTCAAAACGTCTTTGAAGTCCCGATTCTAAGTCGTAAAGCATGGCACACTGAACTATTGAGTAGTCATCAACACGCGACTGCCAGGCGTTCACAATGACTGCAGTTGCTGGGGGGGTACACCTAGCGGTGCATCAAGGACATAATTAATTGTTCTATGCTGTAATGAGGATAATCCTCAAGTTAAGGACCCAGTCTGTATAGTTGCTACCATCATCTTTCAACTTAGCTTTCTCTAGGAACGCATTAAAATTCAATGGAACGGTAGCACGGGCCATTGATCTACAACATAGATATGCAAAAAAAAACTATCAGGACTAAGTTCATGATAAATTAAGTTCAATTAAGCATATTACTTAAGAACTCCCACTTAGATAGACATCCCTCAAGTCATATAAATGATACATGATCCAAATCAACTAAACCATGTCCGATCATCACGTGAGATGGAGTAGTCATCAATGGTGAACATCTCTATGTTGGTCATATCTACTATATGATTCACATCTCTATGTTAGGCTCGTCAAGTTTGACCCGAGTATTTGGCATGTGCAAAACTGGTTTGCACCCGTTGTATGTGAACTAGAGCCTATCACACCCGATCATCACGTGGTGTCTCAGCATGAAGAACTTTCGCAACGGTGCATACTTGGGGAGAACACTTATACCTAGAAATTTAGTTAAGGGATCATCTTACAATGCTACCGCCATAGTAAGCAGAATAAGAGGCATAAAGATAAACATCACGTGCAATCGAAATATGTGACATGATATGGCCATCATCATCTTGTGCTTTTGATCTCCATCTCCAAAGCAACGTCATGATCTCCATCATTACCGGCTCAACACCTTGATCCCCATCGTAGCATCGTGGTCGTCTCGCCAACTATTGCTTCTACAACTATCGCTACCGCTTAGTGATGAAGTCAAGCAATTACATGGCGTTTGCATTTCATACAATAAAGAGAAAATCATAAGGCTCCTGCCAGTTGCCGATAACTTTTACAAAACATGATCATCTCATACAACAACGTATATCACATCATGTCTTGACCATATCACATCACAACATGCCCTGCAAAAACAAGTTAGACGTCCTCCACTTTGTTGTTGCAAATTTTACGTGGCTGCTATGGGCTTCTAGCAAGAATCGTTCTTATTTACAGCACAAAAACCACAACGGTGATTTATCAAGTCTGCTGCTTTAACCTTCAACAGGGACCGACCACAGTCAATTCAATTCAACTGAAGTTGGAGAAACAGACACCCGCCAGCCACCTTTATGAAAAACTAGTTGCTTGTCTGTCGGTGGAACCGGTCTCATGAACGTGGTCATGTAAAGTTGGTCCAAGCCACTTTATCCAACAATACCGCCAAATCTAAATAAGACGTTGGTGGTAAGCAGTATCAATATCACCGCCCACAACTCTTTATGTTCTACTCGTGCATATCATCTACGCATAGACCTGGCTCAGATGCCACTGTTGGGAAACCTAGC
Source organism: Triticum urartu (assembly GCF_056163025.1). Lineage (NCBI taxonomy): Eukaryota > Viridiplantae > Streptophyta > Magnoliopsida > Poales > Poaceae > Triticum > Triticum urartu. The sequence continues at coordinate 736,176,968 of NC_141879.1, forward strand.
ATTCAATTTCAAAAAATTTCCTACGCTCACGCAAGATCTATCTAGGAGATGCATAGCAACGAGAGGGGAGAGTGTGTCCACGTACCCTCGTAGACCGAAAGCGGGAGCATTTGCCAACGCGGTTAGTCGAACTTCTTCTTGTTACGACCGATCAAGTACCGAACGTACGACACCTCCGAGTTCTGCACACGTTCAGGTCAATAACGTCCCTCGAACTCTTGATCCAACAGAGTGTCTAGGAAGTAGAAGAGTTCCGTCAGCACGACGGCGTGGTGACAGTGATGGTGAAGTTATCCGCACAGGGCTTCGCCTAAGCACTACATGAATATGATCGGAGGCATAAACTGTGAAGGGGGACGCCGCACACGGCTAACAATCGTTGGTGTGTGTTCTAGGCGCCCCCTCCCCATGTATGTAAAGGTGGGAGGGGGAGAGAGGCCGCCGAGGGCGCGCCCAAGTAGGAGGAATACTACTTGGGCCCCTAGTCCAATTCGGCCTCCCCCTTTCCTTTTACCGGAAGGGGGAAAAGGGAAGAGAGGGAGGAGGAAGGGGAGGGGGGAGCCCCCTCCTCCTTCTCCTATTAGGCCTCCTTCCTTAGGGGGGGCATGCCACCCCTTGTGGGCTGGTGTGCTCCCCTCATATGGCCCATAAGGCCCAATATTCCCCCAGTGGTGAAATACATAAACAAGAGAGCTACAGAAGAAAAAAAAAAGGCAAAATCGGTGATTTTTCTACAATGAACATTAAATACATAGGTTCAGTGTTTCCAAAAATCATGATTTTTTTTGTCATTTTTATGCAGCTCACTTGTTAACTTATTTCAACGTAAATGCCATCAAAGAGGTAAATGCCATGTTAGATGAAAGAAAAATGCCCCCAATTTTGCGATATGTAAATCATATGATAATGTGGATTCTTTTTTCATATTTTTTCAAACATTGAAATACGAATTGTGATTTATTGTTTCCAACAAAGAACAGGCTTCGAGCACTAAAAGGCATTCTTGCTCAAATACTCAAATTATTGCACTACAATACAAATAAAATAAAAGATGGGCCGTACGTACGTGTCTACCCAGATGGCCTGGTTAGGAATGACATCCTGTGACCATCCTGCTTGAGTGTGACATACAAGAGGCCGACGGTGCCAACGGCCATGACCAACACGACCAACAGTATGCCTGGTCTCTTCCCCCATTGCCCCATGATGCCGAGTGCAAACGGATAGAGGAGCACGAGGGTCCCCACGTTGAACACCAACGCAAGCACCACATGCCACGCCTGGTCCGTGAAAAAAAACAATGTCGCTGTCTTGCCTATCGCCGTCCCGACGGCTGTGACGTTCACGATGAGCTCAGCCACGGTCGGGATCAGCAACGGCACCGACCACATAGTGTACAGGTCGGCGAACTTCTCGCCGGAGCAGGCCTCCATCTGCTTGGACGTGAGCCTGAAGTATATGTCCTTCCCCCTGACGAGCTTCAACGCCATGTACAGCACCGCCGTCGGGTACACGCCCGTTGCCACGATCATGTAGAACTGCTCATTGCGCCACCAGTCGAGCAGCGTGATCCCCGCCCATTTCACCTTGAACATGCCGATCACATGCATCATTGCTATGACAGCTATGAGGTACATGATGAACGTGTCGAATGGTCTCTGGATGTAGTACGACTGCTCGGAGAAGAGCCACATCACCAGGAAGAAGCTGTAGGCTAGGACGAACATCGTGGCGATCGGGTAGATCGACATGTTGAGGTAAGCGATGCGCTGCAGAGGGTGGAGCCGGCGGCTGGCGATGAGAGCGTTGCTGTGGGAGAAGAACACCTCGAGGGAGCCGCCCGACCACCGGAGCACCTGGTAGAGGCGCTCAGTGAGGTTGATCGGAGCCGTTCCGAGGAACGCGGCCGGCTTCATGGAGCAATACATGGAGCGCCACCCTTGCCGGTGGATGTGGAATCCGGTCATCACATCCTCCGTTGCGATGTTGTACACCCGCCAGACATCTCTCCCCCATGAAATCCCATCCTCGTAGGCGCATGTCATCAGGGTGGCCAGGTCATTGTTGAGCACCTCGTCGACCAACACCGGGGTGATAGACCGCTCTTGGATTGCGCCATCCGGTATTGAGTTCAAGAACGAGGTCTGAGTTACCCAACTCATAGGCCTTACCTACAAGCTTGATGTTCTTCGCTCTATAGTGTGGTGGCTCCATGCCATAGAGCGCTACATGACGGAACATGGTGCTGGTGCCGAGGTAGGTAGGACCTTGGAGACCATTGAGCGAAAGCATGGTGCCATCAAAGAAGACACGATTGTGGTTGGAGTAGCGATCTGTCGGGTCAACATCATCGAAGCGTTGTGGGAACTGGATGAAGGCCGTGTTCTGACCATCATGAGGGTCGAGCATGAAGCACATAGGGGCGCGGAGAGCTTGTGAGTTGTTGATGTAGTGGTTGCAGTCAAAGTTGATGACGAAAGGCGCATTGGAGAGTAACGCGGAGACGCGGAGCATCACGTTCATGGCTCCTGCCTTCTTTTGGTTGTCATAACCGGGGCGCTTCTCACGGGAAATGTAGACGAGCATGGGGAACCTGGTGTCAATGTTGCTCCAGTCAATTGGATTGTTGGTGCTCACCAACGATTCAAGCTGTGGTTTACAACTTGGATGGTCTAGCATGACCTGTCAAAAGAGCATAGTAGTCCCACCATTTTTATGAATCAAATAAATTTGAAGAAAAAAAATGCTAGTGCACGGTCAACTGAATAACTATTTTATATACTAAAACCACAACACAACACAAAATAGAGGGTTATGCTATTAACATAGCTATTAGATATTAAAAACATGATACATAAGAAAAATAGAGATAAAAGGTTTAAATTCTTATAAAAGGACAAAACAACCAGTCGTCGACTTGGTGAACTATCTATTTATTAATAAATCAAAGCCAATCTACATAATTGTACCTAAACAGATTGCGTTCGTTATTTCTTTATAATTGTATCAAAACAAATCATAAGCATTATATGTACATAAATGCACCTAAACAGATTGTGTCATTAGATCTACATAGTTGCTACTAAGCAAATCATACTAGTTAGATCAACATAACCATGCCTAAACATATCACATTCTATAGATCTTCGTAATTATACTTAAATAAATCTTAATTGTTAGATCCACATAGACATACATAAATAGGTAATAATGGTCAGATCTATAAACATAACTAAACTAACAGTATATACAAAATAAATGTAAACGCTACATGTATCGATACCTATAAATGCTGTCCATTATGCAATGAACTGATAAATCAATGTAAAAGAATATTCGCATAAGATAAAAAGAATACTTCAAGATGATGCTCTCGTAAGCGAGGGGCACTTTGCTTGTTCAAAAAGAAAAGAAAAAAAGTTGTCAATCGGATGGATCATCTCTTTATTAGTAAATCTCAACCATTAGATCTATGTAGCCGTCCATATAGAGATTGTACCCGTCGGATCAACATAACATACTTACAGATATCACAAACATTATATCTTCATAATTTACCTAAACATGCCGTAACTCATTGAATCCATAGTCGTATCTAAACGGATCATATCTTTTTGGTTTACATAATTGTACCTAAGCATATTACATTATGCTATATTAGCATGACTTTACCTAAGTATACTGCGTCTATTGGATCTTTATACCTACATATAAATAGGTCTTAACCGGTAGATATTCGTAAATATAGCAAGATAAATAAAAAATGATAGATCATCAGAATTGCAACTAGGCGGATCACACACGCAAAAGCATTCTTTTTTATTTCTTAGCAAAATGATCAGATATTCTTATATATAATAGATTTCAAAGTTGCACCTTAGAGATGTATCCATGTCGAACATCATGCATTTTGCAATGGAGCTAAATGAGAAGAAAAAGAGGCATGCATGAAATAAAAATAATTACCAATTTTAACATACTGAAGATGATTCCCTCACATCACCCAGCTAGTTTTGTTAATTCACTCTTAAGTAGATGTGACTATCCCTTGGGTTTTGGTCTGATGTTCAAAGTCTAAACTAATAGAATTTCAAATATCCTTTTCATTTTGTGTCTAAAGCCACCAAATCAACGTGTAGCACGTGGACTGAGATTTGAGACTGGGATCTAGCTAGATTCATAAATTTAGAGGAATTCAAAAGGTGCGGCTTATAACTTTGACCTGAACTAACAAACAGTAGATCGTTTACCTTAACAATTCCAGCATGTTGTCCTCTTCGATGATTGTCAGTTTGCTCAATCCATGTACACGCCCATTGTGTCCCATCAGCCATCCAAGTGGCATGTACACCATCATCGCCTTTGTTGTAGGCATCAGATCGTCGGCGGATGGTTGTAGAAAGGGAATCTATTCTCACCTTGAACTCACCATATTCTCTGCGCACACGCCTGTGATCACTCATGAACTCTCCTGCCATACCCCCGACATACGGCCTGGTTTTCATCCGAAAATAGTTCTCCGGGGACCTTGGCTCGATGCAATGCTTCCGGCAAAACGGGACCCACAAAGCAGCGAAATAAGCAACTTGGATCATCGCCTCATAGTGCACCAATGAGCCACCCTCGTCGGAGAGGTAGCAGGCATACTTGTCGACGGGGTAGTCGGCGGCGAGGATAGAGAGGATGGTGTTCACCATGTACATAACGGGTTCATCCACGGGGTCGACGGTGGTGACGAAGACATCGATTCTCGGAAGGATGGCTTCGCCGTGCCGGTCCGCCAGGGCGGCGAGGTCCGGCACGCGTTTGATGGGGTTGAGCTTGGGGAGATGGTTGAGGAGCCATGAGAAACCGAACCAGGCGTCCGCGACCATGGACGTGGCCCAGAGCCACATGCCATCGTGGTTCCTGTGCTCTACTCGCCACGCGAAGAAGGCGACGATAGCGACAAGCGCTCCAGAATCAAGAACCTGTTGTTGTTGCAAAGACGGTCGTAAGTATTCAAATTCGGAAGTGTAGGACTGGATCATACTACTCCCTCCATATCCAATTATAGGACATTTCGGGTATTTTAAGATGAACTATATACAGACTGAAATGAATGAATAAACACACTACCACCAGTCTATATATATCCGATTCAAAAAAATTGGAATATCTTATAATAATAATAAGATCGGAGTACTCATAGAAGGAAATAAAAAGAGCATGCATGTCAGAATGGACACGCGCAAACTGACCTATAAGGATGCACACTACCGGAATCGCCCCCTATGCCGACGGCCGTCGGCATAGCCCTGAGTCCCGTCGGGATAGACCTATGCCGACGGCCCCCGTCGGCATAGGGCCGTCGGCAACATATGCGTCGGCACAGCCAGGGTGGCCGTCGGCATAGAAAAGCCATCGGCATATATGCTACGCCGACGCGGGCCATACATCTATGCCGACGGCCCTGGCTGTCGGCAACAATCACGCGTAACGGCGGCCACTGTTAAGTTAGGCCAGCCGTAGGACGCCACGTGGCACCCCTATGCCGACGGCCTGGCCGTCGGCTTAGTCAAAACGTACGCCGACGGCCAGGCCATCGGCATAGGTGTGCCACAGAGCTCCCAGTTGCTGACGCGTGGCACCCTATGCCGACGGCATAGCCGTCGGCTTAGTTTAAAAGCTATGCCGACGACTATGCCGTCGGCATAGGTGCCACGCGTCAGCAACTGGGAGCTCACGCCAGTCCTATGCCGACGGCATAACCGTCGGCATAGTTTGCTTCTGATTTTTTTTTGTTTTTTCTGTTTGTTTTCAAATCAGTTCAATTCAAATAACAGCACATATATAACAGCACATATCAGCAGCACATATCAAAGAACGTATGCATAAGCATCATCACACACACACAAGTCTCTAAATGATCATCATCACAACCAACATAAGCATAAGCATATAGAAAAGCACCACACACAAGTCTCTAAATGATCCTGACCCCGTCGTCCTCATATCCATCGATGCGTTGTCGCATCACCTCCTCTCTACCACGGTCCTGCTCGGATATGTTTATCGGCAGCATGTCAAAGTTTGGCATATATCCGTGCGTGCGAAGGTGCTCACTCATGTCCGTCTGATTTCTACGGTGATGTCTGGCACATCTCGCACAGGGGCATGGTGGGATAATTCTCATTGGACGACGGAATATCTCCTTCAAATACACATCGGTTTTCACGATCCACTCTGATGTTACTCGATTCCGACCGATAAAACCACTGTACATCCACTGATTATCTGCCATCCTCTGCTTTTTTGCAACCCACACAACATAATTAAGGATTCACTTAAATTAATCACATCAAATTTTCTGTTTCTACCGCGTTTAATCCACCTACATCTCTAATAGGTAAAGATGGGTCCTAATCCCACCCGAGGATGTGTAGATTGAGTACGTTCTCCATTCTACCCCGTTCCGGGACAAAATTTCGGCAGCACCTCCCCGCTGTTCTCCAGATACACGTCTCGGCAAATAGCCGAGAGAATGTGCTCCGGAGAACAATGGGGAGGCGTCGCCGAAATCCTGTCTCGGAACGGGGTAGAACATGGAGAACATACCCAATCTACACATCCTCGGGCTGTCCATGGAAAATGCTGGACAATCCGAAAGAGCTGTGGTGATAAATATGCAATTGAATGCATATTTATCGATGCAACCCTTTCGGACGGGAGACGCCTAGGTTACGTCAGTTGACTTGAGAATGAAATCTAGTGATATGAAAAATTGGAGGAGATGGACTTGTAGCTCACCCTCGGCTGTAGAGGAAGTAGTCGAACAGCAGAGGGATGCTCAGGGGGACCAACGCGTCGGACAACGGTCACTCCAATGAAATGCGAAACCACAAAGCCTGCAAATTCCATCGCGACAAAAAATTAGAACATCACAACTTATAGAGCATATTTAAAACATGTAAACATGCATTCATTTATTTTTGCATCATGTAGGCAAAAAAACTAACAACATTAACAATATATTCATCATCGTCATCACATATTCATCATCATCATTATCACCTATTCGTCTAACCAAATTTTTTTACTACCTATATTCATCATCGTCGTCACATATTCATCATCGTCATCACATATTCATCATCGCCATCACATATTCATCATCGTCATCACATATTCATCATCGCCATCACATATTCATCATCGTGACCAATTTTTTTTCAAGGTATGCAACATATAGCATCTCATATAACCAAATTTTTTTTACTACCTATCTCACTATCTATCTAACTATCTACCTATCTAACTATCTATCTAACTATGTATCTAACTATCTAAATACCTATCTAAATACCTACCTAAATACCTATCTAACTATCTATATCTAACTAGCTACAAAATTACTAAAAAAACACTAAAAACTTCAAAAAAAATCACCTTCGAGAGGGCCGGCCGGAGTTGGGGCGGGGAGGCGCGGGGTAGGGACGGGGCGGCCGGCGCAGGGTCGGGGCGGGGCGGCCGGCGCGAGGTCGGGGCGGGGAGCCGCGGGGTCGGGGCGGGGCGTCCGGAGTGGGGGCGGGGAGGCGTGGGGTCGGGGCGGGGCGGCCGGAGTTGGGGCGGGGAGGCGCGGGGTCGGGGCGGCCGGAGTCGGGGCGGGGCGGCGCGGGGTCGGTGCGGGCGACCGGGGCGGGGTAGTAGAAGCCAGAACCGCAGAACGTCTACTGTCGTGTCATCGCCATACGTGAGGGGGGGCCACGCCCCGGAGACGCGTCCCGCCTCTTCGGACATGCCACCACACCACCCCGCATGTATGAGGGCCCGGTGTGACGCTCCGGTGGCATTGCTACCCCCCCCCCCAATGCCCCCGTCCCGCCTAACCCTGTAGCATTTGACCACGCGATCTAGCCCTTTGACTTTGCACGGACGGGCTTTGACCAGTGGACCTCCCCACCCAGTTGTGTTAGGTCAGCCCATAGGAACACTCTGGAGCAACATCCGGGCCAGACCCACAGCAAGATCCCCTCCGTGTAGACCCGACGCGTCCGTTTCCCCCCTTCAGGTGCCGGCGGCGGTGCCGTCCGTGAGGGGGGGCACACCCTGGACACACGTGCCGCCTCTTCAGACGTGCCACCACACCACCCCGCGTGTGTGAGGACCCGGTGCGATGCTCCGGTGGCATTGCTACCCCCCCCCCAGTGCCCCCGTCCCGCCTAACCCTGTAGTGTTTGACCACGCGATCTAGCCCTTTGACTTTGCACGGACGGGCTTTGACCAGTGGACCTCCCCACCCCGGAGCCCCAAGACGGGCGTCTACGCATGCATGAACATTTTCACATATGCATCGGGACCCGTGCGATGTTTCGGTGACATAGCTACACCCCGAATCCCCCCACCAACTAGAATTCCTTCCGTGTCGACCGTTTCCCCCCTCCGTGACACGGCGATAGCGACGTTCGTAACGGGGGGCAATCGATATACCATTGGGTATGTTTTTTTAGATAAGGCATAATTATCTTATGCAAAAACAAAAACTAAAATAAAGTAAAAATAACAAAATCAAGTAAAAAATAAAAAATAAAGTAAAATACACGTATGCCGATGGCTAGGCCGTCGGCATATCTGTGCACAGACGGAGGTTGTCCCACGGATTGATGACGTGGCATGGCACACGGATCGATGACGTGGCGAAGGGGCCTATGCCGACGGCTGTGCCGTAGGCATACCTCTGCCACAGATAACCAAAGTAAAATTAAAAAATTAAGTAAAATAAACATATGCCGACGGCAAGGCCATCGGCATATCTGTGCACACACGGAGGTTGTCCCACGGATCGATGACGTGGCGTGGCACACGGATCGATGACGTGGCAGAGGGGCCTATGCCGACGGCTATGCCGTAGGCATACCTCTGCCACAGATATGCCGACAGCCGCCGTTACTGCCCGTCGACGTAGGATCAACGCCGTCAAATGGTCAGCGCTGACCGGGCAGGTGGGCCCGGGCTATGCCGACGGGCCCCGTAGGCGTTCCTCGGGCGGTCCCGACGACCTAGTCTATGCCGACGGCCCCGTCAGCATAGATGGATGTATGCCGACGGCTGTTCTACGCCTACGGCCTACCCTTGGCCGTCGGCATAGGTCCATAGATGCCGACGGGGGCCGTCGGCATAGATTTGGCCGTCGGCAACCCCTGTTTTTCTGGTAGTGGCAGGATGCTTCCCTTGACCTTCATGGTCCGGAACAGCAGCGGCCGGCCGGCGCTGGCTTCAGACATGTCTCCCTCCTCCGCCGCCACCCACACGTCGTCCCTGGCGCGCCTGCCCTCGGCGGCGTCGGCGGCGGTGTCCGTGGCCATTGTGTAAGCCGTGGCTATACTACGTAGGTACGAGAACCTAGCTCGACACAGCTGATGCTGATCTCCCTAGCTAGCTTGTTTGTGTCGACGAGATGCTTGCTATGTGGGGGATTATATAGCGCTAGCTAGTCGTCGTCGTCGTAGCCATACTAAACCATCGGCCACGACTTCCGCCCGCAAGGTCAAATACTGCAACTGGATCAAGGCCGCCGCCCGTACTTACAGTTACAGTGCACCGCGGGAAGGATCACATTTCAGAGTTCTGGCCGATCAAATACAACCGGCCAATACTCAATAGCTAGATAAGTACCCCCTCCGTCCTGAATGTATTTTTAGTTCTAGATATATCCATTTCTGCTAAAAGTAATTCAAGGCGGAGCAATTATATATTTCTGCGCATTTTCTATTTCTGAGTCAACTGAAAATAGTTTGAAAAACAAAAAAAGAACAACTAGATTTCTACGCGTTGCGGAGGTATGATACTAGTCTATGATACTACCCACTATGAGAGGTCTTATATAGGATTTCATAGTATTGGACTTTATATTGTATATGTCCCTAATGAGTTGATGTCCGGTCGGTTGTGTGCCCAATGAACGGTCATGTTAGCCTGTAAATTATAGTCGATAGATCGGATAAAACTTGTCATAGTGTCACAACAAATTCAGTAACAGCTGTCACCATGTCACAACTTTGTGGTAAAAAGTAAAATTCACACCTAATGCTCTATACATTTGCTATTTGTTAATTCATGACCCTCGTGTTGTCTTGTTGATTTATAGGTATTTGATCGTTATCAATAATACAAAGGGATCCACATGAGGACATATATGTATTGCATCTAGACAATTTTCCAGGGAACTATCTAATCAAGAAAGAAACTTTTATTTGGAAGTGGGCAGCCCAAGGTTTAATCGTTTAGAGCACAGAGAGGGACATGGTTTTTGAGCTTAGAGAAGGATACTATGAGGAACTCATAAATAAATGGTCATGCCGGTAGAGGCACATTGTGCAATGGTAATTGCTTGTGGTGTTCATGGTGTGGTTCTTGATTTCAGCAATAGTAACACATTTTAGCCATCAACCTAGTAAAAACATACACGTCGGGGTTGCCCGCCGGCCTAATAGACCTGGACGGAGAGAGTACTAACTATCACTTTCAAGTTTTTCGCGCATTCACCAGATTGGGGTACTCACTTCGGCACGTCTGCACCGGTCAGGTTTCTACTGAGAGTAGAGAATGTCGAGACTGGAATCTCTTCGCGTCGAATTGAAGTCCACATCTCGGCCTTGAAGGATGCCAACGCTAACTTCGATGATGACTTTGTTGCGTCAGCGCTAGGGAACCTTCCTTCACTTCAGAAAGTGCAAGTGAGACTTAACTAAATGTCGATGACTTTGCGGTGATGCATGAACCACTGAAGCTTGCAGTTGACGAACATCCCAACATTCCAAACCTTTCTATTTCTTGCGTGGAAACAGTCCAAGCCTTCAACTAATATAACTCACTAGACACTGGGTACGTCGAGTGTTTTAATTGTACAATTTGAGTGTTATGGTATCTATTTCGTGGCTCCCAATGTGTGATGAGACTCGGTCATAAATGTAGAAAGATGACCAAAAAAGAATCTCCTCAAGCTCAGTGTAGGTTTCCTATCACAAACTGCAACTTGGAATGTAGAACTAGTCCTCTCCCTGCGCATAACCTTGGATCTACATACTAAAGAAAGGATTGTTCCGTTAGATCTAGTCTAGACTAATTTCACCTGGTTTTGCATGGATCAGACGACTCGTTCAGTTTTGCAACGCAAGCTGCTCCCCTCAATTTTACACAATGCATGTACTCTCTCTCTCTCTCTCTCTCTCTCTCTCTCTCTCTCTCTCAACCCACCCATGTGTACGGTAGTTAAGATTTGTGTGCGGTCAATACTAGGAAGGAGCGCAATTAATGCACCCACACTCCCTTCGTCGCGATTAGAACCTATGGATGCAAAGCATTATTTATTTATTTGGAGAGACGGACAACCCTCAGCCTTTGCTTATGCACACAACCATATCTTCTATATCTAAATAGCTAGCCCCCACTAACTATTTCTCTCAACATGCAAGCATGCCACATCATCGTACAACATGCGTAAGAAAAGGCCCACCTCCACTACCATATGTCTCTCAACATGCAAGCATGCCACTTCATCATGACATGCATGAAAAAAAGACCCATCTCAGCATGCAAACATACATAGAATTATCATTCTATTAGCTATATATATTTAATAAACATTTTGTAACTATATAGTAATCAAACATAATAAATATATGTAATTTTTAGTTTTAGCCATTTATATTATTACATCAAATATTCATGTTTCATAAAACGAATCACATTGAAATATGTTGCAAAATATTCCCGCAACAACGTGCGGGGTATCACCTAGTATTATTAATTATTGAAAATGCTGAACAAATTGGCTTACAAAGAGAAAAGGAACAAAAATGGGGTCATCCACATAAGATCCGCCTCGCAAAAACCTTCCCAAGCTGTACCACCAAACCTACGACGATATATTAGCAGATAAAGGGCACAATGCTTCAAGACCACGCCTTCAATAAGGAAAAACCGCTCACGCACTGATGTTAGCTAGTCCAATCAGATGTCAGAACAAGGGTTGTGAACACACAGCAGATCTTCGAACTAGCACCTTTAACAAGGTAACAATGCATTGGCATTGATACAGCCCGATCAAGCCATAAGGCAAGATCCTGAGTTTTCACCCGGAGATAATGCATCATGATGTCTATCATCATAGTCATTGCCCACCATTCTGCCAGCCTACTCACACAGAAGTAGCCGGCCAAAGGAGAAAACACCGGAAGGGAAGATGCCATCTCGTCTCTTCCAACCAATATTGCACCGCCATCTTGCTGATGGTTTTCGTGTGTGCCATGGTCGCCCCTAGTAGCTGTCGCCGCTAGATGCATCGCCACGACGGCTTTCATCGGCAGTGGTGGGGGAGGTGGGTTGCGCCTCACACAACTTCCAAATGCGACCGAACCAATGTTCGGTGCATCACGCATCCATCTGATCCGGCAAATCATGCTGTCATCGAGCTGCTCCAACCAGAGCGCCGCCGCATCAAATCTACACATAGGAATGTCGAATCCACGCCACTGACCACCGCCAAAAAGACGCCTACCGCTGGCGCTAGGTTTTTACCCATGGGGGTTGTTGAGGTCGATCTCCGACCCGGCGGCTCCTCCGCACCACCTCCGAGTGACCGCACCACCATTGTGCGCATACCCTGTCATAGGTTAAACCACATACTCGGTTGCTCCGGTGCGCACGCTGCTAAAGGAGGTCATGTGAAGGAAATATGCCCTAGAGGCAATAATAAAGTTATTATTTATTTCCTCATATCATGATAAATGTTTATTATTCATGCTAGAATTGTATTAACCGGAAACATGATACATGTGTGAATACATAGACAAACTTAATGTCACTAGTATGTCTCTACTTGACTAGCTCATAAATCAAAGATGGTTATGTTTCCTAACCATAGACATGTGTTGTCATTTGATTAATGTGATCATATCATTAGGAGAATGATGTGATTGACTTGACCCATTTCGTTAGCTTAGCACTTGATCGTTTAGTATATTGCTATTGCTTTCTTCATGACTTATACAAGTTCCTATAACTATGAGATTATGCAACTCCCGTTTACTGGAGGAACACTTTGTGTGCTACCAAACGTCACAACGTAACGGGGTGATTATAAAGGAGCTCTACAGGTGTCTCCAAAGGTACATGTTGGGTTGGCGTATTTCGAGATTAGGTTTTGTCACTCCGATTGTCGGAGAGGTATCTCTGGGCCCTCTCGGTAATGCACATCACTATAAGCCTTGCAAGAAATGTAGCTAATGAGTTAGTTACGAAATGATGCATTACGTAACGAGTAAAGAGACTTGCCGGTAACGAGATTGAACTAGGTATTGGATACCGACGATCGAATCTCGGGCAAGTAACATACCGATGACAAAGGGAACAACGTATATTGTTATGCGGTTTGAACGATAAAGATCTTCGTAGAATATGTAGGAGCCAATATGAGCATCCAGGTTCCGCTATTGGTTATTGACCGGAAACAGTTCTAGGTCATGTCTACATTGTTCTCGAACCCATAGGGTCCGCACGCTTAACGTTACGATGACAGTTTTATTATGAGTTTATAGTTTTTGATGTACCGAAGGTTGTTTGGAGTCCCGGATCTGATCACGGACATGACGAGGAGTCTCGAGATGGTCGAGACATGAAGATTGATATATTGTACGACTATATTCGGAAACTGGAATGGTTCCGGGAGTTATCGGATATATACCGGAGTACTGAGGGGTTACCGTAACCCCCCGGAGGTTAATGGGACTCATGGGCACAAGTGGAGGAAGAGGAGAGGCGGCTAAGGGGCAGCCGCGCGCCCCTCCCCCCCCCCAAGTCCGAATTGGACAAGGACGGGGGCGGCGCCCCCTTTCCTTTCCCCCTCTCTCTCCTTCCCTGTCATCTCCTACTCCAACAAGGAAGGGAGGGAGTCCTACTCCCGGTGGGAGTAGGGCTCCTCCAGGCGCGCCTCTTCCTGGCCGGTCGCACCTCCCCCCCTTGCTCCTTTATATACGGGGGCAGGGGGCACCCTAGAAAAACAACAATTGATCCTTGAGATCTCTTAGCCGTGTGTGGTGCCCCCCTCCACCATAGTCCTCGATAATATTGTAGCGGTGCTTAGGCGAAGCCCTGCAACGGTAGAACATCAAGATCGTCACCACGCCGTCGTGCTGACAGAACTCATCCCCGACACTTTGCTGGATCGGAGTCCGGGGATCGTCATCCAGCTGAACGTGTGCTAGAACTCGGAGGTGCCGTAGTTTCGGCGCTTGATCGGTCGGGCCGTGAAGACGTACGACTACATCAGCTGCGTTGTTATAACGCTTCCGCTTTCGGTCTACGGGGGTACGTGGACAACACTCTCCCCTCTAGTTGCTATGCATCACCATGATCTTGCGTGTGCGTAGCAAATTTTTTGAAATTACTACGTTCCCTAACAGTGGCATCCGAGCCTAGGTTTTGATGCGTAGATGTTATATGCACGAGTAGAACACAAGTGAGTTGTGGGCGATACAAGTCATACTGCTTACCAGCATGTCATACTTTGGTTCGGTGGTATTGTTGGATGAAGCGGCCTGGACCGACATTACGCGTACGCTTACGCGAGACTGGTTCTACCGACGTGCTTTGCACACAGGTGGCTGGCGGGTGTCTGTTTCTCCAACTTTAGTTGAACCGAGTGTGGCTACGCCCGGTCCTTGCGAAGCTTAAAACAACACTAACTTGACGAAATATCGTTGTGGTTTTGATGCGTAGGTAAGAACGGTTCTTGCTAAGCCCGTAGCAGCCACGTAAAACTTGCAACAACAAAGTAGAGAACGTCTAACTTGTTTTTGCAGGGCATGTTGTGATGTGATATGGTCAAAACGTGATGCTATATTTTATTGTATGAGATGATCATGTTTTGTAACCGAGTTATCGGCAACTGGCAGGAGCCATATGGTTGTTGCTTTATTGTATGCAATGCAATCGCCCTATAATGCTTTACTTTATCACTAAGCGGTAGCGATAGTCATAGAAGCATAAGTTTGGCGAGACGACAACGAAGCTACAATGGAGATCAAGGTGTCGCGCCGGTGACGATGGTGATCACGACGGTGCTTCGGAGATGGAGATCACAAGCACAAGATGATGATGGCCATATCATATCACTTATATTGATTGCATGTGATGTTTATGCACCTTATCTTGCTTTGATTGACGGTAGCATTTTAAGATGATCTCTCACTAATTATCAAGAAGTGTTCTCCCTGAGTATGCACCGTTGCGAAAGTTCTTCGTGCTGAGACACCACGTGATGATCGGGTGTGATAGGCTCTACGTTCAAATACAACGGGTGCAAAACAGTTGCGCACGCGGAATACTCAGGTTAAACTTGACGAGCCTAGCATATACAGATATGGCCTCGGAACACGTAGACCAAAAGGTCGAGCGTGAATCATATAGTAGATATGATCAACATAGTGATGTTCACCATTGAAACTACTCCATCTCACGTGATGATCGGACATGGTTTAGTTGATTTGGATCACGTGATCACTTAGATGACTAGAGAGATATTTGTCTAAGTGGGAGTTCTTAAGTAATATGATTAAATTGAACTTAAATTTATCATGAACTTAGTACCTGATAGTATTTTTCTTGTCTAAGTTTGTTGTAGATAGATGGCTCATGCTGTTGTTTCCGTTGAATTTTAATGCGTTCCTTGAGAAAGCTAAGTTGAAAGATGATAGTAGCAATTACACGGACTGGGTCCGTAACCTGAGGATTACCCTCATTGCTGCACAGAAGAATTACGTCCTGGAAGCACCGCTGGGTGCCAGGCCTGCTGCAGATGCAACTGACGACGTTAAGAACGTCTGGAAGAGCAAAGCTGATGACTACTCGATAGTTCAGTGTGCCATGCTTTACGGTTTAGAACTGGGTCTTCAACGACGTTTTGAACGTCATGGAGCATTTGAGATGCTCCAGGAGTTGAAGTTAATATTTCAAGCAAATGCCCGGATTGAGAGATATGAAGTCTCCAATAAGTTCTACAGCTGTAAGATGGAGGAGAATAGTTCTGTCAGTGAACATATACTCAAAATGTCTGGGTATAATAATCACTTGATTCAACTGGGAGTTAATCTTCCTGATGATAGTGTCATTGACAGAATTCTTTAATCACTGCCACCAAGCTACAAGAGCTTCGTGATGAACTATAATATGCAAGGGATGGACAAGACTATTCCCGAGCTCTTCGCATTGCTAAAGGCTGCGGAGGTAGAAATCAAGAAGGAGCATCAAGTGTTGATGGTCAATAAGACCACCAGTTTCAAGAAGAAGGGCAAAGGGAAGAAGAAGGGGAACTTCAAGAAGAACAACAAGCAAGTTGCTGCTCAGGAGAAGAAACCCAAGTCTGGACCTAAGCCTGAAACTGAGTGCTTCTACTGCAAGCAGACTGGACACTGGAAGCGAAACTGCCCCAAGTATTTGGCGGATAAGAAGGATGGCAAGGTGAACAAAGGTATATGTGATATACATGTTATTGATGTATACCTTACTAATGCTCACAGTAGCACCTGGGTATTTCATACTGGTTCTGTTGCTAATATTTGCAACTCGAAACAGGGACTATGGATTAAGCGAAGATTGGCTAAGGACGAGGTGACGATGCGCGTGGGAAATGGTTCCAGAGTCGATCTGATCGCAGTCGGCACTCTACCTCTACATCTACCATCGGGATTAGTTTTAGACCTAAATAATTGTTATTTGGTGCCAGCGTTAAGCATGAACATTATATCTGGATCTTGTTTGATGCGAGACGGTTATTCATTTAAATCAGAGAATAATGGTTGTTCTACTTATATGAGTAATATCTTTTATGGTCATGCACCCTTGAAGAGTGGTCTATTTTTATTGAATCTCGATAGTAGTGATACACATATTCATAATGTTGAAGCCAAAAGATGCAGAGATGATAATGATAGTGCAACTTATTTGTGGCACTGCCATTTAGGTCATATCGGTGTAAAACGCATGAAGAAACTCCATATTGATGGACTTCTGGAATCACTTGATTATGAATCACTTGGTACTTGCGAACCGTGCCTCATGGGCAAGATGACTAAAACGCCGTTCTCCGGAACTATGGAGCGAGCAACTGATTTATTGGAAATCATACATACTGATGTATGTGGTCCAATGAATATTCAGACTCGCGGCGGGTATCGTTATTTTCTCACCTTCACAAATGATTTGAGCAGATATGGGTATATTTACTTGATGACACACAAGTCTGAAACATTTGAAAAGTTCAAAGAATTTCAGAGTGAAGTGGAAAATCATCGTAATAAGAAAATAAAATTTCTACGATCTGATCGTGGAGGAGAATATTTGAGTTACGAGTTTGGTTTACATTTGAAGCAATGCGGAATAGTTTCGCAACTCACGCCACCTGGAACACCACAACGAAATGGTGTGTCCGAACGTCGCAATCGTACTTTACTAGATATGGTGCGATCTATGATGTCTCTTACTGATTTACCGCTATCGTTTTGGGGTTATGCTTTAGAGACGGCCGCATTCACGTTAAATAGGGCACCATCAAAATCCGTTGAGACGACGCCTTATGAACTATGGTTTGGCAAGAAACCAAAGTTGTCGTTTCTTAAAGTTTGGGGCTGAGATGCTTATGTGAAGAAACTTCAACCAGATAAGCTCGAACCCAAATCGGAGAAATGCGTCTTCATAGGATACCCAAAAGAGACTATTGGGTACACCTTCTATCACAGATCTGAAGGCAAGATTTTTGTTGCTAAATTCGGATCCTTTCTAGAGAAGGAGTTTCTCTCGAAAGAAGTGAGTGGGAGGAAAGTAGAACTTGATGAGGTAACTGTACCTGCTCCCTTATTGAAAAGTAGTTCATCAGAAGAACCAGTTCCTGTGACAACTACACCAATCAGTGAGGAAGCTAATGATACTGATCATGAAACTTCAGATCAAGTTACTACCGAACTTTGTAGGTCTACCAGAGTAAGATCCGCACCAGAGTGGTACGGTAATCCTATTCTGGAAGTCATGTTACTTGACAAATGGCGAACCCACGAACTATGAGGAAGCGATGATGAGCCCAGATTCCGCAAAATGGCTTGAGGCCATGAAATCTGAGATGGGATCCATGTATGAGAAAAAAGTATGGACTTTGGTTGACTTGCCCGATGACCGGCAAGCCATATAAAATAAATGAATCTTCAAGAAGAAGACTGACGCTGATGGTAATGTAACTGTCTTCAAAGCTCGACTTGTTGCGAAAGGTTTTCGACAAGTTCAAGGGGTTGACTACGATGAGACTTTCTCACCCGTAGCGATGCTTAAGTCTGTCCGAATCATGTTAGCAATTGCCGCATTTTATGATTATGAAATTTGGCAAATGGATGTCAAAACTGCATTCCTGAATGGATTTTTGGAAGAAGAGTTGTATATGATGCAACCGGAAGGTTTTGTCGATCCAAAAGGTGCTAACAAAGTGTGCAAGCTCCAGCGATCCATTTATGGACTGGTGCAAGCCTCTCGGAGTTGGAATAAACGCTTTGATAGTGTGATCAAAACATATGGTTTTATACAGACTTTTGGAGAAGCCTGTATTTACAAGAAAGTGAGTGGGAGCTCTCTAGCATTTCTGATATTATATGTAGACGACATATTGTTAATTGGAAATGATATAGAATTTCTGGATGGCATAAAGGGATACTTGAATAAAAGTGTTTCAATGAAAGACCTCGGTGAAGCTGCTTACATATTGGGCATCAAGATCTATAGAGATAGATCAAGACGCTTAATTGGACTTTCACAAAGCACATACCTTGATAAAGTTTTAAAAAAGTTCAAAATGGATCAGGCAAAGAAAGGGTTCTTGCCCGTGTTACAAGGTGTGAAGTTGAGTCAGACTCAATGCCCGACCACAGCAGAAGATAGAGAGAAAATGAAAGATGTTCCCTATTGTAAGTGCATCTAGTGCCACCCCTAGTTTGGTTTTGGAGTATTGACGACAAACCTGGTTGAGGGACTAATTTGTTTGTGAGAATTGCAGGATAAAACAGGTAGTAGTCCCTCCTTGATTCGGTTTACCTACCGGAGATGACCCCTAAAAATGTATGAAGACATTGAAGACAATGGTGGTACGTGAAGATATTCACATTGAAGACTATGACAGAAGAAGACATTGAGTGAAGACTATGGAGCACGAAGACTTAGCTATTTCGTTGTTTCTTTTCTTCTTTGTTGAGTCATAGGAACCACCGCACTTCTAAGTGGGATCCAAGTGAACAAGTCAGGGTGACTAAAGTGATGCTCATCCAAAATCCTATGTCTTCGAGCGAAGACAATGAGAGCAAATCTTATCCAGAGTCGGATAAGTCAGCTTTACTTGTAGCCCAAGTCAAGTTGTCGCGTGTGCTTGAAATCTGACCGTTGTGACACGTGTCAGTTCATTAGTGACCCAGGGTCATTTCGGACAAATCAGGTCGGGTTGCCCAGTGGCTATAAATAGCCCACCCCCTACACCATAAATTGGTGGCTGCTCAGAGTTAGTACAGGGCTTTTGTCGTTTGAGAGCAACCCACCTCCGAAGCTTTTGAGAGAGAGAAATCCTTGTGAGGACAAAGCCCAAACACCCAGAGCCAAAGAGTGTTAGGCATCACTGAAGTCTTTCTTTCCGCGTGATCTGAAGACTTGTTACACTTGAGGACTGTGAATCCTCCAGCTGGTTAGGCGTTGCGTTCTGAGCATCCAAGAGTAATTGTGGATTGCCGGTGAACGAAGTCTGTGAAGGTTTGGAAGTCAACCTTGAAGACTTACTAGAGTGATTGGGCGGGGACTGTGTGTCCTTATCTCAAGGGGAATAAGGTGAAGACACGGTCTTCTGAGTTCAATCTCAGCCTCCCTAACCAGACGTACAGTTGTCACATCAACTGGAACTGGTCGAACAAATCCTTGTCTTCACAACTCACTGGTTCTATCTCTTACTCTCCTTACTTACAGTTTGTTGTTGTGAAGTCATTGTTTGATTGCTTTACCTGTTTGACTTCACTGAGTGACTACATGTTCTGATTGGCTTCATACTATCTTCCATCCTGATCCTACTACATAGCTGCTATCAGTCATCATGCTTTAGCTTCATACTTGTTTGACTATGGCTTGTCTAGTGTAGTTCATCTTCCGCTGCATGTTTATAGGTCCAGTTTTCATGTTTGTCTTCGAAACTTTCATGTTTTGAAGACTTTCGTAAAAATCGCCTATTCACCCCCCCCCTCTAGTCGATAACTAGCACTTTCAATTGGTATCAGAGCAAGGTACTCCCTTGTTTTGTGTGATTCGGTTTAACCACCTGGAGTTTAGCTATGTCGACTGCAGGGATAATCAAAGTCTCTGATGCGTGCCCTGTCTTCGATGGCACTGAATATCCCTACTGGAAGAATAAGATGCGTATGCATCTTGAAGCCATTGATTTCGATCTGTGGTATGTCGTCAAAAACGGCGTTCCCAAGACTGGTGAAGGCATCACCGCTGCTGATGTCAAGAAGTTCATTCAACTCGATTCTACTGCGAAGAACATCATCTGTGGTCATCTGACCAAAGGGCAGTATGGCCGTGTGAGTGCTTTGGAAAAGTCGAAGCTAGTCTGGGACTGGCTCTCCAAAGTCAATGAAGGTGTTTCAACTCAGAGAGATCAAAGAATTAGTGTCCTACGCAACCTCTTCAACCGCTTCAAGAGAAATGACAATGAAAATGTCCAGCTCACGTTCGATCGTCTCACTGACATCACAAACGAGCTTCAGGCTCTCGGCGCCACTGAAATCACCAAGCATGAAATCGTCAAGACGCTTCTGAGATCTCTTGACAGCTCATTTGACACTCTAGCTCTTATGATTCAAGAACGCCCTGACTTCAAGACACTCGATCCATCTGACATACTTGAGAGGCTTAACACACATGAGTTCCAACTATCTGAGAAAAGAGATATCTATGGTCCCAACTATGGCCGAACTCACACTTTGAAGGCAAAGGCTGTTTCCTCATCTGAAGAAGAATTTGACTACAGCTCTGGTGAAGCTGAAGACCTTGGAAAGGAGCTTGCTATGCTTGTGAAGAAGTTCCAGAAGTTCACTAAGAAGAAAGGCTTCATAAAGTCTTCACGATCCAGTTCAAGAAATGATGAAGCTTCTTCCAATGACCACAAGAAGAGAACCTGTCACAAGTGCAAGAAACCTGGTCACTACATCTCTGAGTGTCCACAGTGGGACAATGAGAACAAAAATAAGAAGCGCAAGGAATATGATTCTGATGACAAGAAGAAGAAGAAATACTCAAAATCTTCTTCCAAGTCAACTTCCAAGTCTTCATCACACAAGAAAAGTTCGTCTGGCAAGGCTCATGCTTTTGTTGGCAAGGAAATGGATTCAGAGGAGGATTCTGCTTCTGAGGAGGCAGAAGTGGCGGAATCTGAGGAGGAGTCTGACTCTAGTGTTGCAAGTCTGGCTTTAGCTTCAGCCTACGTTGCCAAATCCATCTTCAACACTGAAGACAATGCTTGCATCACCAACGTTGATGCCAGCGACAAGGACAACTCCGCTCCCACTTACTGCTTCATGGCACGTGGTGCCAAGGTAAACTCACGCGATGCTTACTTTCAAATATCAAGTGAAGATGACTCTGATTGTGAATCCAAACCTAGCTACCAAAAACTTGCTAAAATTGCAACTGAACAATAGAAAGCTATGGAACATATTCAAAAACTGTTAGACAAAAGCGATGACCTGTTGGACGCAGAAATGACTAAGACTCAGTCCTTAATTGAAGACATAAAAAATCTTCATGTTAAGTACCAGGAACTTGAAGGTCGTCATGAAACCCTCTCAACATCTCATGAAAAGATTTCCTACAATTATCTTCAAAGGAAGCAGGAACTTATGAAATTGAGATCGAATCATGAAGATCTTCAGAAGGAGAACGAGTCACTTTGCGCTCAACAGATCAGTCCCCCTTCGGAAGGATTTGAACCACCATGTTTAAAATGCATTGAGCGTGATAACGTTGTTTCTGTTGCTGGATGTTCTACTGCTCCTGTTGCAATATCTTCAACTGCTGATGTGGTAACTAACCCCTCTGTTGAGGATACCACTACTATTGCTAATGATGCAGGGCTGAAGGAACTGTACATGACAGGCATGTACAAAAGCCTCAAAGGGCATCAGACATTATGTGATGTCCTCAAAAAGCAGATTCTGAACCGAAACCCTAGAAAAGAGGGTATTCCGATACTCGAATCAAAAGTTATGGTCCTTAAAATTTTCTAAAAACAAAATAAATGCACGTAATATTCCTTTATTGACTTGTGCAAATTAGGGAGCGTACTTTTCAAGGGAGGAGGACCAGATAGTTCCTACTTTCGTAGTGTAATAATGACACACGGGATGCTAATTTCCTTTTATTAAATAAAAATCTCATTTGACCCGCACAAAAAAGGAAAATAAAAAAAGCTAAAAGTTTATGTGGAGAGTATGGATGGTTGTTGTGACACAAAAATATCCATTGAGGCTAGCCCTCACATGCTCCCAATTTACAAAATTCAAGTTTGGACATTTCAAGTTGTTCTCAAACTAATCGTAATGTGAACAAGACATGTGTCTACAGCTCCTACAAAATCAAGTGGAGAAACAACAAGGACAAATTCATCATGAATAGTGTCATTTTTGCTTGATTTGTCTTTTTTTGATTCTCAATGTGTATAACTGATTTTGATCAGAATTCTTTTAGAGGTTGTAGACACATGTCTTGTGAACATGTCCAAGTATTCTCTAACTTAATGCTCATTAGTAAATTGCGGTGAGCATATATAATCCAGTCAATTCTCTATCGTAAGACACATCTTGTGGGTGTCAGATCACAATGTGGGAGTACGTAAACTAATATAAGAGTGTTTAGATAACTCTTTTAGTGATCCAAATGCTCTTATATTAGTTTACAGAGGGAGTAGGTTGTTTAGTTTTAAGCTATCTTTAACAATTGTGTACTAGGTTAGGCACTAGCAAAGAGGGCTGCTTAGATAGGATGATTAGTTAATACCACTTCTAGCCAAGTCTTCCCATCTAGTAGATGGTCACTTGCTCGTACATCTTACATTAGTTTGCAGGCAACTGAAATGAGATGCTCTTTCCCTGTATGGACTAAGTGTACATTTTTTTGATCAGAATGCTAAATTTGAGTTGACTATAGAATAGCATAACATAGATGTAAATGAGATGCTCTTTCCCTGTATGGACTTTTTTCATGAATATGCAAATCTTGTGTATCATTCCATTGATAGAAGAAGATAGAGTAAGTACAAGAGGAACAACACATGAAACAGACGCAACAGGCGTGAACATGGTGTCCGGAGCAGAGAAACATGGGATGGTTGGCCCGAAAAAGAGGAAAAGACAGCTGGACTCGCCATCCTGAGAAGTAGCCCAGAGCAACAACAAGACGACCAACTTCTTCAGATCCCTGACCGAGGAGACCTCGAGCGAACAAGACAATGCCTTCAAGAAGGAGAACGACGTCAAGATGCCGTCATCGTCCGATCCGGATAAGCGGACCTAGAATTTCCCCTATTGCTCAAAGAGGGGCACAGACAATGGCCATGACAGCTCCTCTAAGAAGGCGACGGCACCAGCGAATGTCCTTGCTGCCAGCAAATGATGTAGGGATTTTGCCCTGGCAGAGTCTGAGCAATCCCAAGACACCAAAGCACGAACCAGAGACGAGGAAGTCGGGCATAGGCCAGAACCACGACCATAGAAGGGGGAGCCACGCCCTCTAAAGAGGCATCGGGCGCTGCTGCACACATGAGCAACGGAGCGGCGAATGGACAAACATGGCACAGAGGCAGAAGGAGTGGCGGTAAGGAATGCTAAGGTGGCCGGAGGCCCGTGTGAGCCAGGATCCGAAGGGTAGCGCAGATCCGGGTCACCAAGACTGGAGCAACAAGGACGTCGGCGAGCCCAAAGAGCTGGAAAGGAGGCGCAACTCCCGGAATATACCGGAATAGAAGACGCACCGGGATGGACGGCCACCAAGGGTAGCAGTAGGGTGGGGTGCAAAGGCGTTGAGGCGCTAGCGACACAACCATGGTGTCCTAGTGTACCAAGTCGGTGCCACGCGCACACGAGGTGGGGGCGGCCACCACAACCAACTATATCGGGCCAGCTGAGTTACGGTCGACCATCTATGGTGGATGGTGGCAGAGCAGGCAAGGTTTCGGGGGGCAGCGCCCAGAGTCGGCCCATAAGCCAGGCAAAAGGGGCTACCACCCTGGCCCCAAGAAAGGAGGGCCCAACTAAAATTTATACTATAAAAAATATACATGTATACAGAACATCTGAAAGTTTATTAAATGCATAAAATAGAGCTTCAATTTGCAGAAGTGTAAGATCACATCACATACTAATAAGTTATACCACACAGAGGCAAACCAATCCGACTGGCGAAGTTGAGTTCAAATACACTAGTCTCTCTTTAGGATGGATGCCTTAGTATCATAATGAAAGTTATGATAACTAAATTCCAATATTTAAACCAATGCACAAATTTTAATTTGAGAAACTTATAGGACATCTCATTTGCACCAAATCAAACCAAGTGAATCTAGACGAGAATGTTAGCTAATCGAATCATACGCAAAAGTACAATCAACAACATTTTTTGTTTCTTCGATGATTCTTTTACTGAATCCAACTTGCAATTCACATTTTTTTATACCCTAGAAGTTTCCATGAATATGACTGCCTAATATACACTAGAAACCATGATTAATATATTTGTTAGCATGTATATAATATAGAAATGTCTACCATGATATTCAATAGAATTAAAAGATATATGTAAACACGCATAGATATGCAAATGTGTAAACAATATATCACATATGCAATATCAGAAAATGAATTTTCAAAATCGTTTTAACAATGAGGAAAAAAGTTGCTACATCATACAATTTTAATTTTGTAGAATCAAAATTTTCAATGACATACATTACAACTGTATATCGATGAATAATATAACTATTATTTGGAAATATTGTTATGTGGTTAAGTAATAAAAAATTATATTAATTACAATTGTAGTATGTTACACTTAGTTTAAAAAAGTATAAAGGTTTAGTATGAATTGCCCCAGATCCCCACACACTGGATCCCGATCCGTCGCCGCCGACGTCGCGCCTCCCCACCATGGTGGCGGCCACACCATGGTCGATATGCTCCGTGTCTGGAACGAGACGGAGGAGCTGCCCCCGTGGGTCAACAAGTCCGCCAAGGGCGCCAACGGAAGGTTCCGAAATGCACTTTCATTTGGCATCAACGCCGCCAACGGGCTGGAACATGGTGGAAGTGTACCTCGACGACGACAAGCTGCAGGTCATCTCTCTAATCTACCCTTCTCCCCGAATCCATCCTGAGCCAGAGGCAACAACACCAGCAGCAGTCGGGCCAGAGGAGGAAGCACCAGCAGCGCAAGAGAAGGAAGCCCCTGCTGCCGCGCCGAACAAGGCGGCCCCTAGCGTGATGTGCAAGCCGTTGTTCCCTGGCGCGCCGTTCAAGCCGTTGCCCCCTGGCGCAAGATAAATGTACATCATTATATTTATTTTAAATGAATACATTTTAATTTATTATCAATATAAACCATATGCTCATATAGAAACTAAATAACAATGTTACACTTTTAGGGATGTATGAGTGCATAAAAATGTTGTCTAAGATGCAATGAAATAGTAAATCTGAGTAAAAGAATATATACATAAGATAGAAAATAATACTTAAAATGATTCGGACAGACTTAAGCTTCGCTACGGGTAAGAAAGTCTTATCGTGGTCAACTCCTTGAACTTGTAGAAAACATTTTGCGACAAGTCAAGCTTTATTACCATCAGCGTTAGTATTCTTCTTGAAGATCTATTTATTCTCTATGGGTCGCCGATCATCGGGAAAATCTACCAAAGTGCACACATTGTTCTCATACATCGATCCTATCTCAGATTTCATGGCCTCAAGCCATTTATCGGAATCTAGGCTCATCATAGCTTCTTCATAGTTCGTAGGTTCGTCATGGTCAAGTAACATGACTTCCAGAACAGGATTGTCGTACCACTCTGGTGCAGGTCGTGCTCTGGTTGACCTACGAGGTTCGGTAGTAACTTGATCTGAAGGTTCATGATCATCATCATTAGCTTTCTCTCTAGTTGGTGTAGGCATCACAGGAACGGATTTCTCGGATGAGCTACTTTCCAAATTGAGAGAAGGTACAATTACCTCATGAAGTTCTACTTTCCTCCCACTCACTTCTTTCGAGAGAAACTCTTTCTCTAGAAAGGTTCCATTCTTGGCAACAAAGATCTTGCCTTCGGATCTGTGGTAGAAGGTGTACCCAATTGTTTCCTTAGGGTATACTGTGAAGATGCACTTCCCCGATTTGGGTTCAAACTTATCAGGCTGAAGCCTTTTGACATAAGCATCACATCCTCAAACTTTAAAAACGACAGCTTAGGTTTATTGCCAAACCACAGTTCATACGGTCTCCTATTTAACGTGAATACATATGTCTCTAATGCATAACCCCAAAACAATAGTGGTAAATCGGCAAGAGACATCATAGATCGCACCATATCTAATAAAACACGGTTATGACGTTCGGACACACCATTACCATGTGGTCTTCAAGGTGGCGTGAGTTGTGAAACCATCTCACATTGTTTTAAATGAAGGCCAAACTTGTAACTCAAATATTCACCTCTGTGATCAGATCGTAGAAACTTTATTTTCTTGTTACGATGATTCTTCACTTCACTCTAAAATTCTTTGAACTTTTCAAATGTTCAATACTTGTGTTTCATTAAGTAGATATACCCATACCTGCTCAAATCATCTGTGAAGATCAGAAAATAACGATACCCGCCTTGAGCATCAACACTCATCGGACCGCATATATCAGTATGTATTATTTCCAGTAAGTCATTGGCTCGCTCCATTGTTCCGGTGAACGGAGTGTTAGTCATCTTGCCCATGAGGCATGGTTCGCAAATATCAAATGATTCATAATCAAGTGATTCCAAAAGTCCATCTGCATGGATTTTCTTCATGCGCTTTACACCAATATGACCTAAACAGCAGTGCCACAAATATGTTGCACTATCATTATCAACTTTGCATCTTTTGACATCAATATTGTGAATATGTGTATCACCACAATCGAGATTCAACAGAAATAGACCACTCTTCAAGGGTAAATGGCCATAAAAGATATTACTCATATAAATAGAACAATCATTATTCTTTGATTTAAATGAATAACCGTCTCGCACTAAACAAGATCCAGATATAATCTTC
Organism: Triticum urartu; assembly: GCF_056163025.1. NCBI lineage: Eukaryota > Viridiplantae > Streptophyta > Magnoliopsida > Poales > Poaceae > Triticum > Triticum urartu. The sequence goes on from NC_141879.1 coordinate 736,204,369, forward strand.
ATGCTCAACGCTGGCACCAAATAACAATTATTCATGTCTAAAACTAATCCCGAAGATATATGTAGAGGTAGCGTGCCTACAGGGATCAGATCGACCTTGGAACCATTCCCGACGCGCATCGTCACCTCATCCTTAGCCAATCTTCATTTTATCCGTAGACCCTGTTTTGAGATACAAATATGATCAACCGAACCGGTATCAAATACCCAGGCACTACTACGAGCATTAGCAAGGTACACATCAATAACATGTATATCAAATATACCTTTGTTCACTTTGCCATCCTTCTTATCCTCCAAATACTTGGAGCAGTTCTGCTTCCAGTGACTAGTCCCTTTGCAGTAGAAGCACTCAGTTTCAAGCTTGGGTCCAGCTTTAGTCTTCTTCCCAGGAGTGGCAACTTGCTTGCCATTCTTCTTAAACTTCCCCTTTTTGCCCTTGCCCTTTTTCTTGAAACTAGTGGTCTTGTTATACATCAACACTTGATGCTCCTTCTTGATTTCTACCTCCGCAGCTTTGAGCATTGCGAAGAGCTCGGGAATAGTTTTTTCCATTCCTTGCATATTATAGTTCATCATGAAGCCTTTGTAGCTTGGTGGCAGTGATTGAAGAACTTTGTCATTGACACAATCATCTGGAAGATTAACTCTCAGCTGAGTCAAGTGATTATGATATCCAGACATTCTGACTATGTGTTCACTGACAGAACTGTTCTCCTCCATCTTGCAGCTATATAACTTGTTGGAGACTTCATATCACGCAACTCGGGAATTTTCTTGAAATATTAACTTCAACTGTTGGAACCTCTCATATGGTCCATGACGTTCAAAACGCCTTTGAAGTCCCGATTCTAAGCCGTAAAGCATGGCACACTGAACTATCGAGTAGTCATCAACACGCGACTGCCAGGCGTTCACAATGTCTGCAGTTGCTGGGGGGTACACCTAGTGGTGCATCAAGGACATAATTAATTTTTCTATGAAGTAATGAGGATAATCCTGAAGTTAAGGACACAGTCCGTGTAGTTGCTACCATCATCTTTCAACTTAGCTTTCTCTAGGAACGCATTAAAATTCAAGGGAACGGTAGCACGGGCCATTGATCTACAACATAGATATGCAAAAAAAACTATCCGGACTAAGTTCATGATAAATTAAGTTCAATTAATCATATTACTTAAGAACTCCCACTTAGATAGACATCCCTCAAGTCATATAAATGATACGTGATCCAAATCAACTAAACCATGTCCGATCATCACGTGAGATGGAGTAGTCATCAATGGTGAACATCTCTATGTTGGTCATATATACTATATGATTCACATCTCTATGCTAGGCTCGTCAAGTTTGACCCGAGTATTTGGCATGTGCAAAACTGGCTTGCACCCGTTGTATGTGAACGTAGAGCCTATCACACCCGATCATCACGTGGTGACTCAACATGAAGAACTTTCGCAACGGTGCATACTTGGGGAGAACACTTATACCTAGAAATTTAGTTTAAGGGATCATCTTATAATGCTACCGCCATAGTAAGCAGAATAAGACGCATAAAGATAAACATCACATGCAATCGAAATATGTGACATGATATGGCCATCATCATCTTGTGCTTTTGATCTCCATCTCCAAAGCAACGTCATGATCTCCATCATTACCGGCTCAACACCTTGATCCCCATCGTAGCGTCGTGGTCGTCTCGCCAACTATTGCTTCTACAACTATCGCTACCGCTTAGTGATAAAGTCAAGCAATTACATCGCGTTTGCATTTCATACAATAAAGAGAAAATCATAAGGCTCCTGCCAGTTGCCGATAACTTTTACAAAACATGATCATCTCATACAACAACGTATATCACATCATGTCTTGATCATATCACATCACAACATGCCCTGCAAAAACAAGTTAGACGTCCTCCACTTTGTTGTTGCATGTTTTACGTGGCTGCTATGGGCTTCTAGCAAGAATCGTTCTTACTTACGGCACAAAAACCACAACGGTGATTTATCAAGTTTGCTGTTTTAATCTTCAACAGGGGCTGACCGCAGTCAAATTCGATTCAACTAAAGTTGGAGAAACAGACACCCGCCAGCCACCTTTATGCAAAACTAGTTGCACGTCTGTCGGTGGAACCGGTCTCATGAACGTGGTCATGTAAGGTTGGTCCAAGCCACTTCATCCAACAATACCGCCAAATCTAAATAAGACATTGGTGGTAAGCAGCATCAATATCACTGCCCACAACTCTTTATGTTCTACTCGCATATCATCTACGCATAGACCTGGCTCAGATGCCACTGTTGGGAAACCTAGCATGCAATTTCAAAAAAATTCCTACCCTCACGCAAGATCTATCTAGGAGATGCATAGCAACGAGAGGGGAGAGTGTGTCCACGTACCCTCGTAGACCGAAAGCGGGAGCATTTGCCAACGCGGTTAGTCGAACTTCTTCTCGTTACGACCGATCAAGTACCGAATGTACGACACCTCTGAGTTCTGCACACGTTCAGGTCGATGACGTCCCTCGAACTCTTGATCCAGCAGAGTGTCTAGGAAGTAGAAGAGTTCCGTCAGCACGACGGCGTGGTGACAGGGATGGTGAAGTTATCCGCACAGGGCTTCGCCTAAGCACTACGTGAATATGATCGGAGTTGTAAACTATGAAGGGGACGCCGCACACGGCTAACAATCGTTGGTGTGTGTTCTAGGTGCCCCCTCCCACGTATGTAAAGGTGGGAGGGGGAGAGAGGCCGCCTAGGGCGCGCCCACTTGGGCACCTAGTCCAGTTCGGCCTCCCCCCTTTCCTTTTACCAGAAGGGGGAAAAGGGAAGAGAGGGAGGAGGAAGGGGGGAGCGAGCCCCCTCCTCCTTCTCCTATTAGGCCTCCTTCCTTAGGGGGGGCATGCCACCTCTTGTGGGCTGGTGTGCTCCCCTCATATGGCCCATAAGGCCCAATATTCCCCCAGTGGTTAAATACATAAACAAGAGAGCTACAGAAGAAAAAAGGCAAAATCGGTGATTTTTCTACAATGAACATTAAATACACAGGTTCACTGTTTCCAAAAATCATGATTTTTTTGTCATTTTTATGCAGCTCACTTGTTAACTTATTTCAACGTAAATGCCATCAAAGAGGTAAATGCCATGTTAGATGAAAGAAAAATGCCCCCAATTTTGCGATATGTAAATCATATGATAATGTGGATTCCTTTTTTCATATGTTTTCAAACAGTGAAATACGAATTGTGATTTATTGTTTCCAACAAAGAACAGGCTCCGAGCACTAAAAGGCATTCTTGCTCAAATACTCAAATTATTGCACTACAATACAAATAAAATAAAAGATGGGCAATACGTACGTGTCTACCCAGATGGCCTGGTTAGGAACAACATCCTGTGACCATCCTGCTTGAGTGTGACATACAAGAGGCCGACGGTGCCAACGGCCATGACCAACACGACCAACAGTATGCCTAGTCTCTTCCCCCATTGCCTCATGATGCCGAGTGCAAACGGATAGAGGAGCACAAGGGTCCCCACGTTGAACACCAACGCAAGCACCACATGCCACGCCTGGTCCGTGAAAAAAAACAATGTCGCTGTCTTGCCTATCGCCGTCCCGATGGCAGCAATGCTCAGCCACGGTCGGGATCAGCAACGGCACCGACCACACAGTGTCACTACCGGACTCGCGGTCTATGCCTACGGCCCAGGGCCGTCGCCATAGGTCCTTTGCCGTCGGCATAGATCTATGCCTACGGCTGCCGTCGGCATAGACCCGTCGGCGTAGATCACGTCAGCGTAGTCTTGTCAGACCGTCGGCGTAGTATAGCCGTCGGCATAGCTGCCTATGCCGACGGCCGGGCGTCAGCCGTTGGCATTCTTTTTCGTCTGACGGCAATGGACGGTGCCGTCCAAAGCGCTGACGATTCATGGGATGCCACGTGGTAGAGGTATGCCGACGGCTATGCAGTCGGCATAGGTAGAAATCTATGCCGACGGCCTAGCCGTCGGCTTACCTGTGCCACGTGGCATTCCGTGGTGCCTCCTGGTGGCAGGGCTCAGCCTACGGCAAAGCCGTAGGCATAGATCGAATCTATGCCGACGGCAAAGCCGTAGGCATATCCTTGCCACGTGTCGTCCCCTGGTTTCTCCTGGCGGCAGGGCTATGCCTACGGCAAAGCCGTCGGCATAGATGGAAATCTATGCCGACGGCTTTGCCGTAGGCATATCTCTGCCACGTGGCGCATCCTAGTAACTCCTGGGCTTATATATGCCGACAGCTTTGCCGTAGGCATAGTTTTTATTATTTTTTTATTTTCCCTGTTTTCTCTTTTTCAATTCATTTGACAGCATTTCAAAGCAGAATAATATGGAATTATGTAGAAATATGACAGTTCATCATCTAAACATACTCAAGTTCATCATCATCATTTAAACATAGTAAAGTTCATCATCTAAAGATCATCACCGGCGAAAGTTCATGAACATAAAAGTAGTGCAAGACATGGAACATCATAAAAGTAGGAACATGAAAGGCATGGCACGACGGCCACATGCACGGAATCATCATCGACATCAAGCAAGACCACCTCCGCCAAAACCACCACCACCAAGACCACCTCCGCCAAAACCACCACCACCAAGTCCACCTTCGCCAAAACCACCACCACCAAGTCCACCTCCGCAAAAACCACCACCGCCAAGACCACCTCCGCCAAAACCGCCACCGCAACCACCATCACTCTGGAAGATCGGAGTGACTGGGGTCGAAGGAGCAGGAGTCGAGCCACCGGTCCCCTACATGTTTGAGAGAAGATTCTAACGGTAAATATGATATGATAGTGTTGAATGAACGAGAACTAGTTTGTCAGTAGTTAGGCAAATGTACTAACCGGGCTATCACTGCCTAGTGCCACCCATTCATCGAACGTGGGCACGTGTGGGGTTTTTTGTCATGGTAAGTTGTTGCTTCTGTGCTTGAGTTTTGGTCATCTTTTGTTGCAGGTAGATGTGGTAGTACTGCGAGACGGCAACCCAACGCACCTCGTGCCGCAACTGACGAGCTTTCTTCTTCGCAGCCGCAAGTAAGACCACGTCGGCTCTGGCCTTGTGCTCGTCAAGAACTCTATAGAGTTCATGCAATCATGCATAAACCAGAAGCAAACAAGGCATGAGTTGAGTGATTCAATGATAAACTATGAACGAAACTGAAGACAAGTGATTCAGAAGAGAACTTACCCAAAATTTGGTGATCACGGCCTTAGCGGTCGTCCCGTACTCCGCGTTGCTGCAAGCCTCGTAGTGGGCCCAGCTCGTGGCCAACACACGCAGCTGCGGGTCCCTGTCTGGCCGCGGGCAGAATAGGCCAGGCCAAAACTCCTTCAACAGACAGAGATAAGGCCGTTCGGTTTACGGCCCTTTCCATGAAGGATCTAGTTACTGCAAAAGAATCAAAGGATTGCCATGTGTACAATAACAAAATTTTGTCATGTGTTGAAAATAAGATTGAGAGGCACTTACTCTGTCCCCACAGGTTCAATGAGCCACTTGTGCGCATCGATAGAAGGTGGTGTAGGTACTCCGGCAGTACCACGCAGCCACCCCTGCGGAGCACCCGGTGGCAAGTCACCCCACAACTCGGGGTCAACCTCCCCTCCACCACCTCCTCGCCGTCCTCCTCACCCTCCTCCTCGGCCTCCTCCTCCTCGGCCTCCTCCTCCTCGCCATCAGGAACATACTCCACCTCCTCAGACTCAGAAGCTGCATCAGCATAGGAGGGCATCGAAGAAGACCCTCCTATTTCGGACACGGCCCGGAGTTTTTTGCCCCGGCTGCCTCTCCCCCCACCTCCTCGTCCTCTAGGGGCTCTCCCCCCACCCCCTCCTCCTCTAGGGTCTCCTCCCCCGACCCCTCCACCTCCCTGTGAGGTGCCATCCTCGCGTAGTCGGGAGGGAACCTTGTGGGCTCGTCCACTCCGAGTAAGTCCTCCTTTGAATTTACTAAGGAAACTGGGGCCACTGGACTTGCCCATGATTAGCAAACCTGCATTGAGAAGAGAATAATCTCTGAAACTACAATTAAGATGCCTACGTATTAACCAAAGATGCCTACAAACAAAAATGTCAGAAATTCTACAATTGAAAAGATGCCTACAATAATGTCTAAAAGTACAATTAAGATGCCTACGTATCACCCAAAAATGCCTAAAAAATGTCTAAAATCTTCTGTTGAAAAGATGCCTGCATATATCCAAAAATGCCTACAATAATGTCTGGAACTACAATAGTTCCTTGGAGATAAACTGAGGCTGCTAGGTATGAAAAGGCCAGCCCTACGCTTACACATGCTCATTTACTCTCAGAGAGAAGTGGCTATGTTCAAGTACTGCACTTTACTAAATCTGCACATCTGCTGAATTAAAAATAGAAAAACCAGAGCAACCCTACTATTGCATGATTTCATCTAAGAAACCTTCGCTAAATCTGTACGACAACAGATATCTCAAGCAAAAAGGTAGGAACAAATCCCAGCAGAGATAATAGAGCAAACTTTTGACTGAACTTAACTGACTTTTTAGCAGCACTAAGAATAGCATGAGGGGATTTGCAGAAAAATACAGACTTGTACTACCACATATTGTAGAGATATCATTTGTAACTCCCGCTTATAGTAACAGATCAAAAAGCTAGAAGAACACATTGTATTGCCTGGAAAAACATATTCTATTGCCTAGAAGATGGCAGGTGCTCTCTTTGTTTTTCTTCAGTTGATATAAAATGTAGGCAAGCACAGCGGACATAATTAGGAAAAATAGAAAAACATGCACCCCACACTTGACCTAATTTCATACACAGCCTGATTTGTATCTGCTGTTGTTGTTTGCCAGCATGAAACACACTCTAAAAACAGCCTATAAATCCACTATTATTGCCTAGTTTTAAATCTTCTATTGCCTAAAAGTAAAAACACTTCATACTATTGCCTACATCCCTGGGATCTGATGGGATGGCGACATGAATTGTTGCCTACCACCCCAAAATCCAAGCAACTATGAGCTGCTGCACTTCCTCCCTCTCAATGACTGTGGGTGCTGCTGCACCTCTAATCCGTCCCTAATCCAAAATGGTGGGGTGAGGATTTGTGCGTGGGAGACATATCTAAGACCTCTAGCTGTTGATTGTCTGTCGGAATTTGAGTTTTGCTCTGAAAATTTTTCGATTTCAGCAGCCCTCGCCCCTCTGTATTTCCAGATATCTGAGAATTGGGCCTAAATGAGTGCGCATTCGACAATATTGCCTGCTAAACGCATATTGACTGCACAAAAACAAGATCCTAATTATGTTGCCTATTGAAAAAACAAGTGGTGGGTTCTAGTTATATGATCACACATATTACATCATTTTGCTTACTGAAGGCGCATATATATGCTGAACAAAAAGCTACTATGAATGCAGATAGGTTACAATATTGCCTGCTGAAAACGCAGATATTGACATGCTAAGATAAAAGCTATATGAACACATATATCACACAGAATTTGCCTACTGGACACACATATGATGAAAATATAATGCAGTATTTTTGCCTCTTATCTCTCTGTGTGTTGCCTACCAAAAAAACACTCCTCTGTAAATTGTTGCCTACAACATGAAACATTTATAGTGTGTATTCCCGAAGCTCATGCATCCATCAAACCCATCGTGAAACTCTAATCCTTTTCTCCCTTGACTAGCAAATCTCGAACCCATGCTCCAGTAGAGATTTTTCCCCGTGGATGCAAAAATTGGTGCGCGCAGACAGCAACTCGATGGCCAAAGCGCTAGAAAACTCACCTCTGTTCGCGCACGTAGCAGAGAGCCTCGTCCCCCGTCGGCCGCCGCCACGCCCAACTCCCTATTCTCCTTGGTTGAGCGCCCGAGCCGTGGGCCGGCCGGGGCGGCGTCCACGCAGGGTGGGCCGGGGTCGAGGAGGGATGAGGCTGCGGCGCTGCGGGTGGGGGCGGCAGGGGGCGCGGGCGAGGCGAGTGGGTGGCGGCAAGGGCGGGGGCGAGTGCGGCGGCGGTAGGGGGCAGGGGCGAGTGCGGCGGCGGCGACAAGGGGCGGGGAGTCATCGGCGGCGGCGAGCAGTTCGCAGGGTCGCGGCGGGGAGCTGGGAAAGAATGAGTGGAGCAGACGCCGCGCGAGGGGATAAGGCAGTCTATGCCGACGGCTGCCGTCGGCATAGATGCCACGTCACCGATCCGCGTGACACGTCCCCTATGGCCGCAGCTTGCCGTCGGCATAGTTATATTTATTGTTTTTTAATGTTTTTAATAGTTTATATTTTTTCTTGTTCATGTTTTTTTCTTTCATATAGATTTTTAATGTTTTTTATAGTTATATTTTTTCCCTTTTTATGTTTTTTATGTATTATTATTTCATATAGATTTTTAATGTTTTTTAACCGCTCAGCCCTCTCCTCTCCCGGAACCACACACAGGAGAGGGGAGGGGAGGCGCCAAACTCGAGCAGCTTCGTCCGCCGAGGCTGTGGCCTGGTCGCGGGTCTGGGAGCGCATGGCCGCCGCCTCGCATGCTCGATCTGGAGCTTAGTAGGTCAGCTGAGTGAAGGGGGAGGGGGTCGTCGACGGTGTGGGTGGGGGTGGGGGCGGCCGGAGGTGTCCGTTTTCCCCCTCCACGTGCCGGCGGCGGCGCCGTCCGTGGGGGGGGGCACACCCCGGAGACGCGTGCCGCCTCTTAGGACATGCCACAACACCACCCCGCATGTATGAGGGGCCGGTGCGACGCTCTGGTGGCATTGCTACCCCCCAGGGCACCTGTCCCGCCTAACCCTGGAGCGGTTGACCATGAGATCTAGCCCTTTGACTTCCAACGGGCGGGCTTTGACCAGTGGACCTCTCCACCGAGTTGTGTCAGGTCAGCACAGAGGGATACCTGGGAGCAACATCCGGTCCAAACCCATAGCTACATCCCCTCCGTATAGACCCGACGCGTCCGTTTCCCCCTCCAGGTGCCGGCGACGGCGCCATCCGTGAGCTGGGAGGCCACGCCCCGGAGACGCGTGCCGAGCGGTTGCAGCCGCCACAACACTTTCAGACTTGTGAGAAGCCGCGTAAGCAAGATTGGCGGCATGCTAGCCCACGAAGACCGCCAGCCACAGCCGTAGACATGCGAAGGGCAATCCGCATAGAGGGAAGTGTTCGGATACTTCTCCATCACCAAAAATTATGAAAAATTACCATCTTTCCTATAGCACATGTGCCTACGTCATGTAAAAAACTCATGATTTTATCGGGATCCGAGTATTTAATAATATTCATGCTGGATCGTTACCGCAGAACATCTACTACTGTGTCATCGCCGTCCGTGAGGGGGGGCACACCCTGGAGACGCGTGCCCCCTCTTCGGACATGCCACAACACCACCCCGCATGTATGAGGGGCCGGTGCGACGCTCCGGTGGCATTGCTACCCCCCCAGGGCCCCCGTCCCGCCTAACCCTAGAGCGGTTGACCACGAGATCTAGCCCTTTGACTTTCCACGGATGGGCTTGGAACAGTGGACCTCTCCACTCGGTTGTGTCAGGTCAGCTCAGAGGGACACCTAGGAGCAACATCCGGGCCAAACCGACAGCTACATCCCCTCCGTGTAGACCCGATGCGTCTGTTTCCCCCCTCCAAGTGCCGACGGTGGCCCCGTCCGTGAGGGGGGCCACACCCCGGAGACGCGTGCCGCCTCTTCGGACATGCCACCACACCACCCCTCATGTATGAGGGCCCGGGGCGACGCTCCGGTGGCATTACTACCCCCAGGGCCCACGTCCCGCCTAACCCTGTAGCGTTTGACCACGGGATCTAGCCATTTGACTTTCCACGGACGGGCTTTGACAAGTGGAACTCTCCACCCGGTTGTGTTTGGTCAGCCCATAGGAACACTTTGGAGCAACATCCGGCCCAGACCCACAGCAAGATCCCCTCCGTGTAGACCTGACGCGTCCGTTTCCCCCCTCCAGGTGCCGGTGGCGGCGCCGTCCGTGAGGGGGGACAAACCCCGGAGACGCGTGCCGCCTCTTCGGACATGCTACCACACCACCCCACATGTATGAGGGGCCGGTGCGACGCTCCGGTGGCATTGCTACCCCCCAGGGCCCCCGTCCCGCCTAACCCTGGAGCGGTTGACCACGAGATCTAGCCCTTTGACTTTCCACGGATGGGCTTTGAACAGTGGACCTCTCCACTCGGTTGTGTCAGGTCAGGTCAGAGGGACACCTGGGAGCAACATCCGGGCCGAACCGACAGCTACATCCCCTCCGTGTAGACCCGATGCGTCCGTTTTCCCCCTCCAGGTGCCGGCGGCGGCGCCGTCCGTTAGGGGGGCCACGCCCCGAAGATGCGTGCCGCCTGTTCGAACATGCCACAACACCACCCGGCTGTGGTAGGTCATCTCATAGAAACACTTGGGAGCAACGTCCCCTCCGTATAGACCCGATGCGGCTGTTTCCGCCCTCCAGATGCTGGCGGCGGCGCCGTCCGTGAGGGGGGCACACCGCGGACGTGAGGGGGTCACACTCCGGAGACGGGTGCCGGGCGTTTGCAACCGCCACTAAACTTCTGTCGCATAGCTGTTTTTGATTTTAATAAGATATAAGGACCTATATTCAAAAGAACATGACGGCACATTATTAATGTGCTCGAAAAAAATACAAATATATATATATATATATTCATAATCTATGGAAAAAATTACAAACTACATATATATTCATATAATACATAAAAAAGCATAAAAACATATTTAAAAAACATAAAAACATATGTAAAAAAAGCATAAAAACATATGCAAAAAAATGCATTTAAAAAAAATAGCTATGTCGACGGCATTGCCGTCGACATAGAGACGGCAGGTTTTTGGGAGGCGCCGTGCCACGGATCAGTGATGTGGCACCTATGCCGACGGCTGCCGTAGGCATACCTACGCCGCGGATCGGTAACGTGGCATACGGAGATATGCCGACGGCCGCCCGTCCCAGCCGTCGGCATAGGTTTGACGGCGTTAGCCGCTAGTCGCGGGCGGGGTCGCCGGGCCCACAGGTATGCCGACGGCTGAGTTATGCCGACGGTTGCTGTCGGCATGTCTGCATCTATGGCGACGGCTGTTCTGTGTCGTCGGCATAGTTCTGTGTAACCCGACGGCCAGGATAGGCCGACGGCCAGGACTGGGCTGTCGGCATAGCTCCAACTAGGCCGACGGCAGCCGTAGGCATAGGTTTGGTCGTCGGCGTAGGACCGTTTTCTGGTAGTGTGTACAGGTCGGCGAACTTCTCGTCGGAGCAGGCCTCCGTCTGCTTGGACGTGAGCCTGAAGTATATGTCCTTCCCCCTGACGAGCTTCAACGCCATGTACAGCACCGCCGTCGGGTACATGCCCGTTGCCGCGATCATGTAGAACTGCTCATTGCGCCACCAGTCGAGCAGCGTGATCCCCGCCCATTTCACCTTGAACATGCCGATCACATGCATCATTGCTATGACAGCTACGAGGTACATGATGAACGTGCCGAATGGTCTCTGGATGTAGTACGACTACTCGGAGAAGAGTCACATCACCAGGAAGAAGCTGTAGGCTAGGACGAACATCGTGGCGATCGGGTAGATCGACATGTTGAGGTAAGCGATGCGCTGCAGAGGGTGGAGCCGGCGGCTGGCGATGAGAGCGTTGCTGTGGGAGAAGAACACCTCGAGGGAGCCGCCCGACCACCGGAACACCTGGTAGAGGCGCTCGGTGAGGTTGATCGGAGCCGTTCCGGGGAACGCGGCCGGCTCCATGGAGCGCCACCCTTGCCGGTGGATGCGGAATCCGGTCATCACATCCTCCGTTGCGATGTTGTACACCCACCCGACATCTCTCCCCCATGAACTCCCATCCTGGTAGACGCATGTCATCAGGGTGGCCAGGTCATTGTTGAGCACCTCGTCGACCAACACCGGGGTGATAGACCGCTCTTGGATTGCGCCATCCGGTATTGAGTTCAAGAACGAGGTCTGAGTTACCCAACTCATAGGCCTTACCTACAAGCTTGATGTTCTTCGCTCTATAGTGTGGTGGCTCCATGCCATAGAGCGCTACATGACGGAACATGGTGCTGGTGCCGAGGTAGGTAGGACCTTGGAGACCATTGAGCGAAAGCATGGTGCCATCAAAGAAGACACGATTGTGGTTGGAGTAGCGATCTGTCGGGTCAACATCATCGAAGCGTTGTGGGAACTGGACGAAGGCCGTGTTCTGACCATCACGAGGGTCGAGCATGAAGCACATAGGGGCGCGGAGAGCTTGTGAGTTGTTGATGTAGTGGTTGCAGTCAAAGTTGATGACGAAAGGCGCATTGGAGAGTAACGCGGAGACGCGGAGCATCACGTTCATGGCTCCTGCCTTCTTTTGGTTGTCATAACCGGGGTGCTTCTCAAGGGAAATGTAGACGAGCATGGGGAACCTGGTGTCAACGTTGCTCAAGTCAATTGCATTGTTGGTGCTCACCGACGATTCAAGCTGTGGTTTACAACTTGGATGGTCTAGCATGACCTGTCAAAAGAGCATAGTAGTCCCACCATTTTTATTAATCAAATAAATTTGAAGAAAAAAAATGCTAGTGCACGGTCAACTGAATAACTATTTTATATACTAAAACCACAACACAACACAAAATAGAGGGTTATGCTATTAACATAGCTATTAGATATTAAAAACATGATACATAAGAAAAATAGAGATAAAAGGTTTGGTGAACAATCTATTTATTAATAAATCAAAGCCAATCTACATAATTGTACCTAAACAGATTGCGTTCGTTATTTCTTTATAATTGTATCAAAACAAATCATAAGCATTATATGTACATAAATGCACCTAAACAGATTGTGTCATTAGATCTACATAGTTGCTACTAAGCAAATCATACTAGTTAGATCAACATAACCATGCCTAAACATATCACATTCTATAGATCTTCGTAATTATACTTAAATAAATCTTAATTGTTAGATCCACATAGACATACATAAATAGGTAATAATGGTCAGATCTATAAACATAACTAAACTAACAGTATATACAAAATAAATGTAAACGCTACATGTATCGATGCCTATAAATGCTGTCCATTATGCAATGAACTGATAAATCAATGTAAAAGAATATTCGCATAAGATAAAAAGAATACTTCAAGATGATGCTCTCGTAAGCGAGGGGCACTTTGCTTGTTCAAAAAAAACGAAAAAAGTTGTCAATCGGATGGATCATCTCTTTATTAGTAAATCTCAACCATTAGATCTATGTAGCCGTCCATATAGAGATTGTACCCGTCGGATCAACATAACATACTTACAGATATCACAAACATTATATCTTCATAATTTACCTAAACATGCCGTAACTCATTGAATCCATAGTCGTATCTAAACGGATCATATCTTTTTGGTTTACATAATTGTACCTAAGAATATTACATTATGCTATATTAGCATGACTTTACCTAAGTATACTGCGTCTATTGGATCTTTGTACCTACATATAAATAGGTCTTAACCGGTAGATATTCGTAAATATAGCAAAGATAAATAAACAATGATAGATCATCAGAACTGCAACTAGGCGGATCACACACGCAAAAGCATTCTTTTTTATTTCTTAGCAAAATGATCAGATATTCTTATATATAATAGATTTCAAAGTTGCACCTTAGAGATGTATCCCTGTCGAACATCATGCATTTTGCAATGGAGCTAAATGAGAAGAAAAAGAGGCATGCATGAAATAAAAATAATTACCAATTTTAACATACTGAAGATGATTCCCTCACATCACCCAGCTAGTTTTGTTAATTCACTCTTAAGTAGATGTGACTATCCCTTGGGTTTTGGTCTGATGTTCAAAGTCTAAACTAATAGAATTTCAAATATCCTTTTCATTTTGTGTCTAAAGCCACCAAATCAACGTGTAGCACGTGGACTGAGATTTGAGACTGGGATCTAGCTAGATTCATAAATTTAGAGGAATTCAAAAGGTGCGGCTTATAACTTTGACCTGAACTAACAAACAGTAAAACGTTTACCTTAACAATTCCAGCATGTTGTCCTCTTCGATGATTGTCAGTTTGCTCAATCCATGTACACGCCCATTGTGTCCCATCAGCCATCCAAGTGGCATGTACACCATCATCGCCTTTGTTGTAGGCATCAGATCGTCGGCGGATGGTAGTAGAAAGGGAATCTATTCTCACCTTGAACTCACCATATTCTCTGCGCACACGCCTGTGATCACTCATGAACTCTCCTACCATACCCCCGACATACGGCCTGGTTTTCATCCGAAAATAGTTCTCCGGGGACCTTGGCTCGATGCAATGCTTCCGGCAAAACAGGACCCACAAAGCAGCGAAATAAGCAACTTGGATCATCGCCTCATAGTGCACCAATGAGCCACCCTCGTCGGAGAGGTAGCAGGCATACTTGTCGACGGGGTAGTCGGCGGCGAGGATAGAGAGGATGGTGTTCACCGTGTACATGACGGGTTCATCCATGGGGTCGACGGTGGTGACGAAGACATCGATTCTCGGAAGGACGGCTTCGCCGTGCCGGTCCGCCAGGGCGGCGAGGTCCGGCACGCGTTTGATGGGGTTGAGCTTGGGGAGCTGGTTGAGGAGCCATGAGAAACCGAACCAGGCGTCCGCGACCATGGACGTGGCCCAGAGCAACATGCCATCGTGGTTCCTGTGCTCTACTCGCCACGCGAAGAAGGCGACGATAGCGACCAAGCGCACCAGAATCAAGAACCTGTTGTTGTTGCAAAGACGGTTGTAAGTATTCAAATTCGGAAGTGTAGGACTGGATCATACTACTCCCTCCATTTCCAATTATAGGACATTTCGGGTATTTTAATATGAACTATATATAAACTGAAATGAATGAATAAACACACTACAACCAGTCTATATACATCCAATTCAAAAAAAATTGGAATATCTTATAATAATAAGAAGATCGGAGTACTCATAAAAGGAAATAAAAAGAGCATGCATGTCAGAATGGACACGCGCAAACTGACCTGTAAGGATGCAGGATGCTTCCCTTGACCTTCATGGTCCGGAACAGCAGCGGCCGGCCGGCGCTGGCTTCAGACATGTCTCCCTCCTCCGCCGCCACCCACACGTCGTCCCTGGCGCGCCTGCCCTCGGCGGCGTCGGCGGCGGTGTCCGTGGCCATTGTGTAAGCCGTGGCTATACTACGTAGGTACGAGAACCTAGCTAGACACAGCTGATGCTGATCTCCCTAGCTAGCTTGTTTGTGTCGACGAGATGTTTGCCCTGTGGGGGATTATATCGCGCTAGCTAGTCGTCGTCGCCGTAGCCATACTAAACCATCGGCCACGACTTCCGCCCGCAAGGTCAAATACTGCAACTGGATCAAGGCCGCCGCTCGTACTTACAGTTACAGTGCACCGCGGGAAGGATCACATTTCAGAGTTCTGGCCGATCAAATTCAACCGGCCAATACTCAACAGCTAGATAAGTACTCCCTCCGTCCTGAATGTATTTTTCGTTCTAGATATATCCATTTTTGCTAAAAGTAATTCAAGGCGGAGCAATTATATATTTCTGCGCATTTGCTATTTCTGAGTCAACTGAAAATAGTTCGAAAAACAAAAAAAGAACAACTAGATTTCTACGCGTTGCGGAGGTATGATACTAGTCTATGATACTACCCACTACGAGAGGTCTTATATAGGATTTCATAGTATTGGACTTTATATTGTATATGTCCCTAATGAGTACATGTCCGGTCGGTTGTGTGCCCAATGAACGGTCATGTTAGCCTGTAAATTATAGTCGATAGATTGGATAAAACTTGTCATAGTGTCACAACAAATTCAGTAAAAGCTGTCACCATGTCACAACTTTGTGGTAAAAAGTAAAATTCACACCTAATGCTCTATACATTTGTTATTTGTTAATTCATGACCCTCGTGTTGTCTTGTTGATTTATAGGTATTTGATCGTTGTCAATAATACAAAGGGATCCACATGAGGACATATATGTATTGCATCTACACAATTTTCCAGGGAACTATCTAATCAAGAAAGAAACTTTTATTTGGAAGTGGGCAGCCCAAGGTTTAATCGTTTAGAGCACAGAGAGGGACATGGTTTTTGAGCTTAGAGAAGGATACTATGAGGAACTCATAAATAAATGGTCATGCCGGTAGAGGCACATTGTGCAAAGGTAATTGCTTGTGGTGTTCATGGTGTGGTTCTTGATTTCAGCAATAGTAACACATTTTAGCCGTCAACCTAGTAAAAACAGACACGTCGGGGTTGCCCGCCGGCCTAATAGACCTGGACGGAGGGAGTACTAACTATCACTTTCAAGTTTTTCGCGCATTCACCAGATTGGGGTACTCACTTCGGCACGTCTGCACCGGTCAGGTTTCTACTGAGAGTAGAGAATGCCGAGACTGGAATCTCTTCGTGTCGAATTGAAGTCCACATCTCGGCCTTGAAGGATGCCAACGTTAACTTCGATGATGACTTTGTTGCGTCAGCGCTGGGGAACCTTCCTTCACTTCAGAAAGTGCAAGTGAGACTTAACTAAATGTCGATGACTTTGCGGTGATGCATGAACCACTGAAGCTTGCAGTTGACGAACATCCCAACATTCCAAACCTTTCTATTTCTTGCGTGGAAACAGTCCAAGCCTTCAACTAATATAACTCACTAGACACTGGGTACGTCGAGTGTTTTAATTGTACAATTTGAGTGTTATGGTATCTATTTCGTGGCTCCCAATGTGTGATGAGACTCGGTCATAAATGTAGAAAGATGACCAAAAAAGAATCTCCTCAAGCTCAGTGTAGGTTTCCTATCACAAACTGCAACTTGGAATGTAGAACTAGTCCTCTCCCTGCGCATAACCTTGGATCTACATACTAAAGAAAGGATTGTTCCGTTAGATCTAGTCTAGACTAATTTCACCTGGTTTTGCATGGATCAGACGACTCGTTCAGTTTTGCAACGCAAGCTGCTCCCCTCAATTTTACACAATGCATGTACTCTCTCTCTCTCTCTCTCTCTCTCTCTCTCTCAACCCACCCATGTGTACGGTAGTTAAGATTTGTGTGCGGTCAATACTAGGAAGGAGCGCAATTAATGCACCCACACTCCCTTCGTCGCGATTGGAACCTATGGATGCAAAGCATTATTTATTTATTTGAAAAGACGGACAACCCTCAGCCTTTGCTTATGCACACAACCATATATTATTAATTATTGGAAACGCTGAACAAATTGGCTTACAAAGAGAAAAGGAACAAAAATGGGGTCATCCACATAAGATCCGCCTCGCGAAAACCTTCCCAAACTGTACCACCAAACCTACAACGATATATATATTAGCAGATAAAGGGCACAATGCTTCAAGACCACGCCTTCAATAAGGAAAAACCGCTCACACACTGATGTTAGCTGGTCCAATCAGATGTCAGAACAAGGGTTGTGAACACGAAGCAGATCTTCAAACTAGCACCTTTAACAAGGTAACAATGCATTGGCATTGATGCAGCCCGATCAAGCCATAAGGCAAGATCCTGAGTTTTCACCCGGAGATAATGCATCATGATGTCTATCATCATAGTCATTGCCCACCATTCTGCCGGCCTACTCACACAGAACTAGCCGGCCAAACGAGAAAACACCGGAAGGGAAGATGCCATCTCGTCTCTTCCAACCAATATTGCACTGCCATCTTGCTGATGGTTTTCGTGTGTGCCATGGTCGCCCCTAGTAGCTGTCGCCGCTAGATGCATGGCCACGACGGCTTTCATCAGCAGTGGTGGGGGAGGTGGGTTGCGCCTCACACAACTTCCAAATGCGACCGAGCCAATGTTCGGTGCATCACGCATCCATCTGATCCGGCAAATCATGTTGTCATCGAGCTGCTCCAACCAGAGCGCCGCCGCATCAAATCTACACATAGGAATGTCGAATCCACGCCACTGACCACCGCCAAAAAGACGCCTACCGCTGGCGCTAGGTTTTTACCCATGGGGGTTGTTGAGGTCGATCTCCGACCCGGCAGCTCCTCCGCACCACCTCCGAGTGACCGCACCACCATTGTGCGCATAACCAGTCATAGGTTAAACCACATACTCGGTTGCTCCGGTGCGCACGCTGCTAAAGGAGGTCATGTGAAGGAAATATGCCCTAGAGGCAATAATAAAGTTATTATTTATTTCCTCATATCATGATAAATGTTTATTATTCATGCTAGAATTGTATTAACCGGAAACATGATACATGTGTGAATACATAGACAAACTTAATGTCACTAGTATGCCTCTACTTGACTAGCTCATTAATCAAAGATGGTTATGTTTCCTAACCATAGACATGTGTTGTCATTTGATTAATGGGATCACATCATTAGGAGAATGATGTGATTGACTTTACCCATTCCGTTAGCTTAGCACTTGATCGTTTAGTATATTGCTATTGCTTTCTTCATGACCTATACAAGTTCCTATAACTATGAGATTATGCAACTCCCGTTTACTGGAGGAACACTTTGTGTGCTACCAAACGTCACAATATAACTGGGTGATTATAAAGGAGCTCTACAGGTGTCTCCAAAGGTACATGTTGGGTTGGCGTATTTCGAGATTAGGTTTTGTCACTCCGATTGTCGGAGAGGTATCTCTGGGCCCTCTCGGTAATGCACATCACTATAAGCCTTGCAAGCAATGTAGCTAATGAGTTAGTTACGAAATGATGCATTACGTAACGAGTAAAGAGACTTGCCGGTAACGAGATTGAACTAGGTATTGGATACCGACGATCGAATCTCGGGCAAGTAACATACCGATGACAAAGGGAACAACGTATATTGTTATGCGGTTTGAACGATAAAGATCTTCGTAGAATATGTAGGAGCCAATATGAGCATCCAGGTTCCGCTATTGGTTATTGACCGGAAACAGTTCTAGGTCATGTATACATTGTTCTTGAACCCGTAGGGTCCGCGCGCTTAACGTTACGATGACAGTTTTATTATGAGTTTATAGTTTTTGATGTACCGAAGGTTGTTCGGAGTCCCAGATGTGATCACGAACATGACGAGGAGTCTCGAAATGGTCGAGACATGAAGATTGATATATTGGACGACTATATTCGGACACCGGAATGGTTCCGGGAGTTATCGGATATATACCAGAGTACCGGGGGGTTACCGGAACCCCCCCCCCCCCCCCCCCCGGAGGTTAATGGGCCTCATGGGCCCAAGTGGAGGAAGAGGAGAGGCGGCCAAGGGGCAGCCGTGCGCCCCTCCCCCCCCTCCCAAGTCCGAATTGGACAAGGAGGGGGGCGGCGCCCCCCCTTTCCTTGCCCCCTCTCTCTCCTTCCCTCTCCTCTCCTACTCCAACAAGGAAGGGAGGGAGTCCTACTCCCGGTGGGAGTAGGACTCCTCCTGGCCGGCTGCACCTCCCCCCTTGCTCCTTTATATACGGGGGCAAGGGGCACCCTGGAAAGACAACAATTGATCCTTGAGATCTCTTAGCCGTGTGCGGTGCCCCCCTCCACCATAGTCCTTGATAATATTGTAGCGGTGCTTAGGCGAAGCCCTACGACGGTAGAACATCAAGATCGTCACCATGCCATCGTGCTGACAGAACTCATCCCCAATACTTTGCTGGATCGGAGTCCGGGGATCGTCATCGAGCTGAATGTGTGCTAGAACTCGGAGGTGCCGTAGTTTCAGTGCTTGATCGGTCGGGCCGTGAAGACGTACGACTACATCAACCGCGTTGTTATAACGCTTCCGCTTTCGGTCTACGAGGGTACGTGGACAACACTCTCCCCTCTCGTTGCTATGCATCACCATGATCTTGCGTGTGCGTAGGAAATTTTTTGAAATTACTACATTCCCTAACAGTGGCATCCGAGCCTAGGTTTTATGCGTAGATGTTATATGCACGAGTAGAACACAAGTGAGTTGTGGGCGATACAAGTCATACTGCTTACCAGCATGTCATACTTTGGTTCAGCGGTATTGTTGGATGAAGCGGCCGAGACCGACATTACGCGTACGCTTACACGAGACTGGTTCTACCGACGTGCTTTGCACACAGGTGGCTGGCGGGTGTCTGTTTCTCCAACTTTAGTTGAACCGAGTGTGGCTACGCCCAGTCCTTGCGAAGGTTAAAACAACACTAACTTGACGAACTATCGTTGTGGTTTTGATGCGTAGGTAAGAACGGTTCTTGCTAAGCCCATAGCAGCCACGTAAAACTTGCAACGGCAAAGTAGAGAATGTCTAACTTGTTTTTGCAGGGCATGTTGTGATGTGATATGGTCAAAACGTGATGCTATATTTTATTGTATGAGATGATCATGTTTTGTAACCGAGTTATCGGCAACTGGCAGGAGCCATATGGTTGTCGCTTTATTGTATGCAATGCAATCGCCCTGTAATGCTTTACTTTATCACTAAGCGGTAGCGATAGTCGTAGAAGCATAAGTTTGGCGAGACGACAACGATGCTACAATGGAGATCAAGGTGTCGCGCCGGTGACGATGGTGATCACGACGGTGCTTCGGAGATGGAGATCACAAGCACAAGATGATGATGGCCATATCATATCACTTATATTGATTGCATGTGATGTTTATGCATCTTATCTTGCTTTGATTGATGGTAGCATTTTAAGATGATCTCTCACTAATTATCAAGAAGTGTTCTCCCTGAGTATGCACCGTTGCGAAAGTTCTTCGTACTGAGACACCACGTGATGATCGGGTATGATAGGCTCTACGTTCAAATACAACGGGTGCAAAACAGTTGCGCACGCAGAATACTCAGGTTAAACTTGACGAGCCTAGCATATACAGATATGGCCTCAGAACACGGAGACCGAAAGGTCGAGCGTGAATCATATAGTAGATATGATCAACATAGTGATGTTCACCATTGAAACTACTCCATCTCACGTGATGATCGGACATGGTTTAGTTGATTTTGATTACGTGATCACTTAGATGACTAGAGAGATGTCTGTCTAAGTGGGAGTTCTTAAGTAATATGATTAAATTGAACTTAAATTTATCATGAACTTAGTATCTGATAGTATTTTGCTTGTCTATGTTTGTTGTAGATAGATGGCTCGTGCTGTTCTTTCCGTTGAATTTTAATGCTTTCCTTGAGAAAGCTAAGTTGAAAGATGATGGTAGCAATTACACGGACTGGGTTCGTAACCTGAGGATTACCCTCATTGCTGCACAGAAGAATTACGTCCTGGAAGCACCGCTGGGTGCCAGGCCTGCTATAGATGCAACTGACGATGTTAAGAATGTCTGGCAGAGCAAAGCTGATGACTACTCGATAGTTCAGTGTGCCATGCTTTACGGTTTAGAACCGGGTCTTCAACGACGTTTTGAACGTCATGGAGCATATGAGATGTTCCAGGAGTTGAAGTTAATATTTCAAGAAAATGCCCGGATTGAGAGATATGAAGTCTCCAATAAGTTCTATAGCTGTAAGATGAAGGAGAATAGTTCTGTCAGTGAACATATACTCAAAATGTCTGGGTATAATAATCACTTGATTCAACTGGGAGTTAATCTTCTTGATGATAGTGTCATTGACAAAATTCTTCAATCACTGCCACCAAGCTACAAGAGCTTCGTGATGAACTATAATATGCAAGGGATGGACAAGACTATTCCCGAGCTCTTCGCAATGCTAAAGGCTGCGGAGGTAGAAATCAAGAAGAAGCATCAAGTGTTGATGGTCAATAAGACCACCAGTTTCAAGAAGAAGGGCAAAGGGAAGAAGAAGGGGAACTTCAAGAAAAACAACAAGCAAATTGCTGCTCAGGAGAAGAAACCCAAGTCTAGACCTAAGCCTAAAACTGAGTGCTTCTACTGCAAGCAGACTGGACACTCGAAGCGGAACTGCCCCAAGTATTTGGCGGATAAGAAGGATGGCAAGGTGAACAAAGGTATATGTGATATACATGTTATTGATGTATACCTTACTAATGCTTGCAGTAGCACCTGGGTATTTCATACTGGTTCTATTGCTAATATTTGCAACTCGAAACAGGGATTAAGCGAAGATTGGCTAAGGACGAGGTGACGATGCGCGTGGGAAATGGTTCCAGAGTCGATGTGATCGCAGTCGGCACGCTACCTCTACATCTACCATCGGGATTAGTTTTAGACCTAAATAATTGTTATTTGGTGCCAGCGTTAAGCATGAACATTATATCTGGATCTTGTTTGATGCGAGACGGTTATTCATTTAAATCAGAGAATAATGATTGTTCTATTTATATGAGTAATATCTTTTATGGTCATGCACCCTTGAAGAGTGGTCTATTTTTATTGAATCTCGATAGTAGTGATACACATATTCATAATGTTGAAGCCAAAAGATGCAGAGTTGATAATGATAGTGCAACTTATTTGTGACACTGCCGTTTAGGTCATATCGGTCTAAAACGCATGAAGAAACTCCATACTGATGGACTTCTAGAATCACTTGATTATGAATCACTTGGTACTTGTGAACCGTGCCTCATGGGCAAGATGACTAAAATGCCGTTCTCCGGAACTATGGAGCGAGCAACTGATTTATTGGAAATCATACATACTGATGTATGTGGTCCAATGAACATTGAGGCTCGCGGCGGGTATCGTTATTTTCTCACCTTCACAGATGATTTGAGCAGATATGGGTATATTTACTTGATGAAACACAAGTCTTAAACATTTGAAAAGTTCAAAGAATTTCAGAGTGAAGTGGAAAATCATCGTAACAAGAAAATAAAATTTCTATGATCTGATCGTGGAGGAGAATATTTGAGCTACGAGTTTGGTTTACATTTGAAGCAATGCGGAATAGTTTCGCAACTCACGCCATCTGGAACACCACAACGAAATGGTGTGTCCGAACGTCATAATCGTATTTTACTAGATATGGTGCGATCTATGATGTCTCTTACTGATTTACCGCTATCGTTTTGGGGTTATGCTTTAGAGACGGCCGCATTCACGTTAAATAGGGCACCATCAAAATCCGTTGAGATGACGCCTTATGAACTATGGTTTGGCAAGAAACCAAAGTTGTCGTTTCTTAAAATTTGGGGTTGCGATGCTTATGTGAAGAAACTTCAACCAGATAAGCTCGAACCCAAATCGGAGAAATGTGTCTTCATAGGATACCCAAAAGAGACTATTGGGTACACCTTCTATCACAGATCTGAAGGCAAGATTTTTGTTGCTAAATTCGGATCCTTTCTAGAGAAGGAGTTTCTCTCGAAAGAAGTGAGTGGGAGGAAAGTAGAACTTGATGAGGTAACTGTACCTGCTCCCTTATTGAAAAATAGTTCATCACAAGAACCAGTTCCTGTGACAACTACACCAATCAGTAAGGAAGCTAATGATACTGATCATGAAACTTCAGATCAAGTTACTACCGAACTTCGTAGGTCTACCAGAGTAAGATCCACACCAGAGTGGTACGGTAATGCTATTCTGGAAGTCATGTTACTTGACCATGGCGAACCCACGAACTATGAGGAAGCGATGATGAGCCCAGATTCCGCAAAATGGCTTGAGGCCATGAAATCTAAGATTAGATCCATGTATGAGAACAAAGTATGGACTTTGGTTGACTTGCCCGATGACCGGCAAGCCATATAAAATAAATGGATCTTCAAGAAGAAGACTGACGCTGATGGTAATGTAAACCAAGAAGCGAACCGTCAGCCACCGCCCACCGCCTGCTTCGAGGATTGGTCAATCGTGGCTCGGCGGCTTCCTTTCGGCCGATGCCCGCCCCGCCGCCTGGTCGCCGGCCTCCGGCAGCTGCGGCACGACCGCTAGTCTACAGAGGTCTGGTTTGTAGCAGCAGCAACCTCTGCTCAAGTGCACATCCCCAAGCTTTATTGATCTCAATCCCATCCCAACTCCTAAACTTCCGTAGGAAAACAAAAACTCGGGTACTTCTCGATTTGGTTTTCCTGGACCTCTCCTGTTCTTATTTTTCAGTTGATTTCTTTGTGTTTTCTGTCAAATCAAGTGAAAATATGCAATCCCGTCCGTACTAGTACTCTATCAGGCATGTTCTGTTGGTTCTAACAATAAATTATAGGATTAGTGTGGCACACCAATAGTATAGCTTAATTTGTACCATTTGGGAATTCTCTATGCAATTCAATCCGGCAAACCATTCTACTACGAGTACTTGTGTGCTGGCCTGATAGTATGCTACTACTAGCATGCTTTCTCTGTGAATTTTTACAATTAGTACTTCAATTATTTGACAGGGAGGAAGAAAGAAAATGGATAAGTATATTTGACAAAGAAACAAAGAGATGACACCACCACCACCAATAGGTCTGCTTTGAGCCCAAGTGATTTACTTTGTCATTTTGACAAGGAAAAGTTGCTGAAATTAGCTAAACTTTATCCTGATAATTTTAATCACAAAAATATGGTGGCTCTTGAGCGTGAACTTGGTCTCTACATAGATAATATACTCCATGATACATGGTTTTCTTGCTTTGGACAAAATAGATGATTTGACTAAACAGACGGTGGATACAAGGAAGCATCTACCCTATCATTAGTATATTGCCTTTTGAAGATAGCGCTGACTCTCCCTGTAACCACTGCCAACGTTGAGAGATGTTTTTCAGCTATGAAGATTGTGAAGTGCGTAACAGAACTGGTGATGCTTATTTGAGCCATAGCCTAATTTGCTTCGTGGAAAAGGACTGCTGGACGAAATTACTGATAAAGATATTTGAGCCATCGTTTCCTTAAGATGAAAGATCACATGGGAGAAATGAAATGTAATGATCCAATACCTTACACCTCCTGTGTCTTTACCATTTCCATTAGTATTTTAATTGATAATACTAATATGTGTTTTTTCTTCACAGAAAGCAACATTTATGTTAGAGATGAATACTCTCTTTTTTGCAAAATATGAACTATTTGGATTTAAAGTCTTTCTTTTTTTTACCAAAGAACAGTAGGGTAAATCCCCTACTGTGAGTCATTTTCATTTATAAAGAAGAGTATCCAAAGTACATAAATAAATGGTTGTTGGGGGGACAACCAAGTAGGTACAATCCAGAGGGAGAGTAGTAGGGAAATTATTGAAAAATTAAATATTGTCTATCCATGAGGACATGCCCTCTTTTAGAGTGGGTTTAGCCCTCAGCATGGTCATTTTGAAACATCTGACAAAATCATTCTTGCATTCATTTATTGAGCAAGGTATCCCTTCAAAAATCATCCCATTCCTTTGGTTCCATATGCTCCAGCATCCAAGAATCATGATTTCCATGAAGTGGTCAATTTTATATCTGTGTTTAGCATCAATAATCATATTGTTGATCTCCATATCCGAATTCCATTCAAAACCAATGTCCCACCAAAATCCTTGACTAAAAGGACAAGTGAATAGAAGATGAGTCCTGTCTTCAAGGTCTTCATTGTTGCATAGAACACATACAGTGGAATCCAGATGCATGCTTTTTCCGATCAAAAGATCACATGTATTTATTCTGTCATTAAGCATAAGCCAACAGAAAAACTTGTGTCTTGGAAGACAACATGATTTCCATATCCATTTAAAGGCGGCAGCAGCATCCTCACCATTTAAAGTTGGCAATTTCCACTCCCGGGGAAAGATCCAGGAGAGGGGGCACCATCTTGGCCGGAGGGATTCACAAGGTTGAAGTGCCATGGATCGCCGGTGGAGTCGCCCTAGGAGTCGCCAGAGAGGTGGAGGAGAGGGGAGCCATTTGATTTAAAGTCTTTCTTACAAGGTATGTTCACTTTAGTGATAACTTGCTGTGTTACTGTTGGATAAAGTATCTCCTTTTAGAACTTGAATAAAATCATCTTATGACTTGCAAGAAAATGTTGATATATAGCATATTTAGACGTTTATAAGCCCGTGTAAAAAAGATCGAGAGTTTTCTATAGCTCGGTGCCCCCACTTGGTTTTTATCCTGGGTCCGCCCCTGTGGGGGCGGATAGGAGAGGAGCGCGTCCAGCATCCGCAGCCCCTCCTGGCTCACTGGCACCGTACGTGTTCATCCGCCGCTGCATCTACAAATGCCTGCACTCCTTGCGAGTCAGGGCTCAAGGTGCGGAGTCGGCTCACCGGTCGTTGGTCTCGAGCGGAGAGGCAAGCACAGTGGCAAGTGGCCACGCCATGGCCACCGCCATGGGATGGGCATAGGACGCAGTGTGCATCGCCTCGACTGCTGCTGCAGCCCAACCGCACTAGGCCCCATGGAGGATGCGAGTCCGGTGTAGGAGACAATACTCACAACACAAAGCATTGTTAGAGAAAAAATCTAAAAGGTTATGCGGAGAATATGGCTATTGGTTGAGACAGGAAAATATCCACTGATACTAGCCCTCACATGCTCCCCGTTTAGAAAGTTCAAGTTTGGACATTTCAAGAAGTTCTAAAAATAATCCTAAATGCTCACAAGACATGTGTCTATAGCTCCTATAAAATTTGAATCAAAATTAGAAACACAAGTAGAGAAGCAACAAGGACAAATTCATCGTGAACAGTGTCATTTTTGCTTGCATGTGTCTTTTTTTGTTTCTCAATGTGTATTACGAATTTCGATCTGAATTTTGTTTAGAGGTTGTAGACACATGTCTTGTGAACATTCTTGGTTTCTATTAGAATTTTCCGTAATGTTTAAATTGGGATAATGGGACTAATACTGGCTAAGACATGTCCAAGTATTCTCTAACTTAATGCTCATTAGTAAATTGCGGCGAGCATTATAATCCAGTCAATTATGTATCGTAAGACGCATCTTTTGTGGGTGTCAGCTCACAATGTAGGAGTACTACATAGATTGTTTAGTTTGAAGCTACTTAACGATCGTGTACTAGGTTAGGCGCTAGCAACGTGGGCTGCTTTGATAGGATGATTAGTCAATAACACTTCTAGCCAAGTCTTCCCATCTAGTAGATGGTCACTGAAATGAGATGCTCTTTTTCTGTATGGACTAAGTGTACATTTTTCAATCAGAATGCTAAATTTGAGTTGACTCTATAGAATAGCATAACATAGATGTAAATGAGATGCTCTTTCCCTGTATGGACTAAGTCTACCACTTCTAGCGAAGTCTTCCCATCTAGTAACGATTTGCTCTTTCCTGTATGGACTAAGTGTAGTCTTTTGTAATCAGAATGCTAAATTTTAGTTGACTCTATAAAGTAGAAAGGTTTCTGATTGCTTAGCGTAAGGGCATCTCCAACGGCGACCCGCGAATTTTCTCCTGGATACGTCTGTGGACAGGGGGGCCAGTCCGCGGACAGGGATGCAGGAGGCCGCCATCTAACCGTAGACGTATATGTCCGTCTCTATTTAACTTTAATCACCAAATAATTATGTGATTCTCTTTTAAAAAATGTGATTTAGTAGTTTTTTGTTTGGCGGGAGGCTATTAATCCATGTGTCAGTGTAGTTCCCGCCAAAGCTAGCCTTCTTGGCAAGAAGTAATAAAGAACCTTAATAGAAAACAAATCACCTTGTCAAATGCTAAACATATAGCAAGAAGTAATGTTCCACCAAATGCCAAACATATTTGCAAAGATTCCGCCAAATGCCCAAGAACTAATCACTTTGCCAAATGTTAATATGGCAAGAAGTAACCTTCCACCGAATGCCCAAATACTAGTCACCTTGCCTTATGCTAAACATATGGCAAAAGGTAAACTTCCCCCAAATGCCCAAATATTTGCAAAGCTTCCGCCAAATGCCCAAATACTAATCATGATCCCGCTTTTAACATGCTAGCCTTCAGCCAATTAACAACAACAGTCGCCTTCCTCCATCCGAACGAAGAGGTGTGGTACATGGCGACTTTTTGTTTGTCATGAGGATATCCGGACTCCAGCAAAGCACCCCCAAGTTTGTCTCTGATTTACAGGGGGGGAGGGGGGGATACATCTGAACCACTAGGCGGACCGATACAGACCCGTGTTGGAGGGCTCAACATGTCCGGAATGCGTGGTCCGAACATATGCAGGCTGTTTGAGGGTCAGCGTTGGAGATGCCCTAACATAGATCTAATAGACAAGTGTCTAAATTATAAGAGAATGGGTGGTTGGGGAAAGGCAATGTCAGACACCGGGTTGGCTTGTTCATTCTGAGTGACAAATTTAAATTACAAAATTACAAGCACATGCACACTCCTCTCGTAAGCACCTACATATCTGCAATAGTAGACTTGTATACTTGGTCATCGTGAAGATCCTTTCAGCATTAATTGGTGGCGAGGGATCTAAGTCTCAACCTCTAAAAAAATTAAAAATGTTTTGTACTTGCAGGTCATCGTGAAGACCCTTTCAGCATTATTCAGAGAACGAAACTAATGAACTCATACTCCATTGCAGAAATTTTAGAATTGTTTTACTAATTTTTTGGTTGTTACTGTCACTGTGACTGTCGGTGCATTTGAGCTCGGTAGCAGAGTAGCACTTACCGTAACCGTGTCCTATCAATAGCAATCAAATCCCAAGAAAACATTGCCACGCAACCTTTCAAAACATACCCACCTTTTTTTTGGTACCTAAAAGTCATCACATCAAACATAGAAGTGATTTTGCCTTTACCTATCAAGATCTCAACACTTGATATTATTGGATCTAAGATGGTTGGTATGGTAGTGTTAAATTATCTTAAGATGTCATTAATACCCCATTTTCTTACTGGAGAAATACTCTATTCCAGTGTTCATGGGGTTGGAAAAATGAAGTGTATAAAGGAGCTTACAATTATTTGTGTCAGGAAAAGAGTGTTGGTTTTGAACCGAGTCAGTTTGGAGGAGTTAACAGAGCTTGCTTGGTGGAGTACCCAGTATACAAAAAAGGATTTTTATTTGGCTAGACCAGGATCCAGTCGGCCAGCAATCACCCTGTTTCAGCTTGTACTTCGCATCCTGTGCCCTCTTCAGTTTTCAGGTATCAGTACAAGCGATGAAATGCAGCACAAAGAATATGAGCGTCACAAAGTGGAGCAATGCAGAAACATAGGGATCTCTCATCTGAGCCAAGCATAGAGCTCAAATTTACTCATTCCCCTTTTGACGGCTTAAATAGCGGCTAAGCACATTTGGATTTAACCCAAAACAAACCGCAGGAGACAAGACTCGGCGTGATTGATCCAACCAGACAGCGCCAAGAAATTCTTCGCCAAACCTAATCCAGAAATTGCACTTCCTGCATAATGTTGCATCAGAGAATCCTTCCTCACATCACTACAGTCTACAGGTCTACATAAGGTCCAGCAGCCACGCTAAGGAGCAGTATGTCTGTACATAAAGCAAGCGCAGTTGCAACAGCTCTGAATCTACACCTACAACGGAGAACACTACTAAGTAACCTATAGCACAGCCACCCGATCGCTGAATGAACAGTCAGATTAGAAAAGCATGGGGGAACAATCGTGGCAGCAGAATCTAGAAGAGTCGGGGGCGAGTGACACCGATGATACTAGGATGAACGAAGTCCACGGGAGCTAGCTCTGGATCTTCTTTCTACCTACTCCTTGTTCCGGGTGGCTCGGTCCTTCTTGTGGCCGCCGAGGATACGGGAGATCTGCAGGCCTCTGCTGAACGCCTGGTTGAAGAGCATCCTGGTCTGGAACTCGGACACGAAGGGGAACCACGCGAGGAACGCGATGGGCGTGAACAGCAGGAGCCCCATCAGGATCTCGTAGCCCCGGGCGAGGGCCTTCACCGACTCCCCACAGCCCCACCATCTCGACCACAGGCTTGATCGCTTGGGCAATCTGGCAAACAAGGTTAGCTGAGATGTTAGACCTGAGATAGAAAAACTGGCATGTGAATTGTTCACTGCTCACTAACCAGAAGCAGGCCCCATCCAGTCGGCATGAAAGCGAGGATGCAGACGAAGATGTCAAGGACTGTCATGTGGGCAATTGTTAGGCCACATGCAAAATTACATTCCATCCCATTGGGTCGTATTCTTGGGGTTTGCCAGCATAGCCATGCAATGGGACCATGGGAATTAGTTACAGCATGCAGCGAGGCAGCCAATGCATGCGTTTCTTTTGGCTAGCGCCCAGAGATTTAATAGGAGGATGAGCAGTGGCGGAGGTAGAAGGTGGACAGGGTGGGCCACGGCCCACCCTGGGATTTTTTGGATAGCTTTATAGCATAGGAAAAATGATAAAAAATATTAGAAAAAAATATTTTTTATGAACAGTTCTATTGTTGGCCCACCCTGACCCATTGGGCTAGATCCGCTACTGAGGATGAGGCAGAGGATTAATAGCATGCGTGCTCCCGTTGGTTAGCATTTTTGTGGAATACGGTGCGGCAGCGTCTTGGTCCACGAGTTTTGGTCGAGGGGCCCTTTAAACCCAGACGGAGGTAGTATATTATTAACCATGCTTTAATATGTTACCATCACATAGTGATTCTCAATGTAAGATGAGTCTACAATGTAATAAATGAACCTCTCCATGTTATCACATCCATGACACTACCCACTATGAATGTAGTAACATAGATTATTAACATGTTCGTGTTACTACTAGTCTAAGTTACTCCCCACTATGACTAGCCTTTATTAGGACTCTTGGGTTGGGAAGAGGAACCGACGTGTCCTACATAGAGATTAATAACTCCGAAAAATAAATGACTGAGAAAAGAATGCAAAGTTCTATAAAAATGCTAATGTGGAAGGCTGCATGTTGAGGGAATTAGGTGTAGCGAGGATCAACTATTTCTGTTTTATAGATTAGACAGAGAGAATTAGGAGTAGCACACAATGACCAGTTATCATGCCATGTAGAATTGATCACATATGCACTCTAACACGAGTGCAGCGTTTGTTTGCTCGAGCTCTATGGAGCACTTATTTTTTATTAAATAATCAAAAACTATTTTTCAAAGTTTTAAAAAAATCTGAAAAATATCTACATGGTCATATGAATGTAGTATACATGTGTGTACAATTTCAGTGGTGAAATACATGCGAGCTACAGAAGAAAAAAGAAAGGCAAAATCGGTGATTTTCTACAATGAACATTACATACACAGGCTCACTGTTTCCAAAGTCATGATTTTTTCATCTTTGTGCAGCTCACTTGTTAACTTATTTCAACGTAAACACCATCAAAGATGCCATGTTAGATCAAAGAGAAATTAATGCCACCGATTTTGCAATGTGTAAATCATATGATAATGTAGATTCTTTTTCCATATTTTTTCTAACATTGAAATACGAATTGTGATTTATTGTTTCCAACAAAGAACAGCCTCCGAGCACTAAAAGGCATTCCTGCTCAAATACTCAAATTGTTGCACTACAATACAAATAAATAAATAAATAAAGATGGGTCTTAGGAACGTGTCTACCCAGATGGGGTTAGGAACGACATCCTGTGACCATCCTGCTGGAGTGTGACATACAAGAGGCCGATGGTGCCAATGGCCATGACCAACATGACTAACAGTATGCCTGGTCTCTTCCCCCATTGCCCCATGATACCGAGTGCAAACGGGTAGAGGAGCACGAGGGTCCCCACGTTGAACACCATCCCGAGCACCGCGTGCCACGCCTGGTCCGTGAAAAAGCCCCATGTCGCTGCCTTGCCTATCGCCACACCAACGGCCGTGACGTTCACGACGAGCACCACCACGGTCGGGATCAGCAACGGCACCCACCGCACAGTGTTCAGATCGGCGAACTTCTCGCCGGAGCAGGCCTCCGTCTGCTTGGACGTAAGCCTGAAGTATATCCCCTTCCCCCTGATGAGCTTCAGCGCCATGTACAGCACCGCCGTCGGGTACACGCCCGTGGCCGCGATCATGTAGAACTGCTCGTTGCGCCACTAGTCGAGCAGCGTGATCCCCGCCCATTTCACCTCGAACATGCCGATCACGTGCATCATCGCTATGACAGCTACGAGGTACATGATGAATGTGCCGAACGGTCTCTGGATGTAGTACGACTGCTCGGAGAAGAGCCACATCACCGGGAAGAAGCTATAGGCCAGGATGAACATCGTGGCGATCGGGTAGATCGACATGTTGAGGTAAGCAATGCGCTGCAGAGGGTGGAGTCGACGGCTGGCGATGAGAGCGTTGCTGTGGGAGAAGAACACCTGGAGGGAGCCACCCGACCACCGGAGCACCTGGTAGAGGCGCTCGGTGAGGTTGATCGGTGCCGTTCCACGGAACACGGCTGGCTCCATGGAGCAACACATGGAATGCCACCCTTGTCGGTGGATGCGGAATCCAGACACCACATCCTCCGTCGCGATGTTGTACACCCACCCGACGTCTCTCCCCCATGAACCACCGTCCTCATAAGCGCAGGTCATCAGGGTGGCTATGTCATTGCTAAGCCCCTCATCGACCAACACCGGGGTGATAGACCGCTCTTGGATTGCGCCATCCGGTATTGACTTCAGGAATGGCGTCTAGTTACCCAACTCAGCGGCCTTACCTACCAGCTTGATGTTCTCCGCTCTATAGCGTGGTGGCTCCATGCCATAGAGCACGACTCGAGGGAACATGGTGCCGGTGCCGAGGTAGGTTGGCCCTTGGAGGCCGTTGAGCGAAAGCATGGTGGCATCGAAGAAGACACGGTTGTGGTTGGAGTAGCGATCTGTTGGGTCGACATCGTCGAAGCGTTGTGGGAACTGGACGAAGGCTGTGTTCTCACCGTCGCGAGGGTCGAACTCCGCCTTCCACGGGGGGTCGCGGGAGCAAGTTGGCGACTGGCCGTCTCGGCGGGAGTGCAGCGAAGAGGTGCGGCGCGGGGATGTGACGGCGCGGGTGCGGTAGTCGGGATTTATGGAGGGAAGAGGAAAGATGAGAGAAGATGGAGGTGGGGGCACGGGCGGCTGCTTTCCTGGCGGCGGCGCGGGGCATGGGGGTGGGGTTAGGAGCGTTCTCGCGTGGGGGAGTGGAGAGGTGGAGCTGCTCCTGCCGCCGCGCTCGAAGAAGAGGCCGGTCCGGTGGAGCAATAGGGGCAGCGACGGAGCGGCAGATGGTGCGGCAGCGGCGGCGGCGACGGAATGGGAGACGAGAGAAAGAGAAAACGCAGCGAGAGGAGGTGGATCGAGAGGAGGGGCGCGTACCCATTTTTTCAGGGTAGGAGTGGTGGGAGGTGGGAGATGCACGAAAAAAACCCAGTGAAAATAAACCATGGATACTATTCACCAACTCAGACATTAGGAGTAGAGACTTCCTCTGTTCCTACGGAGGAAGTACGTCTTAGACTCAAATCTCCTCATACACCCAAGTTTTCGAACTCTTTGATACTGACATGTGGGACCTACATTTATATTGTGCACCGACGTGCCAACGGGCTGGGTTGTAGGGAGTTGTGTTAATATGCGTGATTATCTGTAAATAACTCCCGTATGAGTCACAGTGTCAGTCCAGTCAAAGCAGGCAGTTATGTGATTTTTTTGAGGCAAAATTACGTGTGTATACTTAAAGTAAAATGGTTAGATTCGGGAGGTTCTTTTTTTCCTTTTAAATTTTTTAAAATTCTAGTGATGTTTCTTGTGTTCCCCTTGTATGGCATATATGTCAGTCCGAATCAAACCATTTTACCGTAAGTATATACACATAACTTGCGGCCGAGATTAAGGCTCTTTTTTTCTTTTTAAATTCTTTTTTATTACTGCATCCTTTTTATTTTTATTTTTTATTACTGCATCAGACTGACATATGGGCCATACAAGGGGAATACAAGACACATCAGCACAAGTCATCCATGATGGTTTGGACATTGTGTATAAAAAAGAAAGACTAGACACAGCTCCCCACTTCGTGACGGTTTCCGTGACAGTCCCTCAAGTGGGCTACCGTTTTGGGGCCTAATCTTGCCTTCCTGATCCATGACGATTTCTGTGACGGTCCTCGAGGACGTCATCAGAAATCCGTCACAGATTAACAGGTTTCTTGTAGTGAAACCCAGGCCCAACCAGCAGCTAACCGAATACCAAGGACAAGGATATATACTCTGAAGAAAAGTAAAAGGTATTTCATGGTCTACAAATGGTTAACATGTGCCACCTTTCTTCAACATGTGTTGTTGGGAAACTCATGCCTTACAGAGGAAAATAAAAGGAAATTAGGGGACAAACTTGTATAACTTTGAGGGGACTCAAAATCGAAAGCCAATGAAGCAATTTCACTAACCACAATCTTTTCCAAAGAGTGCAATCCAAGCCAAGGCCTCGAGACTGTCAGGAACACTCTCCATATGATTAAAGTAGTCAGTCCTCCTTCCTCCAATCATAAAAGTTGTAAAAATATAATATGCAGCAAGCATGATCCATTTGATATTCTCGATCTCTCAAACTAGTTCTTTTCAAAAGAATGAGATGGGCCCTGGAAGAACAGATTTGCACTACGACGTTGTCCGTACTATTTAGCTATGCTCCTTTTTTTAGAAAAGGAGGATGACCACCGGCTTCTGCATCTGGATGATGCATACGGCCACTTTATTAATTATTCTCATAAGACCTTACAAAGTCATACAGCAGTAAGACTAAAGCCACCGTCTAAGCAACAAACTGTTGCTACACCTATCCAGTTGATGAAGGGGCGCAGATAGCCTGAGCCTAATTCCAAACAGACATCACAGTCAAGCCTAACATCTAAGACCTGAGACCCCAACCTAGCCACTTGCCGGGTCTGGGGCACACACTGGTCCGGCTGCTCTCAGAGGCCACCGCCGCCAACTGCCACCGCTCCATCTTTAGAACTGTACTGATGCATCAACCTTGCTTGGTCCAGCTCTCATCGACGCCACCACGGCGCCCAACGGCACCTCCTCCCTGCGCGCAAACAGCTGAGCACGTCGCGGTCGCCACTGATACACCTCAGCGCCATGCTGCCAAGTATCACCAGCCGACACCGCTTGAAGCCCTTGGAGGATCTGTCGTGCGTAGCACCTGCCGACCAGGCATGACCAAGCGTAGCACCTGTCGGTCAGGCATGACTTGACATCTCCATCGAAGCTTCGTGCAAGACGAAGCCGCTCCACCTCCTGCCTCTAACTTCCAGCGCTGCTCCACAAAACGATGCTCCCAAGAGAGAAACGACACCGCAGTGCCGCCATCGTCCGGTCTGGAACACCAGATCCTAGGGTTTCCCCCGGAGCAATACAAAACCTACCAACATTATTTTCCAATGGACAAAGGAGCACTGAAAGTGAATGCCGCCAGATCATACAGCTCTACCTACCATCCAATCATGAATTTCTTTTAGGCCCAGCTGCGGACCACCTTATGGAAAGACTGTATTGCAGAAAAGAGAAAGAGAAAAGAAAAATCAACATTAAGTTGTTCTAACCTCGGAAGGTGTCCCCGCAATCTGCTCAACTCTTCTTACGCCCTCCGCCATTATTCTTCAACTTCTTGGGTTTATCTACATCACGAGCCAATCATGTAACATTTTAATCATCATGTTAACAGATATACAAGGATTAGATATCTTTTTCTTATCAAAAACCACATTGTTTCTAATTTTCCAAATAATCCAGAAAACTGCTGAAATCCCTACAGCCACAAGAGATTTTTCTATTTTCTTCAACCAAACACCAAACAAATCCTGGGTACTGTCAGGTACTCCCTCCGTCCCAAAATTCTTGTCTTAGATTCGTCTAGATATGGATGTATCTAATACTAAAACATGACTTGATACATCCGTATTTAGACAAATCTAAGACAAGGATTTTGGGACGCAGGGAGTACTTTTTTTATATCAAAAGCATATTGAATAATATTCAACATCATTTTTGCCATGGAGCATTTCAAGAATAAAAATATCAACACTCTCATTTTGCATACATGTGCTGGGCAAATTTCAAGAATATTTTTATATGAGATACATTAACACTATTTGAAACACACAAATAATATTTGAAAACATGAACAAATCTTTGGCACATATGAAGATTATCTATTTTTTCACCAAAAACTATGTTTTGAAAATAAGTTTTTGAAGTGCAAGAACTTTTTTATTTTCAGATAGGTGGACTCTTTTGCGGAAAATGAATATTTTCTACAATTATTTTTAAAAAGATGCAGACATTTTTTCTGCGTGTCTGATTGTCTGTATATTTGTTAGATAGGGAGAATACAATTTCATAAAGAAAAAAAAGTGTGGGATACGACTTCATGCATACACTATACTTGGGCTTGAAGCGTCCGTAGCCCTGTAGCAGGCCAGCTAACTGGGCTCGACATGATGCGGCCCAGTTATTTTTTTAGGCCCATTTTGGAAGCCGCCTCCTTCGTCTTGCCGCTCACAAGTTCGTCAGTCTCCGTCCACTCTTCTCTGAAAAAAAAATCTCAGTTTCGTCCCCGCCTGAACCCTAGCTAGTGCGGTGGCCGGGGATGGTGGCGAAGAAGCCGGCGGCCGGAGATTGTATTGCAGAAAAGAGAAAGAGAAAAGAAAAATCAACATTAAGTTGTTCTAACCTCGGAAGATGTGCCCCGCAATCTGGTCAACTCTTCTTACGCCCTCCGTCATTATTCTTCTACTTCTTGGGTTTATGTGCATCACGAGCCAATGTAACATTTTAATCATCATGTTAACATATACTCCCTCTGTTCTGAATTACTTGTCTTAGATTTGTCTAGATACGGATGTATCTAGACTCATTTTAGTGCTAGATACATCCGTATCTAGACAAATCTAAGACAAGTAATTCAGAACGGAGGGAGTATATAAGGATTAGATATCCTTTTCTTATAAAAAACCACATTGTTTCTAATTTTCCAAATAGTCCAAAAAACTGCCGAAATCCCTACAGCCACTAGAGATTTTTCTATTTTCTCAAACTGTTTCAACCAAACACCAAACAAATCCTGGTTACTGTCAGGTACTTATTTTATATCAAAAGCATATTGAATAATATTCTACATCATTTTTGGCATGGAGCATTTCAAGAATAAATGATCAACACTCTCATTATGCATACAGGTACTGGGCAAATTCATGAATAATTTTATATGAGGTACCTTAACACTATTTGAAACACACGAATATATTTGAAAACATGAACAAATATTTGGCGCATATGAAGATTATCTTCTATTTTTTCATGAAAAATTATGTTTAAAAAAATAAGTTTTTGAAGTACAAGAACTTTTTTATTTTGAGACAGGTGGACACTTTTGCGGCACATGAATATTTTCTACAATATGTTTCAAAAAGAGGCAGCCATTTTTTTCTGCATGCTAGATAGGGAGAATACGATTTCATGAAGAAAAAAAGAGTGGGATGCGATTTCATGCATACACTATACTTGGGCTTGAAGCGTCCGTAGCCCTCTAGCAGGCCAGCTAACTGGGCCTGTGGTCGACATGATGCGGCCCAGTTAGTTTGTTTCGGCCCATTTGGATGGCGTCTCCTTCGTCTCGCCGCTCGCAAGTTCATCAGTCTCCGTCTACTCTTCTCTGAAAAAAAAAAATCAGACCCCGCCTGAACCCTAGCTAGCGCGGCGCCCCGGGAGCAGGGATGGTGGCGAAGAAGCCGGCCGCGTCGGCGGCAGCCGGCGCCGTTGGCCCGGAGGCGGAGGAGCGGAAGCGCCTGCGTTCGCTGGCCTTCTCCAAGGGCCTGCTGCAGCGCGGCGAGCCGGCGGCGCACCGGGCGGCGCTGCCGCCGTCCGGCGCCGTGGCGCGGTTGCAGGGGCGCGACATCGTGCGGCCGCGGGGCCAGCGCAGGGGCCGCTTCCTCTTCTCCTTCCCCGGCCTCCTCGCGCCCGCCGCCGGCGCCGGCGGCCGCGTCGGGGAGCTCGCCGACCTCGGCACCAAGAACCCCGTCCTCTACCTCGAGTTCCCGCAGGTGCCCCCAAATGCCATCCGTCCGTCGAAATCTGTAGCTTTTTGTATGAATTTTGTGATGCAAGCTTGGATCTTTGTCTCGGCCGGTCGGTGGGTCGCAGGGGAGGATGAAGCTGCTGGGGACGCACGTGTACCCCAAGAACAAGTACCTCACGCTGCAGATGACCAGGTCCGCCAAGGGCGTCGCCTGCGAGGACGTCTTCGAGAGCATGGTCTGTCAGCCTCTCACCTCTCACTCAAAAGCTCCAACTTACATGATGCTCATGCCGAATTGTTTAGCTGAAGTACTCCAATTCGGTCGCTGAAGGGACTAACCTGTGCTGAAATTGTCTATCTTTTGGCAGATTGTGTTTTCCGAAGCCTGGTGGGTCGGGACGAAGGAGGAGAACCACGACGAGCTCAAACTCGAGTTTCCGAAAGAGATGCAGAATGTATGCATGTGTGTATGCTGTATGCATAGCAACCCGTCCGTCTATGTTTTCTGCTCCTCTCTGATGCAATTGGGTTTTGCGTTTTGCTAGGCTGCGGGAAGATGTTGATTTTAAAGGCGGGGCAGGTGCTGCCAGTGGCGAGGTAGTTACAGTAAATAAACCCAGAAAGCAGGCCGCTGTGCCCCGCACAGCAGAGCCCCGCACACCAGAGCCCCACACACTAGAGTATGAATCCGATGCTGATTCAGAGGATTCGGATGTTAAGGATGAGATTGGCACGCAGACTACGAGTGATACACCTGTTAGGAAATCTGCCAGAACTGCTGGGAAAACCTTCAAGTAAGTCTCTTGCAACCTTTGTTGTTGGTTTTGGCAAGCGACTGAAATGTGCTAGGCATCTCTAGTTTGCTTACTTGCCGGGATATAGACTCCTGGAAGCATTTGTTTTCTCCCATTCTATAGCTTTTCTGTGATCTATGTGTTTTTTCTTTCCTGCAAGGTACTTAATAAATTATTTGGCACTTTATACAGGTTCGCAGAGCTCGCTGGAGGAGATTCGGCTGAAAGTGACA
Source organism: Triticum urartu (assembly GCF_056163025.1). Taxonomy (NCBI): domain Eukaryota; kingdom Viridiplantae; phylum Streptophyta; class Magnoliopsida; order Poales; family Poaceae; genus Triticum; species Triticum urartu. Next base: position 736,243,309 of record NC_141879.1, read on the forward strand.
CTGAGATTGAGTTTGCTGAGGACTTGGATGAGAAGGTAACAGTACAAATCTTTCTTTCCTTGACTGAGGACTTGGAGTTCGCTGAGGACTTCCGTACTTATTATGCTTTCTACATTTGCGGCAGATGGAGACTGCAGAAATTAAGGAAGAAATCCCAGTTGAAGACATTACGGAATAAATCCCAAGTGAAGACATTAAACCTGAAGATTCTCCAGCAGAGTCTCTTTCTATCAAGAAGCAACCACTTGTTCAGGCTAATTTGTCTACCATGTTTAAAAAAGCTGAAGAAAAAAAAGGTGAAAGTGCAAAGCCTCTTAGATTTATAATTTTTCTTTTGCTAAGAAGGTGCTTTTTGTTTGGATCTATGAAGGTGACCTCTAGTTTTAGTTATTGTATCACCTCTATTTTGATGAACATTATCTGTTTGGCTGTCTTAATATCAAGAAATTAGTCTCGGCATTTCACAAAAAGATTTATATTTCAGAGGCCTACAACTACAAGAAGTCCTAAAGGATCTCCAGCTACAAAAGGTCGTCATACTCTACGTTCCTAGGTTCCTGAAATTTTATCGTATTTCGTAAGAGAGCTCCAATTTTTGTTACTGTCTTGTAGGTCCTGCTGCTAAGAAGCAGCGAGCAACTCCAACGAAAAAACAGTCACCAGCGAAGAAGGAAGGTAAGTACTGTACCAAATGCAAGTCTGTCGTTACAAACCTCTTATATTACATGTTTTAGTGTAAGAATTTGGTCTATGCTTGTAAGATCATTCTCAGTGGAAAATATGTTGTCCCAGACAAGCCAAACGCACATTGGATTTGAAACATGAAACTATTTTGGGTTAAGGGCATATTTTGGATGATTACATTTAAATTATAGTGCCAAAGGCTAGGGAGAGAAGGCACTTAAATACAGTACGAAACTAACTCTGCTGTCAGAAACATCTTATATTAGAAACTTTTCTGTGAGAATTTGATCTAAGCTTCTTGAGGCCATTCTTGGTGGAAAATACTAGGCCTCAAAGAAGCCAAATGCTCTATGAAGAGGAGTTTTAACATTTGAAACTTTTCTGTAAGTATATGGTCTAAGCATCTGGAGGCCATTCTTGGTGAAAATACTAGAGGCTCGAACAAGCCAAATGCTTTTATATAGAGGAGTTCTAAAACTTGAAACTATTTGATGAACCATTTTGGTTTCTTAAGTCTGCCATTCATTGTTTATGCTTATATTGCAAATTTTAGTGTGAGAATTTGGTCTAGGCTTCTATGGCCACTCTTGGTGGAAAAGGTTAGACCTCAAACAAGCGAAAGGCTCTATATAGAGGAGTAATAAAGGTTGAAGCTATTTGTCGAACCATTCCTGGTTTGTAAAGTCTGTCATTAATTGCCTGTCAAGTTAGAACTCTGAATATGTTGGAATTAAAGTGGATTGCTGTGCTTTTGTATTAATGGAGCTACCTGGTATATCAAAGGCCTTGCGAAGAAGGCAGTTCCATGTTTTGAGAGGTGCTGTTCTCTTTTAGAACCTTCATGGGCAAAGCTAGTCTAGGATTCGCTAGCGTGCCAGGGCTTGGAGAAAATTCACTTTAGTGTGTGTTAGTGGCATGTAATCTATTCTTTTGTCAGCTTAACTTTTGCACTCTGTTTTCCTTATAAAATTGCATTACTGTAGTATTCATGGTATACGACTGACCTGTATATTACATGTATGCAGCAAGCGGATCTCAGAAAAAGCAAAAAGCAAAGGTACTTTTTGGAACTTTAATATTGGTCACGTTACTTTAATAGATGAGTATTTTAACGACAATGAGCAGTGATTTTTTATTTAAAATGCTGCTCATTGTTTTCTTTGCTGAATGCGTACCTGTGAAACTGAAGGCCTTCCATCTTTTCCATTTTGTGTCACAGGTAGACGAAGATGAAATCGAAGAGCTCTCGGATGATCCCTCTCAGGTGACTTAATCAGCTGTGATACTGCAAAATCGTCCTCTTACCAATATTTGTTCTAGAGGAAATTACATGCCAGATGTCACTCATATGGACATGATTGCAAAGGCAGCTGATGGTCTCAGCGCTCCCGTGTTTTGGCCCTCCTTTAGTGTGTTATGTGTTGCTCTTTTCGGTACGATGATTTCATTTGTGCCTCCCGGCCTACCTAACCAATCACAACGGCATTACAGGATGACGATGCAGGTCCTGCTGCTAAGAAGCAGCGAGGAACTCCAAAGGGAAAACAGTCAGCAGCGAAGAAGGAAGGTAAGAACAAGTCTGTTGTTAGAAACATCTTATATTACAATCTTTAGTGTAAGAATTTGTTCTAAGCTTCTAAGTCCATTCTCGGGGGAAATAATTAGGTCCCAGACAAGCCAACGGCTCTATAGAGTTGATTTGAAAGATGAAACTATTTGTTGAACTATTTTGGATTCTAAAATCTGTCGCTCAATGCCTGTTACGCCGTAACTCTGAATAAACAATAGAGTTAAAAGGGATTGCTTTGCGTTTGTATCAACGAAGGTTACTGGTATATTTGACTTTCTATAAAAAAAATGAAGATAGAGTTGGCTATTGGATGGATACATTTGTTAGTGCTGCAATGTCCAGAAATAGAAGGCACTTAAATACAGTACCAAACCAAGTCTGTTTTTATCTTATAATACAAACTTTACTGTGAGAATTTGGTCTAACCTTCTGTGGGCCATTCTTGCTGGAGAAGATTAGGCCTGAAACAAGCCAAAAGCTCTGTATAGGGGAGTTCTAGATCCTGAAGTTATTTGTTGAACCATTTGGGCTTCTAATGACTGTCGTTCATTGCGTGTTAAGTCAAAACTGGAACATGCCAAAGGCTCTGTATTGAGAAGCCTTAAAACTTGAAGCTATTTGTCGAACCATAGTGGGTTTCTAATGTCTGTCACTCATATTGTGTTAAGTCAGCACCGAGAATATGTTAGAACTAAAATGGATCGATGTGCTTTTTATATTGATGAAGTTTACTGCTAAATACGGAAGACTTGCAGTGTTCCTATAAGGTACATTTTTTTTAAAAATATGGAACCTTTTGCGGGGCTAAAGTCTTGTTTATCATACTTTTATTTTTGGGCCAACATCTGGCGAAGAAGCCACTTCCACCATGTTGTGATAGGTGCTATTAGTTCAGTTAAGTCTTTTATTAAAGAGTTTCATGGGTAAAGCTTGTTCACTAGCGGTGCCAGGGGTTGGGGAAGAAGTCATTTTTGTGGTGCATGACAGACGATATATATTCATTTTGTCAGCATACCTCTTGCTCTCAGTTTTCCTTTGGAAACTGTATTACTGGTAATATTCATGGTGTATGACTGACTGACTGACTGACTGACTCTTTTATATATTATTACATGAAAAATGTAGCAAGCGGATCCTGGAAAAAGAAAAAGGCGAAGGTACTACTTTTTGGAACTTTTAACATATTTTTTTGTGCTGAAATGTGTGCTTACCTGTGAAGCTGAAGGAGTTGTGTTTCCATTTGGTGTCACAGGTAGACGAGGAGCTCTCTGATGAATCCTATCAGGTAACTAACTGACTCTCGTCGGTTTCTGCTCTAGAGGAAATTACATGTGTTACGCATAAGGCAGATGATGGGAAGGGCATCTGCTTGTTGCAGCGCGCGTATCTGCCCCCTGTTTCATGTTGTGTGTGTGTGTGTGTGTGTGTGTGTGTGTGTGTGTGTGTGTGTTTGCTACATCAAGTCACGTGTGCCTCCCGACGTATGTACCTAATCACAGTGGCATTACAGGATGCCGACATGGGTGAGGAGGAGGACGATGATAGCGATGACGACTGGGCTGGGTAAGGGGAGCGACAAGGAGTACCCAGATCTAACATGCCGTGAAAACGGTGGGTCGGGGATGAGTGACCCTCCCTCCCTCCCTCCCTGGCGTGTCTAGTAGAGCGTGCATAGAGCGAGTGTGTTTGCTGTTTTTAGCCGAGCAGTATGAAAAAATGTTTGTTGATGTACAAATTCTAGAGCATCTCACTCCATGTGTAGTTTTGAGTGGCGATAAGCTTCAGCGATGCTTATGCTAGGCTCTGCTTGGATGGCACAAGCAGGTGGCCATGGAGGAATAACTTGCGCATTGTGGTCCGCAACCTCATCTTTTGCGCTACCCCCCTCTATGCTCGCAATGTTCTTTCTGTGTGGAAATTGACTAGCCGCATGCTGGGTCACGTTTAGAGCAAGTATAATAAAGTGACGTAAACGGGGAGTAAGGGTGACATATAAGAGTGACATAAACAGGTTGTAATAGTTGCCACGTCACATTTACGGTGAGTTGGATAAAAAGGAAGATAAAGAAGCCTTATGCCGGAAGCGGCAATTTGGTGCCCGTGCTTAGCTGCTCATGAAATCACCGCCGTCCCTGTTGTTTCGGGATTGCGACAATGCATTCTGGCGTGTCAGAGCGGAACTCGCAAAAAATGAGGATACGGGCTGTATACGGCCAGGAACAGTGCGACCATGTGGGCACGGACGGGCGGGGCGTTATGGTCCGTGGATTAGAACGGCGCGTTTCTGACTGAGCCGTGGTTTAGGTTGTTAGAGCATGTCAAGTAGAACCCTCAAACACTTAAAGCAGTTTTGAGGGTTGAAAAGTGCCAGTTTTTGGTATTTTTAAGGGTTGAAAAATAGGGGCAAAGACTAGAACCCTCAAACCCAACCTTTAAAGCAGTTTAAGGGTTGGGTTTGAGAGTTCTAGTCTTTGCCTCAACCCCAACCTTTAAATCTATCATTTGACATCTCACAATTTATGACTACAAAAACACAATCAACCTCTAAACAAACTACCAAATGACAATCATTGATGCATGGTTTAATAGTTTACATCACAAAATCATCATCTTCCCCCTCTCATCGGCACCATCACCAAAAAGTTGCACCTCGGCGCCATCTCCTAGACAACATGCGGGCTCCATCAAGCATCTCCATAGGCATCGGTGGAGTCGTCCACACCGCCATCGCCACAACTACTCATCGGAGTGTCACCTCAAAAAGTAGAGGACGCACCACGGAACATCCTCTTCCTCTCCGTGATGTCCTCCTTGTAGTCCTTCCACCATTGCAATTGGTCTTCATCCATGTCCTTCTTGGACATCATCATGTGCTCCTTCTCTTCCACCATGAGTTCTTTCCATACCTTTGCCTCTTTGAGCTTGATCATCCTCTCCTCCAAGTCGGCCTTGCGCTTTGCTTCTTCACGCTTTGCTTCAACTTGTGCAAGCTTGACCTATTTCTTCTTCTCGGTGATAAGAAGCTTCGTCTCCAATGTCTTCGTTGTCAATTCCTCTCTTGCCTTCATCATGTGCTCCATCTTCTCCCTTAGGCTTGACGCCTCTCCTTCCATCTTCACCCTTAGCTTGCCCTTCTTGGTTCCCTCGGGCTTGCCGAAGTTCCTCTCCTCCTCATCTTCACTATCATCCATCCTAAGCATTGCCGACTTCTTGGGTGCGGTCTCTTGATCCCTCAACTTCCACTTGTCAAAGGTTTGAAGAATTGCCCAAACATGCTTAAATGGGAATGGCTTGCCATTGGAAGCGGCCATCTCCTTGTACCTCATGCCGACAATCGTCTCCTGTCAACCACACATAATCAAATAAGAACCCACCAATAGCATAGTACACACACATAATCAAAATAGTGAAGAGATATGTACTCACATAGTCACTCTCCACAGTTCCACTAGGTGGTGCATCCCTCACTTGATCCATGGCCGCACTCCAACGAGCACAAGCGGGCTTCATCAACTCCCACCGGCCTTGAAGCGACCGGTAAGTGCGAGAGATGAACCCACTATTCTTCGGCTTGATCCTACAATAGTTGTCCTCGATCCTTTGCCAATACTGTTTACCGGTTTGATCGGTGCCGGTGCTTGCATCCATCCCCACAGCTGCCCAAGCACGAACCAAGAGGATATCTTCCGCCTCGGTGTAGTTTGTCGACCGCGCGTGTGGGCGGGAAGCGGCAGTGAATGCCTCCTCCCCTATATCGGCCACCTCCTCCTCGTCATCCCCTTCATCCTCCTCATCTTCCTCCAAGTCGTCACCAACCCTAAAGGGTTCTAGAGGCGGAGCCCCGAGGTCCACCTCCGCGTTTTGGAGGAGGTCCATGAACGAGGATGGGGTTGCCATTTCCTCGAACACCTCGTGCGCGGCGGAAGGAGGTTCGGTGACGGCGGCGGGCGGGGCCGCGGCCGGGGCCGCGGGCTTCTTCCGCGGCTTCTTCACGGCCGGGGAGGAGCTGGCGACCTTGGAGGAAGTCCCTCGCGGCTCACGGGAGCCCGCCTTCGGCCGGCTCTTCTTGGGGGCAGGGGCGGGTGCTGGGGCGGGGACGGGGGCCGGGGCGGGAGCCGGGGAGGCGGGAGGAGGCGGCGCGAGGCCCGCCCGCCGCCGCTTGGCCCCGACGTGGGTTGCAGCCACCATGTCGGCCACGGTCGGGTGCCGGGCGGGTGCGGGTGTGGGGGCGGGGGCGGGGCCCGAGTCGGGCGGGGCGGGCGCGGCGGCGGGCGGGGGCATGGCGGCGGCGGAAGCCTCCATGGCCGGCGTGGGGCGAGGCGGCGGAAGGAGGTGGCGGGAGGAGCCAGGGATGAAATTTCCCTCCCGCGCGAGAGGAAAGAGGAGTGCGGGTTGGGGGGAATTTTTCCTCCCAACCCTCACTTCTACATGTTGGGAAACAGTTTGAGGGTTGGACCTTTAAATTTTTTTACGGGTTTGAGGGTTTAGAGGTTCTAATCTACGGCTTTTTTTTTGACGAAAACTGTAAAAAAAAATAGTTATTTTTAAGGGTTTGATGGTTTGAGGGCTCTACTAGACTTGCTCTTAGAACAGGAGAAAACTTGTGATCCGGTCGCTGCGGCTATGACGGCAACTGGCCTGAAAGCACGATCCGTGGCGAGATGCAGCTGGTTGGCAACCATGAACACCGGCTTCCTGTTGGGATCACGAGATCTGTTGGGGGGTGAGGCTACTCACATACAAATACTGGAACTCGAAAAATCAACACTGGCCGTTCTGAAAACAAAAAAGAAAGAAATTGGAACACAAATCAGAGAAACTTTCAGGCAGCAAGATTAAGAGATTGGAAAGAAATGTTCAAGCTCAGAATTCGAGATCTGCTCATAGCGAGAGCACTTGTAGAACCGGTAACCAGCGTTGTCTCCCCTGCCCGCTACATTCGTCACCAGCGGGGCGCCGCGCAAGGGGCATTGGATGAGAGGGAGGAGGAAACCCAGGGGACCGGGAGGGATGCTGAAGACGAAGCAGACATGGCGATAGATCTAGAAAGGGAGAGCGGCGGCGTGCCTGTCGGTGTGTGAGGAAACTTTTTCTTGGGATTTTGACTAGGGTATGTCGCAGGGAGTTAACTTTTTCTTTTTAGGGATTGAGATGTTTTTTTAGAATATTTGTTTTTTAGGGGGTTTAGAATCTTTGTTGAGAAAATACATAAGGACGGGCTCGATGGGTGCCGTTAATTCGCGCGTCCGCGTTTGAGACAGCTCAGCACAGAAAAATCTCTGGGCCGTGCCTCCGCAGCCTGTTCCGCGGGCAGGCTCCCGTCTCCCGTTAGAATAAATGCGTCAGGCCCATCCATTTTTTTTACAGACGATACAACTGAAATACGCTTAGGAATAAAATCGATGGCACGCATCCACAAGCAAACACACGGGTATGATTTCGGGAGTAGCTGAGCCTGGGATCAGAATTGAATATTCGCCTTATGCCCAGCTACAGTATGGGGTTCAAGAAGCTTTGTGAGAAGTGGGATCAACATTATTTACGGTGAGTTGGATAAAAAGGAAGATAAAGGAGCCTTATGCCCAGCTGCAGTATGGAGTTCAAGAAGCTTTGTGAAAAGTGGGACCATCATTATTTACGGTGAGTTGGATAAAAAGGAAGATAAGATAAATGAGCCTTATGCCCAGCTACAGTATGGGGTTCAAAAAGCTTTGTGAGAAGTGGGACCAGTATTATTTACGGTGAGTTGGATAAAAAGGAAGATAAAGGAGCCTTATGCCCAGCTGCAATATGGGGTTCAAAAAGCTTTGTGAGAAGTGAGACCATCATTAACAACTTAGGTATGTACTCACTCTATTTTTATTTATTCTACGTATTAGCTTTGTCTGAAGTTGCCGACGACACGATGATGCCACAAGCGTTGTTGCCAGACCGTATATAAAATGATTCGGCCTTTACTCCTACCCCAGGTGGAGGGGGTGTGTGAGCAAAGCACAAACAATATATGTACACTTCTAATCAAGGGTGTTTGTACCGGCTTCTCTCCCAGTGACAACCACACTGCTGCATCGTACTCAAACCCTTCCCGTCCAAGCATCATTAGCCCGTCCCTTGTGATGCTCCTCGGATCAACGGTGCCCTGGCCTTGTTGTTCCTTGGGGCAGTGAGGGCCGGCGTTGTGGCCGGGGCGTGCACCGGTGGCCGGGGACGGGCGGACGGGAGCGAGCCATGAAGTTTGCGCTGGTAGTTGGACTCCCGCCAACGATCTTTCACGTATACAGGTCGTCCTCAGGTCGTCTCCGAAATCCTTATTTTCACGTGTTCGGCCAGGATGTTTGCGGTGCCCCTTAAATTTTTTTTACGAGTTGGGTTGGTTTGCGGGTTCTATTCTGGTCACTTTTTTCGCCTAAAACTGTAAACTGGCGGTTATTTTGCAGTTTCGTGCGTTTTGCAGGGTCTGCTAAAATTGCTCTAATAACCACCTGTTGTCGATGATCGTTGCAGACCAAACTGCTACAAGGAACGCCTGGCAAGGGGAGGCGTAACAGATCAGCTTTGTCGATGTAAGGTCCATATGGAGTCAGAGTCGAGGGGATAGACGAACCTCGCTGAGGAAGAGGTCGATCTTAGTCTAGCTCGGCCAGCCAAGAAGGTCCGCTGAAAATCGAACACTGTCATTCGTCGTAGCACCCAAACTCGAAAGGGTTAGCTGATGATAACTTGGTTAGTTTGCTGTTGATAAGCCTTGGTGGATTGTTTTGTTGGATCTGCCTTGTATCAGTTGTATGTACCGTTAATTGGTTTCTGAACTCTGTAACTGCTTACCTTTACGATCGTAGACTGGAACCATTCAGCTTCACAGTCACACAACAGAGGCTGGCATAGTGGCATGGGCTTTCCTGGCAGAGAAAGATATGGCTTGCTCAAGCTGGCTCAGCCAGTGGCCGCGCACGGAGATTAATTAGTGCACAATATTAAATGGCTGTTGACACATTCGCTCAAAATGCTTAAAATCTGACGTCTGCTCATTAGGACTATTACAACAACCGTAGCCATGAACTCTGTAGTTCACAGGGCATTTTGAAATGGCGCAAGACAATGGCAATACGTATGGAAAATGTGGGCAAATGTTTAGATCTTGTGGCCACAAGGACGAACATTCTTGTGGTCCAGACTTTTCAATCCTAGACTAGACATGGACTGGGTATGCGTCGTTGTCCCACGAGATTTGTTTTGGAAACAAGAACAAGACCACGTCCTCGAAAACCATGAGAGGAACCGCCCCATGAGAGGGTCCGACGCAGAGATGTGCACAGCAGGCCAACCATGAGAGGAACCGCCCCCGCCTCCACCACCCGCATATCCAGCAGGCTTTGCCAACGGATCCTTCAGTCGTGGCGATGCAGGGGAGGAGCCTCAACCAGCGGTGGTGGCTAAGGTTGCTGCCACCTCACCCTCCTGCACCATGTCTTCTGTATACTTCCGTAGTTCAATATTTTTTTCGAAAAAGAGGTTGTATCCTCTGCATCAAGTGATGCACACGACTGTTATATTATTAGCTTATTCATTGATCATTGCAAAATGTGCAACAGCACAAAAGGGACAATCAGAAAACCATGATACACAACTCACGAATCATGATTCTATTGCTAGCATGCAACTCAAATCGTAGTTCAATATGTCACATGTATGTCTATTTGCACCCCACGTCTCGCCCCTTGTAACCTATAGGTACCGTAGGTTTTCTATGCTAGTGAGTAAGTTTATGAATTTTCGTCTAGGTTTGTTAGTCATTATCATAATAAAAATTTGACTTAAAATTTGAGGCAGACCCAAATGAAGTAATTAACTACTACCTCGGTCCGGAATTACTTGTCGCTGTAGTAAATACATTCTGAGCGACAACTAATTCTGGACGGAATGTTGCTCTAGTAAATGCATTCGTTTGACCGACAACTAATTCTGGATGGAGAAAGTATGCATAATCAGTTCTCCCGATCCAAGGTTTGAGTGGAGCAGCAGCGGCAACGCTCCATCGGCATGTCCTAGTTGTCGGCAGCGGCATCGAGATCCAGAAGGACTCATTTGTACTTTTTTATTTGTTCTGGATCATTCTGCAAGAACCTTGCTCTAATATTATCAGCGCTTTTCCCACAAAAGAATATTACCTCTATCAGGAATTAGTTGTCGCTCAAAACTAATTTCGGACGGAGAAAGTATTTGCATAATCAGACGATATCTTGGCCACATGTGCGAACATTAATGTGTCCAGACTTTTCAACTCTAGCCATGGACTGGGCTATCTTGATTTCTAAAGAGACGTGCAGCTGGTTTGGGTGCTGTACACTTGCACTTGTGTTAACGGACAGCACAGCCACACACATGGTCATTAGTCATGAGTCATGACCTTATGACCGAGTACACTACTACTATTCATTTTCCTGTGTGAATTAAGATACCAAGATATTATTCGTGTTTTCTACACCAATCTCTTTTATCTATGTGAACTCTAGCTACTTGTAAACTAAGGAAATGCTCTGCAGCTTGCCACTTTCTTACCCAAAACTTCAATGGCGCCCCTGAAGAAACTCTTTCGTATCTCGCTTCTCTTGCTAGTATGTGCAGCCAAGGCGACCAACCCGGAATCGGAAGCACTTCTCCGATGGAAGTCCACTTTGGTTGGCGCCAACTCGCTGTCCTCATGGTCGACTGTGAATTCCACTTGCTCTTGGTTTGGTGTCGCCTGTGACGCTGCCGGGCATGTTATGGAACTCAGCCTTCCCAACGCCAGAGTCAACGGTACGCTCGATTACTTGTATTCGGCAGCATTCTGGAACCTCACCAAGATCAAACTCAACAACAACAATCTTGGTGGCGCCATCCCACCAAACATATCCAAGTTGCTCACGCTCACCTATCTGGACTTGAGCAGCAACAATCTTGCTGGTGCCATCCCCTACCAACTCAGCAACCTACCAATGATTGTCAAGTTAAATCTGGGAAATAACCACTTGACTAGTCCAAACTATGCCAAGTTCTCACCTATGTCCAGTTTGAAGATGTTATCTCTAGCTAATAATGATCTCAGTGGTTCCTTCCCACAATTCATCCTCAACACCACTAATGTGAGGATGAGATCCCTCGATTTATCAGGTAACGCCTTCTCAGGGCCATTACCAGATTCACTGTCGGAGATTTTACCAGGGTTGAGGAATCTAAATCTGTCCGTTAATGGATACTAGGGCTCCATACCTTGCTCATTCTCAAGACTCCAAAAGCTCAAGAAACTTAGTCTCGGGACAAATAATCTCACAGGAGGAATTCCAGAGGAGCTGGGGATGACATCTGGGCTGCAAATCCTTTCACTGGCCAGTAACCCACTTGGTGGGTCGATCCCAGCCTCGCTCGGGCAGCTTCAGTTGCTACAGGTGCTCAGCATTGGAAAAACTCGCCTGGTTTCTATTCTTCCACCCGAGCTGGGGAACCTTACTAGTCTTAAGAACATAGACCTGTCACGGAATCAGTTATACGGAAGTTTGCCACCATCTTTTGCCAGGATACAGACATTGGTTTATTTTGGAATGTCTCAAAATAACATTAATGGTACCATCCCGACAGAGATGTTTGCAAACTGGACCAGGCTCAAGTTTTTTGATGTATCCAGAAACTTGTTAACTGGAAGCATCCCATCGCATATCAGCAAGTGCAAGGAGCTCAAGTTTTTTGATGGATCCGAAAACTTGTTAACTGGAAGCATCCCAGTGAAGATCGGGAGCATGCGAAAGTTGCAGGTATTGTTCTTGTTCAAAAATCACCTTACTGGAATTATGCCATCAGATATTGGTAATGCAACATCTTTGAAATTCCTTAGCGTCAGCTCCAACCATCTAGAGGGTGAGCTTCCTAAAACTATCTCATTACTGGGAAATCTTGTTGCTCTCAGCTTGTTTGACAACAAGTTTACGGGTATCATTCCTAACTGTGACAGCAATAGCAGCTTCTCGGGAGAATCACGGTATGGCTTCTGTGGATTAACACTTCTGCAGCTCTTGGATTTGAAAAGCGGTGTTGATCTGGTGTCCGACGCCCCTTCCCGAAGACTCTGCGAACGCCCCGCTAACGAGGATGCTGGCTCCGACACCATACCGGGTGTCTGCGGAGGAGGGCGAGAACAGGGAGGTCGGAGGTAGTCTCCGCCCCAAGGATAAATTAGACGTTGTGTTCGGGGAAACCGAAACCCTCTTGCCCGAGGGCGAAGGTGCAGAGGAAGCCCTCCATGGCAAGAAAAGGGCCGCTTCTGAAGATCAGGAGGGGAAACCTTCCAAGAAATGGAAAACGCCATCGACGGGCGGTTTGGGCCGGGCAAGCGATTTTGACGTAGAGCTTTATGATGAGGACCAACCTCCGGCCAAACAGTAAGTGCATCAGGGTACTTTAATCATACCTCATTCCATTCTCATTACTGAAGTAATCCTCCGACATACGTACGTCCTCGCAGGTTAACGCCTGGTGTTTCTCAATCGTCCTCCTCCTCGGGAGACCTTCTTCCAGAGATGATGGAGAGTGACACGCCTTCTCCGGCCTCCCCGCCCAACAGGGCGGATGATTCTGAGGTATCGTCCCGGGGGGCTCCTCCCGATCGACAAGTAGTGTAGGAAACGAAAAAGGCATTACCCGAAGGTGGTGCCTCTGTTACTTAGGGTTCGGGAATCAAGCATGACGGCCCCGAATTATCCGGTTTACAGCCGGAGACAATTCTGTAGGTGAGTGGGTGGATTCCTTCAAAGGAATGTCGTACTCCGGCGGCGGTTTCCGAAGACCCAGAAACGCCGGAAATGCTGACGGACGTGCTGCGACAAGCATCTGTTTCGGAGGAACACCGTGCCTTGATGGTTACGGTGGTTGAAAAGGTTCTATCCGCGAAGAGCGGGTTGAACGAGGCCTTCACGAGCCTCCTAAGGGGTTTTGAGGTTTGTGATGCAATTTTGCCAATGGTATTTTATTGACAGAATGCACCTGTTGTATATGCAGTAGCCCCTGAGACTCGGATTGCCTTTCAAAGGAAGCTATCGGAGGATCGAAAAGATATGCTCAGGTACTAACCTTGCTTTTACTTGGAATACAGGCTGCCTCCCCTCCCGCGGCTACCCGAAATACGGAAGTGGCCGAACTGCAGCGAAAGCTGGATATTGTGGAGGATGACATTGCATTGATCAACAGGCGTCTTGACGACTCGCAGGGTATATACTTCGAGCATTCCTTACACCAATGTGCTTGTAATTGAAGCCTGACTCTAAAAAGAGTTTTATATGAAATGTGCATGAATGCAGATGGTGCTGCCGCCGTGGAGGCCCTTCGGGCGGAGCTAGCCCGGGCCAAGGAGCACGCCCGATTTAGTAATGCGGCTGCCGAAAAGGCATCGGCTGAGTTGAAAGCCGAACAAGCTGCACGGCACCAAGACAAGGACAAGATGTCCACCATGGCGCATGAATTAGAGAATGCGGCTAGCCGCTGTAAACTTCTTGAGAAGGAAAATGAAGCCAAAACGGCTGAACTTGACAGGGCCTTACGAGAGGCGAGAGAAGCGCGATCTGAATCCAGAGCGGCCCGTGAGGAGATCCGGCAAGCTGGGGAGATTGCGGCTGGCAAGCCCTTTTTGCTACAGACTAAGTTCGGCGATTCGAACTATGCTCAGCTTAACCAAGTATGGAGTTTTACGGACAAATTTTTGGACTTATCGAAGAGTTCTTCCGATGCGGCGCAGTTTTACCACGCACAAGAGGGGTATGCAACGGATAAGCTTTTCTGGTCACAATTCGGCGCGTCGAAGCGCCCTCTGTTGCTGAATGAACAGATGTCCCAATGGGCCGAGCTTCATAGGATATCCGGCGACGCCATGAAGAACGTCATAATCCGGTTGTGGCCAAGTGAGCCTATTCTGAGTAGTTATTTTGGCCTGGTGCGGCGGCTTGTTGACGCGGTGCCACATATCGGCTCTGTGAAGCGGTCGGCGTGCATTGAGGAAAGCTTGTTGACATGGATGGCCTTTCCCGAGTCAAAACATTTTGGGGAAAGATGAAGGCCGTCGATGTTGCGGCGAGGAGTCCACCCAAGGGCAAGGACCGTTATGAGCCAGAGCACTATTTTGAAGACGTCTTGGAAGCCACCTGCCTGATAGAGGGTCAATGCTCGAAGAACATAATGTTCGAGTGAGGTGTATTAGAATTGTAAGAGACAATTTTATAATTGATCTGTTTTATATTTTTGCTCAAAAGCTTGAATTCCTCATGTGCGGCCGTTTTAATATAATCTGAAAGTTTTCCAGTCATCGGCTTCAGCCCCCTCGTAGGAAGTACGGGGGTGTTCGGAAAAGCATTTAATCACTCTTTATCCAACGTCTTGGTCCATGAAGGAGGTGATAATGCAGCGAACCAGGCAATCGGACTATAAGGCGTTAACACTTTCACTTAGCCATATGAGTTTTATGGTGGGACTACGACATAGCCCCTGGTATGTATGCGGCATATAGTGCCTTACGTATTTGATCTGAAAAAGATCCCTTGTGTGACACACGGAGAATCGCTAAGGATTCCAAGAAGTCGTCAAGTGGTTGACCAGCTCTCACTGCATCATGACAGTCAGTTTTTGGCTTTCTCTATTGAGGTGCTCATCCGGTTTAGACCAGGGCACAATCGCAGTAGTTCTCCCTTACTACCATAGCCGATACAGCGGAACGTAGGGTAGCAAGCACAGGAGCCGGGCAACCCAACTATTGACCCAAGACAATGATTCGGAGTTGATGCATATAAGGCCAAACTTGCGACGCCGAAGTACGCTGTAGAGCTGTTCGGACTTTTGCTGGCAACTCATTCATTCCCATACCGAGCCCCTGGCAGGGTATGCCGAGGTGCATCTGTGAAGCAACCGTTGAGGCCGTGCTCATTGTTGAAAGAGTATGAAAGATTAGTTCGGACGAGGTTTACTGGGAGCGGAGCAATATGCCAATGATAAATTCATGTATATATATATATATATATATATATATATATATATATATATATATATATATATATATATATATATAAGGAAACCACAAACCCGGCGCTTTGACATGCTCGGGGTTGGGAACAGAGGAAAAAGGGCATAGTACAGGCTCGGAATAAAGAGTGCGGTCTACAAAAAGTTGTTTTGGACCTCCTGTCGCATGTCTGCGCCGCCCGTCCTCGGGGAGGGGAATCCTTAACGGAAGTAGCCCCTTAGGTGAGTGTACGGATTTGAACTCCGATAGAGTCCGTTGTAGATGCTGTCCTGTTGGTCACCTGTTCTTAAGAGATGATACAGAAAAATAAGAAAAACAGATAAAAACGTTATGGGAATGCTTGCAGGGTTGTCCGTATTGTACTTCCGCCGATGCCCATGATATATTGAGTGCGTACTGATGTACGCGTGGTGTAAATCTTGCCAGTATGTTAGGTGGGTGGCGGAAACCGAACTGCTATTTCCGTTCCGGGAGTGATTGAACTTCCGAGGGAAACTGTTTCTGGCCCCTGGTGTTCGGCTGGTGAGCCGCTCCGTCGTCTTTATCGCCTGGTGGCCTCCTCCCCTTGTGATCGGCGTTTAGCTTGCCTGCCTGCTTGAGGACCCAACAGTTTCTGTTGGTATGATTAGCTGGCTTATCAGGGTGACCGTGAATCTGACAAGGTCGGTCCAATATCCTGTCAAGGGTGGATGGTCCATCCTGGTTTGCCTTTAGTGGCTTCTTCCGTTGACCAGGTTTCAGATTGTGAAATCCGGCGTTGACCGCTGTGCCGCGTAATCTTTTAGTATTATTGCGACTGTTGTGTTCAGTTCGTCGTGGCTTACCGTTGCCGTCTCGGATTTCGGAAGTGCCCGGGTCGCTGGCGTTATTGCTTTTACGAGCGAGCCAGTTGTCTTCTCCCGCACAAAAGCGAGTCATTAGAGCGGTAAGGGCTGTCATGGATTTGGGTCCTTCCTGGCCGAGGTGACGCGCTAGCCATTCATCCCGGACGCTATGTTTGAAGGCCGTGAGGGCTTCTGCGTCCGGACAGTCGACAATTTGGTTCTTTTTGACTAAGAACCTAGTCCAGAGCTCCCTGGCTGACTCGCCGGGCTCCTGGACAATATGACTTAAGTCATCGGCATCTAGTGGTCGGACATATATTCCTTGAAAGTTGTCTCGAAAGGCGTCTTCCAAATCTTCCCAGTTGCCAATAGATTTTTCTGGCAAACTGTTTAGCCAGTACCGAGCCGGCCCTTTAAGCTTGAGAGGTAGGTATTTAATGGCATGAAGGTCGTCTCCGCGAGACATGTGAATATGGAGGAGGTAATCCTCAATCCATACCGCGGGATCTGTTGTTCCATCGTATGATTCGATGTTAATAGGTTTAAACCCGTCTGGAAATTCGTGCTCCATTACCTCGTCAGTGAAGCAGAGAGGGTGTGCGGCTCCTCTATGTTGGGCCACACTATGAAGCACCTCCGGCGGACTCCGTTTATGGTGTTCGGACCGGGCGTGGTCGGCTCTGTTGTGTCCGAATAGGTAACCATCATCACCGGTCGGGGCATGTCCCCGCGATCTGTATATCGATTTTGTGTGTCCTGTTCTACCCTCCAGGTCTTGTTGGATGTCACGAGTATTCCCCCAAGCTGTTTTGTTCTTGTGTTGACGGCCGGATGGGTTGCTATGGTGCTCTGCTTGGGCTGCTGCTTTATCCGGACCGAACTGTGGTCGGCCTACCGCATCATTCGATGGTAGTGTGGGCTCCAACGCCCTGCCATCGTATTGAGGGAGCCACCTATACTTGGGGTGACTTTTGTCTGGGTCGCTAAGGCCGTATTCTTCGGCGGCCAGGACCTCGGTCCATCTATCATTGAGCAAATCTTGGCTCGCTTGAAGCTGCAGCTGCTTCTTCCTTAGGCTCCTTGCTGTGGCTATGAGCCAGCGTTTAAAGCGCTCCTGCTCGAGAGGTTCCTCAGGCACGATAAAATCCTCGTTGCCAAGGCTGTCCTTATCCTCGGAGAGTGGGAGATAATTACTATCCTCCTAGTCTCCATATGTGGCCTGTCCATCAAGGCTGCCTTGCCCGCTTTCCTGTTCCTCCTATTCGGATTCTACCTCAACAGGGTCTTCATTGTCCGGAGTGTTGTCTTCTCTGGTGCTAGCAGTGTTTTCTCTTGGGCGATGTGACTTAGAGCGGCGCCATGGGCGCCGGTGTTCGGACTGTGTGCCAGGAGTTTTATCCTCAACTGGATCCTCCTTGTCATCATTGAGAGCATCGTCAGGTGTGTCTATCATACACACGTCATACCAGGAAGTGGCCATCCCGTGTCTAGCGGGTAGTAAGCTCTGGCCCTGCCCCTCATCGTCGTCCATACCGTCGATGTCTTCGGAGTGGGGGTCAGGCATGTTGGTTGGGTCTTCAACGGTGGCTATGAAGTGGGTGGCGGGTGGGAAGCAAAATTCTCCATCATTCGCCGTGCACGTGCACGCTTACTAGTATGAAACCAAAAAGAAGAAATGACAAAAAGTTGTATGTAGATGGAGGAATAAATAATGATGTGGAAAATAAGCCAGGTCTTCAAATCATGTCATCCCTACCCATTACTTCTCCTATGGGAAGTAATGAGGGGTTAATTGAGATCGATTCAAATGGACAAAATTCAAAGTTTCATTTTTCTATATGAATGCGGTACAAAAATCATCCTTTTCATTACTGCCTTTCCCCCAGAAAGCGCTCTTAGTTCAGTTCATAGAACGTGTGTCTTCAAAACCAAATGTCGTAGCTTCAAAATCCTACAGAGCATGATTATGTTCTTGTTATGTGAATAAAAAAAGGAATTTAACAAAGTGGAATGCGACTACTGTTCTTAACCAAAATCAAAGAAAACAACAAACATACTCAGCCTGGAGTCGAGAGGAGACCACTAACCAATCTCTGTCCATTTTCCCTTGTATTTCCTTCACGGGTATGCCTGTTTTTGGGGGCCTTATAGTAACAACAGTCTAGTAGACCAACTAGAAGAATATATGAATCCTTCGTGAATCGCCTTGCCTTACTCATTGATGTTTATTTAAATCCGCGAGTGGGACTATTGTTCTGAGAGAGCAATGAACATTGTCTTTTTTTTATTCTTCGAAACTGAGGAATGGAGGGGTAAGGTCCTCAATGCAGAGTGAGGCAAGGCTTTCTTTTATATACATCGTACCAAAATTTGGTTGACGATTGCGTTCAATTCAAAATATTCACTTGTTTTTCTTCTTACTATGGCGAGGCCAGATGAGAGAGAGAGAGAGAGAGAGAGAGAGAGAGAGAGAGAGAGCTAATTTCCATTTGAGATAGACCCCGAGCTGAGGTTGGAACAATTCTTTATTATCTTGTTGGGTCCTTCTTTATAATTTATTTTTCTCTTCCATTCGTGCCTTCAAACAGGCTTAAAGTCCATGATCAAGGCAGTGAACATTTTTCATGTGGAAATTAATAAGAAAGGAATTCAAGTCGTACTTCAATACAAACTTTCTGTTTTAAGAAGGGTGATAGTTTCTTTCCAATACTAGTGCGCTCTACCAATCTTTACTGATCAAACCTACTACACATCGAGTGGTAGGGTACGTCTGTAGGTCTTTTTCAAGGACATTCGAAGCAACATGTTGATAAATTGCTATAGAAACTGCAGCTAGATAGAGAGTTCTGACCTTTTCATGGGTTGGGTGCTCTTCAAACTCTTGTTTTTCTATCAAAAGAACACCCTTCCAAGCGATGATCTCCTAAAAACTCTAGTAAGGTTGAATTCAATTGAGACAGAAATGTCAGTGGTCAGCTCTATCTTTAGCGTGAAAATCGACACCGCTTTCTTATAACCTAAGAGATAAGATGGGAAATTCTGGATACTACAACCTGAGACCATCAATTTGAGAAATATTTGTCCCGAAATTGATGGCCTACAAGCAGGGGAAAGGGGGGTGGTTGATCAATACCCGACTGAGTCATGGAGGCCCGCGACGGCAGGACTTGTGTCGTTGTCGCCATGGAGTCAACTTCATTGTCCCCATAGACTAGGTCGTCGCCGCTGCAGGATCCAACCATCGCCACCCTCCCTAGCACATGGTTGTCCTCAAAAGACCCCTTGTTGAGATCGAAATGATTGCAACAAAATGCAAGTTACAATTCTAGACAATGGTAGAGGTTGCTCCTAAGCCTTCCGATCAAAATCTGTAAATTTGGTCGGCACTCGCAGTGTGATCGGTTGGGTGGGCCATAGTTTTTTCATTTAATTTTTATTTCTTCAGTTTGAAATTGATACTATCAAAAAATTATCAAGGGGTGTACTTTTATATGTATAATTATTGTTTTGGTATTAAATACATTTTTTAATAAATATAGATAAATATTTATTCCATAGTAACTCAATTCGCTAATGTGGATCTCTTTCTTGTAACTTCAAAAGTACTCAGGTTGGACATGACCAGACCCAACCGAACAGTTAAAATACTTGTAACATCCCAGAGTTTCAAACCCTATTACTATTGCCTTATTATAAATGTAATATGTCAGTTATGCTTTTCATGTCATCATGCTTTCATTTGAGATGATGTTGAATAAAACCTCACATGTATTTACTAAAACTTGCCAACTCAAATGAAATTTCAATAAATAAATTGCATAGATCGTTGATCTATTTAAACTGTGGTGATTCACGTGGTGGTCTTCTTTATAACCCATGAACATATCCTCACAATATTAGTAGGGAGCTAAATAAAACAATCATTCCATTAATTTGGAATCGAGGAAAACACACTTGCAATTTAAATCGCTTTGGTTCCAAATATTATAAATCCATGCATGTGGAGCTTCGAAAAATGTCAGAGTGGCCACCTGTATATTTTGAGCTCAACTGCAAAATATTTGGAAGTATTATTATGTCGATCTGAAACAGAAGCATTTTCATAATGCTACAATTTAATAAATTTTGACAGACATATTCTTGCGAAGAGCTAGCAAATAGCCAAAGTCGCATAGTGTAGACCGACCGTGCGTCCGTTTCTATTACGACATGTATATAGTGGAGTACTCCGAAGGGATTTGTTTCAAATTAGCCCGACAGCAATTAATAGTGCGGCTGCATGTATGTATATGTATACTATTTAAATCGCTGCAACTTGTACCCCAAGAATAGGATCTATCGGGGTATTCTCCCATGCAATCGTGCGGCACCATGTGCTATTTAATTAGGCTGATCGATCGATCAAGATCGATCCATCGAGGGCCAGACTGATTAACGAACCCTAGCCAAAACACACACCAATCAGATTCAGATTTAGCGGTGCCGGCCATGGGGATCACCACGTCGATGCTCGCCTTGGGGCTCGTCGGCGCCGCGGCCGCCTCCCACAGGGCCGAAGTCGACAACGACAAAACCGCGGTCACGCACTACGTGGCCAACGGCGGGTGCATCAACGAGTTCCGGGCGGCCATCAGGAAGTGCGACCCCTGGGATTTCGATGCCGCCAAGCCTCGCGCCGTCGACGTCGAGGCGTGCGTCAGGGCCACGGCCGCGCTGCGCGAGTGCTTCGGCCGAAACCCCGACTACTTCGAGCACCAGTACATCAAGCGCTTGGACAGCGGCCTCGACCAGGACCGCGGCTCGTCGCCGACGCAGGAAGACGTAGGGGCGTACAGGTGGTGGACCGGCATGAGGAGAAGCTAGCCATTATGTGCTTAGTACTCTCTCTCCATCTCATGATACAAGAATGTTTAGATCACTGCTACTAGTATATACGTACTATATATATCGTGATTCCTTACGTACTACATGTTTCATGTCATCCTGCATGCATCCGATAGATCGATCGTTAGTTCTACTAATAGTAGCAGATAAGTTATATTAGGAGATATTTGTTTTTGTGGGGTTCTACTCAGAGACTTTACTTTACCTATATTGTTTCTATTGTTATCCTTTTTTTTTCCGGGAATAACTTCCGATCAATTCATCAACTGGCAAGGCAGTACAAAGGTAGTACAAAGAACGGCAGAAGTAAAAAATACATCTAGATCCGTAGACCGCCTAATAATACTGTACGGCGTTTTTCTAAGACAAGGCAGTAGCCCCAATGCCGCTCTACCTGGAGAATACCCCGGATGTAAACCTTGTTTTGATCGTAGACCGTCTAAACGTTTTCTCCTCCCCCACGAGTGCCTCCGAGGCGTTAGGGTTTCCCCGCCTTCTGCTTGGTACCGTCGCCGATCAGCCTCGTATCTTGTGGAATTAGGGCCATGGAGACTCAATGGATCCCAGTCCTATTTCGTTTTTATGTGTTTTTTAAGTTTGTTTAGGATTTATGTCATGCTCAGAGGCAGCGTCGTTTTCTTCAAGATAGAATAAAGTTTTTCTCGCCTAACCCTACTTCGGGTAGTGCATCTTGTGCCGTTGAAGGGCGTGTGGAGGTGTGCCTTCAATGGATCGTGCGGGATTCAGTCGGAACTTGTCTTTGGTGGATCCTTCATTTTGTTGTCTACTGGTTGGATCCTTCCTCTATCTATGCTTCTCTTCATCGACGACGGTTGTTGTTCTAGTGCGATGCTTCTTTGGGGCCTTAGCACAACAATTTCCTGACTGTCTACTGCAACAGGATTTTTCTAGGCTCCTGTGAGGGAGGTGCGATGAGCCGATGACCCAGTTCTTGATATTTGATGAATAGATCGGAAGTATTTCCCCTAGAAAAAAGACCTTGATTTTTGTAGGGAAAAATAGAATACCTTGTTTAGATGAATTATTAAACTTTGTCTCCTACTAAAGTACGTATGTCTTGTCTCGTAAAATATGCAGCTTTTAGTAGGAATTTGTTTATAACTTGACAAACGATTTTCTGTTAGTTTCCGACAAGAAAAAGGAGTTGCATTTTTTCGAGAAAACACAAAAGCCTTGTCTTTAGATTGTTGTATCGAAATAAAATTTAGTACAAGCCCACATAGGGGCGCCGTGATCCCCGCAAAAAAAGAGAGGGGCGCACCCGATGAGTCAACATGACACCAGTAACTGTTAGACGCAGTCGCATTAGACCTCCCGTTCCCACAATCACCTCCTTATCTTGTCGAGGAGTCTAGATAGACTGACTTGAGCATCGTACAACATGAGAGCGTTGCAATGCTTCCAATGCATGTTTCCTGCCATCGGTCCACGAAGTTCTCTCTTGCAGTAGGGGTTGTCGTCTATCATATCCAGGAGAGCACATGTTGCCAGTGCAGGCCTCTTTGCGCTAGCCGCTCAGCAGTTCACCATCAGTCCTAACATGCCAACCACACGAAGAACTTGACCCTCGGAGGGACCCACAACTTCTAGGTTAGATTCTAGGAGCACAACCTGGCATGGCCCTAATGTCCAAGATCCACTGACGGTCAACTCTAACAGTCTACAGCTTCCTAGTGGAACATGAGACTAGAAGCAGTGGCTCAGGCGCAAAATTAGAAATGAGGCAACTGTCAAGCCACCGGTCCTCCCAGAATAAGGCATATGCTCTGTTGCCAACCACCATCTTGGTAGATGTGGGGAGTACCTCGCGTCCATCATGGGAAAATTGCCGATCTAGTTCACTCCATGGGCGGAGGTGTTCAATGCTCATCCTCCACAATCAGTGGACCTTGAGATTGGTTGATGCCTTGCTGAGGTCCAAACGACCTAAGCCCCTCAAGCATAGGGGTACGCACATCCTGATCTAGTTAGTCTTGCACTAGTCTGTTAGCTCCAAGATCGAAAAACGCAGGAGGTAGACGAAGAACAAAAGAAACAGATTGAAACAGAGAAGGTTTGATACTGCCAACGTGCAGTTTTTCCTGGGTCTTTATTTCACATTATATAGGGCTCAAAGAGCCGACCTCACGACCAACTCGGCCTACTATTCATACCCAACACGTCGTGACCCTGATCACAAACCGACCAAGTTTAAAACACACTTTATCTCTAAGAGTTTGACCCTAAAACGACTTGAAACGAGACCTGAACTTTTCCTATCTTTTACAGACCCGGACACCTATCAAAACATGTGTTTACAGAGAACAGAAAACTCACATTCACCTCCCTAAACACGATGTTATGACTACTTGACAGCCTTTACTCCGATCTTCTCACGCATCTCTTGAAACTTCACCTTCCCAAGTGACTTCGTTAAAATGTCCGCGAGTTGATCGTTTGTATTGACATGCTCGACCTCCATCCTCCCTTCTTCCACACACTCGCGAATGTAGTGTAACTTTACATCAATGTGCTTGCTACGATCATGATGCACAGAATTCTTGCACAAAGATATGGTGGATTTATTGTCAATATGTAGCTTCACTTGCTTCGGATGTTCTCCCATCAAGTCCGCATATAATCTACTGAGCCAAACTCCCTGACACGCCGCAGCCGCTCCTGCAATGTACTCCGCTTCGCAAGAAGAAAGTGCCACTACCTTCTGCTTCTGTGACAGCCAAGAGATCAAATTTTCACCTAAGAAAAAAGCAACGCCAGTAGTACTTTTCCTGTCGTCCACGTCTCCTGCCATATCACTGTCACTATAGCCCACCATTAATGGTGGTCTTGCCTCTTTCTTTCTTGTGTACTTGCAGCCATATTTTAGAGTGCCCTTAACATACCTCAAAATTTGCTTCATCGCAGCTAGATGTTCAGTAGTAGGGTGCTCCATGTATCTACTAACGATCCCAACAGAGTAGGCCAAATCAGCCCTTGTGTTCACCAAGTACCTTAGGCTCCCCACAATGCTTCTGTAATCTGTTGGATCAACGGCCGGCGCCTCACTCGGTTTGCTCAACTTGAGCTTAGCCTCCATAGGCGTATGTGAAGGATTGCAATCATCCATGCCACAATTCACCAGAATTTTTGTGGCATATGCCTCTTGGCACAATGTGATCCCATCTCTACTTTGATGTACCTCAATCCCAAGGTAAAAGCTTAACAAGCCTAGATCACTCATTTTCAACAATTCCTTCATCTGCTTCTTGAATCTTCCAATCTCCTTCTCACTTGCACCAGTGATTAGGAGGTCATCAAGATACACACCAATGAGTAGACGACTTGCATCTATACCTCTTTTATACATGGCATGCTCTAGTGGACACTTCTCAAAACCAAGTGAAATCAAAGTGTTATGAAGTTTAGTATTCCATGCTCTAGGGGCCTGCTTCAAACCGTACAAAGCTTTATGCAACTTATATACCTTATGTTCCTCTCCTGACAAAACCAGTGGGTTGCTGCACATATACCTCCTCCTCTAGATCTCCATTGAGAAAGGCCGACTTCACATCCATGTGATGCAAAGACCATGCCTCTTGAGCTGCTAGTGCAATCAACAACCGAAATGACTCCATCCTTGCAACCGGAGCAAAGACTTCTTCAAAATCAATGCCTTGCTGCTGTACAAACCCCTTGGCCACCAACCTTGCTTTGTGTTTCACCACTGCTCCTTGTGAATCTTTTTTAACTTTAAACACCCACTTGAGCCCAATTGCATTGTGTCCACTTGGAAGATCAACAAGACTCCATGTTTGATTTTCTTCAATTGAACCGAGCTCCTCTATCATGGCGCTACGCCAAGACTCTTCATCGTTCGCCTCTTCGAACGTGGCTGGTTCTACTTCAGAAAACAAGCAATGATCTCCTCTCTTTTTAATTCGCACGGGATTAATTTTCCGAAGAGCCTCCTTTGGATAAAGATCCAATACTCGCCGGAGCTTCGCCGGCGTTGGCGGCCTTCCCGGAGTACGCTCAGGGGACTCACGAGTCTCCCCCATCGCGCTCCCTCCCACCGTGCTTTCTGGATCATCATCATCCCTGAAATCTGCAGCTTCAGAATTTTCGGCTGCCACGGCAGCGTTTCTGGGCGTCCCTGCAGATTGCATGCCAGATTTCGCTGCCACGGCAGCGTTTTTTTGCTGCTGTTTCTGAACAAGCTCCAGCTGCTGATCCGTCATCTCCATCATCATCACCCCACCATGGTCCACCTCCTGGGATAGAGGGGGAGCTGGGCAAGCCGTGGCTGGGTGTACGCGCCATGGGGGTTCCAGGTGCGCTGCCGGATCCCGGATTTCCGCCGCCATGTCCAGGATCGTCATCAACATCAAGCCCATCTTCATGTACGTCGTTGTCGTGATGGTGGCCTGCAGGATCAGTGTGATAGGATACAACAAACATGTCATCACCTCCTATAGGACGGTCCTCCACTGCTGCGCCGTCCCAATTCCAGGCTTTTTCTTCATCAAAAACTACATCACGTGACACTTGTACTTTCTTCGTTGCTGGGTTGTAGACTTGATATGCCTTTGAACCTTGCTCATAGCCCAATAAAATTGTGGGTATACTTCTGTCCGCTAGCTTCGCGTTGTGTGCACCCAACACCTTGATATGAGCAATAGATCCAAAAGTCCGAAGATGATCAACTGAGGGTTTTCTACCGCACCATGCCTCGTACGGTGTCATTCCAACAACACTCTTTGTCGGAGCTCTATTGAGTAAATAAACAGCAGTAGTCACGGCTTCTCCCCAAAATCTCCCTGGTA
Source organism: Triticum urartu (assembly GCF_056163025.1). Taxonomy (NCBI): domain Eukaryota; kingdom Viridiplantae; phylum Streptophyta; class Magnoliopsida; order Poales; family Poaceae; genus Triticum; species Triticum urartu. Next base: position 736,269,133 of record NC_141879.1, read on the forward strand.
GCTTTTTGGTTTTCAACATACTTCTGGCCATAGCTACAATGGTTTGATTTCTCCTCTCAACGACTCCGTTTTGCTGCGGAGTATAGGGTGCCGTCAAGTACCGCTTAATCCCATGCTTCTCACAATAAGCTTTAAACTCATTAGAGGTAAACTCCCCTCCTCGATCAGTCCTTAATGCCTTCAACTTTTCTTCAGATTCAACCTCAGCTGCAATTTTGACCTTTCTGAAAGCTTCAAGTGCCTCATCTTTGCTCCTCAACAAGACTAACCACATATACCTGCTGTAGTCATCTACTATGAGCAAAAAATACTTCTTCCCAGACGGGGTAGCCGGAGTAATGGGTCCACATAAATCACCATGAACCAGCTCCAAAGCTTTTGAAGCTCTGAATTTTGCTTCTCTCGGAAACGCACCTCCGCGTTGCTTGCCAACTAAACATCCAGTGCAAAGCTAATCAACATGATCAATCATGGGCAGTCCACTCACCATCTGCTGCTTTTCCAATTTCCTCAATGCATGAAAATTCAAGTGACCAAAACGTGAGTGCCACTTCCACGCTGTTTCGTCAAACTTTGCTAGCAAACACACCGGTTGTTCCTTGTCCAGATTCAGGCCATACATTCTGTTCCGAGACCTCTTCACACGCATCATGAGATTTCTTTGACGATCATAGCCCCACAAATATCCGTCTTCGAGCACAATTTTGCAACCCCTCTCTTCGAGCTGTCCCAAACTAATTATGTTCGTCTTTAGCATGGGAATGTAATAAACATCTGTGAGAATCTTGTGTTCACCACTCTTTGCTTCAAAGACCACGGTGCCTCTCCCTAAGATTGGCACTGTTTTGCCATCACCGAACCTGACCGTCCCTCCAACAGTCATGCTTAGCTCGCTGAATTGGGTCCTATCCCCCGACATATGGTTGCTTGCGCCCGTATCAAGGTACCAAAAATTTCCGGCCCTCTTCTCTTCTTCCTCGTGGAGATAAATTTTCTTCTCCAAAAGTGCAACGGTTTCAGCTACTTGCATCTGTACGTCCACCTCTGGAAACTCACAGATTTCACACAGCAGCATATTGGCTTGATCATCATCAATGTCACCCTTCTTCGCGATATATGCCTGCTCCTTCGCTGGCTTCCTACACTCAGACTTGAAGTGCCCCATGATGCCACAATTATAACACTTGATCTTGCGCTTATCGAACTTCTTCTTCTTTGGAGCGCTGTCCCCCGCGTTCCTCTTATTCTGTTCTTTTGGCGCATGATCTTGGCGAGTATTGCTTGAGCCCTCGCCAGCCTTCTTCTCCCTTGCAATCAACAATTGCCAGTGCGCCCTCGTGAGCATGACTTGCTCGCCGTCCCTAGCATCACCAAGGCTATGGCGCATCCTCTCATCATGAGCTTTGTAGCGGCCAACGAGGTCATCGACCGTCAACGTAGTCAGGTCGACACACTGCTCAATCGCCGTCACGATCTGCATGTAATGGGGAGGAGCAGCGCGCAAGAATCTCCTGACCACTGAAGTCTCCGTCAGATTTTCTCCAAGCGCGCGGATTCCATTGACCAACGTCATCACCCGCGAAGCAAAAGCATCCACGGTTTCATCGTCAGTCATCACAAGCGTTTCATAATTCCTCAAAAGAGTTTGCAGATTCGCTTGCCTGACACGGGTATGCCCCTTGAAGAGCAGCTTCAAGGTATCCCATGCCTCCTTCACCGTTTCCTTGGCTATGATATGCTGAAGAACGTCCATCGGCATCACGGAATAGAGCGCCGTTGCTGCCTGCCTGTCCTTGCAGTGCTCGGCGCCGTCCTTCTTGTAGGCATTGCCGCCGGGGTCGACGACAACCCACAATTCGGTGTCTCGTAGGGCACACTCCATTAGATCCTTCCAAACCCCAAAGTTCTCCCGATCAAAACGAGGGTATGACGTCCCGGGTATGACAATTGCTTTAGCCGCCCCGGAACTTTCTGCTGCAGCCCTCTGCTTGCTCAAGTCGTCGTCCACCATGATCACCGGGTACTAGGCGATCACAACGAGGCTCTGATGCCACGTGTTAGCTCCAAGATCGAAAAACGCAGGAGGTAGACGAAGAACAAAAGAAACAGATTGAAACAGAGAAGGTTTGGTACTGCCAACGTGCAGTTTTTCCTGGGTCTTTATTTCACATTATATAGGGCTCAAAGAGCCGACCTCACGACCAACTCGGCCTACTATTCATGCCCAACACGTCGTGACCCTGATCACAAACCGACCAGGTTTAAAACACACTTTATCTCTAAGAGTTTGACCCTAAAACGACTTCAAACGAGACCTGAACTTTTCCTATCTTTTACAGACTCGGACACCTATCAGAACATGTGTTTACAGAGAACAGAAAACTCACATAGTCGCCCTACCCACGTAGCAGAAGCCACGACAGATTTGTGTGATCTTCTTAAAGGTTTCTTGTTCAAGCCTAGATCGACCAGCTGGTAGAGGGGAATGGTGGCCCGGACCAACCAACTTGACCAAGGTGAGCCGACAAGCCTTCGCCATCATGGACACCCTCCTAGTACGGAGGCGATACACAATATTATCAACCAGTTAACTCAAGATCATCCTGGGAGACAGTGTAGAGCCTCCATCTTCCACCTCCTTCGCTTCCTGGCCGCCGGCGGCCGTAGTCGCCAGGCAAAGCCCCGTGCGGCTGGTGGTGGTGGTGTGGTTGTCTTCTTCCTCCATCCCGTCCCTCTCTCGTGCTTCTTCAAAGCCGGAAGTGACGATGGCACACCACCGCTGCACCTCTGCACCAAGAAAATTTTCTACATTTTTAAATTCTCGTGTCAAATTTTCAGGAACGTCAATCTGATGCATATGTTCGTGTATTAATCAGCATGCATGTTGATTTGGCGATTGTGTATCCGCGAGAAGAGAAGAACGAAGTAAAGTATAATAAACTCCTCCCAGGCAAACACCCAACTATCTGCAGAAAAATTCAAAGTAGTAAAATAGTTTAAAAATGTACACAATTTACATATGTTTACAGTTTTTTAAAGAAAATGTTCGCCCTTTTTTAAAAGGTTCAAAATCCCCCAAAAATCCGATTTTTCTAAAAAATATTTTCATTTAAAAATGTACAGAAACTAAAAATAATCAAAATTTCCTTTTCAAAAGAAGACATCAGTTCAAAAAATGTTCCTCAAACAACTGTTCCAATTTTCGTAAATTTTTTAACTTCCCTTAAAATTGTTACAATTTTTGTGAATTTTATTAAAAAATAAGGATTTTTTTGCATTTTCCCAAAAAGTAAAAAATAAAAGTGATGGACAAACTATTTCATTTGAAAATACTATTCCATCAGTCGAAGAACGCTAAGTTGGCTTCTTCATGTCCAAGCTTCATGCAACAAAAATAAATAATCAGTGTAATCTTATTATTCACGTTTATCAAATTGGATATAAAAATGGCGCATAATGAGACATGAAGCAGGTTATCTGCCTTTTGTTTGGCCTGGTGCAACGCACAGACATTTGTACTAGTAAAAGAACCAAAAAACACAAGCAACAAACATGGGGAAATATTTACCAATTTGATTATGTAAAGATAATTGAACAAGAACGGACGTACAGAATGAAAAACATAACAAAGACGGGGAAATGTTTACCTTTTCGATGAGCCATTAATTCAGCTTCACAGACGATGGCATGGGCCTTCTTGAGCAATGACTTGTGTGCATACATCTGGTTGTCACTGACGAGACTATTCGCCCTCTTAATTTCGGAGATCTGACATCTACAGGCAAGAAAGTAAATTTAACAAGGTACCCAAATACATTAAATTTGTACATGGGAGATAAACCATAATAGTAAATCTAGTCAAGCAAACTGCTGGAACGAATATGAGGCTCAAATCTGCATTGCGAACACAGGAACATTTCATCACAACACTGCTCTCATGAACTCCCATGGTAAGCACAACGACATGAACTCACTCAATGTTATATAGGATTATTGCGACAACCATAGCCATGAACTCTGTACTTCACAGGGCATTTTGAAATGGCGCAAGACAAAGGCAATACGTATGGAAAATGTGGTCAAACGTTTAGATCTTGTGGCAGACAAATCCTCTCTTCTCTTATGCACATGACAGCTACAATGGCGAACATTCTTGTGGTCCGGACTTTTCAATCCTAGACTAGACATGGACTCGTATTGGATTCGTATTTAAAGGTAGTTTACAATGATACTATTTTTATTACATAGTTAAATTTATAATTAAAATTTGACCCAAAATACGAGGGAGACCCAGACGGAGTAATTAACTACTATCTCTGTCCGAAATTAATTGTCGCTCAATCGAATGTATCGACAATGGAACGGACAGCCAGAGCCACACACATGGTCATCAGTCATGAGTCATGACCTTACGACCGAGTACACTACTGACTAGTATTCACTTTCCTGTGAGGTTGAGAATTAAGATGAGGGAATGATATTATTCGCGTTTTCTACACCACTCCAATCTCTTTTATCTATGTGAACTCTAGCTACTTGTAAACTAAGGAAATGCTCTGCAGCTTGCCACTTTCTTTCCCAACACTTCAATGGAGCCCCTGAAGAAACTCTTCCGTATCTCACTTCTCTTGCTAGTATGCGCAGCCAAGGCGACCAACCCGGAAGCGGAAGCACTTCTCCGATGGAAGTCCACTTTGGTTGGCGCCAACTCGCTGTCCTCATGGTCGACTGTGAATTCCACTTGCTCTTGGTTTGGCGTCTCCTGTGACGCTGCCGGGCATGTTACGGAGCTCAGCCTTCCCAACGCCGGCCTCAACGGTACGCTCGATTACTTGTATTCGGCAGCGTTATGGAACCTCACCAAATCAAACTCAACAACAACAATCTTGTTGGTGCCATCCCAGCAAACATATCCAAGTTGCTCACGCTCACATATCTGGACTTGAGAAGCAACAATCTTATTGGTGCCATCCCCTACCAACTCAGCAACTTACCAATGATTGCCAAGTTTAACCTGGGAAATAACCACCTGACTAACCCAGACTATGGCAAGTTCTCACCTATGTCCAGTTTGAACATGTTATCTCTAGCTAATAATGATCTCAGTGGTAGCTTCCCACAATTCATCCTCAACACCACCAATATGAGGATGAGATCCCTCAATTTATCGGGTAACACCTTCTCAGGGCCATTACCAGATTCACTGCCGGATATGGTCCCAAGGTTGAGGGATCTAATTCTGTCTGTTAATGGATTCTATGGCTCAATACCTCACTCATTCTCAAGGTTCAAAAATCTCAAGACACTGCGGCTCTTTGCAAATAATCTCACAGGGGGGATCCCAGAGGAGCTGGGCATGATATCTAGGTTGCGAACCCTTTCACTAGGCAGCAACCCACTTGGTGGGTTGATCCCAACCTCACTCGGGCAGCTTCAATTGCTACAGCAGCTCTACATGCGAAACGTAGTCTAGTTTCTACTCTTCCACCAGAGCTGGGAACCTTACTAGTCTTAAGTGCATGGTCCTGTCACAGAATCAGCTATATGGAAGTATTACATCGCATATCAGCAATTGCAAGGAACTCGAAATTTTCGCTGTATTCGAAAACTTGTTAACTGGAAGCATCCCAGAGGAGCTGGGGATGATATCTGGGTTGCGAACCCTTTCACTGGGCAACAACCCACTTGGTGGGTTGATCCCAGCCTCACTCGGGCGGCTTCAGTTGCTACAGGAGCTCTACATGCAAAACGTTAGTCTAGTTTCTACTCTTCCACCGGAGCTGGGGAACCTTACTAGTCTTAAGTACATGGTCCTGTCACATAATCAGTTATATGGAAGTATCCCATCGCATATCAGCAAGTGCAAGGAGCTCGAAATTTTTAATGCATTCGAAAACTTGTTAACTGGAAGCATTCCGGTGGGTATAGGGCATGCCAAACTTGCAAGTATTGGAATTGTCCAATAATCACCTTAGTGGAATTATGCCATTAGATATTGGTAATGCAACATCTTTAAAACTCCTTGGAATCGACTGCAACCATCTTGAGGGTGAGCTTCCTGAAACCATCTCCTTGCTGGTAAATCTTGTTGTTCTCTACATGTCTGACAACAAGTTTACGAGTACCATTACTAATCGTGACAGCAGGCAGTTGCCAGCTGTCAAGGTGGCCAACATTACAGACAATAGCAACTCCTCGGGAGAATCATGGTCTACCTTTTGTGGGTTAACACTTATGCAGTACTTGGATCTATCTAACAATGAGCTCTTTGGAGATCTTCCTGGTTGCTTCTGGAATTTGAAAGATTTAGAATTCTTGGATTTGTCGGGTAATGCTTTTGCTGGGGAAGTTCCAACCTCAACTTTCTACAACTCTTCACTAAGTTCACTACACTTGTCAAGCAACAACTTCATAGGTTGCTTTCCAGCAGTGTTGAAGAAGTTCAAAAGCCTTGTTGTTTTGGATCTCGGGTACAATAAGATTTCGGGCGTAATTCCTCCATGGGTAGGGGAAAGCAATCCTTCGTTGAGGATTCTCAGCCTGCGAACAAATATGTTCTACGGAAGTATTCCTTGGCAGCAGCTATCACAACTTCCCCATCTCCAACTGCTTGATCTTGCTGGAAATGATTTTGTACGCTCCATACCAGGAAGTTTCGTCAACTTCTCCTTGATGAGACAGACATTTGTGATGCAACCGGTTGTAGCACTCGACATGGTATTTAACTCCATGAGATTTTCCGACAGTGGCAGCTTGGACATAATTTGGAAGAGACGGGAGTACACCTTTCAGGGAACACATGGATTTGTGACTGGTATTGATATCTCTGGTAATTCTCTATCTGGTGAGATCCCTTCGGAGCTGACAAGTCTCAAAGGAATGCGGTTACTAAATATTTCAAGAAATAATCTGTCTGGTAGTATCCCCAAGGATATTGGCAATCTAAAGCTATTAGAATCCCTTGACCTCTCTTGGAACAAACTATCAGGTGATATTCCTCCTAGTGTCTCAAACCTGATGTTCCTCACCAATCTCAATCTCTCCAACAACCTTCTGTCTGGAGAGATACCAACAGGCAGTCAGCTCCAAACACTTGAGGACCCATCGATCTATGACAATAATCTGGGACTTTGTGGCCTTCCCTTGAGCATCGCGTGCACAAACAATTCGAGTACTACAACACCAGTGGATGGGGCAAAGGAACATCACCATGAACTCGAAACATTGTGGCTGTACTACTCGGTGATTGCTGGAACTGTCTTTGGTTTCTGGGTATGGTTTGGAGTGTTATTTTTCTGCAAGATCTGGCGGGTTGCTTTCTTCAGTTGCGTCGATGCCATGCAGCAGAATATTGTGCACAAGATGAAGCGTACCTGACTGTATTTATGATGCTTCCCACTATATGCACAATTTGGCAGAAGAGGCCACTTTATCTCCATTACGCATTTTATAATGTATTTTTCATGACCCTGCAGCTACAACTCTTTGTTTTGTTTCACCAATAAGCTGCAAATTTATGTGCCTGTTGTGGGCATAATTTGCTTGTAGTTGTTGTATGATGTGACCAGTGTCCTACATGATTTTATTAGGTTTTACTGTCTGAATTCTTTTGCTTTCCTATAGTACAGTTTCATCGGATATTTAGCCAGAGGTATAACCTCTTTGATAAATTATTTTGAATGACATCCACTCAATTTCCGTAGTATTTTTGTGTTTTTTTCCCTTGTGCAACCAAACAACAACAATTATTGTATGGTGTGTTTCCCCTTGCTGTAGGATTCGAGATGTCAAGATATCCTATTTCCGCTTTTTCATGTTCCAGTGTTTGTTGAATCGTGCGAACCAAAAAAGGCCATTGCATGAAGTACTACTATCTTTCCCTAATAATAAAGCACGGATCGCTTCTTCCCTCATAATCTTCGTCCGTTATTAGTTTCACCGTCGAAGTTCGTTTCGTCCGTCCAAGCCAGGCTAACCAAGCCCGTTTGTGCGCTCTGGCCCAATAAATCAGGCCCACCTATTCCGTTAGAAGAAAAAAAATGGATGACCATGAGAGGATTCGAACCCTAATCCCAACGTGCAATAGATAATGGCACAGCCAACCAAGCTAGCTGTGTTTTCTGCAAAAGCAAAGTTTGATTAACTTGTTAAATAGTCCCACCTAGCTCTCTCACATCCAATCTACTCCATTTATATACGTTTTCAATTTCTTTGGGTATCAGGAAGCTATCTAGAGAACATGGTGAAGTGTGGGTCTCATGTTTCCCGAAAATAAAGAAGGAAAGAAGGATTTTTCGGGATTTGACAGCAAAAAGTAGGAAAGTGGGAACCCGGCCGGTCCGGTAATAAGGAGGAAAGCTTTCCCGCAATATCTGAAGTAAAGGAGTAAAGAAGTAAACGAGGAATTCGGGGATTGACAGAGAAAATTAATAAAGGAAAGGAGCAACCTGTCCCGTCCCGTAATAATAAAAGAAGAAAGTGTCCTAATGAGGATAAGGATGAAGGGAGAGAAAATAAAGAAGGAAAGGAGGGATTCCAGGAAGAGAAAATAAAGAAGGAAAGGAGGAATTTCCGTGATTGATAGGAAAAGTAAGAAGCCGTCCCGTAATAATAAATTGGTAATGAAGGAAAGTGTCCTAATAGTAAGTCAGGTCATTTTCTGTCATTTGTTTTACATAGAGTTTTCTTTTGAGACATATATGTATATGGACGCGACTAGCCAGCAACCGTTGGCTGGCTAGCGGCCCATGGCACACACCCTTAAATTGGTAGTGGACCTCTCCCAGATCCAACTGGCAAACCAAAAAGGAAAGAAACAGTCCCTCACGCACATGGCCTCCAAGGGAGAATCTGTCATGATCGTAACTGCTATTCCCCCTAACGACATAAGCAATCATGACAGCCGACGCACCAAACCCTCCTAATGGTCATTAGTGCTCGTAACCATTAGCGATCATGGCATGGTCTCAGTAGTACCTCGCGCCACTTCCACCTTCCCAGTCATAGCTCCCCAAACCTCCCTCCTTGACCTCCCCTTCTCCATCTACCCTGTTCTCCATTGCCACAACTGTTGTCCCACGCTTTGCTGGCCATGGACCTGAAAAGTGAACTTCCATCTTGATGTGCCCTCTCAGCTCCTCTTTTATAAAACTCTGTGGAACCAAGGGTCTATTAGTGAGGGAATATAATACAACATGGCAGTTAATGTTGTGGAACTGCAAAAAAGAACTACCAAGACATTATGCATGCAAAATAATGTGTTTTTTGGGCAAGTTGGTACGATGTGCAGGCAAGTCTGGAATGATTTCGAAGCAACTTGTGCTGAAAACACAGGAAAGACCTATCTGGAAAGTGCTATTCTAGTTTATGCTTGGATTTTTTTGTAGGTATCTGCAGAGTGTTGTAGGTTGCCCAAGGCTGCTGTTTTTTGATTGATCTTCAAGCTTGGCAAAGCTCTTGGGCAAGTTGTGTATATGTGTAGGAAATCAGGGAGAAAAAAAATGCAAGCAACTCATGTTTTTTGTGTGGTAGAATTAAGGCTAAAAGAGGTCTTGAAAGTTACAGGGTTTGGCTGCTACTAGTGATTTTTGGGGGCAAATATCTCCTTGAACTACAAGTTGCGGAATTGTAGCAGTAGCAGTAGTTGTTGTGTTTTCGTTGTGAATTTTGCTACTAAATTTTGGGCAATGTATCTATCTGGGGCTTTGCCGTACATGTAGCTGCTGTGTTGCTTGTGCTTCTGGCTGTTCACATATCTAGGCAAGTTTCTATAATGTTTGGGCAAGTAGGGAATGGTTTAGAGGCAACTCATGTTTATTTGGTTGTGTGAAAAAAACATAACCCTCTTCAATTTCTGGTTCTAGCTTTTGCTTTGGATTTTGGACATGTATCACCTGAGGCTAATGGTGTATGCAGGTGAAAAACAGATTGATTTATTGGCCACCCATACTCAAAACCCAAGAAGCAAAAAATAGATTAAAATGTTTGCACCTTTATATGGGTTTCTTCCAAGCAAAAACTTGCATATAACAATTATTGACCCCTTTTTTGCTCGTGCAATATTTAACTAACCAGCCCACATATCGAATCAGGGAATAGAGCAAGCTATTGGGGGCTGTGTGAAGTTTACCTTGAAGTGTGTAATGAAAAATATTTCTTGCTTGCTAAAAATGAACCAGGGTGCAGAGGAGGAAAAGAAAGAGAAGGTTTGATTTCCTCACCTTGTTCATCCTGATTGCAACTCTTTTTCCAATGTTTTCCCCTTCTTTTTCTTCCAGCATGAGCAACTAGTATTGATTTTTAGTGCACCTATTGCAAGAAAACGGTAAAAAGTAAATAGTGAGCAACTATAGCGGTTTTTAAGCAAATCAAGTATTGACGAAAAGCTAGTCCTGTCTATCAGTACATGAAAAGTGTTTCATTTTCCTTTCTCCGGCTAATGGCTGTTGCACATTCGGAGAAATCCCTTGACAACAACCTAGTCTTGTCAGTACATGAAAACAAAAAAGAGGAGCCAAGTTCTAGGGTTTGTTTAAGAAAAATCACTATTGGCGGTAAGCAACCCTTGTGTGTTTGAGGCAACTCCTCTTTTTTTGCTGAAACCAAACAAATGAATAGCTTTGTGCGAAGCTTACCGGGAAATGGATGTTCAAGCTTCTTCCTTCGGCATGTGCACAAAACATCAAAAAATTTATGCTACAACCAAAATGGTTTGCTTGTTTGGTTGAGTGGACCAAATGAAAACTATTTAAGCGTATCAAATTGGTAGAAAAAAACTATGAAACTTTGGGGATTTAGGCAAGTAATGTTTATATGTAGAGAACATATCCTATTGTAAATATCAAATTTGGTTCCAATTATAAATTAGTTGTTTCTAAAATGTATCTCTGGGCAACTCACGCCAGCCTCTCTAGCAACTAACTAGCATGGTTTGGGCAAGTTTTGGGCAAAATAAACCCAATAATCTCGGGAGAGGATCTTTGGGCCACTCGCGTCAATATATCTCGCAACTAAGCATCATGCGTTGGGCAAGTTTTGGACACTTTCTGCTCAAATTGTCGACGATTCTAGCCCCCGCATCCCCACGCCGCAAACCACCCTCGCATTCAAAAATCATCAATTCTCACACAGAGCGAGTACTTGCCTAAGTGCTAGTTACAACTTGCCGGCTTGCACTGAAAAATTGCCTGAAGACAAAATAACTGATTGAGTCCAATGGAGACGGCATATCCATTGGAGACGACCACATTCTCTAGTACATCAAGGTACAACAACGCATCATGCAATCAGTGTAGCACTAGCATCTGCACATGCTAATAATTCACACAAGTTTTCCTATATACTATGTGCCTGCACAGCTGCACCTCATCTCGTTCTCAAGCACAACTAGGAAGGAATTTTGCATGCCATCCACATCGGTATCCATGGCGGGCATGCACCTATGAACATGCTGCCATCAGCACAACTAGCTAATTGCTCTTCTCGTAGTGATTTTCTGGCATTATTAGGCAAGTAATGTTTATATGTGGGCAATTTATCCTATTGGAAAATAGCAATGTGAAAACTGAATCAATTTGTTGGTAAAGAATATCTCTGGGCAACTCATGCCAGCATCTCTAGCAAATAACTGTCATGGGCCGGGCAAGTTTTAAAGTTTAAAGTTTTGGGCGAAATAAAACCCAACACTCTCAGGAGCAAATCTCCAGGCAACTCACGCCAACATTTCTAGTAGGTAACTATCATGAGTTGGGCAAGTTTTGAACACTTAATAAATCATAGTGCACATACTTCCACAAAAACTAAACCAATGTGAAATCCCCTTGAAAAGCGTTTAATTCAACATAAAACTACTCCCAAATCTCCAATAGATATTAGAAAATTGATTGTAGGCAACTTTCTGGCATTATTAGGCAAGTTAGTGCAAAATTGTTGACTACAAAAAATGGCTGGAACTCAAATTCACCAAAAAGTAATAGGTTGCAGGATAGATCACATGCACATAATATTAAGAATGCAGCGACAAAAACTACATTCAGTACATAAATAAGGTACTATAATCAATCCTCTACTTCCTAGTATATCTCCAATTTAAAAATGTGAAATGTTGTTAACTACTATAATAGTAATCAAATCAACAACGCTAGAAGGAATGACATACAGATTGGTTATCTATGTCGGTACGTATGATCCATATTCCACACCAATAACAAAACCTATCGGAAATACCAACACTTCTGCAAATTAAAATCAAATTTTTGCTAAAAAAAATCTCGGGCAACTCGCATCAGCATCGCTCACTACTACCTATCCTGCACCCGGCAAGTTTTGGGAGAAATAAAACCCAACACTCTAAGTGGTAGATCTTTGGACAACTTGCGCTAGCATCTATGACCACTAACTATCATATGTTTGGGCAACTTTTGGACACTTGCAGATCAACATTGAATCTCATCGTGTCATCAACATCATAGAAACACAATTCATGAGTATGTAGATAGACCATATTCACCTCAAGAAGCTCCTGCTTGGCCTCATCCATGCCCTGGACATCATCAAATCCTCTTGGGCCGGCGATGCTTGTCTGCACTGCCACCTGCCGGGTTGTGGAGCAGATCGATAGTCCACCACGTCCTCCAGCATCTGACCCAGAAGATTGTATCCACGCCATCAATCCAATCCACAGCCCTATGAAGGCTACGTGAGGATTGTGTGGCCAGGGAGATCAGGATTGCAGGGGGGCCCCGAGGGGCGCGCGAGCAAGGACCCCGTCGCCGGTTCAAATCGTCAGGGGCCGGCCCCGAGATGAACTGAACCGGCGAGAGACCGAGGCGGCGGGGCCCAAGACGACGCCAATAGGGAGAAGCTGGGCACGAGGCCGCGTCGGCACCAGTCTGGGGCGGGGGCCGTGTCGTCTTCACGGGATGATTCACTGCCGGTCGATGTGCGTCGGCAGTGAAGAAGACTGGCGGAGGAGGGGCTCCGACGCGGGATTTGGCTCGGTGGAGCCGCCGACGCGAGGGCCGGGCTGGTCGAGGGGTGGCGCAGTGGAACTTGCCGGATCCAGTCCATGGCGGTGCTACACCTTTGAGGGTGGAGGCGGATCGGCGTGCCAGGGGAGGTGGACGCCCGGTGCTGGTCGGAGGCAGGGAAGGGAGTTGGCCAGGGTTGGTAGGAAGGTGGGGCCTCACCGGCGCCGGTCCGGGGCAGGGGGCATCGCGGGAGGTGGCTGTGGCGTGGAGGAAGATGCGCAGGGGGTGAGAGAGGAGTGGGTCGTGGGGTACGGCCAGAGAGATGCGGTTGTGGATTAGGAATTTTTTTTGGACGCAACTAGGGAGCAAACAGGTGCTCCCTAGTGTTCCCTGGCACACACCCTTTTTAAGGAAAGATATCTCCCCCCGTCCAGAAAGAGGATCAAAAAAGGAAAGTCCCAGGAACTGCCGAACTGGTACCCTGCCCCGATAAGTTCTCGCGCGACAACAAACATCCCTCCCCCTCGTCAATCACGTGCAAGAAAAAGCACGTGAGTTCCTGAGTTCCCTTCTTCTTCCCCTTTCCTCCACGCCACGTCCTTCCCACCAAACCAACATGCACACCTCTGCCTCCCAGATCTGAATCCAGATGGAAGCTCCATCTCGCCCCTGACTCCTTTTATCTCCATGACCATAATGCTCTGCAGGCAACTGATGGTTTTGGGGGTAAGAACATAACCTAAATTCTTAAAAAAGTGCAGAAAACATAAAACACAGGCAAGTCACATGGTTAACATTAGCAAGTCACATTCAAATGTCAAGCAAATCCTACTAAAAAAAGACAACAATTCTGGAAAATTTTATGTGTAATTCATCGTGACTTTGCTATCCAGACAAAGAACTTGTATTGTGCTGTGTTGCCTTTGAAAACACACAGTTCAAAAGATTTTTGTTTGAATAACATGAAGACTAAATGTTGTGTTGTTATGAATGCATCATTCCTCCCTGTATATTAGGTTGCATTTGTCTAGAATAAAAAATATAGACAAACAACATTTGTGTGATTTGGGGCAAATTCAGTGGAATCAACAGCGTAGGCTGCCCTGATTTGTTAATTAAAAAAACACAAGTTGATGGTTCATGCTTTCATATGCTTATTTGTAGTTGTGTATGCAAAAACTACAAAAAAAGTCAAAGTAAAAAAATCTCTGGGCAAGTCGCGCCAGCTTCTCTAGCAACTAACTATCATGTGTTGGGCATATTTTTGGCGAAATAAAACCCAGCGCTCTCGGGAGCGGATCTTTGGGAAACTCATGCTAGCATCTCTAGCAACTAACTATCATGCGTTGGGCAAGTTTTCGGACATTTTCGGATCAAATCATCGATGATTCCAGCACCCACATTGCAGGAGCGGTTGGGCAACTCATGTCATCATCTCTGGCAACTCACTATCATGCGGTGGGCAAGTTTTAGATGCTTTCGGCTCAAATCATCAACGATTCCAGCCACCGTATCCCGAAGTCATAAACCGCCGCCGCGCTCGAAATCATCGATTTGCCCAAAAAAAGAGACCCCGCACACCCCTCTTCAACCTCCCTATCTCGCCTCTGTCACATAGAATCGTAGATTTGAGTAGAAGAACACATGCTTAGGGGGTCGATTTCAAGATACTTACCGACGATTTGCGGCCCATTCCTCGACCACTGGCGAGAACACTTTCTCGGCTCTAGCTCCTCCACGCGCTAGGTGGTCGCAGCGCATGAATGGCACTGCCCTCTTGGCTCTTCCTCTTGCCTCACTTCCTGGTTGCCGGGCACTCTGACACCTCTCTCCTCCCTCACCTTGCTAGTTGCCGCAAATCCTATGCCAAAAAATATGGAAAATATTATAGGCAACTTTCTGAGATTATTAGGCAAGTTAGTGTAGAAATCATTGACTAGAAGAAAGCATATTCTTGGCTAGAACTCAATGCTCAAAAAGGTTATAGATTGTAAATACACACATACATGATGCATACTCACGGCTTCATGAGCCTAAAAAAGAAGAGATACAAAGAAGAAGACAAAAGAATCACACAGATTCATGAGTGTATCACCACATGGAAAGAAATTCCCTTGATTTGTCTTCCTCCTATACATGTATTTTGTCTCAGAATATAATCAAGGCTGGAATTAGTGTAGCAGCAGCAACAAATCGAGCGCTAGGCCAAACGAAATGAACATAGGTAAGACTAGCATGCAATGATCAATCCTTGTTAGAAAAATAAAAGCAGCAAAGGACTGAATTATCTGAATCAAGGACATAGATATGCAACTAACTTCAGACCATCTTTTACCATGCGTACAGACTAATAAATCCACATGGCACCTACTAGTACGTATGCAAATCTGATTCAGAGGGGGGATCATAGATCAAAAAGGTGCAAACACGTCAAGGTCACCATCTCTCTCTAGCAATATGTAAGTAGCAATCTATAAGCACACACACACGCATCAAGCACACATCAATCTAGAAGGGGGGGGGATCATAGATCAAAAGGAAAATAGTAGCATGTTTCAAATATTCTGCACACCCCTATTCTATGTTCTTCAGTGGCATGAGATGGATCGTCATCAGGATTAAATGCAGGAGGGTCACCCTGAAGGCCCTTTTTGCTTGTCCCAACCATTTTTTCCTGCTATGTATAAAGAGAAAGAACATCATCATGCAGAAATTTTGCCTCAATTGTAACTGTATATTTCAGTCTAGTCCTGTAACAAACTCACACACCATATCACTGAGGCAAAAAAGAGCCATATCAGGCAATAACTATCAAAATGTTTAAAAAATGTATCAGGCAAACTCACACACCATATCAGGCAAAAACTATAACAAACTGAAGCAAAAACAGGGAGCCATGACAGGCAACTAAAGTGTCGAAGTGATTGTACAGTAACTGAGTTTGTCTCTGTTGCTATATGAAGTAGGACTTTAAGTAACAGAGCAAGATTCAAAAAGAACAAATCTGAACAAATCAAGCAAGTAAAGTACAAAAAAAACTGAAACGTGTCAGGCAAACTAAACACATCAGGCAATTCAGAGAAAACGATTATCCGTTAAAATTGAGACTATTTCCCTTAATTTCCATCAGGCAATTATTTCCTCTAGATTGGCATTGTTCACATATATCAGGCAAAACTAAACCACATCATGCAATTCAGAAATTTCAGTTATCCATTAAACTGAAAGTATTTCCCCTGCAGTGAATTACTTCCTCTACATTTGCATTGTTCAAACAGTGCAGTACTTTAACTGGAACAAAATCTACTACTCCCTCCATTCCCTTATACAAGGCCACAAACTCAGATTACAGGTACCAAGGTAAAATTTATGACTACTTTGCAAGCCAACTTTTCTTCTCATTAAACGGGATCATTAATACGTTTGCATGCTTGGAAGGAAGAAATGAGAAGGAAGTAGCAAGTGTCATTATGACTACATGCATGCAAGTATTAAACAAGTTGCTATTACGAGAAAATATCATTAATTTTTGCCTCGATTTCCGTTAGTGGCCTTGTATAGATGCAAAATGTATTTTTCACAGTGGCCTTGTATAAGGGAATGGAGGGAGTACAACATTTTTGTGTGTGGGCAACTTCTGAAAACATACAGGGCAAGTCATTCACAAAACTAGAGCAAAGCAAACATGAATCTGAAACTCAAAATCTACAACAACCAATTCGCCTGAACTATCCCTGTAGTGAGCATCCTAACCCAAAACACTCGTACATCATCTCAGCACCACAGCAGCCCAACTGCCCTCAAACCCTACATCCACCAGTAGCCAATCCCCTTGCGCATCGAATTCCCAATGTCGTCAACCATGACGATAGCTTCATCATCCACCATGTACTCGTCAATTTGGAAACAGGAAAGAGCTGAAAATCGAGACCAGATGTACTTACGAAAGGATTGCAGGGAAGGATTACTCACCCACTGCGCGACTCTGCCCTCTGCGCCAACGGCACATCGCTCGCGACGACCGTTCCTCCCATGTCGTGCCTTGGCTACTGCTTCCCTCCCTCCGACCTGCTCCTCGGCACAACCCAGGCTACCCTCCGCTTCTCTTTTTCCAGAAAACGCCGCACGCACCTGATGGTCGCACGCCCCTGGTCGCCGAACAACCCTCTAATCGGGGCACGCGGTGAACCGCTCTACCTCCGGCGGAAAATCGGCCGCGGATTCGCCGAACTCGTCGACGTCCATGGGATTGAACCTCGCCCGATTTGGGGGATTTGGGATGGGAGAAACACACGAGGAGATAGCACTGGAGGTTGCAGTTTCGAAATGAGCGTCGGTAGTGGGAGGGGGTGGACGCGACGAGGAGAAGTGGTGGGCCCCGGAACCGCCGCTCCCACCCAACGGGCCACAGGCCGACCAGGTGCCACCTGCGCGCGTGACACGAATAGACAACGCGGCACCTGGTGTACGCGATGACGATCCGACGGCGCAGAGACGTGTGCGCTCGAGGATGCAAACGAGCACAGCTGCACTTTTTAGGATTTAGGTTTTTTTTTCTCCGACCAAACGACACCTGAGACTCATGATATAGATCGGACGATGCGTGAGGTGTGTGCTCGGGAGCTCTAATGAGCACAGCTGCACTTTTTAGGTTTTAGGTATGTATATAGAGTTGATTGATCGCTAAAAAGATCATGCAAACAAAGTAAACCAGCTAGAAATCAACGTGTCATGTGTTATTGGGCCGTGGAACTTATTAGGCCATAGGCACGATATCGATCAGATGAACTGATCCACAACCATCATCATCGATCAAAAGTTCGCATTGCTTCGTTCTTTGTTCAACACGCACGAGCACAAACCTAGCTTCATAGAACTAGCGCGCGAAGCCGGCGGCAAGCACGAGCCGTGTTTCTGATTTTTCGGCGAAAAAAGAGGAAAATGAATGGGAAGGGAAAACAGAAGATACATGAGAGAGATAATTGTTTTCAAATTTTAGTATCACTTTGAGAAAATGACCTGACAATGGAGCGATTTTCAAAGAATTTTAGTATATTTCCGACAAAAGTATTTGTGTGCATTTTAGTAATTTGCGTCGAAAGAGTTTCTTTTATGCTTTACAGTTTGCCGCCCTCAATTTTTTTTAGTCCTCCGCCACTCGCTATAGTCCCACGAACGCATAGTCTTACCCCGTCCATAACTCGAGAGAAAATTATGTTATAATTGTTTAACACCTGGAAAATAATACTATGTATAAATCATAATAAAAATGTTTATTTATTGTTGTTCATGTACAATATTTTTTTAAGAATTATAATGAAAAAGACAGTACCTGTTAAAAATAGGTGCTTGATAGTTTCAAAAAAAAAATAGGTGCCTGATTGTTGGGGGGGGGGGGGGAGGGGAGGGGGTCTTGAGCCATTGGGTTAGGGAAGTGTTTTTTTACACCCGTTGCAATGCACGGGCATTTGTGCTAGTATGAGAAAAGTCAAGATCGAATGTTTTGAACTCTAGTGAGAAAATGTACATCGATAAGAAAATACCTCCGGGAGGATTAAGGTTGCATTTAAGTAGAGAGTAGAGTATTAAATCAACTCAATTAACAAGACTTTTTATGTGGACGAGTATAAAAAAAACCAACCAGACAGGTTGCTGTCTCCTCTCTAAAAGAGATTAACCTTGACAGTGGTTACCATTTGAAGCCTTTTTCCCCATCTGCATCAATTACGATGGAAGACTGAAATGATCTGCCAGTAGCATATGTATGATCGTTGCAGGTACCACCCATGGAAGCAGCCGATCAAGCTGCTACCAGGAGCACCAGGAAGGTGGAATAGCTTGTCGACCTAACGCCGTGTGGATCCGGAGTCGATGTCAAGGGAACATTCATACTTAGTCTTGCTCTGCCCCTGGACTTCTCTTAATTTCCTAACCTTGATTTTATTGTTAATGTTTGTACCTCAACAGAAGGCCGCTAAAATCAATCACTGTCATTTACTGTATCATCCAAACCTAGAAGGACTTGGGACCTGAGTACCTGACGACGTACAAAACTAGTTGAAAACTCTGGCTAGGTCAATTAGCTGCTAACCTTGGTGGACAGTTTGTTTGATCTACCTTGCATTTACCGTCGGTGTCTGAGCGCTGTGAGTGCTGCACTTCATATTCTGCAGCTTTGTATACACATTGCTATGTATGCGGGTTGGATTTTGTGTTTGTCGAGACGCTCTCAACTGAACTGAAACCATTGCAGAGCTGCTGCTGCCGACCAAGAAAAAGAAACCCTGCCGCCATCATCACAGAATCTGAATATCCAGCCTTTTATTGTGTTGTGAGATTGAAAAATTCAATCTTATGTGGATGGTCTGTTTCGATAACATAATATGTTTACCAAACGGACTATGCATCTACATAGCACAGTTTTCAACCTGCGGGCAAAAGGTGTCATGTTTCTGCTGTATAGTGAAGCCCTTCCTTCTGCAATCTTCCAATGCATAGTTGCAATCATGATTGTTCAAAGCCTTCTACTTCTTCTTTTTCTTCATCAGGCATAGAAGCCATGGAGGAGTGCCGGACAGAGCAAACAAACAATGTACATGCATGACGAAGATGGATGCTTGACAGCTCGATGACTGGTGGACGCAATGGAAATATTGACCCACGATGGATACTATATGTAGAGGAAGATAAACCGCTTGCGTTTGCCCGCGGTTCAGGTTAGACTTAATGCACATAGATTAAAGATTTCGCTGAATAACTTTGGTCATGATTCAGAAAAGGCTCAATGCTAGTGGCTTCTTTAGGTATAATGTACCGAGTGAGCCTTAATGACGGTATGGGCCTTCATGGGAGAGGTATGAGCAATGTACCGAGTGATGCCCGATACCAGGAACCTACTTTTGTTCGTCGTTGATCACAAGCTCTTGAATATCTACAATCTGATTACGCCTAATTTTGAGGAGCTGTTTTACGGTGATTGGGTTAGTACTCGGAGTACTTAGCAGTACTTACATGTCTGATCACGTCTGATTTTTATTAGCCGTCAGATCTTGCGGGGAATTTTAATTGATTAAATTTAATATGTTAATTGTGATAAGGGCATAATGGTCCAGGGTGAAATATCTTTTCTTGAACCGATCACCTGAGGACCAGATCCATGTCTACTCGATCCAGTTCAGAATCCTCCTCCGATCTATTCGTCGCCGCTCGCCGCTCTTGACCTTCTCCGTCCTCGACCTGCCCGGCGAGAGGAATAAATTCATCGTCCTCGTCCTCCACCCAACCAACCCCAGCCCTCCACGCCGTCACCGAAGAAGAAGAAGGCCGGATCTGCGCCGGCTGAATCGGCGGCGACCGCGGCGGCGACCGCGGCGGCGATCCCATCTCTTCGCGCGTACCATCCTTAAGGTATGAATTCGGCTTGGCGTTCTGCTCGTTCTCTTGGCCGTTGCGCCCCTCCACCGTGCATGCACTATAACCTCAACCCCACAAGATCCGGGTACGGACTAGAACAGCGAATGGAAAGCTTCATCGTGGCATAGTTTCTCTTGAGCTAATCGCATCATGTTTGTTTAAGTAAGATGTTGACGTTTGAGATGAGATATAGTAAAGGAAGATGAGATACTGGTTCCATAGTTCACTTAATTTAGTTTATTAAAGTCATCATCACTTTAGGTTTGCATAGCGCATGAAATATAGTTTAAAGGAAGATGAGATACTACTTGTTGGACGTTGATGATTGGTTTCCCTCACATGTCAAACCAGCAAAGTCTTTTCCATACACTTGTCTTTGTCTATGAGCTATTTTACACCTGCAACATTGATAAACAGAAAGATGTTGATGATTGGTTTCCCTCACATGTCATATGCAGGAAGACATGGCGTATGCAAGTGATGAGAGTATGTTCGAGTATGTAAATGTTGTCAGCAAGATGTTTGATAGTGAGGCTGAAGGTTATGAATTCTACAACAAATATGCTCTTGAAAAAGGTTTTAGTGTGAGGAAAAGCTACGTTGAGTGGGATGGATCCAACAAATACATAATTTTAAGGAAAATTGTGTGTAGTCGTCAAGGGTTTCGCGAAGATAAGCACATGAAAAGAAAGATGGAAGATAGAAAAAGGAGGCCACGAAGTTTAACTCGTGTTGGGTGTAATGCTAAATTGGTCATTACGAGATAGGAGGAAACCGGTCGGTGGTTTGTCAAGGATTTCGTCGATGAGCACAGCCATCCTCTAGCCCCACGGGATCTTTCTTGTCTGCTGCGTTCGCACAGACGAATTAGCGATGAGCAGAAAGTGGACATTGCAGACATGGAAAAATGTGGGATCCGCAAATGCCGTATTATGGATATTTTGTGCTTTCAATACGGTGGATTTGATAAGGTTGGATGCATAAAGAGGCACGTTTATAATTTCTGCCATGCTAATAAGCAGGAGACAATCAGTGCCGGTGATGCTAAAACGGTGATCATGCACATGATGGCGAGGCAAGAGCGAGATGTGGATTTTTTCTTCAAGTACTTGGTAGACGAGCATGGCCATCTGAAGGGACTGTTCTGGGCTGATAGTCAATCGCGACTTGACTATGAGGCTTTCGGAGACGTCATTGTTTTCGATAGCACATACAGAACCAACAAATACAATCTGCCATTCGTGCCTTTTGTCGGGTTGAATCACCACCACAGCACTGTTATATTTGGTTGTGGTATAATTTCTCATGAAACAAGCCAGGCATACGAGTGGATGTTGTGGACCTTTTCTGATTGCATGGCACAGAAGCATCCGATATCTGTGATCACAGATGGGGACCTTGCAATGCAGAGAGCAATAAGGATGGTCTGGCCAGACTCAAACCATAGACTATGTATATGGCACATTCAGCAGAACATTGTACGCCATCTGCATGATGACGACGTAAAGGAGGAATTCAGATCTTTCATTTATGATACTTCTTCCATTGAAGAGCATGAGATAAAATGGATACAATTCTTACAACGGAATAAAGTAACCAGTGAGGAGTCTTGGCTGCATCAGATGTATCAGATGAGAAAGTTGTGGTGTGCTCCATATCTTGAGGGGCGTTGTATCCTAGGATTAAGCAGCAATCAGAGGAGTGAGAGCTTGAACTCTGTGCTACATACGCATCTTGAGGGTAAGATGTCGTTGTTTGAAATGCTAGAGCACTATGAGCGTTGCCTTGCGTCGCGACAGATTAACGAAGCTCTCCATGACGTCGAAGCCTTGCAGTCCGTTCTATTTACAGAGGAAAATGCTTCGCCGCTTGAGAAACACGCCGCAACAGTTTTCACACCTAGTGTCTTTAAGATGGTCTTATGGAGCATAGATGCTGTCAGCAAATGTCAGATTAGAGAGATACTAGATGGATCAGAAGATTCCACTTATGTTGTGTCCAAGCAGGAAAGAATGGATAAAAAGTTTGGAGTGCGCATTGAAGAGCAAGGAGGTCTTTTGCACAGGGTGAGTTGTTCTTGCCGTAAGCTAGAATGCGCAGGCACACCATGTTCCCACATTTTTTACATATTGGGGATTTTAAAACAAATAATTCTGCCCGGTTGTTGCGTTCCCACTAGGTGGACTATGAATGCAAAATGTGCATACGCACCTACCAGAAAAAACCAGATGTATGACTATTCGGTAAGCCTGCAGAGGTACCGCGAGTTGCGGAATTGTAGTCATGCCGCAAGTTTCCAGGCATGCCACTCTGATGAGGACTATCACCATCTAAAGATGCTTTTGCAAGCACAACATCATGGCAAGCAATCAAGTTTTGAACAAGCTGACAGCAAGGAGTCAACTAATCCTCAGCATAACAGCATTAGGTTTGGCCCGTTGATGCCGCACTCGCAGAAAGTTGATAAGGTTATGGATCACGTGCATGTGCCAGGACGAGGTGCACCGAAGAAAAGGCTGCAGGCAAAGACAAAGAAGTCAAGATCACAGAATATCTGTGGCTATTGCAAGAAACCAGGTCACAATCGACGTAAATGCGCTAAATTGCTAGAGGTACGAAATATGTTCATATTTTTTTTGCATGTGTTTTACTCATAATTGATGTCCATGTGATTTATTGTATTCTTCTGTGTAGGATCTCGAGGCTAAACTGTGATATCTACATACAGCATGAACCGACGATGAGCCAGAGAAAGTCATGTGCCATTCAGCTTTGTGTGACGTGGTCTTTACATTCTATTTCATCGTGACAGTAATTTAGTGAAGTGCGGTTGTACTGCCATGTTACTGTATTAGTTCGACATCCTTCGTTTCCATTTTATGTGCGCATCATTTGATGTCCAACTTTAAGAATGATGATGTATTTCGACAAATTGGGCACTATGATTCTTCACCCTTACTATGGTTGTCATGCATATTCATAATCATCATGCATATTCTTCATTTACAGAGCAATAATGACTGACGTATTTTTTAAATAAGAGGGGCCCACTAGGGTGTGCTTGGAAATCTTTGAAAAACCTCCATGCACGTTCATCTTTGTTGCATGCAAATCGGGCGGCAGCCGCTGTGCCAGTAGCTGTCAAGGCCTTGATGAATCACTATTCACATGCAGGTCCCCGACTCTTGCATGCAGGTCCCCTTGAGGCATAGACCGATGTTTTCAGCAGTCAGTCTAGAGGGCATTATAAATTCAAAAAAATTCAAAAAAATTCAAAAACTTGGAAACCTAGTTTTGTTTGTGGAAGAGATCATGTGTGCCAAAACTGAGGTGATTTGGAGGTGGTCGAAAAAATGCCCGCATTCCCGGAGGGACCATTTGGTCTTTTAACTTAAGCCAGTTTTTGAAAAAACGTGAATTTTTCCACCACCTCCAAATCACCCAAATTTTCTTGTACATGGTCACCCACATGTGCAAAACATGTGTATGCAAGAAAATTTTGAAAAAAATTATTTTACAATGCCCCCTTGAGGCATAGACCGATGTTTTCAGCAGTCAGTCTAGAGGGCATTATAAATTCAAAAAAATTCAAAAAAATTCAAAAACTTGGAAACCTAGTTTTGTTTGTGGAAGAGATCATGTGTGCCAAAACTGAGGTGATTTGGAGGTGGTCGAAAAAATGCACATTTCTGATATTTTCACAGGTTACAAAATATATTATTGGACAGAATATAGACAGCACCACACAGTAACAGCACATTCATCCAATACAATAGAAGATAGCTCTCCGAATATAATTCATCATATTAGTCTCCGAATTGAAAAGACCGAACAAAGATAGAACATTACAAGTCTCGAGACCGCGAGTAGCGAGTTTGTCTTCACATTACAAGTCGATATCGATCATCTAAACTACCATCACATAGAAGAGAGTTGCGGTCATCACGATGAGCATCATCACGATGAAACTGGTCTTCATCCGGTTCCTCCAACGCTCCCTCCTCTCTCCCGCTAGATAGCGGGCGTATCTAGATTCCGCCTCCGCCCTAGTGGTGTACCCTTTATAACTGTTACCGCTGAAACGGTGAACCTGTCTCCGACACTCCTCCCAGTCGTCGTAGACTCCGGGAACCTTACCCTTGTACACGACATACGACGGCATCTCTATGCACAAGCCAAACAACAGACAATACATAAGCAATAAATAAGTATGCAACAAAAGGATCGGAAGAGAAAAGCAAGACATTAATAGCACAATTCATGGTCCTAGTAATAAATAGCATCGATTACATCTAAGTTGAACGACTGTCCAAACCAAAGAGACATAAAATTCATTAAAGTTTAATTACAACATGAGCCAATCAATGTTTCAGAACTACACATAGCATCACTACTTTCGACTCGACTCATGGGACCGGAGCGTGGATGAAGCCGCCGTCTGTCCTGATGGTCATGAAATCGCGGGCGTTGTCAGCCTGCATTTGTAGCGTTGTGTCTATCTCACTGCACAGAACACGGAATGTTAGAAGAAATAAAGAACGATCGATGGATGCATTTTTTGCTGTTTTGGCTGATGTTGTTTTGGTGCTGTTTTCGTGCCATTTAGGATGGCTGCAGTGACTTTTTGGTGCCATTTTTGATCTCTTAATATGGTTGCAGTGAGAGCAAAATATGGCTGTTATTTTTTTTGTTTTGTTTCAGAAACAGGACAAACCAAAGGGCCCACGTCTCCCCTCTAGATTTTTCGAGGGCCAAAGGGCAGGACGTTTGAGTTTTCAAGGCAACTCCCCACATCTTCCCTCCACTAGCAACTCCCCATGACTCCCCTCCACTGGCAACTCCCCACGATGCAGGGAACTCCCCTCCTATTCCATTGCCGCTCAATCTGCCTCCCTCTGCCTCCCTCCTCATTCCATTGCCGCTCCATCTTCCTCTCTCTGCCTCCCTCTGCCTCCACCATCAAGCAACTCCCTTCTGCCTCCACCATCGCTGGCCAGGAGGGCAATGTCGGAGGAATCGTGGAGCAACTCCCCTCCGTCTGCCAAGAGAATGGCGGAGGCATCGTGGAGCAACTCCCCTCCGTTTGCCAAGCGTCACCAAGGTGAGGCATCTGGCAAGGAGCCGCTGGTGGTCGACGACGACGTTCCGGTCCCCGGGCAGAAGCAGGACCACACCGTGCCGCTCATGGTTGATATCCACCTGAAGAAGGAGAAGCTGGATGTTGTATGCACCAGCAATCCAGACGAAGCCGACAAGAGGATCCGCGAGATCAGGAGGAGGCTCGGCGGCATGCTTTCTCGGTCGATCGGCGTTGATGTCGAGTATACGAGGGAAGATGAACCTCCGCAAAAGGCTGCAGTTCTACAGTTATGCGTGGAGGATCTCGTCCTGGTATACCACATCACCGCGGCAACCAAATGGTAAAAACATCCATTTCTGAAGTTTCTGAAGTTCTGACGTTTCTGTCTAATTAGTAGTTTCTGAAGTTTCTGAAGTAGACGCAATAGTTCTGTAGTTCTGAAGTAGATGCAATACTAGTTCTGAAGTTCTGAAGTTTTTGAAGTAGATGAATTTGATGCACCAGATTAATTTGATGCAGGCCCAAGGAACTCCGCCCGCTCCTGTAGGAGAAGAAGCTGTACACCTTTGTTGGCTTCTCCATTGGAGGTGACAAGGAGAAGCTGAAATTGTCTGGTTTGGAGATCAACCCCGACAAGTACGTCGACATGCAGCGCAAATGGAGAGTTCCAAACAATGGAAAGAAGTGGCAGGCTTTGGCTGAGTTTGCA
The DNA here is from genome assembly GCF_056163025.1 of Triticum urartu. Taxonomy (NCBI): domain Eukaryota; kingdom Viridiplantae; phylum Streptophyta; class Magnoliopsida; order Poales; family Poaceae; genus Triticum; species Triticum urartu. Next base: position 736,295,303 of record NC_141879.1, read on the forward strand.
GCCAGCCTCATCCACCCATTGTACAAGGAAATGAAGCAGAAGATCAACAAGGAATTGGACCACAAACTATGGGGGGACAACCCACTGCCAAACAACCTCATCGAGTACGCAACGAAAGATGCGTACGTCACCTACGAGGCATGGAAGAAAATCGAAATCGTCAAAGAAGGTTTGGAGTACTGGCAACAGGCGGAGGATCATTGGGATGACCCCTACTACTGGGGATATTGAGTTGTTTGTGGTATTATGTGTCTCAGTTTGCACTTATGTGGTTGAACAAGTTTGCTTTTGTAATGCTGAACAAGTTAGCTTTTGTTATGTTGAACAAGTTTGCTTTTGTAATGATGAACAAGTTTGCTTTTGTTATGTAGTTATGTGATTGTTATGATGCTGGTGCAGAACACTTATGGTTGTGATGTGATGCAAAATCCTTCAACTTTTGGTGATCATTTAGTTCAAGTTTTGGTCAGATCATACAGAATGTTGTCTAGAAGTTTTTGTGATCATTTAGTAGTTTTTTATACAGAAGCCTTTCACTATAACTAAAAAGGCTGAAGTTGTCAGCATGAAGAATCACACAACACAGCACCTACATTATGATGATACACAATCAACTGCAGACCTGAATGCATCCAATTCGTCCTTTCCCAAGCAGTGATGGTAATTGAAAGTATAACAACTAAAAACGCAGCTCTACTGTATGTGTCCAATAGTGCCATCATAACAGAACTTTGAAAAGTCCTATATTATACAGTAGGAAGCATCACAAGTTTCAGATGGTTTTCTAGCAAGTATTTTCTAGAAAAGTGGATTGGTGGCACAAAATTGCTACACTCAGTCGATCTACCTAGCATTATCAGCATGGATACCATTGAGACGTGAACAGAAACTGGGGTACCTGCGCTGTCCTGCGGTGGTTGAGGAGATGGATCCGGTCGATCCCATTCGGGGGGCGCGGGGGCGGCGGGGGTGGAGTCGCCGACGGCATGCAGGGGCGGCGGACAGAGGGGGACGAGTGGGGGATCTGGCGATGGAGGGAGGGAGGCCACAGTGCGAGGGGAATAGGTGGAGTGCGGGGAGGGTTCTAATGGCCTACTTCGGATGGGCCTAATTCGGATGGGCCGTCTCGTTGTCTGCGCCTGAGGCATGCATGCATGGGAATGGCGGCGACGTGGGTTTGCATGCGCGGGTGGCGGACGTGAACTTTATCTATCCGAAATATGTTATGATTTCTACCCGAAAACAAGCTCGCGTGCGACGCGCTCCCGTGCGACGCACGCCTCTCGCGTGATACGCGATTCCGATGCGACTGCGTGCCAAGTTTTATAGATGGAAACTTCTTTAGACACAATGCCATCTCAAAAACAACTCAGAAACAACTGTATGATTGATCATAAAACACATGCATTGTTGTTCAAAGAACTGTCTCATGAATAAATTGTACCATAATTGCGAACATAGTGTGAAACAGAAAACAAAATGTTTGTTTGCAACTAAATAATCCTGGTTTGAAGCTTAAACTGGTTGAAAAACAATTGAGCCTACTCCATATTGTCTTCTGCACTGCCAAAATCCAGTGACCTCTTGCGTTGCGTTGTTGGCGACGACCCATGTGCTTCAATCTTTTTCTCTTTAACATCAATGTAACCATACAACTTAAGTTGTTCTTGGTCTTTCTCTGCCAACTCTCTAGCAAGACCCTCCATTTCTTGGATTCTCACTTCCTGTAGAAAATCATAGGAATTGTATTAGGAAGAACTCAAAAAAGACGTAGCCATAAACTAGATGCATGTAACATGTAAAATTTGAACCTCGGAATCAATGTCATCCTCGGGAAAATAACCCGTAGTTCTATTGTACACAATGTACAGGTGACATGTCTTGCTGCCATTCAGATCAGAAAGCATTTTTGTACATCATCTGGTCCTGCAATCAAGAACATTCCTTCTGGCAGCTTCCATGCAGACTCGGGTAAGAAGTAGTACAGTTCTGCACCCAGTTTGCAACCAAAAGTATCTCTCATTTCACTCATAATGAGATCGTAGGTCACTTTGGCGGGTTCAAAAATTCTGACTTCTGCCGGGTGTTCATCAAAGTATGCTCTCGGGACATGTGACATCTCATCATCCCTACTAACAAAAAATTTCATGACCAGCACCTAGTATCTCACATCAGAGTTAATACATTCAATGAGTAAAGGAGCAAACATAATTTTTTATGTGCATAGCAACATTGCGGCGTTGTTACCTGCTTTTGTGGAATGTATCCTTCATGTGGAGTGACTGGGGATTGTGCCATCTCAAACCTTCTCACCTTGTTATGTGGAATGTATCCTTCATGTGGTGTGACTGGGGACTCTGCCATCACAGGTTTCTTATCCTGCGTATGAAACGTCGATAGTGGGTTTACACACAAGTTTTGAAAGGTCATACCATATCTTGGGTATGCATCGTTGCGAGGTACTTACAAGGGGAGAATTGACGATATGTTGTTGGGGTGGACTGATGTGGCATTGAACGAGTGACTCTATCGCAATGTCTCGAGTGAATGGCGACTATGCCGTCTCATGATGCTTAGCCTACATACAATCGCCGACATAAGGTTGCCACAAATTGAAGATGTTTGTATCATAGAATACGTAGGTCCTTAATATATAGAATCGGTGCGAGATACTTACAGGGGAGAATAATTGAAGACATGTTGTCGGGGTGGCCGCGAGATCGCACGGTCTTCTAACATATGTCCTTCCAAGCGGACCTTCTCCAGCATGGCCTTATAATCCATGTCAGACCGCTCCTGTAGCAGCTTACTGTCCATATCCGCACGTGCCTGCAACACATAGGCATCCATCCTGACTCGCTCTGTCTGTATAATACTGTCCACAAGCTTCCGGTCCTTCTGCAACGTTCGATGCATTTCCTTGTAGCCTAAGACAAACTTTTTTTCCATGTACTCACAGTCCCTCTTATATTTTTCTTCAATCTCAAGACGCATCTTCGCCATCTTACGGGAAAATTCCTCACGCTCTTCCTTTATCATCCTGTCCACGTATGAACGTTCTTTTTTTAGTTTCTTATCTACCTCAGCGCGATCCTTTTGCACCTTCAAGTCGATCTCCCGACGCGCTTCATGCAAAGACTTGTCGTACTCCGCACGGATGTTATGCGCCTCTGAGACCATGGTCCCTACAGCAACACATATACCCATAGTATGAAAACTGTGTCCACACCCTCATCCAACTAATTCGAAACAATATGACCGTGAAAAAATATTCATAATCAGTTCGTACGATCAACTAGTACAAACTATCAATCAAAAAGCTCTTGCATGACATCCTGTACTCGAATCACACCAGAACTACTCAACTATGGCAAAAGCTGGATTTTCTAATCTCTTCGGAAATTACTTGTTGGTTGAATCAATGGAAAAAATAATGAGCACTGCAATCGAAGATGAGAGAAGCCGTGGAGGAGACCTTTTTAATTCGGCGTCGGCGTGGTCGCTTGAGAAGCGATGGCGCGATCCCGGCGATGGCTATGTGAGGAGAAACAAGGTAGATGGGGGTGATTAGGATAGGGTAGATATGCGGTAGAATGGGAAGGTATATATCCGTGATTGTAGGGTTAATTAGTTATTTTGATGTAATGCGCTACGATGCAAGTTTTTTTTAACGAGCGCGATCTTTTCGGGGCTTCGAAAACATGTGCACTGACCGTGGGTTGAACCACATATCACACAAGCCCGAGCCATCGCCGTGCCCATGCCAACCCGCCGCCCACCATTCTAACTTATTGTTCTCTAAAAAAGGAAGAGCAATAAATTCAGTCCAAGAATTTCCAGATATAATTGTCAACCCATTTTCGTTCGTAATTACGAGATATGTTTGGCGCAATTAGTGGCTAACTGGGTTCTTTTTTTTTGAGGAATAGTGGCAACTTGGTTTGATACATGCCAAACGTTACGTTCAGATTAGTTGCATTGTTTCGTTCATTTTTTACCAAAAAAATCTATACAAAGTGTTAATTGGACAATGTGAACAATGTGGCACGAAGGTTGTCGGCCCAGCCACTGGATGGAACGGATGGTACATGTACACGCAAGTACGATCTTTGACACGCGCATTTCGGGTCCCTGTACATGTACATGTAAACCAACCCAACATTGATCCGGTTCAGTGGAGGCATGCATGCTCTATGTGGCACGAAGTATGTCGGCCGAGCCAGTCGACGGACCAGATCGATGCTACAGGAGGGACTCCATTGTAGACCAACGCTCCATCAATGTCCGGTGTGTGTGCTACGTCCACCGCAAGACAAACATAGTTCCGTCAACCGTAAAACCCTTAAACCCACCCCCACCCCTCCCACTAAACCGTAAAAACATTCAATTTTTTGCCCCACATGGAAACCATTATGCAAGCATTCTCTATGTGGTCATGGGATGCCATGAAAGATTTTTCGGATTATACACGCAAGTACGATCTCTGACATGCGCATTTCCGGCCTAGCATGTCAACACCCCGAAAGCACTAGCTGGGTTCCTCACCTGTATGAAACCAACCAAACATTGATCCGGTCCAGTGGATGGATGCATGCTCTATGTGGCACGAAGTTTTTCGGCCGAGCCAGTCAACGGACCGGATCGATGGTACCGGAGGGAATTCATTGTAGACCAACGCTCCATCAATGTCCGGTGTGTGTGATACGTCCACCATAAGACAAACATAGTTCCGTCAACCCTAAAACCTTTAAACCCTAAACCCTGATAACCCTAGCCCCCCCCACTAAACCAAAAAAACATTCAAATTTTTGCCCCACATGGAAACCATTATGCATGCATTCTCTATGGGGTCATGGGATGCCATGAAAAAAGTTTGGGATTATACATGCAAGTACGATCTCTGACACGCACATTTCCGGCCTAGCATGTCAACACCCCGAAAGCACTAGCTGCTTTCCTCACCTGTATGAAACCAACCCAACATTGATCCGGTCCAGTGGATGGATGCATGCTCTTTGTGGCACGAAGTTTGTCGGCCGAGCCATTCAACGGATCGGATCGATGCTACCGGAGGGAATCCATTGTAGACCAACACTCCACCAATGTCCGGTGTGTGTGCTACGTCCATCATAAGACAAACATAGTTCCGTCAACCTTAAAACCCTTAAACCCTAAACCCTGATAACCCTAACCCCCCCCCCCACACACTAAATCGTAAAAACATTCAAAATTTTGCCCAACATGGAAACCATTATGCATTCATTCTCTATGTGGTCATGGGATGCCATTAAGAAAGTTTGGGATCATTAGTACATATACATGCAAGTACGTTCTCTGACACGCGCATTTCCGGGCTTGCATGTAAACACTCAACCCTAAACCCTGATAACCCTAACCCCTGATAACCCTAAACCCCTAAACCCCTAAACCCTAATAACCCTAAACCCCTAAACCCTAAACCCCGTAAACCCCACACCGAGTTCACAAGATTTTCTTATTTCTTTATATCATTTATCCAAATCTCACATAACTCATGCGGCCCACCCCTCCCTAAATCCCGCGATTACAGCTCCGCATTCTAACCACCCGGGCCGTCCGCACCTCCCACGACCGCTGCAAGATCAGATCGGAGACGCCGGTCGCCCACGGAATACAGGAGTCGGCGGCCAGCACTCGCCGCCCACCGCCAACGTGATCTGAGGGCTCGGACGTCAGTGTTCTTCTCGCCGCCTCCTCCTCGCGTGAACGCGCCGTTTTTCCTTTGCGTCATCGACCGCGCTATACCGGCACTTATAGTTTCCGACGCACTAACCGCCGCCAGCTACTCGGTGGCACCATCTCCGAGATAAGGTATTAGCTGATCGTAACTCTTTATAATCGTTGTCCGCCGATGCTTTAGTTGTTGAACCCTCATAGGTTTTGCACCCAAATAGGTTCTGTGCTTAAACCCATAAGTGGATCATATGTTAAATGACCCAGTTAATTTTGTTAAAATTAATTCTCTGCTAATTTTGTTATACATTTTCCAATTTTGTTCAGATTAATTGAGCCTGATTTTATCATTGCATACGAGGCAGCAATGTCAGTTTCAGATACGAACCTTAATAATGGAGAAAAGCCCATCTCCGAAATTACCGATGCGGTAAGTAATTTACTGTTTGTGTACAATCGTTTCGTACGCATAATTCATGTGTACTCAGTAATATTTAATGGCATGTAACAGGAACACGCCGAAAAGCATGGTCATATGAAGTTAGTATGCTCAAAGACAAGGTTCGGAAAAACCATGAAACTGTTGTCACAAGACCACAAAAAGTACATCATATCAGAAACCAGTCTTGGCGATCTAACCCAGATGCATGAAGTGACTCTACGACGCATAATGTTGGTTAGACTAGCCAAGAGCATAGATATGGACACGCAATCCATTACCATCGGTAAAACGCCAATTCCTATAACAAAAGAGGACGTGCAAGGTATATTTGGCATTCCGACAGAAGGGGAGGATATAGAGCCACATCTGGAAATGCAAACCGACACAGAATTGTTTACCGCCTATGCAAACAATGGGCAAATTTTGATTTCTGACCTTGAAACGGCGATCCGAGCTTCCAAAGCCCCAGACGGCGATTTCCTGAGGCGGTTCGTTCTGTACGCAATTGGTACTGTTCTAGCACCAACAGCACAACATTATGTGGACTCGAAATTTCTCAGCCTTGTTACAGATCTTGAAAACCTTCGGAAATTTAACTGGGGATGTTTCACACTTAATCACTTCTTCAAGTCCGTTCACAAGTTTAGAAATTGAGATCACGTAAATCTACAAGGAAATCTAATTCTGCTCCAGGTTAGTGATAGATCACTACTTAATGTCCTTTAATTATTGTTCTGTTGCATATCTGTATGGTGATGAACTAATTTATTGTGTAGTATTGGTACTGGGAGCACGTGCGTAGTGGCCGATTAATGTATGCTTCTAGACCCCCTCCATTGATCGCACGATGGGACCAAATGATGGCTACTTTAAGAAGCGATGCTTACGAGAAAGGAGGTCTTCATAACGGGCTGGTACCTATCTACAATTGAACTTTCTATATCCATTTTTTTATTTGGTACTAATGGTTCATTATATTTTAAAAAAATAGGTTGTCATGGAAATTTGTGCTCCTCAACGACCGTCCGAGAATTCTATTAATTTTCCAAGAAAAAAAGATGAACATGTGCATCAACATGATTCGTATCGAGCACCATCACAAGGACAGCAATTTAGTAGCCAGCAAGTATGTACTCCAAAGACTATTTGTTTTTGCAATATCACAAATAGGTGTCATGGAACCTCATTCATTTAGCTATTGTTATCAACGGGGTTTTATTTTGTTTACACAGATTGAAAATGGTAGTTGAAGTCATGAATGCACGCATTGCTGATCATGAAAAGAAGGTATGCAGGAAGTTAATGGAAATTGAGCACAGATTTGATGTCAAATACCAGACTCTAGGTGAAGACTTGATCGACATGAAGACTAAAACTGGCACTAATCCTAGGTTGTCGAAGGCCGAGGACGAAATTAAAGACTTAAGGAGGGAACTCCATGTATGTCATACTGTGCATTTTATATTTTTTATGAATATGTTCCTTCATGTTCATTATTGTTTGCATTGTTACAGGACTTAAAATACGAATTTACAAGGAACCGACAATCAGTGTCACAGAAAGGAGGCGTGCAGGTGATCAAAATTGGCCCAACACGTTAATATCTAAAATTAACAAACTAATGATGAACTACCTTTGTTCATTGTAGGATCAAGTCAATGTGTGCAATTCATCCCTGACAGGAACTCCTAAGGCTAGCCAATTCACGACAGGGACTTCGAGTACACCAAGTGCAAGACATGTGACGGAAAACAATGAGGCACCACAATTAACTCTGATGAAGCCTGTCTTTGGTAATGATTACAAGTTCACGGATGAGGACATAGAGACAGCCGTTTACATCCGCGGAACATATGACCCTGTTGAAATAGCTAGAATCGGAGACATTTCCCTCACAGCAGAAAATCTGAAGTGAAATTTGGACGACAAATACATTTATGGTGATGTAAGCCCATTATACTCTATTCTACATCATTACTGCAACAACTGTCTTATTATTGTATGATTGAAAATTTGGCAGGTTATTATGGCATATGCTCGCATTAGCCAAATTGAGAATGATACTATCTCAATCATATCCCCTCAAGAAACCGAAAAGCTGTTACAAATGAAGGGGGTGGTTTCTGTTGGACGTGCAGCCTCATGGTTAGCTCGTGTAGCAGGAAAATTTGTAGGGCGCCGAAAGGTACACGTTTTCCACACTTTCATAGTTTACGTACACACTGTACACGACAAATTTTGGTTCTCAACCCAGCCCAAATTTTACTGCAGGTGCATGTCCCACTCAATGTACACCAAAACCATTGGATGCTAATGATGTTTAATTTTGACAAAAAAGAAATTCAGAATCTGAACTCCATGAATTATCATTGCGACAAGACCAAGGAAGATTCTCTTGTAAGTGTTCTCTTGCTGCCTCTTTTGATCCGCATGGAACATGAGCTCCCAAAGTACCGTAACCCTATGTATAACTCGTCGTACCCTAGGTGGACTCGATTCAGTTCTGCATTGACGAAGCTGTCAAGAAAGGGTTGATATCACCAGATAATAACATCAATTTTGCCAAATGGACCAAAAAACGCTATGAGAACATACCACAACAGACCGATGGGTACGCATGGCCTCATAAATTATTATGTGCATACACGAATAAGATTACTGATCTTTAACTAAACATCTCAGGACTTCCTGTGCGGTTTGGACACTGCAGTACATGTTGTCATGGAACGGGGATGAAATGACCGACATTTTGAACCAGGTAATTGAATGCCTAATTTAAATTTGTACTTTGTTTAGCTTGAAAGCTATGCTGACATCAGTGTCGGTTATCCAATATAGGCAAGGATAGATATTTTCAGGTGGAAAATATGTATAGCCTTACTGCATTCAAATTGCAATGCGCTTCGTCTCGAATCATATAAGTTCCCCATAACGGTTAGCGCTACATGAAGAATATATCATTTATTTCATAAGTCTCATGATTAGAACTAACGCAGCACTCTCTCTTATACAGAAGGAGGTGTACGATGCCCAACAAGTAGTTCTACCTGATGCTTCAGAAGAGGACGTACAATTAGTCAACAATCCCGATGGTTCCAACGAACCTGACACATCCAACTCCCAGAAGGATACCGGTGCAGCCAACTCCCCCAATAATGGTGCACCCAACTCCCCCAAAAGGAAGAGAGCACGTGGACGCCCGAGAAAGCTAGTCGATCCCGAGCAAGCAGCAAAAACAAAGAGTCTTAAAGTACTGAAACTTAAATTTGATAGCAAGACCATAGCCAACCAAGTGTGTTCGTTACCATCACGGTCACGCAGAGAGCATAAACCAGCACCAGCTTTATTGAGCCCATTCAAACACAAATAGGTAGCATCAATTGATACATGCTCATGCTCATGCTCTACTTCTAGCATCATTTGATACACGTTTAGTTCTTATCAGAAAATGGAAATAGGTACTTTTGGCAATCATGAGCATCCTCTACTTATTGCAATATCTAATGCATTGATACATGCTCATGCTCATGCTCTACTTTTAGCATCATTTGATACACGTTTAGTTCTTATCAGAAAGTGGAAATAGGTACTTTTGGCAATCATGAGCATCCTCTACTTATTGCAATATCTAATGCATCATCAGTACAAAGCTTGATTTGGCAATAGGTGGAATCGGCAATCATTTGCATGCTTTCATTTTGTCAAAAATTAATGCATAGTTCAGTTGTAATTGCTCATAGATATGGTAGGAACCTGCTGAGTTATACACTAAACATAGTCATGCCAAGCTATAACTACCATAGTCATATTATGACAGTTCCTAGCATGCATCACCATACAGCAGAATAACACAGCAACCATAACATAGACCACCTTACGATACTTGAGTTGCTAAGGCCTTGTACAATGCAAGGTGCTTAGGGGAGTTGCTTATAGAAATAAACCAGGCTTTTCTTAAGCACATGTGCTTATTTGTACAGGGTAGACGCATAACTAGGCGTCTCTCCTGTAGAAATAGGCACTGGTGCTTCAGAAATACCCTGTTTATTTTTCTAAGCACCACCCTAAGCATCTAGCATTGTACAAGGCTTAAACATGCATCACCAAAATAGTATTAACAACTAGGAACACTAAACCAGAGTAGCAGCAAACTCTTAACATAAACGGCAGATCAACCACCGCTCAGCATAGGTTCAGACACACCATAGGACATCAGTTTTAGACTCCAACAACAAACAAACATACATAACATAACAGGACACGGCGGTCCTGGGGCAACAGCAGCACTCTAGCAGCACATCACTTCTCTCCCTTCTTCAATGCATGTTGTAGGGCTCATTGACTTTGACAATCTCGAGGAAGCGTGCGTAGGCAGCATGTTTAGCCAGAGTACTGGCGTCATGCTTCTTACCATGTCCATTGCCAGTGCTGAAGGCATGCTGGATCATGCCATCTATGCCGCCACCGATCGACTTGCAACAGAAAGGGTACCCAATCTTGCCAAAGAAATGGTACTTGATCTTCCCAGCAATCAGATGCCTCAGGGTGTATCGACTCTTGCTGTGCCTGCTGTCCATGCTGTAGTCCACGTCGTCGTCATCCTCCTGTGAATTAGTGAATTAGTACACATACAAGAACTCAGCTAATCTATTATGGTACATTGACTTTAATTACAATGTTTTGAAAGTACACATGTGTAACATGGCAACTATCTATTTGCTAGAAACAAGGCGTATGTGCACATACATAATTGAGCCAAAGAAACTGACATGCATAAATATGGACGGTGGAATAGTTGCATTTATAGATTAGTGCACAAGTAGTACATAATTAACACATGAAAGACTTCATGAAGTGGCTTGGTTTAATGATATTTGATACTTGTTACAGGTGTAATTCTTCTTGGAATCAGAAGAATGGCTTCATTATACTCCTCCATGCTTCACACAAGGGGGGTTTGTTCTATCTACTGGAATGAAGAAACCATTATTCTATCTGACAGCGGCAATACTGCTTCTCCAACATTGTTAGACCCTGATAAGTTTCAGAAGGAAATTGGTAAAGGAGCTATGGGGTGTCTCACTGCTCATATTGATGAGAGATGTGGCTGTGATCATCTAGATAACATACTATGGAAAATTGGTTAGATGAAATGTTTTGATTTTTTTGGTATCCAGTGGATATGTACTGTCAGCCCATAATTATTAAGGGAGCGATCACTTCCTTTACAAAATGGAAAGCTGTATAGAATTTGCAAATGGATCATCTATGAACATGTGTGCAAACTAATCATATATGAACATGTGTGCAAATTAATTCATCTACATAAACTAAAATGAATCAGGAACTGCAGCATTTTGTCACTGTCCTTGGGAAGCCAATGGAGAATCCTGCCATATATCCATTGTTTAACCCACTTTTCATTTATGTATCCCTGCCATGAACATTTTCTTGTATTTGGGTTCATTACCCCACTTCTTTCATTAATGTATCTCTTGTCAAACTTATGCTCATCTAGTTAACAAGACAAACCCCAATGCCATGAAAAAAACCAGAGTATCTGCTGGAATCAAAATGTGAATCAGATTTAAAAATCCACATCCAACATGAAGATCTATGCTAGATCCCTACAATCCTACATACGTAGAACTAGCACGCCCAAGTGAAATTGATGCTCATCTAGTTTACAAGAAAAACCCCAATGTCATGAAAAAACAGAGCAAAAAACAGAGTACTACCTCAGATAGCTCGTCGATGGCATCCTCGTCGAAGTCGCTGCCCTTCCTGCTATCTAGGTCGAACTCCTTTATGGCGTTCTCCTCCATGAGCTCTTCGATTTCGTCATGCACCTTCCGCTTACGCCTTCTCATCTCCTCCTCCTCCAAATATTCCCCGACCTTGTGCTCGCCGACGGGTGCCTCGATGGCTGCGATGGCAGCGGGAGCAGGCACAACGGTCGCTGCATCGCCAGCTTCCGCCGCTACGGCGGACTCAGCCGCTGCACCCACGGCTACAGCCACAGCAGCAGACTGCTGTGCTCCGATGGTTGCCTCCGGCTCGTCCGTCGCATCTTCACACCCGCGCTTCATCGTCGGTCGAAGACAGGAGGAGGGAGGCGTAGGAAGGGAGGAGGGTGGTGAGGAAGGAGGAGAGGGTGGTGAGGTGGTGACGAAGGAAGAGAGGGTGGGGAGAGGACGAGGGTTTTGGGGAAGAAATGCCCTGCTCCTGCCTCTTGGAGTTACCGAGAAGCCGCGGGTGCCGATTTGACTTGACACACCCACCCGGCCGTCCCCATTGCACGTGGGGACGTGGCGGTCGTGCACGCGGTCCTGCACCTCCTGCGGTTTGCCATCAATTGCTATCGGTCTCACAAGTGGGTCCCCTTGTCATCCACACAACCGAGCCACCACATGTACCATATTTTTCTTTCTCCCCGTCTCGACCACTCCACATTTTTCTTTCTCCCCTTATTGACCAGCGCCGCCGCCGTCATCGCCATCTCTCGACGACCCCTCTCTTCGCTGCCGGTGCGCGGCCGCCGCCAACTCCGGCAAGTACGTGAGATCTCCCCTCTTCTTCCCTTCCCCAACCGCGTCTCCCTACGGAGGCGGATTTGAGCCGATTGGTTTGGACTGAAACTTAGTTTTTGGATTGGATCTTGATTTGGTTTCTATGGTTTGAGACCAAATCAATCAATTAGTTTGAGCCACCACTACCACCTACTACTGCTTCAAATCCAAGAGCCGCTGTTGCTGGCCGGAGCTCGTCGCCTCTCTCGAGCTTTGACGCCATGTCTGATCTAGATTCATGACGTGCCCTCGCGTATGGCTTTGTCCACGGTTTGAACCTTTGGATTCAATCCAAAAGTTGAAAACGGTTTGGACTGGGTTGGATGACGAGCATGTATAGTTCGGTTTGGTCTAGATTCTAAATGAAAATATCTGGATTGGTTTGGTTTTGATGTGTGCTGTGGATTGGACTGGTTTTAGTTTGGATGCCGAACTATTCCCAGTTTTAGATGAGACGGGCATTGCCATTGTCATTGGCATTGCTTTATTACGTAGATGATAGAAAATAGATTGATTGGCCATTGCCAGTATAGGTTATCACTATGATTTATTATATGTATGATCTTTGTATTGTACTATGTACAATTCAACTTAGAGTTCAACATGTTCTGTGTAGAATGGAGGAAGCACAATGTGGATGCTGCAACTCACGGTGCCGGACCAGCCTTTCTACTGCCACGCTGTTCGGCATCTACTTCCAGCCTTCTTTTGTTTTTGTAGCGGTAACAATTTATATGAACCTTCTGACAGTACATTCTTTTTGTTTTTTTTTGCTATTTCCACTAATGTATTGTGTGTGTTATTTGTTTTTATCTTACATAGATCATACCATGCAATGTGAGATTGGCATTCAATGAGCTCGTCGCAGACACTGTGACCTTCGATGCTCTTGGGGGCCCATACACTATGCAGGTCGAGAAGGGGCGAAAGATAACCCAGATAGGAGGAGATGATTGGGATCGTTTCATCGCCCGCAACCGTCTTAGTGGGGGTGAATTGATCAGCTTCTCCTTCAGAAAAGATAGGCCCAGGATTTCTGTTATCTATCTAAATTTGATTCTGGATAGTGAGGATGAAGTTCATGAGGAGGAAGATGGTGCTGAGTCAGATGATGACGATTCTGATGATGATGAGAACCCACTTGTTGAATACCTGTATGCCCAAGGACTCAGACTGGGCGACGAGGAAATCGGCAACCTTTGGGACATGCTTCCTCTACGTGAAGACTACCTAGGGAAGCCATTCGTGACCCGCCTCACAAGGACGAATGTTAAACGGCATATCATGGTATGTTACTTAGTGTGGTAATTACATGATATACATGCTTAGTTAGTGTAGTAGTTCATATGATATGCATGTTGTAGTACTGTGATAAGAGGCCTAGTTTAGAATTCATTTAGTGAAGAATTTTATGACATGCATGTAGTGTAGTAATATGCGATGATATGCTTAGTGTACGCAGTAATCTAATGATATGCCTAATTAATGTAGTAATTTGATGCTTGGCATATAGTGTACTGGTGTGATGATATATATGCTCAGCGTTGAATCCAATGATATATGTGTCTTGAAGTGTATGCTTTGTTGATAATTGCACGTGACATGATCATATATCATGTCAACTGTTTTGCTATTTCCACTAATGTATATGACCATGTCAACTGTTTTCAGAAATTACCTAAGAGGTTACTTGATAGCTGTGGCATCGACCCGGACGAAGAAGGCATGGCTGCTGGACTACGCCTTACCAGAACGGGCTCCACCACCAGCTGTGCCTATGTAGTGGACACGGACGGTCGCACTGTCTTGAGCAGGGTAGGGTGGAAGAAGTTCCTTCGTGCCAAGAATCTTCGGGTAGGACAGGCCATCCTACTCACTGTTGCGAACACCCGTCGCCATGACTTGAGGATGATGATCACCATCCACCTCATTTAGAACTGCGGTGGGCCATGTATCAATCTGAAATGAACTTGTTATGTTAGCTCTTGTTTGCGAGTACTTATCATGTATTACCGTACCTATATCTACTCATATTAACTGGTACCTAATGCTCTACTAGCTATGATTATTCCACTATGTGATGTTTTATAGGCTGTAGTGTGACATGGTAACTGTTATATATGGTGGAGGCTTGTCTCTAAGACCTTGTACAATGCAAGGTGCTTAGGGATGTGCTTCCACTGTGTGATGTTTTGTACGTGCCAGGTTGTAGTATGAAATGCTAACTGTTCTATATGGTAGTGGCTGGTCTCTAATTGGACCGACATGTTGAACTAGTATCAATGGTAGAGGCGTTTCGTTATGTGCCACATCCAACAGTTCACATAATTAATTATCCAAAGATTAAGGTATGAAACCCTTGGTCATACATAGCAACATTTTGTTCCTAAAAATTAAGATACTTCCACATTCAAACTAACTAATACTAAAAATTCGAAGGAACTACTTAATACATTAACAGCACATAGGGAAGTAGCCCTGGTCCAATGGCTTGAGAAATGACGAACAAAAACTGAAAGAAGAAGGATCAGCCAGTAGCAGCACCATCAGCCTCCCAGCCTCACAACTTCAGCCAGCCTGGTGAACTCCAGGTTTTTTCCTGCAAAACACACATGTGATGTTGGAGGCAAGAAAATAAATATGCCAGGGGTCTTGTCATGGCATCTAATCGCATGGAATGCTAGTACAAATGATGGAGAACAAAACATCCAACATGAGCAAATTCATAGGAGTTCTAGATCCATGGATACCATCAAGAAAAAATGCTCAGTTTTAATTCAGACACAAGACTAGGTGAAAACATGCATATGTCATATCAGCAACATTGATATGGCATCTTTGCAAGCTTGGGTCAGTGACTTGTCTTGTGTTTCATGGCATGACAATAATTTTAACAATAAATAGACATGAAATTGACCCAAACTCATGTACAAAGTTAGGCCATATGATGCATGGATTAATTCACACATAAATGACAAAATGCCAACTTTGTATAGAATTTGCAGTACTGAAATATTTCAGTGTGTACCGGTGTGTACTGAAACTGCAGTAGTGAAATAATTCAGTGTGCATCGGTGTGTACTGAAATTGTAGTAACGAAATATTTCAGTGTCTACCGGTGTGTACCGAAATATTTCAGTGTCTACCACTACAACATTACAAATTTTGCCTAGGGCAGTACCGAAATATTTCAATGCCTACCGGTGTGTACCGAAAAATTTCAGTGTCCACCACTACAACATTACAAATTTTGCCTAGGGCAGTTCCGAAATATTTTAGTGCCTACCGGTGTGTACCGAAATATTTCAGTGTCTACCACTACAACATTACTAATTTTTCCTAGGGTTCATATGATGCCTAGGGTTCACATACATCATAATTCATCCTCCAAATCCATGTACTCAAATGTTCATGCAATTCATTGAGATTAAAATGCCATCTAGCATTCCCTCTCTGAACTATTATGATCAGTATCACCACGATGTAAGCACGAGCAGTAGAAAGATGAGGAGTGGGGAAGCTTACTCTAAACATAGCTACCGCCGCCGTTCAGACGAGGAGAGCGGCGAGGGAAGCGTGGAGAACGGCGGGGAAGCGAGGTCGCGACCATTGTCCTCCTCATCTTGCGCTTCGAAGTCTCCGGTGACTCGGTTGGAGGCTGCACAATCTGCAACGGCACCTCGTGCACGGTGGGTTCCTGATCCAGTGGATGCTCTACCCTGGATCTGAACGCCCACCACCTCCGCCTGGTCCACTCGCTGGACGAATTGGCCTGCTCCATCGCCCAGAGGAGGATCTCGATCTTCTGAATCGGTTGCGCGGGCTGGGGGAAAAGCTTTGCCCTCTCCTTCTTCGTCAAATTCTTGAGAGTGGCCATTGCCATCCAGCTCATCTGCCTTGTGTTGTCAAACTAAGAACGGATCTCCCTCAACCTGGCCAACTTGACCTGGTCGCCGCCGGTGATCTACACGAAGTCGGTGTTCTCGCCGCCGGCCATCAGCTCGATCTGCCGTCGAAGAGGGGGTGAGGGTGGGGGGGGGGGGTTGCCTGAGTGGAGCGAAGTTGCAGCTGCAAGAAGGAGGAGATGACTGCGGTGGACATGGAGGAGAGGGAGGAGATGGCCGCCGATGAGTAATTGTGGAATGTGTAGCACCATGGCGGCGGTTATGCATTCGACGAGAGGGGCGGCGCGTGCAAATTTTCCTAGGACTAAACTGCCCCTAGATTAAAACGCGTCCCCGCCTTGTCACGAGTACCGGTCCCACTCGTTTTAGTACTTTCGCGTAATTTCATCGGAGTACTACCCAGTACTTCGTATTTGTCTGCCGTTAGATCGACATCAACGAACGGTTCTAAAAAAGCCCGACCACTCTAAAACTTGTAAATTTTGAGATATTGCCTACCTAGGTCAGATTACGCCTGATGTTGTGGAAGGGGCCGGGCTGGGAAGGAGACACTGGAACAAGGATGTGCTGCAAGCTCAAGCACATAGTCTCGGTGGTCAGAATAGTGCTGATGCGAATGCTCGAACCTGAAGATGGTGGGGATGTTGTGCTGCAACTCCAGAGTCGATCACAGGTTTATCAGTCATAGGGTCATCTAGAACTGACCTGGAGTTCACCTTGTGGTGGCTTCATGTAACGATGATTGGTACGCTTGCTGGGTAAGGTAGCGAGAATCATCAACGATATTTAGTTTCTGGACAATCAGCAGGTTGATCAAGGCCCACGTAAGGCTGAGATCTTGTAGTCTGCTGCACTGCTGCCCATCGATGGACCAGCAACTGTTTCAGTTCAGAATATGTGTCCCGCCTGCTTATCCTACGTATTTGATTTTAGCGCCAATCTCCTACCTAACCTTTTATTTTACTACCTCTGTTCATTTTTACAAGACGTTTTAGACTTTCAGACACTGCTAAAAAACAGCACAAAGTAAGTTGTCTGAACGTCTTATAAAAACAAACAAAGGGAGTACAATAGATATGACGAATTTATGAGAGTCGCATCATCCAACCACAATTAATATATATATAGTAGAGAACTCTAGGCACCATCACTGAGTTTCGGGTGCTACTTTTCCTTGCTTTCTCGCCAAAAAAGAAAAGAAAAGAAAATACTGAAACCTCTTTCCATTTGGGCCAGGCCTAAGCCTGTATATTCAATTCAAGTAATATACTTAAGCCCAAATGAGACTGCTGGGTGTACCACCGGAACCGAGGGGGGGTTGACGGCAGTCACGATGAGCCTAAGCGTGTATATTCAAGTCAATATAGGAGAGCAAATATAAAGGAACCAAAATAATTTTTATAGTTGCTCAATCTAGTTCATTCTATACCAAGGCCTAACGCGCGCTTTGCCGCGCCTTTCTTCATTCGTGGGATCTTGTTTTCCTTTAGTAGATTATCACGGTCGGTTGTTTCGTTTTTGTTTTATCTGTGTTGTCTAGGGTTTCAATTGTGCTTTGGTGGGTTTTTTTTGTTTTATAAGGGGTACTGCTAGAGATGGCATTTGTTCCGATAGCATAGTGGAGTTGTTTGGTGCATGGTGTGGTGTCCTTACAAATTTCGGCTTTGGTGTCAGCTGGTAATCGTTGTGTGAACGCCTTCGGAGATCCTATTGCAAGCTGAAGTTATGGAGTTTCTACCATAATGCTCACATGGGCCTGCCCACGAAGCTCCCACTCAACTCAGTGAGCTCCCTTCTCCACTTGCTCGCTTAACAATTTTCCACTCGCTCGCTCTGATCTTATAAAAAGCCATCTAATTTTTTTCATAAAAAGTTTGTTATATCAAAAGATGTTCATGGATTTTCAAGAATCTTCAATTTTTAGAAATGTTGCTAATTAGAAAGCATGAATTTCTAAAATGTTTTGGAATTTTAAAAATAATCATGGATGTAGAAATATTTGCAAATTCAATAGAAATTAAACTTTAAAATATTCATGAGTTAAAAAAATTCATGAATTTTAAAAATGTTCAGATTTGTAAATCATCATGAATTTTAATAAATGTTCTTTAATTTAAAGTAAAAAAATGTTAAAATAGAAAAGAGAAGAAAATTGTAAAAAAAGATTAGTAAAAAGAAAAATAAATGTCAACCAACTGACACACATCCTTACAGATGGCCCTAGTGACTCCACAACGTTAGTACCTTAATATTCTATATGCCAACGCCCTCATCCAATTAATATTAAATAGTCTATATGCCAACGCCCTCACCCCACTCCAATTTCAAATATTCTTGAACAAATTTGATCATAATAATTGTGTTGGTCTTCCAAGAAAGTCGTGGGTTGGTATGATAAATAGAGTATGTAAATAACTTCTCCAAATATATTGTCAAAAATTATAAGAGCCTTCCTATGGAAGGGTACATAAGTAGTCCAGAGGGGGCTCTGCTTGGTCAATTGAAAGACGGTATGCCAACAGAAGGAGCAAGGGGGACTAGGCCTCATTAACATACATGAATCATGCGACAAACCTAAGATGGACATGGAGCCTCAAGGCCTCGAATTGAAAAGTTTGGAGAAGATTCGCGAACCACCTGGTAGAACAAGAGAGGGCTGCAACTATGTTTCGCTTCAAGCGAGACAAGCTTTCCGCTCGCCTGAAGCGATGAAGTAATGAGCCAGCCTAGTGGCGCAATTCGCTCGATCATTTTCATTTTTTCGTTCCTTCACTCAATTTCATTTTTACTTTTTATATTTATAACAAAGTAAAATACTCATATTTCAGAAAAAAAAAAACTTAAGATTAAAAAATGTTTGTGTACTACTATAAAAATATTGGTTCAACTAGAATTTTTTTTATACTTATAAATATTCCAAATAAATATATTACAAAAAACACTTTATTATGTAAAAACATTTGAAAAAAATGTTAACCATCCATTTGAAAAATACTAAATGCCAAAAGAGAAAATGTTTCACATGTATACACAAAGATACAAATGTGTATGAAAAAAGTTGATCATGTATTCAAAAAATGTTCATACTGTATTTGAGAAAATTAATCAAGAAATAGAAAAAAATTAAAATGTACAGAAAAATGCTGACCATGTATTCAAAAAGGGTCCGTCTATGTTACATCTGGATGTGAGATAATATATCTCACATCTAAATATGACGTCATGTGTTTCGTAATCCTCCATGCTGGACTTTTTTGTTGTTTGTTTTTTAGCCTTTTCCGCTTTTGTTTGTTGCCAGGTTGAACACATGCGGGCTGCCTGGCCAGCGCTAGCTAGCTCGGCTCCCTCACTGGCCTTGACTTGATTGATACTGTAGAAGTCTAAGAAGCAGCCCTATTGTTGATAACGCCCGTATGCTTCAGTTTTTTTCCCCAAAGTGCCCTCCAGCTTGTCCCTAGGTTGACGTCTTTTAGTCAATTTACCCTATCCGCAAAACATGAAAGAAGTTTGTGATTTTTTCAAGAATTTGAAATAAAAATTGTGGTAGCTTAAAAAGTGTTCATCAATTCAAAAACGGTCACAAATTAGGAAAATATATTAATGCCGAAGACAATCTGCGCGTCGGACTCATCGTCATTGAAGCCTGGTTCGGGGGCTACTGAGGAGTCCTGGATTAGGGGGTCTCCGGACAGCCGGACTATATCCTTTGGCCGGACTGTTGGACTATGAAGATACAAGATTGAAGACTTCGTCCCGTGTCCGGATGGGACTCTCCTTGGCGTGGAAGGCAAGCTTGGCAATACGGATATGTAGATCTCCTCCCTTGTAACCAACTCTGTGTAACCCTAGCCTCCTCCGGTGTCTATATAAACCGGAGGGTTTAGTCCGTAGGACAACAACAATCATACCATAGGCTAGCTTCTAGGGTTTAGCCTCCACGATCTCGTGGTAGATCAACTCTTGTAATGCTCATATCATCAAGATCAATCAAGCAGGAAGTAGGGTATTACCTCCATCGAGAGGGCCCGAACCTGGGTAAACATTGTGTCCCCCGTCTCCTGTTACAATCCGCCTTAGACTCACATTTCGGGACCCCCTACCCAAGATCCGCCGGTTTTGACACCGACATGCTCCTTCTGAAGATCTTCGTAACTCACTCTTAGCTTTTCTAGATCTTGCTTTCTTTGAAGAAATTCATAAGAAAGCTTCTCATAATCAGATAAGAGAGTGTTATGATGACCTTGAAGGTTGTCAATGAAGGAAATATGCCCTAGAGGCAATAATAAAGTTGTTATTTATATTTCTTTATATCATGATAAATGTTTATTATTCATGCTATAATTGTATTAACCGGAAACTTAGTACATGTGTGAATATATAGACAAACTAAGTGTCACTAGTATGCCTCTACTTGACTAGCTCGTTAAATCAAAGATGGTTAAGTTTCCTAGCCATATACATGAGTTGTCATTTGATTAATGGGATCACATAATTAGGAAAATGATGTGATTGATTTGACCCATTCCGTTAGCTTAGCACTTGATCGTTTAGTATGTTGCTATTGCTTTCTTCATGACTTATACATGTTCCTATGACTATGAGATTATGCATCTCCCGTTTACCGGAGGAACACTTTGTGTGCTACCAAACATCACAACGTAACTGGGTGATTATAAAGGTGCTCTACAGGTGTCTCCGAAGGTACTTGTTGGGTTGGTGTATTTCGAGATTAGGATTTGTCACTCCGATTGTCGGAGAGGTATCTCTGGGCCCACTCGGTAATGCACATCACTTAAGCCTTGCAAGCATTGCAACTAATGAGTTAGTTGCGGGATGATGTATTACGGAACAAGTAAAGAGACTTGCCGGTAACGAGATTGAACTAGGTATTGAGATACCGACGATCGAATCTCGGGCAAGTAACATACCGATGACAAAGGGAACAACGTATGTTGTTATGCGGTTTTTGACCAATAAAGATCTTCGTAGAATATGTAGGAGTCAATATGAGCATCCAGGTTCCGCTATTGGTTAGTGACCGGAGATGTGTCTCGGTCATTTCTACATAGTTCTCGAACCCGTAGGGTCCGCACGCTTAAAGTTCGATGAATGTTATATTATGAGTTTATATGTTTTGATGTACCGAAGGTAGTTCGGAGTCCCGGATGTGATCACGGACTTGACGAGGAGTCTCGAAATGGTCGAGACATGAAGATTGATATATTGGATGACTATATTCAGACACCGAAATGGTTCTGGGGGTTATCGGATATATACCGGAGTACCGGGGGGTTACCGGAACCCCCCCCCCACCCGGAGGTTATTGGGCCTCATGGGCCCAAGTGGTGGAAGAGGAGAGGCGGCCAAGGGTGGTCGGCCCCCTCCCCCTCCTCCACTCCTTTATATACGGGGAGGGAGGCACCCCCTAGAGACACAACAATTGATCTCTTGATCTCTTAGCCGTGTGCGGTGCCCCCCTCCACCATATTCCACCTCGATCATATCGTAGCGTTGCTTAGGCGAAGACCTGCGTTGGTAGCATCATCATCACCATCACCACGCCGTCGTGTTGGCGGAACTCTCCCTCAAAGCTCGGCTGGATCGAAGTTCGAGGGACGTCATCGAGCTGAACGTGTGCTGAACTCAGAGGTGTTGTACGGTCGGTACTCGGATCGGTCGGATCGTGAAGACATACGGCTACATCAACCGCGTTGTGCTAACGCTTCCCCTTTGGGTCTACGAGGGTACGTGGACACACTCTCCCCTCTCATTGCTATGCATCACCATGATCTTGCGTGTGCGTAGGAATTTTTTTGAAATTACTACGTTCCCCAATAGTGGCATCCGAACCTGGTTTTATGCGTAGATGTTATATGCACGAGTAGAACACAAGTGAGTTGTGGGCGATACAAGTCATACTGCTTACCAGCATGTCAGACTTTGGTTCGGTGGTATTGTTGGATGACGCGGCCCGGACCGACATTACGCTTACGCTTACGCGAGACTGGTTCTACCGACGTGCTTTGCACACAGGTGGCTGGCGGGTGTCAGTTTCTCCAACTTTAGTTGAACCGAGTGTGGCTACGCCCGGTCCTTGAGAAGGTTAAAATAGCACTAACTTGACGAACTATCGTTGTGATTTTGATGCGTAGGTAAGAACGGTTCTTGCTCAGTCCGTAGCAGCCACGTAAAACTTGCAACAACAAAGTAGAGGACGTCTAAATTGTTTTTGCAGGGCATGTTGTGATGTGATATGGTCAAGGCATGATGCTATATTTTATTGTATGAGATGATCATGTTTTGTAACCGAGTTATCGGCAACTGGCAGGAGCCATATGGTTGTCACTTTATTGTATGCAATGCAATTGCCCTGTAATTTCTTTACTTTATCACTAAGCAGTAGTGATAGTCGTAGAAGCAGTAGTTGGCGAGACGACAACGATGCTACGATGGAGATCAAGGTGTCGCGCCCGTGACGATGGTGATCATGACGGTGCTTCGGAGATGGAGATCACAAGCACAAGATGATGATGGCCATATCATATCACTTATATTGATTGCATGTGATGTTTATCTTTTATGCATCTTATTTTTCTTTGATTGACAGTAGCATTATAAGATGATCTTTCACTAAATTTTAAGATAAAAGTGTTCTCCCTGAGTATGCATCGTTTTCAAAGTTCGTCGTGCCCAGACACCACGTGATGATCGGGTGTGATAAGCTCTACGTTCATCTACAACGGGTGCAAGCCAATTTTGCACATGCAGAATACTCGGGTTAAACTTGAGGAGCCTAGCATATGCAGATATGGCCTCGGAACACTGAGACTGAAAGGTCGAGCATGAATCATATAGTAGATATGATCAACATAGTAATGTTCACCATTGAAAACTACTCCATCTCACGTGATGATCGGACATGGTTTAGTTGATTTGGATCACGTGATCACTTAGATGATTAGAGGGATGTCTATCTAAGTGGGAGTTCTTAAGTAATATGATTAAATTGAACTTTAATTTATCATGATCTTAGTCCTGATAGTATTTGCATAACTATGTTGTAGATCAATAGCTCGCGATGTTGCTCCCCGTTTATTTTGATATGTTCCTAGAGAAAAACTATGTTGAAAGATGTTAGTAGCAATGATGCGGATTGGATCCATGATCTGAGGATTATCCTCATTGCTGCACTGAAGAATTATGTCCTTGATGCACCGCTAGGTGACAAACCTATCACAGGAGCAGATGCGGATGTTATGAACGTTTGGCTAGCTCAATATGATGACTACTTGATAGTTTAGTGCACCATGCTTAACAGCTTAGAATCGGGACTTCAAAGACGTTTTGAACGTCATGGACCATACGAGATGTTCCAGGAGTTGAAGTTAATATTTCAAACAAATGCCCAAGTTGAGAGATATGAAGTCTCCAACAAGTTCTATAGCTAAAAGATGGAGGAGAATAGCTCAAGTAGTGAGCATGTGCTCAGATTGTCTGGGTACTACAATCGCTTGAATCAAGTGGGAGTTAATCTTCCAGATAAAATAGTGATTGATAGAATTCTCTAGTCACCATCACCAAGTTAGTAGAACTTCGTGATGAACTATAGTATGCAAGGGATGACGAAAACGATTCCCGAGCTTTTCATGATGATGAAATCGATGAAGGTAGAAATCAAGAAAGAGCATCAAGTGTTGATGGTTGAAAAGACCACTAGTTTCAAGGGAAAGGGCAAAGGGAAGAAGGGGAACTTCAAGAAGAAGGGCAAGCAAGTTGCTGCTCAAGTGAAGAAGCCCAAGTTTGGACCTAAGCCTGAGACTAAGTGCTTCTACTGCAAAGGGATTGGTCACTGGAAGTGGAACTGCCCCAAGTATTTGGCGGATAAGAAGGATGGTAAAGTGAACAAAGGTATATTTGATATACATGTTATTGATGTGTACCTTACTAGTGTTTATAGCAACCCCTCAGTATTTGATACTAGTTCAGTTGCTAAAATTAGTAACTCGAAACGGGAGTTGCAGAATGAACAGAAACTAGTTAAGGGCGAAGTGACGATGTGTGTTGGAAGTAGTTCCAAGATTGATATGATCATCATCGCACACTCCCTATACTTTTAGGATTAGTGTTGAACCTAAATAAGTGTTAATTGGTGTTTGCGTTGAGCATGAATATGAGTTGATCATGTTTATTGCAATACGGTTATTCATTTAAACTAGCAAAGTGGCCCGCTCTTCGCGCGGATATAGTTTGGTTGCAATAAGTTCATATTTACCAGTTCTTTGGGCTGGTCGTGAAGTGGTGATTTTAAGGATATAAGAGTTCCCCTCTATTTTTTCGGGGAAATATCTGGAGGCTATGTTGTTGCTGAACAATTTTGTGATACGTGCTCGAATCCTTCCTTTTTGCGTTGACTACCGGGTTGCTGCGTGTGAATGATGACTAGCTACTCATAGAGCAAAGACACCCTCCGTTTCTCCATTGACTCCCAAATTGATGCCGCCAGCTGACATCTAGCTACGCAAAGAGCAACATCGCTGCTATTGTTGATTCGTTGTGGGCCTGGATCTCATCTCCTATAGCCAGCTTGGATCTGGACTGAGTTCATCCCCCAAAATACACATCCATATTAGTGAATCAAGGTCGGCCGACATGTCATCTTCGTCCTCCATAGCTGCTGCTATCTTGCACCTGCAGGTACAACCTTTCTCCCTATCCTGTTCATGTCACATTTCCCCCTTCTTCTCATCCTTTTCCTGTGTTTGTATCATTGAACATATGTAATTAAGGTAGTGAAAATATTTATTTGTTTATGCCTATCAACTTTTTTGTGTTTCGGATCGACATTGGCAGTTGCTCTCGTACCCCTATTCATATTCATGCTCTCAACTATGTAATGATCCTCAAATATCAGTTAACATTGAGCGTCGATGTTAGGTATGAATGAGCTGTTTCCATCAAATGCTGATGCATGTTTCCATTACTTATGCATATCAGTAGACCATATCCATCACGCCATATCATTTTAGCATTGATATGTTACTTATTATTTTGAAGATAGTTTGTAGTACTCCCTAAGTACCGATGCATAGGTCACATTACGAAACCAAATAATCCCAAACACTTAGGTGCGGTGCATTAACTACCCACCTCGTTTCCTAGTTCTTGCCTTGAAAAAAGAAATCGGCCAATAGGAGATGTGTGACATGTATGCATTCAATGACTTGAGACTATAACATGCAGTGGTCAATTCTCCGCAAGCAATGGTATTAATTAGCAAATAAACATCAAGTTCTCTCATTTTCCCGCCACCTTGGTTGCGGTGCACAACCTGAGATGACTAATACACCGGTACGGGGAGTATATATTTTTTCATGTATTTATTCTCGCCTAATAAAAGGTCAGTATCAACATCATATTGAAGAGGAACTATACTAAAATTGGTTTTCATGCCTTTAGAATAATTATTTATATACTATTACCCTTTGAGATCTTCTAGTTTTTGTTTTATTTAAAGGGATGTGTAGAAAGACATGAGGTGTGTACTTTTTTTCAACAACACGTACAGGCTAAGGATAGCTGTAGTTTTTTTTAGATGGAGCGCTTATTTTTTTTTTGAATAGCACGTACATGATAAGGTTAATTTAAATGGACATGTAGAAAGATATAGGGCGTGTACCCTTTTTTACACCTACATGCTAATGATAGTTGTGGGTTTTCTTAGATGGGGCGCCCTTAGATCTAATCCATTCATTATGTCTTTTAAGTTGTGGGTCCACCAAATCAATGATCAGATCTTTCTAATTATTGTGGTAATTTCTAGTTTATTTTTTTTTGATTAACCCATCAAGCACTTTTATTTAAAGGGATGTGTAGAAAGATATAAGGTGTGTACTTTTTTTCAACAACACGTACAGGCTAAGGATAGCTGTAGTTTTTTTAGATGGGTAAAAAGATATAAGGCGTGTACCCTTTTTTACACGTACAGGCTAATGATAGCTGTTGTTTTTTAGATGGAGCGCCCTTAGATCTAATCCATTCATTACGTCTTTTAAGTTATGGGTCCACCAAATCAACGATCAGATCTTTCTAATTATTGTGGTAATTTTTAGTTTATTTATCTTTTTCTGATTAACCCGTCAAGCACTTTTTATATATAATAGATTAGAGAATAATTGTTGCTCTGTTTACATGAATAAAACCTTCTATGGTCATACACCCAATAAAATGGTTTGTTGGATCTCGATCGTAGTGATACACATATTCATAATATTGAAGCTAAAAGATGCAAAGTTAATAATGATAGTGCAACTTATTTGTGGCCTTGCCGTTTAGGTCATATTGGTGTAAAGCGCATGAAGAAACTCCATGCTAATGGGATTTTGAAATCACTTGATTGTGAATCACTTGATGCTTGCGAACCATGCCTTATGGGCAAGATGACTAAAACTCCGTTCTCCGGAACAATAGAGCGAACAACTGACTTATTGAAAATAATACATACTAGTGTATGCGATCCAATGAGTGTTGAGGCTCGCGGCAGGTATCGTTATTTTCTGACCTTCACAGATGATTTGAGCAAATATGGGTATATCTGCACTATGAAACATAAGTCAGAAATATTTGAAAAGTTCATGTAATTTCAGAGTGAAGTGGAAAATCATCGTAACAAGAAAATAAAGTTTCTACGATCTGATTGTGGAGGAGAATATTTGAGTTACGAGTTTGGTCTTCATTTAAAACAATGCGGAATAGTTTCACACTCACGCCACCTGGAACACCACAGTGTAATGGTTTGTCCGAACATCGTAACCGTACTTTATTAGATATGGTGCAATCTATGATGTCTCTTACCGATTTACCACTATCATTTTGGGTTATGCATTAGAGACAACTGCATTCACGTTAAATAGGGCACCATCGAAATCCGTTGAGACGACGCCATATGAATTGTGGTTTGGCAAGAAACCAAAGTTATCGTTTCTTAAAATTTGGGGTTGCGATGCTTATGTGAAAAAGTTTCATCCTAATAACACTACTAGGAAAAAGCCTAGTAGTAGCGCGGGTCAAAAGCTAGTAGTAGCGCGGGTGCCTGCGCTACTACTACGGCGCTACAGCTAACTAGTAGTAGTAGCGCGGTGCATCACGCGCTACTAGTACGTGTTAGTAGTAGTGCGTGTCTGTGACCCGCGCTACTACTATTAATTTGAAAAACCAAAAAAAATCTCGACCCCATGACGCGTGCACGTTGCCCGGGAGCAAGGAGATCTCGGCCATGACGCGTGCCTCGTGGAAGCCGTCGAGGGCGGCCGCGGAGGCCAGCCCAGCGTGGGCCGGGAGCTGGAGGACCTGCATCTTGGCATCGTGCGTGGGGAGCAACACCTCATGGCGGCGTCGCCGTTGAGGTCGGATACGAGCAGTGGCAGGAGGTGGTCCACATCTCTCGGAACAAGAAGTCGCCCTCGTGCTTCCGGAGGAGGAGGGGGATGGGTCAGCTAGGTTCCGGATCGAATCGGAGGCGGGGGAGGAGGAGGGCTGACCTGGAGCAAGAAGAAGACGGTAAAGGCGGTGAGGAGGAGGATGCCGAGGTCGCACTTCCGCATCTTGGCGGCAGCGAGGAGCTCCGGCAACCGCCCACCGAAGGGATCTCGGAGAGGGAGGGGGCAAGAAAGCAGAGTGTACCAACGGCGGCCACCGCTGGAGTATGAGGGAGAGACGAGGAAAGTGAGAGAGGGGGAAAGTGAGGGATAGAGGAGGGATTCGGCTGAGGATACGGGGATTTCACCTACCTCGTACTTAGTAGTAGGGAGTGGTATAAAACCGCACTACTACTATCAACTTAGTAGTAGCGCGGGTTTGTACCCCTCGCTACTACTATGGCATGCCCCGGGAGAGCACGGTAGAGACCGCTTAGTAGTAGGGAGGGTTAAAAAACCGCGCTACTAGTATCAACTTAGTAGTAGCGAGGGGTAAAAACCCGCGCTACTAGTAAGTAGCGGTAGCGAGGGTTATAAACCCTCGCTACTAGTAAGCGTCTGCCTATAAGCTTTTCCCTAGTAGTGTAAGCTCAAACCCAAACCGGAGAAATGTGTCTTCATATGATACCCAAAGGAGACAGTTGGGTACACCTTCTATCACAGATTCGAAGGCAAGACATTCGTTGCTAAGAATGGATCCTTTCTAGAGAAGGAGTTTCTCTCGAAAGAAGTGAGTGGGAGGAAAGTAGAACTTGATGAGGTAACTGTACCTGCTCCCTTATTGGAAAGTAGTTCATCACAGAAATCTGTTCCTGTGACTCCTACACCAATTAGTGAGGAAACTAATGATGATGATCATGTAACTTCAGATCAAGTTACTACTGAACCACGTAGGTAAACCAGATTGAGATCTGCACCAGAGTGGTAAGGTAATCCTGTTCTGGAGGTCATGTTACTTGACCATGACAAACCTAGGAACTATGAGGAAGCGATGATGAGCCCAGATTCCGCGAAATGGTTTGAGGCCATGAAATCTGAGATAGGATCCATGTATGAGAACAAAGTATGAACTTTGGTTGACTTGCTCGATGATCGGCAAGCCATAGAAAATAAATGGATCTTCAAGAGGAAGACGGACGCTGGTACTAGTGTTACTATCTACAAAGCTAGACTTGTCGAAAAAGGTTTTTGACAAAGTTCAAGGTGTTGACTACGATGAGATTTTCTCACTCGTATCGATGTTTAAAATCTGTCTGAATCATGTTAGCATTGCCGCATTTTATGAAATCTGGCAAATGGATAACAAAACTGCAATCCTTAATGGATTTATTAAAGAAGAGTTGTATATTATGCAACCGAAAGGTTTTGTCAATCCTAAAGGTGCTAACAAAATGTGCAAGCTCCAGCGATCCATCTGTGGACTGGTGCAAGCATCTCAAAGTTGGAATATACGCTTTGATGAGTTAATTAAAGCATATAGTTTTATACAGACTTGCGGTGAAGCCTGTATTTATGAGGAAGTGAGTGGGAGCACTACAGCCTTTCTGATAAGTATATGTAAATGACATATTGTTGATCAGAAATGATGTAGAATTTTCTGGAAAGCATAAAGGGGTATTTGAAAGTAGTTCTTCAAAGAAAGACCTCAGTGAAACTGCTTACATGTTGAGCATCAAGATCTATAGAGATAGATAGAGTCGCTTGATAAGATTTTCAATGAGTATGTACCTTGAAAAGATCTTGAATTAGTTCAAAATGGAACAGTCAAAGAAAGAGTTCTTGCATGTGTTGCAAGGTGTGAAGTTGAGCAAGACTCAAAGCCCGACCACGACAGAAGATAGAAAGAGAATGAAAGTCATTCCCTATGCCTCAGCCATAGGTTCTATAAAGTATGCCATGTTGTGTACCAGATCTATTGTATACCCTACACTGAGTTTGGCAAGGGAGCACAATAATGATCCAGGAGTAGATCACTGAACAGCGGTCAAAATTATCCTTAGTGGAATAAGGATATGTTTGTCGATTATGGAGGTGACAAAAGGTTCGTCGTAAAGAGTTACGTCGATGCAAGCTTTGACACTGATCTAGATGACTCTAAGCCTCAATCTGGATACATATTGAAAGTGAGAGCAATTAGCTAGAGTAGCTCCCTGCAGAGTATTGAAGAAATAGAATATTTGCAAAATACATATGACTCTGAATGTGACAGACCCATTAACTAAACTTCTGTCACAAACAAAACATGATCACACCTTAGTACTCTTTGGGTGTTAATCACATAGCGATGTGAACTAGATTATTGACTCTAGTAAACCCTTTGGGTGTTGCTCACATGACGATGTGAACTATGGGTGTTAATCACATAGTGATGTGAACTATTGGTATTGAATCACATGGCGATGTGAGCTAGATTATTGACTCTGTGCAAGTGGGAGACTTAAGGAAATATGCCCTAGAGGCAATAATAAAGTTGTTATTTATATTTCCTTATATCATGATAAATGTTTATTATTCATGCTAGAATTCTATTAACCGAAAACTTAGTACATGTGTGAATATATAGACAAACTAAGTGTCACTAGTATGCCTCTACTTGACTAGCTCGGTAAATCAAAGATGGTAAGTTTCCTAGCCATGGAGATGAGTTGTCATTTGATTAACGGGATCACATCATTAGGATAATGATGTGATTGACTTGATCCATTCCGTTAGCTTAGCACTTGATCGTTTAGTATGTTGCTATTGCTTTCTTCATGACTTATACATGTTCCTATGACTATGAGATTATGCAACTCCCATTTGCCAGAGGAACACTTTGTGTGCTACCAAACGTCACAAAGTAACTGGGTGATTATAAAGGTGCTCTACAGGTGTCTCCGAAGGTACTTGTTGGGTTGGCGTATTTCGAGATTAGGATTTGTAACTCCGATTGTCAGAGAGGTATCTCTGGGCCCACTCGGTAATGCACATCACTTAAGCCTTGCAAGCATTGCAACTAATGAGTTAGTTGCGGGATGATGTATTATGGAACGAGTAAAGAGACTTGCCGGTAACGAGATTGAACTAGGTATTGAGATACCGACGATCGAATCTCGGGCAAGTAACATACCGATGACAAAGGGAACAACGTATGTTGTTATGCGGTTTGACCGATAAAGATCTTCGTAGAATATGTGGGAGCCAATATGAGCATCCAGGTTCCGCTATTGGTTATTGACCGGAGACGTGTCTCGGTCATGTCTACATAGTTCTCGAACCCGTAGGGTCCGCACGCTTAAAGTTCGATGACGGTTATATTATGAGTTTATATGTTTTGATGTACCGAAGGTAGTTCGGAATCCCGGATATGATTACGGACATGACGAGGAGTCTCGAAATGGTCGAGACATGAATATTGATATATTGGACGACTATATTCGGACACCGGAATGGTTCCGGGGGTTATCGGATATATATACCGGAGTACCAGGGGTTACCGAACCCCCCCCACCCGGAGGTTATTGGGCCTCATGGGCCCAAGTGGTGGAAGAGGAGAGGCGGCCAAGGGGCAGCCGCGTGCCCCTCCCCCCCCCAGTCCGAATTGGACAAGGAGGGGGGCGGCGCCCCCCCCCCTTTTCCTTCCCCCCTCTCTCTCCTTCCCTCTCCTCTCCTACTCCAGCATGGAAGGGGGGTCCTGCTCCCGGTGGGAGTAGGACTCCTCATGGGGCGCGCCAAGGGTGGCCGGCCCCCTCCCCCTCCTCCACTCCTTTATATACGGGGAGGGAGGCACCCCCTAGAGACACAACAATTGATCTCTTGATCTCTCACCCGTGTGCGGTGCCCCCCTCCGCCACATTCCACCTCGATCATATCGTAGCGGTGCTTAGGCGAAGCCCTGCGTCGGTAGCATCATCATCACCGTCACCACGCCATCGTGTTGACGGAACTCTCCCTCAAAGCTCGGCTGGATCAGAGTTCGAGGGACGTCATCAAGTTGAACGTGTGCTAAACTCGGAGGTGTCGTACGTTCGGTACTCGGATCGGTCGGATCGTGAAGACGTACGACTACATCAACCGCATTGTGCTAACGCTTCGGCTTTCGGTCTGCGAGGGTACATGGACACACTCTCCCCTCTCGTTGCTATGCATCACCATGATCTTGTGTGTGCGTAGGAAATTTTTTGAAATTACTACGTTCCCCAACAGTCAAACCTAGACTGAAGTCTCTGAAGATTTTCAGTCAAGCTTTTAGTGCGATCCATTTTTTCACCCAACATATCATCACTTTTGTCGAGCATGTTTTGAACCTTTTCAAAAGCCTTTTGTAGTTTCACAGCAATCTTAGCAAGTTTAGAGTAGCTGGGCTTGATATTTTCATCAGATTCATCCTCACTTGATTCAGAGGAGGTATATTTGAGTACCTTGGCACCCTTTGGCATGAAGCAATAGGTGGGAGCGTAGTCATCATTGCCCTCATCAGCCTTGTTGGTGAAGCCATTTTCTTCAGAGTTGAAGATAGACTTGCTGACGAATGCAGTAGCGAGAGCTAGACTCGCCACACCAGACTCAGACTCCTTAGAAGCCTCCTCTTCCTCATGTTCCTCAGATTCAGCCTCTAAGACCATTTCCTTGCCAATGAACACCCGAGCCTTCTTGGAGCTGCTCTTCTTGTGAGATGAAGACTTTGAGGATTTAGATGATGAAGACTTTGAAGATTTCTTCTTCTTCTTCGCGTCATCAGAACTGTAATCCTTGTATCTTCTTCTTTGATTCCTTTTCCCACTGAGGACAATCTTGAATGTAGTGACCAGGTTTCTTGCATTTGTGGCATAGCCTCTTCTTATAGTCACTGGATGAGGAATCATTGCTCCTTGAGGGTATTCCAAAGTGACCACGTCTTGAGAACTTCTGAAATTTCTTCACGAGCAGTGCTAGTTCATGGCTCAGTTCTTCAGGATCACCAAGGCTGTTGCCAGAATCTTCATCTTCAGACTCAGAAACTGCCTTGGCCTTCAGGGCACATGATCTGCCATAGCTCGAGCCATAGAGATCTCTCTTCTCAGCAAGTTGGAACTCATGAGTGTTTAGCCTCTCGAGGATATCAGCGGGATCAAGTGACTTGTAATCTCCACGTTCTTCTATCATCAGTGCCAGAGTATCAAATGAGGAATCAATCGATCTCAGCAATTTCTTCACCACCTCATGGTCGGTGATGTCAGTGGCACCAAGTTCTTGAAACTCATTTGAGATGTCAGTGAGGCGATCGAAGGTTTGTTGAACATTTTCATTGTCGAGTCTTTTGAATCAGTGGAAGAGATTGTGAAGAACGTTAACTCGCGAGTCACACTGTGTTGAGACTCCTTCACTGACTTTGGACAGCCTATCCCAGATAAGCTTAGCAGTTTCCAAAGCACTCACTCTACCATACTGTCCTCTGCTCAGATGGCCACATATGATATTCTTCGCTTGAGAATCGAGTTGCTTGAATCTCTTCACATCAGCAGCATTCAGAGAAGGTGTGACTGAGGGAACACCATTTTCCACAACATACCAAAGATCGTTATCAATTGCCTCAAGATGCATTCGCATCTTATTCTTCCAATAGGGGTAGTCCGTCCCATCGAAGGTAGGACACCCAGCAGAGACCTTGATCATACCTGCGGTCGACATAACTAAAACTCCAGGTGGTTAAACCAAAATCACATAGAACAAGGGAGTACTTTGCTCTGATACCAATTGAAAATGCGTTATATCGACTAGAGGGGGGTGAATAGGCTATTTTTATGAATTCTTCTCTAAGGAATTTGCGGGTGAGGAAATTCATTAGCGAAGAACTACTTGCAGCGGAATAAGTACTTAAAAGTAAACATAACAGAACACAAGCATGGTCATCATGATGAAATGAAGATAAGCACAGAGTACAGAAAGCGTAAACACAGGATAACACAGGATGAAGACAAACAGACTGGAGAAATTGAACTGAGGAAATTGAGAAAGTCTTCAGTTAAAGTCTTGAAACACAGATATGAACAATTGCACAACACATTTATGAGGAAATTAAAGAGTTGAGGAAATAGAACCAGTAAGCTTGGTGAAGACAATGATTTGGTATACCAGTTCCAACTGCTATCTCAGTTGTACGTCTGGTTGGAGCGGCTAGGTATTTAAACCTGAGGACACACAGTCCCAGACACACAGTCCTCACTGTATTCTCCTTGAGCTAAGGTCACACATACCTCGCCCAATCACTCGTGGTAAGTCTTCAGGTGACTTCCAAACCATCACAAACTCGGTCACTCGGCGATCCACAATTCCTCTTGGATGCTCTAGACCATGATGCCTAACCGTCTGGAAGAAGCACAGTCTTCAAAGGTAACAAGCGTTGGATCCGCGCAGGATAAATCTCTTCAGTGATTCTCAATCACTTTGGGTTTGTAGGTGTGTGGGTTTGGGTTTTCCTCACTTGATGATTTTCGCTCAAAGTCCTCGAAGGATGGGATGCTCTCAAATAACAAGTGTCAGTTTCTCTCGGAGCAGCCAACTAGCTAGTGGTTGTAGGGGGCGGCTATTTATAGCCTATGGAGCAGCCCGACATGATAAGACATAAATGCCCTTCAATGATATGACCGTTAGGTGGGTAGATATTTTGGGACAGCTGGCACAAGGCACAGCAACGGTCGGAAATTTGAGTATCAAATTCCTCAGGACTATCATGTTCCTCACTGTGTAGGCAATCCACACTGGCGAATTCCTAACTCCTCAGTCAAAACAAATTCCTCAGAGACCAGAGGCTTCTGTCACTGAAGAATATGACTGAACTGTATCAGATTTCCAATGGCTTCACTCGAAAGGATTGGTAGGTGTAGGATTTTGAGTTGATCTTCACTTGGAAATTTTTCCTTAGTATTTCCTCGACCCTCTTTAATAGTACGGTGTTTCCTATGAATCAAGAAAGAGAAAATGAAACTACGAAAACAAAAGTCTTCACGCTTCATGTTCCTCGAATGGATACCTAGTCTTCAAGGTCACACCAATTTCTTCACTTTCAAAGTCTTCAGAAAGTCTTCAGAAATCCAAAGTCTTCAGTCGAAGAACTTCGTTTTTAGGGGTCGACTTTCTCTGTAAATATCAAACTCCTCATAGACTTATAGACCTGTGTACACTCATTAACACATTAGTCACTTAACCTATAAGTCTTTAATACACCAAAATCACTAAGGGGCACTAGATGCACTTACAATGTCCCAAATAGTTCTAATTCTAATTATATTAAACCCTACATACTGATTGTTCTTTGTAATCTTGCTCTCAGGAATTAACCTTGAATGAAATAGGTGAACAAATGCAGTCAGATCGGGATGAGGAATTAGCACAAACATTTGGCACCGAAGGGGCAGACACTATAGGGGACACAATGAGAGAATCAAATGGAACAGCCGACAAAGAAGTGGAGAAAAAGCAGAGCACGCAATCTAGTGATTCCGAAGACTTCGAAGTGATAGAGGCATCTTTTCT
Organism: Triticum urartu; assembly: GCF_056163025.1. Lineage (NCBI taxonomy): Eukaryota > Viridiplantae > Streptophyta > Magnoliopsida > Poales > Poaceae > Triticum > Triticum urartu. The sequence goes on from NC_141879.1 coordinate 736,330,899, forward strand.
TTTCCAACTATGTCCCAAATAGGTCTAATTATAAGTATATTATATCCTGCATACCCATTATTCTTTGCAATGTTGCTTCCAGGAATTAACCTTCAATGAAACAAGTGAACAGATGGATGTAGCTGAGGACAGAGAATTAGAACTAACGTCTAGCATGGAAGGGGCACATACAGGGAAGCCTATCCCACTGCATAACAAACCTAAGAAGGCACAAGACTAATGGGTGGCTCTAGAAGGCATGGACAAATCCTTCTATGCCCTGCTTTAGCTACATTTATTTTCTTTGACATTAATAAATGTTGTTACTTACATCATGATAGATTACGCCTGCACCGGCGATGATTGGTCCGTGATTGAAAATATCATATCTGAACCAAACGATAAAAGAAATTTAGTGAGCATCGACGACTCACATCTCCAATGAAAACAATTAGAACGTCTATTACTCCCCAAAGAATTTGTTGGCGACGAAGTAAGTATACGTAGCTTTCAGACAAGACCATGCTATTTTAACATGAGTTTCTATTCTCTCCTATGGCTAAGGTGTGCACTTGATATTGCAGATCATAGACGCATACATACATTGCATAAGTGTTAAAGAGCATCTACAGATGAGGTCAGGTGGAAGTGTGTTCTTAGAGAGTGCATGCATCTCTAAGATGATAAAGAATTTAGCTCTATGCGGGATGACACGCTTAGATGGGTATTAAACAGAGCTACAACTTATTTGGAACATGATATGGTCAGTATCAGTTGCATACAAATGTTTGTATAGATGGGACCTAATCTAACAAAAACCCTATTTTCAGATATTCATCCCAATTAACATTGAACACTTCCATTGGTACCTAGCAGTTATAAATACCGGGCAGCGATGCATCCAGGTGCTCGACTCGCTAGGCCCAGGAATGAGCCGCAAAGACCTCATCGCTATGGTTAGTCATTAGTCCCGCTACACCATCTTTTGATAAGACGATTTCTGTTATTGTTCGGTTGTGATGCTAATACTTTGTCATTTATTCATTCAACAGCTCAAAGGACTGGAAAATGTATTCGAATATGCATCGCTTCGAGTGGAACTAGAAACTAATAAGTTGAAAGACTTAAACATCTCAGCATGGCCAAGGGAAGAGTGTATTAAGAGCACACTGCAAAGAGACGGATATACCTTCTAACTCAAAGGCTCAAACTAATCAACATTATGTGTTTTTTGTATTTCCCCATTAGTTGCATCACAAAAGAAGTTTCTGCACAATTAAGAATAAATGTGCACATGACAAAATATACAAGCTGAAAGGATACGCACAATTAAGAAAAATTGACTTAAAGTATACCACAATTTGATGTTTACTGGAAATATCCAGCTTGGAGATATTTAGAAGTGATGCCCGTGTGTTCCTCCATTGCATGTTTAATTAAGTTAACTGGAAATGTTTCTGTTAATTTAGATTAACCGAAAAAGGTTTCAGTTAATCAGTTGACAGAAAAAGGTTTCAGTTAATCAGTTTGGGGACAGATTTAGTCATTGAACCAATTACGACCAGCAAATCATTAAACTTTAGTCTCAATATCTGAATTTCTATCTCTGGACCATGTGGCGGCAAGCAAGAAAATTAAATTGGTAAACTGTACAGTGTCCAATTGTCGGTGTACAAAAAGAGGGGTACACTTTTTGTACCTCTATAACTGTGCACGGGCAGTCTGAGCCACGGGCACCACCACACCAAGCACGGCAAGGGAGGTGAGCCAGGGTAAGACCGAAGCTCAAGGGAACTAGAACGACGCCAAGGCCAAGACCACGAAGAGCAAAGGGGACGAAGCGGACTCCCCCGGCAAGATCCTTGCCGGGAGACAGTTTTAGCAACCCCGGCAAGACCCTTGCCGCGGCAACTCGCCCCACGCCTACGGAGCAAATCACCCTTGAGTCCACTGCCCCCATGGGGCAAGGATTCGGGAGACATCCCCATGGTGGCATGCAGATCTTTGTGAAGACATTGATGATCAGATACGCGTTTTAGAAGATGACGACCCTTGGCGGGATCCCAGCCGAGGAAGACCACAAGGCCCCCGGCAAGTGCCTTGCCGGGGATGACAGAAGGCGCCTCGGCAAGACCCTTGCCGGGGCCCCGGCAAGGCCCTTGCCGAGGACACCCACAGGGCCACCATCAGGCGCACGCCGACTAAACCTCCACCATCGTACGCGTGCAGCTCCCGACCCAACCAGTTGGGCAGGCACCTGCGTGGCGGCATGCAGATCTTCGTGAAGACCTACCACTGCGCCACCTCAGCTGCCTGCCTACCTACATGGCATCACATGCATCGCTGGCCAGGGCGCGTGTCAACACAAGAAGGAGCGGTGACGAACGAGACAGGTTTCTCCCCGTCCCCGATAAAGCAAGGACACCTAAGCAAGACACATTAAATGCGCCTTGTCATGTAATGCGAGGGATAACCTCGCAACACTGTACCCTTTCGACCTCCTGTGTGCCACTGTGGCGACCCCTTTTTCTATAAAAGGAGGCCTGAGGTGACCAGGAGAAGGATTCGGCTTTTTGGAGCTCCCAACGCCCCAGAGCTAGTTCAAGAACAGGAATATACATCCACCAAAGCAGGAGTAGGGTTTTACGCATCCTCGCGGCCGGAACCTTGATAAACAAACTGTGTACTATCTGTTTGATCCGCTCTTCTCACGACCCCGCGCCCCGCTAACCGTAGTAGGGATTCTTGTGATCCCATAGGTGTCGTTCCCACCGACATCTTTGGCGCGCCAGGTAGGGGGTGCAGTTGTGAGAATCGGCTTTAGCAGTTAGTTAGACACTTCTTCATCATCATGGCGCCCAAGAAGAAGACGGTGGCGGTTGGCCAGTCGGAAGCCGGACAGCGTGGCCCGACGCGGGCGAGCAGCGGACCGGTCGTAGAAAGGACTCAGGGCACTGCTCGCGAACACCAACACCATCCCAGCAGCCGGAGTTTGGGAGGCGGTGATGTTTGTGCGCCTAGTAACGGGCCACACGTCGCCAAATCCAAAGGCGGAGCCAGGCCCTCCGTGGGTGGAGCGGGGCCTTCCAAGGTCATCGCCGCCCCGCCCGAAGGCGACGCAAGGGCCTCCAAGACTCCCACGCCGGCGCCAACAGCGCGCTCCTCCCAGGCAGCGCGCGACGAACGGCGTAATCACGCCGAAGATCCCGGGCGTTGCCGTGGGAAGAGCCCCGAGCGCCACCCCCGAGATGTAGAAGACCTGCCTGATCGCCGAGGCGCTGGTGAAAACGGCGTGCGACCGCGGGGTCATGACAGAGCTCCTTCTGACATGGTGAGAAGTCGAAGCGCGTCGCGATCCGTGCAGGTTTCGCTGCCACCGACGCTAGCAGAGGCCCTAGCGCGCGCAGTTGCTCCTCGACTTTCCTCCCACTACGTGGAAACTCGACAAATGGAGAGCCACCATCCGAAGCCTTGTTGCGGTGGCCAACAAAGACGAACCAAGTCCGGTGGGGCCCCCGGGTCGATGCTCCGATGGAGTCCCGCGCACCAGTGGCGGAAAAGCCAGCGGCGCCGCGACCACGATGCATTCACCTCTTCCCCATCCGGTACCGCAGACGCCGGCTCGTCGCGACATCACGGGCGACGACATCTCCATAGCATCGTCTGACCCACGGACCCACTGTGACCAGCGCCAAGTTATTCGGGAACGAACCCATGAAGACGCTCAAACCACTATCGAGCGCCGGCGCGGAGCGCGCCACCAGTCAGGCAGGCGAGCAGGGCCTGCTGTGAACCACCCGGCCCCGGAGAGCCCTGGAGGCCTACCTTACGAGGTAGGCTGTCTGGCTTTTACCCGTGAGCTGCGGCAGTTCCAGTGGCCCACTCACCGCACCTTCAAACCTGACGTTGGCGAAAAGTACAACGGCAAGACTCACCCGTCTGAGTTCCTCAGCATCTACACCATCGCGATGCAAGCCGCCGGAGCCCGCGACGGTAAGGTGCTTGCGAATTAATTTCCATTGGCTCTTAAACCCAACGCCATGTCGTGGTTGATGCACTTGCCGGTAGACTCTATGTCCTCCTGGTCAGATTTGTGCCATGAGTTTGTGGGCGCCTTTACTGGAGGTCACCAAGCCCATGGCCAATCAAGCGACATGCACCTCATTCCCCAGAAGGGAGGCGAGAGTCTGCACAAGTATATACAGAGGTTCAGCCGGGTACAGTACAATATCCCTGATGTTCATCCTGCCGCCATCATCAGCGTGTTCCATCAGAACGTGCGTAACCGCAAGATGCGCGAAGAACTGGCAATGAACAAGGTGAAAGATGTGGCAGAACTCTATGTTCTTGCTGACAGATGTGCCCGAGCTGAGGAGGGAAGGAAGTACCCCGGCGAAGATGCCGGCGTGGAAACCGACTCCTCAGATGAGGATACTGCCGCCCCGGCGAAGAAAGGCCGGCACCGCAACAGGAAGCGCAAAGGTAAAGCCATGCTTGCCATCGAGGGATTTGACGACGCCGGCTCCGCCAAGAAAACCAAGGCAGATGACCCCGGCAAGGAAATTGCCGGATGTGTCGCCTGCCGGGCCTTGGCGGCTGCCGAGAAGCCAGGAAACTCCGACAACCAATACTGCAAGATCCATCGCACCAAAGGCCATGATCTCCAGAACTGCCGACGGGTTGAGCTCCTTGCTGAGAATCAGAGGGCTGAATATGAGAGGCGGGACAAGGAGAAAGGCCAGGACGGTGCTGAGGGGTCCAGCAAGAAGCGTGACGGCTAGGCGGGCCGTCGCGGCAAAGATAAACAGCAGGAGAGGCCCGTCCGGGACCGTGACAAAAATCCAGAAGACGATGATCATGAAGAGGACGATGAGTCTGGTGACCAAGAATTTCAGAAAGCTACAGAGGCCATGTGCGTCGATGGCGGCGCCTCGCTGCATACCTCTCACCGCCAGCTTAAACAGTGGGCGCGTGAGATTACAGCGGCAGAGCCGTCGTTTTATGCCCAAAGGCGCTGAAGTGGTCCAGCACACCTATCATTTTTGACACTGAGGATCACCCTGATCGCACTACTGCAGTCGGGTGCTTGCCATTGTTGGTTTCACCAACAATACGCAACCTCAAGGTGACAAAGATGCTAGTCGATGGCGGGGTCGGTCTGAACTTAATCTCGCCTGCCGTGATCGAGAAATTGCAGATTGCTGATGAAGACCTCGAAGAGACGGGCACGTTTCAGGGGGTCAACCCGGGAAGAAGTCAACCAAAGGGAAAGGTCACGTTGCCCGTGACTTTTGGGAGTGATCTGAACTACAGGACAGAAAGGATTGTGTTCGACGTTGCCAAGATCCCCTTGCCTTACAACGGGATCCTTGGCCGCCCAGCGCTGGCCAAGTTCATGGCGGCGTCACATTACTCCTACAACACCCTGAAGATGCCGGGGCCTGACGATCATCACCGTCCCATCAGACAAGAAGGATGCGCTAATTTGCGCTGACCAACTCTACCAACAAGCAGTTGCAGCAGCTGCCACTCCTAAGGCGCTTGCTCCTGCCGCTGGAGCCCCGGGAAGGCAAAAGAAGAAGACCGGTGAGACCTCAGGCACCCACTCCGGCAAGCGCACCTCTTCGGAGTGTAGCGCTCCCATCGAGGACGTGTCAGAGAGCTCCACCGACAGAAACAAGAAGTCCAGGGCCACACCACCGGGAACCAAGAAGGTTTCTGTCAAGGAGGACGGCACGGGAGGAGCTTTTACCATAAGCTCCACCCTTGACGACAAATAGGAAGATGCGCTCGTCACCTTCCTGCGGGCGAATGTCGATGTGTTTACCTGGCAAGCATCTGACATCCCCGGCGTTCCCAGGGAGGTGATTCAGCACCACCTTGCTGTCTGTCCTCACGCGCGGCCCGTCAAGCAGAAGGTCAGAAAGCAAGCTTTGGAACGACAAGAATTCATCACAGAGGAGATCTGGAAACTGGAAGCAGCGGGTTTGGTAAGAGGAGTGCTCCATCCAACGTGGTTGGCCAATCCGATGGTAGTGCGCAAGGCAAATGGGAAGTGGAGGCTGTGTATTGATTACACAGATATCAATAAGGCTTGTCCCAAAGACCCCTTCCCGTTGCCGCGCATCGACCAGATTGTTGACTCCACAGCTGGGTGTGATCTGTGGTCATTCCTCGATGCCTACTCCGGCTACCACCAGATCTTCATGACAAGAGAAGATGAAGAGAAAACGGCATTCATCACCCCATGTGGTACGTAGTGTTTTATACGGATGCCTTTTGGGTTGAAGAGTGCTGGTTCAACGTTTGCAAGGGCGGTCCAGAGTGGTTTTGAACCCCAGCTCCATAGAAATATGGAAGCTTATATGGATGATATAGTGGTCAAAACCAAGAACAGGGCAACCCTTATACCGGATTTACAAGAAACATTTGCAAACCTACGCAAGATCAATCTCAAGCTGAACCCTAAGAAGTGTGTCCTCGGCGTCTCGTCCGGCAAGCTTCTCGGGTTCTTTGTGTCACAGCGCGGGATAGAGGCCAATCCGGACAAGATCAAAGCTATAGAGCAGATTGAAGCACCCAAGCGAGTCAAGGATGTGCGTCGGCTTGCTGGTTGCGTTGCCGCCATGAGCAGGTTCATTTCCAAGTCCGCCGAGCGCGCCCTTCCCTTTTTCAAGATTTTGAAAAAGGGGGGCCCGATGGAGTTGACGCCAGAAGCCGAAGCAGCATTGCAAGATTTGAAGAGGTACCTCTCCTCCGCGCCAATACTAGTTGCGCCTAGGCCACAGGAACCGTTGCTGCTATACCTAGCGGCAACGAACCAGGTGGTCAGCGCCGCATTAGTGGCACAGAGAGAAATTGATGACGAGGTAATAGAAGCGACGGAGCCCGATGCCACCGATGCCGAGACGACACAGCCAGTTGGAGTGCCGCCGAAGAAGAAAATGATGCAGCACCCGGTCTACTTTGTTAGTTCCCTCCTGCAGGGAGGTAGATCAAGGTACTCGGGTGTGCAGAAACTGCTCTTCGGCCTTCTTATGGCCTCGAGGAAGCTGCGTCACTACTTCCAGGCGCACGAAATCACTATCGTCACTTGCCTCCCTCTGCAACGGATATTGCACAATCCAGACGCAACGGGAAGAATCGTAGAGTGGGCACTGGAACTGTCCAGCTTTGGCCTCAAGTTTGAGAGTACCTGGACGATTCAAAGCCGAGTACTGGCGGAGTTCATTGCAGAATGGACCGCGACGCCTGACAAAGAAGCCCAAGAGACTGCTCTCCCCGGCAAGGAGGCAAGTTGCGACTGGATCATGTACTTTGATGGAGCTTTCTCCTTACAGGGCGTCGGGGCTGGAGTACTGCTTGTCGCGCCCATCGGAGAGCACCTCAAGTACGTGATCCAGATGCACTTCCCCAGGGAGGTGTCAACAAACAATACGGCTAAGTATGAAGGGCTGCTTGCCGGTCTTAGGATCGCGGCGGACCTCGGAATCAAGAAACTCGTTGTCAGAGGCTACTCGCAACTTGTCGTCAAACAAGTCAACAAGGATTATCAGAGCCCATTGATGAAGGCCTACGTCGATGAAGTGAGAAAGCTAGAAGAGCGTTTTGATGGTATACAGGCAAAATACGTTCCCTGAGCGGAGAATGACATTGCCGATTACCTGTCAAAATGCGCTGCCCTCAAGCTACCTGTGGAACCAGGTACCTTTGTGCTTCGGCTAACTCAGCCATCTGTTGATCCATCAACAGAGCAGAACAAGAGGAGAAAATTAGGGCTCAGCATGTACTTTCCCGCCGAGCTCCCCGAAGCCGCCGGCAAGGATGTTGCCAGAGACACTGAGCCCGCCACAGGACAGCTAGCTCCGACAGAGCATCAAGCTCTTGCCATGGAGACAGCCGCTCCTATAGCGGAGGAAATGCCTTTAGTCCTCGCCGTCGAGCCCCAGGCTCCAGCATGGGCACAGCATACCGTCCAATTCCTCCAAACAGGGGAACTTCCTGAGGAGCAGGAAGAAGCGGAAAAAGTAGCCCGTCGCTCTACTATGTACCAGTTCATCGATGACGTCCTGTACAGAAAGAGGCCGAAGGGCGTGAAATTGAAGTGTATCCCTCGAGAGGAAGGACTGGGGCTGTTGGCGGAGATACATGGAGGCATATGTGGATCCCACATCGAGTCAAGGGCCCTTGCCAGCAAAGTGTTTCGGCAAGGCTTCTTCTGGCCCACCGCCCTCCAGGATGCGACGACACTAGTCACCAGGTGTGAAGCGTGTCAGTTCCATGCAAAGAAGCTTCATCAGCCAGCTCAAGCCCTTCAAACCATTCCTCTCTCCTGGCCTTTCTCGGTTTGGGGGCTCGACATACTGGGCCCTTTCCCCCGCACTGTCGGGGGCTTTGAGTACTTGTACGTTGCAATCGACAAGTTCACAAAGTGGCCAGAAGTGGAAGCAGTGAGGAAGGTCACAGCACAGTCAGCCGTCAAGTTCTTCAAAGGAATGGTGTGCCGTTTTGGTGTACCCGATAGGGTTATCACCGACAATGGCACATAGTTCACAAGCCACACCTTCATGCAATATATTCAAGACCTCGGCAGCAAGGTCTGTTTCGCTTCCGTTGCTCACCCACGAAGCAATGGTCAAGCTAAGAGGGAAAATGCTGAAGTACTGTGAGGCCTGAGAACAAAGACCTTTGACAGACTGCACAAGAGTGGAAGGCGCTGGATTGATGAATTTTCGGCGGTTCTTTGGTCAATCAGAACGACACCAAATCGAGCCACCGGCCAGATACCCTTTGCCCTGGTGTACGGGGCAGAAGCAGTTCTCCCCATGGAACTCATATACGAGTCACCTCGAGTACTCGCTTATGACGAGCTTGAGCAAGAGCAATTGCGACAAGATGACGCAATGCTCCTTGAGGAAGATCGTCTTCGGGCGGCTGTGAGAGCAGCACGCTACCAGCAAGCCTTGCGCCCCTACCATAGCCGCAAGGTTCATGTCCGAAGCTTTGAGGAAGGCGACCTTGTTCTTCGGCGCGTTCAATCGGCCAAGAATTCCAACAAGTTGACGCCAAAGTGGGAAGGCCCTTATCGGGTAGTCCGCCTGGAGACCGAAGATGTCGTTCCAGCGAGTAACTCCTGGAACATTGAGCATCTTCGCAAGTTTTACCCGTGAGGCGCGGCTTGCCGGGCCCCCTGGCAAGCCACCTTTTGTAAGAGCCTTGCCGATGATGCATGTAACCCTTTGTACAAAGCGAGGCGCAGACCCTGAGCATAAATAAATGAAGCGCTGGCGCCCTAAGTTATAGCATGCATGCTAGGTCGAGTCTCGTCCTTGGTTAGGGTTGATAGTGCTTAGCGGCGACTAACCCCTAGCTTAGAGGTTGAGTGTGCGTCTCTTTGTCTTTGTTTTGTCTTCATTGGTTCACAGGACACACAGATATCCTTGCCAAACCACTTGGGAAAAAAAGAGGAACATACCAGCATCTAAGCCCCGGCAAGCCAGTATTGCCGGGGGCTGCAAGAGCAAAGATTCACCCACGGCAAACCAGGGTTGCCGGGGTCTGCAGCTTCAGATAAGTTCTTCATCCATTATCATGCATTCCATTATGGACTGAGGTATGTGAAACCTCATTTTTCCCTAAGCTACCGTGCTCCCCTAACTCTAGGCCCTAGGGCTCGTTCCTGGTTCCAGGTTTGGTTGTAGTCGCGGTAGCGAAAGGATGAAACAAGGAGCATGAACCCGCCTCATCCCTGCCTCCGCCAAAGGCGTGAGAAAGGTCGAGCGAAGTGGGGAGACGGCAAGGCCTGTTGCCGGGCGAGGAAATGCTTATCTTGGAGATATCAAGGATTTACTCCTTGTCGTGGGTTCCACCCGCAAACAAATGACCCGGCAACCATCCCTTTTTCATTAAAAACATTCCACTCAGGTACAGTCCATAGGGAATGAAAAACATGAATGATGGGATTACAAGTTTTAAATTCAACAAAGGCCCGAAGGCTTACAAACTAAAAAGAGATAAGGTGCCCGTAATTCCTTTCTTGTCCCTCTCCTCAGGAGGCAGGTCAAAGAGGCGAGAAGGGCAAAAGGAGCACCTAGGCGAGCTATGGGTGGCAGAAGACGCAGAGAGAACATCTCGGTGGCCGTCCGAAGGCTAGATGGTGATGGCGGCGCCGGAAGCAGAGCTCGAAGACGAGGCGGCAGGACGTCAGCACGCGTCGAAGGCGTCGGTGCCCGCGTACTCCGACTTGACGGCCTTGCCGCCCGCTCTCTTCCTCTTCTGCAGCCTCCCAACGCCAGCCGCCCAAGGAGATGACCCCGAGAAGTTCAAGGAGCCGGCGACACGGATGATGGGGTCGCACGTGCCGCACGGAGCGGCAACCGACACCTAGTCGGACCCGTCATCCTGCCGCCTACCGCCCCCGTCGTCGCTGCCGCTGTCCTCCTCGTCACTCCCGCCCGAGGAGGAGTCTTCACTATCAGAAGAGCTCTCCACGTAGCACCTTGTACGGATCCCAAAGAGCCCGAAGACCTTGACGGAGAGAAGGCCACCCTCCATCAGCTTAAAATGGAGAGTGAGCCCCTCCGTCAAGCTGTGGATATGAGCAAACGTCTTCCATCCCCGACGAAGATACATCACGTGAGGGGCGGGGAAGTCGACGCAGACCCGCGTGCCACTGATCCCGCAGCCCCTCATATGCAGCCGCAATGACTCCGGCGGATCCAGCTCCATCTCCCGCGCAAATGGAGTCGGGAGACGAAGGCGACGGCGCGGCGGCCGGCGCAGCCTGACGAAGAACTCATAAGGGTCATCCCCAACATGGCCCTCCTTTGGAGGAGGAGCTGCTGGCGGAGGCGAGGCTGGCGCGCCACCCCGTCCTCCTCTTCCCCGAGCGCCCCGGCCTCGCCCACGGCCTCGCCTCCTCCCCCTTCCCCTTGCAGCTGGCTCTGCCACCGCAGGCGCGGGAGAAGGAGGGACATGTTGTCGAGCGGCGACCCTCGCCGCCACCGTTGAAGGACCGAGATTCCCTCTCTCCATGACGGATGGAAGGGAGGAGCAGAAGCTGAAGGAAGAAGAAGATGAAAGAATGCGGGACGCCATCCCCCCCTCCCGCTCTTTATAAAGGATCGGGGTTGGGGCTCGGCCGCCCCGCTCGGCCAATCGAGATACGGAAGGCGCAGGGAGCCAGGACCGACCGCCGCCCCAACCAGCGACGGCCCGGTTTTCCGCCTCCACTGTTTGCCACCCCAGGCGCATGGGAGACACGTGGCGGACGTGCAGAACCGAGGGGACGGGTGAGACGACCTCTCCCCACCCCGTGATCGTGGGGAGTGGACGCCTTGAAGACCGCGCCTCAGCCCCATTCAGTAAATGGGCCACGCCTCCACGCCTCCCTCCGTTTGTGGGGAAGGCGCGAACCGCCCCTATACTACGACGTGACACATGCGTGCAGAGACCAACCCCACGCATGCTGCCCATGTCACGCCCACCTCCCCACACCGCGCCACGCGCGGGAGTCGTGGGAAGCGTAGCGCGTGAATAATCTTACCGCGGTAAAAACAGCCCCGCCTGCCCGCGCACCGTTTCTGGGCCTGGCCCAACAACGTGTTGCGCTTATGTGTGGCCCAGGCCCGGGGGCTCCTGTCGGTGTACAAAAAGCGGGGTACACTTTTGTACCCCTATAACTGTGCACGGGCAGTCTGAGCCACGGGCACCACCACACCAAGCACGGCAAGGGAGGTGAGCCAGGGTAAGACCGAAGCTCAAGGGAACTAGAACGACGCCAAGGCCAAGACCACGAAGAGCAAAGGGGACGAAGCGGACTCCCCCGGCAAGATCCTTGCCGAGAGACACTTTTAGCAACCCTGGCAAGACCCTTGCCGCAGCAACTCGCCCCACGCCTACGGAGCAAATCACCCTTGAGTCCACTCCCCCCATGGGGCAAGGATTCGGGAGACATCCCCGTGGTGGCATGCAGATCTTTGTGAAGACATTCAAGATCAGATACGCGCTATAGAAGATGATGACCCTTGGCGGGATCCCAGCCGAGGAAGACCACAAGGCCCCCGGCAAGCGCCTTGCTGGGGATGACAGAAGGCACCTCGGCAAGACCCTTGCCGGGGCCCCGGCGAGGACCTTTCCGAGGACACCCACAGGGCCACCATCAGGCCCACGCCGACTAAACCTCCACCACCGTATGCATGCAGCTGCCGACCCAACCAGCTGGGCAGGCACCTGCGTGGCAGCATGCAGATCTTCGTGAAGACCCACCACTACGCCACCTCAGCTACCTGCCTACCTATATGGCATCACAGGCATCGCTGGCCAGGGCGCGTGTCGACACAAGAAGGAGCGGCGACGGACGAGACAGGTTTCTCCCCCGTCCCCGATAAAGCGAGGACACCTAAGCAAGACGCATTAAATGCGCCTTGTCATGTAATGCGAGGGATAACCTCGGAGCACTATACCCTTTCCACCTCCTGTGTGCCACTGTGGCGACCCTTTTTCTATAAAAGGAGGCCTGAGGCGACCAGGAGAAGGATTCGGCTTTTTGGAGCTCCCAACGCCCCAGAGCTAGTTCAAGAACAGGAATATACATCCACCAAAGCAGGAGTAGGGTTTTACGCATCCTCGCGGCCCGAACCTGGATAAACAAACTGTGTACTATCTGTTTGATCCGCTCTTCTCACGACCCCGCGCCCCGCTAACCGTAGTAGGGATTCTTGTGATCCCATAGGTGTCGTTCCCACCGACACCAACTGATTCAACACTAGAGTCTGACAGTGATAGCACCAAGAGAAATTCAGTAATTATGACCAGCAAATCATTAAACTTAGTCTGAGTATCTCAATTCTATCTCTGGACCATGTGGCTGCAAAGCAAATTAAATTGGTAAACAGTGCAATGCCTATCTCATTGAACACTAGGGCCTGAGAGCAATTAGATTCAGTCAAGCATGCAAGTGAATCTAGAGTAGCAGAAAATCAGGGAACCAGACCTATGAAATCAAAATGAGAGAGAGGTAGAGGGAGGCTTGACCTTGGGTTGCTTCTGCCCCATGGCTGGGTGAGTTGGAGGCTGGCTGCATCCATTGGCGTGTTGAGGTCTTCTGCAGCCCGACACGAACACCAACGGAGCACATGGTGTGAAGAACCCGCATACACAACTGTAGAATTGAATCAAATAGAGAGGGGAGGCAAGAGGTGGCGCACTTTGTCCTTGAGTTGTTTCTGCTCAAAATCCATGGATGGGTGTCTTCATCCTCCTCTCTGTGCATAGAGTCGAGTTGTTGCGTGCGTGAGGCAGAAAAGTGTTGGGAACGTAGCAATTTAAAAAAAACCTACGCACATGCAAGATCATGGTGATGCATAGCAACGACAGGGAAGAGTGTTGTTCGCGTACCCTCGTAGACCGTAAACGGAAGTGTTATGACAATGCGGTTGATGTAGTCGTACATCTTCACGATCGACCGATCTAGCACCGAAGGTACGGCACCTCCGTGATATGCACACGTTCAGCTCGGTGACATCCCACGAACTCACGATCCAGTAGAGCTTCGAGGGAGAGTTTTGTCAGCACGACGGCGTGATGACGGTGATGATGAACCTACCGGAACAGGGCTTCGCCTAAGCACTGCTATGATATGACCGAGGTGGATTATGGTGGAGGGGGCACCGCACACGGCTAAAAGATCAATGATCAACTTGTGTGTCTATGGGGTGCCCCCCTCCTCCGTATATAAAGGAGTGGAGGAGAGGGAGGGCCGGCCCTCCTATGGAGCGCCCCATGGGGAGTTCTACACCCACCGAGAGTAGGATTCCCCCCTTCCCTAGTTGGACTAGGATTGGAAGGAAGGGGGAGCAAGGAGTAAGGAAAGCGGGGGCCGGCCCCCCTCCCAATTCAGATTGGGCTTGGGGGCGGCGCGCCCCCTCCTTTGCTCCTTTCCCCTCTCTCCCACTAAGGCCCAATAAGGCCCATATACCTCCCGGGGGGTTCCGATAACCTCCCAGTGCTCCGGTATACTCCCGATCTCACCCGGAACCATTCCGATGTCCAAATATAGTCGTCCAATATATCGATCTTTATGTCTCGACCATTTTGAGGCTCCTCGTCATGTCCACGATCATATCTGGGACTCCTAACTACCTTCGATACATCAAAACACATAAACTCGTAATACCGATCGTCACCAAACGTTAAGTGTGCGGACCCTACGGGTTCGAGAACTATGTAGACATGACCGAGACTCATCTCCAGTCAATAACCAATAGTGGAACCTAGATGCTCATATTGGTTCCTACATATTCTACGAAGATCTTTATCGGTCAAACCGCATAACAACATACGTTGTTCCCTTTGTCATCAGTATGTTACTTGCCCGAGATTCGATCGTTGGTATCTCAATACCTAGTTCAATCTCGTTACCGTCAAGTCTCTTTACTTGTTCCGTAATGTTACATCCTGTAACTCACTCATTAGCTACATTGCTTGCAAGGCTTATTGTGATGTACATTACCGAGAGGGCCCAGAGATACCTCTCCGACAATCAGAGTGATAAATCCTAATCTTGATCCATGCCAATTCAACAAACACCATCGGAGACACCTGTAGAGCACCTTTATAATCACCCAGTTACGTTGTGACGTTTGGTAGCACACAAAGTGTTCCTCCGGTATTCGGGAGTTGCATGATCTCATAGTTATAGGAACATGTATAGTAATGGAGAAAGCAATAGCAACAAACTAAAGGATCATCGTGCTAAGCTAACGGATGGGTCAAGTCATTCACATCATTCTCTAATGATGTGATCCCGTTAATCAAATGACAACTCATGTCTATGGTTAGGAAACATAACAATCATTGATTCAACGAGCTAGTCAAGTAGAGGCAAACTAGTGACACTCTGTTTGTCTATGTATTCACACATGTACTAAGTTTCCGGTTAATAAAATTCTAGCATGAATAATAAAATTTATCATGATATAAGGAAATATAAATAACAACTTTATTATTGCCTCTAAGGCATATTTCCTTCAGTCTCCCACTTGCACTAGAGTCAATAATCTAGATTACATTGTAATGATTCTAACACCCATGGAGTCTTGGTGTTGATCATGTTTTGCTCGTGAGAGAGGCTTAGTCAACGGGCCTGCAACATTCAGATCCGTATGTATCTTGCAAATCTCTATGTATCCCACCTTGACTTGATCACGGATGGAATTGAAGTGTCTCTTGATGTGCTTGGTTCTCTTGTGAAATCTGGATTCCTTTGCCATGGTAATTGCACCAGTATTGTCACAAAAGATTTTCATTGGACCCGATGCACTAGGTATGACACCTAGATCGGATATGAACTCCTTCATCCAGACTCCTTCATTTGATGCTTCCGATGCAGCTATGTATTCCACTTCACACGTAGATCCCGCCACTCTGCTTGGAACTGCACCAACTGATAGCTCCACCATTTAATAAAAACATATATCTGGTTTGTGACTTAGAGTCATCCGGATCAGCGTCAAAGCTTGCATCGACGTAACCGTTTACGACGAGCTCTTTGTCACCTCCATATACGAGAAACATATCCTTAGTCCTTTTCAGGTATTTCAGGATGTTCTTGACCGCTGTCCAGTGATCCACTCCTGGATTACTTTGGTACCTCCCTGCTAAACTTATAGCAAGGCACACATCAGGTCTGGTACACAGCATTGCATACATGATAGAGCCTATGGCTGAAGCATAGCGAACACCTTACATTTTCTCTCTATCTTCTGCAGTGGTCGGGCATTGAGTCTGACTCAACTTCACGCCTTGTAATACAGGCAAGAACCCTTTCTTTGCCTGATCCATTTTGAAATTCTTCAAAACTTTATCAAGGTATGTGCTTTGTGAAAGTCCAATCAAGCGTCTTGATCTATCTCTATAGATCTTGATGCCCAATATATAAGTAGCTTCACCGAGGTCTTTCATTGAAATATTCTTATTCAAGTATCCTTTTATGCTATTCAGAAATTCAGTATCATTTACGATCAACAATATGTCATCCACATATAATATCAGAAATGCTACAGAGCTCCCACTCACTTTCTTGTAAATACAGGCTTCTCCAAAAGTCTGTATAAAACCATATGCTTTGATCACACTATCAAAGCGTATATTCCAACTCCGAGAGGCTTGC
Organism: Triticum urartu; assembly: GCF_056163025.1. Classification (NCBI taxonomy): domain Eukaryota; kingdom Viridiplantae; phylum Streptophyta; class Magnoliopsida; order Poales; family Poaceae; genus Triticum; species Triticum urartu. Next base: position 736,347,049 of record NC_141879.1, read on the forward strand.
ACTAGTCCATAAATGGATCGCTGGAGCTTGCACACTTTGTTAGCACCTTTTAGATCGACAAAACCTTCTGGTTGCATCATATACAACTCTTCTTTAAGATATCCATTAAGGAATGCAGTTTTGACATCCATTTGCCAAATTTCATAATCATAAAATGCGGCAATTGCTAACATGATTCGGACGGACTTAAGCATCGCTACAGGTGAGAAAGTCTCATCGTAGTCAACTCCTTGAACTTGTGGAAAACCTTTTGCAACAAGTCGAGCTTTGTAGACAGTAACATTACCATCAGCGTCAGTCTCCTTCTTGAAGATCCATTTATTCTCTATGGCTTGCCGATCATCGGGCAAGTCAACCAAAGTCCACACTTTGTTCTCATACATGGATCCCATCTCAGATTTCATGGCCTCAAGCCATTTTGCGGAATCTGGGCTCATCATCACTTCCTCATAGTTCGTAGGTTCGTCATGGTCGAGAAACATGACTTCCAGAACAGGATTACCATACCACTCTGGTGCGGATCTTACTCTGGTTGACCTACGAGGTTCAGTAGTAACTTGATCAGAAGTTTCATCATCATCATCATTAGCTTCCTCACTAGTTGCTGTAGGAATCACTAGAACTGACTTCTATAATGTACTACTTTCCAACTCGGGAGAAGGTACAGTTACCTCATCAAGTTCTACTTTCCTCCCACTCACTTCTTTCGAGAGAAACTCCTTCTCTAGAAAGGATTCATTCTTAGCAACGAAAATCTTGCCTTCGGATCTATGATAGAAGGTGTACCCAACAGTCTCCTTTGGGTATCCTATGAAGACACATTTCCCCGATTTGGGTTCGAGCTTATCAGGTTGAAGCTTTTTCACATAAGCATCGCAACCCCAAACTTTAAAAAACGACAACTTAGGTTTCTTGCCAATCCACAGTTCATAAGGTGTCGTCTCAACAGATTTAGATGGTGCCCTATTTAACATGAATGCAGCCGTCTCTAAAGCATAACCCCAAAAATGATAGCGGTAAATCAGTGAGAGACATAATAGATCTAACCATATCTAGTAAAGTGCGATTACGACGTTCGAACACACCATTACGATGTGGTGTTCCAGGTGGCGTGAGTTGCGAAACTATTCCACATTGTTTCAAATGAAGACCAAACTCGTAACTCAAATATTCTCCTCCACGATCAGATCGTAGAAACTTTATTTTCTTGTTACGATGATTTTCTACTTCACTCTGAAATTATATGAACTTTTCAAATGTTTCAGACTTATGTTTCATCAAGTAGATATACACATATCTGCTCAAATCATCTGTGAAGGTAAGAAAATAACGATATCCTCTACAAGCATCAACACTCATCGGACCGCATACATCAGTATGTATTATTTCCAACAGGTCTGTTGCTCGCTCCATTGTCACGGAGAATGGAGTTTTTGTAATCTTGCCCATGAGGCATGGTTCGCAAGCATCAAGTGATTCATAATCAAGTGATTCCAAAAGCCCATCAGCATGGAGTTTCTTCATGCGCTTTACACCAATATGACCCAAACGACAGTGCCAAAAATAAGTTGCACTATCATTATTAAACTTATATCTTTTGGCTTCAATACTATGAACATGTGTATTACTACTATCAAGATTTAGTAAAAATAGATCACTCATCAAGGGTGCATGACCATAAAAGATATTAATCATATAAATAGAACAACCATTATTCTCTGATTTAAATGAATAACCGTCTCCCATCAAACAAGATCCAGATATAATGTTCATGCTCAATGCTAGCACCAAATAACAATTATTTAGGTCTAAAACTAATCCCGAAGGTAGATGTAGAGGTAGCGTGCCTACAGTGATCACATGACTTTGGAACCATTTCCCACGCGCATCGTCGCCTTGTCCTTAGCCAATCTTAGCTTAATCCGTAGCCTCTGTTTCGAGTTGCAAATATTAGCAACAGAACCAGTATCAAATACCCAGGCGCTACTGCGAGCATTAGTAAGGTACACAACAATAACACATCTATCAAATATACCTTTCACTTCGCCGTCCTTCTTCTCCGCCAAATACTTGGGGCAGTTCCGCTTCCAGTGACCAGTCCCTTTGAAGTAGAAGCACTCAGTCTCAGGCTTAGGTCCAGACTTGGGCTTCTTCACTTGAGCAGCAACTAGCTTGTTGTTCTTCTTGAAGTTCCCCTTCTCCCCTTTACCCTTTTTCTTGAAACTGGTGGTCTTGTTGACCATCAACACTTGATGCTCCTTCTTGATTTCTACCTCCGCAGCCTTTAGCATTGCAAAGAGCTCGGGAATCATCTTATCCATCCCTTGCATATTATAGTTCATCACAAAGCTCTTGTAGCTTGGTGGCAGTGATTGAAGAACTCTGTCAATGACACTATCATTAGGAAGATTAACTCCCAGCTGAGTCAAGTGGTTGTGGTACCCAGACATTCTGAGTATATGTTCACTGACAGAACTATTCTCCTCCATTTTGCAGCTATAGAACTTATTGGAGACTTCATATCTCTCAATCCGGGCATTTGCTTGAAATATTAACTTCAACTCCTGGAACATCTCATATGCTCCATGACGTTCAAAACGTCGTTGAAGTCCCGGTTCTAAGCCGTAAAGCATGGCACGCTGAACTATCAAGTAGTCATCAGCTTTGCTCTGCCAGGTGTTCATAACATCTGTCGTTGCTCCTGGAGCGGGTTTGGCACCCAGCGGTGCTTCCAGGACGTAATTCTTCTATGCAGCAATGAGGATAATCCTCAAGTTACGGACCCAGTCCGTGTAGTTGCTACCATCATCTTTCAACTTAGCTTTCTCTGGAAACGCATTAAAATTCAATGGAACAACAGCACGGGCCATCTATCTACAACAACATAGACATGCAAAATACTATCAGGTACTAAGTTCATGATAAATTAAAGTTCAATTAATCAAATTACTTAAGAACTCCCACTTAGATAGACATCCCTCTAATCATCTAAGTGATCACGTGATCCATATCAACTAAACCATGTCCGATCATCACGTGAGATGGAGTAGTTTTCAATGGTGAACATCACTATGTTGATCATATCTACTATATGATTCACGCTCGACCTTTCTATCTCAGTGTTCCGAGGCCATACCTGCATATGCTAGGCTCGTCAAGTTTAAACCGAGTATTCTGCGTGTGCAAAACTGGCTTGCACCCGTTGTATGTGAACGTAGAGCTTATCATACCCGATCATCACATGGTGTCTCGGTACGACGAACTGTAGTTACTCAGGGAGAACACTTAGACCTTGAAATTTAGTGAGGGATCATCTCATAATGCTACCGCCGTACTAAGCAAAATAAGATGCATAAATGATAAACACCACATGCAATCAATATTAGTGATATCATATGGCCATCATCATCGTGTGCCTTTGATCTCCATCTCCAAAGCACCATCATGATCACCATTGTCACTGACTTGACACCTTGATCTCCATCTAAGCATCGTTGTCGTCACGCCAACTATTGCCTCCACGACTATTGCTACAGCTTAGTGATAAAGTATAGCAATTACGTGGTGATTGCATTTCATACAATAAAGCGACAACCATAAGGCTCCTGTCAGTTGCCGATAACTGTGTTACAAAACATGATCATCTCATACAATAAAATTTAGCATCATGTCTTGACCATATCACATCACAACATGCCCTGCAAAAACAAGTTAGACGTCCTCTACTTTGTTGTTGCAAGTTTTACATGGCTGCTACGGGCTGAGCAAGAACCGTTCTTACCTACGCATCAAAAACCACAACGCGGTATAATGATTGCTTTTTGATCTTCAGAAAGAACCTTGTTCATTGAATCCGTTTCAACTAAAGTTGGAGAAACTGACACCCACCAGCCACCTGTGTGCGAAGCATGTCGGTAGAACCAGTCTCACGTAAGCGTACGCGTAATGTCGGTCTGGGCCACTTCATCCAACAATACCGATGAATCAAGAATCAACTAGTGACGGCAAGCAATATGTATATACCCATGCCCACAACTCCTTTGTGTTCTACTCGTGCATATAACATTTGTGCATAAACCTGGCTCGGATGCCACTGTTGGGGGACGTAGCAATTTCAAAAAGTTCCTACGCACACGCAAGATCATGGTGATGCATAGCAATGAGAGGGAAGAGTGTTGTCCACGTACCCTCGTAGACCATAAGCGGAAGTGTTATGACAACGCGGTTGATGTAGTCGTACGTCTTCATGGTCGACCGATCTAGAACCGAAGGTACGGCACCTCCGTGATCTGCACACGTTCAGCTCGGTGACGTCCAATGAACTCACGATCCAGTAGAGCTTCGAGGGAGAGTTTCGTCAGCACGACGGCGTGATGACGGTAATGATGAAGCTACCGGAACAGGGCTTCGCCTAAGCACCGCCACGATATGACCGAGGTGGATTATGGTGGAGGGGGCACCGCAGATAGCTAAAAGATCAATGATCAACTTGTGTGTCTATGGGGTGCCCCCCTCCTCCGTATATAAAGGAGTGGAGGAGGGGGAGGGTCGGCCCTCCTATGGCGCGCCCCATGGGGAGTCCTACTCCCACCGGGAGTAGGATTCCCCCCCTTCCCTAGTTGGACTAGGAGTGGAAGGAAGGGGGAGGAAGGAGGAAGGAAAGGGGGCGGGCCCCCTCCCAATTCGGATTGGGTGTGGGGGGCGCGCCCCCTCCTTTGCTCCATTCCCCGGTGCTCCGGTATACTCCCGATCTAACCCGGAACCATTCCGATGTCCAAATATAGTCGTCCAATATATCAATCTTTATGTCTCGACCATTTCGAGACTCCTCGTCATGTCCATGGTCATATCCGGGACTCTGAACTACCTTCGGTACATCAAAACACATAAACTCATAATACCGATCGTCACCGAACGTTAAGCGTGCGGACTCTACGGGTTCGAGAACTATGTAGACATGACCGAGACTCATCTTTGGTCAACAATCAATAGCGGAACCTGGATGCTCATATTGGTTCCTACATATTCTATGAAGATCTTTATCGGTCAAACCGCATAACAACATACGTTGTTCCCTTTGTCATCGGTATGTTACTTGCCCGAGATTCTATCGTCGGTATCTCAATACCTAGTTCAATCTCATTACCGGCAAGTCTCTTTACTCGTTCCGTAATGCTACATCACGTAACTAACTCATTAGCTACATTGCTTGCAAGGCTTATTGTGATGTACATTACCGAGAGGGCCCAGAGATACCTCTCTGACAATCGGAGTGACAAATCCTAATCTTGATCCATGCCAATTCAACAAACACCATCAGAGACACCTGTAGAGCACCTTTATAATCACCCAGTTACGTTGTGACGTTTGGTAGCACACAAAGTGTTCCTCCGGTATTCGGGAGTTGCATGATATCATAGTTATAGGAACATGTATAGTTATGGAGAAAGCAATAGCAACAAACTAAACGATCATCGTGCTAAGCTAACGGATGGGTCAAGTCAATCACATCATTCTCTAATGATGTGATCCCGTTAATCAAATGACAAGTCATGTCTATGGTTAGGAAACATAGCCATCATTGATTCAATGAGCTAGTCAAGTAGAGGCAAACTAGTGACACTTTGTTTGTCTATGTATTCACACATGTACTAAGTTTCCGGTTAATACAATTCTAGCATGAATAATAAACATTTATCATGATATAAGAAAATATAAATAACAACTTTATTATTGCCTCTAGGGCATATTTCCTTCAGAAAGCACATCTCATCTCAGGGAAGGGAATAAGAAGAAATCCAAGAGGAGAGGAGAAGGGGGCGGACCTGTATGTCGTCGGGGTAGCCTTCTGTCCCGGATCCACGGGGTAAGGTCGCCGGAGCCACGACGGAGTAGATCAAGTGCCGGCGCACGCGGATCCAGCGTCGGCGATCGCAAATCAAGTGCCTCCTCGCCCAGTAGCACCATCAGCGGCGGATAAAAATTCAACCTTTGACCTACGGGGTGTGAGAGAACTAGGGTTGGGGGCTGTCAGAGTGGGCGTAGGTGATGGGGAGCAAGGCGGCCATGGGGAGGAAGAGGGCGGTGACGGAGACAGGGCGGTGACAATGGAGCGACACGGCAGCGACGGGGAGAGGGCGGTGGAGAACAAGAGTGAGTGGGGAGTGACTGGTCTGCGTGAGCGCGGGGGCAATTTCGAAACGCTGGTAAAATGTGTAACGTGACGAAATGTGTACTAGGTATGGTACAGCGACCGGAATAGAGGGAGTACTACGTAATACTACAAGCCAGTGATCCATTGTAATTGAGTGTTGCATTTTTTCCAAACAAAATAAAAATATCTTTAAATTTCAAAGGGCATGTCCGGTTCACATGCTGCGTGGGTGAGATTTTTGTTTTCATCACTGCTTGTTACAGTCATGATCATTGGATGATTTCAAAAAATAATATGAATCCCTATAAAAATGATAACAATTTATTGAGTATATTTAAGTTTTGTAATCATGCAGGTCATCTTGTGGTCCGTGGATGGTAAATTTGATGGAGTACTTCACAGGAAATATTTTGTCTGACATTCCTACACAGGCACATTTCACTGTGTATCATTATACTTATTCTATGTTCTATCACTATTTAACTCTTATTACTACTTTAATAGAAACATATGACAGATTTTTGGTGCATATTTAAAAGTACAAAGCGAATGAAGCTCAAAACAACATCCCATAAATTGAACGAGGCATCATTGATCGCATCCATAGATGGACCTTCATTGCTTCAAAAGATGGACCTTCAAGACATGCTTAGTTGCGGATTTTAAAATATACTTTTTGTAACAATTATAATACATTTATTATGTGACAGTGAATTTTATGCGGAGACATGTTTCCGGATCGTGTGTTACACATGCTCTCATATGGTTGTGCATAAGACACATTTAAATGGCTCGGTAAAAGAACTCACTAAATAAAAATTATATCCAGAATAGATGTTTTTACTATAGACTATGATACATGTGTTGGATCAGAAATATGTCACACTTTTTGAAAATACAATCTGAGTGACATCATTTGGTAGCGCTCGTATTTTTTTAAATTATTTTAGTATTATATAATGTTAACTTGTTTTGTTTGAGACGTGTGTTGCACGTGCATGCTTACTAGTCCAGTTATAGTTAAAAAATATTTAGTCCAGGCCACTTCAATATAAATTTAATGTATTGTTAAGGGACACATAATTGTTTGGCCATTTACGCTACGATTGGGTAATGTTTGTAGAAATATTAGCTTCGGTCGCAGTTTTAGAGACAATCGTTGGGTTGCATAGTTGATAAATCTACCCCTAGCTCTATTATGAAGACTGATATAAAAACCGTGTATTGTCCAAATATTTTTTTTACATGATCGAATTATTATTTTAGTGATGTACCTTGCCGCATGAATGGTTTGTATATTAACTTCTCTTTATTTCCGGTTTATCCAATTTTTGAAGCTTGATGACCATGAAATGTGACCCACATTTTTCTTAGTTCTACTGATTTCAAAGCTTATCATAAATTTGAATGACTTCAGTTTCTAGAATTTCTGCCTTTTTCTTATTTGTTGGATAAACTGGGATTGAGTACTAAGATACTATAAATTATTGTAGTGTAAGTATGTGAAATTCTTGATTTACTGAACCATAATGATGACTTTTATACATTGTAATTACTTATTGTTCATGATCAAAATTAGTATCCTTATGTATGGTTGTATACATGGGTATTTGAGCTGATCATTCATGACACCGCTATGTCATAAGCTACCAATTCCATGTTAGAATTTACGTCACTTGGGGTGTTCATTGGTGCACCGATCGGGAAAATTGAAACAACCAGCTTGCATTCTTTGTGTTACGTCCTCTATATCTGGCCGAGTTGCCCACATCAACTACAACAGGTGTGACAAAGTGTGCCTTACCATCTAGTTCAATATAAAAGTGAGTTGGTGGATGCATGTGTAAAAAAAAATCCATTGGAGGGAGTGTGTGTCAGGACTCATTCTTCTTATCTCTGAAGATCACGACACTTAATGCTTGATCCGGTCATCTTTTAAACCTCGCAAGTTGGCGTGAAGCAGTTTTGTTTGTCCATCCTCCATCCTCCATCTTCCCTTCCTACTTACCACTTCACGACATTATGATGAAACGACCGATGTTTATCTGGCATTGGACGATTGTGAAGCTCCCAAGCGTCGTTGTTCTCCTTTTCAGCAAAAGGCTACAATGGCCAACCACTCTGTTTTACTTTTCCTTTGTTCCCATCCCCTCTGTAAGGCTATAAAGTCAAGGACCGAGAACCTTTTCTAGGGCGTTCTACTTGTACAGCGGTAAACCCTAGCTGTTAGTGAGGTAAACACTCATGTGTATCTAAACTTCTCCTATTTTCCTTGCAAACAAGCTATAGTTTTGCTAAGTTTTATTGTTCAGTGATTGACTATCTGAATTTAGTTGTTCAGACCAATAGGGTCTGATAGTTGGTAAACAGAGCTTGGCTTATTCCTCGCGGCGACCTGATATGGACGTGAAAGAGGAGTTAGAGGAATCATAAAATCCTTCTCTTCTCCCCTGATCCCAATGGCGGTGTGTTCCCTTATGGCGCTGATGGCGTTGAATTCATCCAGGTGGTGGTTTCTAAAGCACGCTGATGTGGCTGTAAAACCCCACCCTCCCTTCCCAATCTAGTGTACTTAGGGTAACTTGGCGTAAGTGGCGGTGCTGGGCAACGGATGCATCCGTTCTAGAAGGCCTCATTGGAGAAAAGTTGTGGTAGAATCCCCTCCTTGTCCGACGGATCAGTATAGTGACGAGGTAACAAGGTACTCTATCATGTTCTAAAAACCCTTGCTACTAGTTCAGATCTGAGATAATGGGTGGTGATGGTGTGACTCTCAACTCATGGTAAACCTTGACTTCCATCTCTACATCTGGATGTTAAGAACTTGTAAACCAATAGAGAAATGGACATACATGAGTTTCTTGATTTTCAAGACCATATCAATACAAACTTCTGGTGTGTCCAAAAGTTATCGAGAGAACCGCAAGCTAATTTATCGCAGTTCATCACTACTTCCCAAAAACCCACCCCATACACCTGAAGGAGGACAAAATAGTGCCCAAACCATTGATATCCCACAAGTGTAGGGGGTCCATCATAGCCTTTTTCGATAAATAAGAGTGTCAAACCCAATGAGTAGCAGAAAGAATTGGTCAATAAATTTCAGCAAGGGTGATTCATTATAAAAGTTGCAAACATTGTTTGACGGTTTCTATGATCACAATAGTAATTGCAAGAACATGAATTCTAATAAAAGCGCAATGGTGCAGCAAGTGGCCCAATCCTTAGTTATGCTAAGGAAAGGAGGTTGTTTTACTTATAGGGATCAAATCACTCTTAAGGACAATCGTGAGTTCACCAAGTTACTTTCATCTAGTTTCATTGAGTGCACATTCATTGCCTTGGATAATTTGTTGTGAGATGAACCTATAATACTGTGAGGTACTTACTTGAATAAACAACATCATTATGACTATACCCTATATACAAACATCCGCAAATATAAGAAAATAATGAATATAATATCTAGCCATAGCATTAAATTTTGGGGGTTCCAACATCCCCTCATGCAACAATTCATAAACTTACAGTTTGGTAATTTTTGTCACTACAGCTAACCACCATACATAAATTAATCAAAATGCTCTCATCCCCTTAATGATGAAGTGATATGTTGTCGATGTTCGCACATCACCACTAGAGAATTACACCACAACATAATATCGAAATATTAAACTTTATTCAACTTCTCACAAGATTACTAGCGATAAGGTTTATTCCATGTCCTCAAGAATCTAATGGACTAATCACAAGGCATCAAATGGGTCATGGTCAGTCGACATGAAATTATGATCAACAATCTGAACATATAAATCTTTCATCACTAAAACTTATTTACGTCAACTATAGACGATAATCAACACCAAGAAGTACTCCCAACATAGATTTAGGTAATAGTCTGTAGATTGAAAGGTAGGGTTGGAGATGGATCACAATGATGATGGTGTTGCTGATGATCCCCACGATGAACTGAGCATTGGTGATCTTGATGGCTTCGAATTCGCCATTCTGGATGGAAAGGGTGCTAGAGAAACAACCCTTGGGGAACAGAAAAGTGCTCTTCCTCGCAGATGGCGGCGAAAAAATCCCATAAAATCACGAAGGAGCTTTTGTCTACTATAAGGTCTTCGGGCACTGGATATAGCCAAGGGGGATCTTGTGGGGCCCATGGGGCCAGGGGTAGCGTGGCCTCCACGAATATCCTCATGTGGGCCCATGCACTCCTATATTCCTTTCGACATCAAAATAATTGAAATATTGTTTACAGAATTGTATGGTCTTCAAAAAAAATATTTTCTCCACGGGTCCTTGTTTTACTTGTTTTTTGCAACATTCCAATAATTTCCCTCCTTCGGTAAATATGAAAATTGAGAGGAAAAAACTATTAGAAATGTGAAACATATCGATAATAAAGAGGAATTTATAATAAGAAATAGTGATGCAAAATTGATGTATCAAACATCACTCCCCAAGGTCCTCTGAGACAACGTATTGAAACTCCTCACACTGCTGGATCAGCAACTTTGGATGATCTTCAGACAAGTAGGGAACTGCACTTAGATGGGAGTAAAAAGGCTCCATACAAACACCCTCATTTCGTGCAGAATAAAAGTTAGCAACCAACTATAGAGAAGAGAAATGGGCATGGAGTTAGAAATCATAGCTTTGCAACAAACAACCCAGGTTGGTCTGGAACAACCCAAAGAGCAACTAGAGCGACATAACAGAAGGGCACAACAAACACCAAGAGAGCAGTTGTTAGAAAACAGAAGACAATGTACTCTGGTGAAACTTGCCAAGTACTCCCTCCATCCCAAATTAAGTGACTCAAACTTGTACTAACTTTGTACTGAAGTTAGTACAAACTTGAGTCACTTATTTTTTGGACGGAGAGAGTATAACGTACCAGCATTTGATGCACTTGGCACTTATTCTTGGATCCAAACAATTGAGATGTACTTTAATCCATCAAGAACTCCTACAAATCAAAGACTGAGGTTGCAGTCACATGCCTGCGAGGGCCTACAATTTAATGGTGGAGAGGCACTGGTATGGCAACCACGTCCCTTGGTAAATGTTCTACAGATATATTGGAGATAGATCCACCGATACATATGTTTGTGACGATGTGAGAGCCATTCGTGCAGTCACACAATCTAGTATTGTCAATGATTATGTTGAGAATTGAGCAATCTATGAACTTCATGCGGAGTTCTATTCTTCTAGGTCCAGGTTTTGAACCTCTACTTCATCTTGTTTTTCGTACTTCTACATTTTCAATCCTAGGTCAAACATTTTTACCCTTACACCTTGGAGGTTTGCAATCCACTTCATATGATGTCTACGAGTATCCCAACCATAGTTTCTTTCCATAGTGTAGGAGATACCTAAAATTTTCCATATCATACTTTTCTTTTTTAACTTCCATATTGCAACTTTAACCTATTTAATTCATCTAGACTAATATATCTTCTGTAGAGTATTACAAAATTCATGAAAACCAGGTGCAAGTTATGATGTGAGAAAAATTATCTAGCTTCCCTAGCTACGCTTTCAAACTCATTAGTTAAGGCTTCAAGAACAAAATCCTTATCACTAGCCTTTTCCATATCATCCAATTTTGAGGACGTTTAATGCATATAGGAATTCAAATTAACAAGTTTCTTTTTTAGCTCTTCTATGCCGGAAGTAAGAGCTTGATCATCACAGTTGGCACTCTAGAGAACATATTTGTTACTTAATTTGTTTAATATGATAATATGAAAGAGTAAGCACTCCAATATCTCTCTTCCTATTATATGTCCTTCTCCTGCTCTAACTTACTTAGTACTATAACCTTAGGTGGAAACATAATGACCAAAGAAGCAAACTGGATAGGTGTTGAAATTAATTATTCTTTTTGTTTTTTATATATAAGCAAGATAAAAATTCAAAATATGATAAATAATTACAGCTAAGCAAAATAGATAACATGGAACATAATAAAAGTGATACAAAACATATGGAGTTGAATATACCTCCTCGATAATGATGACAAAAAAAGTCTTGATTGCTACAAAGGTAAATGTTTCCAAAGTTTTTGAGGCACTTATAAGCGAAGGTTGGACGAGAGGCAACCAGTGGAGCTAGCCCTGGTGAGCCCCGGCACCCTAGGGTTCTAGGTGCCTAGGATGGGAGGTGCCTCCCCTATTGACGGTGTACTGAACTAGGGGGTACTCATCACGTCATCTCCCGAGTCCGTGTGTATCACGGTTCCCTCAAGGGCATAGCTTAGGGATGGGCATGTCAAGGATAGCTTGTACATGCTACGGAACAATTGAAAAGTGAACTAAGGTAGCGCGGAGCTCTCCTCCAACAAAGCCATCCAGCAAACTTCTCGATTTGCTTCCAATATAAAACTGCGTGGAGACGTTTTTTAAAACCCACAGGGGCGCGCGCCCACGCTTCCGTCGCTTGAACGAAACAAAAGCCAGCGTGCGTGCGCATTTGGGTCAGTGTACAAGTCAAACTTACGCAGCTCAAGTCTCAATGCATACCTCGGATCGATGCTAGCTAAAAAGTCTTCTTCTCCACGCCCCTAAGACCAAACAAGTCTTCTTCTCCATCGCACCCTGCCCACCTGAGCTCACACACACATACATGGAGCTAGCGAAGACGAGAATGAAAGCAAGCCCAGTCCTCACGATGCTGTTCGCGGCGGCGGTCGGGTTCTTCGTCGGCGTTTCCTTTCCGGTGGACATCACGCTAAAGGTAAACAAAAAACGCCGATTCGGTATTGGCTAACTCTGAGCTGATTTGATCTGAACAAAATGTGTGTTGCCTTCTTTGGGACTGTTTGTGCAGCTTCAATGTGGCCTCCTGCCTTGGAACCGGCGGCGGTGCCGCCAACTGCAGCTTCAGACACAGCAGCAGGCTGGGCAGGTTATGGGGGGCGCCGTTTAGGAACAGCAGCACTGGTGCCCCAAATGCCACCGGTTCAGCGCCGGTACATTGAGTTTCTGAACTTTTTGAATGATCCAGTTTAACTTCGTCCCAGTTAACTAAATGTTTTCTTGATCAATGGTTTGTAGGTTGTAGAGGTTGCAGCAGCAAAGCCTGGAGGCTCAGAGAGGCGTCTGCCACCGGGGATCGTGGTCTCGGAGTCTGATCTTCACCTGCGCCGGCTATGGGGATCCCCAAGAGAGGTACGTCTTGCCTCGCGTGTTTTAGGTTCCAAAATATCTGAACAACCTGACAGAGTTCACTCGTTCATTCTTCACCCTGTTTGAATGGACATCATATTGATGGATCTTGTTTCATTTCATCTTAAAACTCCATGGTTTGATGCGCAGGACAGCCCAACTGGCAAGTACCTCCTCGCGCTCGCGGTAGGGTACGGCGAGAGAGAAAATGTCAATGCAACTGTTCACAAGGTGCACCCCCTTTTCTAAAAAAAAAGAACTGTTCACAAGGTAGATAAGCACTATACTTTCAGCGTTTTAGATGTAGATATAGAACTGCCATGGCCATCCGTTGTCTGACCAAGATCATCAATCAAATAACAAATGCAGTTCTCTGACAATTTCGATATCGTGATGTTCCACTACGATGGCCGCACGACGGAGTGGGACCAAGAGTTCGAGTGGTCGAAGAAGGTCGCCCATGTCAGCGGTAGGAAGCAGACCAAATGGTAAACATTTAACTGTCCGTCCACTCGCTGCTATGAATTCCACTCCGAAGTGCAGACAGGTGCACTGACAATCTTCAGACTTTTTTGCCTGAAAACAATAACAACAACGAAGGTGGTTCGCTAAGAGGTTCTTGCACCCGAGCGTCGTGGTGTCCTATGACTACGTGTTCGTGTGGGACGAGGACCTTGGTGTCTACAACTTCGCCGCGGAACCGTACGTCCCTCTAGCTGTATGCTTTCCTGTCAGCTCTAAATTTATATTGTGGACGATGAAGAACAGATAGGATGTGCATGGTTGCAGGTACCTCGACATCGTGAGGAGGCACGGGCTGGAGATCTCGCAGCCGGGGCTGGACACGACCAAGGGGTCGGCGCCGATGTACGACATCACCGCCAGGAAAGACAGCAGCGAGATGCACAAGTAAGCATGCCTTCCATGATGATGCATAGCAGTACGTTTCCAGGCAACATGCGAGCAGAGTCTGAATTTGGGTTGTCTGCCACTGCAATGCCATGGATGAACAGGACAGATGCAAGGGGAGAGCATTGCTGGGACGTGCACAAGCGGCCCTGCAGCGGGTAACTAACTGAATTCTTCACTCCAGTGTCATCTTCTGAAGATTCAAGCACGGATGCAGCTTCGTGGAGATGATGGTGCCGGTCTTCTCGAGGGATGCGTGGAGATACGTGTGGCACATGATCCAGGTATGTATGATGGGTGTACATGATTGACATTTTTGGATCAATGACTGAGCATGACGGGCAAGGGATGGCTTTTTTTAGCGTTGATATTTTGAATGACATGGTTGCTTGTTGATATGCTTGAGTATTGATGTCGTCCTGTCAATTATAGACTATTGTTTTGAATCATCTAAAAGTCCAAATGTTCTTGCTACAAAAGAAAAGTTTATGCGATGAACATGTTAGACAGCATTCCACAACAAAAATTCTGTTTTTATTATTTACCTACTCGAGGACGAGCAGAAATTAAGCTTGGGATGCTGATACGTCTCCAACGTATCTATAATTTTTTATTTTTCCATGTTGTTATATTATCAATCTTGGATGTTTATATTCATTTTATAGAAACTTTATATCATTTTTTTAGGACTAACATATTTTCATAGTGCCCAGTGCCAGTTGCTATTTTTTGCTTGTTTTTTACTTCCCAGAATATCAATACCAAACGAAATCCAAATGCCACGAAACTTTTCGGATATTTTCTTTCAACCCAGAAGACAACTTGAGAGTCAAGGAAGTGCCTGAGGTAAGGCCCGTGGGGCCCACAAGGCACCAGGGCGCGCAAGAGGCCCCTGTCGCGCCCTGGTGGGTAGTGCGGCCCATAGGCCCCCTCTCCACCGCCTCTCAGCTCTATAAATATCCAAATATTCCAGAAACCCTATGGGGGCAGGGAGATCAGAGTTTCCACCGCCGCAAGTTCAGAGCCATGAGATCCAATCTAGAGGCCTTTTCCGGCACCTTGCCGGAGTGGGAAACGATCACGGAAGGGTTCATCATCCTCATTGGTGCTCCTCCGATGATGCATTTGTAGTTTACCACAGACCTACGGGTCCGCAGGCAGTAGCTAGATGGCTTTATCT
Source organism: Triticum urartu (assembly GCF_056163025.1). NCBI lineage: Eukaryota > Viridiplantae > Streptophyta > Magnoliopsida > Poales > Poaceae > Triticum > Triticum urartu. The sequence goes on from NC_141879.1 coordinate 736,362,473, forward strand.
CTCTTTTTGATCTTCAATACAATCTTCTCCTCGATGTTCTTGGAGATCTATTTGATGTAACTCTTTTTTGTGGTGTGTTTGTTGGGATCCGATGAATTATGAGTTCATGATCAGATATATCTATGAATATTATTTGAGTCTTTGTTGAACTCTCTTATGCATGATTTTTATAGCCTCGTATTTCTTCTCCGAAACTTTGGTTTGGTTTTGGCCAACTAGATTGATTTTTCTTGCCATGGGAAGAGGTGCTTTGTGATGGGTTCGGCGGTGTCCTCACCCAGTCATAGAAGGGGTAGCGAGTACGCATGTATCATTGCTATTAAGTATAAAAATATGGGGTCTATTCCTACATGAATAAATCTTGTCTACATCATGTCATCGTTCTTATTGCATTACTCTGTTTCTGTTGGGGAACGTTGCATGGGAAACAAAAAATTTCCTATGCTCACCAAGATCCAATCTAGTAGATGACCATCTACGAGAGGAGAGATTGGATCTACATACCCTTGTAGATCGCTAAGCGGAAGCGTTAAGAAACGCGGTTGATGTAGTCGAACGTCTTCGCGATCCAATCACGATTCATCCCGCGAGCTCCCGATCCAAGTGTCGAACGGACGGCACCTCCGCGTACAACACATGTACGGCTTGATGACGCTTTCACCTCCTCGATCCAGCGAGCGATGGTGAAGTAGTAGCTCGAGTCCTCCGGCAGCACGGCGGCGTGGTGGCGGTGGTGGTGGAGAAATCTCACCAGAGCTTCGCTAAGCACTACGGAGAAGAAGATGGACTACGAGGGAGAGGAAGGGCAGCGCCATGGCGTGGAGATGTGGTCTTGTGTGCGGCTTCCCTCTCTCTACCTCTATCTATATATAGGGGAAGGGAGGAGGGGTGGCGCCCCTAGGGTTTCCCCTGGGGGGGCGGCCAGGGCAGATGGGATCTCCCCTAGGGTGACTTGCCCCCCAAGCCGGGTGGAGGGAACCCTAGATGGGGCGCCCCACCTCCCCTGGTTACGTGAGATGGGGTGAGAGGGGCGTTCAGCCCCTTAGTGGGCTGGTTTGCCCCCTCCCCTTGGCCCATGAGGCCCCCCAACACTTGTCGGGACCCCCCGAAACCCCTTTCGGTCATGCTGGTCATCACCCGATACCCCCGGAACAATTCCGGACTCCAATACCCTTCGTCCAATATATCAATCTTCACCTCTGGACCATTTCGGAGTTCCTCCTCACGTCCGGGATCTCATCCGAGACTCTGAACAACCTTCGGTAACCACCATAATGACTCAACTATACTTATATCGTCACCAAACGTTACGTGTGTAGACCTTGCGGGTTCGAGAACTATGCAGACATGACCAAGACACCTCTATGGTCAATAACCAATAGTGGGAATTGGATGCCCATATTGGTTCCTACATATTCTACGAAGATCTTATCGGTCGAACCTCAATGTCAAGGATTCTACTAATCCCGTATGCAGTTCCCTTTGTCTATCGGTGTGTTACTTGCCCGAGATTTGATCATCGGTATCTCCATACCTAGTTCAATCTCGTTACCGGCAAGTCTCTTTACTCATTCTGTAATACAAGATCCCATGGCTAACCCATTAGTCACATTGCTTGCAAGCTTCTTGTGATGTTGTGTTACCGAGTGGGCCCTGAGATACATCTCCGTCATGCCGAGTGACAAATCCCAGTCTTGATCCATGCCAACTCAACAGACACCCTCGGAGATACCTGTAGAGCACCTTTATAGTCACCCAGTTACATTGCGATGTTTGGTACACACAAGGTACTCCTTCGGTGTCAGTGAGTTGCATCATCTCATGGTCATAGGAACATATACTTTGACATGCAGAAAACGATAGCAATAAACTTGATACGATCATATGCTACGTTTACAGTCTGGGTCTTGTCCATCACATCATTCTCCCAATGATGTGATCCCGTTATCAAATGGCAACTCATGTCTATGACTAGGAAAGTATAGCCATCTTTGATCAACAAGCTAGTCTGGTAGAGGCTTACTAGGGACATATTGTTGTCTATGTATCCACACATGTATTTGAGTTTCCAATCAATACAATTCTAGCATGGATAATAAATTATTATCATGAACAGGGAAATATGATAATAACTAATTTATTGTTGCCTCTAGGGCATATTTCCAACAGTCTCCCACTTGCACTAGAGTCAATAATCTAGTTCACATCTCCATGTGATTAACACTCATAGTTCACATTGCCATGTGACTAACACCCAAAGAGTTTACTAGAGTCAATAATCTAGTTCACATCACTATGTGATTAACACTCAATGAGTTCTGGGGTTTGATCATGTTATGCTTGTGAGAGAGGTTTTAGTCAACGGGTCTGTAACATTCAGATCCGTGTGTACTTCGGAAATCTTTATGCCATATTGTAGATGCTGCTACCACGCTCCACTTGGAGCTATTCCAAATGGCTGCTCCACTATACGTATCTGGTTTGCTACTCAGAGTCATCCAGATTGGTGTTAAAGCTTGCATCGATGTAACCCGTTACACCGAACTCTTTATGACCCCATAACCAAGAAGCATTTCCTTATTCCTCTAAGGATAACTTTGACCGCTGTCCAGTGATCCACTCCTGGTTCACTCTTGTACCCCCTTGCCAGACACGTGGCAAGGCACACATCAGGTGCGGTACACAGCATGTCATATCGTATAGAGCCTATGGCTAAGGCATAGGGGACGACCTTCGTCCTTTATCTTCTTCTGCCATGGTCGAGCTTTGAGTCTCACTCAACTTCACACCTTACAACTCAGGCAATAACTCCTTGTTTGACTAAGCCACTTTGAACTCCTACAAAATCATGTCAAGGTATGTGCTTTGTGAAAGTCTTATCAGGCGCCTTGATCTATCTCTATAGATCTTGATCCCAATATGTAAACAACCTTACCCAGGCCTTCCTTTGAAAAACTCCTTTCAAACAACCCTTTATGCTTTCCAGAAATTCTACATCATTTCCGATCAACAATATGTCATCCACATATACTTATCAGAAATGTTGTAGTGCTCCCACTCACTTTCTTGTAAATACAAGTTTCTTGCAAACTTTGTATAAACCCAAAAGCTTTGATCACCTCATCAAAGCGTATATTCCAACTCCGAGATGCTTGCTCTAGTCCATAGAAGGATCGCTGGAGCTTACATACCTTTTAGCATCCTTAGGATCGACAAAACCATCTGGTTGTATCACATACAATCTTTCCTCACAGAAACTGTCAAGGAAACTTTGTTTTGACATCCATCTGCCAGATTTCATAATTGAAAATGCAGCAACTGCTAACAAAATTCCAACAGACTTTAGCATCCCTATGAGTGAGAAAGTCTCATCATAGTCAACTCTTTGAACTTGTCAGAAACTTGTTTGCGACAAGTCGAGCTTCATAAATGGTGACATTACCATCAATGTTTGTCTTCTTAAAGATCCATTTATTCTGAATGACCTTTTGCCCTTTAGATAATACTTCCAAAGTCCATACTTTGGTTTCATACATGGATCCCATCTCTGATTTGATGGCCTCTAACCATTTGTCAGAATTCGGGCCCACCATCGCTTCTCCATAGCTCGTAGGTTCGCCGTTGTCCAACAAAATGACCACTAAGACAGGGTTACCGTACCACTCAGAAGCTATATGTACCCTTGTCGACCTACGAGGTTCAACAGTAACTTGATCTGAAGCTTCATGATCATCATCATTAGCTTCCTCTTCAACTATCGCAGGTGCCACAGAAACATCTTTCTGTGCTACGCTACTCTCTGGTTGAAGTAAAGGTTCAACAACCTAATCAAGTTCTATCTTCCTCCCACTCAATTCTTTCGAGAGAAAACTCTTTCTTGAGAAAGGACCCGTTCTTAGCGACAAACACTTTGGCCTCAGATCTGATATAGAAGGAGCATGACCTCTCTTATCTTCCCGTGTCAGCATTTCTGTGGATGGGGTTTTTGTTTTTTTTTGAAAGGGGGGGGGTTTGGGGGTTTGGGGGGGTTAATTTAGGCGTTTCATATATTGTGTTAGCTAGCTATAATTAATAGAGAGAAGTGTCCTCTCTTATGTCCGTGCTTGGTCGACGCTAAATACTATACATACGTATAGAGAGGACTAGACACGCTAGCTAGCTAGTAAGCAAACGAAGGAAACAGAAGATCGTCATGAACATATATGTATACAGAGAGAAGTGATATTGACCACCTCTCCTTCTCCGAGAGATTGGTCGAACAACAAGTTCTCGTATATCTATCCGACACTACCGGCTACATATATACAATAATTATCTCTTACAAATATAATCATACGGACTCATGGTCCACATAGTATTCTCCGTCTTCAGCGATCACGTGGTCAAGAAAGAATGCCGCCAATTCCTCTTGAATTGCTCGCATGCGAGCTGGTGCTAGGAGTTCATCCCGCTTCCGAAACATCTAATTCGAAGAAGGGGGTCAATACACATATATATGAATGAATGAAACTCAACACAAATGATGGTAATAAAATAAAATTGTGAATGTTGTTATTTACGTACTTCATATTGTTTGTCAGTGTAGCCCCGCTCACAGGTCGTGTGGCGGATGGACTCGCAAACGTAGTATCCACAGAAATCCTTCCCTTTTTCCTGCCACAACCACTTTACAAGAAATAGAGGTCAATCAAACTGATAAGCAAGAATGCCAAATCAATAGGAGATGCGCGGAACATGCTACTATAGTACTTACTTTCGGGTGTCTAAATTGCAGCTTCTTCGGGAGTCCTGGAGCTTTTTTGGAGAATTTTTTCCAAATCCTGCCAGACAAAAAAAACAATTACTTGATATATCAGGAAATGAACAAAGTTGCTGATATGGTGGATAATGATCGATTTAACTTACTTCTCGAGCATTTGAGTCATGTCCGCATAGTCCTGGGGATCATTTCGTTTTGAGTCTAAGACAGTTACTAGTCCCTGCTCAAGCTTAATCTCTAGGAGAATATAGTGGTAACTGCACACACATGCATAACTCATCAATTACATTACTATAACCTTGACTAATATATATAAGGGAAACCGAATACGCATAAGACAGTAACACTCACTTGAAGTTGTAAGGAAAGAGTATTATATCTTTGTTTTCATTTATTACCAACGATCGTAGCAAGTTGGCCTCGGTATCTGCGGCATGAAATTTAACCTGAGTTGCATCTATGAGATATGTGTTAATGAACCCAATATCACCGACTTGTCTTTTCTTCAATTCGGCGATCTTCAATCTGCATAATATAGTGAGGATGATTATAAGTACATGCAATGAAAGAGTTGAGCTATATAGAGAGACTTAATGACAGAAGTAGTACTACTTACAGACAGTAGCAGGTGACCGTTGTTTTATCGAGGGCCAATTGATTGAAAAACGGAAAGAACTCCTCAAATGGAACAGGCAACAGTTCAATTCCAACGAGGTCATGCTCCTTTTTAACTTTCACATACAAAGTACTCCTCCCCCCAAAGTCTCTGCAGATTTTCAAGTACCAATCATGCAATCTTCGCATCATCGTTGATAGAGATCTTTCATCTTTGATGAGAGGCTTCCCGTACTTGTATCTTTGTATCTACACCTCCATGGGTTCATAATGTACATCGTCGGGCAGGTAATCGGCAAGATTGCTATAACCGGGCACCATCCTCGGATCATTAGCGATGTTGTCGCTAGGCACCTTGAGCGGGGGGCACGATTGCTTCGCTTGTTCGCCGAGCTGGGCAATTTGTTTCCCAGTTCGTCGTTCTTTCAGACTTTGATCACTGACAGTACTTCCCGACCGCTCCGCTTCGGCAAATTCCTTTCCAATAATGCACTCATAGTTTCCTTTCGGCAGAGACTTGGGTGGTTTTGTCAGGGCAGCCAGAGTGCGCTTCGCTTTCACCGGATCTACCTTCTCCTCCGGAGGTGGATGTCTCTTTGCTTTCAACCCTTGAAACCAGTCATCCACTTCGGTTCGCGCGATCTCGGCGTTCCCCTCCGGGGTCCACTCGTATGGTAACTTCTCTGGAGTCTTCAGAGAAGGACCGAATCTGTATGTCCTCCCGCCTCGGGATGTACTGCTAGACGCCGGCCGAGCAGACGGAGCGGTTGTCTTCTTTACTTGCTTACGAGGCGTAGGAGAAGGACTACGACGCGCAGGAGCAGCCGGAGCAGCGGCAGGTCTCTTCTGCCCTTGCTGATGAGGCGGAGAAGGAGGAGGCTGGCTGCTCGGGCGCGTCGGCGCAGGCGGAGTGCCTTCACGCGCTGGAGAAGGAGCCGGTCGAGTGCCCTGATCGTCACTCGCCGGAGGAGGAGGCGGAGTGCCCTGACTCGCCGGAGGAGGAGGCGGTGGAGGAGGCGGAGTGCCCTGACTTGCCGGAGGAGGAGGAGGAGGCGGAGGCGTCCAGTTCGGAAGGTTGATGAGCTCCTTCCGCCATAGGCATGGAGTCTTCAGAGCAGACCCCAGCCTAGTCTCCCCTTCACCGGTAGGGTGGTCAAGCTGGAGGTCCTCAAATCCCTCCGTTATTTCATCCACCATCACCCTAGCATATCCTTCTGGAATCACCCGGCAGTGAAAAGTTGCGCCGGGTTCAGTAGGATAAACAGAGCCAACAGCCGCCTTGACCTTCAAATTCATCCATTGCGTCATAAGGTGGCAATTTTGAGATTCCGTGATAGCATCCACGGGATAGCTGGCAGGAGTCGTCAAGGCATGCTCCGGCTGAAGCAGCTCGGTGGAAGCCACGCTGCTTCTCCGCTGAGATGGCGGGGTAGCTTCGGGGGAAGCTTCGGCAGTACGTTTGTTGCGATTTGCTTCTCGTTCCTCTATCGCTTGTACCCTTGCTTGCAGCGCCTGCATTTGGGTCTGCTGCACTTTTTTCCTCCTCTCATGGGATTTGTAACCGCCTGCGTCTGGAAACCCAACCTTCCACGGAATGGAGCCTGGCGTGCCTCGTGTCCGTCCAGGGTGCTCAGGATTCCCGAGGGCCATTGTGAGCTCGTCGTTCTCTCTGTCTGGAAAGAACGTCCCTTGCTGCGCTGCTTCGATATACTGCTGAAGCTTCCTGACTGGTATGTCCATTTGATCGTTCGTCCAAATGCACTTCCCTGTTACAGGGTCCAAGGTTCCGCCAGCCCCGAAGAACCAAGTCCGGCAACGGTTTGGTCAGTTAATTGTCTCTGGTTCGATCCCTTTATCAACCAGATCATTCTCAGTCTTGGCCCACTTAGACCGGGCTACGAGGAAGCCACCTGACCCCGTGCGATGGTGATGCTTCTTCTTCGCAGCATTTTGCTTGTTTGTCGCCGACATCTTCTTACTCTTTTCCGATGTCTTGTGGGCCACAAATGCGGGCTAGTGATCTCTGATCTTCTCATATCTGCCCTTGAATTCTGGTGTCTCATTATTTTCGACAAACTTATTCAGCTCTTTCTTCCACCTCCTGAATAGTTCTGCCATCCTCTTAAGAGCAAAAGACTTGATTAATTGCTCTTTAACTGGCTTCTCTGAATTATCCTCTGGGCGATAGGGTGAAATTTGACTTCAGCTCAGTCCAAAGATCATTTTTCTGCATATCATTGACATAAGACACCTCAGGGTCTTCTGTAGCCGGCTTAAACCATTGCTGGATGCTGATCAGGATCTTGTCCCTAACCAAAACCCCGCACTGAGCAACAAATGCGCTCTTTGTCCGGAGGGGTTCAATCGGTTGGCCGTTGGGCGCGATTGCTATGATCTCAAACTTTTCATCCGGGCTCAACTTTTTCTTTGGGCCTCGTCTCTTTACCGAAGTTGTTCTCGATCCGGAGGGCTAGAAAAAGAACAAAGACTTAATTAATATGTGTACATACCAAAACAATGAATGCATCAATTAGCTAGTCAGCAGAAGCTTAACTAATATATATATATACCTGGCCGGACTCGGTTCGTTCACCGGAGACGTCATCACGGTCTCCTTCTTGCACCGGCATTGGGTCACCGGAGCCGTCCTCACGGTCTCCTTCTTGCACCGGCATTAGGTCACCGGAGCCATCATAATCATAGCCAGCTGCTTCCAGACCATCAGTGTCGTTGAGAAACAACGAGCAGACGGCATCACTTCCTCGTGCGATTATGTCCCCCAACAACTCTTCTTGTACTTCGTCTCGGGTGGTGTTCATAGTTTCTACAAATATTGACAACATGGCAATCATTATTCAAACATGACAGATGGATATATTAGTGGCAAACATAGAACTAATATTAATTAGTGGCCACGACGCTGCTTCTCTAGGGTTTGGGGTGGCCTCGACGCTGCTTCTCTAGGGTTTGGGGTGGCCTCGACAACGCTTCAAGGATAAAAAAAGAAGAGGAAGAAGAAAAAAAAAGAGGAGAAGAAAGAATAGAGGAGTAAGAACTCCTCTATTCTTTCTTCTCCTCTTTTTTTCTTCTTCTTCCTCTTTTTTTTATCGGGAACGAGGGTCGTCGAGGGTCACCGAGCGGTAGAGGAAACCCTAAATAGCAAGTATCGTGGGTGTGAGATACATGTGGCCGTCGTAGTCGGACACTACATCCACGTCCCACAAGTGACGTGGGCGTCGAAGCCCGCGCCACTTGTGGGACGTGGATGTAGTGTCTGACACCGACGGCCACATGTATCTCACACCGACGATACTTTCTATCTCGACGACCCTCATTTCCGATAAAATAAAGAGGAAGAAGAAGAAAAAAAAGAGAAGAAGAGGAAGAAGAAAAAAAAGAGAAGAAGAAGATTCTTCTCTTTTTTTTCTTCTTCTTCCTCTTTATTTTATCGAAAACGAGGGTCGTCGAGGGTCAGGGTCGCCGAACGGTAGAGGAAACCCTAAATAGCAAGTATCTTCTTCTCTTTTTTTTTCTTCTTCCTCTTCTTCTCTTTTTTTTCTTCTTCTTCCTCTTTATTTTATCGGAAACGAGGGTCGTCGAGGGTCAGGGTCGCCGAGCAGTAGAGGAAACCCTAAATAGAAAGTATCGTGGGTGTGAGATACATGTGGCCGTCGGTGTTGGACACTACATCCACGTCCCACAAGTGACTTGGGCATCGAAGCCCGCGCCACTTGTGGGACGTGGATGTAGTGTCCGACACTGACGGTACATGTATCTCACACCGACGATACTTTCTATTTAGGGTTTCTCCTCTACCAGGACCAACCGGGACCAAAGGTCTCTTTTCGGCAGCCCACGTCGCTTGTGGGACGTGGATGTAGTATTCGACACCGATGACCACATGTACCTCGCACCGTCGATACTTGCTATTTAGGGTTTCCTCTACCGCTCGGCTATCATCAACACCCTCGTTTCAATAAAAAAAGAGGAAGAAGAAGAAAAAAAGAGAGGAGAAGAAAGAATAGAGGAGAAGTTCTTCTCATATATTCTTTCTTCTCCTCTTTTTATTCTTTTATTCCTCTTCTTTTTTTTATCCTCGACGTCGATGGGAACCCTAAATAGCAATAAGTATGAACAGTGCGAGGTATATGTGGTCGTCGGCGTTGAACACTACATCTACGTCCCACAAGCGACGTGGGCGTCACTTGTGGATGCCCACGTCGCTTGTGGGACGTGGATGTAGTGTTCTACACCGATGGCCACATGTACCTCGCACCGTCGATACTTGCTATTTAGGGTTTCCTCTACCGCTCGGTGATCATCAACACCCTCATTCCCGATAAAAAAAAGAAGAGGAAGAAGAAGAAAAAAAAGAGGAGAAGAAGAAAGAATAGAGGAGAAGAAGTTTTCTTCTCCTCTATTCCTTCTTCTTCTCCTCTTTTTTTCTCCTCTTCTTCCCGACCCTCGCCCCCTCGAACACTTGGCGACCCTCGACCCTCTACCCTAGCTAGTTCCCGACCCTCGCCCCCTCGATCCCTTGAACACTCGGCAACCCTCGACCCTCTATCCTAGTTAGTTCCCGACCCTCGCCCCCACGAACCCTCGAACACTAGGTGACCCTCGAACCCTCGGCGACCCCCTCCCCCCATCATGTCGAAGTTATCGGGGAGGGGGTATATCGACCCCCCTCATGTCAAAGTTATCTGGTAGGGGGTATATCGACAACGACATACCCGATACATACATACATACATACATACATAGCCACATGCATCCATACATATATGAACAAAATTAATATCTACTAATTAACAACCTAAATAAAAAAACTAATACATATCTGCATGCACACACATATACATTGCACACACATACACATACATACACATATACACTACACACATGCATACATATCTCAAAAAAACTAACAGAGGCGGGCGGCGGAGGCGGGGTGCGGCGGCAAACCGGCGGCGGCGCGGCAAGCGGAGCGCGGCCAGGCAGCGGCGTCGAGGCAGAGCACGGCGGGCGGCGGCGGCGAACCGGCGGCGGCGCGGCAAGCGGAGCACGGTCAGGCGGCGTCGTCGGGGCAGAGCACGGCGGGCGGCAGCGTCGGGGCGCGGCAAGAGAGCACGGCTGGCGGCGGCGGCAGGGCGCGCCGGGGGGAGAGGAGGAGAGGAGGGGAACGGCACGGCGGCTCATAGTGGGAGCGGGCCGGGAAGGCGTCGGGGTAGGGCTCGGCGGCGACGGCGAGGACGGCGAAGTGGAGCAGCCTGACGGCGTCGGGGCAGGGCTCGGCGGTGGCGGAGGCGACGACGAGGGGCAGGGCTCGGCGGCGGCGACGAGGCAAGAGGGGCAGCCTGGCGGCGCCGACGATGAGGAATGGGAGCAGTTGGCGGAAATTTCCCAAGTGTTGTATATATAGTCAGAGCATTGGTCCCGGTTCGTGGCACGAACCGGGACGAATGCCTACCTATGGTCCCGGTTCGTGCCACCAACCGAGACCAAAGGCCAATTTTCAGCAGCCCAAAGGGCGGGAAGCGGTGGCCTTTGGTCCCGGTTGGTGGCACCAACCGGGACTAAAGGGGGCATTGGTCACGGTTGGTGCCTTTAGTCCCAGTTGGTGCCACCAACCGGGACCAAAGGCCTTGTGCTGCCCCACGCCCAAATGTTTAGTCCCACCTTGCTAGTTGAGAGGGAGCCGCACCTGTTTATAAGGTGCGGTGCGCCTTCCCTCTCGAGCTCCTCTCTAAAGCAGGCTTTTGGGCCTAACCGTGCAATGTGTGCCTGTGGGCCTACTGGGCCTCCCGCGGGCCTGAATCCTGGCCCATGGTAGGGTTTCTAGTCGTATTCAGGCCGTGGGTGCCCAGTACGTGGCACTTTTTTTTTGTTTTTTTTTGTTTCTACTTACAACAAAATACTTATTGTTGCTATATTTAATTTTTTCCAGTTTTTTTTTGTTTTCTGCATTATTTATTTTCTTTTGTTTTTTGCTTTATTTTTTAATTCTTTTTGCTTTTAGTTTTAGAAAAATTATAAACTTTCTGTTAGTGCCATTAGTTTTCAAATTTGAAAACACTTTTTTTGTTTTTTTTTGTTTTCTTTGTTGCTTTATTTATTTTATTTTGTTTCTACTTACAACAAAATACTTATTGTTGCTATTTTTATTTATTTTCAGTTTTTTTGTTTTTTTTCTGTATTATTTATTTTCTTTTGTTTTTTGCTTTATTTTTAATTCTTTTTGCTTTTAGGTCAGCAAAATTATAAACTTTTTGTTGCTTTATTTATTTTATTTCGTTTCTACTTACAACAAAATACTTATTGTTGCTATTTTTTCCAGTTTTTTTGTTTTGTTTTCTGCATTATTTATTTTCTTTTGTTTTTTGCTTTATTTTTTTATTCTTTTTGCTTTTAGTTTTAGAAAAATTATAAACTTTCTGTTAGTACCATTAGTTTTCAAATTTGGAAACACTTTTTTAGTTTTTTTGTTTTCTTTGTTGCTTTATTTATTTTATTTTGTGATTAACTTTACTATAAAAATAGTTTTTTCCTGTTTTTTTGATTTGTTTTTTGCATTATTTATTTTCTTTTGTTTTTTGCTTTAATTTTTAATTCTGTTTGCTTTTAGGTTAGCAAAATTATAAACTTTCTGTTAGTGCCATTAGTTTTAGAAAAATTATAAACTTTCTCTTAGTGCCATTAGTTTTCAAATTTGAATAGTTAAAATTTGAATTCTTTGAAAATTGTTTGAATCACAAGTTTGTGATTAACTTACTAAAAAAATGAGAATAGATGCGCTTATAGAGAAAATTCAACCTAAATTCCTAGTAAATTTCTATGAATTTCAGAGAAATTCACTATGAATTTAGGTTAAACTTTTCTCTATTAGGGCATCTATTTTCACTTTGAGAGGACCTCAACAAGGCAGAGAGAGAAGGGCTTATAAACCGGTGTGAGCCCCCTTCGGTTGGCGAGGTGGGACTGAACTCTGCCCGCAACGAGGACCAACCCTTTAGTCCCAGTTTGTGGCACAAACCGGGACTAATGGTCATGGGCCAGGGGCGAGGAGCAAAATTATAAACTTTCTGTTAGTGCCATTAGTTTTACAAAGTTGAAAGTTGAAAGTTGGCATGGGCCAGGGACTAATGGTCATGGTATTACGAGGGCCGAACCATAAGACATGAAAGCATTTCAAATGAACTCTGAAAAAGTTGAAAGTTGGCATGGTATCATAATTTCACCCACATAGCATGTGCATGTACAAAACGGACAATGGTAGCATGTTCGTGTGTTACAAAGTTGGCATGGTATCATCATAATAGTTGCGGGAGAAAGTCTTCACTTTTTCTTCGCTTGTGTCATTTGCTTATTGCGCCGTAACCATGGATAATCTTCATTGTTTATCAGGATGCTTGGGTCAGCCTTGACATTGAAGGGAGGAATTTCATGAAACTTTTCATAATCTTCAGACATGTCTGTCTTGCCGTCCACTCCCAGGATGTCCCTTTTTCCTGAAAGAACTATGTGGCACTTTGGCTCATCGTATGATGTATTCGCTTCCTTATCTTTTCTTTTTCTCGGTTTGGTAGACATGTCCTTCACATAGATAACCTGTGCCACATCATTGGCTAGGACGAACGGTTCGTCAGTGTACCCAAGATTTTTCAGATCCACTGTTGTCATTCCGTATTGTGGGTCTACCTGTACCCCGCCGCCTAACAGATTGACCCATTTGCACTTAAACAAAGGGACCTTAAAATCAGGTCCGTAGTCAAGTTCCCATATGTCCACTATGTAACCATAATATGTGTCCTTTCCGCTCTCGGTTGCTGCATCAAAGCGGACACCGCTGTTTTGGTTGGTGCTCTTTTGATCTTGGGCGATCGTGTAAAATGTATTCCCATTTATCTCGTATCCTTTGTAAGTCAATACAGTCAAAGATGGTCCCCTGGACAACAAGTACAACTCATCACAAACAGCGTTGTCACCTCTGAGACGTGTTTCCAACCAACTGCTGAAAGTCCTGATGTGTTCACATGTAATCCAGTCGTCGCACTGCTCCGAGTGTTTGGAGCGCAGACTGTTCTTGTGTTCATCGACATACGGGGTCACCAAGGTAGAGTTCTGTAGAACTGTGTAGTGTGCTTGAGACCAAGAATATCCGTCCATGCATATTATTGAGTCTCTTCCAAGAGTGCCTTTTCCAGTCAGTCTCCCCTCATACCGCGATTTAGGGAGACCTATCTTCTTAAGGCCAGGAATGAAGTCAACACAAAACCCGATAACATCCTTTGTTTGATGGCCCATGGAGATGCTTCCTTCTGGCCTAGCGCGGTTACGGACATATTTCTTTAGGACTCCCATGAACCTCTCAAAGGGGAACATATTGTGTAGAAATACGGGCCTCAGGATGACAATCTCGTCGACTAGATGAACTAGGACGTGCGTCATGATATTGAAGAAGGATGGTGGGAACACCAGCTCAAAACTGACAAGACATTGCGCCACATCACTCCTTAGCCTTGGTACGATTTCTGGATCGATCACCTTCTGAGAGATTGCATTGAGGAATGCACATAGCTTCACAATGGCTAATCGGACGTTTTCCGGTAGAAGCCCCCTCAATGCAACCGGAAGCAGTTGCGTCATAATCACGTGGCGGTCATGAGACTTTAGGTTCTGAAACTTTTTCTCTGGCATATTTATTATTCCCTTTATATTCGACGAGAAGCCAGTCGTGACCTTCATACTGAGCAGGCATTCAAAGAAGATTTATTTCTCTTCTTTCGTAAGAGCGTAGCCGGCAGGACCTTTATACTGCTTCGGAGGCATGCCGTCTCTTTCATGCAAATGTTGCAGGTCCTCTCGTGCCTCAGGTGTATCTTTTGTCTTCCCATACACGCCCAAGAAGCCTAGCAGGTTCACGCAAAGGTTCTTCGTCACGTGCATCACGTCGATTGAGGAGCGGACCTCTAGGTCTTTCCAGTAGGGTAGGTCCCAAAATATAGATTTCTTCTTCCACATGGGTGCGTGTCCCTCAGCGTCATTCGGAACAGCTAGTCCACCGGGACCCTTTCCAAAGATTACGTAGTGTAAATCATTGACCATAGCAAGCACGTGATCACCGGTGCGCATGGCGGGCTTCTTCCGGTGATCTGCCTCGCCTTTGAAATGCTTGCCTTTCTTTCGACATTGATGGTTGGTCGGAAGAAATCGACGATGGCCTAGGTACACATTCTTCCTGCATTTGTCCACGTATATACTTTCAGCGTCATCTAAACAGTGCGTGCATGCGTGGTATCCTTTGTTTGTCTGTCCTGAAAGGTTACTGAGAGCGGACCAATCGTTGATGGTCACGAACAGCAACGCCTTAAGGTTAAATTCCTCCTGTCTGTGCTCATCCCACGTACGTACACCGTTTCCATTCCACAGCTGTAAAAGTTCTTCAACTAATGGCCTTAGGTACACATCAATTTCGTTGCCGGGTTGCTTAGGGCCTTGGATGAGAACTGGCATCATAATGAACTTCCGCTTCATGCACATCCAAGGAGGAAGGTTATACATACATAGAGTCACGGGCCAGGTGATGTGATTGCTGCTCTGCTCCCCGAAAGGATTAATGCCATCCGCGCTTAAAGCAAACCATACATTCCTTGGGTCCTTTGCAAACTCATCCCAGTACTTTCTCTCGATTTTTCTCCACTGCGACCCGTCAGCGGGTGCTCTCAACTTCCCATCTTTCTTTCGGTTCTCACTGTGCCATCGCATCAACTTGGCATGCTCTTCGTTTCTGAAAAGACGTTTCAACCGTGGTATTATAGGAGCATACCACATCACCTTCGCAGGAACCCTCTTCCTGAGGGGCTCGCCGTCAACATCACCAGGGTCATCTCGTCTGATCTTATACCGCAACGCACCGCATACCGGGCATTCGTTCAGATCCTTGTAGGCACCGCGGTAGAGGATGCAGTCATTAGGGCATGCATGTATCTTCTCCACCTCCAATCCTAGAGGGCATACGACCTTCTTTGCTGCGTATGTACTGTCGGGCAATTCGTTATCGTTTGGAAGCTTCTTCTTCAATATTTTCAGTAGCTTCTCAAATCCTTTGTCAGCCATAGCATTCTCTGCCTTCCACTGCAGCAATTCCAGTACGGTACCGAGCTTTGTGTTGCCATCTTCACAATTGGGGTATAACCCTTTTTGTGATCCTCTAACATGCGATCGAACTTCAGCTTCTCCTTTTGACTAATGCATTGCGTCCTTGCATCGACAATGACCCGGCGGAGATCATCATCATCGGGCACATCGTCTGGTTCCTCTTTATCTTCAGCAGCTTCACCCGTGGCAGCATCATTGGGCACATCGTCTGGTTCCTCTTGATCTTCACCAGCTCCCCCCGTTGCAGCATCACCGTATTCAGGGGGCACATAGTTGTCATCGTACTCTTCTTCTTCGCCGTCTTCCATCATAACCCCTATTTCTCCGTGCCTCGTCCAAACATTATAGTGTGGCATGAAACCCTTGTAAAGCAGGTGGGAGTGAAGGATTTTCCGGTTAGAGTAAGACCTCGTATTCCCACATTCAGTGCATGGACAACACATAAAACCATTCTGCTTGTTTGCCTCAGCCGCATCGAGAAACTCATGCACGCCCTTAATGTACTCGCGGGTGTGTCTGTCACCGTACATCCATTGCCGGTTCATCTGCGTGCATTATATATAATTAAGTGTCCAAATTAATAGAAGTTCATCATCACATTAAAACCAAAGTGCATACATAGTTCTCATCTAACAACATATAGCTCTCCAGAGCATCTAATTAATTAAACCATACATTGAAACTATGTAAAACATTTCAATGCGAAAACAAATGCGATCATAATCGCAACCAAGGTAACAATTGATCCAACGGCATAATGATACCAAGCCTCGGTATGAATGGCATATTTTCTAATCTTTCTAATCTTCAAGCGCATTGCATCCATCTTGATCTTGTGATCATCGACGACATCCGCAACATGCAACTCCAATATCATCTTCTCCTCCTCAATTTTTTTTATTTTTTCCTTCAACAAATTGTTTTCTTCTTCAACTAAATTTAACCTCTCGACAATAGGGTCGGTTGGCATTTCTGATTCACATACATCCTACATAAATAAAATCTATGTCACGTTGGTCGGCATAATTTTCATAAACAATAAATGAACCAATAGTTATAAAGATAATATATATACCACATCCGAATCATAGACAGGACGAGGGCCGACGGGGGCGGATACCAAAACCATCGCACTATATAAGATGCAATAATAAAAGTAAGAACATAATACAAGTATCTATGTAAACATACAAGTAAGAATATTTTTCCTTTCAGAAAGAAGATAAGAACAAGAGGCTCACCACGGTGGTGCCGGCGATGAGCTCGGCGCGGGTGATCGACGGCGGTGAAGACGGGGACGGGGCGTGACAGACCGCTAAACCTAGACAAATATTATGGAAAATGGAGTTTGGAGGTCGAGCTTGGAGAGGAGAAAGTTTAAGTAATGTGGCTCGGGCATTCCATCGAACACCTTGTGTGCATAGGAGGTGAGCTAGAGCACCACCAAGCCCTCTCCCCCTCGGCCAGAGAAAAACAGAGCACTGGGGTGCTCTGCTCGCGAGCGAGGGGTATATATAGGCACCTCATTGGTCCCGGTTGGTGACATGAGCCGGGACTAAAGGGGAGCCTTTGGTCCCGGTTCAAGCCACGAACCGGGACCAATGGTGGTGGGCCAGGAGCGAGGCCCATTAGTCCCGGTTCATCCAACCAACCGGGACCAAAAGGTCCAGATGAACCGGGACCAATGGCCCACGTGGCCCGGTCGGCCCCCTGGGCTCACGAACCGGGACCAATGCCCACATTAGTCCCGGTGAACCGGGACTAATGGGCTGACCCGGCCTGGACCAAAGCCCTGTTTTCTACTAGTGGTTGGGTTGCAAGTTTTTTAATTATTTGTGTGAAGGTACTGTTTACATAGGTTGGTGGATCCTCCTACTGGATTGAGATATTGATTTCATAACTGAGGGAAATACTTCTATTGTTGTGTTGCATCATCCTTTTCTCTTCAGAAAAATATCAACGCAGTTGCAAACAACAATCACGTACGAAGAAAACGTGGCCGTCCTCGGCTTAATCACTTGGAACCAGACGCAGTTACCATGCACAGAACAGGCGCAAAAATCACCTAGCTCCAACTAGGGGGTGGAGGGTGAGCATCGACTGCACGGTGAAGTCTGTAGTCTCTGTGCATTGCAAATGATGATAGTTCTTATTGTTACTTGGTTGTTCACTTGTTCTGCATTTTACAAGTTTCAGAAATATTGGCTAATCGGGCAAACTGTGACAAGCACGACCAAGTTTGTTTACTTTTATATACTCTATTTCTTCATTCTATTTTTTATCGCTTGTCAGACTTAGTAGTAGTGAAGCACCCTATGATCCCTAACAGCCACATGTACCGCTGCCCGAGTCTATTTTGTTGAAATGATTTGCGCTGACCCGGGGGATGCGAGCAATGGACTCTGGTCTCTGGTAACTCAGTTAGCTGCAACTTGCTAAAACAGACATGCAGTGGGATGGTTCTGGAATGACGCAGATAGTTTTGACTCTATGCTAATTCATAGCTACCTTTGGAACGACCCATATGGCACTCGGTGCTACTATAGCTGTGAATCTAAGCACTGTAGGCCGTTGGATGGAGCCCAATGAATGGCCGGATATGCATTTCAATGCCTGAATTCAAACTGATACACAATATAGTAGTATAGA
Organism: Triticum urartu; assembly: GCF_056163025.1. Classification (NCBI taxonomy): domain Eukaryota; kingdom Viridiplantae; phylum Streptophyta; class Magnoliopsida; order Poales; family Poaceae; genus Triticum; species Triticum urartu. The sequence goes on from NC_141879.1 coordinate 736,380,654, forward strand.
AAGTCGGGCTCGTGCCATTTCTCTAAAAATAATAATAGGGAGGTAAATGGTTCCTAAGCAGGATTTCGACACAAGCAAGGTCATCCAATGTTGTCATCACTGTTACCGACTTTTGGATGCCATGTTCACCTTGAACGAGCATTGCTGCAATGGATGTATTCTCTTTTTTTGAGCAGAGAAAGGCACCCGAAGATACCAATATATTCAGCTCACAGAACATTTTATAGTCGAGATTACACCATCTGCTAGAATAAAGAGAAAGAAGAACTGCAGATGTAAAGAAAGAAGAGCTGAATAAAGACATATGAGAGAGCAAGGAACAAGATCCTTGCTGAAGAACAACATGTCCTAAGAAACAAAGGAAGAGAAGGGGAAAAGAAAATTCCAGCTTTGACAGCAATCTCCTTCTTTCCAACAACCGAGCATAGACCATCATATCATGTTGAGATGAGGAACTTCCCAGAGCTATCAACTTTATCCTAAAAGCAATACACCTTATGAAGCTGAATTCCTACAAAATTAAAATCAACAAGAGAGGCAGCTACAGGACATGATTCAGTGACATGAGAGTGAGAAGAGCAATTTAGTGTAGGTCCTCCAGCCATTTGAAAAACTTGATGAGCTAAATTGTGAGCCACCCCATTCAAATTCCTAGAAATATGAAAAACTTGGGGATTAAGATTAGAAGTAGAGTTTACAAAAGAAGCCACTTCTTTTCTAATATTCCAAGGAGTGGAAGAGTGAGCAATATTCCTGGCAGCAGCAACAGTGGCAAGAGAAAGAGAATCGGTTAAAAAAGTAGGAGTTTGAATGTTAAGGCAAGCCGCCAATTGAGCTGCACAAGCAAGAGCAATTGCTTCAGCTTGAAGAGGAGTGTCCGTCGAAGGGCCTGAAGCTTGAACCTGAATATTTATTTCCCTATTAGAAGAAGGAAGACAAAAGTAAACTCCCACACCTGTGCGCAATTGACCTTGCCGAAATCCTGGAACTCTAGAAGTTCTGAAAGCAGCATCAGAAAACACTTTAGCACCATTAATGAGAAGGTCTGATTTGAGAGTATTGCCTTGCTTAGGAAGAGGAGAATTATCAGGTTGAGAAGCCTGCAAAGACTGAATATTAGTAGAAGGCAGAATCTCCTCTTGAAGAATATTATTCAAACTAGTAGCAGGAATTTTAATTTGGTAGGGAAAAGAAAATTTCCTCTCAAAGAGGAAATCATTTCTAGCCTTCCAAATGCACCACATAAAATTGAAAATATTTTGCAAAGATGCATAAGGATGGCCCATAGAAGCAAAGTGAGTCAGAAGGGAATGCATTGAAGAGTGACCTTGCACAAGGATGTCAGATCTAAGAAACCAAGGAGCAGAGAACCAGGCCGCTCTAGCAAAGTCACAAAGAAAGAAAAGGTGAAACTCATCTTCTTGCTGAGCACATCTACAACAATTCTGTGAAATGTGAATAGAAAAACGGCCTACTCTCATTCCTGTGGGCAAAGCTTTGCTAAGCATCCTCCAAGCAAAAGTTTTAACCTTGGGTAATAAATCTTTCTGCTTCCAAATAGTTTTAAGAAAAGCTTTCAAATCCAAAGGAACATCCAGAGGAGCAGTTCTAGGATTAGTATGAATGTCTTGTAAGCAAAGTTTATAAGCAGCTTTGGAAGAGCAAATACCATTGGGAGCCAAAGGCCAACAAAGAATATCAGCATTATCATCATCGAGAATATCAATGTTGATAATCTGAGTAGCCAAAGGTTGCTGAAAAAGAGAGAAAATGAGCTGACGGTTTGGGAATACACGGTGCCATGGGCTACATGTACAGTGCTATGTTTGTAGAGAGAATTCTTTATTTAACATTGTGTTTAAATTTTATGTCCTATTTGACATCGACAAATAATTTTTCCCTATCTAACAACAAGTCTAAATTTTATGTCTTTTATGACAAGTCTAAATGACAATTGAAAAGATCCTTTTACCCATCATGTGGTATGTTTGTGTGCGCGTGCTGTTCGTTTTCTTTATCATCTTTAGTAATAATTGTTATACTATTATTTGTTGGATTTTCTTATGGAGCTCATGTAATCTATTTTGAATGCCTGAGTTTTTTTAGTGCAGGATCTCCAAGGGAGAATATATGTATGTTTAGATACATTATATAGTGGATGCATACATTAGATGGTCTATCATTAGCTTTGCGTACAATTGCATGCATGCATCGAAGGCCATGCACGGCAGTAGCATGTACTCTGTACGTGGCTTGGCTCTAGCCGATGTACGCATGCATTTCTAAATACCCACACGTCTCTGCTGCATGTATAGAATGGACGGAAGTGTCATTTAGGCTTAAAATGGATGAAAATATCATGTAGGCTCAAAATAGATGAAAGTGTCATAAAAGGCATAAAATTTTAGCTCGTTGTTAAATAGGGAATAAGAAGTTTTTCAGCGTTAAATAAGGAAATGAAATTTAAGGTAGTGTTAAATAAGAAACTGTTTCATGTTTGTACACCGGCCTCCGTTTCGGCTGGGTGATGCAAGTAGAATGTGCCTCATGGACTGATTAGAATCTTACACATGTGTGTGACGCCGGCAAGGGAGGCTGGTTGGCAGCATCCTAATGAGAATAGTGACAGAGGAGATTAATGACTCATACAACGGTGCTAGCGAGCTAGTGGCCTATTGAGACGATATGTCTTCTGACAATATGAGTGGCACAACACCTAAAGAAGATGGGAGATGCGGAAGGGGTGGTCGTTTCAAAATCACAAGGTTCCCTGCAGGACAAGAAGGTAATTAACTATTAATATATATTGTGATTTGTTACTTTGTATAAAATGATAGCTCATGACGTGGTCCTGCTTCTTCATGCGAGATTAGAAGCTGATTAGGGGCATCTATAGCAGTGCATATCTCTGTTTTGCGATTCAGAATCAAATGTGTGATTTCAAGAAAATAACTAGTCGCCATGTTAAACTCTGCATAATTCGTGAAGCAGAACAATTCCAACATAGTGTCAGAACTGGAGGCTTCGATATGTGCTTTTGTTGACCGAGTGAAGACCACATGTTTTGCTTTTTAGTTCGAGCTATGACACATGAAGGGAATGGTGATGGCACTTGTGGGCGCTGCTGGTCCGGCCGAGCTACATGAGATGCCACTGTTTCATCAGAAAAGAATATGGTTTCCTCTAAATGGCTCGTTCCTAGAATACAGGTAGGAATACATGGCTGGGGTTGATCCCGGTAGAAACAGACGTGTGCGATATCGGCCTCTAGGTAACTCAGCCTCCAAATAACATTTTCATAGATTTATCTACTATAACTTATACAAAACTTTTATATTTTTTGTAACTTAATTTAATTATAGTATGATCTTAATATTTTCATTATTATTACATAATTAGCATCATTAGTAACATAATAACTTTATAATTACTCTCTCCATCAGGCTTTATTGCCCTTTTCGTATTTAGGGTCAAACTTTGCCTAACATTTAAGTAATAAAATGTAAATTATATATCAAAAATTATACTGTGGTTATCCTCTTTCAAATACAAATTCCATGATATACTTTTTTCTAAAATTATATTTTGTTAGTCATATAATGGTTAAAATTTGACTCAAAATACAAGAGGGGGTGGGCTAGTAAACCCGGACGGACGAAGTTATATTTAAAATATTATTTGTTATATGAATATAATTTTGATTTTAGAAACGAAATATATTTAAATGCAACAAATAAAAAAATTGCATAGATCCTTGAATGAATGTTTGACAATTCGTAGAGATGGTATAGTGTCTTTGTATTTCTTAGTATTTTAATATCATTAAATATCTTGATAGATATCTCTACACCACATGGACAAACAAATATCTTACCATCGGTTTGAAAAATATGATTAGGTAAACAAAGTTATAAAAACTTTGAGAGTTTAAATTCAAGCATTGGCATGATTTTTTTTTTTACTTTTTTTCATGGTGAAATATAGCTCACAAGTTACAATGGGTAATATACCTTCATAATGTGTGCATGCTCTGTATTTAGTACTGAAAATAACATTGCTAATAGTGACAATCATAGAAGTGTTGCGGATTTTACTACTTATCCATACATAAGATTTGATTATTTTGTATAGTCGTCCTAACTCTGTCCAGTATAATCTGGTGTTTAAAAGTGCTCGTACTAATTTCTCAAGAAATGCATGCACAAAATTAAACACTCTGTTTAACATAGCTTTTAATACACCCTATAGAGGGTCGAACAGAGAGATACTAGTTGCCAAATTAATTTTGATGTCACTGGAAAATTGGTTTGTACCGAGCGGTCAACTTAGTAAGCTACCAACAAAAAACTACAAACAATAATCATTGAAAACATTGGTTTGTTTCTACATGGCACATGCTATTAATATGTGGTGTGCACTTGCTCGTACTAATTAAGCCTTATATTTATCCAATAGTCCCTTGAGTCTATTGGACAATAGTACAGTGTTTATTAGTATACTTTAGCATTTGGCGCAGTCACCCTCTCATGGCCTAGGTCAGTTTACCACCCTCGATGGAGCGTGGCCGTAGGTTTGCCATTTCCACTAAAAGAATGTAGAAACAAGAGTGCAACACTTTAGAGGATGGGCTTCAGTGAGACCATGTTTTGAAAATAAAAATAAAAATATATTACAAGATAAAAAGTATGATATACATGGCCTCTAAGTATATGAAAAGTTTCATTAAGATAAACCTCCAAAACAAGCTTCATTAAATAATAAAATTATTTGCAGGCTACACGAAAAGACAAAAAATCTGGCCCAACTACAAGAAAGAAAGAAAAAAATTATTAATCTATGTAATTGTCTTTTTTGCGTACACCACATATTAACATACTCACACCGTTCCAAAATACTTGTTGTTCGCAAATTTGAACTATAACCATGACAAGTATTTTTGGAAAGGAGGGAGTATTCATGTTGTTGGCATAGTCGATCTGAAGTTTATTTCGGAAAAGATCATGCGGCTGAAGAACATGCATAAATGAAAATCTTTTAGTGAATCTCTTCTGTGTCGAGATGGCTACAAGCTTGTTTTTTAGTCAAATAAATTTGTAGTGTCCAAGTGTGGAACTTTTGTTGGTAAAGGCTACAAAACAGGAGGATTATTTCCCCTATCTTTGTCAGATGTTTGTAATAAAATTGTTAATCATGTTTGCAACAATAGTGGATAAAATGTCTGGCATTCACATCTCTGTCATATTGATTTTGGTTGTATGACGCGGTTAGCCAAATTGAGCTTAATTCCTAATTTCACTACTATTAAGGGATCTAAGTGTCAAGTTTGTGTGCAAGCTAAGTTACCTTGCAAGTCTCATACAACTGCGGAGATGAGAAATTTGGCACCACTAAATGGTGTTTTGACAAAAGGTGAAAATAAATATTTCATGTCGTTAATTGATGACTCCACTAGATACAACTCTGTGTATCTTCTGAAATCAAAAGATGAGGCTTTGAATTGTTTTCAAGATCTATAAAGCTGAGGCGTTAAACCAACTTGATCGAAAGATCAAGAGGCTTAGGTCTCGTCGTGGTGGAGAGTATTTTTTTCAACAAATTTGATTCTTTTTGTGCAGAACATGGTATATATAATCCATGAGAGGACGTCTCCTTACTCACCTCAGCCAAATGGTATAGCCGAAAGAAAAAATCATACTCTAATAACTAAACAAAAAAAATTTGATGTCCTAACTTTCTTGTACAGTCCATGCAAAAAAAATATTTGTTGTTACAGATAGCCTAAACCCTTTCTTCCGTAAAACCAAATGCTTCATGCTTCGTCGATCGATCTCCGCCGGCAGACTCCTCGATTTGCTTCCATTCCATCCAATATAAAAGGTGTCGTCTAGACTGGGTGGAGGTTTTTGAGAGCCACGGGAGAGCGCGCCCACGTTCCCGTTACTTGAACGAAGCCAAGTGTGTCAGCATGCACTTGGGTCAGTGTACAAGTCAAACTCACGCCTCTCGAGTCTCGATGCATGCTTAGGTTCGATCGATGCTAATTTTGAAGTCTTCTTCTCCATTCCCTTGAACAAAGCTAGTCTTCTTCTCCATCCCACCCTAGCTACCTGCTCTGCTCTGCTCCTCCTTCACATCACAACACAGCATTCAGGTTCTTCGTGTTCTTTCTTGTGTCACCCAGCAGCATCCATCCATCCATCTTCTCCGGTGGTTTTTCCGTGGTGAATATACATACACATATGTGCATAGAGTGACCGGGGATGAACATGAAAGCAAGCCCGGTCCTGACGGCGCTGTTCGCAGCGGCGATCGGGTTCTTTGTCGGCATTTCTTTTCCTGTGGACATCACACCAAAGGTAAACAATAACATTACTAGTTCCGTATTGATTCTGTATTGACTCTATACTGAGTCTGAGCTGATTTGATCTGAGAAAATGTACAGTATGTTGTCTTACTGGGACTATATATGGTGCTATATATGCAGCTTCAGTGTGGCATCCTGCCTTGGAGCAGCAGCGGTGGCGCTGTGAACTGCAGCTTATGGGGGGACTATGGGGGGCACAGCAGCACGCTTGGCAGACTATGGGGGGCGCCGTTCAGGAATAGCAACAATGGTTCCCCAAATGCCACCAGTTCAGCACCGGTACATTGAGTTTCTGAATGGTCCAGTTGTACTTCGTCCCAGCTAAATTTAAATGGTCTATTGATCAATGTATGGTGTAGACTGTAGAGGTTGCAGCAGCAAAACCTCAAGGCTCGGAGAGGCGGCTGCCACCGGGGATCGTGGTCCTGGACTCCGATCTTCACCTGCGCCGGCTCTGGGGGTCCCCGAGAGAGGTAAGTGTTTAGTTTCCATCTCTCAACAACCTCCCCGAGGACCTGACAGACTTCATTCTTCACTCTGTCAGATTGGATCTTGTTGCATTTCATCTTGAATTCATGGTTTCATCATGTGATGCGCAGGACAGCGCGACTGGCAAGTACCTCCTCGCACTCGCGGTAGGGTACGGCGAGAGAGCCAACGTCAATGCAACTGTTCACAAGGTAAATAAGCACTAGGCTTTCAGTGTAATTTGCCAAAACAAAAAAAAATTGACTTTCATTGATGGTCATCACTTGTGCGACCATGATAATCAAATGGCACTTGCAGTTCTCGGACAACTTCGACATCGTGCTGTTCCACTATGATGGCCGCACGACGGAGTGGGACGAAGAGTTCGAGTGGTCCAAGGAGGTCGCTCATGTCAGTGCCAGAAAGCAAACCAAATGGTAACATGACTCAGCAGACTTTCTTTCAGTCAAGTGTCTTCTCATTCCCATTACTGTGTACCAACATGTTCCCAGTGGCACATGATTTCGAGCCAAATTCAAATAGGATTCAGACCTTTGTCACACATTTGTCAAATGTGCTCAAACTTAGGGGTTCCATTTCAGCCAAGTTCAGTTGGAAACTTCAGTCCTCTGACAATCTTCAGACATTTACCTGAAAAACATAATGATGACTGATGAAGGTGGTTCGCCAAGAGGTTCCTGCACCCGAGCGTGGTGGCGCCCTATGACTACGTGTTCGTGTGGGACGAGGACCTTGGTGTCGACAACTTCACCGCGGAACCGTACGTCCCTCGAGCTTTATGCTCTCCTCTGAGCTCTGAATATATATTCTGGATGATGAAGAACATGTAGGCTGTGGATGCACTGGTTGCAGGTACCTGGACATCGTGAGGAGGCACGGGCTGGAGATCTCGCAGCCGGGGCTGGACACGACCGAGGGGTCGGCGCCGATGTACGACATCACTGCCAGGAAAAACGGCAGCGAGATGCACAAGTAAGCATGCCTTCCATGATGATGCTTAGTACTCCCTCCGTTCCTAAATATTTGTCTTTCTAGAGATTTCAATAAGTGACTACATACGGAGTAAAATGAGTGAATCTACACTCTAAAATATGTCTATATACATCCGTATGTGGTATTTCATTTGAAATCTCTAAAAAGACAAATATTTAAGAACGGAGGAAGTACATTTCTAGGCAACATGCTAGCACAGTCTGAATTTGGGTTGTCATGCCATGGACGAACAGGACAGATGCAGGGGGTGAGCACTGCTGGGACGTGCACAAGCGGCCGTGCAGCGGGTAAACTAACTGAATTCTTCACTCCAGTGTCATCTTTGTGTGCGATTTTTTCGTTTTGAAACTGAAAATTCAAGCACGGATGCAGGTTCGTGGAGATGATGGCGCCGGTCTTCTCGAGGGATGCGTGGAGATGCGTGTGGCACATGATCCAGGTATGCATGACTGGTGTACATGATTGAGATTGTTGGCTTGTCTGATCTGAAAGGAAGGATAATGTGTTTGGCTGCAGAATGACCTTGTCCATGGATGGCCTATCGACTCCTATTTCTGGAGATGCGTCGATGTAAGCATATATAGTCCAATTAACGAGCAGCAGCATATGAAAATATATCATGAATACATATAGGATTACCTAACAACATTTTGATGTACATATTGATTTTTTTTCTCATTTGAATCTGGCAGGATCCCGAAGAGCAGATTGGCGTCGTAGACGCGCAGTACGTGGTCCATCGTGCAGTCCCGACGCTCCAGGGCGAGGTGGTTGTGCAGTTTTTTTTGTCAGTTTAAAGCTTCAATGTCAAAACTTGATTGCTCTGTTTCTTATGCTCATTTTAATTTTCTCGCAACTTAATATCTATTCTTCTTCAGGGCGACAAAGAAAAGCCAGGAGGCCGTTTTGAGGTACCTGCATTATTTTTGCATCTCTATAAAATATGCAAACTATCAATACTAGTCTTAGTTAACATGTATATGATGTGTTAGTGAAGAGGGTTATTGTTATGTTTAATAATGTCGTATTTGTAGCTTTAGCTTGAGATTGAAGGTCTTTTCCTGCTTTTATATGAAATGACTAAACATATGCTACCACTTTCAACTGTACCTTCAAAATAATTGTGTGTGCGGCTTATGATAGGTAAGAGCGCGTCAATTTGAGGAGCTGGAGGCCTTTAACTCTAGGTTTGCCAATGCGGACAAGGAACTCGCCAACAAATCGTCATCAACACTAAATTAGTTTAACAACTGATTGCAAAAGGATAAACCCATGTTTTTATCAGCCAAAATTTTGAAGAATGTAATTATTATTTGCTCATTAATCAATATATTTTTTATAGGAAGGGAGCCGGCTCCCCTCAGGCACCTAAGGCCTGGTGGTTGGGTCCTCCTGCTTTTTTTTTTACTAGAAACCTATCCTCGTATTTTCTTGTTAGTACAAAATACTTATCTTCCCTGAAAACACAAAACACCAGAAAATGATAACTGGCTTCGGGCACTTTATTGATGTGTTAATCCAGCTAAAAATCTTCCCCCACATCGCCCGTATGTGTCGAGCATGAAGAAGAGCCTGTGATGCCACCGTGTCCGGATGTCTTCAAACAAAAATGAAATGGTTAAGTAATACTCAAAAGTATATATAAAACCTATAGAATTACTGCTAGTAATTTGACGAAATGGAAATGAATCAACGTTTTCTCAAAGATTGGCAACTAAACATTCCCTGCAAAAAGAAACACATATAGCGTGAATTCGCTAGCAATACACAAAATTGCACTTTTCGGTATGCAAAAGAATAATCATATAGCATTGCAATTTTTGCACATATTGTACAGTATTTGTGTGTATGTGTTCACGCTCAAACCACAAAAATAAAAATAAAGACAGACTAAGAAAGAAAAATAAAAAATACAAACAGATAAAAACAGAAAACAGAAAAAACAAAAGAAGAGAGGGAGGGCTAGGTCATGAGATGTGGGCTACATAGAGCTTGTTGGGCAGCCTGTTAAGGAATTGACAGACCCAAAATAAAGAGGTCAGTCAAAAAATTCCAGCCCAAAACAAGACACATCACATAGCATAAAAAAAAGGAGCACAGATCTTGAAACATCAATCAACGGTCAAAAGATCGACTGTCCCCAATTTAATTTTCAGGAAACTTATTACATACATCTAGCTAAAGAGCAAAAATAGTTGATGTCCTTCAAAACTTTGTTGTTTTGTTACATATGGCCAAAAAAAAAAAGTTTGTTGTTACAGATAACCTAACCCCTATAAACCCTTTCTCACGGTCAAACCAAATGCATCAAGCTGCATTGATGGATCTCCCCCGGCAAACTCCTCGATTTTCTTCCGTTCCATCCAATATAAAAGGTGGCATTTGGACTGGGTGGAGAGGAGAGCGCCGCGCGCCCACGTCTAAACGAAGTGTGTCAGTGTGCTGCACTTGGCTCAGTGTACAAGTCAAACTCACGCTGCCTCTCGAGTCTCAATGCTAATTAAGTGTGTCAGTATGTTGCAGTCATCCTGTAGGTTCGATCGATGCTAATTTTAAAGTCTTCTTCTCCATTCCCCTAAACCAAGCAAGTCTGAGCAACCGAGGATGAAAATGAAAGCAAGCCCGGTCCTGGCGGCGCTGTTCGCAGCGGCGATCGGGTTCCTCGTCGGCATTTCCTTTCCTGTGGACATCACACCAAAGGTAGCATAAGCATTGCTAGTTCTTTCTGTGTCGACTCTGAGGCTCTGTGAGCTGGTATTTGATCTGAACAGATAATGAATGGTATGTTCTCTTCCTGGGGACTCTTACATGCAGCTTCAGTGTGGCATCCTGCCTTGGAGCACCACGAACTGCAGCTTCAGTCAAGGCAGCACGCTGGGCAGACTATGGGGGGCGCCGTTCAGGAACAGCACCGGTGCCGCAAATGCCACCGGTTCAGCACCGGTACATTGAGTTTCTCAACTTTCTGAACGATCCAGCTTAACTTCGTCCCAGCTAAGTAAGTAAATGGTCTGTTGATCAATGTATGTCGTAGATTGTACAGGTCGCGGCAACAAAATTTGAAGGTGCGGAGAGGCGGCTGCCGCCGGGAATCGTCGTCCCGGAGTCCGATCTTCACCTGCGCCGGCTCTGGGGGTCCCCGAGAGAGGTACGTCTTCGTCTTGCCTTTCGTGTTCAGTTTCCATCTCTGAACAACCTGACAGAGTTCATCCTTGGCTCTATCTGACGATCTTGTTTCATTTCATCTTGAATTCATGGTTTCATTTGATCGTACGATGCGCAGGACAGCCCGACTGGCAAGTACCTCCTCGCGCTCGCGGAAGGGTATGGTGAGAGAGAAAATGTCAATGCAACCGTCCACAAGGTGAAGAAAGAGTGACTTTCAGTGTTCCGGATGTAGAACTTTGATCAAATGACCATCACTAGTCTGACTCTGACCAATGACCATCGATCAAATGACCAATGATGCAGTTCTCCGACAGCTTCGATGTCGTGCTGTTCCACTACGATGGCCGCGCGACAGAGTGGGACGAAGAGTTTGAGTGGTCCAAGAAGGTCACCCATGTCAGCGCCAGGAAGCAGACCAAATGGTACAAGCTTTTAACTACTGTCTGTACACTCCCCACACTCTCTGAATTTCTAAGTGCACTGACAATCTTCAGACTTTTTGGCCTGAAAACAATAACAACAACGAAGGTGGTTCGCCAAGAGGTTCCTGCACCCGAGCGTGGTGGCGCCCTATGACTACGTGTTCGTGTGGGACGAGGACCTTGGTGTCGACAACTTCACCGCGGAACCGTATGTCTCCCTCCAGCTATATATGCTTTTTTTCCCGAGCTCTCAATATATGTGGTGGATGATGATGAACAGGCAGGTTGTGGATGCATGGTTTTAGGTACCTTGACGTCGTGAGGAGGCACGGGCAGGAGATCTCGCAGCCGGGGCTGGACGCGACCAAGGGGCCGGCGCCGATGTACGACATCACCGTCAGGAGAAACGGCAGCGAGATGCACAAGTAAGCGCGCCGCCATGATGATGCGTACTACTCCCCCACATTTTGGATGTAATAAGATCTTATACAACGGGACGGAGGAAGTACGTGTCTAGGCAAACATGTTAGCACAGTCTGAATTTGAGTTGTCTGCAATGCCATGGATGAACAGGACAGATGCAGGGGGTGAGCATTGCTGGGACGTGCACAAGCGGCCCTGCAGCGGGTAACCCCGCTCCAGAACCATTCACTCTCGTTTGCGATTTTTCGTTTCGAAAGTGAAGATGCAAGCATGGATGCAGGTTTGTGGAGGTAATGGCGCCGGTGTTCTCGAGGGATGCCTGGAGATGCGTGTGGCACATGATCCAGGTATGCATGATGGAGTACACAGGACTGAAATTTCTGGGCTTGTGTGATCTCAAGGAGGGACACTGTGTTTTGCCTGCAGAATGACCTGGTCCATGGATGGCCTATCGACTCCTATTTCTGGAGATGCGTCGATGTAATAAGCATTACCTATTTTTTGAGCAGCGACTCAAAATATATGTTCGTGTACATATGCCTAACAGCATTTGGTTTTACATATTGATTGATGCCTCTCATTTGAAATTGGCAGGATCCTGAAGAGCAAATCGGCGTCGTAGACATGCAGTACGTTGTCCATCGTGCAGTTCCCACGCTCCAAGGCGAGGTATTATTTATCCAGTTTTTCTCAGCAGTTAAATTCCATGTCTTGGTTCTCAATGCTCACCATTACAAGCCCTTCTTCTTTTCAGGGCGATAAAGAAAAACCAGGAGGCCGTTTTGAGGTATGTATATAATTTTGTGACTCCATAAAATATATTAACAGCCAACACTAGTCATAATCATAGTCATAACATACATATGAGTGTGATAATGAAGAAGGTAATTGTTATTTTTAGTAATGTCATGTGAGTAGCATGAGCTTGTGTTTGAATGTCTCTTCATCTTTTATATTATTGATGACTAAAACTATGCTAGATTGCTAGTTGTTTGGGTTTATACCATCAAAATAAATTGTGAGTGGCCCTTTTGATAGGTAAGAGCTCGTCAATTTGAGGAGCTGGAGGCCTTTAACTCTAGGTTCGCCAATGCCGACAAGGAAGTTGCCAACAGATCGTCGTCAACACTGAATTAGTTTAGATAACTAAATACAAGAGGATAAACCATAGTTTTTTTATTACCCAAAATTTCGAAGTATGTAAGTACTATTTTCGTCGCATCACTACCTTCTCTTTGTCTCTTATCTTGGCATGTTTCCATGTGAAATTTAGTTATTCAGATGCATCCTTGTTTTCTTTTTCTAAAAAAAGGGATGAAACTTTGGGAGTTCACTATTCTAGTAACATCTGTTCCGAAAGTGATGCTTCCATGCACACACAAAAACATGAACAAAAAACGTGTGCTTTTGTAAGAGTCATTAAGATGTCAAGGAGAGCCTCAAAGAGAGCATCAGATTCCAATTTTTTTTCTATGGAAAAAGTCTAAGAAAGGAGAAATAAGCCGTGACTTTGGGACAACCCATTTTACAGCTCAAAAGGGCCGACAGACCGAGGGGAATGAAAGAAAACAAATGGAACCTGAGTTTAAACCGGCCTGGCCAATTCTACAGAGCTACATCCCCTGGACACCACCACTGTAGTCAAAGCCCATTTCGTTGGTCAATTATGGGCCAAATAGGCTAATGTTAACTGGGCCCAGCATGGCCTTTTCAACATTTTCAACACTCAGGAGCATTTTAAAAAAGGAATATATACTAAATTTACAGGGAAAAAATCAGGAACACTGTAATCTATTTATTTCCAAACAGGAAATATATTGCAGCTTTAATTATACTTGCTCCATGTTCAGCTACAACTCACTGTAAGTCTCTCATAAACGCAACTTTGTCGTTTGACCTCAAGATTCTAGTGATTCCTCTACCGTAACAAATAGTAATTTTAACCACCATAAAATAGTAATAACAAGAATCTCAAGCTGAAAATACAAGTAGTCAAACCTGGGTACAAAAGCACATGCACAAGTAACAAGATGACAAGAAGCAGCAAAATCATCACTGGCTCTGCTTGCAGGAAGAGCAGGGCAGCGGTCTCACCAACTCATCATTATATAGTAAAAACAAGAATCTCAAGCTGGTAAAAAAGTAGTCAAACCTGGGTACAAAAACAGAAGCATAAGTAACAAGATGACAAGCAGCAGCAAAATCATGGTGTTTCTGGTTGCAGGAATAGCAGAGGTCTCACCAACTTTTTCCTCCATCCCCACCTTTGTTTCCATGGAATTGATTTGCACGGCGTTCATCATAGCCGCCCATATGCGTACGCCCGCACGTTAGAGCAGCGAGCATTATTGTTATGGTGGCAATAACTAAGGGCGCATGAGAGTTGGCAAGAAATGTAGCAGTTAGCAATTGGCAGCCAAGGGGCAGTAGTGCCATTCATATGCATAATGGCAAAGGCATGGTGACAGAGTAATTGGGCAGCCGACATTGTAGGTTGAGTGAGGCCCCAGCCTATGGGGGCACCTTGTGTGGTTATCCTTCTAATTTTGCTGACCCATAATAAATGTTCCTTTTTTATTCAAGCAATTGCATGTCAAAAATGAGCAGATGTATGCCAACATTATTGTAGCATGGGTAGCACTGGCAACTACCAAGTGTGCACCGAAAATGGGGCCAGACTACCTCCTAGGCTCTTGCGGTCTGTTACACGCTGATGATTCCATGAGCAACCACCACTGCATAAGAAGGCTCTGAAAGTGCCTCCCCACCAAACAGGATGAAGTTGTCTGCTTAGAATGAATTAGTGAGAATCAACAACTTTACCTGATTCGACCGTCCTTACTAAATGCTGGGTATCATCCTCCTGACACCAACAAAAATACACATTAGTCGTACTACAGAGCTAAATGAAGCTAAGCATCCAAATATCTTTTTTTTTAGGAAACGCAGCCAAATATCTCGTTACTACTTGTGAAATATCTCGTTACTACTTGTGGTAAAACTGGGAGGGTGCAGATAAGGAGTGAAGTTCAGTGCATAATAGTGGCCAACAATCTTCCGAGACTTTGTTTGGTATGATATCCAACTCATGTCAGCTCTAGAAGGCAGTGATGTAATGGATAATTAAGAGTATGATGACCTGAATGTTATCATAAGGAGATATAAACCATGTACCTATACCGTGACCAGAAAGTTACTGGTTTTCCTTCCCCTTTCAACAGTAGAAAATTAGACAACTTGTCAAACCAGTGGACATAACATATGACCCTTCCCCTCTGCAAATCCTAAACCACAGCGTATGTGCTATCTTGGTATTCTGGGTGCTACGAATCAGCAATTTTTTACCCTTTTTAATTACTCCACTTGACATGTCTATCTCATGACATGATAAGCATGGCCAAGGCAAAGATGAAAAGTATGTTGCTGCACAGGAAAACAAAATTGACTTGCCTGGAAGCAGATAGGGCAGATGATGTATACCTGAAAGGCGTGTTGTTTTCCTGGAGTGACACGTGTGGAACCATCAAAGCCAACTACCCACAGGATACAGGTAGGCGGGTTTCAATACGCAACGGCGCAGAGTCATAGAGTATGCTTGGAAAGACCAGGCCGTTGTTTACCACTTGTGTATATCCGATTCCAATCCAGTACAGGAGAGTGATCCGGTCAAGATCCCACTTCCATTAAGATATGGATCAGCAAGATCATTGTCCAGAATCTACAGAATTGTTTTGGCAGATCTGCCTGCTAATCACTCATTGTATGAATCTACCCTAATAGCGATTCACGTGCCTTTTGGTTTCTGTCCCCAGAAACAATAGAACAGCAACCTACAGGAAAAGAGCATCAAAGTTGCATCTCCAAGCAAGCACTAAAAGTAATAGAGTTGGCGTTAATCGTGGTAGATGCTGTCCCCATTCTGAGCCAAGAGGATGGGCCAAACTGGGAGTTATCCTGAAAGAAAATACTAAATATTTCCCCACTTATCACACAAGTCAAGGGTACCTGTAGGGAAGAAGTTAGTGGTAAGTAGGGGACCCTCAGGACCTGAGACGGCAGGTAATGGCCTGGTAAGTGAAACAGGCTGGAACTCTCTGACAGAAGAATAACAGACTACAGAGCACCTGGTTGCACGCAATAATGTAAGACACTCTGTGGGCTCTGCCCCTCTTCTCTCTCCCCTTCAGCCTTCTTCTTCCTATAAATACAAAGACATGTACGGGGAGAAGTATCAGGTAAACACACAACCATACACAAGGCGCACGGTTGCAAAACAAGGGAGTTATTTAGAAGCAAGGAGTAAGGAACCACCTGAAGCCATGTGTATCGCTGCATGGATTTGGCAGGCTCACCCTCAGCACCAGCTCCTGCTGCTGCTCAACAGAGATGAGTTTCATAGCAGGTACATGATTTTATTTGGTTTCATTCATCCTCGCGGTACTCTGATCTGAATCTCTGAATTGTGAGCTTTTGTTTTCGAGTTTAGCTCTTCTCACTCCTGAATTATATGTTCGAAGTCATATGTCATGCCAACATTCCAATCCTAATATCACTGCTCACTTTCTTCACTAGGCCACATCGCAAATTATCTTAGAGAAGCCTATTCCCATTGCAGAATAACAATGATGTATGTTCAACTGCTGTTCTCCATGTATTGCAGGCCTACAAAGGCAGTAGGATGGTGGGGGGAGGGCTCAATGAAGATTCTTGGTGGCAGGGATGTACTTGGTGGAGGAACATGGATGGGGAGCACCAAAGATGGCAGACTTGCCTTCCTGACCAATGTGCTCGAGCCTGATGCGATGCCTGGCGCACGCACTAGGGGAGACCTGCCCCTCAGGTTCCTGCAGGTAAATCAAAACTCAAGTTGGTGGTTGTCAATGTAGGAGATATGCACATGATAAGAAAGATATGTTTCATTTGTACAAACAAAGTTGGTGTTTTGTACTATGCTTTCCTGTCAGAATCTTTTTTATGTGCTGAAAGTCGCTATCTGTCTAGTGTTTATTCCATTCTTCTGAGTACTGATGGTGATTGGTACAGAGATTGCTTACATCAAGACAAAGACATAAAATCCCATTTTTAGAAACGAAAACTTTACCTTTTAAAATATTTTTAGTTGCTGCTATTACAATGGTTAAACTGCTGCCGTCCTTCAAACAAATAAGCATTCATAGGATAATTCATGAATTCATGGTTTTACAGTTTAAAACATGCATATGATGTGCGCTAAGGGTGAGCACAATCAGCATCGAAATATCTTGCTCCAAACATAAGCATGAACCTCAGAATCTGTATTGTGCAGGGCAACAAGAGCCCACTGGAGGTTGCAACTGAAGTCGCAAAAGAAGCTGATGAGTACAATGGCTTCAACCTTATACTAGCTGATCTAACCAGGAATGTCATGGTTTATGTGTCAAACCGGCCAAAGGGACAGCCTGCGACGATTCAGCTCGTCTCACCAGGACTCCATGTGTTGTCCAATGCAAGGCTAGACAGCCCTTGGCAGAAGGTAACATAACTACTCCATGTCCAATAGCTAGAATGTCCAATGAGGTGTCCTTTGTTGATTTTACTTGTACTGCACTAAGAATCCTAAAGGAGACTTTTGAGCCGGAAAAGATGTGAGAAAGCAACATGAAAGCCTTTCAAGTACTTCCCTAGTTATAGAGGGCAGTGCATTTAACTCAATTAATAGCACTGCATGTACGAGCAGCAAGACAGGAGTAGATAGCACATGATTGCAAGCCACTCTGTCTTAGGGACCATTCAGTATACTATAATGTGCCAATGAACACAGTGCAGACAATTTTTCATTATTGCATATATTGCTTGTAGGCAATTCGCCTTGGTAAAAACTTCAGGGAGTTTATAAGGAAGCATGGTGATGATGAAGTTGAAGCGAAGGATATAGCTGATAGACTAATGACTGACACCACGAGGGCTGATAAAGATAGGCTGCCAAACACCGGTTGTGATCCCAACTGGGAGCACGGTCTGAGCTCCATCTTCATCGAGGTGCAAACTGACGAAGTGAGCATAAAATCTTTGACTCAATTGCACTTTACAAGTACATTCAGAGTTGAATTATCTTTAAAATTATGCCTATTAACCACTAAAATAACACGTAGATGTTCTAGTACAGAACCCTATATCGATACTGCAATGCTACATTTACATTTTTTCACATGTTTCTGTTTTGCAAAGGGGCTCTATGGGACAAGGAGCACAGCAGTTCTTTCAGTGAACTATGATGGAGAAGCTAGCTTATATGAGAAGTACCTCGAGAGTGGTATATGGAAGAACCACACAGTGCATTACCAGATAGAATTGCCAATGCGCACCTAAAGGCGGGAGCCTCAAATAGGAAGAAAGAATGAATAGCTACCATTGTGCATGCTGTTATTTCCACAGTTGCGCTTTAAGATCACATAATGATCTCTAATTATGGCAATTAAATTATTTACTGTATGCGGATCTATCAATTCAGAGACAGATCAAGTCAAATTGTTGAATATATATACATAATAATAATATGATATAATATGTGTATTTACAGACTTCATGTTGCCACCTCTGTCTATGATCATACATGCTTTACAGACATTGTACCTTCAGTTCTTCAATACAGTAGATATCGACTCTGATGTTTACTAAATGTATACTTAAGGCCTGAATGTGTTCAAGTACTAAACACTGAAAGTATATAAGGAAAAAATGTCTGCAAATATTTGAAGAAAATGTATCTAGCGTATCTCTTTTCTTCAATAGGCTGGTGCGCTGGTCATTCAGAGGTTTCTAGTCCTGCAGTCCTTGAAAAGGCACAGAAAATGCCACTCCAGAGCATACCATAATATGATGTGTGCACTCTGCAGATACAGTTGTATGGATATATGTATGGACCATTTCCAGAAATCTTTCCAAAATGCACATGAGTACTGGCACAGGATTGCCATAAGATGAGAAGTTACACATCACCAATAGGAGTACAGAGAAATATTTAGCTTTATTATAGGAATCTCAGCGTGTATACAAGTAAGCTAGAAAGAACTGTGAAGCCTAGTATTACGCCCAAATAGTTGAAGGCTACAGTTTCTCTTGCATGATATTGTTCTTCCTTCTCTGCTTCTTCTCTGCACAGTTCACTTCGCTGCTCACGGCACTGCTGCGCTATCCACCTAGTAATTGTTCTCTCATGAACAACCAGTTGTTCTAAACAATCTGGGGAGCTCAATCCACAATTACTGCTGGAGATGGTTAGAACCAGCAGTGCCTTGGCCACACTGCCAGAAGCTCGGAGTGCACACAGTAGATCAGACCACACATTCAGGCGGCCACACCTACCGCCGAACTCCGCTCCTTCTGGAACAACAACCACAGCAAACTCTGAGTGGACGAGTGCTGGGTGATGACGGTAAGCTACAAAATCTGCGCCATACTGCAAACCTGACCGCACCACCCAGTTCTTCGATCTGAGATGCGAGTATGCCTTGTACATCTCGGGAAATGACTCCGATGCGGAGCATAAGTGATCCCACAGCTCCCCTTCGCTCAACAGCTTCTTGCTCTCTGACACTGAGATGCACTTCAAACCATGGTAAAGATAGAAGACCTCCTCAGCCCCCAGCTGGATCCACTGTTTCTCTGCTTCGGCATTATCCAGCGCCCGGCCAAAGGCCGCACGGTTAAGAAGTGCAGCTTGCTGCAGATTCACACCGAGGGTCGCATCCCTGCCCCGACAAGATAAAGTTGCCACAAGTTTCGAGCCTTTCAGCGAGGACTGGAGCTCAGCAACAATGCTTGACATGGGGTGAGCTGCTGCCAGAGCTGCAAAGTCCTTGCCGTCTTTGCCCTTCTTCCATCTTGGACCCGCCATGTCCATAAGCTGAGAAACAGAAACAATACAGTGTCAGCTATAGTAGCCAAGTAAAGACAGATGAAGCAGAAGCACGTCGATTGTTAACTTGTACTCTATCCGGTTTACGAGAACTCAAATTTCTTGCCATTGATTTGGCCTCATGGTTCGTGCTCCATAAGCAGCGGCCGGCTCTCAGGGGATGGATTCCCGTGCAGGGCTATAACATTGCAGTGGGCAGTATAGCTCAACTTGCAATGAGTAAAATATATCTGGACATACTGAATTACTGATGATGTAACCGGGTCTGAAAAATGAGCTTTGTTTGACATCTGAACTTTCATTTTTAGGTTGCTGGGAGGGCGAAATCAGCCGGTGATTATCGGATTATTGGCATTGACACTGATGGCAATGAGTTTGATGTTGCTATGATTATAGTTCCTGTGGTTCTCCTCACTGAACATTCCAACTTCCAAGCCTACAAACTAGTAGTATGTTGTATTTTTTTCCCCCGTTTAAGCCGCATGATCCCTTTTGTTCAAATGCTGAAAGAAAGCAACCCACATTGGTGTTCATGGGACTAGGTAAGGAGACAGCAGGAAAGAAAGGAAAGTGAGGAACAGACCCAGCAAGAAACGTCGTCGACGTCGCGGGGGGCCGAGCCTGGGAGGGCGCCCGAGCAAGGGCCGTCGAGGTCGAGGTCGCGGCCGCGGCCGCCGCGCCTTCGTCGTCGGGGGCGTGGTCGAGCGGGTGGCGGCGAGCAGACTTGCAGGCTAGGCGACAAGCCGCGCGGGGGCGAGCAGAAGATTGGGCGGGCCGTGCGGGGCGAGCAGCGGAGGCGAGCGGGGACGCGGTCGGGAGGACAGGCGGAGGTCGATGGGAAGCAGCGGCGGCGGGGGGTGGCGGCGGCGGCCGGTTCGGGAGGCGGGAGAAGAGGAAGGAGAGATGCGTGCGTGGTGATAGGGTTAGAAGAAAAGGGTATATTTGTCTTTTTAAGGGAGAAAGGGAGTAATTCAGAAATAACTGAGAGCTGAGTGCCATGTTGGCACTTTGTTTTTTTTTATTTATTAAAAGTGGTATTTTGGCATGAGAAAGAGTGACTCGCGCATATCCGCAGATGACTCGCGCATATCCGTCATCTCCATGGCCATCCGATTTGATTTAATCATACGACATGTAGCGCTACGCAGATGGGTCAACAAGTTTGCAACATTGGGCATGTTGCAAATACAAGTTTGTACCACAAACTATGTTACAACACATACGAAGCCCAACAAGTAGCCAGCCCGTTCATTTTTTTCTCATTGAAATATTTTCTCCAACATCTTCCTTGTTGCAAAAATACTTTTGTAACATCACTTTGTTGCAGAAAGTTGAAAGATGAAAAAAGATTTTTGTAACATAACCTTTGTTGCAAATATATTTCTGTAACATGACCTTTGTTGCAAAAGTAACGCTAAAGAAAATAACATGTCATGCTAAAAAACTCTTTAGATGGTTTTGCAATCAGGACCGTAGTTGCAGAGTGAACATCGCAACAGCCAGCTTATTGCAATTCACGACGCACGCGGTGGCTATTTTTGCGTCAATCTGATGACCATGAAGGCGGCCGATATTTTTGTTTTATCTGTCGACGAACGCGTACCATCACCCTAGGGGTATTTTCACAAACAATATAGGAATGAGTATACCAGACTGTTGCAGGTTTGATGAAGGAAATAGAACACACGTGTACTATATCGTGTAGCGATTTAGCCCCTTCGCAGCGGAAAGTGACTCTTAGAGCATCTCCAATACAAGATGCAAATTTAGAGATGTACAAATTTACATCTCCAAAAAAAGCTTTTTACATCTCTAAAAAAGAGGCAATTCCAACAGATGATGTATATTGGAGATGTAAGAGGGCAACTCCAATAGATGATGCGAAATGAAGATGTAGAAACTATTGGGCGGCGGCCGAATTAGGGCGGTGGCAGCACAACGTGATTCAGGGCGGCAGCGTCGCGGTGGCGGTGCGTGGGGGCCGCGGAGGAGCGTCAAAGGGCCAACAGGGGTGGTGAATTGGTGTGAACTTTTTCTGTTTTCTACTACGTTTCCCAACAGCCACACCTAGCAACAAATCAGGGGTCACATGAGCTGCAACCGGCGTTTGGCGGAGCTGCAACCGTCTATTTGGTCGAGCTACATCCAATGGTGCCGACTGCAACTGTGGATCACAGGAGCTGCATACAACGACGAGGAGGGCCGCACTCAGCTGTGCCCCTCGTCAACGGAGTTGCAACCGTGCACGTCGAAGCTGCAACCAACGTTTAGGGGAGCTAGAAGGTTGGATGTGAGATGTGATTATGTTGCTGAAACCGGAGGTAAATTTTGATGGAACCAAGTAAATTTTTGCTTCAAACATGTTTTTACCTGAGATTCCTACTTGCTCAGTTTTGGTTTTGTTGGAACCAGAATTTGTTTTTGCTGGGACCGTGGTAAATTTTTGCTTCACACAATTTACCTGAATTTCCAGCGCTCTGGTTGTTTTGTTGGAACCGGAGTTATTTTTTGATGGGACCATTTTTTGATTTTGCTTCAACTGTATTTTTGGGTTGAGTTTTTGTTTCCGTTGAAACTAGGTGATGCAGGTTGACGATGGTGGCAAGCCGGTGATGACGACACCGTGCACTGATGGGTTGTGTGATTTGATGGACCGACTTTTTGTTCAGAGTTGCATCTGGCAAGACGTGGTGCTAGAATAACGACGAGATGAGGAGGGCACACGACGACTGCTACTTCAAGCTACGGAGAGAAGTAGGGAGCTGCGATCGACGATGATGGCGGTGGCCATGGAAGGGCCGTCGGAGAGGCGGGACTCCCGCGGCTGCGCGGGCTGGGGAAGCGATGCAATGGGTTTCAACGATTTGGGCCGCATCCTCCCTTTTTTTTTTCTCTTGTGGGTGTTCGGATGCGAGATGTGTGGGACAAAACGCTTCTAATCTGATGGTTGGCACTGAGCGAAGCGGACACACAGGATGTGACTGGGCGAAATTTCCAGCCGGTGCGCGGCGCCTATCAATGGCCTATATATATTCATCAATCAATGAAAAATGAAATCTACAAATTTTCACAAGCACGTTTATCTTTTTATTTTTTGAGAAAACGGTTCATCTGTTATGTATACCGATCTCACTTTTTTTCTTGAGAAATCATACCGATCTCATCACTTTAGCAAAGGCTCACGCATGGCTCACAAAACGTGACCCGACCCAGCTCGTTTTTTTTCCGTTTCACTCACGCACGCAGAGGAGAAAAGGCTTTAAAGCCTTTAACCAGTAGCCCACTCGGCCACGCCCGCACCCTGATTATTTTTATTGAATTGTAGGCAGCGGAGAAGAGAAGCGTTGCCCACCCGCTGTTCACGCAGACGATTAGTCCCACCTCGCTAAACGAGCAGCAACCGGACCAGCTTATAAACCCAGCGCTCGAGCCGGTTTTCGCCGAGCGTGGTGGCGCGCGCCTGTCACTCCAGCTACGGAGGGCAAAGAGTTGGTGTGTGGGGTTGGTGGGCTCGAGCCCGTGGCAAAGGTCGTCCTGCTGGATAGAAGTACAGCAGGTTGCTGATGCGCGCGCTTGTGGGGCGCGTGCTCGCTACTGGATCTTGTGGGGCCTGCGTTGTGACGCAGGCCAGATCCCACCTCCTTTGTGAATGGAGGGAATGGCCCGTCGGTGAGACGTCACTGACGTGGTGTGGAGTTTGGCCCAAGAAGTCGCCCTATGGGCCGTCGGGCATGTGCGCTGTGGGAAATGTTCCCCAGCCGAAGCCCAGATGTGTGCTTGGGTTTCCATAGAGAGATGGCCACTGGGCCTGCTTTCATGGTGCACGGGTTCGCTCACTTCAACCCCATACACCAACTCTTTTTTGGTTTGCAAAAAATAATTCAATATCATGTTACGAAATTGATATTTATTTTTGAAAATTTTATCTACAGAAATTTCTGCAAAATAAGTCTTTGAAAGAAGCACTTTCATCTTACATATCCACTCTTTTGCATAAGAAAACTAAAATCTTCCATACCCTATTTTGAAATTTATTTTTATTTTTTTCCTACATAGTACCACCTCTGTTCCATAACATAATGCAGTTTCAGTTCCATCTTATATTTTAAGTTTTGCAAAAAAAATGCACCGGAAAGTGATTTTGCCATCCGCCATGACAACAGTGAATCTTTTTCCTACACAGTACTTCCTCTCTTAACATAATGTACATTCAATTCCATCTTATATATTCATTCTTTTGCAAAAACAAATATATTCCATACCATGTTCTAAAAAGTTATTTTGCCTTCCGCCATCACATCGGGCAGCAGCATGTCGACGAAGCTGACAGAGCGGGCCAACAGGGACTTCGGGGATGTGCGTGTGTGCATGGAAGCAGCCGGCACGTAGATGTCATTGGGTAGCGGCTTGGGTGATAAGTGAGCCACCAGCGTCTGCTTCAGATACTTGAAGAAGAGGGTGTTTCCCTCGTGGTGGATTGGGCCATGCCTGGTGATACGGTAGCGCTCGGTGGCATCGAGGAAGGTGAGTATCGTGGCACTACGACTTGATGATGAGATGGCGAATGTCGGAGAGTCACGGTGGGTGTCGATGGCGTCCCGGATGAAACATGACAGTGTCGACAATTGGTGGCACTGATGGCAGCATTGGAGACCCCATGCCGAAGGAAAAATTGATCACACAACATGAAAAAACCATGATTTCCGTACATGTGCCTTTGAGGAAACAAGCAAGATTTCACGCTTGAAAGAAATAGACTGAGGTGGTCCTTCAGTCCTTTTACAAAAGATTTTGGTCTATGTTGGGGGATGATCTGATCGAGGAGGTTCTATAGGTTGTGAATACTTGTACTATACTGCCTGGATGGAATGAGATTGCAATTGTAATGATCCCAAAGGATAGTTCTCCGGAGAAGGTAACTCAATTTAGAATGATCAGCTTGTGTAATATGGTGTACAAAGTTATATAAAAAATAATAGAGGCCCGCATGAAGCTAATCCTATCAGAGATTACTAGCCCAACTCAGAGTGCTTTTGTTCCTGGAAGACTGATTACTGATAATGTCTTGTGGCAAAAGAGTGCTTCCATACTATAAACAAGAAAAAGGCGGGTAAAGAGGGTCCATGTGCGATCAAATTGGACATGCATAAAGCATATGATTGAGTGGATTGGGTTTTCTTGGAAGGAATTTTACTGAAATTGGGTTTCAAGGAGAACTGGGTGAATCTAATTATGCAGTGTGTTTCCACAGTGGAGTACCGTGTCCAATTAAATACTGAAGAAACAGCGAGTTTTAAACCTACGAGAGGACTGAGGCAGGGGGATCCTCTCTTGCCCTACTTTTTTTTGTTGTGCACTGAGGGTCCGACATCCCTTTTAGCGAATGCAGAGGAGATTGATAACATGTATGGAGTTAAGGTCAACAGAGATGCCACAACAATTTCTAATCTTCTGTTTTGAAAGGATCGAGATGGACCTAGAGGGGGGGGGGAGTGAATAGGTACAATTACAAATTTTAATTGTTACTTAGCAATTTTTAGCCAATAATGCAGAATATGAAAGTGAGCCTAACAATTGCAAGTATGATGCTAATAGCTAAGCAAGGTAAACAAGTAACACAAGTATGTGAGTAAGCAAGCACAATATGATATAAGTAAATACTAAGAGACAAGTAACCACAAGTAGGAAGTTAGGGTTAGGGATAACTGCAACTTCGAGAGACGAGGATGTATGCTGATGTTCACTTCCTTGGAGGGAAGCTACGTCACTGTTAGAGAGGTGGATGTTACCACGAATGCACACCAACGCCACAAAGGCTCACCCTATTCTCCCTTTGAGACAACACCACGAAGGCGTTTCTCAACCACTAGTGGTTGACCTTGGGGTGGTCTCCAAACCCTCACAAACTTTCGGGGGTAATCACAATGGTCGATTCCTCTCCGAATGACTCCTACCGCCTAGGAGTCTCCAACCTCCAAGAGTAATAAGAACGATGGGGAAAGGCTCAAGACTCGCTCAAATCACGTACTCCTTTGGTGCAAGGATGGGGAAGGAGTGGATCTATCAATTGAGTGGACAGCTTCTCTCAAATGCTCTCAAATCCCTTGGGGATCTAAGATTTGGTGTAGGAGTGAGTGAGAGAGAGACAGAGTGAAAAGTGTTCTTGAGGATGTTCTAAGTGAATGGTCAAACCTCTTGATACGTCTCGGTCGTATCTAATTTTTTAAACTCTTTTGCCCTTGTTTTGGACTCTAACTTGCATGATTTGAATGGAACTAGCCTGGACTGACGCTGTTTTCAGCAGAATTGCCATGGTGTTATTTTTGTGCAGAATAAAAAGTTCTCGGAATGACCTGAAACTTCACGAAGATCAGTTTTGGAATTAATACAAAGTATTGGCGAAATAATCAAGTGAAGGGGGCCCACACCCTGGCCACAAGGGTGGGGGCGCGGCCACCCCCTGGGCGCGCCACCCGACCTTGTGGGCCCCCCTGGACCTCCACCGACCTCAACTCCAACTCCATATATTCTCTTTCGGGGAGAAAAAAAATTCAGAGAGAAGGATTCATCACGTTTTACGATACGGAGCCGCCGCCAAGCCCTGTTCTTCCTTGGGAGGGCAGATCTGGAGTCCGTTCGGGGCTCTAGAAAGGGGAATCCATCGCCATCGTCATCATCAACCATCCTCCATCACCAATTTCATGATGCTCACCGCCGTAGGCTTGCTGGACCGTGATGGGTTAGATGAGATTTACCATGTAATCGAGTTAGTTTTGTTAGGGTTTGATCCCTAGTATCCACTATGTTCTAAGATTGATATTGCTATGACTTTGCTATGCTTAATGCTTGTCACTAGGGCCCGAGTGCCATGATTTCAGATATGAACCTATTATGTTTTCATGAATATATTTGTGTTCTTGGTCCGATATTGCAATTTATAGTTACCTACTACGTGTTATGATCGGGCAACCCCGGAGTGACAATAGTCGGGACCACTCCCGGTGATGACCGTAGTTTGAGGAGTTCATGTATTCACTAAATGCTAATGCTTTGGTCCGGTGCTCTATTAAAATGAGGCCTTAATATCCCTTAGTTTCCAATAGGACCCCGCTGCCACCGGAGGGTAGGACAAAAGATGTCATGCAAGTTCTTTTCCATAAGCACGTATGACTATATTCGGAATACATGCCTACATCATATTGATGAATTGGAGCTAGTTCTGTGTCACCCTATGTTATAACTGTTGCATGATGAATGCCATCCGACATAATTATCCATCATTGATCCATTGCCTACGAGCTTTTCACATATTGATCTTTGCTTAGTTACTTTTCTGTTGCCACTGTTACGATTGCTACAAAACTGCCACTATTACTTTTGCCACCGTTATGGCTACTTCCATACTACTTTGCTACTAAATACTTTGTTGTAGATATTAAGTCTTTCAGGTGTGGTTGAATTGACAACTCAGTTGCTAATACTTAATAATATTATTTGGCTCCCCTTCTATCGAATCGATAAATTTGGGTTTAATACTATACCCTCGAAAACTGTTGCGATCCCCTATACTTGTGGGTTATCAAGACCTTTTTCTGGCGCCGTTGCCGGGGAGCATAGCTCTATTATTTGAGTCACTTGGGATTTATATCTGTTGATCACTATGAGGAATCTGAAAGACAACAAAACCAAGATCTATCCCTCAACTACGAGGGAAGGTAAGGAATTGCCATCTAGCTCCGCACTTGATTCTCCTTCTGTTTTGAGTAAAATTGCGACACCTACACCTTCTATTGATTCCGATATGTAACATGTTATTGATGATGCCACTTCTGTTATGCATGATGCTTATGATGATACTACTTCTATGCTTGATAATACTATGCCACTAGGTGAATTTTTGACGAACAACTTGCTAGGGTTAGAGAGAATGAAATTACTGAAACTGATGATATTATTGAAACTGATGATTATGATTCTCCCCCTAGATATGAATTGCCTGTTGTACCTGAGGGTTATCTTATGGATGAAGAAACTGCTAGAGACTTCTTTGCTTGCAATGGTAGAGAGGATCTCAAGAAATTATTAGCTAAGCTGAAAAAAAATCCTTGAATGCTAGAATGGTATGATCCCGCTTTTGCTACTTCACCTATCTTTGTTACTGATAAGGATTATGAATTCTCTGTTGGTCCTGAGTTAATTACTTTAGTTGAATCTGATCCTTTCTATAGTTATGAATCTGAAACTGTTGTGGCACATATTACTAAATTGAATGATATAGCCACCCTATTTGCTCAGGAGGAAAAAAGTCGCTATTGCTATATACTCAAATTGTTTCCTTTCTCATTAAAGGGTGATGCTAAGTTATGGTTTAATTCTCTTGCTCCTGGTGGTGTGCGTAGTCCCCAGGAAATGATTTACTACTTCTCTGCAAAATATTTCCCCACTCATAAGAAACAAGCTTCTTTAAAGGAAATATTTAACTTTGTGCAAATTGAAGAAGAGAGTCTCCCGCAAGCTTGGGGGGGTTTCTCCGATTACTTAATGATTTTCTTGATCATCCTCTCAAGAAAAATGAAATACTTGATATCTTTTATAATGGACTAACCGATGCTTCCAGAGACCACCTGGATAGTTGTGCTGGTTGTGTTATCAGGAAAAGAACTGTTGAGCAAGCTGAATTGCTGTTGAATAATATATTGAGTAATGATAATGATTGGACATTTCCTGAACCAACTCCTAAGCCAACTCCGAAGAAAAGGGGTATTCTATTTCTCAGTCCTAAAGATAAGCAAGAGGCAAAGAAATCTATGAAAGAAAAAGGTATTAAAGCTGAAGATGTTAAAAATTTACCGCCTATTGAAGAAATACATGGTCTTGATAACCCGACACATGTAGTAGATGTAACACTACTAGGGAAAACCTTACCAGTAGCGCTGGTTTTTGAGCGACCAGTAGCGCGGGCGCCAACGCTACTGCTACGACGCTACAGCTATTTTTAGCAGTAGCACTTGTTTAGGCCAGCACTACTGGTAAGTTCAAATACTAGTAGCACGGCACTGGAAAGCGCTACTGGAAATATTTGGCCCGCGCCACTGCTAAAATTTATGTTTTTTTTTCATATTTTGGCGATGTACATGTTTAAACAGATATATCTTTTATACAATAACAACTCATCATGAATTAGTCTGTTTAAATAGCATATTCATTACCACTTATCATCACCACCAAACAATGTTCTTCAACGAGACATCATATAACAAGTTGGTCACTAGTCATAATCACAACTCCTCATCATCATCAACTCTAACACATTGTAGCACATAATAACACATTCTAGCTAGGACCTACTCCTCTCATAGGACCTACTCTACCCTCTATTAGGTAAAATATCATAAAACAAGATAGGCATTGACTCTCCATTAAGGAAAATGGACTCTCCATAATAAAGAACGGAGATCATCCTATCTCCAAGTCTTGGCCTACGCACAATGTTGCTTCCAAGTAGCTCTCTACGATGGTTGATTTTTTTTGAAATCATTTATTATCAAGGCTTCCTCACTTTTAGAAATCCGGTATGGACAAGAGTGATGTGGAAACTGCGGCTGACCTGGCCGTGGTGGCCGTAAGCTCATAACATCAACCCGACCTCTCGGCAACATCAGATGAGGCACACAATCCATCGGGATTTTCTGTTCAAAAACATAGTAATAACTTTGTAGTTAGCAATGTAGTTTAGTTTTAGAAGAATTTATGCAAAAGATGCACGGATGTCGTAATATTAGAAAATCTTACCATGCTATCTATATTGATGTTACCGTAGTTCAACACATGCACTAGTGGCACGTATTGACCATAATGTGGAGGAGTTTGATAATAGCTATTGTAATTCTCAAGATCAGTAAAAAATGCGATACGACCATCTTTCTCCTTATAAGTTAATTGTGCTTCATCATTGTAGTAGTAGGTTTTGTCTACCATCTTTCGTACATTTTTTTAAGAATGAAAATAAGCTGTCAAGCTGTCAGCTATTTTGAAATAAACAATATAAATTACTTAATAAATATGTTTGAGAAACTCACACAGCGGCAGAACTGGAGGTGTGTCAACAAGGACCCAAATGGTCATATTCTTTTCGTCGATGTCAGGATCACCAAGATCGAAGGTGAGAAGCATACCCCCATGAAAATCATACGCCTTGCAAAGTGCTTCCCAATTCAGGCAACCAAAATTAGATGAGTTCACAGAATTGTTTAGATTTACAGCAAAATCATAACCATGATGGGTCCTTAGTTGAATTATCTTTGTCTCAATGCTTTTATGATCTTCAAAACCCATCTTCTCCAAGACATAGCGTCTTGCATGGCATGGGATAAGCTAGTAGAATTGTAAAAGACGGAAATTACACGTTGAAGAAGCAGAGAAGTCATGCAAAAAATAACAAAAAACACTTGTCGTCGTTGCATACCGTTTCAACATCGAAGGTCTCTTGGAGCTTGATGCTGAAGCGCCGACCTTCTACCAGGTGAGGACTATCGCACATAACGCGCTCATCTTCGCAGTACTCACACATAGCAAATTCTCTTTCGTCGTCAGACATTTCCTAATAGGTAATTAACAATCCATCATCGATTACATATATAGTAGTTTGTAGAAAAGATCATCATATAACAACTAAAACACCTAAAATTTGTAGTTTGTAGTAGTTTATAGCAAAGATCATCATCGAACCTAGTTTGGAGCAAAGATCATCATATAATCCATCATCGAATACATATATAGTAGTTTGTAGCACACACACATAGAGAGAGAGAGAGTAGGCAGGTACTAGTAGAAAACAGGGCTTTGGTTCGGGCAGGGCAAGCCCATTAGTCCCGGTTCAGTCATGAACCGGGACCCATGGGGGCATTCGTCCCGGTTCTTTAGCCCAGGGGGCCGGCTGGGGCCTCGTGGGCATTGGTCCCGGTTCGTATGGACCCATTTGTCCCGGTTCTAGGCACGAATTGGGACCAATGGGCCTCGCTCCTGGCCCACAAACATTGGTCCTGGTTCTTGGCAAGAACCGGGACAGAAGGCTGGGCTTTAGTCCTGGTTCCAGCCACGAACCGGGACAAATGAGTTGCCTATATATACCCCGTCACCGCAGCAAAGCACTCCACAGTGCTCTATTTTTTCTGGCCGGCGAGGTGAGGGCATTTGGGTGCTCTAGCTCACCTCCTATGCACATGAGGTGTTCGATGAAATGCTCGAGCCACGCTAGTTAAGCTTTTTCCTCTCGAAGCTCGACCTCCAAGCTCCATTTTCCTCGAGATTTGCATAGGTTTAGCGGTCCGTCACGCCCCGTCACCGTCTTCACCGCCGTCGATCGCCCGTGCCGATCTCGTCGCCAGCACCACCGCGGTGAGCCTCTTGTTCTTATCTTCTTTCTGAAAGAGTTCTTACTTTAGATAGATACTTGTCTAATTTTCTAAATTTTATTATTGCCTGTTATTATATAGTGCGATGGTTTTGGTATCCGCCCCCGTCAGCCCTCGTCCTGTCTATGATTCAGATGTGGTATATATTATCTTTTTATAACTATTTGATTCATTTATTGTTTTTGACAATTATGCCGACCAATGTGACATAGATTTTATTTATGTAGGAGGTAGTTGAACCAGAAATTCCAACCGACCCTATTGTTGAGAGGTTAAATTTAGTTGAAGAAGAAAACAATTACTTGAAGGAAAAAATAAAAAAAATTGAGGAGGAGAAGATGATATTGGAGTTGCATGTTGCGGATGTCGTCGATGATCACAAGATCAAGATGGATGTAGTGCGGTTGGAGATTAGAAAGATTAGAACATATGCCATTCATACCGAGGCTTGGTATCATTATGCCGTTGGATCAATTTTTACCTTGGTTGTGATTATGATCGCATTTGTTGTTGCATTGAAAGGTTTTACATAGTTTCAATGTATGGTTTAACTAGATGCTCTGGAGAGCTATATGTTGTTCAATGAGAACTATGTATGTACTTTGTTTTTAATGTGATGATGAACTTCTATTAGTTTGATCACTTATCTATTCATGAGAGCTATATGTACTAAACTGATGATGTGGCTTTGAATGGTGCATTTTGAACACAGAAAAAGTCTGGAGTTCAAACAAGTTCAAAAAAATGAAATCCCTTTGTAACAGACGAGTTCCCGTATGAAACCCTCATACTTCGAAAGAGATTGTCCATTTTGTACACGAAGTGCATCCAGTTTTTGCCGTATCCCTCTCTACTTTCTTGCACATGCTATGTGGGTGAAATGATGATACCATGCCAACTTTCAACCTTTTCATAGTTCATTTGAAATGCTTTTCAATTTCAGGGTCTTATAGCTCAAAAAATCAGTAAATGCATAAAAAATAACAAATGAAGTTAGAAAGGGTTGAAAATTGATGATGTGGCTTTGAATGGTGCATTTTGAACACAGAAAAAGTCTGGAGTTCAAATAAGTTAAAAAATGAAATCCCTTTGTAACAGACGAGTTTCCGTATGAAACCCTCCTACTTCGAAAGTGATTGTCCGTTTTGTACACGAAGTGCATCCAGTTTTTGCCGTAACCCTCTCTACTTTGTTGCACATGCTATGTGGGTGAAATGATGATACCATTCCAACTTTCAACCTTTTCAGAGTTCATTTGAAATGCTTTTCAATTTCAGGGTCATTTAGCTCACAAAAATCAGTAAATGCATGAAAAATAACAAATGAAGTCAGAAAAGGTTGAAATTGATGATGTGGCTTTGAATGATGCATTTTGAACACAGAAAAAGTCTGGAGTCCAAATAAGTTCATAAAAATGGAATCCCTTTGTAACAGACGAGTTTCCGTATGAAACCCTCCTACTTCAAAAGTGATTGTCCGTTTTGTACACGAAGTTCATCCAGTTTTTGCCGTAACCCTCCCTACTTTCTTGCACATGCTATGTGGATGAAATGATGATACCATGCCAACTTTCAGCCTTTTCAGAGTTCATTTGAAATGCTTTTCAATTTCAGGGTCATTTAGCTCACAAAAATCAGTAAATGTATGAAAAATGACAAATGAAGTCAGAAATGGTTGAAAATTGATGATGTGGCTTTGAATGGTGCATTTCGAACACAGAAAAACTCTGGAGTTCAAATAAGTTCAAAAATTGACATCACTTTGTAACAGACGAGTTTCCGTATGAAACCCTGATACTTCGAAAGAGATTGTCCGTTTTGTACACGAAGTGCATCCAGTTTTTGCCGTAACCCTCTCTGCTTTCTTGCACATGCTATTGGGATGAAATGATGATACCATGCCAAAAAGAAAATTAACTAAAAAACTTTTATAAAACTCTAATACCAAAAGGAATGAACTAAAAAGCTTTTATAAACCTCTAGTATTTTTTAAACTAAAATTATATAAAATTCATGCCACTGAAATTATCAAAGTATTTTCTGTTCAAAACATGAAAAGCAAAAAGAAACAAAATAAACTTTAATAAATAAATAGAAACAAAATTAAATAAATTAAAATTTCATAAAATAAATAAGTAGAAACAAAATAAAATAAAATAAACTTTAATAAAATAAATAAGTGGAAACAAAATAAAATAAATTAAAATTTAATGCAATAAATAAGTAGAAACAAAACAAAATAAAATAAAATAAACTTTTATAAAATAAAGAAGTAGAAACGAAATAAACTTTATAAAAGTAAAGTAAATAAACTTTAATAAAATAAGTAAAAATAGCAACAATATGTTTTTTTGTTTTAAGTATAAACAAAATAAAATAAATAAAGCAACAAAAAAAATGAAAAAGTTCCAACAACAGGGCCACCACGGCCTGAATACGACTAGAAACCCTACCATGGGCCAGGATTCAGGCCTGCAGAAGGCCCAGTAGGCCCATCAGGCATAGTAGTGAAAATTAGGCCCGTAAGCCGGCAATCGAGAGGAGCTCGAGAGGGGTGCGGCAGTGGGGCTTATAAACCACTACGCGCCCCTCTCAACTAGTGAGGTGGGACTAAAGTTTTGGCCACGGGCAGCACGAGGCCTTTGGTACCGGTTGGTGCCACCAACCGGGACCAAAGGCCGCCGCTTCCCGCCCTTTGGGCTGTCGAAAACTGACCTTTGGTCACGGTTGGTGGCACCAACCGAGACTAAAGGTGGCAATGGTCCCGGTTGGTGCCACGAATCGGAACCTATCCTCTGGGTATATAAGCTGGACTTGTGAAAATTTCACAATTTCATCGTCAGTTCATGCCCGACGCCCCAGCGCTGCTCCTCGTCGTCGTCGCTGTCATCGCCCTGCCTCCGACGCCATCGCCGCAACGCGCGCCCCTGCCCCCGACCATGTCGTCGCCACGCCGGCCCCTGCTCCGCGCCCGAGCCCCTTCCCGCGGCTCTCCCCCGCGCGCCGGTGCCCTCGCCTCTCCCGCCGTCGCCATCGCCAGACACGTCCGCTGTGAGCCGCCGCGCCGGTCCGGCTCTGTTTTTTTATTTTGTATTAGATTAATTTTTTGTTCATATATATAAAATGTATATTTGTATGTATGTGGCTATATGTAAGTTCAGAGCATGTTTTTATTAGATTAATTTCTTATTAGATTTATTAGATTATTTTTTTGTTCAGAGCATGTTTTTGTTCATATATGTATTTTTTCATATGTGTATTAATGTTTTTGTTGCATATATGTAATTTTTTTCAATGTATATATGTATGTGGTAGCTATATATGCATGATGAGGGGGGTGGCGGTCGATATACCCCCTCCCCAATAATTTCAACATGAGGGGAGGTCGATATACCCCCTCCCCGATAACATTTTTTAGAAAAGTTTTATATATCTAGCCAGGAGGAAAGGAAGAAGGAAGAATAAGAAGAGGACGAAGAAGAAAAAAAAGGAGAAGAAGAAGGAATAGAGGAGAAGAAGAAAAAATAGAGTCTATTTTTTCTTCTTCTCCTCTATTCCTTCTTCTTCTCCTTTTTTTTTCTTCTTCTCCTCTTTTTTTATCTTCTACTTCATTAAGGAGGGCCCTTGGGAGGAAGGAGGAGATGCGAACAATGTGTGGACGAAGATGGCGACTTGCATTCGTAAGGTGGCCTCGGAGGAGCTTGGAGTGTCCAGGGGAAGGAGAAGCGAAGATAAGGATACCTGGTGGTGGAATGATGATGTCCAGAAGGCGATTAAAGAGAAGAAAGATTGCTTCAAACACCTATACCTGGATAGGAGTGCAGACAACATAGAGAAGTACAAGATGGCGAAGAAGGCCGCAAAGCGAGCTGTTGGTGAAGCAAGGGCTCGGGCATATGAGGACCTCTACCAATGATTAGGCACGAAGGAAGGTGAAAGGGACATCTATAAGATTGCCAAGATCTAAGAGAGGAAGACGAGGGATATTGGCCAAGTCAAATGCATCAAGGATGGAGCAGGCCAACTCTTGGTGAAGGACGAGGAGATTAAGCATAGATGGCGGGAGTACTTCGACAAGCTGTTCAATGGGGAGAATGAGAGTTCTACCATTGAACTGGACGACTCCTTTGATGAGACCAGCATGCGTTTTGTGCGGCGAATCCAGGAGTCTGAGGTCAAGGAGGCTTTAAAAAGGATGAAAGGAGACAAGGCGATGGGCCCTGATTGTATCCCCATTGAGGTGTGGAAAGGTCTCGGGGACATAGCGATAGTATGGCTAACTAAGCTTTTCAACCTCATTTTTCGGGCAAACAAGATGCCAGAAGAATGGAGACGGAGTATATTAGTACCAATCTTCAAGAACAAGGGGGATGTTCAGAGTTGTACTAATTACCGTGGAATTAAGCTGATGAGCCATACAATGAAGCTATGGGAGAGAGTCATTGAGCACCGCTTAAGAAGAATGACAAGCGTGACCAAAAATCAGTTTGGTTTCATGCCTGGGAGGTCGACCATGGAAGCCATTTTCTTGGTACGACAACTTATGGAGAGATATAGGGAGCAAAAGAAGGACTTGCGTATGGTGTTCATTGACTTGGAGAAGGCCTATGATAAGATACCGCGGAATGTCATGTGGTGGGCCTTGGAGAAACACAAAGTCCCAGCAAAGTACATTACCCTCATCAAGGACATGTACGATAATGTTGTGACAAGTGTTCGAACAAGTGATGTCGACATTGATGACTTCCCGATTAAGATAGGACTGCATCAGGGGTCAGCTTTGAGCCCTTATCTTTTTGCATTGGTGATGGATGAGGTCACAAGGGATATACAAGGAGATATCCCATGGTGTATGCTCTTTGCGGATGATGTGGTGCTAGTTGACGATAGTCGGACGGGGGTAAATAGGAAGTTAGAGTTATGGAGACAAACCTTGGAATCGAAAGGGTTTACGCTTAGTAGAACTAAAACCGAGTACATAATGTGCGGTTTCAGTACTACTAGGTGTGAGGAGGAGGTTAGCCTTGATGGTCAGGTGGTACCTCAGAAGGACACCTTTCGGTATTTGGGGTCAATGCTGCAGGAGGATGGGGGTATTTATGAAGATGTGAACCATCGAATCAAAGCCGGATGGATGAAGTGGCGCCAAGCTTCTGGCATTCTCTGTGATAAGAGAGTGCCACAAAAACTAAAAGGCAAGTTGTCGGTGTCAAAACCGGCGGATCTCGGGTAGGGGGTCCCGAACTGTGCGTCTAGGCCGGATGGTAACAGGAGGCAAGGAACACGATGTTTTACCCAGGTTCGGGCCCTCTTGATGGAGGTAAAACCCTACGTCCTGCTTGATTAATATTGATGATATGGGTAGTACAAGAGTAGATCTACCACGAGATCAAGGAGGCTAAACCCTAGAAGCTAGCCTATGGTATGATTGTTGTATGATGAAGTTGTCCTACAGACTAAAACCCTCCGGTTTACATAGACACCGGAGAGGGTTAGGGTTACACAAAGTCGGTTACAATGGTAGGAGATCCTGAATATCCGCATCGCCAAGATTGCCTTCCACGCCAAGGAAAGTCCCATCCGGACACGGGACGAAGTCTTCAATCTTGTATCTTCATAGTCCTGGAGTCCGGCTAAAGGTATAGTCCGGCTACCCGAACACCCCCTAATCCAGGACTCCCTCAGTAGCCCCTGAACCAGGCTTCAATGATGACGAGTCCGGCGCGTAGATTGTCTTCGGCATTGCAAGGCGGGTTCCTCCTCCAAATTCTTCATAAAAGTTTGTAAACACCAAGAGTAGTGTCTGGCTCTGCAAAATAAGTTTCCTCGTATTGCCACAGAGAGAATAATATTAACACAAATCTAATCTGCTGACGTATTCCGCAGTGTGACATCACACTACGGCCAAGCCTTTATTCGAATTGTTTTCACTTTTCCACCTCAGCGCGTTTTGCGAGGCGGTTTCCTTGGCACGTCTTGTCAAAGCAGAGATTGTGTCCCCCATTTACGGGATTCTCATCAATACGGACGTGGGTAACCCAACCGCGCCATTTATCACGGCACTTGAGAGGCATGCGAGTTTTACTAGGCTGGTGGGGACGCATAGTCGCATCCGCCCATATAAGGGGAGAAGGATCCACCTTTTTACCTATGC
This sequence comes from Triticum urartu, assembly GCF_056163025.1. NCBI lineage: Eukaryota > Viridiplantae > Streptophyta > Magnoliopsida > Poales > Poaceae > Triticum > Triticum urartu. The sequence goes on from NC_141879.1 coordinate 736,417,977, forward strand.
CTTCTTCCTCCTTTGCCTATCCATCTTCTGCGCACCCGAGCTCCAGTGCCCAAGCCCGCACTTCCTACCTCAACCTTCTCCAACGATGTCTGGAGCGGGAGGCAAGTGGATGGTCTCCTCCGTCATGGAAGGCCATGTAAAAAGGCTAAGGAACACTACTAGGGAAATGCCTATACACATAATCTTACCAGCAACGCGCTTTAAAATCAGGCGCTGCTGCTAAGTAGCAGTAGCGCGGGTTTTTAACCCTCGCTACTACTAAGTTGATAGCGGTAGCGCTGGTTTTTTACCCTCGCTACTACTAAGTGGTTGAAGGAAATATGCCCTAGAGGCAATAATAATGTTATTATTTTATTTCCTTATATCATGATAATGTTTATTATTCATGTTAGAATTGTATTATCTGGAAACATAATACTTGTGTGAATACATAGACAAACCAAACGTCACTAGTATGCCTCTACTTGACTAGCTCATTAATCAAAGATGGTTATGTTTCCTAACCATAGACATGTGTTGTCATTTGATTAACGGGATCACATTATTAGGATAATGATGTGATTGACATGACCCATTCCATTAGCTTAGCACCCGATCGTTTAGTATGTTGCTATTGCTTTCTTCATGACTTATACATGTTCCTATGACTATGAGATTATGCAACTCCCGTTTGCCGGAGGAACACTTTGTGTGCTACCAAACGTCACAACATAACTGGGTGATTATAAAGGAGCTTTACAGGTGTCTCCAAAGGTACATGTTGGGTTGGCGTATTTTGAGATTAGGATTTGTCACTCCGATTGTCGGAGAGGTATCTCTGGGCCCTCTCGGTAATGCACATCACATAAGCCTTGCAAGCATTGCAACTAATGAGTTAGTTGCGAGATGATGTATTATGAAATGAGTAAAGAGACTTGCCGGTAACAAGATTGAACTAGGTATTGAGATACCGACGATCGAATCTCGGGCAAGTAAAATACCGATGACAAAGGGAACAACGTATGTTGTTATGCGGTCTGACCGATAAAGATCTTCGTAGAATATGTAGGAGCCAATATGAGCATCCAGGTTCCGCTATTGGTTATTGACCAGAGACGTGTCTCGGTCATGTCTACATTGTTCTCGAACCCGTAGGGTCCGCACGCTTAAGGTTTCGATGACAGTTATATTATGAGTTTATGAGTTTTGATGTACCGAAATTAGTTCGGAATCCCGGATGTGATCATGTACATAACGAGGAGTCTCGAAATGGTCGAGACATAAAGATTGATATATTGAACGGCTATATTCGGACACCGGAAGTGTTCCGGGTGATTTCGGAGAAAACCGGAGAGCCGGAGGGTTACCGGAATCCTACCGGGAGAAGTAATGGGCCATGTGGGCCTTAGTGGAGAGAGAGAGAGGGGCAGCCAGGGTGGGCCGCGCGCCTCCTCCCCCCTGGTCCGAATTGGACTAGGAGAGGGGGGGCGGCGCCCCCCTTTCCTTCTCCCTCCCCACTTCTTTCCCCCTCCTAGTAGGAGTCCTACTCCTACTAGGAGGAGGACTCCTCCTGGCGCGCCAATAGGGGCCGACCGGCCTCCTCCCCTTGCTCCTTTATATACGGGGGCAGGGGGCACCCCTAGAGACACAAGTTGATCCACGTGATCATATTCTTAGCCGTGTGCGGTGCCCCCTTCCACCATAATCCTCGATAATATTGTAGCGGTGCTTAGGCGAAGCCCTGCGACGGTAGTACATCAAGATCGTCACCACGCCATCGTGCTGACGGAACTCTTCCCCGACACTTTGCTGGATCGGAGTCCGGGGATCGTCATCGAGCTGAACGTGTGCTAAAACTCGGAGGTGTCGTAGTTTCGGTGCTTGATCGGTCGGGCCATGAAGACGTACGACTACATCAACCGCGTTGTGCTAACGCTTCCGCTGTCGGTCTACAAGGGTACGTAGATCACACTCTCCCCTCTCATTGCTATGCATCGCCATGATCTTGGGTGTGCGTAGGAAAATTTTGAAATTACTACGTTCCCCAACAGTGGCATCCGAGCCTAGGTTTTATGTGTTGATGTTATATGCACGAGTAGAACACAAGTGAGTTGTGGGCGATATAAGTCATACTGCTTACCAGCATGTCATACTTTGGTTCGGCGGTATTGTTGGACGAAGCGGCCCGGACCGACATTACGCGTACGCTTACGCGAGACCGGTTCTCCCGACGTGCTTTGCACAAAGGTGGCTAGCGGGTGACAGTTTCTCCAACTTTAGTTGAACCGATTGTGGCTACGCCCGGTCCTTGCGAAGGTTAAAATAGCACCAACTTGACAAACTATCGTTGTGGTTTTGATGCGTAGGTAAGATTGGTTCTTGCTTAAGCCCGTAGCAGCCATGTAAAACTTGCAACAACAAAGTAGAGGATGTCTAAATTGTTTTTGCAGGGCATGTTGTGATGTGATATGGTCAAGACATGATGCTAAATTTTATTGTATGAGATGATCATGTTTTGTAACCAAGTTATCGGCAACTGGCAGGAGCCATATGGTTGTCGCTTTATTGTATGCAATGCAATTGCGCTGTAATGCTTTACTTTATCACTAAGCGGTAGCGATAGTCATGGAAGCATAAGATTGGCGAGACGACAACGATGCTACGATGGTGATCAAGGTGTCGCGCCAGTGACGATGGTGATCACGACGGTGCTTCGAAGATGGAGATCACAAGCACAAGATGATGATGGCCATATCATATCACTTATATTGATTGCATGTGATGTTTATCTTTTATGCATCTTATCTTGCTTTGATTGACGGTAGCATTTTAAGATGATCTCTCACTAATTATCAAGAGGTGTTCTCCCTGAGTATGCACCGTTGCGAAAGTTTTTCATGCTGAGACACCACGTGATGATCGGGTGTGATAGGCTCTATGTTCAAATACAACGGGTGCAAAACAGTTGCACACGCAGAATACTCAGGTTATACTTGACGAGCCAAGCATATACAGATATGGCCTCGGAACACGGAGACCGAAAGGTCGAGCGTGAATCATATAGTAGATATGATCAACATAGCGATGTTCACAAATGAAACTACTCCATCTCACGTGATGATCGGACATGGTTTAGTTGATTTGGATCACGTAATCACTTAGAGGATTAGAGGGATGTCTATCTAAGTGGGAGTTCTTTAGTAATATGATTAATTGAACCTAAATTTATCATGAACTTAGTACCTGATAGTATCTTGCTTGTTTATGTTTGATTGTAGATAGATGGCCCGTGCTGTTGTTCCATTGAATTTTTAATGCGTTCCTTGAGAAAGCAAAGTTGAAAGATGATGGTAGCAATTACACGGACTGGGTCCGTAACTTGAGGATTATCCTCATTGCTGCACAGAAGAATTACGTCCTGGAAGTACCGCTGGGTGCCAGGCCTATTGCTGGAGCAACACCAGATGTTATGAACGTCTGGCAGAGCAAAGCTGATGACTACTCGATAGTTCAGTGTGCCATGCTTTACGGCTTAGAATCGGGACTTCAACGACGTTTTGAACGTCATGGAGCATATGAGATGTTCCAGGAGTTGAAGTTAATATTTCAAGCAAATGCCCGGATTGAGATATATGAAGTCTCCAATAAGTTCTATAGCTGCAAGATGGAGGAGAACAGTTCTGTCAGTGAGCATATACTCAAAATGTCTGGGTATAATAATCACTTGATTCAATTGGGAGTTAATCTTCCAGATGATTGCGTCATTGACAGAATTCTCCAATCACTGCCACCAAGCTACAAGAGCTTCATGATGAACTATAATATGCAAGGGATGAATAAGACTATTCCCGAGCTCTTCGCAATGCTGAAAGCTGCGGAGGTAGAAATCAAGAAAGGAGCATCAAGTGTTGATGGTCAATAAGACCACTAGTTTCAAGAAAAAGGGCAAAGGGAAGAAGAAGGGGAACTTCAAAAAGAACAGCAAGCAAGTTGCTACTCAAGAGAAGAAACCCAAACCTGGACCTAATTCTGAAACTGAGTGCTTCTACTGCAAGCAGACTGATCACTGGAAGCGGAACTGCCCCAAGTATTTGGCGGATAAGAAGGATGGCAAGGTGAACAAAGGTATATGTGATATACATGTTATTGATGTGTACCTTACTAATGCTCGCAGTAGCACCTGGGTATTTGATACTGGTTCTGTTGCTAACATTTGCAACTCAAAACAGGGACTACGGATTAAGCGAAGATTGGCTAAAGACGAGGTGACGATGCGCGAGGGAAATGGTTCCAAAGTTGATGTGATCGCGGTCGGGACGCTACCTCTACATCTACCTTCGGGATTAGTATTAGACCTAAATAATTGTTATTTGGTGCCAGCGTTAAGCATGAACATTATATCTGGATCTTGTTTGATGCAAGACGGTTATTCATTTAAATCAGAGAATAATGGTTGTTCTATTTATATGAGTAATATCTTTTATGGTCATGCACCCTTAAAGAGTAGTCTATTCTTATTAAATCTCGATAGTAGTGACACACATATTCATAATGTTGAAACCAAAAGATGCAGAGTTGATAATGATAGTGCAACTTATTTGTGGCACTGCCGTTTGGGTCATATCGGTGTAAAGCGCATGAAGAAACTCCATACTAATGGGCTTTTGGAACCACTTGATTATGAATCACTTGGTACTTGCGAAACGTGCCTTATGGGTAAGATGACAAAAACACCGTTCTCCGGTACTATGGAGAGAGCAACAGATTTGTTGGGAATCATACATACAGATGTATGTGGTCTGATGAATGTTGAGGCTCGTGGCGGATATCATTATTTTCTCACCTTCACAGATGACTTAAGCAGATATGGGTATATCTACATAATGAAACATAAGTCTGAAACATTTGAAAAGTTCAAAGAATTTCAGAGTGAAGTTGAAAATCATCGTAACAAGAAAATAAAATTCCTGTGATCTGATCGTGGAGGAGAATATTTGAGTTACGAGTTTGGTGTACATTTGAAACAATGCGGAATAGTTTCGCTACTCACGCCACCCGGAACACCACAGCGTAATGGTGTGTCCGAACGTCGTAATCGTACTTTACTAGATATGGTGCGATCTATGATGTCTCTTACTGATTTACCGCTATCGTTTTGGGGTTATGCTCTAGATACGACCGCATTCATGTTAAATAGGGCACCATCAAAATCCGTTGAGACGACGCCTTATGAACTATGGTTTGGCAAGAAACCAAAGTTGTCGTTTCTGAAAGTTTGGGGTTGGGATGCTTATCTGAAAAAGCTTCAACCTGATAAGCTCGAACCCAAATCAGAGAAATGTGTCTTCATAGGATATCCAAAGGAAACTATTGGATACACCTTCTATCACAGATCCGAAGGCAAAACTTTTGTTGCTAAATTCGGAAACTTTCTAGAGAAGGAGTTTCTCTCGAAAGAAGTGAGTCGGAGGAAAGTAGAACTTGATGAGGTAACTGTACCTGCTCCATTATTGGAAAGTAGTACATCACAGAAACCAGTTTCTGTGACACCTACACCAATTAGTGAGGAAGCTAATGATGATGATCATGAAGCTTCAGAACAAGATACTACTGAACCTCGTAGATCAACCAGAGTAAGATCCGCACCAGAGTGGTACGGTAATCCTATTCTGGAAGTCATGCTACTAGATCATGATGAACCTACGAACTATAGAGAAGCGATGGTGAGCCCAGGTTCCACAAAATGGCTTGAAGCCATGAAATCTGAGATGGGATCCATGTATGAGAACAAAGTATGGACTTTGGTTGACTTGCCCAATGATCGGCAAGCAATATAGAATAAATGGATCTTTAAGAAGAAGACTGACGCTGACGGTAATGTTACTGTCTACAAAGCTCGACTTGTCGCAAAAGGTTTTCGACAAGTTCAAGGGATTGACTACGATGAGACCTTCTCAGCCGTAGCGATGCTTAAGTCTGTCCGAATCATGTTAGCAATTGCCGCATTTTATGATTATGAAATTTGGCAGATGGATGTCAAAACTGCATTCCTGAATGGATTTCTGCAAGAAGAGTTATATATGATGCAACCGGAAGATTTTATCGATCCAAAGGGAGCTAACAAAGTGTGCAAGCTCCAGCGATCCATTTATGGACTGGTGCAAGACTCTCGGAGTTGGAATAAATGCTTTGATAGTGTGATCAAAGCATTTGGTTTTGTACAGACTTTTGGAGAAGCCTGTATTTACAAGAAAGTGAGTGGGAGCTCTGTAGCATTTCTGATATTATATGTAGATGACATATTACTAATTGGAAATGATATAGAATTTCTGGATAGCATAAAGGGATACTTGAATAAGAGTTTTTCAATGAAAGACCTCGGTGAAGCTGCTTACATATTGGGCATTAAGATCTATAGAGACAGATCAAGACGCTTAATTGGACTTTGACAAAGCACATACCTTGACAAAGTTTTGAAAAAGTTCAAAATGGATCAAGCAAAGAAAGGATTCTTGCCTGTGTTACAAGGTGTGAAATTGAGTAAGACTCAATGCCCGACCAATGCAGAAGATAGAGAGAAAATGAAAGATGTTCGCTATGCTTCAGCCATAGGCTCTATCATGTATGCAATGCTGTGCACCAGACCTGATGTGTGTCTTGCTATAAGTCTAGTAGGCAGGTACCAAAGTAATCCAGGAGTGGATCACTGGACAGCGGTCAAGAACATCCTGAAATACCTGAAAAGGACTAAGGATATGTTTCTCATATATGGAGGTGACAAAGAGCTCATCGTAAATGGTTACGTTGATGCAAGCTTTGACACTGATCCGGACGATTCTAAATCACAAACCGGATACGTGTTTACATTAAACGGTGGAGCTGTCAGTTGGTGGAGTTCTAAACAAAGCGTTGTGGCGGGATCTACATGTGAAGCGGAGTACATAGCTGCTTCGGAAGCAGCAAACGAAGGAGTCTGGATGAAGGAGTTCATATCCGATCTAGGAGTCATACCTAGTGCATCGGGTCCAATGAAAATCTTTTGTGACAATACTGGTGCAATTGCCTTGGCAAAGGAATCCAGATTTCACAAGAGAACCAAGCACATCAAGAGACGCTTCAATTCCATCCGGGATCTAGTCCAGGTGGGAGACATAGAGATTTGCAAGATACATATGGATCTGAATGTAGCAGACCCGTTGACTAAGCCTCTTCCACGAGCAAAACATGATCAGCACCAAAGCTCCATGGGTGTTAGAATCATTACTGTGTAATCTAGATTATTGACTCTAGTGCAAGTGGGAGACTGAAGGAAATATGCCCAAGATGCAATAATAATGTTATTATTTTATTTCCTTATATCATGATAAATGTTTATTATTCATGCTAGAATTGTATTATCCGGAAACATAATACTTGTGTGAATACATAGACAAACCAAACGTCACTAGTATGCCTCTACTTGACTAGCTCATTAATCAAAGATGGTTATGTTTCCTAACCATAGACATGTGTTGTCATTTGATTAACGGGATCACATTATTAGGAGAATGATGTTATTGACATGACCCATTCCATTAGCTTAGCACCCGATCGTTTAGTATGTTGCTATTGCTTTCTTCATGACTTATACATGTTCCTATGACTATGAGATTATGCAACTCCCATTTGCCGGAGGAACACTTTGTGTGCTACCAAACGTCACAACGTAACTGGGTGATTATAAAGGAGCTCTACAGGTGTCTCCAAAGGTACATGTTGGGTTGGCGTATTTCGAGATTAGGATTTGTCACTCCGATTGTCGGAGAGGTATCTCTGGGCCCTCTCGGTAATGCACATCACATAAGCCTTGCAAGCATTGCAAATAATGAGTTAGTTGCGAGATGATGTATTATGAAACGAGTAAAGAGACTTGCCGGTAACGAGATTGAACTAGGTATTGAGATACCAACGATCGAATCTCTGGCAAGTAAAATACCGATGACAAAGGGAACAACGTATGTTGTTATGCGGTCTGACCGATAAAGATCTTCGTAGAATATGTAGGAGCCAATATGAGCATCCAGGTTCCGCTATTGGTTATTGACCGGAGACGTGTCTCGGTCATGTCTACATTGTTCTCGAACCCGTAGGGTCCGCACGCTTAAGGTTTCGATGACAGTTATATTATGAGTTTATGAGTTTTTATGTACCGAAGTTAGTTTGGAGTCCCGGATGTGATCACAGACATAACGAGGATTCTCGAAATGGTCGAGACATAAATATTGATATATTGAACGGCTATATTCGGACACCAGAAGTGTTCCGGGTGATTTCGGGGAAAACCGGAGAGCCGGAGGGTTACCGGAATCCTACCGGGAGAAGTAATGGGCCATATGGGCCTTAGTGGAGAGAGAGAGGGGCAGCCAGGGTGGGCCGCGCGCCTCCTCCCCCCTAGTCCGAATTGGACTAGGAGAGGGGGGGGGCGGCGTCCCCCTTTCCTTCTCCCTCCCCACTTCCTTCCCCCTCCTAGTAGGAGTCCTACTCCTACTAGGAGGAGGACTCCTCCTGGCACGCCAATAGGGGCCGGCCGGCCTCCTCCCCTTGCTCCTTTATATACGGGGGCAGGGGGCACCCCTAGAGACACAAGTTGATCCACGTGACCATATTCTTAGCCGTGTGCGGTGCCCCCTTCCACCATAATCCTCGATAATATTGTAGCGGTGCTTAGGCGAAGCCCTGCGACAGTAGTACATCAAGATCGTCACCACGCCGTCGTGCTGACGGAAGTCTTCCCCGACACTTTGCTGGATCGGAGTCTGGGGATCGTCATCGAGCTGAACGTGTGCTAAAACTCGGAGGTGCCGTAGTTTCGGTGCTTGATCAGTCGGGCCGTGAAGATGTACGACTACATCAACCGCATTGTGCTAACGCTTCCACTGTCGGTCTACAAGGGTACGTAGATCACACTCTCCCCTCTCGTTGCTATGCATCACCATGAGGAAAATTTTGAAATTGCTACGTTCCCCAACAGCGGTCTCTACCGTGCCCCCTGGGACATGCCATAGTAGTAGCGCGGGTTTTTAACCGTCGCTACTACTAAGTTGATAGCAGTAGCGCTGGTTTTTACCCCTCGCTACTACTAAGCGGTCTCTACCGTGCCCCTGGCACTACTAGGAAAAGGCATGCTAGTGGCGCACCGAATTTGCCTTCTAATGGCGCACTACCGGTGCGCCACTGGCATCACGCCATTAGAATTAAATTCTAATGGCGCACCACCGGTGCGCCATTAGTATCTGGTGTTCTAATGGTGCACCATGTAGTGCGCCATTACTATAGCCTGCAGTGCGCCATTAGAATGCCTCCCAGGGGGCCATATGTACCCATGTGCTTTGGCATTCTAATGGCGCACTAGCAGTTAATGCGCCATTAGTGTGATGATCACAGTGCGCCATTAGTGTCTTGTGTGGTGCGCCATTAGTATGAATATTAGGTTTTATTTTTTTTCCTTTTCTGATTTTTGCACAGTTTACAAAATATATTATTGGACAGAATATAGACAGCAGCACACAGCAACATCAGATTCATCGAATACAATAGAAGATTGGTCTCCGAATACAATTCATCATATTAGTCTCCGAATTCAAAAGACCGAACAAAGATAAAACATTACAAGTCTCAAGACCGCGAGTATCGAGTTTGCCTTCACATTACAAGTCGATATCGATCATCTAAACTACCATCACATAGAAGAGAGCTGTGGTCATCACGATGAGCATCATCGTGATCAAACTGGTCTTCATCCGGTTCCTCCAACGCTCCCTCCTCTCTCCCTCTAGATAGCGGGCGTATCTAAATTCGGCCTTCGCCCTAGTGGTGTACCCTTTGTAACTGTTACCGCTGAAACGGTGGACCTGTCTCCGACACTCCTCCTAGTCGTCGTAGACTCCGGGAACCTTACCCTTGTACACGACATACGACGGCATCTCTATGCACAAGCCAAACAACAGACAATACATAAGCAATATGTAAGTATGCAACAAAAGGATCGGAAGAGAAAAGTAAGACATTAATAGCATGATTCATGGTCCTACTAATAAATAGCATCGATTACATCTAAGTTGAACGACTGTCCAAACCAAAGAGACATACGAATTCATTAAAGTATAATTACAACATGAGCCAATCAATGTTTCAGAACTACACATCACTACTTTCGACTCGACTCATCGGACAGGAATGTGGATGAAGCCGCTGTCTGTCGTGATGGTCATGAAATCGCGGTCGTTGTCACCCTACATTTGTAGCATTTCATCTATCTCACTGTTGGACGGTTGATATCTGAGGAAGAACTGCCCCGAGGTATGAAGGGCATCTTGATGGATGATGTCCGCAAACTCTGACTGGATGCGAAAGAATTCTTGTCTAAGGTCCGCGTCCTGGATTGCCGACAAGCTCGCGGCCCAATCTTTGAGATTATCTGGTAGCAGAAGTTGATGATGGTCCCTTACGATCGCCCGCATGTGATGGAGGGCATAGTAGGCATCCTTTTGATCGCCAGGCGGCTGCTTGACGCAGCAGAACTTCGTATTGTGTGAGAACATGTGCTTGCCGTACTTACGAACTGCCCTGGTGAAGGTGCCTCCAGATTTGGCATAGGCGGGGAGAACATCATCAAGAACTTTCTTGACATTTGTGTAGTCTATCTTGGAGTTACGGTTCGGGTCTAAATACATGGCCATGGAATATTTCGGGCTTAAGAGGATGAGTGTGCAATGTGTGTCACTGCACAGAACACGGAATGTTAGAAAAAAAAAGAACGATCGAAATCTAAGAAATCATATGTTACGGGGCGGTTAAGGGATGACTTACCCGGGAAAGTAAGCCACAAGGAAGTTATCCTTATCTGGGTTTGCCAGAATGACGCCTTCGAGGTGTGAACTCGCAACTTGGCGGTCCCCAGCGCTGCTCAAGTGCTTGGCATGCATGTAGAAGGGGTCGACTATCACGATGTCCAGGGTCTTGTCTCTAATGATCCGCATCTCCATACTCAGCGAAAACAGCCGAACGAAGGTGTAGTGCAGCGGATGAAGGTTAAACATAGCAAAGATGTCATCAAACCCCAGGACGATCGTACCCCCGATGTCGCCATCCACAAAGCCCTTTCCCTCTGGCACCTTGGCCACGAAAACCGGGTATGCCACATCCTTCTCTCTGAGACACTGCTTCTCCAAAGAAAGAACATTGTCGTGCAGACTCCGCATAGCACCGGTTGTAGCATTCAGCATATTTGGCGGTAGCATCGCCCTACCCGCCACATGCACCCTCCTCGAGATATCCTTACGTGAAGGTGGCCCGTCCTGAGCACGGATCGAACTCGGTGCCGGCTGGCTCGCACCGGCGCCCTTGTTAGTCTTTCATTTCCGTCCCTTCTTCTTGATCTCCTGTAATGGGACCGAGTTCTGCTCACAGACCGCCTTCTTGAGCGTGTTGGGGCTGATAATATTTCGCACCTCAGCTATCTGAGGCTCGGTGAAGGCGGGAGCTAGAGACGTGTCCTGAGAACTGAACGCCAGATGACGCCTGTTGCAATTGGATTTCTCCGCCATACCAGCTAGATCGCGGTCGTCTTGGTTGGGTTCTTGAGAAAGAGGCCCGCAGAACTCGTCAGCGTACCCATGTTCGGCAAAGTACTTATCAACTTTGGTAAATGTACCATCGTCGTTGTCGTCGCCGTCCGGATCCTGTGCCATAGGGCTGTCCAGATCCTGTGCCATAGGGATGTCTGGCAGGTCCAGTAGCGTTGCGGCGTTCTTGCCATGGCTTGGCGCCGGCACGACCGGCGGTCTTGTTTGTGGGGTGGTGTCCCCCGCCCCCAAACGAATCTGGCTCTTCGGCCAAAGTAGGGGCCAGTTTACGCAGGTGCTGAGGGTCATCTCATCTTCTTCGTCGGCCCCAGCGGGTCGAATCGGAGGTAACAGCTCGTCGCAGCCTGGCAGCACCCGAACCACTTCAACCCTATACATTGTGGGTGGCACCGGATTACCGTGGAACATGGGGTTGCCCGGTTGAACGATTCTACCCTTGGCGACATCGACCAACTCGGCGCCCACGAAGTGCAGAAGAGTGCAAGGAACGTCGGCGGTGCCCTGCGAAAACATGTACAGGGCGTCAGGGATGCCTAGTCAAAGGCAAGGAGATGAAGTCATCGGCCGAGAGCCTTAGTTACCGTGATGCAGTCGAGCTCGGCTAATGTCGAGGCACCGCCAACGGCGGGCGTGCAACTGACGGAGGGGGCGCTTGCTGGCGAGGTGCCGGCCGGCGTACACCCGGGTGCATTAAGCTCCAATGCCCGTGCCGGCGCCGGAGACACGAATACCGCCTCCGCCGGAGACACCAATGGCGCCGCCGCCGGAGACACCAATGGCGCCGCCGGAGACACCAATGGAGCCGCCTGCGCGCTGTGCGAGTTGCTGGCCGTGAAGCTGGGAACCGGGGGAGGCCCCTGTTGGCCACCCGCAATCCACGTCGTCAGCCCATGAATCAACGTAGGCACCATGGCGTTGAGCGTCATTCCAAGTTGTTGTTGCACTTGCTCTTGGACAAGCTCCGGAATCCGCGCCACTTGTGCCTTGAGTTCTTCAACCTCGCGCGTCTGGCTTTCCGAGCTGGTCTTTTTCTCCTTCCGCACACCAGCGGTATAGTATGACCCCCATTTTGTGGACAAGCCTTTGCCGGCCACACGACCAGCTGACGTCGGCTTAGTGAGCTTATCCTTGTTTTTCATTACGTTCAATGTCCTATTTAAAGGGGTGTCGAAAGGGCAGCTCTTAGACCACCCGGCGCTACTGCTTTCTGTGTCCTGTGAAAGGAACGTGAACCATTTAGAAATATTGGGGATTAATTAGAGTGCAACCATATGGAGCTAATTACGCAGGGGTGTATTCCTTACCAGAAGAAGCTCAAGCGCATTGGTCTTCGGATCCGTGGTAAGCTCCTTTGTTATCGGGTCCTCCTTGTACCGGGCCCTGACATAGTTCCTGGTCTGCTTGTCACCGCTGTATTTCTCGAAGTGGGGCGGTAGGCCTTGCTCGGCACGCTCTGCGTTCTCCTTGTCCCATATAGGCTCCGCCACTCTGTAACCACCGGGACCGAGTTTGTGTTCCCCTAAGTTCAACTCCCGCATTTCTTTCCCCCAATGACTTGATTCGGAGGTTGCACTGCTCTCGCACTTGATCTTGAACTCCTTGTACTCATCTTCGCTCATCAAAGGATATTTCGCCTTGCTCTTCTCATAACTATCACCTTTATCAATCATTCTCTTCGCCGCGCTTTTCCAAGTAGACAGGGCCGTGCTCATCTTTGTGAGGGCGGCACTGTTCACTTTATTCCCTGAGAGGCGTGTGTTTTCAAATTCGGCGGGGAACTTGTATCGTTCATGCAGCTTCGTGAAGAGGAGGTTGCGCAAATTCCCTCGGTCCTTATGCCTAAGTTTCTCGGTGTTGATCGAGACGGTGCTCCGGAGAATGCACCCGAGCTGAACCGAGTACCCCTTGACTATATGTTTGGGCTCCGTTGTATTCCCGTCGGAGTCCACTTGAGTGAATTCCTCCTTGATGGTGCGGAGCGCATTCGGGCGCCGGTCCTTCCTTTGCTTCTTCGGTTGGCTGCCATCTGTGTGTGCGCCGCCATCATCCGTGGTGGCATCCTCGGCGGCACCATCAGTGGTGTCATCCCCGACGCCACTAGGGGTTGTGTAATCAGGATCGGTGTATTCCACAGCGTCCTCATAGCAGTGAGGTTGTTCCTCCATCTCCTGGGACAGCTCCCAGAATTGCTTGCCGCCCGAACCACCGGCCTCATCGTTGTGGGCCATGTTTTGCTCTAAATAGGAAAAATTTTGGTCAAAAAGTTGGTTATTGTCAAGGAACAATCACGGTCTCATCATTTAGGGTTTGTCGACACTGAGGCACCCTAAAAGCCTAAGCTTTCATCATTTAGGGTTTGTCGACGCCGAGGCACCCTAAAAGCCTAAGCGTACATCATTTAGGTTCTCATCGACACCGAGGCATCCGGGGCAGCCAAGTTAAGTTTTCATCATTTAGGGTTTATCGATGCCAAGGCACCCTAGGTTGGGCCTAATCACTTGGCACTAATCACTTGGCTCTATTGCCACCTATGTTGGGTTTATCATCTAGGGTTTATCGATGCTAAGGAGAATTCTAAGTTGGGCCTAATAACTTGGCTCTATTGCCACCTATGGTTTAATGCAGCAAGAATGGCAGGGCAGTTGATCCTACTTAACTAAGTACTAAGATACCCCGGCCCATGCATTAGTCGCAAGTACCCCATATGTCCTATTTTTAGCAAAGTCATGCTAAAATTCATGGAAAATTTTAGCATGACCTTTGCTGAAAATAGGACATATGGAGTACCCGAATTTGCCGGAACGGAAGTTAATCGACATTCCCGCAAACTCAAGGGCAACTTGGGGTACCTGCAAATTCATCACGACACAATGGTCGGAGACAAAACCCAGCAAACTAGCAAGATGATCATCATCTTTGCAAGACAATAGCTCAAGTTTTTGACAGTAGCCTCTGAAGAAAACAACATTGCAACATTCAAGTTCACAGGATAAAAAAATCATCCAAATACAACGAGATCAGCAAAGGACAGTAAGATATATACTGAAATTATCATAAAAAATGCTAGCTACTGCCATGGTCAAAGAATAGATTATGATAGCTGGACACATAAATTATGATAGATTGTGATAGCTTGGGGAATAGATTATGATAGATTGTGATGCATGGACTTGTTCTACTCCAGGTTTTCAATTTACAAACACATACAAGCACAAGCAGTGCTAGAGATGATATTTGCTAGATATAATTTCGGCAATGAGATTTAAATAGAGCTGTGGTGATGTAACCTAGGTGAATATACACGAAATAAGGTTTACTGGTGCTACCCAATGCTAGTAATCAAGTAGTAACATAAAATTCTAGTAAGTTCACTGGGAGAACTGTGAAAAAACAAGCAGCAGTAGCAGAATATGTTTGGAGTAGCATCAACAGTTTTACAAATCAAATAGGCCACACAAGGGGCTGATCTAGGAACCTTGACAGGGATACCCAGAACAGGAGACTCAGTCATGTGCAGCTTACAGCCTAGTAGCCTACAGGCATGGAATTGCAGAGTACAAGCATTGTTGGAGACCACAAGGTTGGGATGTTTCCCTGGAGGTGCTCACGCATGGGTCCATCCGATATATGCAATGCTTGTCGGCAGCCTAGTAGTGGAAAATTTTCTGGATTCTGGAGCATTGGCTAGCACGCTCCAGCCAAAGTGTGTATGCGTTAAGTCTATGAGGTCAGGGGCATTCTTGCGTTATAACTGTGGAAACAGAACCGCGCCAAGGCTGACACATCTTTGCACCATGGAGTGTTCCTTTTTCTCAATTCCCCAAGTAGCCTAGCACTGCTCCATGACCTGACCTTTTATACTATGATGAACAAAAGCATCTACCTCAGAAATCTCCAGTACATAGACCAGGGGTAGAACAAGTCCATGCATCACAAAGTCACACAAATCAGAGTGACAACACCAACAATTTCGAGCTCCATGTGGTACAAAGCAGCCCCGGAATTGCTCAGACGGGCAGTCTGACTGGTGACAGGGTCCAAACCGAAAGCTATATGCTACCACAATCTATCATGAACACGGCCCAAACGAAGTCAATTCTACACTACATCTGACGGACTACTCCGTGTTCTATCAGATTTCCTCCACTCGCCGAGACGGGTTCCCACCTAGCCCAGCCATCCCCGCCTCTCCTCTCTCACGCGCACGCAACAACCCAGAAAAACACAAGACAAGCAGTAGAATCTCTGCTCTACCGGGAGGCAACAAAGTGGCCAAGGTCACAGGGGGCGATACCTGAGCGGAAGCCCTAGGCTAGCGCGAGGGGGCGGAGCGCTGCTGCTGCTGCTGTTGCTCGGGGATGGCGAGGTTGGAGTGGGCGGCGCGGGAAGGCGGCGGGAGGCAGGGGAGGGGGTTCCGCCGTTCCGGCCAGAGGGGCGAGAGGTGGGAGGAGACGAGGCGGCGGCGCAGTCGGGTGGGTGCGTGGGGCACTCCTCCCTTGTCCGGACTGGCCACGCTGCTCGGGGACGGCGAAGGAGGTGAGGGGGGCGGCGAGGGGGACGGCGAACACGGGGGGCAGCGGGTGAGATCGATGAGGCAGGGGAGAGATTAGAGAGATTGGGGATTTAGTGTGGGGGGAAGCTTTCTAATGGCACACCACCCCCTCGTGCGCCATAAGTACGACTATTCTAATGGCACACCACCCCTCGGTGCGCCATTAGAATTTAGTGTGGGGGGAAGCTTTCTAATGGCGCACCACCCCCTCGTGTGCCATAAGTACGACTATTCTAATGGCGCACCACCCCTCGGTGCGCCATTAGAATTTTGTTTTAATCATAACAGTAATATTTTTTTATAAAAACAGTAATAATTTTTTAAAAAATATGTTCAAATTTGTTACTTGAAAATATCATCGGCGGCAGCGGTGGAGCGGGGGAGGGTGCGGGGGGTGCCCGTTGGCGGCGGTGGAGCGGGGGAGGGTGCGGGGGGTGCCCGTTGGCGGCGGTGGAGCGGGGGAGGGTGCGGGGGGCCGGGTGCTCGTCGGCGGCGGTGGAGCGGGGGAGGGTTGCGGTGGGTCGTCGGCGGCGATGGAGCTAGCGGGGGAGGTTGCGGGTGGGATCGAGATGGAGGGGGATCGAGATCGAGATGGAGGGGGAATCGAGATCGAGATGGAGGGGGATCGAGATCAAGTGTCCTCATGAATTCAAAAAGTGCCCATGAAATTTAAAAATATTCATGATATCAAAAAGTTCCAATGAAATACAATCAAGAAATGAAGACTACGATTTAAATACAATCGATCTTAGCTAGCTATCTGTTCACAATCTTCTTGCCCTTCTTTTTCGCAAATGGAGTTCTTCTGTGGAACGGACGTCCTTTAGGTAGGGTGGTCCTGCTTCTTCTTGTGGTGTGTGCTGCTACTTCATCGTCGTCGTCATGTTCGATCTTCGGGTCGCCGTACTTGTCAAAGTCTTGCTCATTGGCTACTCCATCCATTCCGATGATCTTCCTTTTGCCTCTCCTCACGACAACACGACTGGGCTTTGACGGGTCGGTAATGAAGAAGCATTGGTACACTTGGGAAGCCAGTACCCATGGCTCATTTTTCGCGGTGACATTTGTGCCCGCGGTCTTGGATTTGGCTTTGGGTATAACCATGGTGGTGAAATACCGGTCTTCTTTTAGGACGCTCTTGGCCCATCTGACACGGAACATCGGGACCTTCTCTCTAGCCTAGCTCAGCTCCCAGATCTCCTCGATCCTTCCGTAGTATCTGTCCTTGTCGTTACCGGTGTAGGATTCCATCGTTACCCCAGAGTTCTGATAACCATCGCTCTTCATGTCCTTGTCCTCGGTGTAGAATGTGTAGCCGTTGATATCGTACGCCTCATAGGTCATCAGGTTGTGCTCGGCGCCCTGTGACAAGGCGAATATGAGTTGTTTTTCCGCGGAAGAATCTTCATGTAAAGGGTACGACAGAAGCTTCTGCTTGAACCAACGCGTGAAACATGAGTTGTGCTCTTTGAGTATATCTCCGTCCGTCCACTGTTGGCCTCGGTCATTGTACGTCTTCTCAATAAAGGTTTTGTGCTCTACCACCCAAGGATCGACCACGTCTATGTGTTGTAGCGCGACTAGGTTTGCTCTTTCAAACTCGGCGAGTCGACCCTCGAAGTCGACATGCATTTCACGGCGACCCTCACGGTGACCCCATCCAG
Organism: Triticum urartu; assembly: GCF_056163025.1. Classification (NCBI taxonomy): domain Eukaryota; kingdom Viridiplantae; phylum Streptophyta; class Magnoliopsida; order Poales; family Poaceae; genus Triticum; species Triticum urartu. The sequence goes on from NC_141879.1 coordinate 736,435,796, forward strand.
TGAGCCTGCCGAGGTGCCTGTTGACGGGCAGACTAACGGGGTTCTCGATGCCTAGATAATTCGTGCAGTAGGAGATGCACTCTTCGGTCAGAAAGCCCCTGGCTATACTTCCCTCTGGACGTGACATGTTGCGAACGTATCCTTTGATGACACCATTCATCCTTTCGAATGGCATCATGCTGTGCAGGAACGTCGGCCCGAGTTGGATGATATCCTCCATGATATGGACCAGCAGATGCACCATAACGTCGAAGAATGTGGGCGGGAAGTACATCTCAAGCTCGCATAGTATCACCATGATCTCTTCCTGTAGCCTTCTGAGTTGCCTCACGCCAATCGACTTCCGAGAGATGACGTCGGAAAAGTTGCATAGGCCAAATAGCGTTTCACGGACGTGCGCGTCCATGATCCCACGGATTGCAACTGGAAGTATCTGCGTCATCAACACGTGATAGTTGTGAGACTTCATCCCGCTGAAATTTTGCTTCGCTGGGTCTAGGTATCTGCTTATCTTCCCCGCGTAACCATAAGGAAGTTTTACTCCTAGGAGGCAGGTGAAAAACTGCTCGATCTCCTCCTGACTTAGAGTGAAGCACGCGGGAGGGTAGTCATTTCCGGTCTTCTTGGCCTTTTTGCCTTTGCGACGACTTTCTGTGTCCTGCTTCACCTCGTCATCATCATCATCATCATCATCATTAGCGTGAAGCTCCTGCCTGATGCCCATTGATTTCAAGTCTGCCCTTGCTTTCGGCCCATCTTTGGTCCTCTCTGGCATGTTGAGCAGGGTACCAAGCAGACTCTCGCACACGTTCTTCGTGATATGCATGACATCAAGGCTGTGAGGCACACGGTGGATCTTCCAATACGGCAAGTCCCAGAAAACAGACCTCGTTTTCCATACCTTCAGCAGCGGCTCTGGCGCCTTTCGCTTCTTTCCCGGCTCTGGCGCCTTTTGCTTCTTTCCCGGCAGTGGGCAGTCTTTCCAATTTTTCAACAGCTCGTCTATTTCCTCGCCGCTCCTCATACACGGGCGTTTTCAAGGTTCGGTTTCACCATCGAACAGATCCTTGCGTTTCCTCCACGGGTCATCGTCGCGAGGCCACCTTCGATGTCCCATGAACACGGTTTTCGAAGACCCGGGATCTCTATCTAGCTGGCGATACGTTGTGTCATCCATGCACCTTACGCATCCAGAAAATCCGTGGACTACCTGCCCCGCGAGATATTCGTAACTGAGATAGTCATGCACCGTCGTGAGCAGTGCGGCTCTCATAGGGAAATATTCTTTCTCTGCGGCGTCCCACGTATTGGCTGGCGTTTTCCACAGCGTGTCTAGCTCCTCCTTCAGTAGCCCCAGATACAGATTGATGTCGTTCCCTGGTTGTTTCGGCCCTTCAATTAGCATACTCATGTGAATGTACTTCCTCTTCATGCACAACCAGGGGAAGGTTGTACATCCACACAAACACAGGCCAGGTGCTATGTGTGCTTCTCTGGCTGCCAAACGGATTGACTCCATCGGTGCTCGCGCCCAGCACGATGTTCCTTGGATCCTTCCCAAATTCTGGGTATTCGAAGTTCAACGCTTGCCACTGGCTCGCATCCTTAGGGTGACTCAGCATCTTGTCTTTTTTATTTATCTCCGGATCATTTCCGTCATCTTCCCGCTTCTTCTCCTCCCTATCCGCGTGCCAACGCAGGAGCTTTGCTACCTTAGGGTCCGCGAAATACCGCTGCAGACGAGGAGTGATCGGAAAGTACCACACCGATTTTCGAGGAGCTTTCTTCCTCTTCTTGTATCGAGTGACGCCGCACACCAGACATATGGTAGACTCCGCGTGCTCGTCCCGATAAATGATACAATTGTTCATGCACACATGGTATTTCACGTGCAGTAAATCCAGAGGACACACGATTTTCTTCGCCTCCTTGAAACTGGTCGGGCACTTGTTCCCCTTGGGAAGACGTTCGTGCCAGAATGACATGTTCTCGTCGAAGCATGCGGCGGTCATTTTGTGTTTTACCTTCATCTCCATAGCCATGAGCGTTAGTTTCAGGCTTCATACAATGGAGTAACCGCGTCTATCTCCAGTTGATCTAGCTTGGCTTTCTCTCGGGCGGCAGCTCTTGCGTTATCCGTCTGCTTGAGAAGCAGCTCTTGAATATGAGGGTCCTGCACCCAGCCTCCATCGTCGTCTGCTCCGGCATCTTCATCTTCATGATCATGCCCTTCGTCTTGATCTTCCTCATCATCATGTATGACATCTTCTACATGATGACTGTGTACAGCATCACCGTCGTGATCATGTCCTGGAGATTCTTCGTCTTCTCGCCCGCCCTCGCCGCGGTGGTACTTGTCTTGTTGCCCTTCCTCATTTCTTGCCCGGCCCCCATGGACGACTTCATAGTCATCTTCATCACCTTGCCACCGATAGCCATCCATGAAACCACGCAAGAGCAGGTGGTCCCGCACCTGCCCGGAATCCGGGTCTGCAATAAGGCTCTTCAGCTTGCATCTTCGACACGGACATCTTATCTCCGTCTCGTTCTTTTGAAGCATCTTGGCCTTCGCGGAGCTCAAAAACCTATTCACGATGCCTTCAGTCATCGTGCGGACCATGGTCGCCTGCGGGGTAGAGCAAAACGATATTTTAGAACCAAGAAAAAATTTGGCATGACCTTCCCTAAAAATAGGACAAAAAGAATGCATAGTGCCAAAATTCTCGCCGAAACGGAAATGAATCAAAACATTCCGGCAAAATATTGGCAACTATCGCATTTCAAATACCGGTACCTTCAAACACAAACATATATGCAACAGCACAAACACATGCAACACCACAAACATACATAGATCTAGCTAGGCCACAAAAAGTGCATGTGCACGTTGTTGGAGCGAGCTAGGGAGAAAAAAAGTAGATCTACATCATGAAGATAGCTTTCCCCTTACTTACCTATCAAAAAAAGGTAATTTCACCACATAATTTTGATGAATCTATGGTGGAAATGAGGTGAGGAGGAGGAGATGGCTGAAAGCTTGGAGAAGGAGGTGGAGGGAATGAAGTGGGGAAAGTGAGTGGGTAGGTGTGGAGCTGTCCAAAATATCTTGTTGGGGTCCCAGGTTACTAATGGCGCACCACCAGCAGATGCGCCATTAGTAACCCTGGTTACTAATGGCGCACCTGCAGGTGGTGCGCCATTAGTAGTTTTGCAAAAAAGTAAAAAAATATATATATATACTAATGGCGCACCGGGTAATAGTGCGCCATTACTAGTTTAAACTAGTAATGGCGCACTGTGAAACGATGCTCCATTAGTAGTTTTGCAAAAAAAAGAATAATTTTTTTACAGTAATGGCGCACTGTCTGCTTGGTGCGCCATTACTACTTAGAACTAGTAATGGCGCACTTCGACCTGATGCGCCATTAGTATGTATGGAAAAATAGAAAAAAAATAATAATTTAATACTAGTGGCGCACCCTGTTTCTGGTGCGCCATTAGTGTCTTCCACACTAATGGCGCATCACCAACCGGTGCGCCATTAGTATATAGTAGTGGCGCACTGCTTCCATGGTGCGCCATTAGTATCAATCCTATCTATAGCCCTTTTCCTAGTAGTGTGGGCCATGCCATAGTAGTAGCGAGGGTTATAAACCCGCGCTACTACTAAGTTTTTACCCCTCGCTACTACTAAGAGGTCTCAACCGTGCCCCTCCGGGACATGCCATAGTAGTAGCGAGGGGTAAAATCCCTCGCTACTACTAAAGGTCCCATTTTGAAACTCTACCCCCCCCCTGTGGATCGCCTTTTCGGTTTTGTAAAAAGCAAAAGAAAATGATAAAAACTTCAAAAATTAAAATCCTTCAAGATGTAGTTATGTTACTACATCTACTAGTTAGGAAAATTCAAAAACTTAAATTTGGACATGTTTTGCAAAAAGTGTAGGGAAAATGTAAAACGGCTATAACTTTTGCATACGATGTTAGAAAAAAACGTATAATATATCAAAATGTTTCAAAAATTAAAATCCTTCGAGATGTAGTTATGTTACTACATATACTAGTTAGGAAAATTTAAAAACTTAAATTTGGACATGTTTTGCAAAAGGTGCAGGGAAAATGTAAAACGGCTATAACTTTTGCATACGATGTCAGAAAAAACGTATAATATAACAAAATGTTTAGCACGAAAATCCGCATACGATGGAGACCGCCTACGGCCTGTTTGCAAATTTTTAGAATCCTCAAATTCCAAAAGGAAAAAAAGTTATGCTCAAATTTCAGTTTTTTTTAATTTTGGTCAAATCTGGTCAAACTGTGGTCAAACTACTTATTCAAGAAGTATTAGTGTTACTAAATAATTATTCAAGAATATTAGTGTTACTAAATAATTATTTCAGTTTTTTGGAATTTTGGTCAAATCTGGTCAAACTGTGGTCAAACTTTGGTCAAAATGTGGTCAAACACCTTATTCAAGAAATATTAGTGTTACTAAATAATTATTGTTTTTTAGAACAATAGTTTTAAACTCAAACAGCGAAATGTGTGACTTCATGCTCAAGCTAAACTCCCGAGGGTTAATAGGATTGACATCTTACTATTGTCACGAAAACAACAAGTGCAGACTTGGAATCGAGGGAGAATAGAACCCGGAAGTTAAGCGTGCTCAGGCTGGAGTAGTGAGAGGATGGGTGACCGTCCGGGAAGTTAGATGATTTGGAATGATGAGGGGTGATTAGAGATTAAATTGAGCAGTGATGAGGGTGATTAGAGATTGGAGGTTAAAATAATTCAAAAATTTGAAAATTCGCGCAAAAAATTCGAAAAAAAATTCCGCGGGTTAGTAGTAGCGCGGGTTTTTACCCATGCTACTACTAACGGACGTAGTAGTAGCGCGGGTGGCACCCGCGCTGCTGCTATACGTTAGCTGTAGCGCCTTATTAGTAGCGCCGGCCCCCGCGCTGCTAATAGGCCCAAAACCCGCGCTGCTGGTAGGCTTTTCCCTACTAGTGGAAGGCCGGATACCTGTCCAAAGACATCACGCACCGGCTTCCTGAGGAGGGGCAGCTTCTCCCCACCCCAAGGCCCCATGAGAGGGTAGTATTTCTTCCCCACTTCCTCCGCGGACTGGGTTTTCCTCTCCACCCATTTGTCTGCGGGCTCATGTTCTACTATGGCCTAGATTTCCCTGATCTGGCCCCGAACTTCATCCTCAATATCTCGGTGTTTATCGTCGTGTGCGAGGCTTTCCTCTGCATCCGCCCCCATTTCGGCCTCTGGCTCAAGACCTTCAACGTCAAGCCAAAGGTGGTGCGCGGCAACCAGGCGGAGTGCGGAGGTGCCATGGCGGGCAAAATAGCCAACGTCCTATGGCTCGAGGGCTCCTTGGTGGAGACCTTGAGGGGGTGGCAGTCAGGGTGGTTTTACATCACCGTGCCACGCGATCCGAAGTGGATCGCAGCCCCTGAATTCCGATCCGGACCCCCTACGCGGCTCATGTCTGGGCTTGTCGTGGGGCGACGAAGAAGAGGTGACCGGACTGCAAAAATGCATCCAGTCCCTGGTGAACAAGCAGCTCAAGCTTGTCAACGTAGTCCAGGTCATGCTCATCCGCCGGATCCTTCCGTGTCAAGAACGGGACTTCAATTTGTGGGAGTTCAACCCGGCGCAGCACCGAACTCTGAGCAGGCTCTTCGACACGACGTACGAAGATGTCTGGAGGGGGCTAACCAAAGGCGCCGAGGCTCCCACATCCGCCTCCAAAGACCGCGGATTCAGCTCGCAGTGTCCTGCTGGCGAGGTAAAATATTTTCATCTTTTACAGGATGTTAAGTTTTCTTCATAGTTTGACTCTATGCGGGATCTAAACTCCCTCACCTTTGACAGGATTGGCAGGCGAAGTCCGGACTGATTAATTGTCCGGCTCCCTTGCCTGAAGACCCAGCCCCTGCTCTCCTAGTGAAGCTACTGGTTCCGGCACCTTATGTGGTGCCGGAGAAGAAGGCCAAGAAGAAGAAGGCCACGGGGACTCGAAAGAGTTCCCGGCATATGGTGGTGTCAGACTCGTCGTCCGACGAGTCCGAGACGCACTCCTCCCGTGAAGACGAGGAGGAGGAAGAAGAGACCTCTCCCCCTCCAGCGGGGGGAGGAAAGAAGAGGAAGGCCGCCCCAGTAGGGGAGGCCGAAGGGTCCAAGAAGAGGAAAACCCCTTCGCCGGACTACGCCCCCGACGCCGACGAGGACGAAGAGGAGTGGCCGGATAGGGCCAAGCGTCCGGTGAAATTGTAAGTGTTCGGATACCAGAGTAACTCATGATATTCCTTTTGTTGCACAGCTTTCCCTAATGTCGGATATAATCATGCAGCCCGCCCAAGGACGGGCTTGACGAGTCGTCGAGCGGCTCCCTGGATTCATCGGACGTGAATTCAGTTCCGCCCGCTGCCTCCCCCTGTGCTGCGGATGACGCCGAAGTGGCGTCGCGACAAGCTCCAGGGCAAGAGGAGGTGGTCCAGGAGGAGCCGCGAGGCGACCTCCCGGACTCCATGAGTAAAGGGGACAAGACCCCCCAGGGCTCCAAGTCCGGCTTTAAGCCGGACACCGCGCCGGAATCATCAACAGTTCCGGACCGCGGCAGGCGAACTCCTGCCAAGAGGAGCAAGCCTATTGAGCCGGCGTACTTCGTCCAACCGGAGGCGCCGGACAATCTGTTGGAGGTGCTTAAGGGCGCCTCCATCGACGAGGAGCACCGTACCATCATGAGTACGGTGGTCCAGAAGGTTCGGTCCGACAAAAGCGGACCGACTGAAGCTTGTGCTAGCCTTCTAACAGGCTTCGAGGTAAGTAAAAAATATGTAAAAATATTACCGCATAGACAGTAGCCCCTGATGCTCTGTTTGGCGTTCGGAAAGAAAAGCCGAATAGAGGATCTATTAAATATCGCAGGAGTCTAACTAAAAAGGAGTCAATATACGTATGCAGGATTCGCTGCTGGCCACCGCCACACTGACTGCGAAGGTGGGTGCCCTGAAGCAGGGCCTCGAGCGGACCGAGCAAGAGCTCGGCCTTGCCAAACGGCAGCTCGAGGAGAAATAAGGTAAGAGATACCTTATAGAAAAAATGCCTATAAGAAGACACAATTGCAAAAAATGACAGGAGTACACTGCTTATTGTAGGGGCCACAACTGAGGTGGCGACCCTCAAGCAAGCGCTGTCCGAGGCCGAGAAGAGAGCGGCCACGGAGCGCACCGAGCGGGAGAAATTTCAGGCGCAGGTCGGCGAGGTGCAGCAAGAGCTTCAGGCTCTCATGAAAAAACATGAGAGTTTGGTGCTCGACTCGAAGACGCGAGCGTCCGAGCTTGCTGCGGCCCTTAAAACTGCCAAATCTGCCAAGGCCGAAGCCCAGAAGGCCCTCCAGGAATTGGATGCGGTGAAAAAGATAGCGGCGGGTAAGGCATTCTTTATGCAAAGCAGACATATAAAAGTAAACTACTTGTTACTTACCCGAATCCGGAGCTCTCCAGGGGCATTCGCAGATCTTCCCCGCAGCGTATCCGATGCCGCCGCATTCTACCGAGCCGAGGAAGGCAGCTCGACGGAGAAGGTGTTCTGGTCTCAGTACGCTGAGGCAGGACACCCTGTGCCCTTGAGCGACCAGCTGAAGCAGCTGGTCGAGCTCCACAAGGCGGCCGAACAAGCCCTGAAGGGCTTCATAGTTCGGCTGTGGCCTGGAGAGGCCCTGCCTGGGAGCTACTTCGGACTGGTGCGGTGGCTGGTGGAGGCTTGTCCCAGGCTCGAGGTCATCAAGCGCTCCGTCTGCATCGAAGGTGCCCATAGGGCCCTTGCCCGTGCAAAGGTGCACTGGGGTAAGCTGGACGGTGAGAAGCTTGTGAGGGACGGGCCGTTGCCGGGGAAGGAGCATCGCAAGCCCGAGAACTATTACAAGAATGTCCTGGCTGGTGCCCGCCTTATGGCGGATGAATGTACCAAGGATGTAATTTTTGAATGAACTCGCTCGTGTTATCCTGTGCGCTGAAAACTTGTTCATATGCGCTAAGCAATGCTTGTTGAATTTAAAATATTACTTTTTGTGCGGCCGTTTATCAAAAAATTGAGAGATGGCCAGTAGTCGGCTTTTGCCCCCATGCCACTAGTGCTGGGGTGTTCGAGATAAACCTGAGCGCTCTTTTTCCCATGATTGGGTCCGTCGAGGGAGGCGCTCAGCACAACGAACAAGGCAATCGGACTATAATGCTTGAACACTCTCACTTAGCCATAGAACTCTATAATTTTAAATTTCCGCGAAGCCCCTAGTATTTGGAAGACCGAGTTTGGGGCGCCATCCACGCCTTGGCCGGACAAAGCCGGTTCCTCGCTCAAAGCGGCATAAGTCTTTAAGGACTCGAAAAACCTCTCGAACAGCAACCGGTCTCTCACCTCATCATGACAGTCAGTTTTAGCTTTCTCCACTGAGGTGCTCGGCCTAGCTCAACTTTGGCACAATCGCAGTGGCTCTCCTAGTGCTACCTTAGCCGATATAGCGGAACGTAAGGCACCAAAACATAGGAGCCGGGCAAACCCAACTATTGACCCAAATCATGATTCGGAGCCGATGCATATAGTCCTATAAGTTCGGGGTGCCGCACTTGTGAAAGTGTACGGACTTGTCACGCCATATTGATGGGTACTGAAGCCCCTGGCGTATTTTTGCCGTACCACAGTGTACGGATGCAACATGTTATTAATAAACATATATATAAAAAGAGGATAATGCAAAAAATAGACAAAAAGCTATGCATTGTTTATAGAAAGGCTGCTATGAAAGCGGAACGATACAAATAGTGCGATAAGCAAAAGAAATTGGACTATTTAACATGTCCTGGCCAGGGGCAGGCCGCGGAATTGTATTAAAAAATAGGTATACTGCTCGCAATAGAGACCACCTGGGAGTTCCATAATGCGGCGTGGCTTGTCTGCTTTCCTGGATCTTGCATCGTTTGTGCGGCAATTGAATTGCCGAACGGGTCCTCCGAAATATGGAGTCCTGAGAGTAAGAGAAAAAAAAGAAAAAAGGAATCCGGCAGCCCCTGGTGTGGTTTAAGCCGTATTTTGGGCGTGCCGTGATAGTGCCCCTTCCCCTGTGCCCATGGTATTTCAAGAGCATAGTTATGTACGCGAAGCACTGGTTTCGCTATATCGCGAGGGCTAGGGTTGGGGCCGCATTGCTACGCTAGCTCAGAACGTGCCAGGCGGTCTTGTTGTTGGGTACTCCGGGCGCGCTTGACAGTGTCCAGCTTTTTGAAGGCCGAACTGGAGAACTGCCTAGAGAGGCTGCTTTGTACTTCTGCTGCGAGCGCTGCCGTGTGCTCCTCCGTTCGGAGGGAGCGTTCAGTGTTCCCATTGACCGAGATTACTCCTCTAGGGCCTGGCATCTTGAGCTTGAGGTATGCATAGTGCGGTACCGCGTTGAATTTTGCGAATGCGGTTCGCCCGAGTAGTGCGTGATAGCCACTACGGAACGGGACTATGTCGAATATTAACTCCTCGCTTCGGAAGTTATCCGGATATCCGAGGACCACTTCCAGTGTGACTGAGCCTATACAGTTGGCTTCTACACCTGGTATGACGCCTTTAAAGGTCGTTTTGGTGGGCTTGATCCTCGAGGGATCTATGCCCATTTTTTGCACTGTATCCTGGTAAAGCAGGTTCAGGCTGCTGCCGCCGTCCAAGAGGACTCTTGTGAGATGAAATCTGTCAATGATTGGGTCTAGAACCAATGCGGCGAAGCCGCCGTGACGGATGCTAGTGGGGTGGTCCCTTCGATCAAAGGTGATCGCGCAGGAGGACCATGGGTTGAACTTTGGGGCGACTGGCTCCATCGCATATACGTCCCGTAACGCACACTTCTGCTCCCTCTTGGGGATGTGGGTTGCATATATCATATTCACCGTCCGCACTTGCGGGGGAAATCCCTTCTGTCCATCGTTGTTCGACGGCCTGGGCTCCTCCTCGTTGTCGCTATACAGCCCCTTGTCTTTGTTTTCGGCTCTTAACTTGCCTGCGTGCTTGAACACCCAACAATCCCTGTTGGTGTGATTGGCTGGCTTTTTGGGGGTGCCATGTATCTGGCACAAGCGGTCGAGTATTCGGTCCAAACTGGACGGGCTCTGAGTATTTCTTTTGAATGGCTTTTTCCATTGACCGGATTTGTAGCCTCGGAATCCGGCATTAACTTCCGTATCCTCGTTGCTGTCGCTGTTAACGCGGCGCTTTTGTTTGTTCCGACGCGACCTGTCGCTTTTGTCCTTGGTATTCAAATTACCAGGGTTCTTGGTTTAATTGTTGCTGCGAGCTAGCCAGTTGTCTTCTCCCGCGCAAAAGCGGGTCATGAGTGCCGTGAGGGCTGCCATAGATTTCGGCTTTTCCTGTCCCAGGTGCCGGGCAAGCCACTCGTCACGGGTATTATGCTTGAAGGCCGCTAAGGCCTCTGCGTCCGGACAGTCGACTATCTGGTTTTTCTTTGTTAGGAACCGTGTCTAGAATTGCCTGGCCGATTCCTCTGACTGCTGAATTATGTGGCTTAGGTCATCGGCGTCCGGTGGTCGCACATAAGTGCCCTGGAAGTTATCAAGGAATGCGGCTTCCAGGTCCTCCCAAGAACCGATTAGGTCTGCTGGCAAGCTGTTAAGCCAATGCCGGGCTGGTCCCTTAAGTTTGAGTGGGAGGTATTTGATGGCGTGTAGATCATCACCGCGGGCCATGTGGATATGAAGGAGATAATCCTCGATCCATACCGCAGGATCTGTTGTGCCATCGTACGATTCGATGTTTACGGGTTTGAAGCCCTCAGGGATTTTATGATCCATTACTTCATCTGTGAAGCATAGTGGGTGTGCGGCGCCTCTGTATTGGGCTATATCATGACGCAGCTCGAAGGAGCTTTGTCTGTTGAGTTCGGCCCGGCCAGATTTATTGCATCCGGAGTGACAATCACCGTCACGTGCCGTGGGGCGCCTGCGCGATCCGTAGATCGATCTTGTTTGCCTTGCCTTGTCCTCCAGTATGTCGTGCAGGTCGGGCGCATTTTCCCGTGCCTTAGTATGCTTGACGCGGCGTCGGGGCATGGCTTGAGTGGAGGGCCAAGAGGCCTCTCTATCGCGGCCACGAGGTGGCCGGTCGGCCATGTCATGCGCTGGTGATGTAGGTGCTTCCTCCTCTAGTCAGGGTAGGAGCCTGCGCTTTGGGTAACTCTTGGAGGGGCATTCGAGTTCATACTCTTCGGCCGCAAGGACTTCAGTCCATTTGTCAGCTAGCAAATCCTGATCAGCTCTAAGCTGTTGCTGCTTTTTCTTGAGGCTGCTTGCCGTGGCCATAAGCCTGCGTTTAAAACGCTCTTGTTCGGCGAGATCCTCTGGCACGACGAACTCGTCGTCGTCAAGGCTTGCCTTGTCTTCGGAGGGAGGCGTATAATTATCGTCCTCAACCTCTTGGTCCGCCGCCCTCTCGTGAGGGCTGGCTTCTCTGTCCTCCTGTGCTGAATCTTGCTGGAGGGGGTGTTCTTCGGCGCTACCCGGAGTAGTATTATCTCCCGTGCCGGAATCACCATTTTTGCTTTGGCGGGATTTAGAGCGGCGCCGCTAACGCCAGCGTTTGGGCTGTTTCTTAGAGTTATCGTCCCCCGCTGTTCCATCGCCATCCCCATCCTTTGGAGTGTCCACCATATATATGTCATATGACGAGGTGGCCTTCCAGCGCCCTACAGGTCCTGGTTCTTGTTCGTCTCCTGCATCGTCGTCCATGCTGTCGATGTCTTCGGAGTCGAAGTCAAGCATGTCGGTTAAGTCATCGACAGTGGCTACGAAGTGGGTGGTGGGTGGGTTTTGAATTTCTTCATGGTCCGTATCCCAACCTTGCTGACCGTAGTCCGGCCAGGGCCCTCCTGATGAAGAGAGAGACTTTAGAGAATTCAGGATGTCGACGAAGGGTGAGTGCTGAAAGATGTCCGTGGCGGTGAACTCCATTATCGGCGCCCAATCGGATTCGATCGGCAGGGGCGCGGGGGGCTCGGAGTTCGGGGAGGAATTCGGCTCCTCGAAGTCACGGGCCATGCGGAGTGCGGGGCTGGAGTTCGGCTCGATTGCCTCTAAGATCGCAGCCCTTGAGGCAGCGTCCAACCGCTGATCCTCGATCGGCGCAGTAGGCTCCGAATCAATGGTCGGAACCGATGCGTGTGCGGCCCCCAAGGCGCTGTTCGGCGGCAGAGCTATATCATGCCCATCGAGACAGTGCGGCGCGCTTGGCTGTGGCTCGAATCCGTCGAAGATCAAGTCCCCACGGATGTCAGCCGTGTAGTTTAGGCTTCCAAACCTGACCTGATGGCCAGGGGCGTAGCTTTCGATCTGCTCAAGGTGGCCAAGCGAATTGGCCGGCAGTGCGAAGCCGCCGAAGACGAAGATCTGTCCGGGGAGAAAAGTCTCACCCTGGACTGCATCGTTGTTGATGATCGAAGGAGCCATCGGGCCTAAAAGCGACGACACAGAGGAACTCTCAATGAAAGCACCAATGTCGGTGTCAAAACCGGCGGATCTCGGGTAGGGGGTCCTGAACTGTGCGTCTAGGCCGGATGGTAACAGGAGGCAAGGAACACGATGTTTTACCCAGGTTCGGGCCCTCTTGATGGAGGTAAAACCCTACGTCCTGCTTGATTAATATTGATGATCTGGGTAGTACAAGAGTAGATCTACCACGAGATCAAGGAGGCTAAACCCTAGAAGCTAGCCTATGGTATGATTGTTGTATGATGAAGTTGTCCTACAGACTAAAACCCTCTGGTTTATATAGACACCGGAGAGGGTTAGGGTTACACAAAGTCGGTTACAATGGTAGGAGATCCTGAATATCCGCATCGCCAAGCTTGCCTTCCACGCCAAGGAAAGTCCCATCCAGACACGGGACGAAGTCTTCAATCTTGTATCTTCATAGTCCTGGAGTCCGGCTGAAGGTATAGTCCGGCTACCCGAACACCCCCTAATCCAGGACTCCCTCACAAGTTCTATAGGACAGCGGTTCGACCCGCAATGTTGTATGGCGCTGAGTGTTGGCCGACTAAAAGGCGACATGTTCAACAGTTAGGTGTGGCGGAGATGCGTATGTTGAGATGGATGTGTGGCCACACGAGGAAGGATCGAGTCCGGAATGATGATATACGAGATAGAGCTGGGGTAGCACCAATTGAAGAGAAGCTTGTCCAACATCGTCTGAGATGGTTTGGGCATATTCAGCGCAGGCCTCCAGAAGCTCCGGTGCATAGTGGACGGCTAAAGCGTGCGGAGAATGTCAAGAGAGGGCGGGGTAGACCGAATTTGACATGGGAGGAGTCCGTTAAGAGAGACCTGAAGGATTGGAGTATCACCAAAGAGCTAGCTATGGACAGGGGTGCGTGGAAGCTTGCTATCCATGTGCCAGAGCCATGAGTTGGTTGCAAGATCTTATGGGTTTCACCTCTAGCCTACCCCAACTTGTTTGGGACTAAAGGCTTTGTTGTTGTTGTTGTTGTTGTTGTTGTTGTTGTTGTTGTTGTTTGTACTTTCGCTTCTTAATTTTTATCAGGAACTCCATTCCAAAATAACTTCAACATGATGGGCGGTCGATATATATACCCCCTCTCGACCGTGATAACTTATACCACGGGAGCACCCCCCGGCCCTCCCGCTCGACCAAAACTCTCGAGGACACAAACCCTAGAAAAAAATGATGTTGGTCTCCTACCCCCTCCCGCCGCGCCCCTACCCGACAAACTCTCTCGAGGCCACCCAAATTAACCAAGTTAACAGAGCATTGTCGTCGAGGACACCCCATACCCTTGAAGCGTTGTCGAGGCCACCCCAAACCCTTGAAGCGTTGCCAAGGCCACCCCAAACCCTAGAGAAGCAGCATCGAGGCCACTAATATGATTCCTTATCGTGATTAGCTAGCTAGTTCTACGTTTGCCACTAATATATCCATCTATCATGTTTGAATAATAATTGTCATGTTGTAAATATTTGCAGAAATTATGGAGCACCCCCGAGATGAATCAACAGAAGCGGTGTTGGGGGACATAATCGCACAAGGAAGTGATGCCGTCATGTCGTTTCTCAATGAAACCGATGGTCTGGAAGGACAGGGTGAAGAAGCAGGCTATGATTATGATGGCTCCGGTGACCCAATGCCGGTGCAAGAAGGAGATCGTGATGACGGCTCCGGTGACCCAATGCCGGTGCAAGGAGACCGTGATGACGGCTCCGGTGACCGAACTGAGTCCGGCCAGGTATATATATATATATTAGTTAAGCCTGTGCTGACTAGCTAATTGATGCATTCATTGTTTTGGTATATGTACACATATTAACTAACTCTCGTCTTTCTTCTTTTTTCTAGCCCTCCGGATCGAGCGCAACTTCAGTAAAGAGACGAGGCCTGAAGAAAAAGTTGCGCTCGGATGAAAGGTTTGAGATCATAGCAATTGCACGCGATGGCATGCCGATTGAACCCATCCAGACAAAGGAAGCATTTGCTGCTCAGTGCGGGGTTCTTGTTAGGGACAAGATCCCGATCAGTATCCACTAATGGTTAAAGCCTAAGAATGAAGACCCTGAGGTGTCTTATGTCTCCGATATGCAAAAAGATGATCTTTGGACCGCTCTGAAGGCAAATTTCACCCTACCGCCAGAGGAGGATCCGGAGAATCTAGTTAAAGAGCAATTGATCAAGTCTCATGCTCTTAAGAAGATGGCAGAACTATTCAGGAGGTGGAAGAATGAGCTGAAAACATCATTTGTCGACGAAGACAAGACACCAGAATTCACCGGCCGGTATGAGAAGATCAGAGATCACTGGCCCGCATTTGTGGCCCACAAGACATCGGACAAGAGTAAGAAGATGTCAGTGACAAACAAGAAAAATGCTGCAAAGAAGAAGCATCACCATCGCACGGGGTCAGGTGGCTACCTCAAAGCCCGATCGTTGTGGGACAAGGCTGAGAATGACCTGATTGATAAAGGGGTCCAACCAGAGACATTGAACTGGCCAGACCGTTGCTGGACTTGGTTCTTCAGGGTTGGCGGATCTTTGGACCATGTATCAGGGAAGTGCGTTTGGACGGACGAGCAACTAAGAATACCCGTCACGAGGCTTCAGGAGTATATCGAGGCATCGAAGCAAGGGACGTTCGTTCCAGACAGAGAGAACGACGAGCTCATAATGGCCGTCGGGAATCCTGAGCACCCTGGACGGACACGAGGCATGCCAGGCTCCGTTCCGTGGAAGGCTGGGTTTCCGGACGCAAGCGGTTACAAATGCCAGGAGAGGAGGAAGAAAGTGGAGCAGATCCAAATTCAGGCGCTCCACACAAGGGTACAAGCGATAGAGCAACGAGAAGGAGATCGCAACAAGCGACCCGCCGAAGCTTCCCCCGAAGCTACCCCGCCATCTCAGCGGAGAAGCAGCGTGGCTTCCACCGAGCTGCAGCAGCTGGAGCCTGTCTTCATGGCTCCTGCTAGCTACCCCGTGGACTTAATCATGGAGTCTCAAAATTGCCACCTTATGACGCAATGGATCAAATTGAAAGTCAAGGCGGCTGTTGGCTCTGTTGCACCTCCTGAACCTGGCGCAACTTTTCACTGCCGGACGATTCCAGAAGGATATGCTAGGGTGATGGTGGATGAAATAATAGACGGATTTGAGGACCTCGAGCTTGACCACCCTACCGGTGAAGGGGAGACTCGGCTGGGTTCTTCTCTGAAGACTCCATGCCTATGGCGGAAGGAGCTCATCAACCTTCCGAACTGGACGCCTCCTCCTCCTCCTCCTCCTCCTCCTCCGGCGAGTCAGGGCACTCCGCCTCCTCCTCCGGCGAGTGATCAAGGCACTCAGTCTCCTTCTCCGCCTCCTTCTCCGCCTGCACCGGCGCGCCCGAGCAGCCAGCCTCCTCCTTCTCCGCCTCGCCAGCAAGGGCGGAAGAGACCCGCCGCCGCTACGGCTGCTCCGGCACGTCGTGGTCCTTCTCCTCCACCTCGTAAGCAAGCACGAAAGAAGACAGTCGTAGCCGCTCTGTCTGCTCCGACGTTTAGCAGTACAGCCAGAGGCGGAAGGCAATACAGATTCGGTCCACCTCTCAAGCCTCTAGAGAAGTTACCATACGAGAGGACCGTGGAAGAAAAACGCGAAGATCGTGGAAAAAGAAGTGAAGGACTTCTTTGAAGGGGTGAAAGCAGAGAGACATCTACCTCTGGAGGAGAAGATAGATTTGGTGAAAGCAAAGCGCATTATCGATGCTCTGAGGAAACCACCAAAGTCTCCGCTGAAAAACAACTATGAGCGCATTACAGCAAAGGTATATATCGAAGCGGAGTGGTCGGGAAGTACTATCAGTGATCGAGGGTTAGCAGAACGACAAGTTGGGAAAAAAAATTGCCCAGCTCAGCGAACAAGCGAACCAATTGATACGTCTCCAACGTATCTATAATTTTTGATTGCTCCATGCTATATTATCTACTGTTTTGGACTATATTGGGCTTTATTTTCCAATTTTATATTATTTTTGGGACTAACCTATTAATCGGAGGCCCAGCCCAGAATTGCTGTTTTTTTTGCCTATTTCAGTGTTTCGGATAAATAGAATATCAAACGGAGTCCAAACGGAATAAAATCTTTGGAAACGTGATTTTCTCACCGAACGTGATCCAGGAGACTTGGACCCTACTACAAGGGATCAAAGAGGTGGTCACGAGGGTGGGGGGCGCCCCCCTAGGGCACGCCCCCCTGCCTCGTGGGCCCCTCGGTGCTCCACCGACGTACTCCTTCCTCCTATATATACAGACGTACCCCCAAACAATCAGAACAGGAGCCAAAAACCTAATTCCACCGCCGCAACTTTCTGTATCCACGAGATCCCATCTTGGGGCCTGTTCCGGAGCTCCGCCGAAAGAGGGCCGTCATCACGGAGGGCTTCTACATCATTCTAGCCCCTCCGATGAAGTGTGAGTAGTTTACCTCAGACCTTCGGGTCCATAGTTAGTAGCTAGATGGCTTCTTCTCTCTCTTTGAATCTCAATACAAAGTTCTCCCCCTCTCTTGTGGAGATCTATTCGATGTAATCTTCTTTTTGCGGTGTGTTTGTTGAGACCGATGAATTGTGGGTTTATGATCAAGTCTATCTATGAATAATATTTGAATCTTCTCTGAATTCTTTTATGCATGATTGGTTATCTTTGCAAGTCTCTTCGAATTATCCGTTTGGTTTGGCCAACTAGATTGGTAGTTCTTGCCATGGGAGAAGTGCTTAGCTTTGGGTTCGATCTTGCGGTGTCCTTACCCAGTGACAGAAGGGGCAGCAAGGCATGTATTGTATCGTTGCCATCGAGGATAACAAGATGGGGTTTATTTCATATTGCATGAATTTATCTCTCTACATCATGTCATCTTGCTTAAGGCGTTACTCTGTTTTTAACTTAACTCTAGATGCATACTGGATAGCGGTTGATGAGTGGAGTAATAGTAGTAGATGCAGAATCGTTTCGATCTACTTGTCACGGACGTGATGCCTATATACATGATCATGCCTAGATATTCTCATAATTATGCTCAATTCTATCAATTGCTCAACAGTAATTTGTTCACCCACAGTAGAATACTTATGCTCTTGAGAGAAGCCACTAGTGAAACCTATGTCCCCCGGGTCTATTCTCATCATATCAATCTCCATCAATTTTATATTGTTTTGCTATTTACTTTGCTTTTACTTTTTACTTTGCATCTTTATATCAAAAATACCAAAAAATATTCTATCTATCAGATCTCACTCTCGTAAGTGACTATGAAGAGCTTGACAACCCCTAATCGCGTTGGTTGCGAGTAGCTATCGCTTTGTGCAGGTACGAGGGACTTGAGCGTGGGCCCCTACTGGATTGATACCTTGGTTCTCAAAAACTGAGGGAAATACTTACGCTACTCTGCTGCATCATCCCTTCCTCTTCGGGGAAAACCAATGCAAGCTCAAGACGTAGCAAGAAGGATTTCTGGCGCCGTTGCCGGGGAGTCTACGCAAAAAGTCATATACCAAGTACCCATCACAATCCCTGTCTCTCGCATTACATTATTTGCCATTTGCCTCTTGTTTTCCTCTCCCCCCAATTCACCCTTGCCATTTTATTCGACCTCTCTCTCTATCCTCCCTCTTTATTTGCCTCTTTTGTCCGCTTGCTTTTTGTTTGCCCGTGTGTTAGATTGCTTGTTTGTCGCGATGGCTCAACCAAGTTTTGGTGATTTTCACCCTAAAATGTTAGAGGAGATCGAAAACAACGTTAGGAAGTTTATGGTTTTGCAATTTGAGCATAATAATTTCTTTAGAAACGAGCTTAAAGAACAAAAAAGTTTTATGAGTTATATGAATAAAGAGCTTGATGATATGTCTAAAGAATTTGAGGGTATAAGATCCCAGATTGCTCGTCTAGAGAAGATGACTGCTGAAATTTCGGATATGCAAGCCACCTTAGTCAATAAGATGGCCGCTAAACAGAATACCTATGAAAATCAAGATGAAGATCTAAAAGTTATTGATGTGTCCCCAATTAAAACTTTATTTTGCAATATGAATCTTGATGAAACTGAATATGATCTTCCTTTACCTAGAAGGCGTTCTAAAAATTCAGAGTGTTTAGATCTTAATGATGAAATTGATGAAAGTGGGATTGAAAGAAATAAAAATCTAGATGTTGCTAAACCCACTATATTGGATTTCAAGGATTTTAATTATGAAAATTGCTCTTTGATTGATTGTATTTCCTTGTTGCAATCTGTGCTAAATTCTCCACATGCTTATAGTCGAAATAAAGCCTTCACCGAACATATTGTTGATGCCTTGATGCAATCTTATGAAGAAAAACTTGAGTTGAAAGTTTCTATCCCTAGAAAACTCTATGATGAGTGGGAACCAACTTTTAAAATTAAAATTAAAGATCATGAGTTTTAAGCTTTGTGTGATTTGGGTGCTAGTGTCTCTACTATTCCCAAGACTTTGTGTGATTTACTAGATTTCCGTAATTTTGATGATTGCTCTCTAAACTTACATCTTGCGGATTCCACTATTAAGAAACCTATGGGAAGAATTAATGATGTTCTTATTGTTGAAAATAGGAATTATGTGCCCG
The DNA here is from genome assembly GCF_056163025.1 of Triticum urartu. NCBI lineage: Eukaryota > Viridiplantae > Streptophyta > Magnoliopsida > Poales > Poaceae > Triticum > Triticum urartu. The sequence goes on from NC_141879.1 coordinate 736,454,979, forward strand.
TAGATTTCATTGTTCTTGATATAGATTGCAATCCTTCTTGCCCTATTATTCTTGGTAGACCTTTCCTTAGAACGGTTGGTGCGATTATTGATATGAGGGAAGGGAATATTAGATTTCAATTTCCATTAAAAAAGGGCATGGAACACTTTCCAAGAAAGAAAATAAAATTACCATATGAAACTATCATGAGAGCCACTTATGGATTGCCTACCAAAGATGGCGATACCTAGATCTATTCTTGCTTGTTATGCCTAGCTAGGGGCGTTAAACGATAGCGCTTGTTGAGAGGCAACCCAATTTTATTATTATTCCTTTCTCATTGCACCTGTTTAGTAATAAATAAATTATTTATCCTCTGTTTTGGTTGTGTTTTTGTGTTTAATTAGTGTTTGTGCCAAGTAGAACCGTTGGGAAGACTTGGGGAAAGTCTTGTTGAACTTGCTGTAAAAAACAGAAACTTTAGCACTCACGAGAACTGCTGTCATTTTTATTTAAGAGTGATATTTAGTTAATTATTTTTGCATATGATTAATAGATAAATTACTCACGTCCATAAATTTATTTTAGAATTTTTGGGGTTCCAGATCTTGCGCTAGCTACAGATTACTACAGACTGTTCTGTTTTTGACAGATTCTGTTTTTCGTGTGTTGTTTGCTTATTTTGATGAATCTATGGCTAGTAAAATAGTTTATAATCCATAGAGAAGTTGCAATACAGTAGGTTTAACACCAATATAAATAAATAATGAGTTCATTACAGTACCTTGAAGTGGTCTTTTGTTTTCTTTCGCTAACACAGCTCACAAGTTTTCTATTTTGAGTTTTGTGTTGTGAAGTTTTCAAGTTTTGGGTGAATTCTTTTGATGGATCATGGAACAAGGAGTGTCAAGAGACTAAGCTTGGGGATGCCCATGGCACCCCCAAGATAATCCAAGGACACCAAAAAGTCAAAGCTTGGGGATGCCCCGGAAGGCATCCCCTCTGTCGTCCACTTCCATCGGTAATTTACTTGGAGCTATATTTTTATTCACCAACATGATATGTGTTTTGCTTGGAGCGTCTTGTATTATTTGTGTCTTTGTTTGTTAGTATGCCACAATCATCCTTGATGTACACACATTTTGAGAGAGCCATACATGAATTAAAATTTGATAGAACGCTCTATGTGCTTCACTTATAACTTTTGAGCTAGATAATTTTGCTCTATGTGCTTCACTTATATCTTTTGAGCTAGATAATTTTGCTCTATGTGCTTCACTTATATCTTTTGAGCGTTATAATTTTGCTCTATGTGCTTCACTTAGATATTTTAGAGCACGGTGGTGGATTCGTTTTAAAGAAACTATTGATCTCTCATGCTTCACTTAAATTAATTTGAGAGTCTCTTAATAGCATGGTAATTTTCTTAATAATAATATGCTTGGTATTCAAGATTTGTGAAACTTTCTTTTGAGTGTGTTGAATACTAAGAAAAATTGAAGCATGATAATTGTTTTGAGATATGGAGGTGATAATATTAAAGTCATGCTAGTTGAGTAGTTGTGAATTTAAAGAATACTTGTGTTGAAGTTTGTGATTCCCGTAGCATGCACGTATGGTGAACCGTTATGTGATGAAGTCGGAGCATGATTTATTTATTGATTGTCTTCTTTATGAGTGGCGGTCGGGGATGAGCGATGGTCTTTTCCTACCAATCTACCCCCCTAGGAGCATGCGTGTATTACTTTGCGTTGATAACTTCTAAATTTTTGCAATAAGTATATGAGTTCTTTATGACTAATGTCGAGTCCATGGATTATACGCACTCTCACCCTTCCACCTTTTCTAGCCTCTCTCATACCGCGCAACTTTCGCCGGTATCATACACCTACCATATACCTTCCTCAAAACAGCCACCATACCTACCTATTATGGCATTTCCATAGCCATTCCGAGATATATTGCCATGCAACTTTCCACCATCTAGTTCATCATGACACATCCATCATTGTCATATTGCTTAGTATGATCATGTAGTTGACATAGTATTTGTGGCAAAGCCATCGTTCATAACTCTTTCATATTTGTCACTCATGATTCATGGCATATCCTGGTACACCGCCGGAGGCATTCATATAGAGTCATACTTTGTTCTAGTATCGACTTGTAATCATTGAGTTGTAAATAAATAGAAGTGTGATGATCATCATTCAATAGAGAATTGTCCCAAAAAAGGGGAAAGGCCAAAGAAAAAAAAAAGAAGGCCCCCCCCCAAAAAAGGGCAATGCTACTATCCTTTTTTCCACACTTATGCTTCAAAGTAGCACCATGATATAGCAAGTCTCATATATTGTGCTTCAAAGTAGCACCATGTTCTTCATATAGAGAGTCTCATATGTTGTCACTTTCATATACTAGTGGGAATTTTATGTTATAAAACTTGGCTTGTATATTCCAATGATGGGCTTCCTCAAATTGCCCTAGGTCTTCGTGAGCAAGCAAGTTGGATGCACACCCACTAGTTTCTTTTGTTGAGATTTTATACATTTATAGCTCTAGTGCATCCGTTGCATGGCAATCCCTACTCACTCACATTGATATCTATTGATGGGCATCTCCATAGCCCGTTGATACGCCTAGTCGATGTGAGACTATCTTCTCCTTTTTGTCTTTTCCACAACCACCATTCTATTCCACCTATAGTCCTATATCCATGGCTCACGCTCTTGTATTGCGTGAACATTGAAAAAGTTTTGAAAAAGTGAGAGTATGAAACAATTGCTTGGCTTGTCATCGGGGTTGTGCATGATTTAAATACTTTGTGTGGGGAAGATGGGGCATAGCCAGACTATATGATTTTGTAGGGATAACTTTCTTTGGCCATGTTATTTTGAGAAGACATAATTGCTTTGTTAGTATGCTTGAAGTATTATTATTTTCTATGTCAAAATAAACTTTTGTCTTGAATCTTTCTAATCTGAATATTCATACCACAATTAAGAAGATTTGCGTTGAAATTATGCCAAGTAGCACTCCGCATCAAAAAATTTCTTTTTATCATTTACCTACTCGAGGACGAGCAGGAATTAAGCTTGGGGATGCCTGATACGTCTCCAACATATCTATAATTTTTGATTGCTCCATGCTATATTATCTACTGTTTTGGACTATATTGGGCTTTATTTTCCACTTTTATATTATTTTTGGGACTAACCTATTAACCGGAGGTCCAGCCCAAAATTGTTGTTTTTTTGCCTATTTCAGTGTTTCGGATAAACAGAATATCAAACGGAGTCCAAACGGAATAAAATCTTCGGAAACGTGATTTTCTCACCAAATGTGATCCAGGAGACTTGGAACCTACTGCAAGGGATCAAAGAGGTGGTCACGAGGGTGGGGGGCGCCCCCCCCCCTAGGGCACGCCCCCTGCCTCGTGGGCCCCTCGGTGCTCCACCGACGTACTCCTTCCTCCTATATATACACATGTACCCCCAAACAATCAGAACAGGAGCCAAAAACTTAATTCCACCGCCGCAACTTTCTGTATCCACGAGATCCCATCTTGGGGCCTGTTCCGGAGCTCCGCCGAAAGAGGGCCGTCATCATGGAGGGCTTCTACATCATCCTAGCCCCTCCGATGAAGTGTGAGTAGTTTACCTCAGACCTTCGGGTCCATAGTTAGTAGCTAGATGACTTCTTCTCTCTCTTTGAATCTCAATATAAAGTTCTCCCCCTCTCTTGTGGAGATCTATTCGATGTAATCTTCTTTTTGCGGTGTGTTTGTTGAGACCGATGAATTGTGGGTTTATGATCAAGTCTATCTATGAATAATATTTGAATTTTCTCTGAATTCTTTTATGCATGATTGGTTATCTTTGCAAGTCTCTTCGAATTATCCGTTTGGTTTGGCCAACTAGACTGGTAGTTCTTGCCATGGGAGAAGTGCTTAGCTTTGGGTTCGATCTTGCGGTGTCCTTACCCAGTGACAGAAGGGGCAGCAAGGCACGTATTGTATCGTTGCCATCGAGGATAACAAGATGGGGTTTATTTCATATTGCATGAATTTATCTCTCTACATCATGTCATCTTGCTTAAGGCGTTACTCTGTTTTTAACTTAATACTCTAGATGCATACTGGATAGCGGTTGATGAGTGGAGTAATAGTAGTAGATGCAGAATCGTTTCTATCTACTTGTCACGGACGTGATGCCTATATACATGATCATGCCTAGATATTCTCATAATTATGCTCAATTCTATCAATTGCTCAACAGTAATTTGTTCACCCACCGTAGAATACTTATGCTCTTGAGAGAAGCCATTAGTGAAACCTATGGCCAACGGGTCTATTCTCATCATATCAATCTCCTTCAATTTTATATTGTTTTGCTATTTACTTTGCTTTTACTTTTTACTTTGCATCTTTATATCAAAAATACCGAAAAATATTCTATCTATCAGATCTCACTCTCGTAAGTGACCGTGAAGGGCTTGACAACCCCTAATCGCGTTGGTTGCGAGTAGCTATGGCTTTGTGCAGGTACGAGGGACTTGAGCGTGGGCCCCTACTGGATTGATACCTTGGTTCTCAAAAACTGAGGGAAATACTTATGCTACTCTGCTGCATCATCCCTTCCTCTTCGGGGAAAACCAACGCAAGCTCAAGACGTAGCAAGAAGGATTTCTAGCGCCGTTGCCGGGGAGTCTACGCAAAAAGTCATATACCAAGTACCCATCACAATCCCTATCTCTCGCATTACATTATTTGCCATTTGCCTCTCGTTTTCCTCTCCCCCCCAATTCACCCTTGCCATTTTATTCGCCCTCTCTCTCTATCCTCCCTCTTTGTTTGCCTCTTTTGTCCGCTTGCTTTTTGTTTGCCCGTGTGTTAGATTGCTTGTTTGTCGCGATGGCTCAACCAAGTTTTGGTGATTTTCACCCTAAAAGGTTAGAGGAGATCGAAAACAATGTTAGGAAGTTTATGGTTTTGCAATTTGAGCATAATAATTTCTTTAGAAACGAGCTTAAAGAACAAAAACGTTTTATGAGTTATATGAATAAAGAGCTTGATGATATGTCTAAAGAATTTGAGGGTATAAGATCCCAGATTGCTCGTCTAGAGAAGATGACTGCTAAAATTTCGGATATGCAAGCCACCTTAGTCAATAAGATGGCCGCTAGACCGAATACCTATGAAAATCAAGATGAAGATCTAAAAGTTATTGATGTGTCCCCAATTAAAACTTTATTTTGCAATATGAATCTTGATGAAACTGAATATGATCTTCCTTTACCTAGAAGGCGTTCTAAAAATTCAGAGTGTTTAGATCTTAATGATGAAATTGATGAAAGTGGGATTGAAAGAAATAAAAATCTAGATGTTGCTAAACCCACTATATTGGATTTCAAGGATTTTAATTATGAAAATTGCTCTTTGATTGATTGTATTTCCTTGTTGCAATCTGTGCTAAATTCTCCACATGCTTATAGTCGAAATAAAGCCTTCACCGAACATATTGTTGATGCCTTGATGCAATCTTATGAAGAAAAACTTGAGTTGAAAGTTTCTATCCCTAGAAAACTCTATGATGAGTGGGAACCAACTTTTAAAATTAAAATTAAAGATCATGAGTTTTAAGCTTTGTGTGATTTGGGTGCTAGTGTCTCTACTATTCCCAAGACTTTGTGTGATTTACTAGATTTCCGTAATTTTGATGATTGCTCTCTAAACTTACATCTTGCGGATTCCACTATTAAGAAACCTATGGGAAGAATTAATGATGTTCTTATTGTTGAAAATAGGAATTATGTGCCCGTAGATTTCATTGTTCTTGATATAGATTGCAATCCTTCTTGCCCTATTATTCTTGGTAGACCTTTCCTTAGAACGGTTGGTGCGATTATTGATATGAGGGAAGGGAATATTAGATTTCAATTTCCATTAAAAAAGGGCATGGAACACTTTCCAAGAAAGAAAATAAAATTACCATATGAAACTATCATGAGAGCCACTTATGGATTGCCTACCAAAGATGGCGATACCTAGATCTATTCTTGCTTGTTATGCCTAGCTAGGGGCGTTAAACGATAGCGCTTGTTGAGAGGCAACCCAATTTTATTATTATTCCTTGCTTATTGATCCTGTTTAGTAATAAATAAATTATTTATCCTCTGTTTTGGTTGTGTTTTTGTGTTTAATTAGTGTTTGTGCCAAGTAGAACCGTTGGGAAGACTTGGGGAAAGTCTTGTTGAACTTGCTGTAAAAAAACAGAAACTTTAGCACTCACGAGAACTGCTGTCATTTTTATTTTAAGAGTGATATTTAGTTAATTCTTTTTGCATATGATTAAAAGATAAATTCCTCACGTCCATCAATTTATTTTAGAATTTTTGGGGTTCCAGATCTTGCGCTAGCTACAGATTACTACAGACTGTTCTGTTTTTGACAGATTCTGTTTTTCGTGAGTTGTTTGCTTATTTTGATGAATCTATGGCTAGTAAAATAGTTTATAATCCATAGATAAGTTGCAATACAGTAGGTTTAACACCAATATAAATAAAGAATTAGTTCATTACAGTACCTTGAAGTGGTCTTTTGTTTTCTTTCGCTAACGGAGCTCACGAGTTTTCTATTTTGAGTTTTGTGTTGTGAAGTTTTCAAGTTTTGGGTGAATTCTTTTGATGGATCATGGAACAAGGAGTGGCAAGAGACTAAGCTTGGGGATGCCCATGGCACCCCCAAGATAATCCAAGGACACAAAAAGTCAAAGCTTGGGGATGCCCCGGAAGGCATCCCCTCTGTCGTCCACTTCCATCGGTAATTTACTTGGAGCTATATTTTTATTCACCAACATGATATGTGTTTTGCTTGGAGCGTCTTGTATTATTTGTGTCTTTGTTTGTTAGTATGCCACAATCATCCTTGATGTACACACCTTTTGAGAGAGCCATACATGAATTAAAATTTGATAGAACGCTCTATGTGCTTCACTTATAACTTTTGAGCTAGATAATTTTGCTCTATGTGCTTCACTTATATCTTTTGAGCTAGATAATTTTGCTCTATGTGCTTCACTTATATCTTTTGAGCTAGATAATTTTGCTCTATGTGCTTCACTTATATCTTTTGAGCGTTATAATTTTGCTCTATGTGCTTCACTTAGATATTTTAGAGCACGGTGGTGGATTCGTTTTAAAGAAACTATTGATCTCTCATGCTTCACTTAAATTATTTGAGAGTCTCTTAATAGCATGGTAATTTTCTTAATAATAATATGCTTGGTATTCAAGATTTGTGAAACTTTCTTTTGAGTGTGTTGAATACTAAGAAAAATTGAAGCATGATAATTGTTTTGAGATATGGAGGTGATAATATTAAAGTCATGCTAGTTGAATTTAAAGAATACTTGTGTTGAAGTTTGTGATTCCCGTAGCATGCACGTATGGTGAACCGTTATGTGATGAAGTCGGAGCATGATTTATTTATTGATTGTCTTCTTTATGAGTGGCGGTCGGGGATGAGCGATGGTCTTTTCCTACCAATCTACCCCCCTAGGAGCATGCGTGTATTACTTTGCTTTGATAACTTCTAAATTTTTGCAATAAGTATATGAGTTCTTTATGACTAATGTTGAGTCCATGGATTATACGCACTCTCACCCTTCCACCTTTTCTAGCCTCTCTCATACCGCGCAACTTTCGCCGGTATCATACACCTACCATATACCTTCCTCAAAACAGCCACCATACCTACCTATTATGGCATTTCCATAGCCATTCCGATATATATTGCCATGCAACTTTCCACCAACTAGTTCATCATGACACATCCATGATTGTCATATTGCTTAGTATGATCATGTAGTTGACATAGTATTTGTGGCAAAGCCACCGTTCATAATTCTTTCATATTTGTCACTCATGATTCATGGCATATCCCGGTACACCGCCGGAGGCATTCATATAGAGTCATACTTTGTTCTAGTATCGACTTGTAATCATTGAGTTGTAAATAAATAGAAGTGTGATGATCATCATTCAATAGAGAATTGTCCCAAAAAAGGGGAAAGGCCAAAGAAAAAAAAGAAGCCCCCCCCCCCCCAAAAAAGGGCAATGCTACTATCCTTTTTTCCACACTTATGCTTCAAAGTAGCACCATGATATAGCAAGTCTCATATATTGTGCTTCAAAGTAGCACCATGTTCTTCATATAGAGAGTCTCATATGTTGTCACTTTCATATACTAGTGGGAATTTTACGTTATAAAACTTGGCTTGTATATTCCAATGATGGGCTTCCTCAAATTGCCCTAGGTCTTCATGAGCAAGCAGGTTGGATGCACACCCACTAGTTTCTTTTGTTGAGCTTTTATACATTTATAGCTCTAGTGCATCCGTTGCATGGCAATCCCTACTCACTCACATTGATATCTATTGATGGGCATCTCCATAGCCCGTTGATACGCCTAGTCGATGTGAGACTATCTTCTCCTTTTTGTCTTTTCCACAACCACCATTCTATTCCACCTATAGTGCTATATCCATAGCTCACGCTCATGTATTGTGTGAAGATTGAAAAAGTTTTGAAAAAGTTAGAGTATGAAACAATTGCTTGGCTTGTCATCGGGGTTGTGCATGATTTAAATACTTTGTGTGGGGAAGATGGAGCATAGCCAGACTATATGATTTTGTAGGGATAACTTTCTTTGGCCATGTTATTTTGAGAAGACATAATTGCTTTGTTAGTATGCTTGAAGTATTATTATTTTCTATGTCAATATAAACTTTTGTCTTGAATCTTTCTAATCTGAATATTCATACCACAATTAAGAAGATTTGCATTGAAATTATGCCAAGTAGCACTCCGCATCAAAAAATTTCTTTTTATCATTTACCTACTCGAGGACGAGCAGGAATTAAGCTTGGGGATGCCTGATACGTCTCCAACGTATCTATAATTTTTGATTGCTCCATGCTATATTATCTACTGTTTTGGACTATATTGGGCTTTATTTTCCACTTTTATATTATTTTTGGGACTAACCTATTAACCGGAGGCCCAGCCCAGAATTGCTGTTTTTTTTGCCTATTTCAGTGTTTCGGATAAACAGAATATCAAACGGAGTCCAAACGGAATAAAATCTTCGGAAACGTGATTTTCTCACCGAATGTGATCCAGGAGACTTGGAACCTACTGCAAGGGATCAAAGAGGTGGTCACGAGGGTGGGGGCGCCCCCCTAGGGCGTGCCCCTGCCTCGTGGGCCCCTCGGTGCTCCACCGACGTACTCCTTCCTCCTATATATACACACGTACCCCCAAACAATCAGAACAGGAGCCAAAAACCTAATTCTACCGCCGCAACTTTCTGTATCCACGAGATCCCATCTTGGGGCCTGTTCCGGTGCTCTGCCGGAAGAGGGCCATCATCGCGGAGGGCTTCTACATCATCCTAGCCCCTCTGATGAAGTGTGAGTAGTTTACCTCAGACCTTCGGGTCCATAGTTAGTAGCTAGATGGCTTCTTCTCTCTCTTTGAATCTCAATACAAAGTTCTCCCCCTCTCTTGTGGAGATCTATTCGATGTAATCTTCTTTTTGCGGTGTGTTTGTTGAGACCGATGAATTGTGGGTTTATGATCAAGTCTATCTATGAATAATATTTGAATCTTCTCTGAATTCTTTTATGCATGATTGGTTATCTTTGCAAGTCTCTTCGAATTATCCATTTGGTTTGGCCAACTAGATTGGTAGTTCTTGCCATGGGAGAAGTGCTTAGCTTTGGGTTCGATCTTGCGGTGTCCTTACCCAGTGACAGAAGGGGCAGCAAGGCACGTATTGTATCGTTGCCATCGAGGATAACAAGATGGGGTTTATTTCATATTGCATGAAATTATCTCTCTACATCATGTTATCGTGCTTAAGGTGTTACTCTGTTTTTTAACTTAATACTCTAGATGCATGCTGGATAGCGGTCGATGAGTGGAGTAATAGTAGTAGATGCAGAATCGTTTTGATCTACTTGTCACGGACGTGGTGCCTATATACATGATCATGCCTAGATATTCTCATAATTATGCTCAATTCTATCAATTGCTCAACAGTAATTTGTTCACCCACCGTAGAATACTTATGCTCTTGAGAGAAGCCACTAGTGAAACCTATGGCCCCCGGGTCTATTCTCATCATATCAATCTCCATCACTTTTATATTGTTTTGCTATTTACTTTGCTTTTACTTTTTACTTTGCATCTTTATATCAAAAATACCAAAAAATATTCTATCTATCAGATCTCACTCTCGTAAGTGATCGTGAAGGGCTTGACAACCCCTAACCGCGTTGGTTGCGAGTAGCTATGGCTTTGTGCAGGTACGAGGGACTTGAGCGTGGGCTCCTACTGGATTGATATCTTGGTTCTCAAAAACTGAGGGAAATACTTACGCTACTCTGCTGCATCATCCCTTCCTCTTCGGAGAAAACCAACACAAGCTCAAGACGTAGCACCAATCATGCCCCCCCCCGCTCAAGGTGTCTAGCGGTATCGTCGCAAATGATCCGAGGATGGTGCCCGGTTATAGCAATCTTGGAGATTACCCGCCCGATGATGTACATTATGGTTTCTTGGAGCTGGAAGAACACAAATATCATTACGGGAAACCTCTTGTCAAAGATGAAAAATCTCTAACAACGATGATGCGAAGATTCCATGATTGGTACGTGAAAACCTGCAGAGAGTCTGGGGGGACGAATACTTTGTATCTGAGAGTTAAAGAGGAGCACGACCTCGTTGGAATTGATTTGTTGACTGTTTCATTTGAGGAGTTCTTTCAGTTTTTCAATCAAAAGGACCTCGATAAATTAACGGTCACTTGCTACTGTCTGTAAGTACTACTTCTGTCATTAAGTCTCTATATATAGCTCAACTCTTTCATTGCATGTATTTATAATTATCCTCACTATATTTTGCAGATTGAAGATCGTCGAGTGCAGAAAAGCAGAAATGTATGATATTGGGTTCATTAACCCAAATCTCATAGATGAATTTCAGGTTAAAAAGAGCGCCAAAGATGCCGAGGCCAAGTTGCTCAAATCATTGATAATAAATCAAAACAAAGATAAAATACTCTTTCCTTACAACTTCAAGTGAGTGTTACTGTCTTGTGTATATTCGGTTTCCCTTATTACTCGAGCGAGGTTATAGTAATGTAATTGATGAGTTATGCATGCGTGCGCAGCTTCCACTATATTCTTCTGGAGATTAGGCTTGAGCAGGGACTAGTAACCGTCTTAGACTCGAGACGAAAAGATCCCGAGACCTATGCGGACATGACTAAATTCTCAACAAGTAAGTTCAATCGATCATTATCGCACCATATCGGCAACTTTTTATTCATTTCCTGATATCTCAAGTAATAATTATTTTCTTTGTCTTGCAGGGTTTGGAAAAAGTTCACCGAAGAAGCTCCGGAACTGCCGAAGGAGCTGCGATATACATACCCGAAAGTAAGTACTACTAGCTAGCTAGTTCCGCGCATCTCCCGTTTATTCTAGCTACTTTCATCAATGCCACTTATAGTGCTTCATTATCAGTTTGATTGACCTCAATTTCTCGTAAAGTGCTTGTGGCAGAAACAAGGGAATGATTACTGTGGATACTACGTGTGTGAGTTCATCTACAACGCGACTTGCAAAGATAAGCGGGGCTACTCTACAAAACAATTTGATGTGCGTAAGCAATAATATTCACAATTTCATTTTATTACACCATCATTTCTGTTGAGTTTCATTCATATATATGTACTAACCCCCTTCTTCAAATTAGACGTGGGAGATGCGGAATGAACTCCTACCAGAAGATCGCATGAAAGTAATTCAAGAGGAATTGGCGGGATTCTTTCTTGACCACGTCATTAATAAAGCCGGAGAATACCATGTGGAATTTAAGTTCAGATGCTAGGGGATTGTAAGAGATCTTACATATTGTATTTGTATGTAGCTAGTAGCGTCGGATAGATAATACGAAAACTTGTTGTTCGACCAATCTCTCGGAGAAGGAGAGGTCGATCAGTTCTCTCGGTATGCATGACGAACTTCTATACTTAATGGTTTCCTTCATTTTCTTACTAGCTAGCGTGTCGAGGGCCTCTCTATACGTATAGTACGTAGTGTCGACCAAACACGGAGATAAGAGAGGACACTTCTCTCTATTAATTAATTAGCTACCTAACACAATATATGAAACAGCTTAATTAACCATACAAAACCCCCAAATCCTCCCCCTTCCAAAAAAACAAAAAATCTAGCCCCTGAACAGCTGATGCGTGGATGCCTTTTGATCCCGGTTGGTGCCACCAACCGGGACCAAAGGCCTTCCTGCCTAGGCTCGCAGCACCGGCCACGTGGAGGCCCATCGGTCCCGGTTCGTGTAAGAACCGGGACTAAAGGCCTTGGGCTTTAGTAACGACCATTTAGTCCCGGTTTAAGAACCCAGACAAATGGGCCTTATGAACCAGGACAATAGGTCCTTTTTCTACTAGTGAGGGTCGAGCGATGTACACGCGCATGTGGGCTGATGCATTAATGTTGGTGGGCCCATCTGTCCTTCGGCTTCTGATAGCGTGAGGATACGAGGTCACTGGTTGGAACGCTCACTCGCGAAGGAGCGTTTCCGTATTCAAACTGTTGTTCGTTACATTCCGAGGGAACTTAACAGAAGAGCACACATTAATGCAGCTAAAGCCTACTCTTGAGATTGCAATGGTTGTTCCAGTTTAGTTTGTAGTAGCAAGTCTCACAGAGCCGATCAATGTCCTATGCTTTTTAAGTTAGGCAATCTTAATGTTGAGCATTCTAAAATTACAGATGTATCTTGTGCTTGAGATTAATGAAAGGCGCCGGTGGCACCACCGCCTGGTTCAAAAATAAAATATGATGCCTTGCAGTTTCATGAGCCACTAGTTCACAAGGGAAAGCAATGATGCTATTTTGTTTAGGGGTAGCAATGATGGAGGGAAATTTTTGGTGTATGGGACATATGCAATTTACATGGTTGTTGCACGGTGCCCATCAACGGTTTGGCGTAACAACATGGACTACCTCAAAAAAAAAATCTGGACCGATAAGTATAGAAGTAAACCGTTGCACAAACGGATAGACTCGAACCGTTGTATTCGCTAAAAAAAAACCTAGCTTGGGCCCACGACACCGACGCTGGACGCAGACACTCTCTCAGCGATGCGCGCTACTGGAGACGGCAGTGCCAGCTTCCCTGTGGCGACTGGTGGCAGCCTCGCCGCCCGCCGCTCTGTGCGTAGCATCTCGAGCTCCATGGCCTCCTCCTTCCCGTCATCCACGTCGTCGTCGCTACCCTCCGCCGGCATTGCGATCGCCAGGGCGTCCGCCGGCAGCGGCAGCTCGAGGTTGGCCCGGCACAGGGGGCAGGTCGCCCGCGCCTGCAGCCAGGGGTCGACGCACTCCGGGTGGAACACGTGCGAGCAGTGCGGCAGCAGGCGGAGGTTGTCGCCTTCCTCGAACGCCGCCAGGCACACGGGGCAGCGCTCCTCCTCCTCCTCCTCCTCCATCACCGTCTTCTCCTTCTTGTGGTGGCCCCTCCACAGCATGACCGGGAACGTCGCCACCACCGACTGCTCCAGCCCGCGCTTCCTGGAGCTCCCCCCTGACGACGATGACCTGTCCCTGCCTCCCACCGGCGCTGCTGCCGCCGTGTTGACGCGGCGGCAGTACCTGTTGATGTAGCCGCAGAGGCCGACCAGGAAGAACAAGGCGCATATCACCACCGAGATGACGGTCGACTTGGGGGTGCTGGTGCCTGCCGATGGCGTCGGCCTCGGCGTCAGCGTATGCGGCCCCCTAAAGACCACGTCTCTGCCGACGGCGACCAGGTGTTGGACCATAACCATCTCCAGCTAGCTATCTCGAACTCAAAGCACGGACAGGTCTAGGTTGGCAAAGTAAGCGATAAAGCTTGCTATATATACGCACGCTACGTTCCTTTGTCTCCTCCTCGTATCGTATGGATGCTTGGTGAGACTGCTTTAGATTTTGCATGTTGATCTACTACGATTATTTGTCCTTGTATACTGTATGAGTAGTATATTCCGCCCGCAGTTTTGTGCTGTTTCTGTGTTCGACATTATATTTCGATGGAGTCCGGGATGACGCAGATGGAAGACATTATTAATCCTGCCGTGGTTTCGTGCCACTTGGATGGTGCCATGCAGGCATGCCCAAACCAACGCACCGCCGCTGTAACGATGATTGATGAGCTAGTAAACGAAACACAACGCATACGACACAACATATCACGCGCCTACCCAGTTTTGTGACCTGGCGCTACACATTAATTAACTTGCTTCAAAAGATTCATAAATCATACGCACTTTCCGTAAACTAATATAAAAGCGTTTAGATAGTACTAAATAACATGATCATTCTCTGCCCGGGCTTGACAAGCCCCGAACACAAATCCACTGCCCAAGCTGGGCCCGGCCAACACATGGGTAGTACAATTTATTGATTAAAATAATCATTTTCAGGGTGTAAATCTGACGTCAGATTTTTAGCATTTCCATAACAATAATATTTGATACCTATTTTGTTTAAAATATGTATTTTTGGTCATTCGAACATTTTGGGCATTGGGACCGGGCTTTGGGTGGAAAAGTGGAGCATGGGCACGGACCGGATGTTAGACTTTGGGGCTCGATGCGGAGGAAGGCTTCACAGAAAGTGATAAACGCGGTAATATGTAGGATGGAGTTAGGGGCTAGATGACGATGAAAATCTAGCCCATAGAGGAAAAGAAGACCCCGGACCAAGGGGTGGAGAGGAAAACCCAAACCTCAGATGAGGTGGGAAGTGAAAACAACCTGCTCCCCCTTCCAGGGAGAGGGGATGGCCGAGGCCGAACATTCCTCCCCAATGCGCACGGGGGATCGACATTTGGCTGTGACGAAGAGGTACCCATCGACTTGAAGCTTGGTGATGGTGCCGGTGGTGACCACTCAGGGCAGCCACAACCCCCTCGTGTTGGTGGCCTCGAATGCCGAAGCAGCAACACCCTTCCAATTGTCGGGCATCTCTGGTGATGGAGGAAGGAAGTGTGGAGAAACCGAAGCAAGAAACAGATCTCGGGGCGCTTGAGCTTTTAGAGGTGGAGCGATGGTGCGAGAACTGAGAGCGTGGATTAAGGGGTTTAGTTAAAGATGTTGCTGGAAATCCAGCGTACAACCCCTTTATTAAAGGGATGTGCCAATAGAAATGGCACTGGGCCATGAGATACCCTGCCATAACTGTTGATAAGAAGACTCGGCTCCCGGATGAATGATGATTGCTTGGTTTTCGGCCATAAAGTTGCCAGGGCTCAACCCACTTAAACCGCCATGCTTGTGTGGTGAAACCTTCGTTGTTATGCTAAGGGAGTCTTTATGTGACACCACGATTCAGAGATCGGAGCCCCGTGTTCTAACCCATGTCTTATGAAACACGACTATAGCTTGGTACATAATAACCACGATTTAATAGATTACTCAAATGATACACGGAGTTAAGATACAACTCTTGTTCAGCAAGGTAGTACAGTAAGAGCAATAGTGCTCGGTTATTTTTTCACGATCTAGTGACTATCGAAACACTAGTGGTGCCAGACCCGCACACGTACACACCTAGCAGTCCACCCAACGATGCTGAGTGCCAGCTGACCTTAGCCACCTGCAGAGGAGGGACATCCAAAGCACCGCCACGAGCTGCCTGCGGACGGGTAGACGCTAGGACGCACCCAGCTGATGCCGCCACCTACCTGCTCCGCACCAACACCTTGCAGCCCCCCAACACTATGAGGGCCACCACCACGTTGTTGCAGGCCCGCCCACCGTCAAGCCCTCGCACCACCCGCCGCAATCACGCGCCAAATTTGGCCGACACGCAACCACCCAGAGCTCTAGCTCCACGCACCACTGCCGGCCACCACTGCCGCCCATGGAGCAGAAATCACCTTCAGCCCGTGCCGCCAACCGTTGCCGGACGCCAGATCTGAGCCGAGCTCAGGGCGCCGCCACGACCGCCCCCGGCACGCTCACCATAGAGACCGCTAGACGCCGTCGCCTAGAGGAGCTCCATCGTGCCATCGGGACCCACCAGAACGCGGCGCCCAGGCCCGTCGAAGCCGGGCCGCACTAGCCCCCACATGTGAGGAGGCATGAGGTCTCGCCGGTGCTGGCGCCAGCCGAGCTTCACCCGAAGCGCCTTGTGGCAGCGGCGGGGGAAGGTTTTAGGCGGGAGGGGTGAGTTGCCCGGCGACGACTGGGATACCCTCCCCGTCGTCTGTGGGGGCAACTCGGGAGGGCTCGGGGTAGCTTTTTCGACAAAGTCTCCTTCATGATGACTTTTAAGATCTCCAAGATTAGCAGGAAGGCTAATATGATGGTGCATGAAATTATGAAGTTTAGTTTTGTTAATAGATTTGACGGTGTATTTATTAATAGTGTTACCTACCCTGCATGTCACAGGCTATAACGAATGATTGTATAAATGTTTTAATTTGATTAATAGTTTCTCTGTCTGAAAATACTTGTCATCAAAATGAACAAAATACATCTAGATACATCCTCTTTTATTTATTTTGATGACAAATATTTCCGGATGAAGGGATTACATGGTGGGGTTCTGAAAATAAAATAAAAGTGCCAAGACATATTTTGGATGCACCAACATAATTTATTTTAATATTTTTTGAACACAGTACGGAAGCAAGCGCTCGTACATATGCGCATACACTCACCCCTATGAACGCATATACGCACACCCTACCCCTATGAGCACCTTCGAGAGACCGAGACGGCATATTATCTTGAGACAAGGCTGATGAACCGCATGCCGTATATCGCACTCACCTTGATCTGGATGACCGTTTCTTTTGTGTTGCCTAACCACAAATAGTTCATCCGAGTGAACCGTATGCTGTATATCGCACACACCTTTATCTGGTTGCCCGTTTCTTTTGTGTTGCCTCATCGCAAACAGTTAATTGAACTGAACCGTGTGCCCTGCATCACACACGCAACTAAAATCTGAACTGTGTTTGATGCATCCGTCATCACAAATGTTTTGCACCTTTTTTGACAGTTTTTTCACCACTATTTACGGTTATTGCATCGCACACAGTTTTGTCGAAGGGTCTCTGATTATAGTGTCGCATTAGCAGCATCATACAGTAGTGACTACACTAGAAAATCACCATATGTGCGATATAGACTTACTCTGATATACTCTACTATAGAGCCATTAAATAACGAGTTCTGGAAGAAAAACGAACACAGGGCACAATTATTAACACAGAGCACACATACAAACAAAATGTGTTTCCATCCTGATGAATATCACTAATTCTACTAGTACAAATTAGGATTAACAAAATTCTATTACAGGCTTATGATTTTTATTTTTCAGTTCCACCATGAATAGCAAAGTATTTCTAGGCAGAAGAACAGCATAACCTAGTGAGTAGTGACTGACGGATGGCTGAGAAAACGCGACCCAGGACAGCTCTTACGTCTCAAATGTACTCCTAGACACGTAGAGGAGACGTGGCTAGTTAGGTCCTCAACACGTAGATACAGTCCTTAACCCGGATAATAGTACCACCTTGCTAGACGACCAGCACAAGTAGCAGCTTATATACCCAGCACTTGTCCCTCGCTACGGCCGAGCGTGGCAGCGCGCGCTTGTGACTCCAGCTACGGAGGGCTGAAGAGTTGGTAGTGTGGGTTTGTGGGCTTGGAGCCCGTGGCAAATTAAGGTCGGTGCCTGCTGCGTGCTCGCTACCGAGGTTTTGATCCTTAGCCCCTACTCTCACTATCGAGGAGAGAACAACACAGCCTAGGCCTAGATAGTCGGCTCCTGGGACCTAGGCATTCAGGCCCGTGCGCTGTGGGAAATATCCCCAGCCGTGGCCTAGCGGTTAGAGTGCTTTTCCTGCTGCACGGGTTCGCTCACTCAACTCCATATACCAACTCTTTTCTTTTTTCATTCAAAAGTTTACTTTCACGGTGGTTGGCCATGCTGTTCTTCGAGCTCCAAAAATCTGATCTGCTTCGTGCCGGTCTCCTCGATCTGCACATCGACGGGTTTCGGTCTTCTTCTCGAAGATCTGAGCTTTTGGCGCGTGGCGTCATTGGATATCTAGATCGGAATTGATCCGGTCGGGCGCGTCCTCATCTTCGGCCCGAGAGACTTCATGAGGGTATATGATGCGAAACTTCATTGTCTTGTCGGACATGTCTAAGTATAGATTTTCACGGCGTTGACAGTGGTAAAGAAAGTCATGGTCGCTACTGTAGGAGACTTGTAATGGTGGAGAGGAGTTTTGGTTGCGGTGAAGAATGGTGGCACAGGTTTTTTTCTATGTGTGGGGTGTTCAGGACTTGCAGTGGCGGCCTTGGCAGGAGGGGGCGGCAACACAGGTGGACAACATTTTTGGGGGTGCTACCGAGCCGCGATCTCCATGATGAAAACCCAACGTATGGCCTTTATTGGTTGTACCTGGCAATGGTCTTGTGAAGGCATTGTTTTTGAGATCTCGATCTCTCTCCAGGGTGAAAACTCAAGATCCTTGATCGGGCGACGACAATGCTTGTATATTATTTTTTCTTGAAGACGTCCCTTTTGGAGAACCTTTTTTATAGTCTGGGTGTTGTTTTTGGTGGTAGTTAGAGTGTTGGTGTTGGGAGTTTTTCATCACTGCGATGGGGTCTTTGTTTTTATATTTCTTACTTTTTCCTTTTTGTTTTTGGCCGTGTGCATGCTTGATGTCTTCCGGTATCTTGTTGGTGTAGAGGTTGGGTGTAATTGGTATCTTCTCGATATTAATATATTCCCTTTATCGAGCGAAAATGTTGGGCAGGACCATGGTCCAGCCGAACCTAAGCTCGGAGACGTTGATCCTTGGACACTGTTTCTATGGATCTGTGCATGGTTGAGTAAAGAATTCATGGCGGGAACTATTGGAGGGAGTTGACGGGTGTGGTCATGCATGGCGCGAGTTGTTTAGTCTAGATCATGAGCTATGAATTGCTAAGAAAGCCTACTTAATTTTTTATACACTAGGCTCAGGCAGGGCAATGCCATCTTCATGCATGACCAACTGTTTACTACTTGTTTATTGACTTGATATGTGTGACAACTCTCCCCCAAGAGCAGCATTGAGTAGGCTAAGGTATCCGATGCAATGATCTTGCTCACCCCAGACCTCCTCCTCCTTCCATTTATCCACTCTAAGACTCACAAGGTCTCTCACATAGTTCTTCTCTAGAAAGGAGTGTGCCCGTGTGACTGCGTTCGCGGCCATCGGGACAGTGCAGCCTCGCCAGGCCCGGACTGGTCTAATACGGCGACGTACCTTGGTATGTACCTAAAACAACTTGCTCATGTTGTTCTATCTCTATTCTTGCCGGTTCTAGATAGTTGGAGCTCATGCTGTTCTATCTCTATTCTTCGTTCTGCTTTGTGTTCATGGATACGACTGTAGTTGGGCGAGAAGAAGAGACTCGCGTAGTATGTACGTGAAAGTGTCCTTAGTTCAGAGAGTGAAAAATAGACAAGCCGGTATCCAGTTAGAAATTATGGGAGAAATTCAACAGTAGAAGTACTAAGAATAATACCTTTTTTGCTTTATAAATAAATTCCGCGTATCCAAAATAGTATGTTTTTGCTTATAAATAAACTCAATAATAAATAAATAACCACACTTATACATCTCTGATATTTGTTGATATATTTGTGGACTTGAATTGAACAAATCATGGATATACCAGACTGGTCAGATGAGGAGTTTGAACGCAGCGATGGCAGCTGTCCGACATCCAGGTGCTCCACAAAACTCGTATTCAAGTCATATCCTCCTTTGATTATTTCAAAAGGAAAATTGTTACTGAAATGGGGTTTGAAGGTTTACTGAAAGTCCCCTTACTGAACAAACTGAACTTGAAGTTTTCAGTATGGTTGCTGAGCAAAGTGGATGAGATTAGATGTATGATAATTATAAGGGAAAGTAGGCAGTACAAAATGAGCCCTAAAGATGTGAAAAACGTTTTCGGCATCCCATGCTCCGGAAAGAGGGTCCTAGAAAAGATTTCTGATGGCAAGCAGACCATAGTTTATTTGATTAGGAAGCGTTTAGTCATGGAGAAGAAGGATCATCATAGCCTCAAGGCTGCACAAAAAATTACCACCTGACATTAGCGTATCCAGATAGAATTACTGCCTAACCAAAATGACCCTCTTATGACAATATGAACAAATACATTTGAGTACGTTGTTTTTTCATTCTTTACCATATCGGTCCCAACTTTTTGTTGATGATACCTTTGTTATGTACTGCAATGAAAATATGACAAACCTTTGATGTAATATACTACCCTGCAAGATTTGTCATGTTTCCTGGTAAGATTGATATATAGGTGGTTAGAGCCGATGGGACACTGAGCGGGTAGCACAATACAACTGGGTCAAGCATGTTTTTAACGCCACGATTGATAATGTGGCGATTGTGCGAAAAGCTAAACATGAAGGCTTGACGAACATCAAGCTAGAATCGTGCCCAATACTGCCGCAGGTTAGCTCCTGTAAATACATTGTTATTTTTACACGTGGTCTGACCCAATATATTTATGTGTACATGTCTTTTATGAAACAAGTTTTTTACCTTGACAAAATAATGGGACCACCCATGCCTATGCAATCTCTGTATGTCCCAAGATCAAAGGCTTAAAGCAACGACAAGCTATTTGCGCAAATAAATCACATTACTAAAGCATGATTTTGGAATTTGTACGAGAAGTTCAAGTTGAGAAAGGTGATTTTGCTTCCCCCCAATGGACCACATTGGATTTTGTTGTAGGACTGAAAAAGCAAGTAACTGGACCTTATTTACCTTTTTTCAGTTTGTGCTGCCGGCTGAAGAGGCTACGAATGGCAGTGCTGCACATCCAGAATAGTACGTTTTTGCTTTATAAATAAACTCGATAACAAAGAAATAACCACACTTATAAATCTCTTATATTTGTTGATAGGGTTGTGGACTTGAACTGAACAAATCTTGGATATACCAGATTGGTCAGATGAGGAGTTTGAACGCAGCGATGGCAGCTGTCCGACATCAAGGTGCTCCACAAAACTCGTATTGAAGGTCATATCATCCTTTGATGATTTCAAAAGAAAAATTGTTACCGCAATGGGGTTTGAAGATTTACTGAAATTCCCCTTGTTGAACAAACTGAACTTGAAGTTTTCACTATGGTTGCTGAGCAAACTGGATAAGATTAGACGTATGATAATTATAGATGAAAGTAGGCAGTACAAAATGAGCCCTAAAGATGTGAAAAACGTTTTCGGCTTCCCATGCTCCGGAAGGAGGGTCCTGGAAAATATTTCTGATGGCAAGCGTGGTATAATTTATTTAATTAGGAAGCGTTTAGGCATGGAGAAGAAGGATGGTCATAGTCTCAAGGCTGCAAAAAAATTACCTCATGACATTAGCGTATCCAGATCAAATTACCACGTGACCCAAATGACCCTCTTATGACAATAGGAACAAATACATTTCAGTACGTAGTTTTTCATTCTTTACCATATCCGTCCCAACTTTTTGTTGCTGATACCTCTATTACTTATTGCAATGAAAAGATGACAAACATTTAATATAATGTACTACCCTGCAAGATTTGTCATGTGTCCTGGTAAGATCGATATATAGGTGGTTAGAGCTGCTGGGGATAGTGAGTAGGTAGCACAATACAACTGGGCTAGCCATGTTTTCAATGCCATGATGGATGATGTGGCTACTGTGCAAAAAGCTAAACGTGAAGGCTTGACGAACATCAAGCTAGAATCGTTCCCAATACTGCCGCAGGTTAGCTCTTATAAATACATTGTTATTTTTACACATGGTCTGACCCAACATATTGATGTGTACATGTCTTTTAGGAAATAGGTTTTTTACCTAGATAAAATAATGGGACCACCCACGCCTATGCACTCTCTGTATGTCCCAAGATCAAAGTCTTATAGCAACGACAAGCTCTTGGCGCAAATAAATCACACTATTAAAGCAAGATCTTGGAGTTTGTACGAGAAGTTCAAGTTGACAAACGTGATTTTACCCCCCCCCCCCCCCCCCAATGGAGCACACTGCATTTTGTTGTAGGACTGTAAAAGCAAGTAACTGGACCTTATTTTACTTTTTTCAGTTTGTGCTGCCAACTGAAGAGGCTACGAATGGCAGTGTTGCGCATCCAGAATAGTACGTTTTTGCTTTACAAATAAACTCGATAACAAATAAATAACCGCACTTATACATCTCTGACATTTGTTGATACGTTTGTGCACTTGAATTAAACAAATCATAGATATACCAAACTGGTCAGATGAGGAGTTTGAACGCAGCGATGCCAGCTGTCCGACATCCAGGTACTCCACAAAACTCGTATTCAAGGTCATATCCTTCTTTGATGATTTCAAAAGGAAAATTATAACCGAAATGGGGTTTGAAGGTTTACTAAAATTCCCCTTGATGAACAAACTGGACTTGAAGTTTTCAGCATGGTTGCTGAGCAAAGTGGATGAGATTAGACGTATGGTAATTATAGATGAAAGTAGGTAGTACAAAATGAGCCCTAAAGATGCGAAAAACGTTTTCGGCATCCCATTCTCCGGAAGGAGGAGCCTAGAAAAGATTTCTGATGGCAAGCAGGGCATAGTTTATTTGATTAGGAAGTGTTTAGGCATGGAGAAGAAGGATGGTCATAGCCTCAAGGCTGCACAAAAAATTACCGCTTGACCAAAATGACCCTCTTATGACAATATGAACAAATACATTTGTGTACGTTATTTTTCATTCTTTACCATATCCGTCCCAACTTTTTGTTGCTGATACCTCTGTTACTTACTGCAATGAAAAGATGATGAACCTTTGATGTAATGTACTACCCTGTAGGATTTGTCATGTGTCCTAGAAAAATCGATATACATGTGGTTAGAGCCGCTGGGGACACTGAGCGGGTAGCAAAATACAACTAGGCCAAACATGTTTTCAACGCAATGATGGATGATGTGGCTACTGTGCAAAAAGCTAAATGTGAAGGATTGACAAACAACAAGCTAGAATTGTGCCCAATACTGCCGCAGGTTAGCTATTGTAAATACAGTGTTATTTTTACACATGGTCTGACCCAACATATTGATGTGTACATATCTTTTATGAAACATGTTTTTACCTTCACAAAATAATGGGACCACCCATGCCTATGCACTCTCTGTATGTCCCAAGATCCAAGGCTTACAGCAACGACAAGCTCTTGACGCAAATAAATCACATTACTAAAGCATGATCTTGGAGTTTATACGAAAAGTTCAAGTTGAGAAACGTAATTTTGCTCCCCTCCAATGGACCACATTGCATTTTGTTGTAGGACTGTAAAAGCAAGTAACTGGACCTTATTTATCTTTTTTCAATTTGTGCTGCCAGCTGAAGAGGCTACGAATGACAGTGTTGCACATCCAGAATAGTATGTTTTTGCTTTATAAATAAACTCGATAATAAATAAATAACCTCACTTATACATCTCTGATATTTGTTGATAGGTTTGTGGACTTGAATTGAACAAATCATGGATATACTAGACTGGTCAGATGAGGAGTTTGAACGCATTGATGACAGCTGTCCGACTTCCAGGTGCTCCACGAAACTCGTATTCAAGGTCATATCCTCCTTTGATGATTTCAAAAGGAAAATTGTTACCGAAATGGGGTTTGATGGTTTACTGAAATTCCCCTTGCTGAACAAACTAAACTTGAAGTTTTCAACATGGTTGCTGAGAAAAGTGGATGAGATTAGACGTATGATAATTACAGATGGAAGTAGGCAGTACAAAATGAGTCCTAAAGATGTGAAAAATGTTTTCGACATCCCATGCTCCGGAAGGAGGGTCCTAGAAAAGATTTCTGTTGGCAAGGAGGGCATAGTTTATTTGATTAGGAAGTGTTTAGGCATGGAGAATAAGGATGGTCATAGCCTCAAGGCTACATAAAAAATTACCTCCTAACATTAGTGTATCCAGATCAAATAACCGCCTGACCAAAATGACCCTCTTATGACAATATGAACTAATACATTTGAGTACGCTGTATTTCATTCTTTACCATATCCATCCCAACTTTTTGTCGCTAATACCTCTGTTACTTACTGCAATGAAAAGATGACAAACCTTTGATGTAATGTACTACCCTGCAAGATTTGTCACCTGTCCTGGTAAGATCGATATACATGTGGTTAGAGCCGCTGGGGACACTGAGCGGGTAGAACAATACAACTGGGCCAAGCATGTTTTCAACGCCACGATTGATGATGTGGCGACTATGCGAAAAACTTAACATGAAGGCTTGACGAATATCAGGCTAGAATCCTGCGCAATACTGCTGTAGGTTAGCTCTTGTAAGTACATTGTTATTTGTACACTTGGTCTGACCCAACATATTGATGTGTACATGTATTTTATGAAACAGGTTTTTTACCTTGACAAAATAACACTAGTAGAAAACGGAGTTTTAGCGCCGGTTCGTAAGGGCCTTTAGTGCCGGTTCGGCACGAACCGGCGCTAAAGTGCCACCACGTGGCGTGAGCTCGCGCCCTGGTATGGGGGACCTTTAGTACCGGTTGGTGTTACCAACCGGTACTATAGGTTTTTTTTTAATTTTGGAAAATTTCTTTGATTTTTTTTCGATTTTTAATTTTTCTGAATTATTTGATGATTTAGTCTCTAATCACCTCTCTTAACTGCTCAAGTGTGGATCACTCATTCCAAATCGCCTGACTTCCTGGCCGGTCACCCATCCTCTCACTCCCCCAGCCTGAGCACGCTTAACTTCAGAGTTCTATTCCCCCTACATTCCAAGTCTGTACTTGTTGTTTTCCTGACAAATGTAAGCTGTCAATCCTATTAACCCTCAGCAGTTTAGCTTGAGCATTAGGTCACACGTTTCACCGTTTGAGTTTGAAACTATTATTCTAAAAAACAGTAATTATTTAGTAACACTAATATTTCTTGAATAAGTTTGACCATAGTTTGACCACACTTTGACCAGATTTGACCAAAATTTTAAAAATTGAAATAATTATTTAGTAACACTAATATTCTTGAATAATTATGTAGTAACATTAATACTTCTTGAATAAGTAGTTTGACCAAATTTAACCAATTTTTTTTAAAAAAACTGAAATTTGACCATATCTTTTTTCGTTTTGGAATTTGAGGATTCTAAAAAATTGCAAACAGGCCATAGGCGGTCTCCATCGGATGCGGATTTTCATGCTAATTTTTTGATATATTATACGTTTTTTTCCGACATCGTATGCAAAAGTTATAGCCGTTTTACATTTTCCCTACACTTTTTGCAAAACATGTCCAAATTTAAGTTTTCAAATTTTCCTAACTAGTAGATGTAGTAATATAACTACTTCTCGAAGGATTTTATTTTTTGAAGTTTTTATCATTTTCTTTTGATTTTTTCAGAACTGAAATGGCGACACACGGGGGGGGGGGGGGCGGGGGGGGGGGGGGGGGGGTAGAGTTTGAGAATTGCCCTATAGTGCCGATTTGTGTCACAAACCGGTACTATTGGTCAGACCCCTTTAGTACCGGTTTGTGACACGAACCGGTACTAAAGGTGATCGTGGGACCCCGGCCTGACGCCAGCCTGCCATCACCCCTTTAGTACCGGTTTGTGGCACGAACCGGTACTAAAGGTTCAACATGAACCGGCATTAATGCATAGTCGTTCGAACCGACACTAATGGTATCATTAGTACCGGGCTAAAATCAAACCGGCACTAATGTGTCTCACATTAGGTCCTTTTTCTACTAGTGTAATGGGACCACCCACGCCTATGCACTCTCTGTATGTCCCAAAATCAAAGGCTTATAGCAACGACAAGCACTTGGCGCAAATAAATCACATTACTAAAGCAGGATCTTGGAGTTTGTACGAGAAGTTCAAGTTGAGAAAGGTGATTTTGCTTCCCCCCCAATGCATTTTGATGTAGCACTGAACCTTAGTTATCCTTTTTTCAGTTTGTGTTGCCGGCTGAAGAGGCTACGAATGGCAGTGCTATGCATACAGAATAATACTTTTTTGCTTTATAAATAAACTTGATAACAAATAAATAACCACACTTATACATCTCTGATATTTGTTGATAGGTTTGTGGACTTGAATTGAACAAATCATGGATATACCAGACTGGTCAGATGAAGAGTTTGAATGCAGCGATTGCAGCTATCTGACATCCAGGTGCTTCACAAAACTCGTATTCAAGTTCATATCCTCCTTTGATGATTTCAAAAGGAAAATTGTAACCGAAATGGAGTTCGAACATTTACTGAAATTCCTTTTGTTGGACAAACTGAACTTGAAGTTTTTAGTATGGTTGCTAAGCAAAGTGGATGAGATTGGACATATGAAGATAAAAGTAGACAGTACAAAATGAGCCTAAAGATGTGAAAAACGTTTTCGGCATCCCATGCTCCGGAAGGAGGGCCCTAGAAAAGATTTCTCATGGCAAGCAGGGCATAGTTTATTTGATTAGGAAGCGTTTAGGCATGGAGAAGAAGGAAGGTCATAGCCTCAAGGTTGCATAAAAAATTACCTCCTGACATTAGCGTATCGAGATCAAATTAGCGCCTGACCAAAATGACCCTCTTATGACAATATGAACAAATACATTTGAGTGCGGTGTTTGTCATTCTTTACCATATTTGTCCCAACTTTTTGTTGCTGATACCTCTATTACTTACTACAATGAAAAGATGACAAACCTTTGATGTAATGTACTACCCTGCAGGATTTGTCATGTGTCCTGGTAAGATCGATATACAGGTGGTTTGAGCCGCTGGGGACACTGAGAGGGCAGCACAATACAACTGGGCCAAGCATGTTCTCAACACCACGATGGATGATGTGGCTACTGTGCGAAAAGATAAACGTGAAGGCTTTATGAACAACAAGCTAGAATCGTGTCAATACTGCCGCAGGTTAGCTCTTGCAAATACATTGTTATTTTCACACATGGTCTTACCCAATATATTGATATGTACATGTCCTTTATGAAAAAGATTTTTTACCTTGACAAAATAATGGGGCCACCCACACTAATGCACTCTCTGTATGTCCCAAGATCAAAGGCTTACAACTACGACAAGCTCTTGGTGCAAATAAATCATATTACTAAAGCAAGATCTTGGAGTTTGTAAGAGAAGTTCAAGTTGAGAAAAGTGATTTTGCTTCCCCCCCCCAATGGACCAAACTGCATTTTGTTGTAGGACTAAAAAGGCAAGGAACTGGATCTTATTTATCTTCTTTTTTCAGTTTGTGCTACCAGCTGAAGGGGCTACGAATGGCAGTGTTGCGCATCCAAAATAGTATGTTTTTTGCTTTATAAATAAACTCGATAACAAATAAATAACCACAATTATACATCTCTGATATTTGTTTATAGGTTTGTGGACTTGAATTGAACAAACCATGGATATACCAGGCTGGTCAGATCAGGAGTTTGAACACAATGATGACCGCTGTCTGATAACCAGGTGCTACACAAAACTCGTATTCAAGGTTGTATCCTCCTTTGATGATTTCAAAAGGAAAATTGTTTTCGAAATGGGGTTTGTAGGTTTACTGAAATTTTCCTTGCGGAACAAACTGAAGTTGAAGTTTTAAGTATGGTTGCCGAGCAAAGTTGATGAGATTAGACGTATGATAATTATAGATGAAAGTAGGCAGTACAAAATGAGCCCTAAAGATGTGAAAAATATTCGGCACACCATGCTCCGGAAGGAGGGTCCTAAAAACGATTTTTGATGGCAAGCAGGGCACAGTTTAATTGATTAGGAAGCATTTAGGCATGGAGAAGAAGAATGGTCATAGCCTCAAGGCTACACAAAAGTTTACTGCCTGACATTAGCGTATACAGATCAAATTACCGCCTGACCAAAATGACGCTCTTATGACAATATGAACAAATACATTTGAGTACGTTGTTTGTCATTCTTTACCATATCGGTCCCAACTTTTTTTCCTGATACCTCTGTTACATACTGCAATGAAAATATGACAAACCTTTGATGTAATATACTACCTTGCAAGATTTGTCATGTGTCGTGGTAAGATCGATATACAGGTGGTTAGAGCCGGTGGGGACACTGAGTGGTTAGCACAATACAACTGGGCCAAGCATGTTTTGAATGCCACGATTGATGATGTGGCGACTGTGCGAAAAGCTAAACGTGAAGGCTTGACGAACATCAAGCTAGAATCATGCCCAATACTGCCGCGGGTTAGCTCTTGTAAATACATTGTTATTTTTACACATGGTCTGACCCAACATATTGATGTGTACATGTCTTTTATGAAATAGGTTTTTTACCTTGACAAAATAATGGGACCACCCACGCCTATGAACTCTCTGTATGTCCCAATATCAAAGGCTTACAGCAACGTCAAGCTCTTGGCGCAAATAAATCACATTACTAAACCCGGATCTTGGAGTTTGCACAAGAAGTTCATGTTGAGAAACGTGATTTTGCTTCCTCTCCAATGGACCACACTACACTTTGTTGTAGGACTGAAAAAGCAAGTAACTGGACCTTATTTATCTTTTTTTCAATTTGTGCTGTCGGCTGAAGAGGCTACAAATGGTAGTGCTGCGCATACAGAATAGTACTTTTTTGCTTTATAAATAAACTTGATAAAAAAAATAAATAACCACACTTATACATCTCTGATATTTGTTGATAGGTTTGTGGAGTTGAATTGAACAAATGATGGATATACCAGACTGGTCAGATGAGGAGTTTGAAAAACTCGTATTTAAGGTCATATACTTCTTTGATGATTTAAAAAGGAAAATTGTTACCGAAATGGTGTTTGAACATTTACTGAAATTCCTCTTGCTGAACAAACTAAACTTGAAGTTTTTAGTATGGTTGCTAAGCAAAGTGGATGATATTTGACATTTGATAATGATAGATAAAAGTAGGCAGTACAAAATGAGACCTAAAGATGTGAAAAACATTTTCGGCATCCCATGCTCCGGAAGGAGGACCCTAGAAAAGATGACAAACCTCTGATGTAATGTACTACCCTGCAGAATTTTTCATGTGTCCTAGTAAGATCGATATACAGGTGGTTAGAGCCGCTGGGGACCCTGAGCGGGTAGCATAATCCAACTGAGCCAAGCATGTTCTCAACGCCATGATGGATGATGTGGCTACTGTGCGAAAAGCTAAATGTGAAGGCTTGACGAACAAGAAGCTAGAATCGTGCCCAATGTTGCCGCATGTTAGCTCTTGTAAATACATTGTTATTTTTACACATGGTTTGTGTTGGGGAACATAGTAATTTCAAAAAATTTCCTACACACACGCAAGATCATGGTGATGCATAGCAACGAGAGGGAAGAGTGTGATCTACGTACCCTTGTAGATCGACAATGGAAGCGTTTGGTTGATGTAGTCGTACGTCTCCACGGCCCGACCGATCAAGCACCGAAACTACGACACCTCCGAGTTTTAGCACACGTTCAGCTCGATGACGATCCCCGGACTCCGATCCAGCAAAGTGTCGGGAAAGAGTTCCGTCAGCACGACGGCGTGGTGACGATCTTGATGTACTACTGTCGCAGGGCTTTGCCTAAGCACCGTTACAATATTATCGAGGACTATGGTGGCAGGGGGCGCCGCACACGGCTAAGAATATGATCACGTGGATCAACTTGTGTGTCTCTGGGGTGCCCCTGCCTCCGTATATAAAGGCTCAAGGGGTGGGGGGTGCGGCCGGCCTAGAGGTGGCGCGCCAGGAGGAGTCCTACTCCCTCCGGGAGTAGGATTCCTCCCCCCCCCCCAATCCTAGTTGGAATAGGATTCGCGAGGTGGAAAAGAGAGAGAGAGAAGGAGGGGGGCGCCGGCCCCCTCTCTTCTTGTCCTATTCGGACTAGGGGGGAGGAGCGCGCGGCCCAGCCCTGGCCGCCTCTCCTCTTCTTCCACTAAGGCCCACTAAGGCCCATATAGCTCCTGGGGGGTTCCGGTAACCTCCCGGTACTCCGGTAAAATCCCGATTTCACCCGGAACACTTCCGATATCCAAACATAGGCTTCCAATATATCAATCTTTATGTCTCGACCATTTCAAGACTCCTCGTCATGTCCGTGATCACATCCGGCACTCCGAACAACCTTCGGTACATCAAAACGTATAAACTCATAATATAACTGTCATCGAAACCTTAAGCGTGCGGACCCTACGGGTTCGAGAACAATGTAGACATGACCGAGACATGTCTTCGGTCAATAACCAATAGCGGGACCTGGATGCCCATATTGGCTCCTACATATTCTACGAAGATCTTTATCGGTCAGACCGCATAACAACATACGTTGTTCCCTTTGTCATCGGTATGTTACTTGCCCGAGATTCGATCGTCGGTATCCAATACCTAGTTCAATCTCGTTACCGGCAAGTCTCTTTACTCGTTCCGTAATACATCATCCCGCAACTAACTCATTAGTTGCAATGCTTGCAAGGCTTAAGTGATGTGCATTACCGAGAGGGCCCAGAGATACCTCTCCGACATTCGGAGTGACAAATCCTAATCTCGAAATACGCCAACCCAACATGTACCTTTGGAGACACATGTAGAGCTCCTTTATAATCACCCAGTTACGTTGTGACGTTTGGTAGCACACAAAGTGTTCCTCTGGAAAACAGGAGTTGCATAATCTCATAGTCATAGGAACATGTATAAGTCATGAAGAAAGCAATAGCAACATACTAAACGATCGGGTGCTAAGCTAATGGAATGGGTCATGTCAATAAGATCATTCAACTAATGATGTGATCCCGTTAATCAAATAATAACTCTTTTGTCCAAGGTCAGGAAACATAACCATCTTTGATTAACGAGCTAGTCAAGTAGAGGCATACTAGTGACACTCTGTTTGTCTATGTATTCACACATGTATTATGTTTCCGGTTAGTACAATTCTAGCATGAATAATAAACTTTTATCATGATATAAGGAAATAAATAATAACTTTATTATTGCCTCTAGGGCATATGTCCTTCAGTCTCCCACTTGCACTAGAGTCAATAATCTAGATTACACAGTAATGATTCTAACACCCATGGAGCTTTGGTGCTGATCATGTTTTGCTCGTGGAAGAGGCTTAGTCAACGGGTCTGCTACATTCAGCTCCGTATGTATCTTGCAAATCTCTATGTCTCCCACCTGGACTAGATCCCGGATGGAATTGAAGCGTCTCTTGATGTGCATGGTTCTCTTGTGAAATCTGGATTCCTTTGCCAAGGCAATTGCACCAGTATTGTCACAAAAGATTTTCATTGGACCCGATGCACTAGGTATGACACCTAGATCGGATATGAACTCCTTCATCCGGACTCCTTCGTTTGCTGCTTCCGAAGCAGCTATGTACTCCGCTTCACATGTAGATCCCGCCACGACGCTTTGTTTAGAACTGCACCAACTGACAGCTCCACCGTTTAATGTAAACATGTATCCGGTTTGCGATTTAGAATCATCCGGATCAGTGTCAAAGCTTGCATCAACGTAACCATTTACAATGAGCTCTTTGTCACCTCCATATACGAGAAACATATCCTTAGTCCTTTTCAGGTACTTCAGGATGTTCTTGACCGCTGTCCAGTGATCCACTCCTGGATTACTTTGGTACCTCCCTACTAAACTTATAGCAAGGCACACATCAGGTCTGGTACACAGCATTGCATACATGATAGAGCCTATGGCTGAAGCATAGGGAACATCTTTCATTTTCTCTCTATCTTCTGCAGTGGTCGGGCATTGAGTCTGACTCATCTTCACACCTTGTAACACAGGCAAGAACCCTTTCTTTGCTTGATCCATTTTGAACTTCTTCAAAATCTTGTCAAGGTATGTGCTTTGTGAAAGTCCAATTAAGCATCTTGATCTATCTCTATAGATCTTTATGCCCAATATGTAAGCAGCTTCATCGAGGTCTTTCATTGAAAAACTCTTATTCAAGTACCCCTTTATGCTATCTAGAAATTCTATATCATTTCCAATCAGTAATATGTCATCCACATATAATATCAGAAATGCTACAGAGCTCCCACTCACTTTCTTGTAAATACAAGCTTCTCCGAAAGTCTGTATAAAACCAAATGCTTTGATCACACTATCAAAGCGTTTATTCCAACTCCGAGAGGCTTGCACCAGTTCATAAATGGATCGCTGGAGCTTGCACACTTTGTTAGCTCCCTTTGGATCGACAAAACCTTCCGGTTGCATCATATACAACTCTTCTTCCAGAAATCCATTCAGGAATGCAGTTTTGACATCCATCTGCCAAATTTCATAATCATAAAATGCGGCAATTGCTAACATGATTCGGACAGTCTTAAGCATCGCTACGGGTGAGAAGGTCTCATCATAGTCAACCCCTTGAACTTGTCGAAAACCTTTTGCGACAAGTCGAGCTTTGTAGACAGTAATATTACCGTCAGCGGCAGTCTTCTTCTTGAAGATCCATTTATTCTCAATTGCTTGCCGATCATCGGGCAAGTCAACCAAAGTCCATAATTTGTTCTCATACATGGATCCCATCTCAGATTTCATGGCATCAAGCCATTTTGCGGAATCTGGGCTCACCATCGCTTCTTCATAGTTCGTAGGTTCATCATGATCTAGCAGCATGATTTCCAGAACAGGATTACCGTACCACTCTGGCGCGGATCTCACTCTAGTTGATCTACGAGGTTCAGTAGTATCTTGTCCTGAAGTTTCATGATCATTATCATTAGCTTCCTCACTAATTGGTGTAGGTGTCGCAGAAACAGTTTTCTGTGATGTACTACTTTCCAATAAGGGAGCAGGTACAGTTACCTCATCAAGTTCTACTTTCCTCCCACTCACATCTTTCGAGAGAAACTCCTTCTCCCGAAAGTTTCCGAATTTAGTAACAAAAGTCTTGCCTTCGGATCTGTGATAGAAGGTGTGTCCAATAGTTTCCTTTGGATATCCTATGAAGACACATTTCTCCGATTTGGGTTCGAGCTTATCAGGTTGAAGCTTTTTCACATAAGCATCGCAGCCCCAAACTTTCAGAAATGACAACTTTGGTTTCTTGCCAAACCATAGTTCATAAGGTGTCGTCTCAACGGATTTTGATGGTGCCCTATTTAACGTGAATGCGGCCGTCTCTAAAGCATAACCCCAAAACGATAGCGGTAAATCAGTAAGAGACATCATAGATCGCACCATATCTAGTAAAGTACGATTACGACGTTCGGATACACCATTACGCTGTGGTGTTCCGGGTGGCGTGAGTTGCGAAACTATTCCGCATTGTTTCAAATGTACACCAATGATGATTTTCAACTTCACTCTGAAATTCTTTGAACTTTTCAAATGTTTCAGACTTATGTTTCATTAAGTAAATATACCCATATCTGCTTAAGTCATCTGTGAAGGTGAGAAAATAACGATATCCGCCACGAGCCTCAATATTCATCGGAACACATACATCTGTATGTATGATTTCCAACAAATCTGTTGCTCTCTCCATAGTACCGGAGAACGGTGTTTTAGTCATCTTGCCCATGAGGCACGGTTCGCAAGTACCAAGTGATTCATAATCAAGTGGTTCCAAAAGTCCATCAGTATGGAGTTTCTTCATGCGCTTTACACCGATATGACCTAAATGGCAGTGCCACAAATAAGTTGCACCATCATTATCTACTCTGCATCTTTTGGCTTCAACATTATGAATATGTGTGTCACTACTATCGATATTCAATAAGAATAGACCACTCTTCAAGGGTGCATGACCATAAAAGATATTACTCATATAAATAGAACAACCATTATTCTCTGATTTAAATGAATAACCGTCTCGCATTAAACAAGATCCAGATATAATGTTCATGCTCAACGCTAGCACCAAATAACAATTATTTAGGTCTAATACTAATCCCGAAGGTAGATGTAGAGGTAGCGTGCCGACCGCGATCACATCGACTTTGGAACCGTTTCCCACGCGCATCGTCACCTCGTCCTTAGCCAATCTTCGCTTAATCCGTAGTCCCTGTTTCGAGTTGCAAATATTAGCAACAGAACCAGTATCAAATACCCAGGTGCTACTGCGAGCATTAGTAAGGTACACATCAATAACATGTATATCACATATACCTTTGTTCACCTTGCCATCCTTCTTATCCGCCAAATACTTGGGGCAGTTCCGCTTCCAGTGACCAGTCTGCTTGCAGTAGAAGCACTCAGTTTCAGGCTTAGGTCCAGACTTGGGTTTCTTCTCTTGAGCAGCAACTTGCTTGCTGTTCTTCTTGAAGTTCCCCTTCTTCTTCCCTTTGCCCTTTTTCTTGAAACTAGTGGTCTTGTTGACCATCAACACTTGATGCTCCTTTTTGATTTCTACCTCCACAGCTTTCAGCATTGCGAAGAGCTCGGGAATAGTCTTATTCATCCCTTGCATATTACAGTTCATCACGAAGCTCTTGTAGCTTGGTGGCAGTGATTGGAGAATTCTGTCAATGACGCAATCATCTGGAAGATTAACTCCCATCTGAATCAAGTGATTATTATACCCAGACATTTTGAGTATATGCTCACTGACAGAACTGTTCTCCTCCATCTTGCAGTTATAGAAATTATTGGAGACTTCATATCTCTCAATCCGGGCATTTGCTTGAAATATTAACTTCAGCTCATGGAACATCTCATATGCTCCATGACGTTCAAAACGTCGTTGAAGTCCCGATTCTAAGCCGTAAAGCATGGCACACTGAACTATCAAGTAGTCATCAGCTTTGCTCTGCCAGACGTTCATAACATCTGGTGTTGCTCCAGCAGCAGGCCTGGCACCCAGCGGTGCTTCCAGGACGTAATTCTTCTGTGCATCAATGAGGATAATCCTCAAGTTACGGACCCAGTCCGTGTAATTGCTACCATCATCTTTCAACTTTGCTTTCTCAAGGAACGCATTAAAATTCAACGGAACAACAGCACGGGCCATCTATCTACAATCAAACATACATAAGCAAGATACTATCAGGTACTAAGTTCATGATAAATTTAAGTTCAATTAATCAAATTACTTAAAGAACTCCCACTTAGATAGACATCCCTCTAATCCTCTAAGTGATCACGTGATCCAAATCAACTAAACCATGTCCGATCATCACGTGAGATGGAGTAGTTTCATTGGTGAACATTACTATGTTGATCATATCTACTATATGATTCACGCTCGACCTTTCGGTCTCCATGTTCCGAGGCCATATCTGCATATGCTTGGCTCGTCAAGTATAACCTGAGTATTCCGCGTGTGCAACTGTTTTGCACCCGTTGTATTTGAATGTAGAGCCTATCACACCCGATCATCACATGGTGTCTCAGCACGAAGAACTTTTGCAACGGTGCATACTCAGGGAGAATACTTCTTGATAATTTAGTGAGAGATCATCTTATAATGCTACCGTCAATCAAAGCAAGATAAGATGCATAAAAGATAAACATCACATGCAATCAATATAAGTGATATGATATGGCCATCATCATCTTGTGCATGTGATCTCCATCTCCGAAGCACCGTCATGATCACCATCGTCACTGGCGCGACACCTTGATCTCCATCGTAGCATCGTCGTCGTCTCGCCAATCTTATGCTTCCACGACTATCTCTACCGCTTAGTGATAAAGTAAAGCATTACAGCGCGATTGCATTGCATACAATAAAGCGACAACCATATGGCTCCTGCCAGTTGCCGATAACTCGGTTACAAAACATGATCATCTCATACAATAACATTCAGCATCATGTCTTGACCATATCACATCACAACATGCCCTGCAAAAACAAGTTAGACGTCCTCTACTTTGTTGTTGCAAGTTTTACGTGGCTGCTACGGGCTTAAGTAAGAACCAATCTTACCTACGCATCAAAACCACAATGATAGTTTGTCAAGTTGGTGCTGTTTTAACCTTCGCAAGGACCGGGCGTAGCCACACTTGGTTCAACTAAAGTTGGAGAAACTGTCACCCGCAAGCCACCTATGTGCAAAGCATGTCGGGAGAACCGGTCTCGCGTAAGCGTACGCGTAATGTTGGTCCGGGCCGCTTCGTCCAACAATACCACCGAACCAAAGTATGACATGCTGGTAAGCAGTATGACTTATATCGCCCACAACTCACTTGTGTTCTACTCGTGCATATAACATCAACACATAAAACCTAGGCTCGGATGCCACTATTGGGGAACGTAGTAATTTCAAAAAATTTCCTACGCACACGCAAGATCATGGTGATGCATAGCAACGAGAGGGGAGAGTGTGATCTACGTACCCTTGTAGATCGACAACGGAAGCGTTTGGTTGATGTAGTCGTACGTCTCCACGGCCCGACCGATCAAGCACCTAAACTACGGCACCTCCGAGTTTTAGCACACGTTCAGCTCGATGACGATCCCCGGACTCCGATCCAGCAAAGTGTCGGGGAAGAGTTCCGTCAGCACGACGGCATGGTGACGATCTTGATGTACTACTATCGCAGGGCTTCGCCTAAGCACCGTTACAATATTATCGAGGACTATGGTGGCAGGGGGCGCCGCACACGGCTAAGAATATGATCACGTGGATCAACTTGTGTGTCTCTGGGGTGCCCCTGCCTCCGTATATAAAGGCTCAAGGGGTGGGGGGTGCGGCCGGCCTAGAGGTGGCGCGCCAGGAGGAGTCCTACTCCCTCCGGGAGTAGGATTCCTCCCCCCCCCCAATCCTAGTTGGAATAGGATTCGCGAGGTGGAAAAGAGAGAGAGAGAAGGAGGGGGGCGCCGGCCCCCTCTCTTCTTGTCCTATTCGGACTAGGGGGGAGGAGCGCGCGGCCCAGCCCTGGCCGCCTCTCCTCTTCTTCCACTAAGGCCCACTAAGGCCCATATAGCTCCTGGGGGGTTCCGGTAACCTCCCGGTACTCCGGTAAAATCCCGATTTCACCCGGAACACTTCTGATATCCAAACATAGGCTTCCAATATATCAATCTTTATGTCTCGACCATTTCAAGACTCCTCGTCATGTCCGTGATCACATCCGGCACTCCGAACAACCTTCGGTACATCAAAACGTATAAACTCATAATATAACTGTCATCGAAACCTTAAGCGTGCGGACCCTACGGGTTCGAGAACAATGTAGACATGACCGAGACATGTCTCCGGTCAATAACCAATAGCAGGACCTGGATGCCCATATTTGCTCCTACATATTCTACGAAGATCTTTATCGGTCAGACCGCATAACAACATACGTTGTTCCCTTTGTCATCGGTATGTTACTTGCCCGAGATTCGATCATCGGTATCCAATACCTAGTTCAATCTCGTTACCGGCAAGTCTCTTTACTCGTTCCGTAATACATCATCCCGCAACTAACTCATTAGTTGCAATGCTTGCAAGGCTTAAGTGATGTGCATTACCGAGAGGGCCCAAAGATACCTCTCCGACATTCGGAGTGACAAATCCTAATCTCGAAATACGCCAACCCAACATGTACCTTTGGAGACACTTGTAGAGCTCCTTTATAATCACCCAGTTACGTTGTGACATTTGGTAGCACACAAAGTGTTCCTCTGGCAAATGGGAGTTGCATAATCTCATAGTCATAGGAACATGTATAAGTCATGAAGAAAGCAATAGCAACATACTAAACGATCGGGTGCTAAGCTAATGGAATGGGTCATGTCAATCAGATCATTCAACTAATGATGTGATCCCGTTAATCAAATAATAACTCTTTTGTCCATGGTCAGGAAACATAACCATCTTTGATTAACGAGCTAGTCAAGTAGAGGCATACTAGTGACACTCTGTTTGTCTATGTATTCACACATGTATTATGTTTCCGGTTAATACAATTCTAGCATGAATAATAAACTTTTATCATGATATAAGGAAATAAATAATAACTTTATTATTGCCTCTAGGGCATATTTCCTTCAGTTTGACCCAACATATTGATGAGTACACTTATACATCTCTGGTATTTGTTGATAGGTTTTGAGATTTGAATTGAACAAGTCATGGATATACTAGACTGGTCAGATGAGGAGTTTGAACGTAGCGATGGCAGCAGTCTAACATCCAGGTGCTCCACAAAACTTGTATTCAAGGTCATATACACCTTTGATGATTTCAAAAAGAAAATTGTTACCAAAATGGGGTTTGAAGGTTCACTGAAATTCCTCTTGATGAACAAACTGAACTTGATGTATTTAGTATGGTTGCTCAGCAAAATGTATGAGATTAGACGTATGATAATAATAGAAGAAAGTAGGCGGTACAAAATGAGCCCTAAAGATGTGAAAAATGTTTTCGGCATCCCATGCTCTGGAAGAAGGGTCCTTGAAAAGATTTCTGATGACAAGGAGGGCATAGTTTATTTGATTAGGAAGTGTTTAGGCATGGAGAAGAAGGATGGTCATAGCCTCAAGGCTGCATAAAAAATTACCGCCGGACATTAGTGTATCCAGATCGAATTACTGCCAGACCAAAATGACCCTCTTATGACAATATGAACAAATACATTTGAGTACATTGTTTTTCATTCTTTACCATATCCGTCCCAACTTTTTGTTGCTGATACCTCTGTCACTTACCGCAATGAAAAGATGACATAGCTTTCATGTAATGTACTACACTACAAGATTTGTCATGTGTCCTGGTAAGATCGATATACATGTGGTTAGAGCCGCTAGAGACATTGAGCGGGTAGCATAATACAACTAGGCTAATCATGTTTTCAACGCCACGATGGATGATGTGGCTACTGTGCAAAAAGCTAAACGTCAAGGCTTGACGAACATTAATCTAGAATCATGCCCAATACTACAGCAGGTTAGCTCTTGTAAATACACATGGTCTGACCCAACATATTGATGTGTACATGTCTTTTATGAAACAGTTTTTTTACCTTGACAAAATAATGGGACCACCGACGCCTATGCACTCTCTGTATGTCCCAAGATCAAAGGCTTACAAGAACGACAAGCTCTTGGCGCAAATAAATCACATTACTAAAGCAGGATCTTGGAGTTTGTATGAGAAGTTCTAGTTGAGAAAGGTGATTTTTCTTCCGCCCCAATGGACCACACTGCATTTTGTTGTAGGACTGAAAAAGCAAGTAACTAGATCTTATTTATCTTTTTTCAGTTTGTGCTACCGGTTGAAGAGGCTACGAATGGCAGTGTTGCGCATCCAGAATAATAGTTTTGCTTTATAAATAAAATCGAGAACAAATAAATAACCACACTTATACATTTTTGATATTTGTTGATAGGTTTGTGGACTTGAATTGAACGAATCATGGATATACCAGACTGGTCAGATGAGGAGTGTGAACACATTGATGACAGTTGACCGACAACCAGGTGCTCCACAAAACTCGTATTTAAGGTCATATCCTCCTTTGATGATTTCAAAAGGAAAATTCTAACCGAAATGGGGTTTGAAGGTTTACTGGAATTTGTTTGCTGAACAAACTGAACTTGAAGTTTTCAGTATGGTTGCTGAGCAAAGTGGATGAGATTAGACATATGATAATTATAGATGAAAGTAGGTAGTACAAAATGAGCCCTAAAGATGTGGAAAACGTTTTCGGCATCCCATGCTCTAGATGGAGGATCCCAGAAAAGATTTCTGATGGCAAGCAGGGCATAGTTTATTTAATTTGGAAGCGTTTAGGCATCGAGAATAAAGCATGGTCATAGCTTAAAGGTTGCACAAAAAATTACCGCCTCACATTAGCGTATCCAGATCAAATTACCGCCTAACCAAAATGTCCCTCTTATGACAATATCAACAAATACATTTGAGTATGTTGTTTGTCATTTTTTACCTTATCCGTCCCAACTTTTTGTTGATGATACCTCTGTTACTTACTGCAATGAAAACATGACAAACCTTTGATGTAATGTACTACCCTGCAGGATTTGTCATGTGTCCTGGTAAGATCGATATACAGGTGGTTAGAGCCGCTGGGGACACTGAGTGGGTAGCACAATACAACTGGACCAAGCATGTTTTCAACGACACGATGGATGATGTGGCTACTGTGCAAAAAGCTAAACGTGAAAGCTTGACGAACATCAAGCTAGAATCATGCCCAATACTACCGCAGGTTAGCTCTTGTAAATACATTGTTGTTTTTACACATGGTCTGACCCAACATATTGATGTATACATGTCTCTTATGAAACAGGTTTTTTACCTTGACTAAATAATGGGACCACCAACACCTATGCACTCTCTGTATGTCCCAAGATCAAAGGCTTACAACAACGACAAACTCTTGGCGCAAATAAATCACATTACTAAAGCATGATCTTGGAGTTTGTACGAGAAGTTCAAGTTGATAAAGGTGATTTTGCTTCCGCCCCAATGGACCACACTGCATTTTGTTGTAGGACTGAAAAAGGAAGTAACTGGATCTTATTTTTTTCAGTTGGTGCTGCCGGCTGAAGAGGCTACGAATGGCAGTGTTGCGCATCCAGAATAATATGTTTTTTCTTTATAAATAAACTGGAAGAACAAATAAATAACCACACCTATACATCTTTGATATTTGTTGATAGGTTTGTGGACTTGAATTGAACAAATCATGGATGTACCAGACTGGTCAGATGAGGAGTTTGAACGCATTGATGGCAGCTGTCCGACATCCAGGTGCTCCACAAAACTCGTATTCAAGGTCATATCCTCCTTCGATGATTTCAAAAGGAAAATTCTTACCGAAATGGGGTTCGAAGGTTTACTGAAATTCACCTTGCTGAACAAACTGAACTTGAAGTTTTCAGTATGGTTGCTGAGCAAAGTGGATGAGATTAGACATATGATAATTATATATGAAAATAGGTAGTACAAAATGAGCCCTAAAGATGTAAAAAAAACGTTTTCGGCATACCATGCTCCGGAAGAAGGGTGCTAGAAAAGATTTCTGATGGCAAGCAGGGCATAGTTTATTTGATTAGAAAGCGTTGAGGCATGGAAAAGAAGGATAGTCATAGCCTGAAGGCTGCACAAAAAATTACTGCCTGACATTAGCGTATCTAGATCAAATTAAGGTCTAACCAAAATGACCCTCTTATGACAATATGAACAAATACATTTGAGTATGTTGTTTGTCGTTCTTTACCATATCTATCCCAACTTTTTGTTGCTGATACCTCTATTACTTACTGCGATGAAAAGATAACAAACCTTTGATGTAATGTACTACTCTGCAGGATTTGCATTGTGTCCTAGCAAGATCGATATATAGGTGGTTAGAGCCGCTAGGGACACTAAGAGAGTAGCACAATACAACTGGGCCAAGCATGTTTTCAACGCCACGATGGATGTTGTGGCTACTGTGCAAAAAGCTAAACGTGAGGGCTTGACGAACATCAAGCTAGAATCATGCCCAATACTGCCGCAGTTTAGCTCTTGTAAATACATTGTTAATTATACACATGGTCTAACCCAACATATTTATGTGTGCATGTCTTTTACAAAACAGGTTTTTTACCTTGACAAAATAATGGGACCACCCACGCCTATGCACTCTCTGTATGTCCCAAGATCAAAGGCTTACAACAACGACAAGCTCTTGGCGCAAATAAATCACATTACTAAAATAGGATCTTGAAGTTTGTATGAGAAGTTCAAGTTGAGAAAGGTGATTTTGCTTCCCCCCCCCCTAATGGACCACACTGCATTTTGTTGTAGGACTGAAAAATCAAGTAACTGGACCTTATTTATCTTTTTCAGTTTGTGCTGCGGGCTAAAGAGGTCACGAATGGCAGTGTTGCGCATCAAGGAACATCGTGCTCGCGAATAGCTGATAACCAGTCATGCCCAGCTCAGTCTGGTGTAGGTGGTGTCTTTATATCATCAAACTAAACAATAGATGTGTCTCATGCACACGCACCAGTGCAAGCCCAATCATTTGCTCATGCTAATTATTCTTCTGAACAAGTAAGAGAATATATTTTCATTATTCAACCAACATAGGTGCATGAATCTCACTGTTTTTTATGTGCATGTACACATTTAGCAGCTGAACAATCTGGTAACATCCTTGCAAATCTTAATTAAGGTGATCGAGAATAAGGATAGTATTGTGATAGATGATGTGTCTCTGCAAGCCCAATCACTTGCTCATGCTAATTATTCTCCTGAACAAGTAAGCGAGTATATTTTCATTATTCAGCTTAAGAGCCAACATAGGTGCATGTATCTCACTGTTTTTTATGTGCATTTAAACACTTGGTAGCTAAAATATCGGGTAACCTCCTTGCAAGGCTTAATTAAGATAATCGAGGAAAAGGATAGTATTGGGACAGATAGCCGCAACTGGAGCATAGATATATCAAAGGTAGAGCAGGTGCCGAAGAACATAGGACGCCAACTGAAGGTGAAATGTTCGCCACAACAAAAACCTATTTTGTTGCATGAGATTTTTAACCTTTTAGGGGATAAATTTTAAACCACAATACTTACGTTTCTCCAGGCAAAAAATCTAAGCCTACAATAGTATTCCAGAGAAAGGCTAAAGTGGAGAGCGGGTCGAAAGGTGGGCAGGAGAGTATGTGAAGTGTTTTTCAAAGCGAATTTGATGTCAATATTACCTTTATGGATGAACAAAAGTGCTCAAGATATCTCTCGTATATATTTTCACTGTAGGAAATATAGACAAGTCGGTCCAGCAACAAGAGAATCTTCTTGATACTATCAAGAAGGGGATTGCTGACTTAACAAATGCCAGTGCCTTCAAAATATATGATAGCGCAGGCAGCTCTAGCCACAAAAAAATGATAAAAGTAATTAAACTTCTTGTTGTTTGGAATAACTTCGGTGTTTTCTTATGATTAGTGTAGTTGGATCTTTCAAAAACTAATGCTTATCACTGGTAATGTACACACATTTTGTTTCAGGTCCCCAAGCATTGAATTTCTCCGAGAGGTTAAAAAACGTGATGCCACTACCGGGGCAGGAGGATCAGTAGCAGCTCCTATCATTCCAGAAAATGTTGTTGTTGCACCCCCACTTGTTATGGCTCCACCTATCATGGACAATGAACCATACCTGGAACAGTTTGTAGCTAACATACCATGTAAGATATACTAGTTGTTGAGTGACATGTTTTTCATTTCTAATCATTTTCAAATTAAATAAATGCTGACAGATTTTTTTCTCTTTCCAAAATGAAGCTCATGTGCTCACTA
This sequence comes from Triticum urartu, assembly GCF_056163025.1. Taxonomy (NCBI): domain Eukaryota; kingdom Viridiplantae; phylum Streptophyta; class Magnoliopsida; order Poales; family Poaceae; genus Triticum; species Triticum urartu. Next base: position 736,498,338 of record NC_141879.1, read on the forward strand.
TGATATCAATGGATGCGGTTGGGCAAAACAATATGAGCCAGAGAATCTTCGACCACATACGCAATGCGCCTATTGTGAACCTTGTTGGTGAGTGTTCTAGTGGCATGCTAGATTGTCAATTAGTAACTTGAAAAATATGTTTTTAACCGTACTGACTTTTTATTGAATTAATGAACCGCTCAACAGATGGAAGCTGGTCCATCGAATGCTAACAAAATGATTGAACAGTCCCTTCAAAATCAGCACGTTCGTGCTGGGGTGGTATACCGATGGATACTGTTCGCTGCTACAGAAGATTTCTTGACAAGGTTTTTTTGTCTTTTTGCATGAACTTCATTTGGCATTTCCCCTTTCACGAAAGTTTGCAAAACAAAGTTATCAACTAATCTGTGTCATGAAGGAACTTTATCTACATCCCTGGACAAATGCTAGTCATTATAACAGGGACTAGTCTGAAGAAGCAGCTCAACGGTGCATTTCAGAAAGACGTGATGTCTGCTTTAGTTATGTTGTTCAATGAGGTTGACCGCAAGGCGTGTGAGCATCTTTCTCGCTCGCGCAATCGTCATTTCCTTCCCCAAGAGTTCGTGGTAAGTACCTAAGATAATAAATAATTTGGCGCGTGGTCAAAACAATTAACGAATGAAACTTTCTTTTAGGACTTATGCGATCTTTACAAAGGAACTCCACCTCTGGAAGCCATAGGGCACTTCTTCAGGGGGGCCAAGTGTACCATACAAGGTCCAGGACTGCAAAGAGGTAACTTGCTATATATCGTCAAATTGTACACATTTTTTTCTTTGCCTCATCTTTTGATATAACTAAAACTATGAAAATTGTAGTCTTGCTCCATAACAATTCGTTTCCCATATCAGGTGGTTGTGATACTTGGGTTAGCTACACTTACAATTTTAAGGGAACACATACAACAGTGCATGTGTACGGCCCTGTGGTCAATGGTGATTTTCCCGCCATAATTGTGGCCAACCACCATCGTAGAGCTTATGATCTTTTTCTGGTACTAGGTCACTGCATGTCTATTGTGCTAGGTGCAACTATTCCTAGTGCATTGGGTTTTAACGTCATCAAACACATTAGGGGTCCAGGAGTGAGGTTAGCTCTAACAAACATTGAGTCTTAATTATCATCTGTAAGTAAGATCTTCAGGTTGCTGAAATACTTCACCATTTTTCTTTAAAAAAACAGCCCAAACAATGTGATATATGTTGCATATGCTGCGAGGAACATGACCAACAACCAAGCTAAACCTGTTTTGGATGAGGTGTCAGATTGTTAGCGCTGCTACGATTTTGGGTGTCCTATGAAATGTTTATTCTTAATTAAATGCATATGTAGTATTATTGGAAAACTCAACTATTTTTTAATCAAATTGTTCCAGGTGGGCTTGCTTGAACATAGGAAGCTGCTTGGATACCTGCTCATGACCATGGATTCCAACATTCAGAAGATCAATGGCGTCTAAGCAACATTCTGATGAAGACTATCCATCTTTTTTCACTAGAAATTTTTGTTTGTGACTGAAAGTTGTTGTATGTCTATGTACCCATGTGTACCTGAAAGCCCTCACACACTGTGTGTGTTGTGGTCTGTCAGTGTTAGCGTCCGTAATTCAGTATGGAACTATTTGTTGTGAGTCATAAAATGCACTTTTGTTTGTATCTGCTGGTCTATGAGACAGCTAATGACTATGTTAAGTGTTGTACAACACTTAATGCCTATGTTCTACTTCTTCATACAGTTTGTTATCCGCATGAAATGGTGATGATTTGGAAACTTAAATCAAATAGAACGTGCTCAGGTCTGTCTTATCTGTCAATGTTCTGAAAATCAAAGTGTATGTGGTGGCGGCTCTGCTGGGGTAACATTTTTTTGGAAGTGAAGTGTTTCTCAAGTCAATGCATATGTTAAAACTTCTTCAGCCAACATTTTGCTACCCCGAACGCTTTGGTTAACTAGGTTTTAACAGGAATGTTGTGTTGTAAACTTATCAAATACCACTTTTTCAGATATGAACTTTGAACCAGGGTAGTATGCTATTGTTGAACATTTACCGAAATGGGGTTTGAAGATTTACTAAAATTCCCCTTGTTACCGAAATGGGCTTTGAAGATTTACTGAAATTCCCCTTGTTGAACAAACGGAACTTGAAGTTTTCACTATGGTTGCTGAGTAAACTGGATGAGATTAGACGTATGATAATTATAGATGAAAGTAGGCAGTACAAAATGAGCCCTAAAGATGTGAAAAACATTTTCGGCTTCCCATGCTCTGGAAGGAGGGTCCTGGAAAAGATTTCTGATGGAAAGCATGATATAATTTATTTAATTAGGAAGCATTTAGACATGGAGAAGAAGGATGGTCATAGCCTCAAGGCTAAAAAAATAATTACCTCCTGACATTAGCATATCCAGATCAACTTACCACCTGACCAAAATGACCCTCTTATGACAATAGGAACAAATACATTTCAGTACGTTGTTTTTCATTCTTTACCATATCCGTCCCAACTTTTTGTTGCTGATATCTCTGTTACTTACTGCAATGAAAAGATGACAAACCATTAATATAATGTAGTACCCTGTAGGATTTGTCATGTGTCCTGGCAAAATCGATATACAGGTGGTTAGAGCCGCTGGTGACACTGAGCGGGTAGCAAAATACAACTAGGCCAAGCATGTTTTCAACCCAATGATGAATGATGTGGCTACTGTGCAAAAAGCTAAACGTGAAGGCTTGACGAACAACAAGCTAGAATCGTGCCCAATACTGCCGCAGGTTAGCTATTGTAAATACAGTGTTATTTTTACACATGGTGTGACCCAACATATTGATGTGTACATATCTTTTATGAAACAGGTTTTTTACCTTGATAAAATAATGGGACCACCCACGCCTATGCACTCTCTGTATGTCCCAAGATCAAAGGCTTATAGCAACGACAAGCTCTTGGTGCAAATAAATCACATTACTAAAGCAGGATCTTGGAGTTTGTACGAGAAGTTCAAGTTGAGAAACGTGATTTTGCTCCCCCCAATGGAGCACACTGCATTTTGTTGTAGGACTGTAAAAGCAAGTAACTGGACCATATTTATCTTTTTTCAGTTTGTGCTGCCAACTGAAGAGGCTACGAATGGCAGTGTTGCGCATCCAGAATAGTACATTTTTGCTTTATAAATAAACTTGATAACAAATAAGTTACCGCACTTATACATCTCTGACATTTGTTGATAGGTTTGTGCACTTGAATTAATCAAATCATGGATATACCAGACTGGTCAGATGAGGAGTTTGAACGCAGCGATGGCAGCTGTCCGACATCCAGGTGCTCCACAAAACTCAAATTCAAGGTCATATCCTTGTTTGATGATTTCAAAAGGAAAATTTTAACCGAAATGGGGTTTGAAGGTTTACTAAAATTCCCCTTGCTGAATAAATTGGACTTGAAGTTTTCAGCATGGTTTCTGAGCAAAGTGGATGAGATTAGACGTATGGTAATTATAGATGAAAGTAGGTAGTACAAAATGAGCCCTAAAGATGCGAAAAACATTTTCGGCATCCCATGCTCCGGAAGGAGGATCCTAGAAAAGATTTCTGATGGCAAGCATGGCATAGTTTATTTGATTAGGAAGTGTTTAGGCAGAAGAAGGATGGTCAGAGTGCAAGGCTGCACAAAAAATTACCGCCTGACATTAGCGTATCCAGATCAAATTACCGCCTGACCAAAATGTACCTTTTATGACAATATGAACAAATACATTTGTGTACATTATTTTTCATTCTTTACCATATCTGTCCCAACTTTTTGTTGCTGATACCTCTGTTACTTACTGCAATGATAAGATGATGAACCTTTGATGTAATGTACTACCCTGTAGGATTTGTCATGTGTCCTGGCAAAATCGATATACAGGTGGTTAGAGCCACTGGGGACACTGAGCGGGTAGCAAAATACAACTAGGCCAAGCATGTTTTCAACCCAATGATGAATGATGTGGCTACTGTGAAAAAAGCTAAACATGAAGGCTTGACGAACAACAAGCTAGAATCGTGCCCAATACTGCCGCAGGTTAGCTATTGTAAATACAGTGTTATTTTTACACATGGTGTGACCCAACATATTGATGTGTACATATCTTTTATGAAACATGTTTTTTACCTTGACAAAATAATGGGACCACCCATGCCTATGCACTCTCTCTATGTCCCAAGATCAAAGGCTTACAACAATGACAAGCTCTTGACGCAAATAAATCACATTACTAAAGCATGATCTTGGAGTTTGTACGAAAATTTCAAGGTGAGAAACGTAATTTTGCTCCCCCCAATGGACCACATTGCATTTTGTTGTAGGACTGTAAAAGCAAGTAACTGGACCTTATTTATCTTTTTTTCAGTTTGTGCTGCCAGCTGAAGAGGCTACGAATGACAGTGTTGCGCATCCAGAATAGTATGTTTTTGCTTTATAAATAAACTCGATAACAAATAAATAACCGCACTTATACATCTCTGATATTTGTTGATAGGTTTGTGGACTTGAATTGAACAAATCATGGATATACCAGACTGGTCAGATGAGGAGTTTGAACGCAGCGATGGCAGCTGTCCGACATCCAAGTGCTCCACGAAACTCGTATTCAAGGTCATATCCTCCTTTGATGATTTCAAAAGGAAAATTGTTACCGAAATGGGGTTTGATGGTTTACTCAAATTCCCCTTGCTGAACAAACTAAACTGAAGTTTTCAATATGGTTGCTGAGCAAAGTGGATGAGATTAGACGTATGATAATTACAGATGGAAGTAGGCAGTAAAAAATGAGCCCTAAAGATGTGAAAAATGTTTTCAACATCCCATGCTCCGGAAGGAGGGTCCCAGAAAAGTTTTCTGATGGCAAGAAGGGCATAGTTTATTTGATTAGGAAGTGTTTAGGCATGGAGAAGAAGGATGGTCATAGCCTCAAGGCTGCATAAAAAATTACCTCCTGACATTAGTGTATCCAGATCAAATTACCGCCTGACCAAAATGACCCTCTTATGACAATATGAACTAATACATTTGAGTACGTTGTTTTTCATTCTTTACCATATTCATCCCAACTTTTTGTCGCTGATACCTCTGTTACTTACTACAATGAAAAGATGACAAACCTTTCATGTAATGTACTACCGTGCAAGATTTGTCATCTGTCCTGGTAAGATCAATATACAGGTGGTTAGAGCCGCTGGGGACACTGAGCGGGTAGAACAATACAACTGGACCAAGCATGTTTTCAACGCCACAATTGATGATGTGGCGACTATGCGAAAAGCTTAACGTGAAGGCTTGACGAATATCAGGCTAGAATCCTGCGCAATACTGCCGCAGGTTAGCTCTTGTAAATACATTGTTATTTTTACACTTGGTCTGACCCAACATATTGATGTGTACATGTATTTTATGAAACATGTTTTTTACCTTGACGAAATAATGGGACCACCCACGCCTATGCACTCTCTGTATGTCCTAAAATCAAAGGCTTATAGCAACGACAAGCTCTTGGCGCAAATAAATCACATTACTAAAGCAGGATCTTGGAGTTTGTATGAGAAGTTCAAGTTGAGAATGATGATTTTGCTCCCCCCCCCAATGCATTTTGATGTAGCACTAAACCTTATTTATCCTTTTTCAGTTTGTGTTGCCGGCTGAAGAGGCTATGAATGGCAGTGCTACGCATACAGAATAATACTTTTTTGCTTTATAAATAAACTTGATAACAAATAAATAACCACACTTATACATCTCTGATATTTGTTGATAGGTTTGTGGACTTGAATTTAACAAATCATGGATATACCAGACTGGTCAGATGAAGAGGTTGAACGCAGCGATGGCAGGCGTCCGACAACCAGGTGCTTCACAAAACTCGTATTCAAGTTCATATCCTCCTTTGATGATTTCAAAAGGAAAATTGTAACCGAAATGGAGTTTGAACATTTACTCAAATTCCTTTTGCTGGACAAACTAAACTTGAAGTTTTTAGTATGGTTGCTAAGCAAAGTGGATGAGATTGGACATATGATAATTATAGATAAAAGTAGGCAGTACAAAATGAGCCTAAAGATGTGAAAAACGTTTTCGGCATCCCATGCTCCAGAAGGAGGGCCCTAGAAAAGATTTCTGATGGAAAGCAGGGCATAGTTTATTTGATTAGGAAGCGTTTAGGCATGGAGAAGAAGGATGGTCATAGCCTCAAGGCTGCATAAAAATTACCGCCTAACATTAGGGTATCCAGATCAAATTACCGCCTGACCAAAATGACCCTCTTATGACAATATGAACAAATACATTTGAGTACGTTGTTTGTCATTCTTTACCATATCCATCCCAACTTTTTGTTGCTGATACCTCTGTTACTTACTGCAATAAAAAGATGACAAACCTTTGACGTAATGTAATACCCTGCAGGATTTGTCATGTGTCCTGGTAAGATCGATACACAGGTGGTTTGAGCCGCTCGGGACACTGAGCGGGTAGAACAATACAACTGGGCCAAGCATGTTCTCGACGCCATGATGCATGTTGTGGCTACTGTGCAAAAAGCTAAACGTGAAGGCTTGACGAACAACAAGCTAGAATCGTGCCCAATACTATCGCAATTTAGCTCTTGCAAATACATTGTTATTTTCACACAAGGTCTTACCCAATATATTGATATGTACATGTCTTTCATTAAACAGATTTTTTACCTTGACAAAATAATGGGACCACCGACGCCTATGCACTCTCTGTATGTCCCAAGATCAAAGGCTTACAGCAACGACAAGCTCTCGGCGCAAATAAATCACATTACTAAAGCGGGATCTTGGAGTTTGTACGAGAAGTTCAAGTTGATAAAGGTGATTTTGCTTCCGCCCCAATGGACCACACTACATTTTGTTGTACGACTGAAAAAGCAAGTAACTGGACCTTATTTACCTTTTTTCAGTTTGTGCTGCCGGCTGAAGAGGCTACGAATGGCAGTGTTGCGCATCCAGAATAATACGTGTTTGCTTTATAAATAAACTAGAGAACAAATAAATAACCACACTTATACATCTTTGATATTTATTGATAGGCTTGTGGACTTGAATTGAACAAATCATGGATGTACCAGACTGGTCAGATGAGGAGTTTGAATGCATCGATGGCAGTTGTCCGACATCTAGGTGCTCCACAAAGCTCGTATTCAAGGTCATATCCTCCTTTGATGATTTCAAAAGGAAAATTCTTACCGAAATGGGGTTTGAAGGTTTACTGAAATTCCCCTTGCTGAACAAACTGAACTTGAAGTTTTCAGTATGGTTGCTGAGCAAAGTGGATGAGATTAGACATATGATAATTATAGATGAAAGTAGGTAGTACAAAATGAGCCCTAAAGATGTGAAAAACGTTTTCGGCATACCATGCTCCAGAAGAAGGGTCCTAGAAAAGATTTCTGATGGCAAGCAGAGCATAGTTTATTTGATTAGAAAGCGTTGAGGCATGGAAAAGAAGGATAGTCATAGCCTCAAGGCTGCACAAAAAATTACTGCCTGACATTAGCGTATCCAGATCAAATTAACGTCTAACCAAAATGACCCTCTTGTGACAATATGAACAAATATATTTGAGTATGTTGTTTGTCGTTCTTTACCATATCTGTCCCAACTTTTTGTTGATGATACATCTATTACTTACTGCGATGAAAATATAACAAACCATTGATGTAATGTACTACTCTGTAGGATTTGCATTGTGTCCTAGCAAGATCAATATACAGGTGGTTAGAGCCGCTAGGGACACTGAGCGGGTAGCACAATTCAACTGGGCCAAGCATGTTTTCAACTCCGTGATGGATGATGTGACTACCGTGCAAAAAGCTAAATGTGAGGGCTTGACGAACATCACGCTAGAATCTTGCCACTACAACAAAACCCACATACACCAACACATATGTACCAACGGAACTAGGATAAGTGTTGTTTGATTCAGTCTCTAACCTCCCCACTCAGCGTTTCCCTAAGAAAAAAAACCCCTCCCCACTCAGCTCTCCCCGTTCCCTGAGAAAAAACTAACCTCACCTTGCCCACCTCTACCTTATCTGAAAAGGTCAATTTTTACTATCCCATCTCTCCCCCCGATTCCTCTCTCACCCGAGATCCATGGCCACGACACCGCTGCCGCAATCTCCGATTCGATTTAGCTCCAGTGCTCTCCTGCGCCGTTACTCACTGGCCCCATTGCCCTGGCTCCCATTTAGTGCTTCCTCTGATCCTCCGCCGTCGTGACATCCTGCACGCCCCTGTGCCCTTGCAGCAACCCTAACACCGATGCGTTTCCTGCTCCTCTGGTTTTTGCCGGCTCACTAACACATGCGTCTTCGCGCATGCAGCTGCGGCCACGGGCTCGATGGTTCTGCTCTGCCTCTGGTACCTCAACTGCGATGCCGATGGTTCAGTGAGTCACCCCTCCTCTCTGCTCTTATCTCTCCGGTCCTTTCTGATATGGCTACCTAAAGTTTTGCCGTCGTAGCGTTGTAGATCACGGCTGGATATAACAACAACCGCAGCCACTCTCAACATGGTGGCTTCCATTATTCTGTTTGGGATTTGGTGCCCCAGATTCTCAAACGTTCCACTTGTGCATGGTGACAATTAGGTACGAGATTGGACAGCATGTTTGTCCCATTCCTATTCAACTGGTCAGTGCATAATTATACTGCTGTACTTAAGTTATGGCTAGCGATCCTCTTTTTTTTGTTGGAGGAGATCTGAACCTCTAATTTTGTTATGCACGTTTTTGCTGGTGATCCTCTGCTTTAGTTGTTCAGAACATATTGTTTTTTGCACCTATAATATTCATAGGTAGCCATGCCACTCTAGAACAAAATAATTGTTTTTCTTCAGATGACTATTCACTAGTCTTGTTTTGATATCAATGTTTGCATCCTACGAGGCTTATTGGGAGATAATCTAGTTCTATGTGGAAATAGGAGTTATTGCGCATTTATTTATTCACTGCGTTCACAAAACCTTTCATTGTCAAGGAGGCATCAGTAATATTAACCATGAGTATACATGTAAATCCGATTCATTTGAACTATTTTGTTTAACTTGAGGTCCTTCTAAATAATGAAAATCTTTCTATTTACTTGAATGTGATGATGAATTTCAATCTTTTTTACTCTCTCTGATTCATGTTACTTGTCGCTCAAATGGATGTATCTAGAACTGAAATACATCGATATACATCTATTTGAGCGACAAATAATAAGGATTAGAGGGAGTAGTTCATAAGGATGCATCACAAAAAATGCATGGTGAGATGCCACACTACATCTTTAATTCTATATAGTATTTGAATTTTAAGTTGTTACTTAGTGTACTATGGTCTTGCAGGTTTACACTTATAGTATAAAAAGCTACTTGACGTAATGCGGTTGAGCATTTGCATGAGTGCCACAACTTGGGAAGATAAATATGACCGGCAATGATGGCAGCATGTTAATGGCATCATGTAGGTGTTGTGTTCATCGACCCCTTCTGTGTGTGTGTGTGTGTGTCTGGCATGTATATATGGATTCATCTTAATATGCCATGTTAATTGTTCATTTAGATTGATCTCTTTTCCAGCACATTTATCCCATATATTTGATATCTCTCTCCAGCAGGTAATTTCATCTTGTAATTTGCGTAAATGTTTGTTCGTATTGTGCAGTGGTAATCTCTTTTATTTCTCAAGAATATTAACTATTGTTGCATATGACTGCAGGATAATGCATTCTGACAATCGCTCTGTGCCTCTGCCTATTCTTACACTCTGACTTCGGAAGTATAAACCGATGCGTAGGTAAGATCCAAAGTAAACTGGAGCCTTTTATAATTTTGATATTGTTTTAATACAAATTATGATGTAGATTAGACTCCATTTTTTGCGGGTAGATCAGACTCCATTGATCTCTTTGTTATAGAAAAACATGCACCAGTACACATAACACAACACCATAGGATGTTCCAGGACTTGTCAGTGTATTTTCAGAGATAGGGTGTATATGAACTTGTTAAATCAGCACACCATTCCATATGCTTGCTAGCAGGTATTGGTTCCTAAGTGAGAACATGCATTCCTTTCAAGAAGGTGTTTTCCTAACAACCCTAACTTGATCTCAACTATTTCTGTTGGATCTATTAATTTACCTACTGTACAAATATCTTTTTGTCATCAGGTTCAGAAGCTGAATAGAACGTGATACGACATGATCCTGGAGTACAAGAGATACAAACTTAGGCCAGTCTTGATTTTAGCCTATTGTTGTGATAATTCTATAGAATTTTTATTTCTAAGAAAAGCTTGTGAAGAGGAGATAAAAGGATATGATAAGAAAAAATGTTACTAAGCTGTTAACTAAAATCTGGTGCTAAGATATCTTAGTATGAAGGTTGCTATACTTACATCAACCCTTCATCTAAATATAATTTAATCACGAGTTGTGCAGTCAACCATATATGCCAGTACAGAACAAGTAACATGTGTATAGCTTGTTTAATTTCATTAGTATTTCTCCTACTAATTCTCACCGTGTCTTCTCTGAATTTTTTATATTATCCTCTTTTCATAGTGATATGCACGCACATGAACATGATAGCTTAAGATGGATAACTATACCTTGATCCTAAAGTCTACGTTTGCTTATCTATGTATAAATGTAAACATGACCCAGTATTGACAAGCATAAGGTGTGTCTAAATTTATTATTTCTTCCACACCTGGCACAATCTGACAGCCAATTGCAATTGACATTAATTGAATATGTTGTCGTGCATTCGTTGTACCAAGTTTACAAGAATATAGCTTCAACTAATTTTATTTACTTTCATGTTTTTCTTTTGCTTATGTTTTCTGAAACTAAATTTGTACATAACTCCTAAGGGATCACGTTGAAATAAGAAAAATTCTTGGTTGGTAGCTTGCATTTAGAATTGGTCCAGAACTTATTTATTGTCCAAGGTAGTATACTTAACTATTCATATTTACTTCATTGCTAGCAGAAAGACCAAGAACATGCAATTTATTAGAGCTGGAACTGGCAGGACCTATCGTTAGGATATGGAGTTACGGATGCCAAGAGAAGCTGATCATTTTGGTTTCACTTAATGAAGGGTCAACATGTCAGTCTAGATGCTCATGTGATGAGCTTAGGTTTTTGTTTTCCGGAATGAAACTACGATTTGTTTCTTTGTACAATGCACATGTTCTTGTTAAACACATGTGTACAAGCTGAAGATACAATTTGCTGTCAACAATTCCGTTCTGATGGGCAATACACAGAGCAGAGCATATATATATATACACATATATGTATTATTTTGATGGTGTTCTTTGTAAACCAACATTGTTGATCTAATATATGATGTCTTTCTTACTATGTTGCATCTCCTGTATAGTAGCAACATTGGCCTAATAATGTATGTAGCAACTGCTTACAAAGTTGCAATGATATGTTTTCTCTATTTTAAAATCCGTTTGTGCAGGGTAATCACCAACGCATATGAAGGGTTGCGGCGACTATAGTTTATACGTTGCTATACTTGCAACGCTTATACACATTAGTTACCAACGCATGTATATGCGTTGTTGTAGACCCTTCCAACGCCACCAACGACAACACATACAAATCCGTTGGTGTAGAGCTTACCAACGCTTATATGGGTATTTGGCAACGTATTGATGCGTTGCTGTAGGGGGCTTCATGTTGTAGTGTGCCCAATACTGCCGCAGCTTAGCTCTTCTAAATACATTGTTATCTTTACACATGGTCTAACCCAACATATTTATGTGTGCATGTCTTTTATGAAACAGGTTTTTTACCTTGACAAAATAATGGGACCACCCACGCCTATGCACTCTCTGTATGTCCCAAGATCAAAGGCTTACAGCAACGACAAGCTCTTGGCGCAAATAAAACACATTACTAAAATAGGATCTTGAAGTTTGTACGAGAAGTCCAAGTTGAGAAAGGTGATTTTGCTTCCCCCCCAAATTGACCACACTGCATTTTGTTGTAGGACTGAAAAAGCAAGTAACTAGACCTTATTTATCTTTTTTCCAGTTTGTGTTGCGGGCTGAAGAGGTTACGATAATCAGTCATGCCTAGCTCAGTCTGGTGTAGGCGGTGTCTTTATATCATCAAACTTAACAATAGATGTGTCTCATGCAAACGCACCAGTACAAGCCCAATCATTTGCTCATGCTAATTATTCTTCTGAACAAGTAAGCGGGTATATTTTCATTATTCAGAAAACATAGGTGCATGAATCTCACTGTTTTTTATGTGCATGTATACATTTAGCGGCTGAACAATCTGGTAACATCCTTGCAAAGCTTAATTAAGGTGATCGAGAAAAAGGATAGTATTGTGACAGATGATGCGTCTCTGCAAGCCCAATCACTTGCTCATGCTAATTATTCTCCTGAACAAGTAAGCGAGTATATTTTCATTATTCAACTTAATTCCAACATAGGTGCATGTATCTCACTGTTTTTATGTGCATTTACACACTTGGCAGCCGAAAATAGGGTAACCTCCTTGCAAGGCTTAATTAAGGTAATCGAGGAAAAGGATAGCATTGGGACAGATAGCCGCAACTGGAGCATAGATATATCAAAGGTAGAGCAGGTGACGAAGAACAGAGGACGCCAACTGAAGGTGAAATGTTCGCCACAACAAAAACATATTTGTTGCATGAGGTTTTTAACCTTTTAGGGGATAAAATTTAAACCACAATACTTATGTTTCTCCAGGCAAAATATGTAAGCCTACAATAGTATTCCAGAGAAAGGCTAAAGTGGAGAGCGGGTCGAAAGGTGTGCAAGACGGTATGTGAAGTGTTGTTCAAAGCGAATTTGATGTCAATATTACCTTTATGGATGAACAAAAGTGCTCAAGATATCTCTCGTATATATTTGTCACTGTAGGAAATATCGACAAGTCGGTCCAGCAACAAGAGAATCTTCTTGATACTATCAAGAAGGGGATTGCTGACTTAACAAATGCCAGTGCCTTCAAAATATATGATGGCGCATGCAGCTCTAGCCACAAAAAATGATAAAAGTAATTAAACTTCTTGTTGTTTGGAATAACTTCGGTGTTTTCTTATGATTAGTGTAGTTGGATCTTTCAAAACTAATGCTTATCACTGATTATGTACAAACATTTTGTTTCAGGTCCTCAAGCATTGAATTTCTCCGAGAGGTTAAAAAACGTGATGCCACTACCGGGGCAGGAGGATCAGTAGCAGGTCCTATCATTCCAGAAAATGTTGTTGTTGCACCCCCACTTGGACCTGGCAGCTGAGAGTGCCAGGATGACCACGGAGCGGGCCGCTTTAGACGCACAAGCCTACAGGCTCATGTTGGACCAGAATGCGTCGCATGAAGTCATGAAGAGGAAGTACCGATCCCGTTTGCCTTCGGCTTTCGAGGCCAGAGACCTTTTCAACACCCCAGGAGCAGGAACCAGCAATCCGCTGGAGGGAAACCAGCCAGAAGCTCCGGGGACCGGTGCGCCGGTTCAGCCCCGTCCGATGAATCTGCCTCGTGAAAACACTGTTATACCTCAGGCTGTTTCTACACCTCCGGGTCACTACTCCAACCCAATGGACAATCTCGTTGCCCCTGCTACACGGCTGGAGGCCATTCCAATTGAAGGTGACTCGCCGCAGGCGGTAGAGACACGACGGGTCAAGGAGCTTCTTAGGACAGCTTTGGTCCAACAGGAATCGTACTCCTACAGCCGTGACCGGATCCACTCGACCCCTCGTCCAAGCCGGAGCTATAGCAGGCGTATGGATGAACCAGCAGTGTCAAGTAATGAACGACGTGGAGCACCGCGCGGCAACAACCCGGCGGGTGATGCTGATAACGCTCAGGAAGTGGTGGACCGGGCCCGAGCGCGCAGGGAGGCCGAGTTAGCCGCACAGTATCAGGCTCGGCAGCTTACGCCGGTTCGTCCAACTATTTCGGTCGAACCCGGTGTTACTTCTAGCTCTTTTGGGGTGCCTTGCCTTGTCCCCGCTTTACGCAATGTGCGCCTGCCCAAGGATTTCAAGGGCCCATGCAAGGTACCAAATTACACGGCGGATCAACCCCCAGAGACATGGGTGGAGAGCTATGAGATGGCCATGGAGATGCTTGATGTGGATGATGCGGCATGTGCGAAGTACTTCACCATGATGCTTGAAGGAACGGCCCGCACTTGGTTAAAAAGCTTACCGGCCAATTCTATCAGTTCATGGGCCCAATTACGAGCCCGGTTTATCAGTAATTTCAAGGATACATGTAAGCAGCCCATGTCGATAGTAGACTTAGCTGCCTGTGTCCAGGAGGAAGGAGAATCGACGACTCATTGGGTGCGCCGGGTCTCACAAGTGTTGCATTCATCAGACCGCATCAACGCTGACACCGCAGTTTTAACCCTAGAAGGCAACTGCCGGTTTGGGCCCCTAAAGCTGAAGTTGGGACGAATGAAGCTCCATTGCACTGACATGGGGACCCTCATGGCTGCTTTGGTAAAGTATGCTGATTCTGATAGTACCAAGGATCCTGAATCTGATGATGACAAGGCAGGGAAGGGAAAGAGGAACAGCAACTCCAAAGGTCAGCAGCATCACTTGGCAGGCAATGGTAGTGGAGGCAAGCGTAAAGCGGATGGTAACATGGACTTTGTGGCTAATACCAACGCGCAGGACAAGGGCCAGCGACGCAGGGGTAAACCGCCAAATCACAGTGGGGAACCCAACCCTAACCCGGACCGCCTAAATTATCTACTGAGCCAGCCCTGTCCAAGACATGGGACAAAGGAGGTGCCAGCAAACCACCTTTGGACGGATTTCTTCATTATGCAGGAGTTCAAGAATTCTAATGCTTTCCGGTATGGTCACGGCTCCGGCGGTGGCTCAGGATCCGGGCCGGGTTACGGTGGAGGAAATTCCGGTTCAGGATTTAATGGTAATCCGGGCGGACATAATAATCAAAATAATCAGAACAACCAGGGTGGTTACAACCAACAGCAGCAACAGTCAGGTTACCAGAGCAACCCAAAGCAGTTGAATAGTGGGCAGTACCATGTCTTCACCACTAGCTTGGACAAGCGAGACCGGAAGGTTCAGAGGCGGGCAGTCAACTCTGTTGAACCGGCCGTGCCCCGTTATCTACGCTGGTCTGAATAGCCAATCATATGGAGCAGATAGGATCACCCTCCCAAGGTTGATAATCCGGGCCAGTTGGCTCTGGTGGTGGCGCCTCAGGTGGGAGGTTACAAGTTCACCAAAATGCTCATGGATGGAGGGAGCAGCATTAATATCTTGTACTATGAGACCTTCCGTCGTATGGGACTAACAGATAAAAATCTCAAACCGTCTAATACGGTATTCCACGGTGTGGTACCTGGCAAGTCAGCATATCCTGTTGGTAAGATAGCTCTGGAAGTGGCCTTTGGAGATGATCATGATTCCAGGTCGGAGACATTGACGTTTGAAGTGGTGAAAATCCAAAGTCCATATCACGCCCTGTTTGGGCGACCGGCCTATGCCAAGTTTATGGCACGGCCCTATTATGTGTATTTGCAGCTCAAGATGCCGGGTCACAAGGGGACAATAACGGTTCACGGAAGCCGTAATCGCTTTGGAGTGCGAGGAAGGAGATGCGGCCTACGCAGAGTCGGTTTGTGCCACCGAGGAGCTGAAGTATTATAAGGACAATGTTGATCCGGTGGACATGACTCCATTAAAGAAGCCAACTACGGAGCATGATCCGGCCCTGAAGTTCAAATCGGCAGCAGAAACTAAGCTTGTTGACTTCGTACCTGGCGATTCGTCCAAGCAGTTCAGCATCAGTGCCAACTTGGATCCGAAATAGGAAAGCGCGCTCATCGAGTTCATCCGTGAGAATCGGGACATTTTTGCATGGAAGCCCTCTGACATGCCAGGTGTACCGAGGCAACTCGTTGAGCACACCCTTAATGCGGATCCTAAATACAAACCGGTGAAACAGTTCCTCCGCCGGTTTAACGAAGAAAGATGCAAGGCGATTGGAGAAGAGGTAGCCAGGCTCTTAGCGGTTGGCTTTATTGTTGAAGTTTTTCACCCTGAGTGGCTTGCCAATCCGGTGCTGGTCCTTAAGAAAAAGGCACCTGGCGCATGTGTGTGGATTATACAGATCTTAATAAGGCTTGTCCAGCAGATCCTTTTGCCCTCCCCCGTATTGATCAAATTATTGATGCTACGGCGGGTTGCGAGCGTTTAAGTTTTTTGGATGCATATTCTGGCTATCATCATATCAAAATGGCAGTTAAGGACCAGGAGAAGACGGCATTCATAACTCCCTTTGGAGCCTTCTGGTATGTGTCTATGCCCTTTGGGCTCAAGAGTGCCCAGGCAACTTATCAACGGTGTGTACAAAATTTTCTTCACAAGCAAATTAGCCGTAATGTACACGCTTACGTGGATGATATCGTGGTTAAGTCCAGGGAGAAGGAGACTTTGGTTGACGACTTGAAGGAAACCTTTGATAACCTGAGGACGTACAAGATGATGCTTAATCCGGCCAAGTGTGTCTTTGGTGTACCGGCAGGCAAGTTATTGGGTTTTCTGGTGTCCAACAGGGGAATTGAGGCTAATCCGGAGAAGATCACCGCCATCACCTCCCTCGCTAAACCGAAGTGTATTAATGATGTTCACTGCCTGGCAGGCCGGATTGCCGCGTTAAGCCGGTTTATCAGCCGCCTTGGTGAGAAGGCAATCCCTTTGTATCAGATGTTGAAGAAGACGGATCAATTTGTCTGGAGTTCCGCTGCTGATGAAGCATTTGAGGACTTAAAGCGGCAATTGATCAATCCGCCTGTGCTCGCCGCTCCCATTGACAAGGAGCCGTTACTGCTATATGTTGCTGCTAATGCTCGTGCGGTCAGCGTGGCCATTGTGGTGGAGTGAAAGGAGGCAGGTAAGGAGCATCCGGTTCAACGTCCGGTCTATTATATCAGTGAGGTACTCATTGAGTCCAAGCAAAGGTATCCGCATTGGCAGAAGCTGGTGTACGGAGTTTTTATGGCAAGCCGGAAGCTTAAGCAATACTTCCAAGGGCACCCAATTATGGTGGTCAGTTCTGCTCCTTTGGGGGATATCATCCAGAACCGGGAAGCAACTGGCCGGATTGCCAAGTGGGCTATAGAGCTTGGGCCGCACGGGTTGAAGTATGTGCCTCGGACGGCGGTTAAGTCTCAAGCACTTGTTGATTTCATCAATGATTGGATGGAACTGCAAGCACCTGAAGAAAAGCCGGATCACACATATTGGACCATCCATTTTGACGGATCCAGGCAATTGGAAGGCTCGGGGGCTGGAGTCGTATTAACTTCCCCGCGAGGTGATAAGTTTTGTTACGTTCTCCGCTTAATGTTCCCTTGTACTAACAATGCAGCTGAGTATGAAGCCTTGCTCCATGGTCTCCGAATGGCTAAGGAGATGAATCTAAGTCGAGTTAAGTGCTTCGGTGACTCGGACCTCGTGGCTCAACAAGTATCTGGCACTTGGGATTCCAAGGACCCACTCATGGCAGCGTATCGTCGTGAGGTGGATATTGTTGCAGGTCACTTTAAAGGCTATCAGGTGGACCACGTGGACCGACAGAAGAATGAAGCGGCGGACGCTTTAAGCCGGCTGGGCTCTCAGCGCTAACCGGTACCGCCCAATGTTTTTCTGGATGTACTGCACAACCCGTCGGTCAAGCTCCCTGGTGAAGCGGATTTGGCTATTCCTGATCCGGAGGCTCAATTGGTGGCAGCTCTTCATATCATTCCGGATTGGACGCTTCCTTACCTGGCATACATGAACCGGGGCGAGTTACCAGAGGATGAGACTCTGGCCCGACAGATAATCCGGCGGTCCAAGTCCATGACTATTGTCAATGGCGAGTTGCATCATTGCAGTGTATCAGGGGCGTTTCAACGTTGTGTGTCTCCTGAAGAAGGCTGTGAAATTTTGCGTGAGATCCATGAAGGATATTGTGGTCACCACGCCGGTTCAAAATCTTTGGTAGCTAAAGCGTTTCGCCATGGCTTCTATTGGTTAACTGCTCATGCTGATGCGGAGGATCTGGTCAGACGATGTGACGGTTGCCAAAAGTTTTCAAGACGTGCTCATGTGCCGGCTCAAGAATTGAGAATGATTCCAATTACTTAGCCGTTTGCGACTTGGGGGCTGGATATGGTTGGGCCTTTCAAAAGGTCCAAAGATAAGAAGACCCACCTCCTCGTGGCGGTTGACAAGTTTACAAAGTGGGTGGAAGCAAAACCTGTTAGCAAGTGTGATGCGGCCACGGCGGTTCAGTTCATCAAAAAAGTGATTTTCCGGTTTGGCTTTCCACACAGTATCATCACAGATAATGGTACCAATTTGTCCAAGGGTGCCATGAAGGAGTTCTGCGAACGGGAGCACATCCGGCTTGACGTTTCATCAGTGGCACACCCACAGTCCAATGGTCAAGCAGAAAGGGCTAATCAAGAGATCTTGAGAGGCATCAAGCCCCGGCTTATGGTTCCTTTGCAGAGAACGCCGGGTTGTTGGGTAGAAGAGTTACCATCTGTGTTATGGAGCATCAATACTACACCCAATAGATCAACAGGATACACGCCGTTCTTCATGGTCTACGGAGCGGAGGCGGTTCTCCCAAGTGATATCCGTCATGATTCACCTCGTGTGGCGGCTTATGTTGAAGCGGACAACGAGATAGCACGGCAAGACGCTTTGGACCTGTTGGATGAAGAACGTGACATAGCAGCCGCCCGCTCGGCGATTTACCAACAGGATCTTCGTCGTTATCACAGTCGCCGAGTCAGAACCAGAGCCTTTTAGGAAGGAGATTTGGTGCTTCGGCTCATCCAAGACCAGACTGATATGCATAAGCTATCCCCATCTTGGGAGGGACCTTTCGTGGTCAGCAAGAATCTACACAACGGGTCATACTATCTGATCGATATTCGAGAGCATAAAGACTCACGTACATCAGAGGAAGAGACCAACAGGCCGTGGAACATAGCTCATCTTCGGCCTTACTATACCTGAGCCATTGGCTCTACTTATGTACATATTACAATGATGTATATATTATGATTAAATATAATAAACCGGAACCTCAGCTAAACCGGGTATCTATTCTTTTACATCATGTGTGGTTACACAGAGTTGTTCTAAAGTGGCCTCCGGTTTACCCCTTGAGTTAGCTTTCCAAAAGTATCATGTTATATCACTTGGGGGCTTGGTCGTGTCCGAACCAATGCAACACCTCTTGATAGGCGAGAGCCACCAGATCACTTGGGGACTTGGTCACGTCTGAACCAGTCACGCCTCTTGATCGGCCTAAGGCCACAGAATCACTTGGGGGCTTGGTCGAACCCGAACCATTTCCACGCCTCTTGATCGGCATAAATGCCACGGTTTCATTTGGGGACCTGGCTGACTTGAACCATAGCTACACCTATCGGGAGCTTGGTCATGTCCGACCATGGTAACGCCATCTGATCGGCTCAAATAAGCCTATTTTTGCAAACGGTTTTATCATTGCCTTTGCTCCACAATTTTCTTTGATAGATATTTCTTTCTTTTTGTTGCGTTTTTTAAACCAACAAAATTTTAAACCGGTTCACACTGTCAATTGACGGAACATGGTCCATTTTTAATCCAGAGACTATTTGCTCGGTTTGATTTTTTGTTAACATCCTATTACGGAGTAACACGGTGTTTTATTATAACCCGGCACGGTTTACATGGTAAACCGGCATTATATATATACAGGAGCTGCTATCTCCTCCAACAGTGTGGGTTTATGAAACCTCCGCTTCAAGATTGGCTAAGCCAACTTCATGCCCAACGATGGCAGGTATTATGTATCTCAAAGATTTGATCATATGCTTAAATTTCAGATATTTTGATTTTATATATGCAGACATCATACTCCGCCTGACGGTACAACCGCGGTGGCACTTTAAGATTTTTTATGTTGCAGAAAATACTTTGGAAAGTTCATCACCCAAAGGAAGCACAAGTTGCAGTGGTTATGCACGAAGGCATATTAAGATCAAGAGTATCAGCTAGCCTATTACAAGGCAACATGGTGCCCAAAACAAGATCATTGTTTTTCAAAGGAGAAGCAGTTTAAACCGACTTCCGGTTCAAGCTTGGTCACCAGCCTGGCCTGATGGTTGTGGGTCATCCCGCGCCACTTCAACTTCAGTTTCTCTACCCAGTGGCTGGAAATCAATAGTTGTCCAGTCGATTCCCATTAATGCTCGAAAGACAGCTTCATCATGGATCAGCAACGACGGTTCAATATCGGGAGCGTAAGTATGCTTACGGATTGGAGGGATAAGATTTTCCGCTTCATGAATTGGTGCAGCTACTCGCTTGTTTTGATTGTCATATTGGGCTTGATAATGAGACAAGTCTGCTTCTTCAGCCAATTGACAAGCTAGCGAACGCACCTCCCGGTTTATTGCTCGCAGATCCTCTTCACTAAACTCTAAACCGTCTTCCTTCAAGCTGGGATAGCCCTGAGCCGCTTCAATAGGATCAAAATCCGGCACCCAAGCTTTTGCCCGGATTAAGGCATTGATCACACCGGTTCGAGCAGCAGATTTCTTCAGCTCTTCAACCCGGGCAGGAAGCACCGACAGTTTCTTCAGAGTGTCCTGAATCAAAGTGGGCGCCGGATTGTTGTGGGATGCAGTACAAATGATCCGCTGTGCACCAGTGTACAGTTGTTCGATCGACGTGTAGGCGGCTTTCAATTTCTTCCGCACGTCTGACCCCAAGTGACCAATGCGTGTCCCTGAAATGTCACAAAGGGTTAACAAACCGGCAGCTCTGTAAGACGGCCGAATCAATTCAAAAATCAAACCGGCTTACCAAAGATAGTAGCGGTCATGGCATGCACGTGCCGCTTTATGCTGGTCAGTTCGTCCACCACCGGTTTTAGTGCAGCCTCGGCGTCTTCTGCCCGTTTGGTTAAAGCAGATTTTTCAGTAGCCCAATCCGCCCGCTCCTTCTTGAAATCCTTCTTAAGGTGTTCCATGACGCTTAAGGCGCTGGTCAACCCCTCTTTTGCTTTTGAGGTTTTAGTCTGTTGGGACTTCAGATTTTCTTGGAGATCGGCGATTTGGGTCTCTTTTGTCTTCAGCTCAGCCTGCATACAGACAGTTATATGATTCAGCAAGCAGTGCAAGAATTGAAGTACCAACCACATAACAAGTTATGTACTTGGCGCTTGGGGGCTAATGCCTATTTGATCTTCATATTTCACTTGATTATAAAGTCCCAAGATCAATACGAGTATTCAACTTGGCACTTGGGGGCTAATGGCTATTTGCTCGAATATATTCTGATGTGGCGATCTCAGTTACTTAAAGTCCCGGTTTAACTACACTAAGTTGAACCGGCCCTTGGGGGCTACATCAGTGAGTTCCGAACCATTGGGATTTATATTAGCAAGTCCTGGTTTAGATGCAGATTCTAAACCGGCCCTTGGGGGCTAGGAGAGTTAACAAGATTGAAATATCCAAACAGGAAAAAGTACATGGATGTTACCTCAAATTTCTCTTTCATCATATTAACCAGACCAGCTTCATAGTCACGGCTGGTGTATAGACGGTTCAGATAGCCGGAATGGAGATCTTGGGCGTTCAAAGCGGCATAAGTTGTCAGATTGGCATTCCATTTTCCCTTGCCAATGGCAGCAAATTCTTCCTTGGCAGTGTGTCTGGATAAAGCAACGGGATTGCCTGGCTCTGTGAGACCAATGCCAGTAATGACAACCTCATCGTCCTTGGCATTGCCGGTTTGCAATGGGGCCGTTGGCTTATCAGTAGGCTTTGTTGGATCGCTGGATTTCTCAATCCGGATGGGGCTTGTGGGCTAGTTGACAGGACTTGAGGTATCAATAGGCCTCTCTTCAGCAATAAGATCGTCATCTCGCTGCGGTGGATCATTGGGTATATCTTCAGGAATAGCCGCTTCAAGATCTGGGGGTTTGCCCAGTTCAGGGACGGCATCCTCCTCGGCCGCTTTATCCAGGCGAGCCTTCTTGCTCGGCCTAGGCTTGGCCCTGAAAGGAATAACAAAGTCAAATACAACATATGTTCCAAGGTGATGTACTGGAAATATTATGATAAGTATAGCTTACCCAAGCACCGTTTTGAGCGGTGGCAGCTGAGTAGCCGATGACTCGCCAGAGGATGAATGGGAAGTAACCTGATAATCGGAGTCAGATGGATTAAGAGGTTGATGAAAACAGCCCGCTTTAGGACAAGCACTGACAAGCAAATTAGAGACCTCTGAACGGTGTTTCCGAACCGGACTGTTCGGTAAACCGGCAGAGGTAACCACTTGGCCGCTGTGCTGGGTTGTGCGGCGAGCTTCGTGCTGTTGGGTCATCATAAGAAATTTGGGATCCAAGTAAGCAAGAGGATGAGAAAATTTAACTTTCCGGTTTGCCTAACGGATTTTTAGTGAAGGCAAAGGTTCTAAATCAGAAGAGAGAATAATTACCTCTACAGCATCAGCATGGCTGGCTTCGGCATCATCCTGACAAATATCATCATCAATAAGATGCATGAAAAATAAGCCAAGTGAGTCAAGCTCTACCTCAAGGTCCGGATTGTCCACATCATCATCAGGGGCCGGATCAGAAGATGCGGTGGTTTTCTTCTTGTGAGTAGGCCATTTCACGACTTTAGTCTTTGGCCGGGTTGGTTTGTCTGGTTTTTCTGGCTTCTCCTGGGGAAGTTTCTTGCTCCAAAACGGATCATTACCCTGTTTAAACAGACATTGATATTAAAATGACCAGATATATCAATAACAGGTTCAGTAAAAAGGAAAAAAATCAAATTCTTACAGCTGGCGGTTTGTTGGTGGCACAGAAGGGAAGCAGGCCGGTTCGAGCACAGACGTGTTCCAGTTCATTCAGCATTTTATTCACAGCCTCTGTGATTTCTTCGTCGGTAAGCTGGATGTTAGCATGTCGCAGTGGGTCATCAACACTGCCAGTATACTCGCACATCAAACCGAAGCGCTGACTAAGGGGCAGTATGCTCCACGATATCCAACAGCGAGCGAGATCAACTCCTGTTAAACCATTGGCCATGAAGACTCTGAGCTTGGACAGTTGAGGAGCGTATTTGCTTCTCTCGTTGGCAGTCAACCTTTGCGGAAAGGGGTGTGTATTGCTAAGCCGCTCCGGACGAAAGCCAGGCAAAGGATTTTCACCAGCAGTGGAGGTGTCTTTGCAATAGAACCATGTTTGATTCCACTCTTTGGGGTGGCTGTGCAGCTTGGCGTGAGGGTATGTGACCTCTTTCCTTTTCTGAATCGCCGCACCGCCCAATTCCGTATTGGAACCATCAGAAAACTCAGTACGGCGGTTTAGATGGAAACAGTCTCTGAACAACTCTACTGTGGGCTCCTCTTGAAAGAACACCTCACAGAGCACTTGGAAGTGACACATGTTTGTAACAGAGTTGGGACCAGTGTCTTGTGGGTGGTGTTGGAAATCGGCTAAAACGTCCCGGTAAAATTTAGAACCGGGCGGCTTAAAGCCCCGGGCTAAGTGATCTACGAAAACGACGACCTCTCCTTCTTGAGGTGTGGGAGGGCATTCTTTGCCAGGGGCTCTCCAATGGATGGTGTTTTTGCTGCCTAAAGCGCCGATCAGGACTAAATTGTTCAGTTGAGTCTCTGTGACTCGAGAAGAAACCCAGTTGCACTCATATACTTGCTTGGCCATGATGAAATCTACAAGATAGGTAATTCCGGTTCAAGAATGCATTGATTAAAGTGCACTGGTATGTATAATGTTAAACCGGAGACAACTCTATCTAAACCGGAGTTTTATGAAGCAACAGCATCAGGCGGTTCAACAAGGGGACTAATGGTATATACCGGTTTGGCAATTTTTCTATAAAGTTAAACCGCCGGATCTAAGCATTGAAACAGTTGAGATTGCAGATAGATAAGTGTACAGAAACACATTTCACAAGATCTCTCTACAACGACGGATCTGAAGCAAGTTCAGAAAAGAAGGAAAATATTCAAGGTTCAAAAAAGAACAGTACCGAATCGATGGGCAGAGATACAGGTAGATCTATGGTCTTGAGGCATATAAGTAAAGGCGGATGCTAAGAACTACCGCTACACAGAGCAAAGGTTCACAGGTTCATCTAGGATCTATCATATGAGTACGAAGCAGACGATGAACTCTGAAGAACTTGGAAACCCTAGAACGGATCTATGGAGGAAAAGGTGACGAACTCACCGGAGCCGAGGAAGAAACAGAAGGTCGCCGCGATGCTCTGGTACAGTCAGGGTGATGGAGCGACCAAGGTTGGAGCAGAGGTCGTCGACGGCGGCGGAGTTCTGAAGCTGGACGACGCGAGGAAGACGAAGCAGAAGGGCACGAAGGGGAATAAGAAATGACCCTTCGGTCCTATTTATAAGGCAAGGGACAGGAGTCAGGCGCGAAAATCAAGGGACCGTGGGTTTGGAAATAAAACTGTCGCCTTAATTGTCGGAGACCTATCAAACAAAAAAACAAAAAGGGGGTATCATGGATAAGGTTCTTTATAACAGGTGACGTCACGCCGGTTTACAACGACCAGAGAAGATGACATCACGGTGGTTCAACAAACTACAAGAAGATGTTGAAGGTGAAGATTTTTGCTAAGGATTGACATGAACCTGTTCAAATCAATCTGGGGCCTAATGTTGGGGATATTACTACTGGGCGTAAACCGACCTATCTGGGCCGGGTTAACTTCATCAGTAGTTAATTATGTTAAAGCCCAAGAAGGCAGATGAGAGCTCAAGGCCCATAGTCGGTTCAAGGCCTGTAGCCGTAAACCGGCGTTGGTATTTAACTTGTATTATAAGTTAGGAATAAATAGAGACCAAACCGGACACATCTATGAGCCGGTATTGGGACTCTATGAACCAACGGGCGTCACCCGTGTATATAAGGGGACGACCCGGCGGCGGTTCAAGGACAACAGACAACAACTCGAGACTTAGGCGAAGCTTGTTTGCTCCCTAGTCACCGAAACCCCATCAATTCCATCACAACTAGACGTAGGCTTTTACCTTCATCGAAGGGGCCGAACTAGTATAAACTCTCTTGCGTCCCTGTGTCCGCTTTAACCCCTTCAAGCTAACTCGTCGCGATGGCTCCACGACTAAGTCCTTTCTCTAGGACATCTGCCGTGACAAAACCACGACAGGGGCCATACCCTGCCCACGAGGGTGGGGGCGCGCCCTACCCCCTGGCCGCGCCCCCTACCTCGTGGGCCCCCTGGTGGCCCTCCGGTGACCATCTTCTGCTATATGGACTCTTTCAGTGGGAAAAAATCATAAGCCATCTTATAGGACGAAACTCTGCCGCCACGAGGCGGAACCAATCTAGGGTTCTGGCAGGGCAGTTCTGCCAGGGAAACTTCCCTCTTGGAGGAGGAAATCATCGCCATCGTCATCACCAACACTCCTCTCATCGGGAGAGGTAAATCTCCATCAACATCTTCATCAGCACCATCTCATCTCAAAACCCTAGTTCATCTCTTGTACCCAATTCTTGTCTCCAAGTCCGGGATTGGTGCTAGTAGGTTGCTAGTAGTGTTAATTACTCCTTGTAGTTGATGCTAGTTGGTTTAATTGGTGGAAGATCATATGTTCAGACCCTATATGCACATTAATACCCCTCTGATTATGAACATGTTTATGCTTTGTGAGTAGTTACCTTTGTTCCTGAGGACATGGGAGAAGTCTTGCTATTAGTAGTCATGTGAATTTGGTATTCGTTCGATATTTTGATGAGATGTATGTTGTCGCTCCTCTAGTGGTCTTATGTGAACGTCAACTACATGACACTTCACCATTGTTTGGGCCTAGAGGAAGGCATTGTGAAGTAATAAGTAGATGATGGGTTGCTAGAGTGACAGAAGCTTAAACCCTAGTTTATGCGTTGCTTCGTAAGGGGCTGATTTGGATCCATATGTTTCATGCTATGGTTAGGTTTACCTTAATACTATTGTTGTATTTGCAGATGCTTGCAATAGAGGTTAATTATAAGTGGGATGCTTGTCCAAGTAAGGGCAGCACCCAAGCACCGGTCCACCCACATACCAAATTATCAAAGTACCGAACGCGAATCATATGAACGTGATGAAAACTAGCTTGACGATATTCCCATGTGTCCTCGGGAGCGCTTTACATCATATAAGAGTTTGTCCAGGCTTGTCCTTTGCTACAAAAGGATTAGGCCACCTTGTTGCACCTTATTTATTTTTGTCACTTGTTGCTCATTACAAATTATCTTATCACAAAACTATCTGTTACCACTTGTTTCAGTACTTGCAATCATTGGGCAAGTCCACCAAAGTCCATAATTTGTTCTCATACATGGATCCCATCTCAGATTTCATGGCCTCAACCCATTTTGCGGAACCTGGGCTCATCATCGCTTCCTCATAGTTTGTAAGTTCATCATGGTCTAGTAACATGACTTCCAGTACAGGATTACGGTACCACTCTGGTGTGGATCGTGCTCTGGTTGACCTACGAAGTTCTGTAGTAACTTGATCCAAAGTTTCATGATCATCATCATTAACTTCCTCTCTAGTTGGTGTAGGCATCACAGGAACAGATTTCTCTGATGAACTACTTTCCAATTCAAAAGAAGATACAGTTACCTCATCAAGTTCTACTTTCATCCCACTCACTTCTTTCGAGAGAAACTCCTTCTCTAGAAAGGATCCACTCTTAGAAACAAAGATCTTGCCTTCAGATCTATGATAGAAGGTGTACCCAACAATTTCTTTTGGGTGTCCTATGAAGACGCACTTCTCCGATTTGGGTTTGAGCTTATCAGGTCGAAACTTTTTTCACATAAGCATCGCAACCCCAAACTTTAAGAAACGACAGGTATCTTGCTAAACCACAGTTCGTACGGTGGTGTCTCAATGGATTTTAGACGGTGCCCTATTTAACGTGAATGTAGCTATCTCTAATGCATAACCCCAAAACGATAGTGGTAATTCGGTAAGAAACATCATTGATTGCACCATATCTAATAAAGTACGGTTATGACGTTCGGACACACCATTACATTGTGGTGTTTCAGGTGACATGAGTTGCGAAACTATTCCACATTGTTTCAAATGAAGACCAAACTCTTAACTCAAATATTTTTTTCCGCGATCAGATCGTAGAAACTTTATTTTCTTGTTACGATGATTTTCCACTTCACTCTGAAATTCTTTGAACTTTTCAAATGTTTCAAACTTATGTTTCATCAAGTAGATATACCCATATCTGCTCAAATCATTTGTGAAGGTAAGAAAATAACGATACCTGCAGCAAGCCTCAACACTCATTGGACCGCACACATCAGTATGTATTATTTCCAACAAGTCTGTTGCTCGGTCCATTGTTTCGAAGAACGGAGTCTTAGTCATCTTGCCCATGAGGCATGGTTCGCAAGCATCAAGTGATTCCAAAAGTCCATCGGCATGGAGTTTCTTCATGCGCTTTATATCAATATGACCTAAACGGCAGTGCCACATATAAGTTGCACTATCATTATTAACTTTGTATCTCTTGGCTTCAATATTATGAATATGTGTATCACTACGATCGAGATTCAATAAACCATTTATATTGAGTGTATGACCATAGAAGGTTTTATTCATGTAAATAGAACAACAATTATTCTTTGACTTAAATGAATAACCATATTGCAATAAACATGATCCAATCATATTTATGCTCAACACAAACACCAAATAACATTTATTTTAGGTTCAACACTAGTCCCAAAGGTAAAGGGAGTGTGTGACGGTGATCTTATCTACCTTGGAATCACTTCCAACTTACATCATCACCTCGCCCTTAACTAGTCTCTGTTTATTTTGCAACTCCTGTTTCGAGTTACTACTCTTAGCAACTGAACTAGTATAAAATACTGAGGGGTTGCTATAAACACTAGTAAAGTACACATCAATAACATGTATATCAAATATACCTTTGTTCACTTTGCCATCCTTCTTATCCGCCAAGTATCTAGGGCAGTTCCACTTCTAGTGACCATTTCCTTTGCAGTAGAAGCACTCAGTTTCAGGTTTGGATCTAGCTTTGTGCTTCTTCATGGGAGTGGAAACTTGCATGCCATTCTTCTTGAAGTTCCCTTTATTTCCCTTGCCCTTTTACTTGAAACTAGTGGTCTTCTCAACCATCAACACTTGATGCTTTTCTTGATTTCTACCTTCGCTGATTTCAGCATCACGAAGAGCTCGGGAATCATTTTTGTCATCCCCTACATATTATAGTTCATCACGAAGTTCCAGTAACTTGACGATAGTGACTATAGAACTCTGTCAATCACCATCTTATCTAGAAGATTAACTCCCACTTGATTCAAGCGATTGTAGTACTCAGATATTCTAAGCACATGCTCACTGGTTGAGCTATTCTCCTCCATTTTTTAGGCAAAGTACTTGTCAGAGGTCTCATACCTCTCAACTCGGGCATGAGTCTTAAATACCAATTTCAGCTCTTGGAACATCTTATATGCTCCATGGCGCTCAAAACGTTTTTGAATTCCCGGTTCTAAGTTGTAAAGCATGTCGCACTAAACTATCAAGTAGTCATCATACCGAGCTTGTCAAAAGTTCATAACGTCTGCATCTGCTCCTGCAATAGGTCCGTCACCTAGCGGTGCATCAAGGACATAATTTTTCTGTGCATCAATGAGGATAATCCTCAGATCACGGAGCTAGTCCGCATCATTGCTACTAACATCTTTCAACATAGTTTTCTCTAGGAACATATCATAAATAAAACGGGGAAGCTATACGCGAGCAATTAATCTACAACATAGATATGCAAATACTATCACGACTAAGTTCATGATAAATTTAAGTTCAATTAATCATATTACTTAAGAACTCTCACTTAGATAGACATCCCTCTAATCATCTAAGTAATCACGTGATCCATATCAACTAAACCATGTCTGATCATCATGTGAGATGGAGTAACTTCCAATGGTGAACATCACTATGTTGATCATATCTACTATATGATTCACGCTCGACGTTTTGGTCTCAGTGTTCCGAGGACATATCTGCATATGCTAGGCTTGTCAAGTTTAACCCGAGTATTTTGTGTGTGCAAAACTAGCTTGCACCCGTTGTATGTGAACGTAGAGCTTATCACACCCGATCATCACATGGTGTCTCGGCACAACGAGCTGTCGCAACAGTGCATACTCAGGGAGAACACTTATACCTTGAAATTTTAGTAAGGGATCATCTCATAATGCTACCGTCGTACTAAGAAAAATAGGATGCATAAAAGATAAACATCACATGCAATCAAAATCTGTGACATGATATGGCCATCATCATCTTGTGCCTTTGATCTCCATCTCCAAAGTACCGTCATGATCTCCATCGTCACCGACATGACACCATGATCTCCATCATCTTGATATTTATCAACGTGTCGTCACATGGTCATCTCGCCCACTATTACTTTTGCAACTATTGCTATCGCATAGCAATAAAGTAAAGCAATTATATGGCGCTTGCATCTTATGCAATAAAGAGACAACTATAAGGCTCCTGCCAGTTGCCGATAATTTTAACACAACATGATAATCTTATACAAAAATTTATATCTCATCACATCTTGACCATATCACATCACAACATGCCCTGCAAAAACAAGTTAGACGTCCTCTACTTTGTTGTTGCAAGTTTTACGTGGCTGCTACGGTCTTAGCAAGAACAATTCTTACCTACGCATCAAAAACCACAACACAGTATAGTGATTGCTTTTTGATCTTCAGAAAGAACCCTGATCATTGAATCCGATTCAACTGAAGTTGGAGAAAAAACACCAGCCAGCTACCTATGTGCAAAGCACGTTAGTAGAACCAGTCTCATGAACGCGGTAATGTAATGTCGGTCTGGGCCGCTTCATCCAACAATACCGCCGAATCAAGAAACAACTAGTGACGGCAAGCAATATGTATATACGCACGCCCACAGCTCCTTTGTGTTCTATTCGTGCATATAACATCTACGCATAGACCTGGCTCGGATGCCACTGTTGGGGAACGCAGTGTTTCAAAAAAATTACCTACAATCATGCAAGATCTATCTAGGAGATGCATAGCAATGAGAGGAGAGAGTGTGTCTACATACCCTCGTAGACTGAAAGCGGAAGCGTTTAGTAACGCGGTTGATGTAGTCGAACGTCTTCGCGGTCCAACTGATCCAAGTATCGAACGTACAGCACCTCCGCGTTCAGTACACGTTCAGCTCGATGTAGTCCCTCGGGCTCTAGATCCAATTGAGGCCGAAGGAGAGTTCTGTCAGCACGACGGCGTGGCGATGGTGATGATGAAGTTACTGGCGCAGGGCTTCGCCGAAGCACTACGACGATATGACTGAGGTGTGTAACTGTGAAGGGGGGCACCGCACATGGCTAAGACAAATCTTGTGTGCCTTTGGGGTGCCCCATGCCCACGTATATAAAGGAGGGAGGAGGAGGAGGCCATCCTAGGAGGGGTGCGCCTATAGGGGGAGTCCAACTAGGATTCCCAATCCTAGTTGGAGTCCCCTTCCTTTTCCAAGAGGGGAGAGGGGGAAGGAATAGGAGAGGAAGAAGGAAAGAGAGGGGGGCGCCGCCCCCTCCCTAGTCCAATTTGGACTTGCCATGGGGGGCGCGGCCAATCCTTGAGGCCATTCTCTCCTTTCCCGTATGGCCCATTAAGGCCCACTACTTGCCCCGGCGAATTCTCGTAACTCTTCGATACTCCAGAAAATGCCCGAATCACTCGGAACCTTTTCGATGTCCAAATATAGTCTTCCAATATATCGATCTTTATGTCTCGACCACTTCGAGACTCCTCGTCTTGTCTGTGATCTCATCCGGGACTCCGAACAACCTTCGGTATATCAAATCACATAACTCATAATACAAATCGCCATCGAACGTTAAGCGTGCGGACCCCACGGGTTCGAGAACTATGTAGACATGACCAAGACACATCTCCGGTCAATAACCAATAGCGGAACCTGGATACTCATATTGGCTCCTACATATTCTATGAAGATCTTTATCGGTCAAACCACATAACAACATATGTTGTTCCCTTTGTCATCGGTATGTTACTTGCCCGAGATTCGATGGTTGGTATCATCATACCTAGTTCAATCTCGTTACCGGCAATTCTCTTTACTCGTTCCGTAATGCAACATCCCGCAACTAACTCATTAGTCACATTGCTTGCAAGGCTTATAGTGATGTGCATTACCGAGAGGGCCCAGAGATACCTCTCCGACAATCGGAGTGACAAATCATAATCTTGATCTATGCCAACTCAACAAACACCATCAGGGACACTTGTAGAGCATCTTTATAATCACCCAGTTACGTTGTGACGTTTGATAGCACACAAGGTGTTCCTCCAGTATTTGGGAGTTGCATAATCTCATAGTCAGAGGAACATGTATAAGTCATGATGAAAGCAATAGCAATAAAACTAAACGATCATTTATGCTAAGCTAACAGATGGGTCTTGTCCATCACATCATTCTCTAATGATGTGATCCCGTTCATCAAATGACAACACATGTCTATGGTCAGGAAACTTAACCATCTTTGATTAATGAGCTAGTCAAGTAGAGGCATACTAGGGACACTCTGTTTTGTCTATGTATTCACACATGTACTAAGTTTCTGGTTTATGCAATTTTAGCATGAATAATAAACATTTATCATGATATAAGGAAATATAAATAACAACTTTATTATTGCCTCTAGGCCATATTTCCTTCAGTAGGAAGCACGCAAGGTTTCTTCTCCCCGCTCTCCGTTGCGGTTGACGTGGGTGGTCGGCGGCGCACGGTGGCGCCAACGGTTTAGGCTTCGCGAGGTGGCCTCTTAAAGCAGTGGTGGCGCTGGGTCTGGCTGTTTTCTGTAGTTGAGACTATAGGCGGTGTGCCGGTATTCTAGGGTAATGGAGATGGTTGTGGCCACTACCACAATGTGGAGGTGGCTCATGGCATTGATCTAGGTCATTTCACAGCGACGGCTGGACATATCCTGCGCCGGCCCATCGATGAGCGGCTTGTTTTGGCCTTCGAAACCCTTCCCTCGTCATGAGGGCAAAACCTATCGCCACCAGCCATATTCCCTTCGCCCACTCCCCTAGCCGCCACCTGGGCATGTCGTCGGACTAAGGCGAGCTGGCGCCGGCGACAAGGCTTCTTCTACCCTTTCTCTCTGGCGGCTGACGTAGGTGGTGGGCGGCGAGCATTGGCGGCGCGCTGGCATCAGGCGTGGTGGGGCATCGACGTGTTAGGCTTCGCAAGGTGGCCTCTTATAGAATAGCGGCGCTGGATCTAGTCGATTCGTCGTTGCTGGATCTGGCTGTTTTCCGTAGACGAGACTATAGGTGGTACGACGTGGTGGTGG
Source organism: Triticum urartu (assembly GCF_056163025.1). Taxonomy (NCBI): domain Eukaryota; kingdom Viridiplantae; phylum Streptophyta; class Magnoliopsida; order Poales; family Poaceae; genus Triticum; species Triticum urartu. The sequence continues at coordinate 736,530,927 of NC_141879.1, forward strand.
CTCATGGGGATGGTCTAGTTCGTTTTGCGACGGCGGCTGGACATCTTCGGCGTCGGCCCATCTGTTAGTAGCTTGTTTCGGCCTTCGATCCCTTCCCTCGTCGTCCGGGCGCTGCCTTTGTCGAAGGGCTGGCCCTCTCCCAGCCGTGGTCCATCGCTCGTCTCGCTCCCGGGTTAGGGATGGCACCCGCAGGGTTTGGGTACGGGTGGAGCCACCCCATACCTTTACCCGTCATCCCAAACCTTATCCATTACCCGTACCCATACCCGTTGACGGGTACAATTTTTTCCCATACCCGTCACCCATCAGGGTAAATGGGTACCCGCGGGTAAAATTACCCAGATTTGCAACACATCAATTTGAGCATTACATAGTCATAAACAAAAACTTATAATAATAATTTACAAACACCAATACATCATGACACCAACGCATACTCGTTCATGGGCTAGCTATTGTGGTGCGGTGGCCTAGCATGAATGCATGATGAGGTCCTTTTAGGGTTGTGGGATTTATGTACATATAATATGTTTAATATGTGGATAAATATTATATAAGGCCAATTTATCATATTATATGTGGGTACATGGGTACATGGGTATGGGTTATACTAAACCTTACCCACACCCACTATACCCGATGGGTATGAAATTTTCCTATTTATGTACCAGTGGGTATTTTTTTCACCCATACCCTTGCCCTAACACTAGTAGAAAAGAGGGCTTTGGTTCAGGCCGGGTCAGCCCATTAGTCCTGGTTCAGTCCAGAACCGGGACCCATGGGGGCATTTGTGACGCCCCCGATTTGACCGTACACTAATCATGCATGCAAATGTGTACGATCAAGATCAAGGACTCACGGGAAGATATCACAACACAACTCTACAAATAAAAAAGAGTCATACAAGCATCATATTACAAGCCAGGGGCCTCGAAGGCTCGAATACAAGAGCTCGATCATAGACGAGTCAGCGGAAGCAACAATATCTGAGTACAGACATAAGATAAACAAGTTTGCCTTAAGAAGGCTAGCACAAACGGGGATACAGATCGAAAGAGGCGCAGGCCTCCTGCTTGGGATCCTCCTAAACTACTCCTGGTCGTCGTCAGCGGGCATCACGTAGTAGTAGGCACCTCCGGTGTAGTAGGAGTCGTCGTCGAAGGTGGCGTCTGGCTCCTGGGCTCCAACATCTGGTTGCGACAACCAGGTAGAAGGGATAGGGGGAAAAGAGGGAGAAAGCAACCGTGAGTACTCATCCAAAGTACTCGCAAGCAAGGAGCTACACTACATATGCATGGATAAAAGTGTAAAGGACCATATCGGTGGACTGAACTGCAGAAAGCCAGAATAAGAGGGGGATAGCTAATCCTTTCGAAGACTACGCTTCTGGCCACCTCCATCATGCAACATGTAGAAGAGAGTAGACTGAAGTCCTCCAAGTAACATTGCATAGCATAACCCTAACCGGTGATCCTCCCCTCGTCGCCCTATGAGAGAGCGATCACCGGTTGTATCTGGCACTTGGAAGGGTGTGTTTTATTAAGTATCCAGTTCTAGTTGTCATAAGGTCAAGGTACAACTCCAAGTCGTCCTGTTACCGAAGATCACAGCTATTCGAATAGATTAACTTCCCTGCAGGGGTGCACCACATAACCCAACACGCTCGATCCCATTTGGCCGGACACACTTTCCTGGGTCATGCCCGGCCTCGGAAGATCAACACGTCGCAGCCCTACCTAGGCACAACAGAGAGGTCAGCACGCCGGTCTAAATCCTATGGCGCAGGGGTCTGGGCCCATCGCCCTTTGCACACCTGCACGTTGCAAACGCGGCCGGAAGCAGAACTAGCCCCCTTAATACAAGAGCAGGCTTACGGTCCAATCCGGCGCGCGCCACTCAGTCGCTGACGTCACGAAGGCTTCGGCCGATACCACGACGTCGAGTGCCCATAACTGTCCCCGCGTAGATGGTTAGTGCGTATAGGCCAGTAGCCAGACTCAGATCAAATACCAAGATCTCGTTAAACGTGTTATTCTAAAATAACCACGGACGCCGACCAGGGCCAGGCCCACCTCTCTCCTAGGTGGTCTCAACCTGCCCTGTCGCTCCGCCTCAAAGTAACAATCGGGGGCCGTCGGGAACCCAGGCCCACCTCTACCGGGATGGAGCCACCTGCCCCTTCAGCCCCCATCTCCGAACAGTATCATAAGTAATGTAACTGTGCAAAGTATATAGTATATGCCCGTGATCACCTCCCAAAGTGATCACGGCCTAGTAGTATAGCATGGCAGACGGACAAGAGTGTAGGGCCACTGACGGAACACTAGCATCCTATACTAAGCAGTAGGATAGCAGGTAATGGTAACAACAGTAGTAGCAAGGACAGGCTATGCATCAGGATAGGAATAACGGAAAGCAGTAACATGCTACACTACTCTAATGCAAGCAGTATAGAGAAGAGTAGGCGATATCTGGTGATCAAAGGGGGGGGCTTGCCTGGTTGCTCTGGCAAGAGAGAGGGGTCGTCAACACCGTAGTCGTACTGGGTAGCAGCGGCGTCGGTCTCGGTGTCTAGCGAGAGAAGAGGGGGAAGAAACAATAAATATAATGCAAACAGATGCATAATGATGCATGACATGACAAAACGTGATGCTAGGTGTGCCCTAACGCGGTACGAGGGGGGTACCGGTGAAGGGGGAAAACATCCGGAAAGTATCCCCGGTGTTTTGCGTTTTTGGACAGATGAACCGGAGGGAGAAAGTTGCGCGTTCGCTATGCTAGGGATGCATGGCGGATGAATGGGCTGCGTATCCGGGTTCATCTCGTCGTTCTGAGCAACTTTCATGTACAAAGTTTTTTCATCCGAGCTACGGATTATTTTCTATGATGATTTTTTTTTAAAGTCTAAATTGTTTTTCTGAAATTCTATAGTTAATTTAATTCGAAATTATATTAAATACTATATGCTACGGGTACTCAGAAGTGTACACAGGGATATGACTATTTGACTAACAGGTGGGCCCTGCTGACTGCCTAGCCAACAGTCAACAGTCAACTTGTTGACTGGTTTGACTGGTCCAACTGACATGTGGGGGCCACATGTCATAGACTGTTAGTTAAACTATTTTACTAACTAGATTTATTTAGTAGTGGGACCCATATGTTAGTGGACCCTTTTGTTAATCAAAGTTTTTAAACGGTTTTAGTTAATCTAATTAAGTAGTGGGGCCTACTGTCATGGGCATGTTTTAAGTGAAGGGTTATTTGGGTGCTGGGGGTCCACATGTTATTGTCTACTTAGTTAACAGGTTTATTAAATAGTGGGAATTAGCAGGGATGACCCACTGGTCAATGACATAGTGGGTTGATTAGCATGGTAATTAAGCGCTAATCGCAGTTCCACGTCAGCAGGGTAACGACGTTGAGGTAGAGCGCACAGGCGACGACCGTGCGCTCGCCTCCGGCGAACATTCTAGCGGTGGTCGTCATGGATCGGACGAGGGCCTTGCCACACACACACTGGAGCTTCTAGCAGGAGCTGGGACGGTCGGAATCGACCACCACGTCAGCGTCGAGTGGTGGCAGAGGCACGGCCTCATCGACAGGGCATCTACGAGGCACGGCGAAGAGAGGGGAGAGGCCAGGGGGAGCCGAAGGCTCACATCGTTGCAGAGGAGGGCTCGGGGAGGCTGGAGGAACCCTGCCGGCGAGGTCCGGCAGCCGGATGGGCCGGCAGGTGCGAGGCCGAGTAGAAGGCTTGGGGGACGCAGCGCGGGGTTGACGTCCTCGGCATGGGGCGAGGAGGAGGAAGCCATGGCTCGCGAGGCGGTGGTGAGCTTCGGCGGGGCGTGGCGATGACGGCGGCGGCTAGTGGTGTTGCAGGCGTTGCGCGAGGAAGACGAAGAAGCTGTAGGGCGGAGGCGGCGGTCCTCGCGCACGGGCACGCTCGTTAGGGCTACGGGGAGTAGCACCGGACGTGGCCGGGATGATGAGGCGCCGACGAGGGGGGAAAAGGGCTCCGGCGCGATGGTCGCGGGGGGAAGGACGGAGGCGCGGCGGGGCGCGGGGTTCGGGCGCCTCCGAGCGGCGGCGGCGGCGAGCGCCCCGATCCAATTCTGGATCGGGGGAGGGGGAGGACGAGGTGGGTGTGAGCGGCTGCTAGTGGGGGGGATCGGGGGTTAGGGTTACGGGTGTGGGAGAGGTGGCCTTGTAGGCCAGGGAGGGGGTGTGGTTGGGCCGGTTGGCTAGCTGGGCCGCACGGCTAACTGGGCCAAGGCCCAGTCGGGAGGGCGGTTGTTTTCCTTTTATTTTAGTAATTTTACTTTATTGTTTTATCATTATGCTCATTGAATTTTGTTTTAGAAAATATATACAAAAGCACCTAAATTAGTGGGACTAGTTTTACCACTGCCACAAAAAGTCCACACCTAATTAAAATAGTTTAATACTCTATAAATTATGAAAGCCATTTATTTAAATGTTTAAGCTACTGTTTTATTTATTTTAGAGCCTTTAAGCACTTTATCAAAGTTTGGTTTCTCTGCCACAATTACCTATGCAATATTTGGATTACTCCAAACATTTTAGTTTTAATATTTGAAAACTTTTATTGTTTGCCTCTATTTTGAATTTGAATTTGAATCGGTTTCGAACTAACGCGAGATTAGCGACAATAACGGAGGTGACGTGGTGTTATTAGCATAGGTTACTGTAGCTTGATTATCCGGGTGTCACAGCATTGGTCCCGGTTCGTGAGGCCAGGGGCCTGCCGGGCCTCGTGGGGGCATTGGTCCTGGTTCGTCTGGCCCCTTTGGTCCCGATTGGTGGGACGAACCAGGACCAATGGGCCTCGCTCCTAGCCCACCACCATTGGTCCCGGTTGGTGGCTTGAACCGGGACCGCAGGCTTCCCTTTAGTCCCGGTTCATGCCACGAACCGGGACCAATGAGGTGCCTATATATACCCCTCGCCCACGAGCAGAGCACTCCAGCGCTCTGTTTTTCTCTGGCCGGCGAGGGGAGGGCTTTGTGGTGCTCTAGCTCACCTCCTGTGCACACGCGGTGTTCGATGAAATGCCCGAGCCACACTAGTTAAGCTTTCTCCTCTCGAAGCTCGACCTCAAAGCTCCATTTTCCTCGAGATTTGTTTAGTTTTAGCGGCCCATCACGTCCCATTCCCGTCTTCACCGCCATCGATCGCCCGCACCGATCTCATCGCCGGCACCACCGTGGTGAGCCTCTTGTTCTTATCTTCTTTCTGAAAGAAAAAATGATTACTTTAGATAGATACTTGACTAATTTTCTTACTTTTATTATTGCTTGTTATTATATAGTGCGATGGTTTTGGTATCCGCCCCCGTCGGCCCTCGTCCTGGCTATGATTCGGATGTGGTATATATTATCCTTTTATAACTATTTGGTTCATTTATTGTTTATGACAATTATGCCGACCAATGTGACATAGATTTTATTTATGTAGGGGGTAGTTGAACTGGAAATTCCAACCGACCCTATTGTCGAGAGGTTAAATTTAGTTGAAGAAGAAAACAATTACTTGAAGGAAAAAATAAAAAAATTGAGGAGGAGAAGATGATATTGGAGTTGCATGTTGCGAATGTCGTTGATGATCACAAGATCAAGATGGATGCAATGCGGTTGAAGATGAGAAAGATTAGAAAATATGCCATTCATACCGAGGCTTGGTATCATTATGCCGTTGGATCAATTGTTACCTTGGTTGCGATTATGATCGCATTTGTTTTCGCATTGAAATGTTTTACATAGTTTCAATGTATGGTTTAATTAATTAGATGCTCTGGAGAGCTATATGCTGTTAGATGAGAACTATGTATGTACTTTGGTTTTAATGTGATGATGAACTTCTATTAATTTGGTCACTTAATTATCTATTCATGATGTTATGTAATGGTTTTTGACACATTTAATTATATATAATGCACGCAGATGAACCGGTAATGGATGTACGGTGACAGACACACCTCCGAGTACATTAAGGGCGTGCATGATTTTCTCGAAGTGGCTGAGGCAAACAAGCAGAATGGTTTTATGTGTTGTCCATGCCCTAAATGTGGGAATACGAAGTCTTACTCTGATCAGAAAATCCTTCACACCCACCTGCTTTACAATGGTTTCATGCCACACTATAATGTTTGGACGAGGCATGGAGAAATAGGTGTTATGATGGAAGACGGCGAAGAATAAGAGGACGATGACAACTATGTGCCTCCTGAATACGGTGATGCTGCAACTGGGGAAGCTGCTGAAGATCAAGAGGAACCAGACGATGTGCCCAATGATGCTGCAACGGGGGAAGCTGCTGAAGATCATGAGGAACCAGACGATGTGCCCGATGATGATGATCTCCGCTGGGTCATTGTCGATGCAAGGACGCAATGCGAAAGTCAAAAGGAGAAGCTGAAGTTCGATCGCATGTTAGAGGATCACAAAAAAGGGTTGTACCCCAATTGCGAAGATGGCAACACAAAGCTCGGTACCATACTGGAATTGCTGAAGTGGAAGGCAGAGAATGCTGTGCCTGACAAAGGATTTGAGAAGCTACTGAAAATATTGAAGAAGAAGCTTCCAAAGGATAATGAATTGCCCAATAGTACATGCGCAGCAAAGAAGGTCGTATGCCCTCTAGGATTGGAGGTGCAGAAGATAAATGCATGCCCTAAAGACTGCATCCTCTACCGCGGTGCGTACAAGGATCTGAACGCATGCCCGGTATGCGGTGCATTGCGGTATAAGATCGGACAAGATGACCCTGGTTATGTTGATGGCGAGCCCCCCAAGAAGAGGGTTCTTGCGAAGGTGATGTGGTATGCTCCTATAATACCACGGTTGGAATGCCTGTTCAGAAACGAAGAGCATGCCAAGTTGATGCGATGGCACAGTGAGGACCGTAAGAAAGACGAGAAGTTGAGAGCACCCGCTGACGGGTCGCAGTGGAGAAAAATCAAGAGAAAGTACTGGCCTGAGTTTGCAAGTGACCCAAGGAATGTATGGTTTGGTTTAAGCGCGGATGGCATTAATCCTTTCGGAGAGCAGAGCAGCAATCACAGCACCTGGCCCGTGACTCTATGTATGTATAACCTTCCTCCTTGATGTGCATGAAGCGGAAGTTCATTATGATGCCAATTCTCATCCAAGGCCCTAAGCAACCCGGCAACGACATTGATGTGTTTCTAAGGCCATTAGTTGAAGAACTTTTACAGCTGTGGAATGGAAACGGTGTACGTACGTGGGATGAGCACAAACAGGAGGAATTTAACCTGCACGCGTTGTTGTTTGTAACCATCAACGATTGGTCCACTCTCAGTAACCTTTCAGGACAGACAAACAAGGGATACCACGCATGCACGCACTGTTTAGATGAAACAAAAAGTATATACCTGGACAAATGCAGGAAGAATGTGTACCTGGGCCATCGTCGATTTCTTCCGACCAACCATCAATGTCGAAAGAAAGACAAGCATTTCAAAGGCGAGGCAGATCACCGGAAGAAGCCCGCCATGCGTACCGGTGATCACGTACTTCCTATGGTCAATGATTTACACGTAATCTTTGGAAAGGGTCCCGGCAGACTAGCTGTTCCGAATGACGCTGAGGGACACGCACCCATGTGGAAGAAGAAATCTATATTTGGGGACCTACCCTACTGGAAAGACCTAGAGGTCCGCTCTTCAATCGACATGATGCACGTGACGAAGAACCTTTGCATGAACCTGCTAGGATTCTTGGGCGTGTATGGGAAGACAAAAGATACACCTGAGGCACGGGAGGACCTGCAACATTTGCACGAAAAAGACGGCATGCCTCCGAAGCAGTATGAAGGTCCTGCCAGCTACGCTCTTACGAAAGAAAAGAAGGAAATCTTCTTTGAATGCCTGCTCAGTATGAAGGTCACAACTGGCTTCTCGTCAAATATAAACGGAATAATAAATATGCCAGAGAAAAAGTTCCAGAACCTAAAGTCTCATGACTGCCACGTGATTATGACGCAACTGCTTCCGGTTGCATTGAGGGGGCTTCTACCAGAAAACGTCTGATTAGCCATTGTGAAGCTATGTGCATTCCTCAATGCAATCTCTCAAAAGGTGATCGATCCAGAAATCGTACCAAGGCTAAGGAGTGATGGGCGCAATGTCTTGTCAGTTTCGAGCTGGTGTTCCCACCATCCTTCTTAAATATCATGACGCACGTCCTAGTTCATCTAGTCGACGAGGTTGTCATTCTGGGGCCCATATTTCTACACAATATGTTCCCCTTTGAGAGGTTCATGGGAGTCCTAAAGAAATATGTCTGTAACCGCGCTAGGCCAGAAGAAAGCATCTCCATGGGCCATCAAACAGGGGATGTCATTGGGTTTTGTGTTGACTTCATTCCTGGCCTTAAGAAGATAGGTCTCCCTAAATCGCGGTATGAGGGGAGACTGACTGGAAAAGGCATACTGGGAGGGGACTCGATAATATGCAGGGACGGATATTCTTGGCTCAAGCACACTACACAGTTCTACAGAACTCTACCTTGGTGACGCCGTATGTCGATGAACACAAGAACAGTCTGCGCTCCAAACACCCGGAGCAGTGCGACGACTGGATTACATGTGAACACATCAGGACTTTCAGCAGTTGGTTGGAAACACGTCTCAGAGGTGACAACACTGTTTGTGATGAGTTGTACTTGTTGTCCAGGGGACCATCTTTGACTGTATTGACTTACAAAGGATACGAGATAAATGGGAATACATTTTACACGATCGCCCAAGATCAAAAGAGCACCAACCAAAACAGCGGTGTCCGCTTTGATGCAGCAACCGAGAGGGGAAAGGACACATATTATGGTTACATAGTGGACATATGGGAACTTGACTACGGACATGATTTTAAGGTCCCTTTGTTTAAGTGCAAATGGGTCAATCTGTCAGGAGGCAGGGTACAGGTAGACCCACAGTACGGAATGACAACAGTGGATCTGAAAAATCTTGGGTACACTGACGAACCGTTCGTCCTAGCCAATGATGTGGCACAGGTTATCTATGTGAAGGACATGTCTACCAAACCGAGAAAAATAAAAGATAAGGAAGCGAATACATCATACGATGAGCCAAAGCGCCACATAGTTCTTTCAGGAAAAAGGGACATCGTGGGAGTGGAGGCAAGACAGACATGTCTGAAGATAATGAAAAGTTTCATGAAATTCCTCCCTTCAAAGTAAAGGCTGACCCAAGCATCCTAATAAACGATGAAGATTATCCATGGTTACGGCGCAATAAGCAAATGACACAAGCGAAGAAAAGGTGAAGACTTTCTCCCGCAACTATTATAATGATACCATGCCAACTTTGTAACAGACGAGTATGAAACCATTGTCCATTTTGTACATGCACATGCTATGTGGGTGAAATTATGATACCATGCCAACTTTCAACTTTTCCAGAGTTCATTTGAAATGCTTTAATGTCTTATGGTTCGGTCCTCATAATACCATTATTCAAATTTTAACTATTCAAATTTGAAAACTAATGGCACTAACAGAAAGTTTATAATTTTTCTAAAACTAATGGCACTAACAGAAAGTTTATAATTTTTCTGACCTAAAAGCAAAAAAGAATTAAAAAATAAAGCAAAAAAGAAAAGAAAATAAATAATGCAAAAAACAAAACAAAAAACTGGAAAAAAAAACTATTTTTATAGTAAAGTTAATCACAAACTTGTGATTCACACAAATTTCAAAGAATTCAAATTTTAACTACTCAAATTTGAAAACTAATGGCACTAACAGAAAGCTTATAATTTTTCTAAAACTAATGGCACTAACAGAAAGTTTATAATTTTTCAGACCTAAAAGCAAAAAGAATTAAAAAAAAGTAAAAAACAAAACAAAATAAATAATGCAAAAAAACAAAACAAAAAAACTGGAAAAAAACTAATTTTATAGTAAAGTTAATCACAAACTTGTGATTCACACAAATTTCAAAGAATTCAAATTTTAACTACTCAAATTTGAAAACTAATGGCACTAACAGAAAGTTTATAATTTTTCTAAAACTAATGGCACTAACAGAAAGTTTATAATTTTTCTGAACTAAAAGCAAAAAGTATTAAAAAATAAAGCAAAAAATAAAAGAAAATAAATAATGCAAAAAACAGGAAAAAAAACTATTTTTATAGTAAAATTAATCAGAAACTTGTGATTCACACAAATATCAAAGAATTCAAATTTTAACTATTCAAATTTGAAAACTAATAGCACTAAAGAAAGTTTATAATTTTTGTGACCTAAAAGAAAAAGAAAAATAAACTTTAATAAAATAAATAAAAATAAAAACAATAAGTATTTTGTTGTAAGTAGAAACAAAATAAAATAAAGCGACACAGAAAACAAAAAAAAGTGCCACCTACTGGGCCCCCACGGCCTGAATACGACTAGAAACCCTACCATGGGCCAGGATTCAGGCCCACAGGTGGCCCAATAGGCCCACAGGCACACAGCATATGGTTAGGCTCGAAAGCCTAAAATTGAGAGGAGCTCGAGAGGGTGGACGCAACAATGCTTATAAACCACTCTCAAGCTCTCTCAGCTAGCGAGGTGGTACTAAACTTTTGACGCGAGGTAGCATAAGGCCTTTGGTCCCGGTTGGTACCACCAACTGGGACTAAAGGGGGCATTGGTCCTGTTTCGTGGCACCAACCGGGACCAATGCTCCTCGCCCCTGGCCATGACCATTAGTCCCGGTTTGTGCCACGAACCGGGACTAAAGGGTTGGTCCTTGTTGCGGTCAGAGTTTAGTCCCACCTCGCCAACCGAAGGGGGCTCACACCGGTTTATAAGCCCTTCCCTCTCTGCCTTGTTGAACTCCTCTCAAAGTGAAAATAGATGCCCTTATACAGGAAATTTAACCTAAATTCAAAGTGAATTTCTCTAAAATTCATAGAAATTTACAATGAATTTAGGTTGAATTTTCTCTATAAGCACATCTATGCTCATTTTTTTAGTAAAGTTAATCACAAACTTGTGATTCGCACAAATTTCAAAGAATTCAAACTTTAACTATTCAAATTTGAAAACTAATGGCACTAACAGAAAGTTTCTAATTTTTCTAAAACTAATGGCACTAACAGAAAGTTTATAATTTTTCTGACCTAAAAGCAAAAAGAATTAAAAAATAAAGCAAAAAATAAAAGAAAATAAATAATGAAAAAAACAAAACAAAAAATGGAAAAAAGTAATGGCACTAACAGAAAGTTTATAATTTTTCTGACCTAAAAGCAAAAAAGAATTAAAAATAAACTTTAATAAAATAAATAAAAATAGCAACAATAAGTATTTTTTTGTAAGTAGAAACAAAATAAAATAAATAAAGCAACAAAGAAAACAAAAAACAAATTTGAAAACTAATGGCACTAACAGAAAGTTTATAATTTTTGTGACCTAAAAGAAAAATAATTAAAAATAAACTTTAATAAAATAAATAAAAATAGCAACAATAAGTATTTGTTGTAAGTAGAAAAAAAATAAAAAATAATAAAGCAACAAAGAAAACAAAAAAATTGAAAACTAATGGCACTAACAGAAAGTTTATAATTTTTGTGGCCTAAAAGAAAAATAATTAAAAATAAACTTTAATAAAATAAATAAAAATAGCAACAAAACAAAATAAATAAAGCAACAAAGAAAACAAAAAAGTGCCACCTACCGGGCCCCCACGGCCGGAATACGACTAGAAACCCTACCATGGGCCAGGATTCAGGCCCGCGGGAGGCCCAGTAGGCACACAGCGTACGGTTAGGCCCGAAAGCCTACAATTGAGAGGAGCTCAAGAGGGTGGGCGCATCAGCGCTTAGAAACCACTCTCAAGCTCTCTCAGCTAGCGAGGTGGTACTGAACTTTTGACGCGGGGCAGCACAAGGCCTTTGGTCCCGGTTGGTGCCACCAACCGGGATTAAAGGGGTGGATTGGTCACGGTTTGTGGCACCAGCCGAGACCAATGCCCCCCTTCAGTCCCGGTTGGTGCCACCAACCGGGACCAAAGGCCTCCGCTTCCCGACCTTTGGGCTGCTGAAAAGAGACCTTTGGTCCCGGTTGGTGCCACCAACCGGGACTAAATGGGGCGATTGGTCCCCGTTGGTTCGAACCGGGACCAATGCTCTCAGTATATAAGAAAACACTTGTGAAATTTTTATTCAGTTCCTCATTCTCCCGCTGCCTCGCCGCCCTCTGCCCCGTCGCCCGTGCCCGTCGCCGCCGCCGTCGTCGCCCCCGCCCATCGTCGCCACCCCCGTCACCGCGCGCCACCCCGCGCCATCGCCGTCCGCCTCACCGCGCCGCCCCGACGCCGTCGCCGCCCCGCTCCACCGCTGCCCTGACCTCGACGCCATCGCTGCCCCGCGTCACCCCGACGCCGTCCCTGCCCCACGCGCCACCGCCTCTGCTTCGGGCCGGCCCCGACCCCTCCCCGCGCCCGTCGTCGCCGTCGCTCCGGGGAAGCACCACGCCGGCTCTCGCGACCCGTTCATCCTCGAGGCCGTTCGTCCGCCGCCACACCGATTCCGGCCGGCGACCTCGACCCCTCCCCGCACTGTGAGCCCCTGTCTCCTCCCCTTTCCTTCTCATTGCCGTCCCCGCATGCCATCCGTAAGCGCCACTGCCAACCATCATCACCGTCGCCGACCACCGCGGCCTATTTTTCATTTTTTGTTAAGATGTATGTATGTATGTTCACTGTATATATAATGCTCTATATATGTTGTATAATGCTCTTTATATGTTCATACGTAACATTTAAGAAAAAAAGTGTTGTGTTGGAGAAGAAAAGAGGAAGAAGGAAAAGAAGGAGCGTGTATATGTCCTTTTTTGATTTTTTGTTTTTTGCATTTTTATAAAAATGTATATATGTATGTATGTTCTCTGTGTATATATATGTTCATATATGCAAAAGATAGATTTTTAGAAAAGTTAGGATTTTTTTCTGTTCATAGATTTTTTTGGTGATATTAATTATTGTAGAATATGCAAATGTTTGTATATTCATACGAAAAATGCATTAGGCAAAACCTTTACTTTTTTCTAAATTTTCTATTTGAACATTTTTTTTGAAAAAACAAGCAATACTACTTCATGTATTTTGTCAGAAAGTTGCTAAGTGATATTAAGAAGGAAGAAGAAGAAAAAGAATGAGAGGAATAAGGAAAATAAGAAGAGGAAGAAAGGAGAAGAAGAGGAGAGGAAGAAGAGGAGAAATAAATAAGAAGAAGAAAAAAGAAGAAAAAGAAGAGGAGAAGAAGAAAAGAATAGAGGAGAAGAAGAGAAAATAGAATATTCTATTTTCTCTTCTTCTCCTCTATTCCTTTCTTCTTCTCCTCTTTTTTTTCAATCTTCTCCTCTATTAATATCTTCTTCTCCTCTTTTTATTTCTTCTTCGTCTTCTTATTTTGTATCGGATATGTCGTTGTCGATATACCTCGTGTCCCGATAACTTCAACACGAGGGGGGTCGACCTACCCCCTCCCTGATAACATTATTTTCCCATGTATGTATGTCGTCGTTGTCGATATAACCCCCTCCCGGATAACTTCGACCGTGATAACTTATACCACGGGAGCACCCCCTGGCCCTCTCGCTCGACCAAAACTCTTGAGGACACCCAAACCCTAGAAAAAAACGATGTCGGTCTCCTACCCCCTCCTGTCGCGCCCCTACCCTTGAAGCGTTGCCGAGGCCACCCCAAGCCCAGAATAAGCTAGGTCTATGTTTGCCACTAATATATCCACGTGCTGTCATGTTTGTGTAATAATTGCCATGTTGTAATATTTTCAGAAACAATGGAGTTCGGACGAGACGAGGAACAAGAACAGGTGTTGGGGGACATAATCTTAGCCGGAGGTGATGTCATGTCATATCTTAACGACAATGATGGTCTGAAAGCAGAACAGGGTGAAGAAGAAGCAGGCTACGGTGATCGAAGAATGGAGGAGGAAAGACATGATTATGATGGCTCCGGTGACCCAATGCTGGTGCAAGAAGGAGCCCGTGGTGACGGCTCCGGTGACCGAATAGAGTCCGGCCAGGTAAATATATTAGTTAAACCTGTGATGACTAGCTAATTGATGCATTCATTGTTTTGGTATGTACACATATTAATTAACTCTCGTCTAATTCTTCTTTTTTCTAGCCCTTCGGATCGAGCACAACTTCGGTAAAGAGACGAGGCCCGAAGAAAAAGTTGCGCTCGGATGAAAGGTTTGAGATCAAAGCAATCGCACACGTTGGCATGCCGATTGAACCCATCCGGACAAAGGAAGCATTTGCTGCTCAGTGCGGGGCTCTTGTTAGGGACAAGATCCCGATCAGTATCCAGCAATGGTGTAAGCCTAAGAACGAAGACCCTGAGGTGTCTTATGTCAATGATATGAAGAAAGATGATATTTGGACTGAGCTGAAGGCAAATTTCACCCTACCGCCAGAGGAGGATCCGGAGAAGCCAGTTAAAGAGCAATTAATCAAGTCTCATGCTCTTAATAAGATGGCAGACCTATTCAGGAGGTGGAAGAATGAGCTGAAAACGTTTGTCGACAAAGAAGAGACACCAGAATTCATCGGCAGAGTAAGAAGATGTCGGCGACAAACAAGAAAAATGCTGCAAAGAAGAAGCTTCACCATCGCACGGGGTCAGGTGGCTACCTCAAAGCCCGACCTAAGTGGGCCAAGTCTGAGAATGATCTGCTTGATAAAAGGATCGAACCAGAGACAATGAACTGGCCAGACCGTTGCCGGACTTGGTTCTTCGGGGCTGGCGGAACCTTGGACCCTGTATCAAGTAAATGCATTTGGACGGATGAGCAAATGAACATACCAGTTAAGAAGCTAAAGCACTATATCGATGCAGCGCAGCAAGGGACGTTCGTTCCAGACAGAGAGAACGACGAGCTCACAATGGCCCTCGGGAATCCTGAGCACCCTGGACGGACACGAGGCACGCCAGGCTCCGTTCCGTGGAAGGCTGGTTTTCCGGACGCAGGTGGTTACAAATGCCAGGGGAGGAGGAAAAAAGTGGAGCATGCCCAAATTCAGACGCTGCATGAAAGGGTTCAAGCGCTAGAGGAACGAGAAGTAGCTTGCAGCAAGCGACCTGCCGAAACTACCCCCGAAGCTACCCCGCCATCTCAGTGGAGAAGCAGCGTGGCTTCCACCGAGCTGCTTCAGCCGGAGCATGTCTTGACGGCTCCTGCTAGCTACCCCGTGGATGCTATCACGGGGTCTCAACATTGCCATCTTATGACACAATGGCAGAACTTCAAAGTCAAGGCGGCTGTCGGCTCTGTTCGACCTACTGAACCCGGCGCAACTTTTCACTGTAGTCCGATTCCAGAAGGATATGCCAGGGTGACGGTGGACGAAATAACGGAGGGATTTGAGGACCTCCAGCTTGACTACCCTACCGGTGAAGGGGAGACTCGGCTGGGTTCTTGTCTATTGACTCCATGCCTATGGCGGAAGGAGCTCATCAAGCTTCTGAACTGGACGCCTCCACCTCCTCCTCCTCCGGCGAGTCAGGGCACTCCGCCTCCTCCTCCGGCGAGTGATCAGGGCACTCAGGCTCCTTCTCCGGCGCGTGGCGGCACTCCGCCTCCTTCTCCGCCTGTGCCGGCGCGGCAAGGGCGGAAGAGACCCGCTGTTGCTCCGGCGCGTCGTAGTCCTTTTCCTCCGCCTCGTAAGCAAGGAAAGAAGACAGCTGCAGCCGCTCCGTCTGCTCTGTCGGCGTCTAGCAGTACAGCCAGAGGCGGGAGGCAATACAGATTCGGTCCTTCTCTGAAGACTCCAGAGAAGTTACCATACGAGAGGACCCCGGAGGAGAATGCCAAGATCGCGCGAGCCGAAGTGAGGAACTTCTTTGAAGGGGTGAAAGCAAAGAAACATCCACCTCCGGAGGAGAAGATAGATCTGGTGAAAGCGAAGCGCACTCTGGCTGCCCTAAAAAAACCAACAAAGTCTCCGCCGAAAGGCAACTATATATGACCGCATTATTGCAAAGTCATTTATTGAAGCGGAGCGGTCGGGAAGTACTGCTAGTGATCAAAGGTTAAAAGAACGACGAGCTGGGAAAAAAATCTCCAGCTCGGCGAACAAGCGAACCAATCATGCCCCCCGCTCAAGGTGCCTACTAATGATCCAAGGATGGTGCCCGGTTATAGCGATCTTGAAGATTACCTGCCCGACGATGTACATTATGAGTTCTTGAAGGTGGAGGAACACAAATACGAGTACGGGAAGCCTCTCGTCAAAGATGGAAGATCTCTAGCAACGATGATGCGAAGATTCCATGATTGGTACATGAAAACCTGTAGAGAGTCTGGAGGGGGAGGAGTTAGAGAGGAGCATGACCTTGTTGGAATTGAACTGTTGAATGTTCCATTTGAGGAGTTCTTTCAGTTTTTCAATCAAAAGGCCCTCGATAAAGCAATGGTCACTTGCTACTACAGGAAACAGGTAATTTGCCGTCTGTGGATTACAGACGGCAAAGACCAAAATCCAGATGGTAAAGAATTTACCGTCACGAAGCAGACGGCAAAGTCAGACGGCAAAGATAAGTCGGCAAAGAAACTTTGCCGTCAGCTTTTCGTCAGACAGACGGTAAAGATTTTGCCGTCAGCCAATATGTGAATTTGCCGTCTGCCAAAAAATAGCAGACAGCAAAGAACGTGATTTGCCGTCAGTCAAAAATGTGCTTTGCCGTCAGTCAGATTAAACTACAGACAGCAAAGATTGTTTTTTCTTTTTAAGAAACAAGACACCACAGCAGAGCATCTCGCCCAACAGCCGTCGTCGAACCAAATCAACGGAGCTCGCCGGGACTGAGCTGCTCGCCCAACAGCACCAAGAGGGCCGCGTCGGGCGTCGTCATGGTCAACGTCCGGTCATGCCCTGTTGCGGGAGGGAGGAGGAGCCACGGAAGAGAGGAGGGTGGAGCTTCACGCAGCGCTGGCGAGGTGGCGGAGCTTCACGCGGCTGAGACGGAGGAGCTTCACACGGCGGCAGTGGAGTTGCATGCGGCGGCGACGGTGGTGCTGCACGCTGACAATGATGGACAGGCAGGCGAGGGGCACGGTGCTGGACGAACGAACGAGCGGCGTGGAGTGCGGCTTCTCGGGGACGGACGGGCGCGGCGCCGGCCGGACGAGCAACGGGCGCGGAGCCGGCTGGGGACGGGTTGACGGGCAGGTGCTGGCCGGCGGCGTGCGGCTGTTCGGGGGCACAGGACGGGCGGGCGGGCGCTGGGAGAGAGGAGGAAGTAGGAGATAGGAGGGAGCTGGCCGGCGGGGAGGCTCTGCTCGGGGGAGACGTAGAGAGGAGTAGAAGAGAGGAGGAAGCTGGCCGGCGGCGGGGCTCTGCTCAGGGAGGAGAGAGGAGAGCGCTGGGAGAGAGGAGGAAGCAGGAGATAGGAGGCAGCTGGTCAGCGACGGGGCTCTGCTCGGGGGAGACGTAGAGAGAAGCAGGAGAGAGGAGGAAGCTGGCCGGCGGCGGGGCTCTGCTCAGCGGCGTGGGACTGCTCAGGGAGGAGAGAGGAGGGCGTTGAGGGGATAAGGAGAAAGAGAGAGGAGATGGGCGTGGAGGTCGTGGGTCGGGGCAGGCCTCGTGGGTGGGGCCCTGATTTGTCGGTGGGTGGGTGCATGTGTCCGACTCATACGGTGGATGGAGATGTGCGTTTTGGATCTTGCCACGTCATTGATCCGCGTGATCAATCCGCGTGGTGTGTTTTCTCTTTGTCGTCTACCAAATAAAATACAGACGGCAAACATCTCACTTTGCCGTCTGCATAACAAATTAACAGACGGCAAAGTCTGTGCCATCTGTTATTGGTTTGGTAGACGGCAAAGTGAGCAGTTTGCCGTTTGTATTTTATTTGGCAGACGGCAAAGTCTATTTTGTGGTTAGTATTTTTTTGCCGTCTGCGGCAGACGGCAAACCTTGTCTTTGCCGTCTGGCCTGATGAAAAGCAGACGGCAAAGACACCTCCTGACGGCAAATTATCTGTTTCCCGTAGTACTACTTATGTCATTAAGTCTCTCTATATAGGTCAGGTTTTTCATTGCATGTATTTATAATTATCCTCACTATATTATGCAGATTGAAAATCGCCGAATTGAAGAAAAGACAAATCGGTGATATTGGGTTCATTAACACAAATCTTATAGATGCAACTGGGGTTAAATATCGTGCCGAAGATACCGAGGCCAACTTGCTACGATGGTTGGTAATAAATGAAAACAAAGATATAATACTCTTTCCTTACAACTTCAAGTGAGTGTTACTGTCTTGTGCATATTCGGTTTCCCTTATTAGTCCAGGTTATAGTAATGTAATTGATGAGTTATGCATGCGTGTGCAGTTTCCACTATATTCTCCTAGAGATTAAGCTTGAGCAGGGACTAGTAACCGTCTCAGACTCGAGACGAAAAGATCTCCAGGACTATGCGGACATGACTCAAATGCTCGAGAAGTAAGTTAAATCGATTATTATCCACCATATCAGCAACTTTGTTCATTTCCTGATATATCAAGTAATTGTTTTTTTTGTCTGGCAGGGTTTGGAGAAAATTCACCAAAAAAGCTCCGAGACTGCCGAAGAAGCTGCAATTTAGACACCCCAAAGTAAGTACTATAGTAACATGTTCTGCGCATCTCCTAGTGATTCAAGCGCTAGTTTCATCAATACCATTTTGCATGCTTGCTTATCAGTTTGATTGACCTCTATTTTTTGTAAAGTGGTTGTGGCAGGAACAAGGGAATGATTTCTGTGGATACTACGTTTGCGAGTCCATCCGTCACACGATCTGTGAACGAGGGTACTCTGACGAACAATATGAAGTGCGTAGGCAATAATATTCACAATTTTATTTTATTACCATCATTTGTGTTGAGTTTCATTTATTCATATATATATATATATATATATTGACTCTCTTGTTCAAATTAGATGTTTCGGATGCGGGATGAACTCCTAGCTCCAGATCGTATGCGAGCAATTCAAGAGGAATTGGCGGCATTCTTCCTTGACCACGTGATCGCTGAAGACGGAGAATACTATGTGGACCCTGTGTTCATATATAATTAGGAGATTATATTGTAAGAGATAATTATTGTATATATGTAGCCGGTAGTGTCGGATAGATATACGAGAACTTGTTGTTCGACCAATGTCTCGGAGAAGGAGAGGTGGTCGATATCACTTCTCTTTGTATACATATGTTCATGACGATGTTCTGTTTCCGTTATTTGCTTACTAGCTAGCGTGTCTAGTCCTCTCTATATATATGTATATATAGCGTCGTAAAAAGCACGGACATAAGAGAGGACACTTTTCTCTATTAATTAGCTAGCTAACACAATATATGAAACACCTAAATTAAACCCCCAAAACCCCCAACCCCCCCCCCCCCCTTAAAAAAACAAAACCCCCAGCCCCTGAAATGCTGACGCGTGGATGCCTATTGGTCCCAGTTGGTGCCACCAACCGGGACCACGTGCCTCCTGCCTGGGCTCGGCGCATCGGCCACGTGGAGGCCCATCTGTCCCGGTTCGTGTAAGAACCGGGACTAAAGGGTTAGGGCATTAGTAACGACCCTTTAATCCCAGTTCACAAACCGGGACAAAAGGCCCTTATCAACCGGGATGAATGGGGGTTTTTCTACTAGTGTAATAGGGTTTTTACCCACAGGGTACGCGGGTAATGGATACCCATTGCCATCCCTAGCCCGGGTAGTAGGGCCAAACTAGTCTCGCACTGGGTGCAACAGGACTGGTCGATGGAGGCCAGCTTTTGGGCCGCCCTATCGGGTATTTGTGTTGGGTACTGCCCAGGGGTGCGAAAGACGGGGCCTTTCCACTCTCCTTTTTGGTTGGAATAGCGGCGGGTCTCGGATGAGATGGTGTCAAGGTCTTTGTTGCCGGGACGACCCTAGTGGTGGTAGCGCGATGCTCATGGGCAAAATCCGTGAATTCGGTGCTGCCAGATGACCATGGAATGTGGGCGGCGTGGGTGTGGCATTCAGTGGCGTTGAATGTTGGCTGGGGTGAAAACCTATCCTGTCTTCCTGAATGGTCAAGATAAAACCAAAAATTTAGGGATGCTCAATATAAGTTAGAAAAGAAATTTCATCATGCATGGAGGCACAAAAAAAGAGAGCAAAATCCATGAACATACATATTCATATAAAAATAAAACACAGTACAAAACATAGTACACCAAGCACACTAGCAAATCATGAACAAAACCAGACGCTACACGTAAAATGTAGTGACACTGAACATAAACTTGCATGACCACAGAAGATGTCTCAATTCCTGGCTGATCTGAACATTTGCAGTCAGACTCCCCTAGCAGTGCAATTTACCCTTTCTGTGCCCTGGAATTTTGCATAGGCTACACTTCACAATCCTTCTTCTGGATGGAGGGGGTGGCATTGCGCCAGTAGTATCTTCATGAGCATGGCATGGGCCGCCCTCGTAGTGTTTTTTAGCTTTCTTAGCCACAATGTAATCCATACGACTCTTTGGACAAAGGGAGCTAGGTCGTCCTTTAGACAGCACACGTTGTGGAGGAAGCAGTTGGGTTTCTGACCCAAAATCAGTTATGGTATGTCGGACAGAATTTGCTTGTTCGGCGATATTATCAATAAGCATATCTGAAGCCTTCTTACTTGCAATTTTTTCTTTTGCCTTGCATATAGCTGCGAACGCCGTTTGGAATGACTCAAACCCGGACTCTGCCTCCTTGATAAGGTCCATAGCAGCAACATATAGAATTTCTTCTATACGTAATTTGAGAAGACAGCTCCCCCATTTCACCCTCGTTTGCCAGGTGCAGTGGCCTTGATTCCCTTGCCCATAAAGTCCATCATTTGACTATATTCCTTGGTGGAATCTTGCCAATATTGTTCTGAACCAAGACCTGACAAAATAAATTTGTGAGACAGATGTGCAATCATTAATGTAGTAGATTAAGACGCATGTCATAGGACCATAATGAAAATATGTGCATGCCCTTAATGAATGGCAGCACAACAATCCGACATGATCAAAAAATCCACAATTACATGTGACAAAATCCCCACCGTCTTCCACTTTGACAGTGAATATTTTTTTTGTCATAATCAGACGGCTAGTTGCGGCGACAACTTGACCTTGTAGACATGTCCAGGGTTGGAACGGCGTGCATCAAAAGAGCCTGATCTAAAAGGTTCATGTGAAATTTTTTCGTACAAGGCCTTCGTGTACACAGCCGCTGCATCTATCTCGATAGTAGCGCCAATTACAAGCCGTCTTCATGTCTATTATTCAGTGGAACAAATATATAAATGCGTGAGATAAAATAAAATAATATCATAGAGTAGCTGGGTTATTAATGCATGCATTTCTTTTATACCTGCTTGCTGACATAGTTTGCCTCGTCTTCTGCCTGGCTCCTAGATTCAAGCAATTTGTTGTACTGCTTAACAAACAAGTCCATTGGGGATGATCTGCTGATGAACTTTTTCAGGAGATGATTCGCACTCTCGCTCCGTTGCGTGCTGGTCATTCCGGCACAGAATATGCCCATGAAGTATGGCATTGCCCACATGTCCCTCCATTTGAAAATCCTGCGAAGGTACTTGTTTCCTTGAAGTTTGTATTTTTTTTAATCAATTGATGCCACCTCCGCTCAAATGATTCTACATCCGTCTCTTCATTTACTATCGCGTGGAATTTCTTCTTGAAGACAGAGTGTTTGCTGTACAGACGTCCAATTTTCTCTTTCAACACATTTAACACATGCCATCTGCACCACCTATGACGGGTGTGGGGCATTGTAGTCCGTAAAGCATTTTGCATAGCTTTGCATTGATCTGTAGGAGTACAAAAGAAAATTGATCAAACTAAGGTGAACATATAATAGCATATGTAGAACCTGATAACCTACAACAATGTATGAAGAAAACTTTTATAATCTGACCTGTCAATATAGTAGTAGGATGTTTCCCATCCATCAAGTCAATAAATTTTCTGAATGCCCACTCAAATGTAGGAGTCTTTTCATCAACCATGAGGACGCCACCAAAAATAATAGACTGGAAATCGTTATTCACACCAACAAAAAGCCCAAATGGCATGTTATATAGGTTGGTCCTGTAAGTGGTCGAAAGTAACCACCTCACCAAAATGTGCATAATCTAGCCGGTTTTTACCATTACACCATATTACTATTTTCACCCTGCTTTCACCGTCTACTTGCACGCAAACTTTGAAGTCCGGATCTTTGGCACTCATATCCTGAAGTATACTAGTGGTTTTGTCCATATCATCGGCGATAGAATCATGAGCTATGCTTGCGCACAGTGTTCTCAATGTCTACTTCCTAAAAGGCACGCCTAGAGAAGAACCAAGACCTGACCATAATATGTTGTATATCTGGTCAAACCTGATGTTGTTCTCCCTGAGGTTACGAATAAAATCCTTTGCTAAAGGACTTATGACGCTATGTGATTTCTACTGTTTTTTCTCGCCACACTTCACAGATAGTGGGTGATTGTGCTTGTTAATGAAAACGGTCACATACCATCCATGGTCGTCAGTTCGATGTAGTCTTATACGAGCTTCACAACGAGTGCGACATGTTGTTGTGTTGGGCCTTTCTTCTTTGCCCTGTGATAATGGTAAAGAGACGGAGTCATAGGCAGAAAAAAAGTATGAACCACTAAACCGACCGAGACCATACAAACAATTAAGTTTAAAATGATGCATATCGCACACTGGCAAACGATGTCCTGCATTGTTCTGTAATTTTTGCTATTAGTGCTACTCTTTCCATAGCGAATACCAAAGCCACCCTCCCAAGAGAACATGTTGTAGAAATCGTAAGCTTCATCCTTTGAATCAAAAATTGTCCCAACACTTGGAACCTGCATCGCCCCTAAAAGCAGCGCATTCCACACACTTCTGGAACCGACTTTTTACCGAAGGGGCAATTCTGTAGTCCAGTCCTTCGAACGCTTCCCGTTTACTACATATTTTGGCAAAACCGTTATAGAGTATTAAACCGAAGTTTAGACTAACGTATTCGTCCAGCAAAAATGTAGAGAAACAAAACAACCGTGGAGTATTAAAACATGACCTTTTT
The DNA here is from genome assembly GCF_056163025.1 of Triticum urartu. Classification (NCBI taxonomy): domain Eukaryota; kingdom Viridiplantae; phylum Streptophyta; class Magnoliopsida; order Poales; family Poaceae; genus Triticum; species Triticum urartu. Next base: position 736,554,105 of record NC_141879.1, read on the forward strand.
GCACAGTGTACTTAAAAGACTCTGCTAAATATTTTTATAAACATGATTTTTTGGCATATTGTGCTTAAAAGACTGTGCTAAACCTTTACTTTTAGTGAACAAATAAGTAAATTACATTTTGGCTTTTATAGTGATATGTTTTTGCCAAGAACATATTGTTGTACCTGCAAAAATTGATGAAGTTTTACGGCGGCAAATACAGTCTAAAGATAGTACTCATAAAAAAAACTACCTGGTATCTACACACAAAACCTGGTTATCCTGAGCGTGTGATGATGGACGAGCGCAGGATGATGGCGTTGTTTGGCGTCGTGGTGGCATCGACGACAGCTAAACCGGGCAAGGTAGATGCAACATTACATCACTCAAGATGGATTGGTGGCAGGTGGCTGCGGCGGCCTCATACCCGATAGGCGTCCTGATTGAGTAGTGCGCCGGACTGGTGGGTGTCCCATACCCGGCAGGCGTCCTGGTTGGGACCTCAAGTCTTAGATGTTAGGTTTGGCTGCGAGGTCTGTTTGGTATTACGCCCAGAATATCAGCATCCCTACATCAATTGGATAGGAGTAGCGACAGATGTTGCCTAGACGGTGGCTTTAGTCTTACTGTTGTATGATTTTGTAAGGTCTTGTATGAATAATTAATAAAGTAGATGCATGCATCGTCCAGATGCAGAGATCGGAGTCCTCCTCCATTTCTTAAAAAAAATCTACACACAAAACCTGGAGTTTAGCTGATGGTTCACGTTAATGAAAACTTCGCTGTAACTATCGAACAAGACTAATTAACAACAAAATGACACTTGACAGTTCAGATAGTATGCCATTATCACCATCGTACAGCACAGAAAAATTACTTCTAACAATAGTTAAACAATCCCAGTAGAAAATAAATCAAAATGTACTACTTTTTCCACTTCGGTGCCGATCTTCCAGATTGCAGTTCTGAGAACTCTGGATTCGTTGTGATTGAGTCAACAACACCACAGCCAGGATTAGAACAATCTGATAGCTCGGTGCCGCCTTTGTTTGATCTGCAAGGAGGGGGGCGCAGGTGCTTGAGTCATTTTTTCAAGGGAAAAAGATAAGTATGCAAATCAAACATGAGACGGCATCTTTTTGATAGCTGCTGAACAGGGTAAATACCTGTTAGAGAGCGCATCCATGCCAACGCGAGTGAGAGCACGGCCATGTGCTGATGGTCTAAAGAGGTGGCTTCTTCGCTAGCCATGGATGGAGCTCTCATGCTGCAAGCAAAGGAGTTGTGGCGCAAAATGGGCTCCTTATCCGCAATATGTAGCGGGTCTGGAAGATGAACAGTATCACAGATGAATGAGCAGAGGATTGCTTTTTTATTCATTGGGCATTGGCTCAAGTGCTAAAGCGTTTAGATAGGTGTGCCATCCATCATTACGAAGAAAAAAAAAACTAGCCTCCGCAGGCCTAGGGGTGTGCCAGCTAATCGGTGCAATCAAAGAGACTAATGAGGCCTCGGGCTGTTTGGGCCTTAATCGTTTTTTTAATTCAAATGGTACACGGATCCACATGCAGAAGGCTGGGCAATCCAACGGCGTACCATGGTCCAGAATCATGCCTCTTCTTTATCGAGATAGAGTTTGGGATGGTACTGATCTTAAAATTACATTTAGGAGATGTTTCTGAGGAGCTTCTTATACTATGGTTTAAGCTTTTTGAAATAGCTAATTCCATTCAATTTTCTGATGTGGATGACTCTCTACTTTGCAATCTTAATTCTATTGGTGTTTAACTGTCAAATCTTTTAATAAAATTGTTAATTTCAGAGGAGTTCTCCCTAGCAATGCCCCTGCTGTCTAAAATTCCTGCCAGGAATCATATTTTTCTGTGGCTGTTGGTCAACAACAAAATATTGACTAGGGATAACCTGTGCAAGAGACAGAATGCTCCTGATACTACCTGTGTTTTTTGTTCAGAATCTGAATCCTGTCACCATATTTTTTTAGTTGCCTTGTTTCGATTGAGTTCTGGAAAGCTGTCACGAGGATTACTGGCTATAGGGGGGGACATAAATATGTTTTCTTTCTCTGCTTGCTGGGCGGGCAGTGATAGACTGGCCAGGCCCGGAACGCCAAGGGTCGTGCCTCGGCTTGGAGGCTAGGCACACGGGCTGGCACGGCATGGAGTATGCCAGAGTTCATCAGGGAAGTCAATGGCCTCGATTTCTGCCATGTCCTTGAAGAGAGCGATGGAGCGGTTGTCTGCATGCTTCAGATGCTCAAAGAAGAGGGTGTTGCCCTTGTTGTGGATTGAGTTGTGGACGGTGACAAGGTAGCATGAGGAAGATGAGCAACGTGGCACCACAGCTTGATGACGAGACAACGAATGTCGGAGAGCCACGGTGGGTGTGGAACTGTGGATGGCGTCGCGGATGAAAGATGACGGTGTCGACACTTGGGAGGCACCAACAAGGGCATTGGAGGCCAAGCCCATGTCGGAGGAAAATATTGATCACGGAAAGAGAAAAAAAATTATGCTTTATGTACATATGCCTTGGAGGAAACAAGCAAGATTTCACGCTTGAGTGAAACAGATTGATAAACAACTGTGTACATACCCAGAGCTCGAAATCCAATGGGTAGGGGTTTGTAGAATTTACACCTGTAGGAGTGTAGGTACGGACCATATAAAATGTCAAGTTTTGGACATGAACACTTCCATTACAAAATATTTCTCACACAAAGAGGAAGATTTATACCTTCTGCACAGTACAGCTGCCTTCAGCGAGACAAGCAATATCTCACACTTCAGTGAAATAGGTTGAGGTGGTACTTGAGAAGTAGAGTCAAGAGCTGCAGCCTGTTGTGTGCCTAAGACCTCTGAAAGTCACCATGTCAGACTCTCAGTGAAAATAAATATATTCACACCTTTTTGATATAGTACTACAGAATCATCAGATAGTGAGTTCTGTAAGAAAAACAAAGAAAGCACAATTTTTAACATAAAGACAGAAAAACCAACAGGATTAATAGAATGAAGGAAAAATATAGATTGCAGGAAAAGAACAGTATGCTACTCCCTCCTAACCATAGTTCAAAGTTGCGACACTTATTTTGAATCGGAGGAAGTAGTATTGATCAGAACCATTCGTTTTCTCTCAGTATATGAACTTAAGGAAATAGACAATGGCAAAATAACTGAACTTATTTACATGTTGCAAATGTTGACAAATGTTCGAAGAGATGGACAAATAAGGTGTTCCATAATGAATGACAATGTTTGGACAGCTCCTCTTTCAGGCAAGAGTGTGACGTGAATCAACAGTTGGCCAGATAAGTATTCTTATTACTAATGATGGGTGCGCATGCAAAAAAAAAAATTCTACCTAATCCAAGTGTCAAGCAATATCTGGCAAAAGAATAAAATAAATAGCTCAATCAAGTCTCACAAGACTGTAGTTCAGAAAACATATTCCAAATGCGCAAAATTACAATACATATATTAGCATCATATAGACAAACAATGGACATAAATTAAGCAGTGCTACCTCCTATTTGACTAAGACGCAGCAAACAGGACACATCCAATTGATACATATATTGAGTTGCTTGTTTGACACACACAACACATGACACATCCAATTGGATCAATTTGACTGAGCTCGGATGGGATCCGTACATGGATACATCATACATGCATGCAGAGCTAGTGCCCAGTGGCTACTCCAATTAGAACATAATGAAGTATATAAGTGCATAACAGAGAAAACCTTGTAGAAGCAGGAAGCGACGGGAGCAGACGGCGTGGCGTGGCGGCTTCTGGACCGGCTCGGCAGCTCGGCGCACGGGAGACAAGCACGCCAGCGCCGGGGTGAGGCACGGAGGCAGCCAGGCAGGGGAGCGGCTCCAATTCACACCGGAGTGGGCACTGGGGAGCGGGAAGCAGAGCCGGGTTCCGGAGAGGGACATGGCGAGCGGCGGCCGGGAGTGCTCCCGCCGGTGTGGGGACTGGGGAGAGCCGGAGGGGGGCGGCTGCGGCTCGTCCGTGCAGGGCGCAGCTGCTTCAGAGGCTGGGATCGGACCGCTGTTCACTCTGATGCTTATTAGTACCACCTTGCTGGACGACCAGCAGTAGCAGCAGCTTATATACCGCCGAGCGTGGCAGCGCGCGCTTGTGACTCCAGCTACGTGGAGGGCTAAAGAGTTGATGCTGTGGGGTTGTGGGCTAGAAGCCCGTGGCAAAAAGGAAGGGTTCATTGGCCTAGGCGTACAGGATGTCCTACGCCCTAGGCATTCAGGCGTGTGTTGTCCGCTGTGGGAATTTCCCCGGCCATAGCCTATCGTGTGCTGCTAGAGTGCTTTCGTGATGCACATGGGTTCGCTCACTCAACTCCATATACTAACTCCTTTTGCGAGGATGGTAATGCATGATCAGTAATTTTAGTCTGCAAGCACGGCAATTTTCCTGCCAAAAAACACGCTGAAACGGATTTGCCATGGAAGCAACTAGCACGCTAATCTCAGCAACCTAGGTTATAGAGTTATAGGCGAACCACCACCTGTCACTCGACTCATCGTCTTCATCCGTGGAGAAGGAGAATTGGGCGCGATAGTCACGCTGCTTGAGCTTGATAACAACAATGGCGTTGCCAGGCAGCTGCGTAGCCAAGCCAGGAGGGGGTGTGCCGGGGCGGCGCTAGGGGTATTCTTGGGTCTTCACGTGAATACCGGTGATCTTTACAAAACAGTGACAATTTTTGAAAAACAGCAATGATTTTGGCAAAATGAATACACAAGAATACCCGGATGCAAATTCCTGGAGGGTGTGGAGCCACAAGCCACCATGACCAGCATGTAGGCGATGGTGTGGACGTGTGGTCACCATCGAAACAGTACCGGTCGGCCGTGCAGAAATCGCCGAGGTGGGAGAAGAAGTACTCCGCACGGTTCGACCTCTGAATGCCAGAGTTCATCAGAAAAGTCGATGGCTTCATTTCAGCCATGTCCTCGAAGAGAGTGGTGGAGCGGTTGTCTGCGTTCTCCATCACTCCATGAGCTCGAAGAAGAGGGTGTTGCCCTCGTGTGGATTAGGTTGCGGCAGGTGATGCGGTAGTGCTCCTTGGCGTTGGGAAAGGTGGGCAGCGTGGGCCACGGCTTGATGACGAGACGGCGAATGTCAGAGAGCCACGGTGGGTGTTGATGGCGTCGCGGATGAAAACAGAAGGTGCGGTGCATGGCCACCTTCAGGCGGATGTAGGAGAGGATTGAAACCTCGCGCACGAGGCACTTGGAGGTGGTGGTGCAGGGAAGCCCATGTGACCATGTCGGAGGAAAATATTGATCAGACAAAGAGCAAAAAAAAAGTATATGCTTTCGGTACATGTGCCTTCGAGGAAACAAGCAAGATTTCACATCCAGTTGTAAATTGATCACCGTGCACGCACACGGCCGCCTACATGTTCTGAATGATTCTGAAAATAATGGTTGCAGAATGTGTGGCCTTAACGTTTACATACAGAAGCAACCACTCGATTTCCATGTTTCAGCCTGTAATAACCTTTTTTACTTGGCACGATTATATCAAAAGTTTGAATTGTTATGAAAAGATAGATATATTCACCTCCATGTCCATCAAGTTTGGCAATCAGGTAGGAGGTAGCTGCTAAACATGCAGACTGCAATCAGGGCTCCAACTCAAATTCCAGTAACACACAAGTTCAGAGCTGCCAAAACTGACAGAAAAAGATGCAGTGATAGGAGCTATAAGGGCGGCTGCACATCCGTGTTAAACGAACAAATGTAAAAGGAAGCAGTTCAAACATACAACGAAATTGGTTTTACATTTTCAATTATATGGAATCTTATATATATTTTACTTCATGTACTATGTGACCGGACGATGGATTTGATGTCCAGGGAAGTGTCATCTTCAGAAGAGCGGGCTGAAACCTGAACTGGCAAGACTGGTAGGAGTAGCTTGAAGAGCACAGCTGTTAGCATACAGACAGACACAGTAAGGCTCCATCTTGATGAATCTCACTGATTTCATTTCAAAGTAATATTACAGTTCTATTACAGGCTCGTGAACATATTCAGTGGCACGGCCTCACCGGGCGACAGCCTGATGCCTCCTCCGCTATGTGCCACTGTAACGAGTTGCTACTTGCTACCTAAAGGTGAAGACACCAAGGATGATGATTCTCTTTCGAAGGAAGCTCCGGTATATATATCCATGACTGAAGAAATGATTATCTTGGGTAGAGCGGTATATATTCTTACACAAATAATTTTTTATACCTTCTCCACAGTACAGGTGCCTTCAGCGAGGCAAGAAATATTTCACACTTCAGTGAAATAGATTGAGGTGGTCCTTGAGAATGAGAAGTAGCATTAAGAGCTGCAGCCTATTGTGTGCCTGAAATTTCTGAAATTTTGTTCAAGCACGTGAACAAATCAACATCTCAGTGGAAACTATGTATTTATTCTGATACGCTACAGAATCATCGGATATTGAGTCACAATATATGTAGAAAATCATATATAGAGGGCCATTTTTTACTTACTATGTTTCCATCACACTGATTCTGTTACCAATCAGGATTACAAATTTTATTATAGGCTCATGAAAATTGCCAACGCAACCGTTTATAGCAAAGAAGAGTATGCTAGTATTGATTGACAAACCAAAACTGTACAGAAAAAGACACATTATAAGAAAAGGGTGGTTGTAACTTACTGTAGCAGCCAGTGTTGGGTCTTCGTGTGCAGGGGGGGTGTCATCTTCAGACAAGTAGGCTGAAACCTGAACTTGCAAGATTCAGGTTGTCCCTTCACAAGTAGCATCAAGATATGCAACCTGCTGTGTACCAAATTAAACATCAGAAACGTATCCAACACTACACTGAAAAAATATCACCTAAAGTGGAAAAATATATATATTGCAACCTGCTGTGTACCTAGAAACTTCTGAAATCATATCGCACTACACGAAAAAAACACAAAAAGTGAAAAATATATACTTACTCTGATATACTACAGAATCATCAGATAGCGAGTTCTTGAAGGAAAACAAACACAGAAGACATTTGTTAACATACAGACATAACTCATTATGATAGGTGTTTATTCAGAATCATCCATCTCAGTATCTGAACTTGAAGGAATAGACAGGTACACAACGGGGGAATAACTGAACTTAATTATGAATTTACAAACGTTGACAAATGTTTGAAGAATTGGACAGGTGAGTGTTTCATAACAGATGACAATGTATGGGCAGCTCCTTGCGCAGGTATATGACCCAACGGGACTGCTTGCTGACATTAACTCCCTGGTCACACCTTTACTGCTAAGCCGGATATAGCGTTGGAACTCTGTTTTGGGGTCACTGCCATACTCCATGACATCATTAGGCTGATTGTTTTGAACCTGTAGAAAACAATACAATTCATACAAACATCACAAAAGTTCAAGCAGCGTTCCAGAAGTAAATGAATATGGGAGGAAAACAATCATTGCCAACCTCCTGTAAATCAGATATTGCATCTTCGAGGACAAGAGCTTTTTTCAAGTATTTATTTGCTGTTTCCTCATAAGCAACGAGACACCGCTGAGGACAGAACATCATTTTAGTAAGATAAAGTAACAATCATTATAGTGTTCGAGAGAAATGATGGTAAATAACATAGTGGCCTGTGATGTATTTTCGTACCAAAAATGCATTTGGCACTAGTCCTCGCTTAATAACATCATGGGTGGGAAGTGGGAATTTCGGAAGAACCTACATAGCCAGATGTACCTTCATATGGCAGTAGTGTCACAAGGTAAAAATGAGCACAGAAAGGACACAAACCATGGAAGGAAGAGCTCCCCAGATAAATGCCCTCATCCTAAACTGCGGCAGCCCATAACAACCCGCAACCATCATCCCAAGCCTGGCCTGGTAGTTCATAGAGACAAGGCGACTCAATGCATAGTGGCCGAGGAACCCATCTGCAAATTTCAAGATGTCTACAACGTTCTCCATAAGAACATATTTAGGTCGCAGATATTTCACAATATCCATAAAGACAACCAATTGCTTGTTCTTTTCATCCGTCAGCGGATCATCAGGCTTTCTGAATCTGTTGAATCCACTAACGCCTTGGCAGGGAGGACCCCCACAAATAAGATCCACAGAGCCCTTCGGAATATACACAATTAGATGCCACAATAAAACTAGCACAAATGGAACAAGGAGGGATATAATCTTACAGGCAAAGGCAGAATGGAATCCCTATATCCACTCTGAACAAATTCTTTAATGCACTCATAGGAATAGCTGAAATGCAAACAAGGATGAGAAACCACTGATGAAAATTAAAGAGACAAATGTAATAAAAAAGATGCCAACCTCAGACCATCAATTGGCTCCCATGTATCTTGACTAGCATCATATTTTTTTCCACCGAACCTATTTAAATAATCCTTCTCTTTAGACAAAAATCATATACTCATGTCCATGGTAGCAAGCGTAGAATAATACAGACAGGAACATAAGTAACTCTGAAATCTAAAGGAATTGAACAGATATGTAATCAAGTCTGCAGTACCTTAAACCATAAGCCATTTTTTCCAGTCTTATTTGGATCGCCATAGCATATATCAACAAGCCTCTCTACCTCAAATACATCCTTTGGTAGAGATTCGTTTTCATCATTTCCATCATCGTTTGATGCCTGAGCTAGATCAGAGCCCAAAGAATTGCTGCCGTGGATGACATATTTCTTACAGAGTGCATTCCACTGTTGAAGGAGGGATAGGAAATCTTCAGCCTTCTCATTTCGTACCTACAGTTAGAGGGGAAAGGCGTACAAGTCAATATCTCTGGTTGATGAAAAAGGGAATGCAATCAGTGGCACTTTGCCAATTTTAACTACCTGTGTTGAAGGGTGGTTATGCTTTAGGCTCTCACAAGCATGTGAGTTCATGTCCACAGCCCATTTCTGCACAAGAGAACCTTAACACTGTCAATTATAGGGTCAGCTACAGTGCTACGCCTTTTCGAAAAAAGCTACAGCGCTACGACGTACAAATCACAACACATACAGTTTCTAGTTTTATGCCAGCCAATTCTGCACCAAGGCAGAGCCCTGTTGACATAGCCCCACACCCTGAATATAGATCGAGCATACTGTATGTCACAAGATCAGCCACTGGTTTCCCCTCTTCACAAGATATATTTGAAGTTGCATCACTGTCTTCTGCATCATCATTTTCTACAACAAAATAACTCATCAATAAACATGACAAGAAATATCATGGTAGTGCAATTGTTGATGAATGCATTTTAGTTTGTGAAATGTACCTCTGAGATGTATTAAAATCAGTACAGATATGTACCATTATAGTGTAAGACAGTTCAGTATCACAACAATATACTATCCAAGTCCACTGTGTTGTTTAATTAAATAAGTTGCCTACAGGCATCACCGAGCAAGACATGTGAAGATTCCAACAGAAACAAAATACACCTATAAATTATTACCTGCTGGCAAATTTGCAAATGTGGAACATGCCACCGAGTAAGACATATCATAATAGTAATCAGAATTTGATATTAACCGATCTTTTGCCTGTGGTATCTCCTGTAGTTGTTTGACAAAACAGAAATATAAAAGATCAACACAAACCTGACAAGTAGTATGTAATAAGCCTACTTTAACTTGAAAGAAAAAATCACTTACATTTGGGGCAACATAAATTATGTTCAGTTTACAAATTATTGACTCAATCATGTTGTCATTCTTTTCCTCTGAAAGGAAAACACGCCTATCATTATGTTGATGATCATGGACCTTAAGCAGCTTCGGTGAGATGACCTGCAAGTTAAACTGATGAACTCAGTGCGTGCGTGGAGTAATATGACTGTTAGTTAGTACGTTGTGGGCTTTATTTCTGAAACAATGCATTATTTTTATCCTGTTAATTCACTCCAAGGAAAGAAAAGCCAGAAATTCAGGATAAAAATGTTGTGCAAGGTTGAAAATGCAACAGCTAAAAGAAAAGTTAAAAATATTATGCAAGTTGCATTCTATTGTGCAATGCATTTGTCTTAGGCACGTGCTCAATTGCCTTTTAAAAAGGAAAACACCTTCATAATACATACCGTATCCGCCGCAAGGAAAAACCAACGGCATGTGAAGTATGATCTGTCATCTCTACCTTGAAAAAACTCTGTAATACGGCCAATGTAACTCTCTTCATCGGGACCAGCCTGCAGCCACTCAAAATAACAACATAATTAGCAAACTTGGTGGATGTCTGAAGGTTAACAGCATGCCAGAAACAGAAAGCAGCACCACATTCAACAGTTTGCGTGACAAAAAAAAGGCAACATGTGCTGCTGAATTAATCATCTCCATACGTTTTTATTTCCAGCATTGGACATAATTTAATTATTATATATGCAACAATACCTCCAAACTGAATGTTTGGCAGTTAGCAGCATCAGCATTCCAGAAATAACAGGGAGCAGAGCATTTCAAGAGTTAGCATAACGGAAATGGCGCATGTGCTGTATATGTCCAATACTGTAGGAATTAACCCTCTAGCTAAGAAATTAATGGCAATCAATTAAAATAGAAGGAACCTAGGACCTCGACAATCATCAATCATTAAATCCAGAAATTGATTTAGGTACGTCTTTAATCTTCATCATCGAACATGATTTAACTAGTTTACATGCAAACTTTCAGTATACATATAGTACAATAATATCTCCAAATTGAAGTTCTGGAAGTTAACAGCATGCCAGAAACAAGAAGGAGCAGAGCATTTCATCAGTTATCAACTTAGCATCCAGAAATAATGGCAGTCGATCAATTAAAAAGCAATAATGCACCGAAATAAAGCATACTACGAACTAAGCAATCACTCATTCTTCGGATGCAGTAGCAACTAATGGTTGACCTTGATGAAGACATCGTCATTGAGATTGAATATGACATTGTCGACAGAAGCAGAAGTGTAGTGGCACCGGGCACTGATCTGCTCCCCTTCCCAATATGCAAAGCTGCTGTACATATGGAATGAAGTCCAGTTCAGGTTTACATATAGAGTACATTTTGAAAGCAGGCAGCGCAAATGAATGAGCTCCCTCCCTTTGAGTCTTTGACATGATTACAACCGGGTGAGCAGAGGGAATGATGAGAATCGATTCAGAGATGCATACCCCGTAGTGCGCGAATGGTGAGAACCCTGCAGCAGAAAGTTGAAGGATTTTCTTCAGTCAGACTCACTTCCGATGCAGGAAGGAACATAATTAATATGCGTACCACCGATCTAAGTGCTGAGAGTCTGAGACTGAGACAGAGACAGAGACTGACCGACGACACACGTACCTTGGTTTTGCTGTACCTGTGCGGCCACCGCCGCCTGGCCTCTCCTTGCTGGGCCAGGCCACCCTCTTCCACCACGCGCCCGCTCCGAGCGCGGGGACGGGCTCCGGTTCGGGCACCTCCTCTTCCAGCATTCTCATGGCCTCCGCGTCCGGCTCCTCGGCGCAGTACATGTCGTCGCGTTCGATCGCGGCCGGCGCCTTGGGCTTGTCCTCCGTGGCCTCTCGCTTAGGGGCAGGAGGGGGCCTCGCCGCGCCGGTCCGCGCAGGCGCCGTCGGAGCGCGTCGTCGTCGGCCGCTCTGGACCGCTGCGGCATCGTCGGCTGGGACGCCGCGGAGGGCGCGAGCGCGCACGTCTCGTTGGCGATCATGGCGCCGGGCGCGTCCCCCACAACGGCCGGCATCGGTGCGCTGGGCCTGGTCTTGTGCCCCCTGGGTCTGGCCGCCGCCTTGCCGCCTGTTCCACCGGGAGGCTTCCCCGCGGCCCCGTGCCGGCGCTTGGCGCCCGAAGACGTCTGGCGTTCGTCCGCGTCGGCGTCCGGCTGTCTGTAGCGCAGCCTCGGTCTGGAAGAGGGCGGCGGCGCGAGCTGGTGGTGGCCTCACCCTCGCTCCTCACATGCTGACGCTGCCTGACCGTTTCGAGGAAAAACGCCAACACTTTCTCCTCCTCTTCTGCCTTTAACTCACTTTGCCTTGCCTCTCCTCCTCCTTCCTCCTTCCTGCTGCTGCGCTTGCGCGCGCTACGGGGAAAGATAAGAGGTACGTAGGTGCCGTGCCCGTGCGTGGTTTCAGTTTTTGAATTTTGAATTTCGAAAACGCTGCGTTGCCTTCCCCACCGATGATTGCGTTGCGTTGATTAATCCTCCCCCGCTGACGCTGATCCTCCTCTCCTCACATGCTGATGCTGCCAGGCGGTATTGCCGTTTCCACGAAAAACGCCACAAGCTTGTCCTCATCCCCAACTTTAAGTGCTTGCCTTGCCTGGCTTTTGCCCTCCTCTCTGTTGCGCCTGCGCGCGTACGCTCCGTTTCAAAATAGATGACTCAACTTTATACTAACTTTAGTACAAAGCTAGTAGAAAGTTGAGTCATCTATTTTGGAACGGAGGGGGTATGTTGTACCGTGCGTGATTTCAATTTCGAATTCCGAAAACGCGGGCGGAGGGAGAGGGCGAAAACTTCTTTAGTTTGTGGACGTTCGCCACCAATGATTTGCGTTGCATTGATTGTCCCTCCCCAGCAAAGGATGAAATGAACAAAGCCTCCTGCAATCCATGCGGCATGCGGCATGGGCAGACCGGCCAGGCATCCAGCCCAAAATCATGGGTCAGACCGGGCTTCATACTCGGGCTTTCATTTCCAACCCGGAGTATGTATGTATGTGCTCAGGTTTCAAGTTTTTAGCCTGAGACTGAGAGTAGTTCGGCCTGCCTACGCTAGTAATTTTTCGTTGGTGCCCATAATGCATTTAGCCAAAACAGCCCAACAAAAGAGCCTTACCCCAAACACCTGGTGCGACCAACAATGAGGCGGATCCTATTTGGTGCTTGAGGCACATGTTACTGTGCATTTTGCAAACGGGCACTTGAAGCCCTCCAAGCTGGGCCTGCCCGTTTAGCTATTTTTTTCCTTTTCTTTTTTCTTAACTTAAATTTCTTCGTGAACGTTTTCCAAAATCGGTATTTTTCTTAAAGAAAAGCGAAGAACTTTTTCAATTCGGGCTTGCTAAAAATCAGTCTCAACGTTTGCAACTTTTTTTCCTACCAATTGCAGCATCCATCTTGTTGGTTGTAGCATATTGCCCCTCATCGATTGTAGCACATCGTCTCACTGGTTGTAACATACGACATTGACGGTTGTAGCATTTTAATCACGCCGGTTGCTACATCAATTGTCATTGCTTGCAAAACCGTCGCAACATTTTTCATCGTCGGTTGTAGCATCTAGCCATGCCGTTTATAGCAAAACAACTACGCTGACCTCACTTGTCTGAGACTGAGTTCTAGACAGACCCTTTTCAATTTCGTAAACTGTTTATAGAATTGACCAACTTCATTCAGAATCAATGATCTTTATTTAAAATCGATGATTTTTACAGAAATTCTGCAAAATCAATGAACTTTTTTTTCCAAAATCGGTGAAAAATTTCAAAATCATTGAACTTTTTTCAGATTCAATAATTTTTTTAAAAAATCGATAAAAAATCAAAATTTATGACCTTTTTTTTTCAAATTCAATGATCTTTTAAAAAATTGAAGAACTTTTTTTCAAGTTCATGCAATATTTTTTGAAATCCTTGAATTTTTATGAATTCACGAGTTTCTTTTTCTTTTATTTGTGATTTTTTTTCTCTTTTTTCCCTCAAATGTGAACTAGTACATGGGCTAGCTCACCAACGCCGGTTCGTGGGCGCCACAGAGCTTTCCTGGCTCCTGAAGCGCTGAACAGGAGCTCCCCAACAAAGAGCCTTCCCCGAGCCCTTGGTGTGCACAACAAGCCATAAAAGCACCCGACCTAACCCTCATCGTCAAACTCTCAACATCGCATACACCTTGGGTTCGTTTTTCATCTGGAAATCAAGTAGAAATGTGTGCTTAAGAGGATTACCTTTTCAGCAGTGATCCCGTTATCAAATGCGCCACACAGTCTTTCTTTTGTAATAGCTCCCACAATAAGGTTTGGGAGTTGATACTCTGCCCTACAGGACCATATTTGTTAGTAAAGCGTTCAAAAAAGATTGAAATTGAGAGCACGAGAGGTATGAAGGATTCACAATATACAGCTACCACTATGCAACTGCCAACAATCTTTTCGATTGTGGAAGGTTAAGACAATAACGCTTTGCATCTTGGACGTCCATTTACAGTTAGGTTAATAAGCTTATAATAGGCAATCTATTGTTGCTGCATTTTTGTTCCTAGAGTTAGTACTTGACTCTAGTACGAAAGTTTGTATTGCTTTGGTTAATTATTGTTCGGTTCCCTGGGTACTTGTAAACTAAATTTAAGAGCGGAGGTAACTGAAATATGACTACATTAGTATGATATTGACGCTTGACAGTGCCTTTCAAGTTTGATATATCATCTCGTGATGACATGGTCTGTACAGGCTTAAAATCATCCAGACATTTGAGAAGGGGTAGCCTTTGCACTGCATTTCTACTTATTTGTTGGATTGCCTAAAAGGACGCATCTAAGAATTTAGTTCTAGTAATTTTTTTTTTTGCAAGCTCATGTGCAACTTTTTTAGTTAACAAGGACTTGATTATTCTTATATCTGTAGGAAAAACCAGTGAGTATGTTGGTCTGATAAAGGGAGAGCTGTCATCGAATATTACATTTGCTAGTCTGCTTCAATACTCTAAACTGATGTTACTTTCCAAACTACATTTTTCTCGAGTTATTTGTTGCTTTCTGGTGTCGCATATTTACTCGGATCGTAACAATTGACACAGAGGCTCCATCTGTAGATTTCGTTGATATCACCGTAAAGAAGGTAATGGGTGATGATGATCCTGTAACTGAGAGGGACAGAAATTCAGACCCGAGTTCATCGGTGAAGTTAGATGAAGTTGGTATAAGCAGTAGCAGCGTTGCTGCTGATGGTCAGGATAAAACTCTTGTTTTGGAAATAAGAGAGGAAGACAAAAAAGAGTAAAGCCAAGATTAAGAAGCCAAATTCTGTTTCACAGACAACTAAATCTCGCTATTATAAGTAACCACCTGTGCGTTATATAGTTGCTGATCCAGTGTTTTTCTTTCAAGGTATTTCCTTGGTTTTGGACCCTACATACCTTTATGAATAAGTCGAATTGGAATCTTATGCTGGGTTGGTCATCTTGATTCTGGGAAATCAACTTTATGTGGTCGATTGCTGCATGCCCTTGGGATAATTTCAAAAAAGTAAATGCATATAAATGAGAAAGAAGCGAAAGAAAAGGTCAGTTCTGAATGATTATCAATGTAATCGATATGTGTTGTCAGCTATGATGGACATTTTCTCCTGAATGCCATTACCAACTCCTCATCGTGATGTTTCAAAGCCACCGCGCGGTCCAATCTGTTATGTTATCTCATCCCGTATGCTGGGGCAAGTGGTGGCGTGTGGTAAATCAGCGTCTGGAGCAATCCGAAGCGATTCCAAGGTATCACAATGAGTTCCATTGCTTTCATTTCCAAGCAGATTACCCGCTAGACAATATTGGTAGACGCTGTCAAACGGAAGTACTGTTCTCAGTAATTGCAACCACCTTGCTTTGTCTGCTCGAAGCTGTCTGACCGTTCTCAAAAAAAAAAAAAAACCCCACGGTGCACGAATGCTATTAACATCATGGACAGCGTCAGCATGAGTGCGGTGGAGTCATATTCGTGCGCCAGACAGGGTGTGGCGATAGTTCGGAAGCAATGCATGAGATACTTTAACAGCTGCACATGAGCAGATGAAGAGTAATATATGTTTCACCTTATATATAGAGTAGAAAAATGACTAGAAAAATGTGAATGGATAATCGAAATAACACAAATGATATGTAAAAATAGACGAGAGAAGACAATCCCTGATGCTCTATAATGGGGACACGAGGAGACTAATAATTTGTGACCATGCATATATCTAGCTAGTGTGGATGGGATCAGACCCCACATCCAACAAGGGTTGGCGCGTCCACCGCGGCCTGTAGCTCCTGCGTGATAAGCTGAACCTCTAGTCTTGCCTTGTCAAGTGCGTCCTGGATCCTTCGCCTTGCATCCATCAACTTCCTCCTGAATTCGCTCTGCTCCTCTAGCTTAAGGACTTCGGCCCGTTCTGGAAATGGGTGAAGTTGAGATTTTCCCAGGTTCGCGGCCACCTCCAATTGAGTGATCAGGCTGCGGCACTTGGCCAGTTCATCCTTTAGAGCCATGAAAGCTCTCTGCTTCCAGAGCAGCATATCCAGGTTAGCTACGTACATCTTTGCATAGCCATAGTGCGGAGCTGCCATGTCCAAACCTTGCAGAAGGTTGCACGAGGTAAGATCCGCATACGGCATGACCACCACCACGAGCTGGGCGCCTGCCTGCCGTTGGCCTTGGCCCACCCCACAAGCCTCTTGGAACTTTTGGAAGTTGCTGAACTTGATGAAATCCTTTCCCGTGGCTTGATCGTGAACGATCACGTCGTCTTCCGCGGCATGGAGGCCGAGGAAGCCTTGTGGTCCGTCCACGGCGTCCGCGAAGCTCCCTCTGAGAACCACGTCCAGCGGGACCTTGTGCTCTGCCGCCACCGCCCTGGCCGTCTGCAGAACGAGACCCTCCCCGGTGGTACGCCAGTTCGCCGCTGGTGCCGCCGCCGCCGCCATTGCTATTCCTCGATCGGCACGAGCGCTTTGCTTTGGTTTTGCGGGGGGAAACTTGGGATCGATTTGGCTGCGAGGATTTTTGTCTAGCGCATTGGGCAAGATATATATATATAGAGAGAGCTGCTAGCTGATCGGAAATACGCCCCTAATTCCTTCAACTTGGTAAGTTTACCTCGCCACCGCCTCCAACGCGTCGAGAGAAAAGGCGCGTTTCGGACTTGATTAAAGAAGCGCGCAAGGAAATCCCAGCCGTCGGATCGATACCGCTCAAACGATCATATGGAAAGTATAGCTGCTCGCTAGGTAGGATACACTCCAACCGACTAGACTACGACCCAATCGACGATCGGAAATAGGCCTTAAACTTGGTAAATCTGTGTCACGACCGACTTTACACGTGCCAGGCCTGGTTCCTTCACAACGCAAGGGTCTTTCGCAACACTGCCGTTACAACAATGATGGTCGTCGTGAAGATGAAAGAGGAGGCCCGTCTTTGGGCTATGACAGGTGCCATCCACTCGAGTATTATAATGCCATGAGAGTAGTTCTTTGTTCCCCGCTGTGCGGCTATTTGTCTAAAATTTTCTTTATTCAATGAAAATAGCAAACTTTTTGCCTCTTATTTCAAAAAATAAAATAAAATGGCACACATTTGAGCAGGTCACCACATCGTCAAGCTCAATGCAGATCTGAAAGGAGAATTCAATGCTTGTGTTACAAGTCGGCTTTTCTTTTTGTTTACTGGGATGTAGGCTTATGGCGACTCGCTTGTTCCTCACGACCCGATCCCGCCTGTGACGAGTGTGCCCTTCCCCCCACCTTCGGCCTCTACTCTATTCGCGCCTTCAGACGAGGGGTCCCCGTCGAGTGCCTCCTTGCCCGCCCCTCCCCTCTCGTGTGTGGTGGTGCTCCAAGGTGGGCGGATTGCGCGGCGCAGGAGGACTTGGCGGCAGCTCGGGAAGTGGCGGCGGGCCATTTGTTTTTCAATACTACATCAGCAGGGTATTTAACTCAAAACCTTTTGGCTCGGATAGTATATTGAATTCATGCTTCATCCAACTCATCTAAAAGTCTGAACTGATGAAGCAACAAGTTGGAGGATGAATTGGATGTGGTATCTGAGCCAAGCGGTCTAGTTCAAGACCCTGACAACATAGTATATTAAAAAAAAGTTTCTACAGCCTACATAAATCTCATGTCTAAAAACTAAATAAGTATAGACGTGAGGGTGGTGTTGATATATATCGGTATTAGATTTGTTTGTCCAACGATGCCGATCGGCCTTCTACCACTTTCGTAACGCACCGCCTCCGGGGTGATTAATCTTCTCTCCCAGGGACGCGGCACCCAATCTGATCAAAGACTAGATTGGTCCTTTAGATTAGTTTAGATCCAAATTTAGTTGAATTTCTTTAGCCACCAAATACACCCTTTGATCCTCAAAAATCCAGTGATCGCAGAGGCGCCGACGTCGCAGACTTGATCCAGCCGCAACACCACAAGCTTCTCCGAGCAGATTGACGAGCTGCGCGCGGGAATACGAGCAGCACCCGCGCGGCAGGGCGACACCGATCGGCAACGCGTGCAGATCATGGGAGGAATTCCAACTCTCGCATGGCTCCCTACAAGTATGCAGAAAACGACATCAGGCTACCAGTTGCACCCTCTGCTATCACGTGACACATGTGATAAGCAATCCAAACAATTCAAAAAAAAAGCTGCACTCTCCAGACTACTCTAGAAGTCACGAGTGGCCTGTCCTGGACCCGCACAGGTGCACCACTCCGATCACGGGAGGGCCAATTTTCGAACTCGCCGATTCCAGCGCCTCATGCGATGTGATGCAGCAAATCTTCGTCGAGCCGAGCTACACCATATTCTGCATCGAGTTATGCCGATCTGCGCCTGCACCTGCATTTGCAACAACACCTCTACATCTAGCCAAAGCGTCCATCACGCGCCACGACATCAAGTTGTACGACTATATTACGCTCAGAAAAAATTTGTTCGTCGAGCACATCATCCAGAAGCGACATCAATATGCATCGCCCACACGCCAGATCCGTGTGGAAGGAGATGCAATTCTTCATTGACTTCTCCGGCACGACACGACAACGACATGGACACCTTCAAGCGACGCATCATCGTCGACATGCCGCTGCCACACCATTACCGACACTTCATTGCCAAGGTCTACATGAATGTGGTTTTCACCAACACCCTCGTGAACATACCGCCGTCGCCTCTACAACCTACAAGGAGACACGCGTCCTCTGACAGTAGTACTGCAAGACGCACATGACACCGACAACGGCATTGACCGCGTCCAACGACTAAGCCTGCATCAACACACCGGCATCACTTTTGCGAAAGCCACTACAACCGCGTACATGGTCCTAGCAAAACTTTTGTTTGCTCGGTGGGCTTCCTTCAGTCTTGGCACAAAATTGTGGTCTCACCTACAACCACGTCCTATGACTTCCACAAGACGCCAGCCACGATACCTCGCAAGGTGCAAAATGTCGTCCTTGATGGTACCTCTTCATGTGTAAAATGTCGACCACATGATTGAAGCTCTGTCATACACATTGCACATTTTTTTTATGCGTCCGGCTTTGTGCGGCTTCATCATCCACGACGACTACATCATCGATCACGGCTATATCATGATTGGCTACCTCAACATCGACATACATGGTTACGTCTACAGTTACTCATCGGCGACAACTCCAGGCGCAACATCTATGTCGTCACTAGCGTCCACGTCTCTCCCGCTGTGACCACGAGAGGGAACAGAGGAAAGAGGAGGAAGGCACCAGAAGGGGACGTAGTCATCGCACTAGGTGCCGGCCCACGAGAGATGCAGTTGATGATGGCACAACTGAGAAGACGGCAAAAGCGCTAGACTTCAAATTCATTCATATCAGCTTCGCTCCCGCTGCGACTGAGGTGGAATGTTAGAAGTATAGCTGTGTAGAGATAAAGAGTAGAGATATAGAATAGTTTAAATATACTACGACTTGTCTTGTACTCCAAATCTCACCCCATCATATACTCTATATATACCCCTACGAGGGACAGATCAATATAACACAAAACATTAGCCATCTAGGCCCAGGGAGGAGCGAACAGGGCGGTTGCCCTGGGCCCCCGGTGCCAGAGGGGCCCCAAAATGCTGAAGTATTGCCTCTTATCCATTATTTCCTTTTTGCTACGATTTCTTCCTTAATGCGCGATTTTTCTTCTTTGATCTACTATCCATAAAACGTTATCCTAATTTCCTTCCTTGCCAGCAAAGGCACGACTGACAAACACGTAGCAGTTTCCTAAAAAAACAGGTAGCAGTTATTTAATACGATTAATTACGGGTAGTTATGAATAAAAATCTCATGTTTTCCTTCCTTAATCCACTAGAGCCATGCAAACAGACGCGAAAAGGGAGGGAAACTGATCGCCCCGTTCGTGCCAATTGATATTCATCCCCTTTGCGTGCATGGCACCACCGCCTAGTGTTAGAGCAGTCCTGAGTCGGAGGAGTACATGACTGCCAGAGATAACTATGCCGCAGCCTCCCATGCGACTATCAAAATTTACAAATGATTACCAACATTGCATCTTCACTGTCACAACTAGCCACTGATGGTTGATTTATTAGATACAGTACTGTGTATGCATAGGTATTATTGGGGTTGTCAATTTTTTCAGGTCGGCGACATGCTCATAGTTGCAAAGGAGGAATAGGACTAGAGGCCTTACATATCAAAGCAAGTGATCATGGGCATTTAAATCATCTACTAGTCTTGACGATGAACCTGCTTCTGTATTGTGATCCAAAATTAGGTTAATCTTAATTGGATATATTAGTAAAGAAATAGACTTACAAGAGAAACAATTACATTTCCTTCGGCGACAATTCATCACATTTTTTCGTATTTCTTCTATGTTTATGTTAACACCCTTAGGATTGGGTTCTAGTTTCGCCCCGGGCCTCTGAAATCTCTGGACCGGCCATGTAGCCATCCTACAATTTCTACACCCTCGTCTTCCTCACCTCAAGCCTCATCACCCCAAATCCCTTTCCCCTCGTGTATGCCTCACTTCAGGCTCGTAACAGAACTATTTACCGTGAGCAGATAAAACTATCACTCCACCACACATATCCTATATAGAGTGCTGTTAAAAAACACTTCACATAAAAAATATCTGAAAAATAATAATAAAATTATCATCATTAGAAATCAATCAAGATATGAATAAATGGCGAATAAAGGCAAAACTCCTACCGAATGTTGAAAAATGAAAAGGAATATATTTATCAAGTGAACTAGTGTTGATAAGCAACAAAAAATTTGATGATTCCAAACATATAAAACGAATGTATTATCACCTACCGCATCTTATACTTCTCTATTCAAAAAGTCAAAACTTTTAATTATTGACTTCCATATTGTATCCTCTGGTAAGTAATCGCTCAAACTAGTTCTGTATTGATGTTCTGTTGGCAACTTCGTTGTCCGCACGGGAAACCCTAGAGCGAAAGGCAAACATCTCCTCATATTGACGTGCTTTTACCTATCAACAAGTAACACACACAGTTATTTTAAAGGTATAACTGGAAAGCCCTTCAAATTCAAGCTGCTCAGACGACATTATTAAACACAATAACGCCTTCTTCATTTTCTTTGAACATCAGTACAGACGCAAACGCTCATATACAATAACGCCTTCTTCATTAACGACCATATATATGTTAGCTATGACTAGCACTCATTGTTAGCATGCTTTATGAACATACAAAATAAATACTATAAAAATACATATACCTGCAAACGGCCTCCTTTTTCTTTCTCACCCTGAAAGATGAGAGAAAAGAAGATGGAGGAGAGCTCTTAAGTGATCGAGCATGAAGTTTAATCCGTCAAGAATTACCTGGCCTTCAAGCGTGGGAACGGCATGATGAACCAAGTACTGCGCGTCTACGACACCGATCTGCTCTTCGGGGTCCTGCCAAGTTCATTCTGATGAGTAAAGGTGCAAAAAGTTATTCTTAAAGACATCTATGTTTCCAAACGCTGCTCAGATAATCTGACTATGCTTACATCGACGCATCTCCAGAAATTGGAGTCAAGACCCCATGCATGGACAAAGTCAATCTGCAGTCAACTCGATCTTCATTTCAGATCAGACAAGTGAAAAATATCGATCGTAGGAATAACATATTTTCTCGGCAAGTGCACCTGGATCATATGCCACACGCATCTCCAAGCATCCCTAGAGAAGACCGGCGCCATCACCTCCACGAACCTGCATCCATAATATACACACGCATCTTGATTAATCCCAACCAATCCTACAGGTCGATCGTCGCAAACAAAATCAGAAGTCGCAAACCAAAATGAGTCTGGAGTGAAGAATTCAGTTCACTAACTAGAATTACCCGCTGCACGGGCGCTTGTGCACGTCCGAGCAATGCTCCCCTCCTGCATCTGTCCTGTTCATGGCATGACAGAGACCACAACCCAAGTTCAGACTGTGCTAAACATGTTTCCTAGAAATGTACCAGGCATCATCATGGAAGGCACATGCTTACTTGTGCATCTCGCTGCCGTTTTTCCTGGCGGTGATGTAGTAAGTCGGTGCCGGCCCATTGGTCGTGTCCAGCCCCGGCTGCGAGATCTCCAGCCCATGCCTCCTCACGATGTCCAGGTACCTGCAACCAATGCATCCACAACTTACCTGTTGATCATCATCCACAATGCATATTCAGAGTTCAGAGAAAAGCATATAGCTAGAGGGACATACGGTTCCGCGGCGAAGTTGTCAATGCCAAGGTCCTCGTCCCACACGAACACGTAGTCGTAGGGCGCCACGATGCTCGGGTGCAGGAACCTCTTAGCGAACCACCTTGATTGTTGTTATTTTCAGGAAAAAGCCTGAAGATTGTCAGTGCACCTGTTTTCACTTAGGACTGAAATTAGTAATGTTCTGACAGATAGTTAGTTATTTTACCATTTGGTCTGTTTCCTGGCACTGACATGAGTGACCTTCTTCGACCACTTGAACTCTATGTCCCACTCAGTTGTGCGGCCGTCATAGTGGAACAGCACGATGTCGAAGTTGTCCAAGAACTACACTTCTCATTTGATGATCATGGTCAGACAACTAATGACCATAGAGTTGTACATCTCAAAATCTAGTGCTAGCTTGAGGAACCTCTTGCTAGTTCTTGTTACCTTGTGGACAGTTGCGTTGACATTGGCTCTCTCGCCATACCCGACCGCGAGGGCGAGGAGGTACTTGCGGGCCGGGCTGTCCTGCGCATTGCATGATCAAACCATGAAGTTTTAAGAAGAAATGAAACATGATCACTTCAGACAGAGTGAAGGTAAAGTGCAGTCAATGTCATGCATGAATTCATTCAGATTCAGAGAAGGAACTAAACACGGAAGAAAGACCTGTGTTGGGGATCCCCAGAGCCGGCGCAGGTGAAGATCGGACTCCGAGACCACAATCCCCGGCGGCAGCCGCCTCTCCGACCCTTCTTCAGTGTTTGTTGCTGTTGCAACCTCTACACTCTACAAACCATTGATTGATCAAGAGACCATGCATTTAGCTGGGACGAAATACAACTGGATCATTTAGAAAGTTCAGAAATGCAATGTACCGGCGCCGAACTCGTCACATTTGGGGTGCGGGAGCTGCTGTTCCTGAACGGCGCTCCCCATAATCTGCCCAACATGGTGCTGTGACTGAAGCAGCTGCTCCAAGGGAGTATGCCACACTGAAGCTGCACGCATAATCCGTTCAGAGCTAGTTAGTGATGGCCAAGCCGCAAAGCTAGCCGTTAAAGAACTAGTAATGCTTTTGTTACCTTTGGTGTGACGTCCACAGGAAAGGAAACGCCGATGAAGAACCCGACCGCCGCCGCGAACAACGTCGTTAGAATCGGGCTTGCTTTCATTTTCATCCTGGGTAGCGAACCAAGATCCAAGAGATAACACGAAAGAACCTGATTTGATTTGTAGGGGGTGTGGAGAGAAGACTTGACTTGTTTAGGGGAATCGAGGAGAAGACTTTTAATTAACATCGAGCCTAAGCATGCATTGGGATTTGATACTTGAGAGGGCTAAGTTTGACTTCTAGTTCTACACTGACCCAAGTGCATACTAGCTTTGTTTCGTTCGAGCAACGGAAACGTGGGCTCGTGCCCCTCTGAAAACCTCTTCCACCCAATTAAAACGACAAATTTTATATACTGGATGGAATGAAGGAACCGATAAGTTTGCTGGAGGAGATCTATCAACGCGGCATTTGGTTTGAGGGCTACCAAGAGTTTATAGGGTTATATACTACGACAGAGTTATTAGATTGCAATGGTTTGGCTTAGTTAGAGCAATTATTACAATAGCTCCCCTAACAATTAAACTTCCCGTAAAAATCGTTTCATTGGATGATCGTATAATTTACGGGAAGTTGTCTGACCCCTAGTTTTGTCGATTCCCATAAATATCTTTCCCTAAAATCTTTTCCTTTATTTTCAATTAAAAAGCCTAGCTAATAGCCTATGGCCCGTAAGTTGATCAGTGACACGTGCAGCACGGTGGCGCATGTCGG
Organism: Triticum urartu; assembly: GCF_056163025.1. Taxonomy (NCBI): domain Eukaryota; kingdom Viridiplantae; phylum Streptophyta; class Magnoliopsida; order Poales; family Poaceae; genus Triticum; species Triticum urartu. The sequence continues at coordinate 736,578,404 of NC_141879.1, forward strand.
CATGCCAGTGGAAATTGTTGTAGCGATGGTTGGCGATGTTGGTGCTGGCACGGTGGCGGTGGTCGGTGGTGCTGGTGATAGCGTGGTGGTGTGGCATCATGGCGGTGTGGGACAATGGAGGCGGCACGAGGGTATCCAAGTGTGATTCAGCCCTCCAAAATTATACAGGAAGATCATCTTCCTATAAACATGAGGGGAGCTGAATACAATTATACAAGATTACGTATGGGTTTACGGCAACTGTTGGAGGGATATTTTTGCCTCAACTTTCCATAAACAATTTTTTTTATAGATAGGGGAGCTATTGGATTGTTGTTGGGAGGGTTGAACGGAGTCAATTCTTCCTTTGGTTAGAAGACCTTTTTCGCTGCTCCACAAAACAATCAAAGATTAAAATCACGGGAGAAACAATTTGGTGGTGGCCTCTCCCAGCAACTATAGCGGCCGCCATAGCTGGCAGTCATGGTAATTTTTACGGCATGAGAGATGATTTCTAGAGATTGTTATTGATCTTGAAGCTGTTCATAGGAATTTTTGAAGGATTACGTGGCGACAGACATAGTGAAGCGGCGAGGTTCACAGGCAGCTATAGCGCAGCTATTTTGCGGGAGATTTAATTTTGTGCCAAAAATCATTTTTTAATTGTTACGATTCTTTTGAAGTTGACTCAAAATCATGTTGCACCAAAGCATTTAGGTACATAGTTAATGAAAATGAGAACCACTTAGGATTGAAAGAAAGTCCCAGGTGTGGAAAGTTACGGCCCCATTTGGTCTGCTTTCTGGCACTGACATGAGCAACCTGCTCGGACCAGCCGAACTCTCCATCCCACTCCGTGGTGCCGGGGTCGTAGTGGAACAGCGTGACGTTGACGTTGTGGGAGAACTGAAAGTGCTATTTGATGGCCATGGAGTTTATAAATTGGAATCAAAGGATCCTATTCATCTAGTGCCTGATCAAACAAGACAACCGATGAGCATGGAGTTTATATCCGAAACTGTTGCTTTTGGTCACAAAATATGAGAAACCACTCCTTAGAGCAACTCTAACCGATCTGCAATAACCGGTTCGAGGAGTAAAAAAATATCCTAGGCCGCCCCAAATACCCCTAGTTTTACTCCACCGTTCCGCTGCCAAGTAAAATCCCACACCTCTCTACCTCTCCTCCTCCCCCTCCCCCCGCCGTTCCCCGACTGCTCCTTTCCTCCCAATGGCCGGCGCTGCCGCCAATCCGCAGCTCGGATCCGCGCCGCATCCTCGAGCTGACCTGTTGGAAATATGCCCTAGAGGCAATAATAAATTAGTTATTATTATATTTCCTTGTTCATGATAATCGTTTATTATCCATGCTATAATTGTATTGATAGGAAACTCAGATACATGTGTGGATACATAGACAACACCATGTCCCTAGTAAGCCTCTAGTTGACTAGCTCGTTGATCAATAGATGGTTACGGTTTCCTGACCATGGACATTGGATGTCGTTGATAACGGGATCACATCATTAGGAGAATGATGTGATGGACAAGACCCAATCCTAAGCCTAGCACAAAGATCGTGTAGTTCGTATGCTAAAGCTTTTCTAATGTCAAGTATCATTTCCTTAGACCATGAGATTGTGCAACTTCCGGATACCGTAGGAATGCTTTGGGTGTACCAAACGTCACAACGTAACTGGGTGACTATAAAGGTGCATTACAGGTATCTCCGAAAGTGTCTGTTGGGTTGGCACGAATCGAGACTGGGATTTGTCACTCCGTGTAAACGGAGAGGTATCTCTGGGCCCACTCGGTAGGACATCATCATAATGTGCACAATGTGATCAAGGAGTTGATCACGGGATGATGTGTTACGGAACGAGTAAAGAGACTTGCCGGTAACGAGATTGAACAAGGTATAAGGATACCGACGATCGAATCTCGGGCAAGTACAATACCGCTAGACAAAGGGAATTGTATACGGGATTGATTAAGTCCTTGACATCGTGGTTCATCCGATGAGATCATCGTGGAACATGTGGGAGCCAACATGGGTATCCAGATCCCGCTGTTGGTTATTGACCGGAGAACGTCTCGGTCATGTCTGCATGTCTCCCGAACCCGTAGGGTCTACACACTTAAGGTTCGATGACGCTAGGGTTATAAAGGAAGTTTGTATGTGGTTGCCGAATGTTGTTCGGAGTCCCGGATGAGATCCCGGACGTCACGAGGAGTTCCGGAATGGTCCGGAGGTAAAGATTTATATATAGGAAGTCCTGTTTCGGCCATCGGGACAAGTTTCGGGGTCATCGGTATTGTACCGGGACCACCGGAAGGGTCCCGGGGGCCCACCGGGTGGGGCCACCTATCCCGAAGGGTCCCATGGGCTGAAGTGGGAAGGGATCCAGCCCAAAGTGGGCTGGGGCGCCACTTCCCTTATGGCCCATGCGCCTAGGGTGAAGGGGGAACCCTAAGGAAGAGTCCCAAGGAGGGAAGGCACCTCCTAGGTGCCTTGGGGGGGGGGGGGGGGGGGAGGGAAACCTCCCCTGGCCGCCGCCCCCTAGGAGATTGGATCTCCTAGGGCTGGCGCACCCCCCCCCCTTGGGCTCCCTATATATAGTGAGGGTAGGAGGGCCTCTTGAGACACCCCTTATGCCTTTGGTGCAGCCCCTCCCTCTCTCCCAAGTTCTTCTCCTCTCCCGTGGTGCTTGACGAAGCCCTGCAGGATTGCCACGCTCCTCCACCACCACCACGCCGTTGTGCTGCTTCTGGATGGAGTCTTCCTCAACCTCTCCCTCTCTCCTTGCTGGATCAAGGCATGGGAGACGTCACCGGGCTGTACGTGTGTTGAACGCGGAGGTGCCATCCGTTCGACAGTTGGTCATCGGTGATTTGAATCACGACGAGTACGACTCCATCAACCCCGTTCACTTGAACGCTTCCACTTAGCGATCTACAAGGGTATGTAGATGCACTCTCCTTCCCCTCGTTGCTAGTTTCTCCATAAATAGATCTTGGTGACACGTAGGAAAATTTTGAATTTATGCTACGTTCCCCAACATGACCCCCCCCCCCCCGCCCGAATCTCCGTCTCCCCGGATCTTCCCCCGCCGTGACGGCCACAAAAGAAGTACCTCAGCTCCGCTTTCCGCTTGGGACGGCCTCGGTCCACCTCGTCCTGGTGGCGCCGGGTGTGGTGGATGCAATGACGGCCAGGAGCTCCATCGGGAGGCAAGGGGGCGCATTGCAGCGGAGGCCGCCGACGAGGAATACATGGCGGAGATCCACCGGCAGCACCCCGAGCTTGTGAAGGAAGATCGGGTGGTCAAAGGCAAGGTCGGAGCCATCTCCCATGATGAGGAGCAAGGCGGCGGCGGCAATGGCGGCACGGACGGCGAGTTCGACGCTGAGAAGTGGCGGCGCATCTTCCCCGACTCTAGCGAAGACGGCACCGGCCCGGACCCCATGGATGGAGGCATGGTGCGGCAAGATTGGCTCGATCTATACTATGGCAAGGATGAGAAAGAACATTAGTTTAGTTTTAGTTTATTTTTAGATCTAGTTTTAAGTTTAAGTTTATTTTAAATTTCAGTTTTCAAGACAATGAGTAAAATTTCGGTTGTTTACATTCGGTTGTCAAGACAATGTGGTCATTTCGGTTGTTTAAATCGAAACTAGGTTGAACTATTATGCAAATTTATGTTTTGCTCCGTTCTATATAGGGATTGGCTAGGTCCGGCCAAACCTTAGTGGAGTAAAAAGACTACTAGTGTTTTGCTCCGCCGAATCCTTCATTATATATAGGGGATTGGTTAGAGTTGCCCTTAGTTCTCACCTTTTGAGCCCGCACCGCTCCTTGGACCTCGCCAGCCGAGCCGCCGTCGCTAGATCTGACGGCCGCTGCTAGCCCACCGCAGGCCCGCCGAGCACGCCCCGCCGTGCACCAGATCCCTGCGTGGCCGCCGCGACCCTATCCTCCTAGCACCCCTCCGACGCGCCCCACACGAGCGTTGCGCCTCCGGCCAGATGTGGTAGCCCCCGCCGCGCACACCCAAGGGAGGGGAAGGAAACGGCCCGCCGCCGCCTTCACCGACCACCGACCGGGCTTTGCCCGACGACGCATGCCAGAGGCGGCGGGGGGGGGGGGGGGGGAGGGGAGTGCAGAAGGGACGGGAGACGGCATGGCTAGGGTTTGCCTCCCCCACTCGCGGGAGCTGTCGGGCGACAGAGGAGCCTCACAGGCTGAGCCGTCTCGCGGTGACCGCGTGACCCGGTTGGTTGCTCTGCTCAACCTCATAACCTATCCCTCGTCTTCCTTACCTCCGGCCTCCTTCTCACCCTGACCCCTTCTTTGTCAATTTACAGAACTATGTAAATTGAGCAGATAAAACAACCACTCAGCCCAGTAGAATGATGTAAAAAACACTTCACATATAAAAGAAATGAAAATCATAATATAATTTTCACAATGAGAAATCAATCAATATGTGAATAAACGACGAATGAAGGTAGCTGCCGGTTGCTTGAGAAACAATATATTTATCACATGAACTAGTGTTAATAAGCAACACAAAACTTGATGATTCGAAACATAAAGAATGAATATTGTCACCTAATGCATCTTATCCTTCTCTATTCAAAAAAGTCAAACCGTTTAATTATTGACCTAATTGTGTATACTCTGCCAAGTAACCGTCTGTACTAGTTCTGTATTGATGATGTTCTATTGGCGAGTTCGTCGTCTGCGTCGGAGACTCTGGAGCGGAAGGCGTGCATCTCCTCAAATTGACGCGCTCTTACCTATCAGCAGCAACATACACAGTTATTTTGAAGGTAAAACTGGAAGGACTATAATCTATCCGGTCATCAATATAAAGCATGGAAAAGCCTTCGAATTCAAGCTGCTCACACAGCGTTATTAAACATAATAATTCCATCTTCATTAACACACCACATACATATGTTAGTATGACTAGTATTCATAGCTAACATGCTTTATTAAGATACAAAGAGTAGTATATACCTTGGAACGGCCTCCTTCCTTTTCTTTCTCACCCTGAAGAGAGAAAAAGAAGATTGGGGGAGAGCTGTTAAGTGATCGAGCATGAAAAATGAGACATTACTTTCTTTAAGGAGCCTAATTTGTCGGGAATAATTGTAGAATCACCTGGCCTTGGAGTGTGGGAACCGCATGATGGACTAAGTATTGCGCATCTACGACACCAATCTGCTCTTCAGGGTCCTGCCAAATTCATTCAGGTGAGAGAAATACAGCAAGCTGTTGGACATATATGCAAGATATATATGTTTTGAAACGCTGCTCAAATAGTTAATCTGACTAGGCTTACATGGACGCATCTCCAGAAATTGGAGTCAAGACCCCATGCATGCACAAAGTCATTCTGCACTCAAACCCACTCTTCATTTCAGATCAAACAAGTAAAAAAATGTCAATCTTAGGATTTCTTGACACTGTACAGACGCACCTGGACCATATGCCACACTCATCTCCAAGCATCCTTTGAGAAGACCGGTGCCATCACCTCGACGAACCTGTATCCATGCACACATTTTTTTTCCTGATAAGGGCCATTTCATTCAAACGTTATATCGAGCTGATACAACTGCAATGAAAGAATAAACGGCCACAACACAACAAGATGCATACAGCCAACAAGTTCGAAAATTATAAAACAGAAAAGTTAAAGAGTAGCCTAGGATATAGAAAGACCTATCTGAAACCTACAGAGCCATCCAGGATGGGAGAAAACCTCCCTGGCCGTAGGTATCATGTGCACATGCTTGCATCTTAGTTAATCTCATCAAATTCTACAGGTCCATGGCAAACAAAAGCGTTGGTAGGCTAGGACAACAATAAAGCTGCCTTTTCCAAAGAGAAATCGTCAACAAAAATGACCTGCAGGTGACGGGGTGAAGAATTCAGGTAGTTACCCGTTGCATGGCGGCTTGTGCACGTCCCAGAAACGTTCCCCTGCTGCATCTGTCCTGTTGATGGCAGACAACCCAAATTAGTTTCGGACAGTGCTAACAAGATAGAAATGTGTCATCACGGATCCTGCATGTTTACTTGTGAATCTCGCTGTCGTTTCTCTTGATAGTGACATCATAATTGGTCGTCCCATTGGCCGCGTCTAGCCCTGGCTGCGAGATCTCAAGCCCGTGCTTTCTCACGATGTCGAGGTACCTGCACGCAATGCAACCACAAGATGTTCACCACCACAAAGAGAAATACTGAGAGCTCAGAGGAAGCATGGGCATGGAAAGGTCACGGTACATACGCTTCCGCGGTAAAATTCTCGACACCGAGGTCCTCATCCCATAGGAAGATGTAGTCGTATGGCGCCACGATGCTCGGGTGCAGGAACCTCTTGGCAAACCACCTTCATTGTCATTATTTTCAGGTGAGGGATTGAACATTGCCAATACATTTGTTGGCCAGCTCCGGATTTTGATCTCAGAAATATTTTGGGACCCCACTAATTTCTGTTGATATTTCGGCTTTAAATCTGGTCAATGAACTAAAGTTTTTTGTAGTTGAACTTGGCTGGAATCAACCCTAAGTTTGAGCACATCTGGCAGAAGTTTGGGTTCTATTTGAAATAGTTTGGCTCAAATTAAATGTTGCATCGAAACATTTGGGTACATAGTAAATGATAAGGAGAACCAGTTAGGAGCTAGTTAGGACTGATAGAAAGACTTGGGAGTGGAAAGTTATGTTACCATTTTGTCTGCTTCCTTGCGCTGACATGCGCGACCTCCTTGGACCACTCAAACTCTTCATCCCACTCTGTGGTGCGGCCATCGTAGTGGAACAACACGATGTCGAAGTTGTCAGAGAACTACAAGTGCCATTTGATAGTCATGGGGTTTATACATTGGAAACCGAGGAGTCTATTTCATGATTCCTCTATTGCTTACAGTATGAAAAGCCTCACCTTCTGAATAGTTGCATTGACATTGGCTTTCTCGTCATACCCCACGGCGAGAGCAAGAAGGTATTTGCGAGTCGCACTGTCCTACACACAGCATCAGAGACACATACATACCGGCACAGGCCATCGTCAGAAATTGAACCAGGAGATGTGAAATGAATTGAAACAAGATCCTTTGATGTATGTTGGTCCAGAGCCAAGAATGAACTGCAATGCGTGAACTAAGCCAGCAGATCCGGACAAGGTCACTGAAGACGCAAGGCCGGCGTACCTGTGTTGGGGATCCCCATAGCCGGCGCAGGTGAAGATCAGTCTCCGAAACCACGATCCTCGGCGGCAGCCGCCTCTCCGTTCCTTCTTCAGGGTTTCTTGCTGTTGCAACCTCTGCAAACTAGAAAGAGACAGAGTTTGGCATATCTTGCATTTCTGCATGGCAACGAACAGAACTCCACAACTGTAAGGTACCGCTGAAATCGTGAGATTTGGACTGGATGGCACCCATAGTAGTCTGCCCAGTATGCTCATGTCAAGGATGCTGGAGTTTGCAGCACCGCTACTCGACCATGGCATCATGCCACCATACTGAAGCTGCATTTTTTTTTTGGGAAAAGGGGTGACTCCCCGGCCTCTGCATCAGAAAGATGCATACGGCCCTCTTATTAGCCAAAAAGTAGTGTCCACATGGTTCCAAAGGTCTCAAAAATCAAAGCACAAACAGCTCACACAGAGCCAAAAAGGGGCTAGAAACACCAACTAGCCTAGAAAAGACGCCACAACCGGTTGGCTAAAAATAGATAGGAGATCAAGCTATCCTATTACATGACCGCCATCCAAACCGGTTGAAAATATCCCGAGCTACCATCTCCCATCGGAAAGACCCAGTAACCAAATGCTCCCTGGCCTCTGTCTGGGTGAGTAGCGACCACGAACGGATCAGTGCCGTAGTTCGGAATATGACCTGCAAAAAATGTATACATGATATTCTGTTAAAAACCAAATCATTTCTGCAAGTCCAGATAGTCCACAGTAAAGCCCAAACTCCAACCCGAATATGTCTCGCTAAGTTAGGCTCAATCCCATTAAGCCATGTCCCAAATAACGCATAAACAAAATTCGGTGGAGTGATACTAAAAGCAATGTGGATCGTCTGCCAAAGTACCTTGGCTAACGGGCAATCAAAAAAGAGATGTTTGATAGTCTCATCCCGATCACAGAAACTACACCTAGTAGGTCCTGTCCAATTACGCTTCAAGAGATTGTCCTTCGTTAAAATAACTTGTTTATGGACAAACCACATAAACACTTTTATTTTCAAAGGAACTTTGACATCCCAAACATGCTTGGACGTAGGAATGGAGTGTGAGTTAATAACATCAATATACATTGATTTAACCGTGAATACTCCAGATTTAGTCGGTTTCCAGCGTAATTCATCGGGTTGTTGTGTAAGCTGGACTTCCATCAGTCTCCTAACTAGATGGAGCCATTGTTCCCAACGATTGCCCGCTAGCGTACGTCTGAACTGAATATTAAGGGAGATCGATTGAAAGACCGATGCAACGAACACCTCACGTCGTTGCACAATACGGTATAACGACGGATATTGGATGGCCAATGGTGTCTCGCCGAGCCAAGTATCCTCCCAGAAACGTGTACTCGTGCCGTTTCCAATAACAAACTTCGTCCTATTAAACAAAGACTGTTTGACTTTCATCAAGCCTTTCCAGAAAGGCGAATCGGTCGGCCTAACAGTGACCTGGGACAAAGTTTTTGTCTGGAGATACTTGTTGCGAAGGATTTGAGCCCACATAGCGTCATTCTCCAATGAGAGCTTCCACAGCCACTTGCTAAGAAGGCATTTATTCTTAACTTCTAGATTCTCAATACCTAGACCTTCTTGGTCTTTCGGTCTACAGATGATGTCCCATTTAGCAAGCCGATATTTTCTTTTAAGCTCATCACCCTGCCAAAAGAAGCGCGATCTATAGAAGTCCAGTCTCTTCCTAACCCCAACTGGGACCTCAAAGAACGATAAGAGAAACATTGGCATACTCGTGAGCACCGAGTTAATTTAATCGGCCTCCGTATGACATGAGCTTACCCTTCCAAGAGCTCATTTTTTTCTCAAACCGATCCTCGATGCACTTCCACTCTCTGTTAGTCAGCCTACGATGGTGGATTGGAATCCCCAGATAAGAGAAGGGTAACTCGCCCAACTCACACCCAAACAATTGTCGATAAGCCTCCTGTTCATCTTTGGCCCTACCAAAGCAGAACAGCTCGCTCTTATGAAAGTTAATCTTTAACCCGGTCAATTGTTCAAATAGGCATAGCACCAGCTTCATATTTCTCGCCTTGTCCAAGTCATGCTCCATAAAGATGATTGTATCATCAGCGTACTGAAGGATGGATACTCCTCCATCAATTAGATGAGGTACCAATCCCCCTACTTGACCATTTTCCTTAGCCCTTCCTATCAAAATTGCTAACATGTCCACCACAATGTTGAACAAGATAGGGGACATCGGATCTCCTTGTCTTAGGCCTTTATGTGTCTGGAAGTAATGACCTATGTCATCATTAACTTTAATTCCCACACTACCTTTTTGCGTAAATGATTCAACCTGTCGGCGCCAGGCTTCGTCAAAACCTTTCATACGCAATGACTGTTGGAGGAATGGCCATTTGACCTTATCGTACGCTTTCTCAAAATCCACCTTAAAAATTACTCCATCTAATTTTTTGGAATGGATTTTATGGAGTGTTTCATGCAGGACGACCACCCCTTCAAGGATGTTTCTGTCCGGCATGAAAGCAGTTTGAGACTGCTGCACCACAGAATGCGCAATCTGTGTGAGTCTGTTTGTCCCGACCTTGGTGAAAATTTTGAAACTAACATTAAGGAGACAAATCGGCCGGAATTGCTCAATCCTCACCGCGTCCGTCTTCTTGGGAAGCAGTGTGATAGTCCCAAAATTGAAGTGGAATAATTGAAGCTGGCCACAAAACAGATCATTGAACATAGGTAGTAAATCCCCCTTAATAATGTGCCAGCACTTTTTATAAAACTCTGCCGGGAATCCATCCGGACCGGGAGCCTTATTGTTTTTCATCTGCGCAATGGCATCAAACACCTCCTTCTCCGAGAACGGGGCAAGCAGAATATTATTATCGGCAGCCGAAAGCTGAGGCACATCCTCAGTCCTGGACTCATCGAGGGACACACAATTATCCTTCGGAGGTCCAAACAACTGCTTATAATAGTCGGTAATATATGCTTTTAGGTTGTCCTGACCTAAAATGGTACCCTCGTCTTGCTCAAGCTGAAAGATACGCTTCTTTCTGTGCTTGCCATTGGCTATCAAATGGAAGAACTGAGTATTCGCGTCCCCGTGGACTACTTTGCATACTTTAGCACGCAAAGCCCACTTCAATTCTTCTTCGCGGAGCAGTTCTTTCAGCCTCTTCTCCGCCTCATTTTTAGCCTGAAGCTCAGTTGGCGCTAGGATATTGGATTCGGCCTGTATAAGAGCAAGGAGTCTATCCTTTTCCATCTTATACACACCACTGAGGTTCATAGCCCAGCCCCGTAAGAAACTCCTTAAATGCCTAATTTTATTCTGCCAACGCTCTAACGCAGTCTTGCCTCCAAGACCTCTAGCCCACTCTCGGGTGATCAAATCCAAAAACCCCTCACGTTCAAACCATGACATCTCGAAGGATAAGGTGTTCTTGTTACCCACATGGTTCGGCTCCCCTGAGTCGACGAACAATGGGGTATGATCAGATATGCCTCTTGAAAGAGCTTGCACCGTAACCAGAGGAAACTTTTGTTCCCACTCCACGCTCGCAAGCACTCGATCAAGCTTTTCATAGGTTGGGTGTGGCAAAGCATTAGCCCAGGTGAACTTTCTACCGGAAAGCTCTATCTCTTTCAGATCCAAGCTTTCAATAATAGTATTGAACATGAACGACCATCTGCCGTCAAAATTGTCATTGTTCTTCTCGTCTCTCCTCCTGATGATATTGAAATCACCTCCAACTAAAATTGGAAGCTGTTCTGCCCCACAGATACGAACCAGGTCCGCCAGAAACTCCGCTTTAAGCTCGGGCTGTGCGGCACCATATACCGCCACCAAAGCCCAGTTAAAACCATCTATCCTAGACCTGACTCGAAACTTCACCGCGAAGTCGCCCATCACTACACTTCGGACTTCAAGCGAATCGCATCTCACACCCAGTAAGATACCACCCGACCTTCCCCGCGGAGGGAGGCAATGCCAATCAAAGTCAATACCACCCACCAACGAAGAGAGGAACTGGGGTGCAAAGTTATCTCTACCCGTCTCCGATAGAGCAACAAAATCTAACCTCTGCTCTAAAGCTGCCTCAGCAAGGAATCTTCTTTTAGCCAAGTCCTTCAGACCTCTGCTATTCCAAAATATTCCTCTCATAATTCATCATGGAATTTTTTAGTGGTTCGAATCCTAGCACTCCTACGAACGGCGGAATCTAGATAGATCTTCCGATTCCACTTACGCTTAGGTTTACTAGGTTCTGTCGCCCGGTCCTCATAACCGGGTTCACAAATATTACTATCCCCAGTCTGTAAGGGAACATCATCTTCGTCAGAGTCATGATTGTGTGGTGCTAAATCCGCACATAGCTTATCTAGCACTCTGACCCCTAACGCATCAATCTCATCATCCTTCATTGGTTTAACGGCTGCAAGGTTACGAATAGTCTCTAGGGCATGTTCCGCCTCCAAATCTAATAAGTCATTCACCGAATTGGAAATCTCACTATCCGTAGCCCCTAGTGAAACTCCTAATTGGTTTGCATTATTTATAATGTCCTCATTAGAAAAATGCAATAAGGAATTAGATATGTTGACGGACATACCGGAAGACAAAGCAGCCTCCTGAAGCTTGGCCGCCCTCATAGCGCACCGCTGCTGCATATCATCTATCTCGGGGACGTCCAGGATGCGAGCACTCATTCGTCTCCCCTCGGTGATCGGGTCCGGGATCCCGCCAAATGCGACCACCTCCTCCCTAGTAACACCTGGCATAGAGCCCCTCGAAGGCTCTACCGGGGTTACCAGAGAAGGCGTCTGCGGGCTCCCGATCCCCTTAGACGGGAGTCCCACACTAGGGACCCTGGTCATGGGTAGGGGCAGAGAGGAGGTGATGACGGGGGCCGCCTGCCCGCGCCCTCCTCTGATCTCAGCCGCAGGCTCAGACGCATGAGCCATCGGCGAGGGGGAGATGATCCTCCTGATCGTCGAGGGTGAAGGGGGAGCCAAGGCCTCCTGCCCCAGCGCCCCCCCAGCTCCGCTACTGCCGCGGTGGTTACCGCCACCGTCGGGGAAGCAGGAGCCGAGGCCGCCTGCCTCGGGATCCCGCTCCTCGTACCGGCCGACCCACACTGGGCCGGCGTGACCGACGCCGCCGAGGGCGTGGTGGGGTGAGGAGAAGGCGAGGCCACCTGCCCCGAAGCCCCTCCCCCACAACCCACCTTGCCCATAGACGTCGACACCGGAGTCACGTCCGCCTGGGGCACCAGTGCAAGAGAAGCTCCCTCCAGGCTCCTCTCCGTAGCTCCGACCATAGTCCTGGCCTGGTGACCCGCAGACAAACCAGCCTCCCCCTCGAACTCCAACGGGGGGAGCGTGTGCTCAAGACAATCATCAGAATCTACCCGGTCACTCCATAATTTGGGAGGTGCCGAGGCTGGCTCAAAGGACCCAAAACGCAGAGTAGTCATGGGCACCGCTGGGGAAACCTCAGGCTCAACCCCGGTCCCATCCCCGTGTAACTGAGAAGAACCATTAGACCCCTCGCACGTGGGCTCATCTGACGGTGCCCCCTTGGCCCTGGCATTGCCATCACTGTCTTGCATGTCAACATCATTACCATTAACCGCGTCATCAAATAAATCCGTGTCCTCAAACTCGATGTCTAGCGGGAACACCACTCCCCTGTAAGTCCAGTTGACCTTATCAGGCACGAACTCAATATCCAGAACACTCACTAATATCCGGGCCACCCCATGGGCACGTGTGAAAGCCATATCCGCTTTTTCTGTCTTCCCCACCATAATGCCCATGCTAGCCACCACTCGAGCGTCCTGCAGAGGCTTAGAAGGAGCTCCTGTAAACCGCAACCAGACCTGCGTAAGCGGCTTCCCCTTAGGCTCAACCTGCTTCCACTCATGGAACTCCAAGATACACATAGTACCGGGAACTCGACACAGGCCAAAGCTCAACAATCTCTGCAAATCATCCACAGTTGGGAACTCAACCTTAAAAGACCTGTCCTCGATAAGCACCAGTTCCCATCGAAAATCCCCGGGAGCCAACTCCTGAAGCCTCCTCACAATCTGTGCCTCAGTCACCTCGCCCTGGGTTGCTTTCACAATCCCGGTAGTCAAGCTCAGGGTATCCTCCGGGACCTCTCTCGCCGCCGGGGACTTGAAAAACATGAGCTCAGCACAATAGACTCCATAAATGTTCAGCGTCGGAGGCAGGTCCCGCAACAACGGGCACTCCCCGGAATCGTGTACCGGCTTGCCACACGTCTCGCACAGTTGGGCCACACATTCAGCAATGAAGTGACCCTTCTCACCGCAGCGGTAACAAAGCATCCTTTCCTTCTTTCGAGCATATTTGGACGCCCTTTCAGTAGCCTCCTCCACCGTCCCAGCCTCAGGAACCTCGACACTGGCCCCGGCGTTTACCTCCATTGGCTGGGGCTCGGTGGGTGTATGTTCATCCTCCGCTGTAGACGCCGCGGGATCAACTGCCCTGGGCGGGGGCGGTCGGCGAAACCTCCCACGACCCCCACCCCGACCACCACGATGGCCACGAAATCCTCCTCTCTGGCGGTGATCCGGGCCGGAGGCCCCCTCAACGAAACCACCTGCCGGGCCGAGAAACGGTCTCTCAGCAGACCCGTCACTCTGCCAGGCATAGCCCCGGCCGCCCCCCGTGGATGAAGACCCACGATGCTGTCCCTCTCCATACGCGTCCGAACCGTCGTCCCCCCACTGACCTCGGGGCGGGTCAAAGGACTCTGTCGTGTTGGAGTTCTGTCTCGTTTGCAAAGATCCCGAACGATCCTGAGCAGGCCGCGCGACGTAGTGCGGTGGAGGCTTGGCACGAGGCTGGTTGCCGACAGATGGCGCAGCTCCTGAGACCGCACCACCCCGACTCGGTGCCGCCGCGCCCGGCGCCGAGGGCCGTGTCCCGCCCCGACCCGCGGCCGGTTGCACACCGGTCGTCACGCCCGGTGCCGGGGGCCGAGTCCCGCCCTGGCCCACAACCGTCGGCGCGGCAACCACTCCGGGTGCCGGAGGTCGCGGCCCGCCCCGACCGAGCAAAGGCAGCGGCAGCACTTGCCCTGGCCGGTGGGCTCCCAGATTGCCTGCTCCACGACCAGGGAAGCCGGGCACCGCGCCATCACTCGCCGGTGCCCCACGTCCGGTAGACGCAGCTGTCGGCGGCGCAGCCCCGCCCCGACCCGAGGGAACCCCCGCGACGGTTTTCTTGGCCGGCGGCGCTGCCGCTCCGCGGCCAACCATAGGCCGGAGCGGCGTGATCCTCTTCGCCCGACCCGAACCACACAGCGGGAACCCCGGAGTCCCTCGCCTAAGAACCCTAGCGCTAGCAGTCGACGGCGCGATAGCAGAAGAGAGAGATGTCGCTGCGATCGTGCATGGGGGGTCGCTACGTAGGAGATTCAGGTCCGGTCTAGCCTGGGCCACATACCCAGCCATCCCAGGCCCATCTCCTCGCCTCCCCGACCGACACAAAGTCAGCCCATCGCAGCCCACCAAAAAATTCAAACGAGCCGATCGCATCTCAGCGAGCTGGGAAGGCTCTGCGGACGCCATGGCCGGCGCCGGCGCCGGATGCACGCCCCTCCGCTTCCCGTTCTTTCGTTTCTTAACCGTAATCCATGACTCCGGCCTAATCATGTCGAAAATAGTAGGATTCGGAAGGCGTACCTTGGGAATAGGGCCCTTCCATGGCCTGACCGCCGATGCCGCATTTCTCCGATGAACGACACGTCGTACCAATTCCTTTCTCTCGTCCGGATGAAGCCCCACCCGCGCCGGATCTTCCACCGGCACCACCGTGTCTACGTTATTGGCGACCTCATCTTCATCATAACCTGCATGAAATAGATCGCCTATCAGATCCGAAGGCGTAGGTGACTGCGGCGAACGCATCGCCTTGTCTCCTTCTCCGGCGTCCTCCTCGTTGTCTGACTCCATTAGGGCCCAAAACCGGCTGCCAATGCCCGCCCGAGCCGCCGCGGGGAGGCATGGCGCGGCGGCGGCCTCCGCGGTCCCCCGGGGAAGCACCCTGGGAATCGCCCGGGGAGTCGCCCCCCAGTCGCCTCGCCCGAACCGGTCATCGATCCCGGGTGGCAAGCTTTAGCTTTCTTTAAAAATGGGGGAGAATTTCACTTCCCCGGCCTCTGCCACTGAAGCTGCATATATATGCATACATTTGCCTGATCAGTCAGATATCATGATGATATAAGCAATGTATGGTATTCTCTCTCTCTCTCTCTCTCTCTCTCCTTCTCTAGATCTCTACCTTGGGTGTGATCACCACCGGAAAAGAAATGCCGACGACGAACCCGAACGCCGCCGCGGCCAGCGCCGTCAGGACCTTGCCTCCTTTCCTTCTCATCGTCACTGTATGTGTGCGATGCCGGCCGTATGGAGAAGAGGACTCGTTTCCTTGGCTCCCAGAGCAAATATATCTCCGGTAGATTGGGAGTATGGAGACGAAGACCTGAGTTGTGGCTCGATCGGGAATTTTAGACCTTTTGCATCCATCCAACCATGCAACTCCACGTAGCACGCGTAGAGATTATTGCTAGAGGAAGAGCTTGACTTCTCCAACGTGCTCGCCTGTACACGCCACGAGGCATGCATAGAGAGAGTTGACTCCTCCACTAAAACGCACTTCTGTTTGGGTGCATTATTAATTGAAGCTAGCAGATTCAAAAGCTAGCTGGAGGAGGACATCATTGATCGATCGACGTGCGCTCCCCCTACCTCGTATGCATGGGCCTCACCACTTTCATGCTTTTTTTTCCTCGAAAAAGATAGCTCCATGTTAGAGTAATCTTGAGTTTAATTAGTCTATTACTACTTTATAAAAACACGAGTTTGATGAATCCAAATGACCTGAGCTATCCAACTACATATATCCAACATCTCATGCTGCTCCAAGGATGTGTCCGTCACATCTATACCTAATATTAAACACAAGAACAGTGTGAACATAAGTTCATGCAAACTATGAACAGTGTGATTTTTGCATGAAGAACATAGAACACATCTGCTAGTGGCTATAAACTCTAGAAAACCCCACCAAGTTTTGTCGATATTTAACAATAGTACGCATAGGAAATCATACTACAAGGTATAATGCACCAAGAGTCATATATTGGTTTCCGGAACCATGTGATACTTTGGTGGATTACATTTAATATAAAATTCGTTGGTGAATATTTTTCTTGTACAACTAAAACTGAGTTCGTAAAAAGAACTTCCACAACATAGTACAATTTTAGTTTAGCACAAAAAATGTATTGAAACATCTTTAAAACTATGTAACGAATATGTATATTAAGGATATAATATTCATCTAATTGTCAATTTTGCTAACTGTTTTGACAAAAAAATTGAAGATAGTATATCAATAATTAATTATTCACAATTCGTGTCAACATGAGTTGTGCTGAAATAAAAAAGTTCAATATAAAATAAATTTGCTTACTCCTCTATGGGCCTCGTTTGGCGTAAGAGGATTAAAGATTTTGGAGTGGTTTATCCCCGCATCGCTTATAATCCGGCCAAATCCATGAACGGCTGTTTGATACATGAGGTTACGCCGGTTCAACTCCCTTGACCCCCTTCATTTCTCCATAACCCATATGGCTCAGAAAATGCGAGGAGTCTGTTGAAGAACATGAGTCATGTGCCTATAACCTACTTGATGTGCGCCACTGCCTCAACACGTCGCCTCCTACAACTTACTCAACATGTCGCCTTGTACAACCTCCTCTACACGCTTCCCCCCTACACTAAATAATTTTGAAAACCCTGAGCATGGTCTTTCTAGTTTTGAGTCAATTTCCATTTTCTTATGAAAATAAAATGGATTTCTGAACTTAAATATATTCTTACTTTAACATAAACATGCCGCTTGGAGTCTTGTTGGAGTGAACGAATTGATGCTATCTTGGGATCCGGTTGCCACGCCTAACTTCTGTAATGTACACACGTGTTACTGGTTGTCTGTATTCATATCAAAGTAGTATATCCTACTTATTTGTCATTTGTTTATAAAGACCTCGCTTCAAGTCAAGTGCGCTTTGTATCTGAATCAAGAATTAATTAGGACCTTAAAGGTTTGTTTTACCTATCTGTGAGGTGAGTTGGCAAATAAGAAAAATTAAGTTTTCTCCTCTCTTCCTCTTCTATCAGTTATGTGCATGATCATTCTACTATTATGCTCGTAAGAATTGATGATGGTAAATAACAAGGAGCACCTATGGGATGTACCACATGAAAAAAAACCTGCCATGCGTTTATTCCGAATGACGCAGGGCATCAGAGACAAGCTAAATGATGATTCTCAAGAGGAATAAATCGCCGAACCGACTGGTGATCGACGAGAATGATGACAAGTCCATCATCACTCTACACGTGGACACAGTGGACATGTTGCAGCTGGCGCCAAACTGGCCAGTGATCGACTAGACTACCAATGACGACAGCACCATCATCACTCTGCACCCAAACACCATGGACATGTTGCAACTCTTCCATGGCGACATGGTCCTACTAAAGGGTTGTGCTGGATATTCTATTCTTTAGAGTTTAAGGCTCAAGATATCATGGCGATTAGAAAGTAAAAGGGGAGAAGGAGTGGACAACGTCAAACAATTCGTTTGGTGGGCCGCGGCAAAGTTGACCACCATAGGGATGAAAATGGAGTGGAAACTTTGCGTTTTTCCGGAGGAAAAATGGAAATGGAGAGGAAATATGAAAACGGAAATGGAAATTTGCAAAACGAAAGTAGAAATGGAATTCTTTTATGCGGAAACAAACACGGGTGTTTTTCAGGTGGAACATGCATGGAAATGGAACTTTCCGTTTCCGTGAATATGGAATTTCTGTTTTTTACTATAGACCTATAGCTGCTTTGTAGCCCAACTACCAAAGAGAACACAATGACACAATTAGTACAATGGATCTAAGGCCTAACTTCTACTATCACACATGTATTCAGCTTGATCCTATAAGCAATTGCCCGGTACTACTACAATACTACGCTAAGTTGCTAACATAATGATATTATTTTGTACCCATGTTAACAACTCATTAATTTTTTTTTGTTTTAGTGTGTATTTCTCTATGATTCAAGGTGTTTTAAGTTCCCATCAATGCCTATTTCTGTTTCCGTATCTGCTGTGTATTTGCTCCGTGTCCATTTCCGGTAGTATCTGTTTTCGTATTCATTTCCGGGGTTTCTGTATTCGTTTCCGCTTCTGCAGAAAAATATGAAAAAAATAATATGATAGCACTCAGTTCCGTCCGTTTCGCTCCGTTTTCATCCCTAGACCACCATGCATCTTATTCGACACCGTCAGGCTGAACTGATCCCTAACAGAACCCGAATCTTGTTTCCTGTTGCAACGCATGGGCACATTTGCTAGTAAAAAAGGAAATGTACTATATTTTTGGTACACATCAGCCATCTTTCTCTATATCTAGAGAATATTTGCGTTTATTAATTATGTACTTATTTCTTTGCATCTATGTATTGCCTCTTATTTGATATCTCTTGTATTCATATTTGTTGCTTGTTTATTGATAATAGAGGAAGAGCTTGCTTCTCCAACATGCACACCCGTATACACGCGTGCGTGGTACGCATTGAGAGAGTTGACTCCTCCATTATAAGACTACCCATAGTGAGAGTAACATAGGGAGTAACATAGATAACACCTAAGCAAAAAATATGATGTGGCAGCTAATTAATGAGGAAAGAGACAAATTGAGTAAGGCTACTCATAGTGGAGAGTATCATACCTAGTATCATGCATGTGATACTAGTCTATGATACTACTTTCATAGTGCATATTATCATAGATTAGTATCATAAATCATCTTATTTATTGTCATGCATGACACATACTAGTAGCATAACATTTATTATGATGGGGGAGACTTGTATGAGATCGCACATATAGGTGAGATCGTGAGATCAACCCTCAAAATTCATATTTAGACATTTCAAAAAAATCTGAAATTATTTGAGAACATTCTTGTGGGGTATGTTTATAGCTCCAAAACAATTCAGCTCAAAACTCAATGTATATTTAGAGATACAAAAAAGACAAATTCGAATGTGAATAGTAGCAGCTTTGGGTGAATAGTACTTTGACACTATTCACATCTGATTTTGTCTTTTTTGTTTCTATTAATGTAAGTTGAATTAGAAGCTGAAACTTTTGAAGGTTATACATCAAACATTCATGTGTGTCTACAAAAAATTTGAGAATGTTTGGACATGTATTTAAAAAAAATCGATCTCATCGATCTCACCTAATGTACGATCTCACACAAGTCTCCTCCTTATTATGATACAATATCTACCTATGTTACTCTAACCCTTTCTCTTTTCTTTGATTGTCTGCCACATAAGTATGGTTTCTAGTCCCAAGTGCATTATACCAGTTATGTTACCCCCACAATGGCCAGCCTAACACAGCTAGTTACTCACACTATGAGTAACACCAAACAATCAAGACAAGATGAGTCTACAAGCTAATAAATGAAGTATTGCATGACATCACATATATGTTACTCCCCATTATGGATAGTCTAATACACTTCAGTTTGGGTGCATTATTAATGGAAGCTAGCAGATGCAAAAGCTAGCTGGAGGAGGACATCATTGATTGATCAAACGTGCGGCTACCCTACGTTGTAGGTGCATGGGCTTCACCACACTTTCTTGCATCCCCCCCCCCCCCCCCCCCCCCCCCGAAAAAGAGAGCTCCGTGTTAAAGTAATCTTCTGTTAATTAGTCTATTATTACTAATTTATAAAAAACACGAATTTCACGAATCCAACTGACCTGAGCCATCCAACTACCGATATCCAATGTCTCATGCTACTCCAAGGATGTACCCATCACATCTATATCTATATATATATTTATTCTATATCTATACCTAATATTAAAGGAAGGAAGAATTCTTAGTTCTCCACCCATTACCTGTTTATATCTGTTAATTTTATGTTAGCCAGAAAGATTCACAGTTGAGATTTTAAAGGAGGAAGGTTTCTCTATATGCCTGGTCGTCCATTGTGTTCCTACCTCAGTTGGGCGTGTGTTCCTCTACTTGGGCCTTTTGTCTGTGTCTAGCCGCCGTTCGTAGGCTTGCACGATAGTGTTTTTCTGCACGGTAGGTTTTTGGAAAAACGAAAATAATCAGCCCGGATCACCGGAAAAGAAATGCCCATGCAGCCTTTGATCCTGTCCTTCCTCACTAAGATCGCAAGGAACTCTTACTTTGACATGACTCTGGTCAAGCAAGCGACTGTGGTTCCCAACATGGACTCTTTACTGGTTCCACAAGCCAAAGGCGCCTATAGAAAGGACTCAAGGTCCCCCATGGAAACCCCAAATAAGATCAGATTGCGGCACTGCTACGATAGATTGCCGGTCTATAGTCCTCCTCACAGGACATGCTGCATTCGATGCGCTATCACCTGTCGGGTTTGATGGCGTAGGCTAGGGTGCTGCGCTTCTGCAGATCATCGTTCGAGTTGTGCATCCGATTTGCTGCCTCCCGTTGACATCCATGGCTTTGTGATCTTCCATGTTCTCTCCTGGAGCATGTCGTGGGTCTACGCTGCTATCTACCGGCTGCTTATACAAGAGCGCTGGACAAGCTGAGATTCTCATGGAGACAATCACATCAGCTCAGCCACGGAAAATGTTTCTCCTCTCTGTTTCTTTGCAAGCCTCATCCAACGTTCCTAACTAGGACCGCGTTTGCTCTCGCTGGTAGTGTGGGGCGCTCTCGCTGGCTTCGCGTGTGTTGGAATTGACACACTGGTCGCTGCGAGCTCTAGGTCATGACGCGCTGTACATGCTGGGCGGGATCAACAAGGAGCCAGACCACCCCATCCATGGCAGCGCCAGGGCCGACGTGCGGCTTCATGCACGCGTTGAAATTTGATCTTGGCAGATTACTTCTAGAGAGTTGTGATCCTGGAGGCTAGGAGGGGCGACCGGCGGAGTGGACAGGATGAGCATGGAGCGACCAGCAGCGACAACTACTGTGCTTGGGCAGATAGATTCCGCTGCGGCGGAGTTAGAGGTAAGTACCCTTGCTGGATTCATCTTCGTGACACATGCATGCGTCGATAGATTGGGTCGATCTGACTCTCTCCGTGCCATGATAATTAAATCATTGACGTTACATTGTTCTGCTGTGATTTGCATGGCTACAGGATGGAATAGATACGAATAGGAGAATAGGTAGCTGTGGTGACTCAACAAGATCGAGGCATGGGACAATGGATGACCACAATCAACTCTGACAAACTCCTCCAGTGAGGCATCGGTTGCATCTGTGCCCAAACCTTCCAATCTCGCTGTTCCGCGGAGTTTCCGAAACATGGTACGTACGTGCTCCATCCAAGGCCCTCTATCGTCCAGTTCTATCCATCACTTTTGCAATTTAAACTAATAATGACTTCGTGGTGCAAGGAAGATATAATTTTGATATGAATGATGCAAACATATAAGATTGATCGCAAAGGAAAAAAGGTATAAAATATGCACCTTGGTGTGCATGTGGAAATAATCCTTTTTACTGTCTTTGCATTAAGGACAGGGGAACTATCCATTATAATGATGGATGGCTATCATGGAAAGGAACAGTAAGCAAAAATCACCAAAATTGTTACGCAGGAATAGAGCCAGTCTTCATCTTAAAAGAGCCAATTGCCTCACCTTTTTTTTGTCCTATCACCTACCTATATCTATATGTTTAGTCCAACTTCTGCAAACAGAGAGCACATTCATCATGCTTCATGGGCGAAACTCTTTTTTAGGATGGTTTTTTCTCCAGTGTAGCTGCATAGCTAGCCCTGGCCTAATTCAATACTAGTTATTTAGTTTTTTTTACAATGTGGTTCATATGACTCATGTTGAAATTCTGGTAGTGTAGGTCAAATTTGCCTCATAATTCATTTGTTTTCACAAGCTTTTCAACTTCTGCATAGCATGGGAATACTGGGGATAATAGTTTTTTAATTATCAGTTTGGTTCTTCGTTGCAACCACACACACACACACACACAGAGAGAGAGAGAGAGAGAGAGAGAGAGAGAGAGAGAGGGTTGGAATGAAGAGAAGCCGCAACACACACATAGAACTGGCCACTTAACTACGTGATATCTTTCGTTCGTCTACATCTTTTTGCCATAACATCTTCAGCTGTAAAGAAATCCATTTTGTTTCACTCCAACGCAGAGGCCATAAAAGTACATCGTAAATTTTGGGATATGAGATAAACAAGATTAATAAGTATAAGTCTTCCACTAATGATCAGGAGCCTCTCCCCTGCCAACTACTACGAGTTTTATCAATCTTATCTTCCATATTTTTGCAATTATACTCTATAACACAAAATATAATCCAAGAAAAGAAGAAGCATGCCTATCACCCGCCGCAAGGGGGTGAGGACCTGAACCTGGGTAAATTGTTGCTAAGGTACATTGTTCCGTAGTGATCCGGATCTTCCTGACCACGTACAACGACCGAGCCACCGACACCGACGTGTCTATCTCGACGTGCCACTGCCCATGATTGCATGTCCGATCAACGCTCATCTCAGATTTCTAATTAAGCTCTCATTCATTCCGTGGGGTCAAGTCCTCAGCTGGATATGATATTTTATCCGACGACCGAGCGAGGCACAAGTCCGCCGGTGGTTTGCTTTGTTCGTTGCACATCCAGCAGCTACAAAACTAAATTTCTGGCAGCTCACCGGTCACAACGTATCCTGCGTGCTTTGCCGCCATGGTTGCCGCCGGTCTGTCGCCCATCAAACACCAGCCTGCCGAGTCGCAGCCATGCTTTGCCACCATGGACATCGACATCGGCACCCCAACCTCCTCGCCGCGCGGCCGCTCCTCCTCCTGGGCCGGCATCGACCTGCGGGTCCTGCTCTCCGTCGTCTTCGGGGGCATCTTCACGGTGTTCCTCCTCGCGGCGTCCCAGGCCGCGCTCCCCTCCGCCTCACTCTTCCTCCAGCGGTACTCCGCGGCCACCCAGCGGCCGTCGCCACCGCGCTTCGCCTACCTCGTCTCCGGCTCGAAGGGCGACGCGGCAAGGCTGCGCCGCTGCCTGCTCGCGCTCTACCACCCGCGGAACCGCTACATCCTCCACCTGGACGCGGAGGCGCCCGACTCGGACCGCGCGGAGCTGGCGGCCTTCGTGGCCGCGCACCCGGTCCTCGCCGCGGCCGGCAACGTGCGCGTGGTCGAGAAGGCCAACCTGGTTACCTACCGAGGCATCACCATGGTCACCACCACGCTGCACGCCGCCGCCGCCTTCCTGCATGGCCCCGGCCCCGCCGACTGGGACTGGTTCATCAACCTCTCCGCCTCCGACTACCCGCTCGTTACGCAGGACGGTCAGTGCATACATATCCATCTCCATTGGCCTGCCTTACATTGCATGGCAATGGGCCCATGGCGCAATACACGACTGTTTCCATTCCTGCTGAATTCTACTGCTGATGATCTCGTTCACCATGGCATTGTCAACCGCTTCAGATCTGATGGACGTGTTCTCGCGGCTGCCGCGCGACCTGAACTTCATCGAGCACACGAGCGACATGGGCTGGAAAGCGTACGTGTTCTCGATCGTTAAGGTAGCATTGACGTGAACGGCTGAGTGCTGTAGCATTGACGGACGTTGTTGCCATGGCAGGCATGCGAGGGCGAAGCCGTTGGTGGTCGACCCGGGGCTGTACCTGAAGACGAAGCGCGATCTCATGTGGATGAACACCGAGACCGAGAAGCGGGAGCTGCCCACCGCCTTCACGCTCTTCACCGGTATGTAGAGTATCATTCATGTACGCTGCTGCGGTTGCATGATCATCCATCCTTCATGTCCTTGGCTGATCCAAGCTCCTAATTGCTCATGAACTTCAATGCTTGCTCATGCATGATCAATTAATCTATCCAAGAGGACGGCATGTCCTTCTTCTTTTTAAAAAAGGGAATAAAAGTTCGTGGTCAGCCAGCACCATCTCATTAGGTCAATGCAATAAAGATCTCAATTGAAAGCACACACGTTCGCATACGTGCAGATGCGTCGCAGGCCACGTCGTCTGTGCGACGCCTAAGCAAAGCACCATCTCATTATTATATGCACGATCGAGTACCTACGGACAAAGGTCGTTAGAGTAGCCGGCTGTTAGTATCATTTTTCAGGAGCCGGCCTCCAACTAATCTGCTCGTGCCTCGTAGTGGGAAGATGGACGGCACTTCTCCCTCTGCGAATCCAAAATTAATTAGTGTACTACTAGCACATATGCCCATGCGTTGCAACGCAGCATTTTTCTATAAAATGAACATAAAACAATACATGCAATTTGGCCGTGTTATATTTTCTTTACCGGGTATAATCTCTCACTAATTCCATTTAAATATAATCTTTTTCTTTAATTACCATGCCATCCTCACCCGTTTTAGTCAGGAATCAAATCCTTCCTTTTCTAATTTAGTAGCCCCAACACATTGAAGTCTACAGATCTTTCTTTTTAATTATTCTACATTTTTACCTCAAGTCCTTCCTTTAATTAGGCTCATCTATTTGAATATTCTATTTTTAAGACCACAATCTTTCTTTTAATTATTCCACCGGTTCACGCATAATACTTTTCTTAATTAGCCACATCCGTTTAAATATTATATTTAAGCCCACCGTCCATCCTTTAATTAGCTCATTCACTTAATTAGCTCGACCTAAACACGAGGACTGCCACTCGTATATTTAGAGCGAGTTGGGATTAGTAAATGTGAATGGCGCATAGGTTGTTTGTTGTTAAATTGAAGATCCAGACAGGAGGTCATGTGATCAACTCCCACAATGTTCATTTATTTCGACCCCATTATTTTTCACGGTCTCTATGGAAGCCCATAAAAGGCCCATCAACGTACAAATACCTGGCCAGCGAGTTGGGATTAGTAAATGTGAATGGCGCATAGGTCGTTGGTTGTTTCAACGAAGATCCACATAGGAGGTCATGTGATCAATTACCACAATGTTCATTTATTTTGACCCAATTATTTTTCGCAGTCTTTATGAAAGCCCATAGAAGGCCCATCAACGTACAAGTACCTGGCCAGAGCGAATTGGGATTAGTAAATGTGAATGGCACATTGGTCGTTGGTTGTTACGTCGAAGATCCAGACAGGAGGTCATGTGATCAATTCCCACAATGTTCATTTTTTTTGACCCAATTATTTTTCGCGGTCTCTATGAAAGCCCATAAAAGGCCCATCAATGTACAAGTACCTGGCCCAGATCGCTTAGTCTGTGTACGAGCCAACATTACGAAACATTAGCGTGCACTCAAACAAAAATAGGACTAAACCAAACCAAGAATACCAATTTCTTTTAATAGTAGGTATAGACCAACTAGCATGGTGCCCTGGCGGAGCCAAGACTCGAGCTAGTATACTACTCCCTTTCTATTTGAATTGAATGCATATAAATTTTGTCCCAAATCAAACCATACAAAGTTTGGAAAAATTTATCAACAACCACAAATATCAAATTAGTATTATTAAATAAAGAGTGTGGTTAGGTCTTTATAGACTGAGACTTAGTCAAGTCTCAGTCAAGTGATATAGTATATGAGAAGAAAAAAAGAAAAAATTATGCGAATCTCCCTCCAAGATCAAAGGAATATTAGCATCGACTGAAATATAACGAAGTCTATAAAATATATTTTTATATTATATATCTATGTAGTATTATTGTAGTTGTTGATAGTTTTGTTTGATAATAACCAGGTTCTGCTTGGACGGTGTTGTCGCGGCCCTTCGTGGAGTACCTGATCGGGGGGTGGGACAACCTCCCGCGCACCCTCCTCCTCTACTACGGCAACTTTGTCTCCTCCCCGGAGGGTTACTTCCAGACTGTGGCCTGCAACGCCGACGAGTTCCGGAACACCACCGTGAACCACGACATGCACTACATCTCCTGGGGCGAGCCCCTGGGGCAGCATCCGGAGCTCATCAACGCCACTCACTGGGGTAGGATGCTCCGCAGTGACGCCCCCTTCGCGCGCAAGTTCAACCGAGACCCTAACGACCCTGTGCTCGCTAAGATTGACGTGGAACTCCTGTCACGGCAGCCCGGCATGGTCATCCCAGGCGGCTGGTGCACAAGAAATGTTGGTGGAGGCGGCAGCGATGATCATTGCTCGGCCATCGGGGACACGACACTCCTGCATTCTGGCCCAGGAGCTGCGCGGCTGCAGCGGCTCGTCGAGTCGCTCCTGTCGAAGGACAACTTCCCTCCTAAACAATGCAAGATCATCGAGCACAACGATTGAGCTGCTACTGCTACTGCCGGCGGTGCTTCATTTTTTTTTCGTTTTGGAAGAGCGAGACATCTGTTCATGGAAGTCGATCACTTGTTTTTAGGTTGGGATCACTTGATCAGTTTCTTCTCCTTTTTAGCTACTATTGGAGCCCACCACTTGAGAATCGAGATATAGAGGCAGGGTCCATTTGGTTTGTGCCTAGGATTACCCTATCAAAAAAATTGGTTGCCAAAACTTTGGTTGAGCTTTTGCTTGCAAATGGATTCGTCAACTTTGGATAGAAGTGTTGGAATTTTGCTAGTAGGCCTTTGGCCCAAAGCCCAACTAAAATTTTGAAATTCTCTTGGCCCATTCATGTACATGTGTGAGTGGAGTGAGTGAGGCTAAAGTTTAGTCCCACCCTGGAAGTTGAGAGAGAGTTGCACCTCTTTATAAGGTGAGCTCTCCTACCACTTGTATGAGCATGAGAAGAGGAGACCTACACGCGCGCTCCACCTCCTCGCTCGCCTCGCCATGTCCCGACGCGCCGTGCCGCGGGTTGCGGGATTGAGCCGAGCCGAGGACAGAGCTATGCACGTTGTCTATATTTTTGCTGCATGGGAAAATTAATGAGTCATTAATTAATAATTAACAGACGCGTTAATTACTGAACCGTTTCCGATTCTTTTGGATCGTGACGACTCGGACGTGGGGTTTACTCCCACGATCTACCCGGCCCGCACTATATAGTCAGGCAGACATCTACCCCGCCGCCAAGCAAGTCTTCTCCATCCCTCCTTCCGGCCTGCATCGCGAGAAGGGACAACAGGCCTCCGGAACCCGCCTCTCGTGATCCTGTACGGGAGAGGGGCGATCAAGTTTTTGGGGAGCGCACTCGCGCGACTGCTGGCAACGACGACTTCTTCCCCGACCTCGGCAACCTCGTCCTCGACGACATGGGCGACAACGTCAACGCCGGCGGTGCTGCACCCGCTGCACCGTATGTGATTCTATCCTTCCTGTTCGAGATCGTGGTAGAATTCATGCTTCTAGTATGTGCCCTAGATGTGATATGTTCATCTGCTATGCTAATTCGCATGATTAGTTTATTCTCTGCTGCTGTGGTCATGATTTATCTTCTGTTTATTTGGATTAAATCTCATAGTAATTTGCTCATATTTCCAACAAGAAGAAGGGAGTGTCTAACTAACAGCCTTCTGATTTTTTGTTTTGTTTGGGCCGTTTTTTCTACCGGTCCCATGAAGACACGTGTGTGTGCTGAGTACTCAGAACAACAAAAACCCAAAACCTAAAAAGTGGGTGAGGAGTAAGAGACAGAGGACTGCAAAGTCTTTTGGTGATGATTTCATTGTGTACCTCGTGGATGACACACCCAGGACTATTTCAGAAGCATATGCATCTCCTGATGCTGACTACTGGAAGGAAGCTGTACGTAGCGAGATGGATTCCATCTTAGCTAACGGTACCTGGGAGATCACTGACCGTACTTACGGGTGCAAACCTGTAGGATGTAAGTGGGTGTTCAAGACGAAGCTTAGACCTGATGGTACGATTGAAAAGTACAAGGCACGGCTTGTGGCGAAGGGTTATACCCAGAAATAAGGTGAAGACTTTTTTGATACTTACTCACCCGTGGCTAGACTAACCATAATTCGGGTGCTACTATCACTGGCTGCCTCACATGGTCTTCTCGTTCATCAAATGGACGTTAAGACGGCTTTCCTCAATGGAGAGTTGAAGGAGGAAATTTACATGGATCAGCCAGGTGGTTTTGTAGTACCTGGTCAGGAAGGAAAGGTGTGCAAGTTATTAAAGTCTTTATATGGCCTTAAACAAGCTCCTAAGGAGTGGCATGAGAAGTTCGAAAGAACATTAACTGCTGCCAGCTTTGTAGTAAACGATGGTGACAAGTGCGTGTACTATCGCTATGGTGGGGGCGAAGGAGTTATTCTTTGTCTGTATGTCGACGACATATTGATCTTTGGAACCAAACTTGATTTAATCAAGGAGGTTAAGGATTTCTTATCTCGCTGTTTTGAGATGAAGGATCTAGGAGTAGCTGATGTTATCTTAAACATCAAGCTGTTGAGAGATGCGAATGGTGGGATCACACTGCTTCAGTCTCATTATGTGGAAAAGGTCTTGAGTCGTTTTGGGTATAGAGACTGCACGCCTTCTCCAACTCCATATGATGCTAGTGTGTTGCTTCGAAAGAATCGACGGATTGCTAGAGATCAACTGAGGTATTCTCAGATTATTGGCTCGCTTATGTATTTGGCGAGTGCCACGAGGCCTGACATCTCTTTTGCTGTGAGCAAGCTGAGTCGGTTTGTGTCAAAACCGGGAGATGATCATTGGCATGCGCTTGAGAGAGTTATGCGCTATTTGAAAGGCACCGCGAGCTATGGGATTCACTACACCGGGTATCCAAGGGTACTGGAGGGTTATAGTGACTCAAACTGGATATCTGATGCTGATGAGATTAAGGCCACAAGTGGTTATGTTTTTACACTTGGTGGTGGCGTTGTTTCCTGGAAGTCTTGCAAGCAGACCATCTTAACGAGGTCAAATATGGAAGCAGAACTCACAGCATTAGACATTGCCACTGTTGAAGCAGAGTGGCTTCGTGAACTCTTGATGGACTTACCTATGGTTGAAAAACCAATACCCCCTATCCTGATGAACTGTGATAATCAAACTGTGATCGTCAAGATAAACAGTTCTAAGGACAATATGAAGTTCTCAAGGCATGTGAAGAGGAGACTAAAATCTGTCAGAAAATTGAGGAACTCCGCAGTTATTACGTTGGATTATATCCAAACGTCGAAAAACTTGGCAGATCCCTTCACAAAGGGTCTATCACGTAATGTGATAGATAATGCATCGATGGAGATGGGTTTGAGACCCACCGCACGAGTTGTCCATAGTGGTAACCCACTCTATGTGATCGGAGATCCCGTGAAGTAGAAGTGGGAGACAAGCTGTTGGTCAGCTGGGAGGAGAGTATCCCTATATTAATTATCCCACTCCGTGAAGATGCAATACTCTCCTGATCTGCATGGCAGGTTGATACTTATCTTAATGTGTTCCAAGTGGCTTATTCGGGTAAGCAGAGATGTTGTCCTGCAGAACATCTTCTAAGGAACACACCTATATGAATTTGACTGTTAACGTCGCAGTCTGTGAGAATTGGGTGTTCTCTAATAAATTCATGAAAGGCCCTGGAGTATGACGTATACGCTCCACCCGCGGGGAAGCCTTGCAGCAGCCCAGTATCGGTCAAGAATTTGTGTGAAACTAGTTTCACAGAAAACTTGTAGTTCAAGGCATAGTCCACTATTCAAGTTGTGATCTAGTGTAGCATAAATTTCTAAGTGGAAGTTCAACTTCACAGTCTCCACTAAGCACCGATATATAAAACAATGTTTTGGAACTAAATGATGAGATGTGCCAATGAGACTTTGTGGGGGATTGTTGGAATTTTGCTAGTAGGCCTTTGGCCCAAAGCCCAACTAAAATTTTGAAATTCTCTTGGCCCATTCATGCACACATGTGAGTGGAGTGAGTGAGGCTAAAGTTTAGTCCCACCCTGGAAGTTGAGAGAGAGTTGCACCTCTTTATAAGGTGAGCTCTTCTACCACTTGTATGAGCATGAGAAGAGGAGACCTACACGCGTGCTCCTCCTCCTCGCTCGCCTCGCCACGTCACGACGCGCCGCGGGTTGCGGGATTGAGCCGAGCCGAGGACAGAGCTATGCACGTTGTCTATATTTTTGCTGCATGGGAAAATTAATGATTCATTAATTAATAATTAACGTACGCGTTAATTACTGAACCGTTTCCGATTCTTTTGGATAGTGACGACTCAGACGTGGGGTTTACTCCCACGACCTACCCGGCCCGCACTATATAGTCAGGCAGATATCTACCCTAACCGCCGCCGCTTCGTATGGTTTCTCACCACCGTTCCAGATCATTGCGCCGCAAGCATGTCTTCTCCATCCCTCCTTCCGGCGTGCACCGCGAGAAGGGACAGCAGGCCTCCGGAACCCCGCCTCTCGTGATCCTGTACGGGAGAGGGGCGATCAAGTTTTTGGGGAGCGCACTCGCGCGACTGCTGGCAGCGAGGACTTTGCGAACGACGACTTCTTCCCCGACCTCGGCAACCTCGTCCTCGACGACATAGGCGACAACATCAACGCCGGCGGTGCTGCACCCGCTGTACCGTATGTGATTCTATCCTTCCTGTTCGAGATCGTGGTAGAATTCATGCTTCTAGTATGTGCCCTAGATGTGATATGTTCATCTGCTATGCTAGTTCGCATGATTAGTTTAATCTCTGCTGCTGTGGTCATGATTTATCTTCTGTTTATTCGGATTAAATCTCGTAGTAATTTGCTCATATTTCCAACAATCCAAAAACCTGATTATAGGCAATTTACTCCGAGTGGTTTTTCTGTGCATCTGAAGCGGCCTGCCTTTAAGGGGGCGCAATATAAGAGGTGGCGCACGAGAGCAGTCTACTAGTTTCAGACCATGGGCTGCTATGATGCCACCAAGGGCAAGCCTGAGGGCGATCTTAATCCAGCACAGCTGGAAGCTTTTGAGAAGATCGATACCCTCTTTAAAGGCGCTCTTCTGAGTGTTCTTGATGACTCCATTGTGGATTCGTATATGTCGTTTGACAACGACAAGGACATGTGGGCTGCCCTCGAGGCCAATTTGGTGCCTCGGATGCCGGCAGCGAGTTGTACGTCATGGAGCAATTCTATGACTACAAGATGACTGATGAGCGCCCTGTTGTACAGCAGGCTCATGCAGTCGCTCGCAAAAAAACTTGAGTACTTCAAGTGTGTGTTGCCGGACAAATTTGTTGCCGGAGGCATCATTGCCAAGCTTCCACCTTTGTGGAACAATTTTGCTACTTCCCTGAAACACAAGAGACAGGAGTTTTCCGTTGCGGATCTCATTGGTACTCTTGATGTTGAAGAGAAGGCGAGAGCAAAGGACACACATGCTCGAGTTGCTGAGGGAGGTTCTAGTGCCCACATGGTACAGAAGAAGAACTCCCAGCCCAACAAGTTCAAAAACAACAAGAACCAAACTCAGGGCAAAGGCAAGTTTGATACAAAGAACAAGCCATCACATTCTACCAACTTCAAGAAGAATTCTCATAAGAAGGGGAAGGGACTTTGCCATGTCTGCGGTGATCCTAATCACTGGGCTCCGAAGTGTCCTAACCGCTTTGAGGAGCGCGAACATGAGAAGAGCGGCAAGTCCACTAATGTTGTCATCGGTGATACTGATATGAAGGAATCAGGGTACGGTATTTTTCCTACCATCCTTTCAGTATTTCAATCCCCTGATTGGTTAATTGACACCGGTGCCAATGTACATGTTTGTGCTGATGCCTCCATGTTTTCTTCTTACCAGGCAACAGGGACTTCACCCGTGCTGATGGGAAACGGGTCACATGCCATCGTTCGAGGTGTTGGTACGGTCGATCTGAAGTTTACTTCGGGGAAGACTGTGCGTCTGAAGAACGTTCATCATGTGCCGTCCATCAATAAAAATCTCGTTAGCGGTTCCCGTTTATGTCGAGATGGTTTTAAGTTGGTTTTCGAATCCAATAAAGTTGTAATTTCTAAGTGTGGACAATTTGTTGGAAAAGGCTATGAGTGCGGAGGCTTGTTCCGCCTATCTTTTGAGATATTTGCACTAAAGTTATTAATAATGTTTGCCACAATAATGAGTCTGATATTTGGCATTCACGACTCTGTCATATTAACTTTGGTTGCATGACGTGGTTAGCCAATATGAATTTAATTCCGAAAATCTCTACTGTCAAAGGCTCCAAGTGACAAGTATGTGTGCAAGCTAAGCAACCTCGCAAGTCCCATAAGACTGCAGAGGCAAGAGACTTGGCGCCACTAGAGCTTATACATTCTGATCTTTGTGAGATGAATGGCGTGTTGACAAAAGGTGGAAAGAGATACTTCATGACGTTGATTGATGACTCCACTAGATATTGTTATGTGTATCTTCTGAAATCAAAAGATGAGGCTTTGACTTTCTTTAAAAACTATAAAGCTGAGGCAGAGAACCAACTTGATCGAAAAATTAAACGGCTTAGGTCCGATCATGGTGGAGAGTATTTTTCCAATGAATTTGATCTGTTTTGTGCGGAACATGGTATAATCCATGAGAGGACGCCTCCCTACTCACCCCAGTCAAATGGGGTAGCCGAAAGAAAGAACCGAACTCTAACTGATATGGTTAACACCATGTTAGACACTTCGGGTCTATCCAAGGAATGGTGGGGGGAGGCGCTAATGACTGCGTGTCATGTCCTAAACCGAGTTCCCACAAAGCATAAGACCATGACTCCATTTGAGGAATGGGAAAGGAAAAGGTTGAAACTCTCTTACCTACGTACTTGGGGTTGTTTGACGAAAGTCAATATACCAATTCCCAAGAAGCGCAAGCTTGGACCAAAAACCGTGGATTGTGTTCTTCTAGGCTATGCTTTTCATAGCATCGGCTATAGATTTTTGATACTAAAATCTGAGGTATCCGACATGCATGTTGGTACGATTATGGAATCAAATGATGCAACTTTCTTTGAGGACATATTTCCTATGAAGGATATGTCGAGTTCATCAAATCAGGAGATAACTACTCCATCTAGTGAGGAATTCACTGTAATTTCTGAACCCACCATTGCGATGGAACACGTTGAGAATCCTGTTGAGGGTAACAATGGAACTCCTGTGAGGAGTAAGAGACAGAGGACTGCAAAGTCTTTTGGTGATGATTTCATTTGTACCTCGTGGATGACACACCCAGGACTATTTCAGAAGCCTATGCATCTCCTGATGCTGACTACTGGAAGGAAGCTGTACGTAGCGAGATGGATTCCATCTTAGCTAACGGTACGTGGGAGATCACTGACCGTCCTTACGGGTGCAAACCTGTAGGATGTAAGTGGGTGTTCAAGAAGAAGCTTAGACCTGATGGTACGATTGAAAAGTACAAGGCACGGCTTGTGGCGAAGGGTTATACCCAGAAAGAAGGTGAAGACTTCTTTGATACTTACTCACCCGTGGCTAGAACGACCACAATTCGGGTGCTACTATCACTGGCTGCCTCACATGGTCTTCTCGTTCATCAAATGGACGTTAAGACGGCTTTCCTCAATGCAGAGTTGAAGGAGGAAATTTACATGGATCAGCCAGATGGTTTTGTAGTACCTGGTCAAGAAGGAAAGGTGTGCAAGTTATTAAAGTCTTTATATGGCCTTAAACAAGCTCCTAAGAAGTGGCATGAGAAGTTCGAAAGAACATTAACTGCTGCCGGCTTTGTAGTAAACGATGGTGACAAATGCGTGTACTATCGCTATGGTGGGGGCGAAGGAGTTATTCTTTGTCTGTATGTCGACGACATATTGATCTTTGGAACCAAACTTGATTTAATCAAGGAGGTTAAGGATTTCTTATCTCGATGTTTTGAGATGGATCTAGGAGTAGCTGATGTTATCTTAAACATCAAGCTGTTGAGAGATGAGAATGGTGGGATCACACTGCTTCAGTCTCATTATGTGGAAAAGGTCTTGAGTCGTTTTGGGTATAGCGACTGCACGCCTTCTCCAACTCCATATGATGCTACTGTGTTGCTTCGAAAGAATCGACGGATTGCTAGAGATCAACTGAGGTATTCTCAGATTATTGGCTCGCTTATGTATTTGGCGAGTGCCAAGAGGCCTGACATCTCTTTTGCTGTGAGCAAGCTGAGTCGGTTTGTGTCAAAACCGGGAGATGATCATTGGCATGCGCTTGAGAGAGTTATGCGGTATTTGAAAGGCACCGCGAGCTATGGGATTCAGTACACCGGGTATCCAAGGGTACTGGAAGGTTATAGCGACTCAAACTGGATATCTGATGCTGATGAGATTAAGGCCACAAGTGGTTATGTTTTTACACATGGTGGTGGTGCTGTTTCCTAGAAGTCTTGCAAGCAGACCATCTTAACGAGGTCAACTATGGAAGCAGAACTCACAGCATTAGACACTGCCACTGTTGAAGCAGAGTGGCTTCGTGAACTCTTGATGGACTTACCTATGGTTGAAAAACCAATACCCCCTATCCTGATGAACTGTGATAATCAAATTGTGATCGTAAAGATAAACAGTTCTAAGGACAATATGAAGTCCTCAAGGCATGTGAAGAGGAGACTAAAATCTGTCAGAAAATTGAGGAACTCCGCAGTTATTACGTTGGATTATATCCAAACGTCGAAAAACTTGGCAGATCCCTTCACAAAGGGTCTATCACGTAATGTGATAGATAATGCATCGATGGAGATGGGCTTGAGACCCACCGCACGAGTTGTCCATAGTGGTAACCCACTCTATGTGATCGGAGATCCCGTGAAGTAGAAGTGGGAGACAAGCTGTTGGTCAGCTGGGAGGAGAGTATCCCTATATTAATTATCCCACTCCGTGAAGATGCAATACTCTCCTGATCTGCATGGCAGGTTGATACTTATCTTAATGTGTTCCAAGTGGCTTATTCGGGTAAGCAGAGATGTTGTCCTGCAGAACATCGTCTGAGGAACACACCTATATGAATTTAAGTGTTAACGTCGCAGTCTGTGAGAATTGGGTGTTCTCTAATAAATTCATGAAAGGCCCTGGAGTATGACGTATACGCTCCACCCACGGGGAAGCCTTGCGGCAGCACAGTATCGGTCAAGAATTTGTGTGAAACTAGTTTCACAGAAAACTTGTAGTTCAAGGCATAGTCCACTATTCAAGTTGTGATCTACTGTAGCATAAATTTCTAAGTGGAAGTTCAACTTCATAGTCTCCACTAAGCACCGATATATAAAACAATGTTTTGGAACTAAATGATGAGATGTGCCAATGAGACTTTGTGGGGGATTGTTGGAATTTTGCTAGTAGGCCTTTGGCCCAAAGCCCAACTAAAATTCTGAAATTCTCTTGGCCCGTCATGCACACATGTGAGTGGAGTGAGTGAGGCTAAAGTTTAGTCCCACCCTGGAAGTTGAGAGAGAGTTGCACCTTTTTATAAGGTGAGCTCTTCTACCACTTGTATGAGCATGAGAAGAGGAGACCTACACGCGCGCTCCTCCTCCTCGCTCGCCTCGCCACGTCACGACGCGCCGCGGGTTGCGGGATTGAGCCGAGCCGAGGACAGAGCTATGCACGTTGTCTATATTTTTGCTGCATGGGAAAATTAATGAGTCATTAATTAATAATTAACGGACGCGTTAATTACTGAACCGTTTCCGATTCTTTTGGATCGTGACGACTCGGACGTGGGGTTTACTCCCACGACCTACCCGGCCCGCACTATATAGTCAGGCAGACATCTACCCTAGCCGCCGCCGCTTCGTATGGTTTCTCACCACCGTTCCAGATCATTGCGCCGCAAGCATGTCTTCTCCATCCCTCCTTCCGGCGTGCACCGCGAGAAGGGACAACAGGCCTCCGGAACCCCGCCTCTCGTGATCCTGTACGGGAGAGGGGCGATCAGATTTTTGGGGAGCGCACTCGCGCGACTGCTGGCAGCGATGACTTCGCGAATGACGACTTCTTCCCCGACCTTGGCAACCTCGTCCACGACGACATGGGCGACAACGTCAACGCCGGCGGTGCTGCACCCGCTGCACCGTATGTGATTCTATTCTTCCTGTTCGAGATCGTGGTAGAATTCATGCTTCTAGTATGTGCCCTAGATGTGATATGTTCATCTGGTATGCTAGTTCGCATGATTAGTTTAATCTCTGCTGCTGTGGTCATGATTTATCTTCTACTTATTCGGATTAAATCTCGTAGTAATTTGCTCATATTTCCAACAAGAAGAAGGGAGTGTCTAACTAACAGCCTTCTGATTTTTTGTTTTGTTTGGGCCGTTTTTTCTACCGGTCCCATGAAGACACGTGTGTGTGCTGAGTACTCAGAACAAGAAAAACCCAAAACCTATAAAGAGGCGCTGGCTTGTTTGTCTTACAGAGCAAACGCGCTCGAGCGCCGTCCGATTCTCATCTCGCGGCCGCGCGCTTCCCAGGTGAAAACCGCTGTGTCGTCCGATTAAATCGGACCGGTCAGGAGGAAACCCACGAGGCCCTGATCGACCACCCACTCCCCGTCCCCTCACTCTCTGTCCCCTTCTTCCTCCTTTGGTCCTGCCTCAATCCCTGCCGACGCATCGCCGGGGACCCGAGCCACCGCACCCTACTAGCCCCTCCATCCTACCTCCGCCGACCTGTCCCGACCCCCTCCATTATCAACCGCTACCTGTGCTCCTCCCCTGGCGCTACCCCAGCAATCCCGCCGCGCTCTGGACGAACGACAGCATCACCCTGCGCCGGATTTGGGCCACCCCGTGCCGGATCCGCACCCCCAGCATCAGATCCCGCGGGTTGTCTTCTCGTACATGGTGGCCTCCCGCCCCCCAGGCCATGGATCGCCTACACGCCCAGCAGGGTCGGTTTGTTGGGGTGGTAGGAGCCCGTGGATGGAGGGCAACCATGGCCGCCGACATCGCCAGAACAGCTCCGCTTCTCGTACACCAATGGAACCGGGTAAGTTTTCCCCTGCATACTGCTAGCAACATCGTATCTTCATGGTTATGGCTCGTGCAAAAGACATGCGTACCATGGGCACCTACATAATCTGAAACAAGCAATTCAAGTGTCGGATTTGGTGCAGTAGCTGCAAGATTCATTCAATTTCAGCGCTGAATTCTCCCTAACATGGATTTGGCTTTTGGTCAGGTTCATTGGGAGAGGGGGTCCAAGGGGACTGGGGTGTTGTATAGAGCAATCTGATTAATGACTGAACTTAGCAAATTTTCCAAAAAAAAAATGGTGCGCATGATTCCAAGTTCTGCTGCACAAGCTCACAATATTAGCATATCTTCCTGCAGGAACTAGCAAGTAATGTATAAATGTGAAGCAAATAAATCGGTAACACAAGGCAACTAGGGTGATAAACACTAGAACCAAAGTGTTCCCCTCTTTTCGTGTTGTATATTTGCAGCAAACAATAAACAAGTTTTCTCTTTCTTTTTCATCTGTGTTCAATAGGTGAAATCAGAGGAAACATGGACAGAGGTAAAGCAGTAATTGAAAACAGCACAGGGAGGGTGCAGGCTCACACTTCTATGGCAATATGTTCCCAAAAAATTTAGCAAGCAACACTATAGCTAGTTACACCTTTTGTGTTTTTCCGTGTATCTCCAAAAAACAGTAGAGCATATTTGTTATCTGTGCGGGGGTCTGGTATATCGATGATTTTTTTTGGTGTACCTAGCCCTGTGAATAGCTCTATATGTGAACCTTTTTATTATCTCCATGCATATGAATTGCTTGTTCTGTGTAATGCGACTTGCCCTCGAGCCTGTGTATCGGGGATGCAGTACCAGTTTCACCATGTGTCCCTCTCTGTGCTTTTACAGTTTTTTGCAGGATAATTCTCGAAAAAAGGGAGCCCAGTAATCTGCACATTTACAATTAAGAAACTTCATCATGTGCTCCCAGGTAACCTACTAGACTTGCCTGGAATTAGTATGAATTTTGCCTAAATTTCATGCTAAATTGCGCACTAGCTGGTTGTCAAGTTGTCTAAAAGTACTAAAGTAAGCATATTGATTGAAGTTACAACACAATCTGCATCATCATACCTTTGTAGGCAATTTGTAGAAATAGTCGTGCAACTTAGAATCGTAAGTACATGTAACCATCTTTTTTGCTGTGATTTCGGAGTGTTGTTTTCGTGTGAAAGTATTAGTACTAGCACATAAGTTGCGTCGGTACCTAAAAGGGTCACCATTTTTTTGATTGACTCTATGTACCCTATTTTCTAGTAATATATTGGATCAGATGGTGATATGATCTGTTGAGATATAGGAGTGCTGATTATTGGTGAAAAAGGTGCTTTGGAACCCTATAGCTATAATGTTTAATGTGTTCACGTCATCCCTTCTAATTTACCCAAATTTAACTGCAAATTGCTTACACCATCAATTAATCGATTTTTTTTTTACTGGAGGTACGTATCATACAAGAGGACATTTTCATAGCAACAAAATGTTTTGGTATTCACGAAACTTGCTATATCACCAGGTTAACTAACCTACATAGCAATAGTTTTTGCTGAAGCAATTGGTAGAAGTTGCCTACATGTAGTTAATTTCTTGCCTGTACCAACAGTAAGTGCAGCTTCACTTTTCAATAGCTTTGGGTGCACACACGCGATCGCCGTCCGATTTAAATCGCTCGTCGTGCACGTGGTCAAGTGGCCTCCATTGTTTTTAAGGCGGTAAGGCGATCTAAGGCGAGCACACCCCGCTCTAGCGTCTAGGTGACGCCTAAGCGCCTAAGGCAGACGGCTAAGGCGGGCATATTTGTAAAGCGCTGCCAGAGCGCCTTATCGCCTAAGCGTCCAAGGTAGGACGCCTTAAAAACAATGGTGGCCTCTGGTCAGAACCGACTGTTTCGTCCGTGCACATCGCGAATTTATTAAAAACGGCCGAAGTGGAGACAGTGTTAGGGGGCCACCACTAACACAAGCGGCGCTCTCCATTTCCTCTATTGCCGCATACAATTCAAAATTCCAGGAGAGAGGAGTAGGGGCGGTGCTGCCTGAAGTTGGTTTGTTCGCCCAAATCGACCGCTGCCCAAATTCGCTATTATGATGGATTTGCTGAAGGAAATATGCCCTAAAGGCAATAATAAAGTTATTATTTATTTCCTTATTTCATGATAAATGTTTATTATTCATGCTAGAATTGTATTAACCGGAAACATAATACATGTGTGAATACATAGACAAACAGAGTGTCACTAGTATGCCTCTACTTGAGTAGCTCGTTAATCAAAGATGGTTATGTTTCCTAACCATAGACAAAGGAGTTGTTATTTGATTAACGGGATCACATCATTAGTTGAATGATCTGATTGACATGACCCATTCCATTAGCTTAGCACCCGATCGTTTAGTATTTTGCTATTGCTTTCTTCATGACTTATACATGTTCCTATAACTATGAGATTATGCAACTCCCGTTTACCGGAGGAACACTTTGGGTACTACCAAACGTCACAACGTAACTGGGTGATTATAAAGGAGTACTACAGGTGTCTCCAAAGGTACATGTTGGGTTGGCGTATTTCGAGATTAGGTTTTGTCACTCTGATTGTCGGAGAGGTATCTCTGGGGCCCTCTCGATAATACACATCACATAAGCCTTGCAAGCATTGTAACTAAGATGTTAGTTGTGAGATGATGTATTACGGAACGAGTAAAGAGACTTACCGGTAACGAGATTGAACTAGGTATTGGATACCGACGATCGAATCTCGGGTAAGTAACATACCGATGACAAAGGGAACAACGTATGTTGTTATGCGGTCTGACCGATAAAGATCTTCGTAGAATATGTAGGAGCCAATATGGGCATCCAGGTCCCGCTATTGGTTATTGACCGGAGACGTGTCTCGGTCATGTCTACATTGTTCTCGAACTCGTAGGGTCCGCACGCTTAAGGTTATGATGACAGTTATATTATGAGTTTATGCATTTTGATGTACCGAAGGTTGTTCGGAGTCCCGGATGTGATCATGGACATGACGAGGAGTCTCGAAATGGTCGAGACGTAAAGATTGATATATTGTAAGCCTATGTTTGGATATCGGAAGTGTTCCGGGTGAAATCGGGATTTTACCGGAGTACCGGGAGGTTACCGGAACCCCCCGGGAGCCATATGGGCCTTAATGGGCTTTAGTGGAAAGGAGAAAGGGGCAGCCCAAGGTGGCTGCGCACCTCCCCCCTCCCCTAGTCCTATTAGGACTAGGAGAAGGTGGCCGGCCCCCCTCTCCCTCTTTCCCCCTCGGGGAATCCTAGTCCAACTAGGATTGGGGGGGGGGGGGAGTCCTACTCCCGGAAGGAGTAGGACTCCTCCTCGTGGCCGGCGCCCCCCTCCCCCTTGGCTCCTTTATATACTGAGGTAGAGGCACCCCAGAAACACACAAGTTGATCCACGTGATCTATTCCTTAGCCGTGTGCGGTGCCCCCTGCCACCATAGTCCACTGTAGCGGAGTTTAGGCGAAGCCTTGCTGCTGTAGTACATCAAGATCGTCACCACGCCGTCGTGCTGACGGAACTCTTCCCCGACACTTTGCTGGATCGGAGTCCGGGGATCGTCATCGAGCTGAACGTGTGCTCGAACTCGGAGGTGCCGTAGTTTCGGTGCTTGATCGGTTGGATCGTGAAGACGTACGACTACTTCCTCTACGTTGCGTCATCGCTTCCGCAGTCGGTCTGCGTTGGGTACGTAGACAACACTCTCCCCTGTCGTTGCTATGCATCACATGATCTTGCGTGTGCGTAGGAAATTTTTTGAAATTACTACGAAACCCAACAGTGGCATCCGAGCCTAGGTTATTTATGTTGATGTTATATGCACGAGTAGAACACAAGTGAGTTGTGGGCGATATAAGTCATACTGCCTATCAGCATGTCATACTTTGGTTCGGCGTTATTATTGGACGAGACGACCCGGACCAACCTTACGCGTACGCTTACGCGAGACCGGTTTCCCCGACGTGCTTTGCACACAGGTGGCTTGCGGGCGACTGTCTCTCCAACTTTAGTTGAACCAAGTATGGCTACGCCCGGTCCTTGCGAAGGTTAAAACGGAGTGTATTTGACAAACTATCGTTGTGGTTTTGATGCGTAGGTGAGATTGGTTCTTACTTAAGCCCGTAGCAGCCACGTAAAACTTGCAACAACAAAGTAGAGGACGTCTAACTTGTTTTTGCAGGGCATGTTGTGATGTGATATGGTTAAGGCATGATGCTGAATTTTATTGTATGAGATGATCATGTTTTGTAACCGAGTTATCGGCAACTGGCAGGAGCCATATGGTTGTCGCTTTATTGTATGCAATGAAATCGTGATGTAATGCTTTACTTTATTACTAAGCGGTAGTGATAGTCGTGGAAGCATAAGATTGGCGAGACGACAACGATGCTACGATGGAGATCAAGGTGTCGCGCCGGTGACAATGGTGATCATAACGGTGCTTCGGAGATGGAGATCACAAGCACAAGATGATGATGGCCATATCATATCACTTATATTGATTGCATGTGATGTTTATCCTTTTATGCATCTTATCTTGCTTTGATTGACGGTAGCATTATAAGATGATCTCTCACTAAATTATCAAGATGTGTTCTCCCTGAGTATGCACCGTTGCCAAAGTTCGTCGTGCCCAGACACCACGTGATGATCGGGTGTGATAAGCTCTACGTCCATCTACAACGGGTGCAAGCCAGTTTTGCACACGCAGAATACTCAGGTTAAACTTGACGAGCCTAGCATATGCAGATATGGCCTCGGAACACGGAGACCGAAAGGTCGAGCGTGAATCATATAGTAGATATGATCAACATAACGATGTTCATCATTGAAAACTACTCCATCTCACGTGATGATCGGTTATGGTTTAGTTGATTTGGATCACG
The DNA here is from genome assembly GCF_056163025.1 of Triticum urartu. NCBI lineage: Eukaryota > Viridiplantae > Streptophyta > Magnoliopsida > Poales > Poaceae > Triticum > Triticum urartu. The sequence continues at coordinate 736,620,563 of NC_141879.1, forward strand.
TAATCACTTAGAAGATTAGAGGGATGTCTATCTAAGTGGGAGTTCTTAAATATTTTGATTAATTGAACTTAAATCTATCATGAACTTAGTCCTGGTAATATTTTGCAAATCATGTTGTAGATCAATAGCTCGCGTTGTTGCTTCCCTGTGTTTATTTTGATATGTTCCTAGAGAAAATTGTGTTGAAAGATGTTAGTAGCAAAGATGCGGATTGGATCCGTGATTTGAGGTTTATCCTCATTGCTCACAGAAGAATTATGTCCTTGATGCATCGCTAGGTGACGGACCTATTGCAGGAGCAGATGCAGACGTTATGAGCGTTTGGCTAGCTCAATATGATGACTACTTGATAGTTTAGTGCACCATGCTTAATGGCTTAGAACCGGGCCTTCAAAGACGTTTTGAACGTCATGGAGCATATGAGATATTCCAGGAGTTGAAGTTAATATTTCAAGCAAATACCTGAGTTGAGAGATATGAAGTCTCCAACAAGTTCTATAGCTAAAAGATGGAGGAGAATCGCTTAACTAGTGAGCATGTGCCCAGATTGTCTGAGTACTACAATCGCTTGAATCAAGTGGGAGTTAATCTTCCAGATAAGATAGTGATTGACAGAATTCTCTAGTCACCATCACCAAGTTAGTAGAACTTCGTGATGAACTATGATATGCAAGGGATAACGGAAACGATTCCCAAGCTCTTCGTAATGCGGAAATCGAGAAAAACATCAAGTGTTGATGGTAGACAAGACCACTAGTTTTAAGAAAAAGGGCAGAGGGAAGAAGGGGAACTTCAAAAAGAACAGCAAGCAAGTTGCTGCTCAAGTGAAGAAGCCCAAGTCTGGTCCTAAGCCTGAGACTAAGTGCTTCTACTGCAAAGGGACTGGTCACTGGAAGCGGAACTGCCCCAAGTATTTGGCGTATAAGAAGGATGGCAAAGTGAACAAAAGTATATTTGATATACATGTTATTGATGTGTACTTTACTAGTGTTTATAGCAACCCCTCAGTATTTGATACTGGATCAGTTGCTAAGAGTAGTAACTCGAAACAGGAGTTGCAGAATAATCAGAGACTAGTTAAGGGTGAAGTGACGATGCGTGTTGGAAGTAGTTCCAAGATTGATATGATCATCATCGCACACTCCCCTATACTTTCGGGATTAGTGTTGAACCTGAATAAGTGTTATTTGGTGTTTGCGTTGAGCATGAATATGATTTGATCATGTTTATTGTAATACGGTTATTCATTTAAGTAAGAGAATAAATTGTTGTTCTGTTTACATGAATAAAACCTTATATGGTTACACACCCAATGAAAATAGTTCGTTGGATCTCGATCGTAGTGATACACATAATCATAATATTGAAACCAAAAGATGCAAAGTTAATAATGATAGTGCAACTTATTTGTGGCACTGCCGTTTAGATCATATTGGTGTAAAGCGCATGAAGAAACTCCATGCTGATGGGATTTTGGAATCACTTGATTATGAATCACTTGATGCTTGCGAACCATGCCTTATGGGCAAGATGACTAAAACGCCGTTCTCCGGAACAATGGAGCGAGCAACAGATTTGTTGGAAATCATACATACTGATGTATGTGGTCCGATGAATATTGAGGCTCGCGATAGGTATCATTATTTTCTGATCTTCACAGATGATTTGAGCAGATATGAGTATATCTACTTGATGAAACAAAGGTCTGAAACATTTGAAAAGTTCAAAGAATTTCAGAGTGAAGTGGAAAATCATTGTAACAAAAATGAAAATTTCTACGATATGATCGTAGAAGTAAAATATTTGAGTTACGAGTTTGGTCTTTAATTAAAAAAATTGTGGAATAGTTTCGCAACTCACGCCACCCGGAACACCACAGCGTAATGGTGTGTCCGAACGTCGTAATCGTACTTTACTAGATATGGTGCGATCTATGATGTCTCTTACTGATTTACCGCTATCGTTTTGGGGTTATACTTTAGAGACGGCCGCATTCACGTTAAATAGGGCACCATCAAAATCCGTTGAGACGACACCTTATGAACTGTGGTTTGGCAAGAAACCAAAGTTGTCGTTTCTTAAAGTTTGGGGCTGCGATGCTTATGTGAAAAAGCTTCAACCTGATAAGCTCGAACCCAAATCGGAGAAATGTGTCTTCATAGGATACCCAAAGGAGACTGTTGGGTACACCTTCTATCACAGATCCGAAGGCAGGACATTCGTTGCTAAGAATGGATCCTTTCTAGAGAAGGAGTTTCTCTCGAAAGAAGTGAGTGGGAGGAAAGTAGAACTTGACGAGGTAACTGTACCTGCTCCCTTATTGGAAAATAGTACATCACAGAAAACTGTTTCTACGACATCTATACCAATTAGTGAGGAAGCTAATGATGTTGATCATGAAACTTCAGGTCAAGATACTACTGAACCTCATAGATCGACCAGAGCGAGATCCGCACCAGAGTGGTACAGTAATCCTGTTCTGGAAGTCATGCTACTAGATCATGATGAACCTACGAACTATGAAGAAGCGATGGTGAGCCCAGATTCCGCAAAGTGGCTTGAAGCCATGAAATCTGAGATAGATCCATGTATGAGAACAAAGTATGGACTTTGGTTGACTTGCCCGATGATCGGCAAGCGATTGAGGATAAATGGATCTTCAAGAAGAAGACTGACGCTGATGGTAATGTTACTGTCTACAAAGCTCGACTTGTCGCAAAAGGTTTTCGACAAGTTCAAGGGGTTGACTACGATGAGACCTCACCCGTAGCGATGCTTAAGTCTGTCCGAATCATGTTAGCAATTGCCGCATTTCATGATTATGAAATTTGGCAGATGGATGTCAAAACTGCATTCCTGAATGGATTTCTGGAAGAAGAGTTGTATATGATACAACCGGAAGGTTTTGTCGATCCAAAGGGAGCTAACAAAGTGTGCAAGCTCCAGCGATCCATTTATGGACTGGTGCAAGCCTCTCGGAGTTGGAATAAACGTTTTGATAGTGTGATCAAAGTATTTGGTTTTATACAGACTTTTGGAGAAGCCTGTATTTACAAGAAAGTGAGTGGGAGCTCTGTAGCATTTCTGATATTATATGTGGATGACATATTGCTGATTGGAAATGATATAGAATTTCTGGATAGCATAAAGGGATACATGAATAAGAGTTTTTCAATGAAAGACCTCGGTGAAGCTGCTTACATATTGAGTATCAAGATCTATAGAGATAGATCAAGACACTTGATAAGTTTTTTCAATGAGTACATACCTTGACAAGATTTTGAAGTAGTTCAAAATGGAATAGTCAAAGAAAAGGTTTCTTGCCTGTGTTACAAGGTGTGAAGTTGAGTAAGACTCAAAGCCCGACCACGACAGAAGATAGAAAGAGAATGAAAGTCATTCCCTATGCCTCAGTCATAGGTTCTATAAAGTATGCCATGCTGTATACCAGATCTATTGTATGCCCTACCACTGAGTTTGGCAAGGGAGTACGATAGTGATCTAGGAGTAGATCACTGGACAGCGGTCAAAATTATCCTTAGTGGAATAAGGATATGTTTCTCGATTATGGAAGTGAAAAAAAGGTTCGTAGTAAAGGGTTACGCCGATGCAAGTTTTGACACTAATCTAGATGACTCTAAGTCTCGGTCTAGATACATATTGAAAGTGGAGCAATTAGCTAGAGTAGCTTTATGCAGAGCATTGTTGACATAGAGATTTGCAAAATACATGCGGATCTGAATGTGGCAGACCCGTTGATTAAGATTCTCTCACAAGCAAAACATGATCACACCTTAGTACTCCTTGGGTGTTAATCACATAGCGATGTGAACTAGATTACTGAATCTAGTAAACCCTTTGGGTGTTGGTCACATGGCGATGTGAACTATGGGTGTTAATCACATGATGATGTGAACTATCGATGTTAATCACATAGTGATGTGATCTAGATTATTGACTCTAGTGCAAGTGGGAGACTGAAGGAAATATGCCCTAGAGGCAATAATAAAGTTATTATTTATTTCCTTATTTCATGATAAATGTTTATTATTCATGCTAGAATTGTATTAACCGGAAACATAATACATGTGTGAATACATAGACAAACAGAGTGTCACTAGTATGCCTCTACTTGAGTAGCTCGTTAATCAAAGATGGTTATGTTTCCTAACCATAGACAAAGGAGTTGTTATTTGATTAACGGGATCACATCATTAGTTGAATGATCTGATTGACATGACCCATTCCATTAGCTTAGCACCCGATCGTTTAGTATGTTGCTATTTCTTTCTTCATGACTTATACATGTTCCTATAACTATGAGATTATGCAACTCCCGTTTACCGGAGGAACACTTTGGGTACTACCAAACGTCACAATGTAACTGGGTGATTATAAAGGAGTACTACAGGTGTCTCCAAAGGTACATGTTGGGTTGGCGTATTTCGAGATTAGGTTTTGTCACTCCGATTGTCGGAGAGGTATCTCTGGGGCCCTCTCGGTAATACACATCACATAAGCCTTGCAAGCATTGTAACTAAGATGTTAGTTGTGAGATGATGTATTACGAAACGAGTAAAGAGACTTACCGGTAACGAGATTGAACTAGGTATTGGATACCGACGATCGAATCTCTGGTAAGTAACATACCGATGACAAAGGGAACAACGTATGTTGTTATGCGGTCTGACCGATAAAGATCTTCGTAGAATATGTAGGAGCCAATATGGGCATCCAGGTCCCGCTATTGGTTATTGACCGGAGACATGTCTCGGTCATGTCTACATTGTTCTCGAACCCGTAGGGTCCGCACGCTTAAGGTTACGATGACAGTTATATTATGAGTTTATGCATTTTGATGTACCGAAGGTTGTTCGGAGTCCCGGATGTGATCATGGACATGACGAGGAGTCTCGAAATGGTTGAGACGTAAAGATTGATATATTGGAAGCCTATGTTTGGATATCGGAAGTGTTCCGGGTGAAATCGGGATTTTACCGGAGTACCGGGAGGTTACCGGAACCCCCCGGGAGCCATATGGGCCTTAATGGGCTTTAGTGGAAAGGAGAAAGGGGCAGCCCAAGGTGGCTGCGCACCTCCCCCCTCCCCTAGTCCTATTAGGACTAGGAGAAGGTGGCCGGCCCCCCTCTCCCCCTTTCCCCCTCGGGGAATCCTAGTCCAACTAGGATTGGGGGGGGAGTCCTACTCCCGGAAGGAGTAGGACTCCTCCTCGTGGCCGGCGCCCCCCTCCCCCTTGGCTCCTTTATATACTGAGGCAGAGGCACCCCAGAAACACACAAGTTGATCCACGTGATCTATTCCTTAGCCGTGTGCGGTGCCCCCTGCCACCATAGTCCTCGATAATACTGTAGCGGAGTTTAGGCGAAGCCCTGCTGCTGTAGTACATCAAGATCGTCACCACGCCGTCGTGCCGACGGAACTCTTCCCCGACACTTTGCTGGATCGGAGTCCGGGGATCGTCATCGAGCTGAACGTGTGCTTGAACTCGGAGGTGCCGTAGTTTCGGTGCTTGATCGGTTGGATCGTGAAGACGTACGACTACTTCCTCTACGTTGCGTCATCGCTTCCGCAGTCGGTCTGCGTTGGGTACGTAGACAACACTCTCCCCTCTCGTTGCTATGCATCACATGATCTTGCGTGTGCGTAGGAATTTTTTTGAAATTACTACGAAACCCAACATTTGCCCGAGTGGCTATGCATGGAGGAGGAGGGAGGCTTGGTGCTATAGCCACGATCGGCGCGTAAATTCTCATTTCCGAGGGGAGGGGACTCGGGATGGCGGCGGGGGGGGGGGGGGGGGGGGATTTTGTGCCACCTTCGACATTGCACATTATGGCCATCAAGGAGGTAGATTTTTCTCCGTAGTTGTACCATTGGGGGTGCGGCGCTCTGAGTGTTTAATTCACCACACACACACTGGGAGGGGGGACACCGAGGTAGTTTTTGTAGGCGGGGTGCTAGGAGGTGGACGTTGGATGGGGGGAAAGGTGGTAGGCCGGGTAGGGGATAGGAAGCAGATCTACAGATGCCATTTTCGTGTAGGGGCGAGGTTGATATGCAGGGCAAGAGGGGATGGTTTTTGATGGCAATAGCATTTTTCCTCGGTGTAGTTTGCCCTAGAATTTTTTTGAACATCAGGTAATTTTTGGTAGGGCTCGAGATGGAAGTTGCCCCGCGCAAAGGGGCACGAGTTGCTGCATATGTAATTTGAGGAACTACTAGGCAGAGGACACGACTGGAGCGCCTCTGAAAAATGCCAAAACTTGCCCAACATCTAAGACTGAAGTTGGCATAGATGCATGGTGTGAGTTGCCCAAGGATGTTTTTAACTTGCCTAACAATCGCCTTGTAGTTGCCTCAAAATCATGCAAACTTGCCATCTCTTTTCATTATATACTTATTAGATGATAGATTGTTGTTATATCGATATGCGTTACATATGCTATTCATTATATACTCAGATGGTAGACTTGCCCAACATCTGAGAAGTTCGTACATGCCTAAAAACCTCATTACTTGCCTAAAGTTTTTTCCAGTGATGACGGTAAAACTATCATGCACTAAAAAATACATACTCCCTCCGTCCCACAATATAAGTGGTTTTTGCATCAAAAACCACTTATACTATGGGGCAGAGGGAGTAGAAAGGAAAGCGGTGATGTACAAACATATGGATATAGTAGCATAGGAAGAAAAAAGAACAATCATTAATGGTTGCTAGATGTGAGAGAGGGTCTAGTTCCTGTTTTGTGAAATGAGTTATTTGCCAGATCTCCGTCCTACCATGGAGTATGGCCTTTTCTGTGTTTTGTCCATTTTTCAACTTTGGCTAACCATTGCTTTGTAGTTGCCTCAAAATGATGCAAAACTTGCCATTTTTTCATTTATATACTCAATAATATATTGTTTGCTACAAGGGGGCCTCCATCTTTACTGAACATGATAGGCAACTGCACACATCTAGACGAGGCAATTTTGATACACACATATCAAGCAACTTAATACAATTGAAATCAAATACTAGTTTTTCCCACTGTTCTGATAGCTCAGAAAACATACACATCAAGGTTAGGCAACTCCACATAGCTATACTAGCCAATTGGTACTCACAAATCAAGCAACTTAAAGAAACTGAAGTCAATCAAATATTTAGAATGCAGAGAAAAGTCGGGTAAGTGACATCTTAGGCACACATTTTAGGGGGATAGGAAGGGGGATTGGGCGGCAGACAATTTGTGTATGTGGAAACACAAAACTCATAATTTTTTTTCTAAACAACAGGCAAGTCACGCATAAAAATCTAGCAAGTCCCCCATAGTTTTCTAGCAAGTCACATACAAGACCACGGTAGCTTTCTTTGTTACGCAAACCATGGCAAACCCTTTTGTGTTTTCCTTTTTTTGTAGGACCCACCTAAAACATGTCAAAGCTATCCAAGGAATGCCTAAGTAAGAAACCTCCACCAACTACTCACATGTAATCTTCATACCCTTGCCCTGGAGATTAGTTGCTTACTATCTAGAGAGAAATCAATCATGTGTGATTACTTATTGTACTAAACTTGCTTAAGAAAACCTAGGCACTTGCCTACAGTTTCTTTTCAGTGAGGACCGTAAAACTGAATAAGAGCCTAGTATACTAGTGATTGGTAGGAAATCAGTTGCTCACGACCAGCGTGCACGAGCACGAAGTTGCTTAATGGCAGAACTAGAGTTGCTTAAAACAACCCAGCTAGATGTTTGTGTTGGGGAACGTAGTAATTTTAAAAAATTTCCTACGCACACGCAAGATCATGGTGATGCATAGCAACGAGAGGGGAGAGTGTTGTCTACGTACCCTCGTAGACCGAAGCGGAAGCGTTGACGCAACGTAGAGGAAGTAGTCGTACGTCTTCCCGGTCCAACCGATCCAAGCACCGTTACTCCGGCACCTCCGAGTTCTTGGCACACGTTCAGCTCGATGACGCTCCCCGGGCTCCGATCCAGCAAAGCTTCGGGGAGGAGTTCCGTCAGCACGGCGGCGTGGTGACGATCTTGATGTTCAACCGTCGCAGGGCTTCGCCTAAGCACCGCTACAATATGACCGAGGTGTAATATCGTGGAGGGAGGCACCGCACACGGCTAAGGAACGATCACGAAGATCAACTTGTGTGTCATGGGGTGCCCCCCTGCCCCCGTATATAAAGGAGCAAGGGGGAGGGGGCGGCCGGCCTAGGAGGGGGCGCGCCAAGGGGAGTCCTACTCCCACCGGGAGTAGGACTCCCTCCTTCCTTGTTGGAGTAGGAGAAGGGGAAAGAGGAGGAGAGGAAGAAGGAAAAGGGGGCTGCGCCCCTTGTCCAATTCGGACCAGAGGGGGGGCGCAGGCCTCCTTCCTTTTGGCCTCTTTCCTCTATTCCCATATGGCCCAATAAGGCCCATATACTCCCCGACGAATTCCCGTAACTCTCCGGTACTCCGAAAAATACCCAAATCACTCGGAACCTTTCCGATGTCCGAATATAGTCGTCCAATATATCGATCTTTACGTCTCAATCATTTCGAGACTCCTCGTCATGTCCCCGATCTCATCCGGGACTCCGAACTCCTTCGGTACATCAAAACTCATAAACTCATAATATAACTGTCATCGAAACCTTAAGCGTGCGGACCCTACGGTTCGAGAACAATGTAGACATGACCGAGACACGTCTCCAGTCAATAACCAATAGCGGAACCTGGATGCTCATATTGGCTCCTACATATTCTACAAAGATCTTTATCGGTCAGACCGCATAACAACATACGTTGTTCCCTTTGTCATCGGTATGTTACTTGCCCGAGATTCGATCGTCGGTATCCAATACCTAGTTCAATCTCGTTACCGGCAAGTCTCTTTACTCGTTCCGTAATACATCATCCCACAACTAACTCATTAGTTGCAATGCTTGCAAGGCTTATGTGATGTGCATTACCGAGAGGGCCCAGAGATACCTCTCCGACAATCGGAGTGACAAATCCTAATCTCGAAATACGCCAACCCAACATGTATCTTTGGAGACACCCCAGTTACGTTGTGACGTTCGGTAGCACACAAAGTGTTCCTCCGATAAACGGGAGTTGCATAATCTCATAGTCATAGGAACATGTATAAGTCATGAAGAAAGCAATAGCAACATACTAGACGATCGGGTGCTAAGCTAATGGAATGGGTCATGTCAATCAGATCATTCAACTAATGATGTGATCCCGTTAATCAAATAACAACTCTTTGTTCATGGTTAGGAAACATAACCATCTTTGATTAACGAGCTAGTCAAGTAGAGGCATACTAGTGACTCTGTTTGTCTATGTATTCACACATGTATTATGTTTCCGGTTAATACAATTCTAGCATGAATAATAAACATTTATCATGATATAAGCAAATAAATAATAACTTTATTATTACCTCTAGGGCATATTTCCTTCAGTTTGCTTCTTTTCTTTTAAAATTTTACCACATACGTTGTACAAAGCAAACTAAATTCATAAGAGACAAATGAGTTGCTTATCCTTTTTCCACATTTTTTTATTTTGCTTAAAAGTGCCCCAGTAATTGCCCACATGGTTATGCATAGCTACGAGAGAGGAGAGTGTTGTCTACGTACCCTCGTAGACCGAAAGCGGAAGCGTTAGCACAACGCGGTTGATGTAGTCGTACGTCTTCACGGCCCGACCGATCAAGCATCGAAACTACGGCACCTCCGAGTTCTAGCACACGTTCAGCTCGATGACAATCCCCGGACTCCGATCCAGTAGAATGTCGGGGAAGAGTTCCGTCAGCACGACGGCGTGGTGACGGTCTTGATGTTCTACCGTCGCAGGGCTTCGCCTAAGCACCGCTACAATATTATCGAGGATTATGGTGGAAGGGGGCACCGCACATGGCTAAGAGATTATTGATCAATTTTTGCGTCTTTGGGGTGCCCCCTTGCACCCGTATATAAAGGAGCAAGGGAGGAGGAGGCCGGCCCTAGGAGGGGGCGCGCCAAGTGTGGAGTCCTACTAGGACTCCCTAGTCCTAGTAGGATTCCACCTCCCATATGGAATAGGAAAAGAGGAAGGGAAAAGGAGAAGGAAGGAAGGGGGCGCCCTCCTTCCCTAGTCCAATTCGGACCAGACCAAGGGGAGGGGTGCGGCCACCCTTGAGGCCCTTTTCCTTCTTTCCCGTATGGCCCAATAAGGCCCAATATGTATTCCCGTAACTCTCCGGTACTCCGAAAAATACCTGAATCATTCGGAACCTTTCCGATGTCCGAATATAGTTGTCCAATATATCGATCTTTACGTCTCGACCATTTTGAGACTCCTCGTCATGTCCATGATCATATCCGGGACTCCAAACAACCTTCGGTACATCAAAACTCATAAACTCATAATATAACCAACATCGAAACGTTAAGCGTGCGGACCCTACGGGTTCGAGAACTATGTAGATATGACCGAGACATGTCTCCGGTCAATAACCAATAGCGGAACCTGGATGCTCATATTGGCTCCCACATATTCTACGAAGATCTTTATCGGTCAGACCGCATAACAACATACGTTGTTCCCTTTGTCATCGGTATGTTACTTGCCCGAGATTCGATCATCGGTATCTCAATACCTAGTTCAATCTCATTACCGGCAAGTCTCTTTACTTGTTCCGTAATACATTATCCTGCAACTAACTCATTAGTTGCAATGCTTGCAAGGCTTAAGTGATGTGCATTACCGAGAGGGCCCAGAGATACCTCTCCGACAATCGGAGTGACAAATCCTAATCTCGAAATACGCCAACCCAACAAGTACCTTCGGAGACACCTGTAGAGCACCTTTATAATCACCCAGTTACGTTGTGACGTTTGGTAGCACACAAAGTGTTCCTTCGGTAAACAGGAGTTGCATGATCTCATAGTCATAGGAACATGTATAAGTCATGAAGAAAGCAATAGCAACATACTAAACGATCGGGTGCTAAGCTAATGGAATGGGTCATGTCGATCACATCATTCTCCTAATGATGTGATCCCATTAATCAAATCACAACACATTCTATGGTTAGGAAACATAACCATCTTCGATTAACGAGCTAGTCAAGTAGAGGCATACTAGTGACGTTTGGTTTGTCTATGTATTCACACAAGTATTATGTTTCCGGATAATACAATTCTAGCATGAATAATAAACATTTATCATGATATAAGGAAATAAATAATAACTTTATTATTGCCTCTAGGGCATATTTCCTTCAGTCTCCCACTTGCACTAGAGTCAATAATCTAGTTCATATCGCCATGTGATTTAACAGCAATAGTTCACATCACCATGTGATTAACACCCATAGTTCACATCGATATGTGATCAACACCCAAAGGGTTTACTAGAGTCAGTAATCTAGTTCACATCGCTATGTGATTAACACCCAAAGAGTACTAAGGTGTGATCATGTTTTGCTTGTGAGAGAAGTTTAGTCAACGGGTCTGCCACATTCAGATCCGCATGTATTTTGCAAATTTCTATGTCAACAATGCTCTGCATGGAGCTACTCTAACTAATTGCTCCCACTTTCAATATGTATCCAGATTGAGACTTAGAGTCATCTGGATCAGTGTCAAAACTTGCATCGACGTAACCCTTTACGACGAACCTTTTGTCACCTCCATAATCGAGAAATATATCCTTATTCCACTAAGGATAATTTTGACCACTGTCCAGTGATCTACTCCTAGATCACTATTGTACTCCCTTGTTAAACACAGTGTAGGGTATACAATAGTTCTGGTACACAGTATGACATACTTTATAGAACCTATGACTGAGGCATAGGGAATTACTTTCATTCTCTTTCTATCTTCTGCCGTGGTCGGGCTTTGAGTCTTTACTCAACTTCACACCTTGTAACACAGGCAAGAACTCTTTCTTTGACTGTTCCATTTTGAACTACTTCAAAATCTTGTCAAGGTATGTACTCATTGAAAAAACATATCAAGCGTCTTGATCTATCTCCATAGATTTTGATGCTCAATATGTAAGCAGCTTCACCGAGGTCCTTTCTTTGAAAAACTCCTTTCAAACACTCCTTTATGCTTTGCAGAATAATTCTACATTATTTCCGATCAACAATATGTCATTCACATATACTTATCAAAAATGTTGTAGTGCTCCCACTCACTTTCTTGTAAATACAGGCTTCACCGAAGTCTGTATAAAACTATATGCTTTGATCAACTTATCAAAGCGTATATTCCAACTCCGAGATGCTTGCACCAGTCCATAGATGGATCGCTGGAGCTTGCATATTTTGTTAGCACCTTTAGGATTGACAAAACCTTCTGGTTGCATCATATACAACTCTTCTTTAAATCCATTAAGGAATGTAATTTTGTTTATCCATTTGCCAGATTTCATAAAAATGCGGCAATTGCTAACATGATTTGGACAGACTTAAGCATCGCTACGAGTGAGAAAATTTCAACGTAGTCAACACCTTAGACTTTGTCAAAAACCTTTTTCAACAAGTCTAGCTTTGTAGATAGTAACACTACTATCAACGTTCGTCTTCCTCTTGAAGATCCATTTATTTTCAATGGCTTGCCGATCATGGGGAAAATCCATCAAAGTCCATACTTTGTTCTCATACATGGATCATATCTCAGATTTCATGGCCTCAAACCATTTCGTGGAATCTGGGCTCATCATCGCTTCCTCATAGTTCGCAAGTTCGTCATGGTCTAGTAACATGACTTCCAGAACAGGATTACCGTACCACTCTGGTGCGGATCTCACTCTGGTTTACCTACGAGATTCGTTAGTAACTTGATCTGAAGTTACATGATCATCATCATTAGCTTCCTCACTAATTGGTGTAGTAGTCACAAGAATAGATTTCTGTGATGAACTACTTTCCAATAAGGGAGAAGGTACAATTACCTTATCAAGTTTTCTACTTTCCTCCTACTCACTTCTTTCGAGATAAACTCCTTCTCTAGATAGTTTCCGAGTTTAGCAACAAAAGTCTTTCCTTCGGATCTGTGATAGAAGGTGTATCCAATAGTTTCCTTTGGATATCCTATGAAGACGCACTTCTCCGATTTAGGTTTGAGCTTATCAAGTTGAAACTTTTTCACATAAGCATTGCAACCTCAAACTTTAAGAAACGACAGCTTAGGTTTCTTGCTAAACCATAGTTCATACGGTGTCATCTCAAACGGATTTAGATGGTGCCCTATTTAACGTGAATGTAGCTGTCTCTAATGCATAACCCCAAAACAATAGCGGTAAATCTGTAAGAGACATCATAGATCGCACCATATCAAATAAAGTACGATTACGACGTTCGAACACACCATTACACTGTGGTGTTCCAGGTGGAGTGAGTAGTGAAACTATTTCACATTGTTTTAACTGAAGACCAAACTCGTAATCCAAATACTCTTCTCCATGATCAGATCGTAGAAACTTTATTTTCTTGTCACGATGATTTTCCACTTCACTCTGAAATTCTTTGAGCTTTTCAAATGTTTCAGACTTATGTTTCATCAAGTAGATATACTCATATCTGCTCAAATCATCTGTGAAGGTTAGAAAATAACGATACCCGCCGCGAGCCTCAACACTCATTGGACTGCATACATCAGTATGTATTATTTCCAATCAAGTTTGTTGCTCGCTCCATTGTTCCAGAGAACATAGTCTTAGTCATCTTGCCCATGAGGCATGGTTCGCAAGTACCAAGTGATCCATAATCAAGTGGTTCCAAAAGTCCATAAGTATGGAGTTTCTTCATGCGCTTTACACCAATATGACCTAAACGGCTGTGCCACAAATAAGTTGCACTATCATTATTAACTTTGCATCTTTTGGTTTCAATATTATGAATATGTGTATCACTACGATCGAGATCCAATGAACTATTTTCATTGGGTGTGTAACCATATAAGGTTTTATTCATGTAAACAGAACAACAATTTATTCTTTTACTTAAATGAATAACCATATTACAATAAACATGATCAAATCATATTCATGCTCAACGCAAACACCAAATAACACTTATTTAGGTTCAATACTAATCCCGAAAGTATAGGGAGTGTGCGATGATGATCATATCAATCTTGGAACCACTTCCTACACATATCGTCACTTCACCCTTAACTAGTCTCTGTTCATTCTGCAACTCCCGTTTCGAGTTACTACTCTTAGCAACTGAACTAGCATCAAATACTGAGGGGTTGCTATAAACACTAGTAAAGTACACATCAATAACATGTATATCAAATATACTTATGTTCACTTTGCCATCCTTCTTATCCGCCAATCACTTGGGGTAGTTCCGCTTCCAGTGACCAGTCCCTTTGCAGTAGAAGCACTTAGTCTCAGGCTTAGGACCAGACTTGGGCTTCTTCACATGAGCAGCAACTTGCTTGCTGTTTTTCTTGAAGTTCCCCTTTTTCCTTTGCCCTTTTCTTGAAACTAGTGACCTTGTCAACCATCAACACTTGATGCTCTTTCTTGATTTCTACCTCCATCGATTTCATCATCATGAAAAGCTCGGGATTCATTTTCGTCATCCCTTGCATACTATAGTTCATCACGAAGTTCTACTAACTTGGTGATGGTGACTAGAGAATTCTGTCAATCACTATCTTATCTGGAAGATTAACTCCCACTTGATTCAAGCGATTGTAGTACCCAGACAATCTGAGCACATGCTCACTAGTTGAGCGATTCTCCTCCATCTTTTAGCTATAGAACTTGTTGGAGACTTCATATCTCTCAACTCGGGTATTTGCTTGAAATATTAACTTCAACTCCTGGAACATCTCATATGGTCCATGACGTTCAAAACGTCTTTGAAGTCTCGATTCTAAGCCGTTAAGCATGGTGCACTAAACTATCAAGTAGTCATCATATTTAGCTAGCCAAACGTTCATAACGTCAGCATCTGCTCCTGCAATAGGTCTGTCACCTAGCGGTGCATCAAGGACATAATTCCTCTGTGCAGCAATGAGGATAAACCTCAGATCACGGATCCAATCCGCATCATTGCTACTAACATCTTTCAACACGATTTTCTCTAGAAACATATCAAAATAAACACAGGGAAGCAACAACGCGAGCTATTGATCTACAACATAATTTGCAAAATACTACCAGGACTAAGTTCATGATAAATTTAAGTTCAATTAATCATATTACTTAAGAACTCCCACTTAGATAGACATCCCTCTAATACTCTAAGTGATCACGTGATCCAAATCAACTAAACCATGTTCGATCATCACGTGAGATGGAGCAGTTTCATTGGTGAACATCACTATGTTGATCATATCTACTATATGATTCACGCTCGACCTTTCGGTCTCCGTGTTCCGAGGCCATATCTTTATATGCTTGGTTCGTCAAGTATAACCTGAGTATTCCGCGTGTGCAACTGTTTTGCACCCGTTGTATTTGAACGTAGAGCCTATCACACCTGATCATCACGTGGTGTCTCAGCACGAAGAACTTTCACAACGGTGCATACTCAGGGAGAACACTTCTTGATAATTAGTGAAAGATCATCTTAAAATGCTACCGTCAACCTAAGCAAAATAAGATGTATAAAAGATAAACATCATATGCAATCAAAATATGTGACATGATATGGCCATCATCATCTTGCACCTTTGATTTCCATCTCCAAAGTACTGTCATGATCTCTATCATCACCGGCATGACACCATGATCTCCATCATCTTGATCTATATCAATGTGTCGTCACGTGGTCTTCTCGCCAACAATTGCTCTTGCAACTATTGCTATCGCATAGCGATAAAGTAAAGCAATTATTGGACGCTTGCATCTTATGCAATAGAGAGACAACCATAAGGATTTTGCCAATTGCTGATAACTTCAACAAAACATGATCATCTCATACAACAACTTATATCTCATCACGTCTTGACCATATCACATCACAACATGCCCTGCAAAAACAAGTTAGACGTCCTCTACTTTGTTGTTGCAAGTTTTACGTGGCTGCTACGGGCTTAGCAAGAACCGTTCTTACCTACGCATCAAAAACCACAACGATAGTTTGTCAAGTTGGTGTTGTTTTAACCTTCGCAAGGACCGGGCGTAGCCACACTCGGTTCAACTAAAGTTGGAGAAACTGACACCCGCCAGCCACCTGTGTGCAAAGCACATCGGTAGACCCAGTCTCGCGTAAGCGTACGCGTAATGTCGGTCCGGGCCGCTTCATCCAACAATACTGCCGAACCAAAGTATGACATGCTGGTAAGCAGTATGACTTATATCACCCACAACTCACTTGTGTTCTACTCGTGCATATGACATCTACGCATAAAACCTAGACTCGGATGCCACTATTGGGGAACGTAGTAATTTCAAAAAATTTCCTACGCACACGCAAGATCATGGTGATGCATAGCAACGAGAGGGGAGAGTGTTGTCTATGTACCCTCATAGACCGAAGTGGAAGCGTTGACGCAACGTAGAGGAAGTAGTCGTACGTCTTCCCGGTCCAACCGATCCAAGCACCGTTACTCCGGCACCTCCGAGTTTTTGGCACACGTTCAGCTCGATGACGCTCTCCGGGCTCCGATTCCGCAAAGCTTCGGGGAGGAGTTCCGTCAGCACGACGGCGTGGTGACGATCTTGATGTTCAACCGTCGCAGGGCTTCGCCTAAGCACCGCTACAATATGACTGAGGTGTAATATCGTGGAGGGGGGCACCGCACACGGCTAAGGAACAATTACGAAGATCAACTTGTGTGTCATGGGGTGCCCCCCTGCCCCCGTATATAAAGGAGCAAGGGGGAGGGGGCGGCCGGCCTAGGAGGGGGCGCGCCAAGGGGAGTCCTACTCCCACCGGGAGTACGACTCCCTCCTTCCTTGTTGGAGTAGGAGAAGGGGAAAGAGGGGGAGAGGAAGAAGGAAAAGGGGGCTGCGCCCCTTGTCCAATTCAGACCAGAGGGGGGGCACAGGCCTCCTTCCTTTTGGCCTCTTTCCTCTATTCCCGTATGGCCCAATAAGGCCCATATACTCCCCAGCGAATTCCCGTAACTCTTCGGTACTCCGAAAAATACCCGAATCACTCGGAACCTTTCCGATGTCCGAATATAGTCGTCCAATATATCGATCTTTACGTCTCGATCATTTCTAGACTCCTCGTCATGTCCCCGATCTCATCCGGGACTCCGAACTCCTTCGGTACATCAAAACTCATAAACTCATAATATAACTGTCATCGAAACCTTAAGCGTGCGGACCCTACGGTTCGAGAACAATGTAGACATGACCGAGACACGTCTCCAGTCAATAACCAATAGCGGAACCTGGATGCTCATATTGGCTCCTACATATTCTACGAAGATCTTTATCGGTCAGACCGCATAACAACATACGTTGTTCCCTTTGTCATCGGTATGTTACTTGCCCGAGATTCGATCGTCGGTATCCAATACCTAGTTCAATCTCGTTACCGGTAAGTCTCTTTACTCGTTCCGTAATACATCATCTCACAACTAACTCATTAGTTGCAATGCTTGCAAGGCTTATGTGATGTGCATTACCGAGAGGGCCGAGAGATACCTCTCCGACAATCGGAGTGACAAATCCTAATCTCGAAATACGCCAACCCAACATGTATCTTTGGAGACACCTGTACAGCACCTTTATAATCACCCAGTTACGTTGTGACGTTTGGTAGCACACAAAGTGTTCCTCCGGTAAACGGGAGTTCCATAATCTCATAGTCACAGGAACATGTATAAGTCATGAAGAAAGCAATAGCAACATACTAAACGATCGGGTGCTAAGCTAATGGAATGGGTCATGTCAATCAGATCATTCAACTAATGATGTGATCCCGTTAATCAAATAACAACTCTTTGTTCATGGTTAGGAAACATAACCATCTTTGATTAACGAGCTAGTCAAGTAGAGGCATACTAGTGACACTCTGTTTGTCTATGTATTCACACATGTATTATGTTTCCGGTTAATACAATTCTAGCATGAATAATAAACATTTATCATGATATAAGGAAATAAATAATAACTTTATTATTGCCTCTAGGGCATATTTCCTTTAGTTTGCTGCTTTTCTTTTAAAATTTTACCACATACGTTGTACAAAGCAAACTAAATTCATAAGAGACAAATGAGTTGCTTACCCTTTTTCCACCTTTTTTTATTTTGCTTAAAAGTGCCCCAGTAGTTGCCCACATTTTTCCCCACATCTTTTTAGTTCTAACATGCATGATCACAGATGAGTTGCTCGCTCTTAACACGAATTTTGCTTAAAACAAAGCTTAGAAGTTGTTTCTTTTTTGTTCTGTTTTTCAATACACCTTTTTCTAGTCCCAAAGCAACCTAAAAATACAGCAGTCGATACATGAAAAAACGAAAAACAGACGTTGTGGTTCATGTCCTGCCAAGAGTTGCTTGCTGTCAATACCTGATTTTCTTATAAAATCCACTATAGTTGCTCACTTTCTGTTTTTGTTTTCTATTTTGCAACAGGAGCAGCACAACAACCATACTTGTTGCTCATGGATCTGGGAAAAACAAGGGAGAACACTGCGAGGAAGAAGGTGCAATCAGATATGAAAAAACAAGGTGAGAAAATCACACCTCCCATCTCTTCTTACTTTGTCTGTATATTGGTAGATTCTTCTTTCAGTTTTTAAGCTTCAATGGGGCAGCCATTGCAGGGTCCCTCCGATTTTGGGGGAGAAGAAGAAGGGCGTGGGGGTAGGTAAGGAGAGGGAAAGGGGGGCGTTGGGCGCAGGGGTACGTCAGGCAAGCTACACTTCCTATTTGATGACCGGCGTTGATCAAGCACGTGATGGGAGAGCTGAAGAAAAGCGTGCAAGCTGAAGGAAAGCATGGGAGCAGGAGAAAAGCGTGGGCCTTCCTACTTTCCAAATCTGGATCGGGGGACCAAAACATGCCTAAATAAGAGAGGCTGCCAGGAAGCGCTAGTGGGCAAACGTTTGCTCACTAGATGCGTCCCAACAAAAAACATCTGTTTTCATTCTTTGTTCCGGTCGAATTTGTGTAACAATTGTGCGCCGGGCTGTCCCTTCTAGCCCGACGACTGACAACCCGGTTAACACGCAAAACACACAGACCACTACTAGGAAAAGACCTACTAATGGCGCACTGGTTTTGCCTACTAATGGCGCACTACCGGTGCGCCATTAGTATCACGCCACTAGAATTTTTTACTAATGGCGCATCACTGATGCGTCATTAGTATCTGGTATGCTAATGGCGCACCAGGAAGTGCGCCATTAGTATGTAACACCATGCGCCATTGGTATGCCTCCCGGGGGGCCATATTGTTGGGGAACGTAGCAGAAATTCAAAATTTTCCTATGTGTCACCAAGATCTATCTATGGAGAGACTAGCAACGAGGGGAAGGAGTGTGCATCTACATACCCTTGTAGATCGCTAAGCGGAAGCGTTCAAGAGAACGGGGTTGATGGAGTCGTACTCGTCGTGATCCAAATCACCGATGATCCTAGCGCCGAACGGACGGCACCTCCGCGTTCAACACACGTACGGAGCAGCGACGTCTCCTCCTTCTTGATCCAGCAAGGGGGAAGGAGAGGTTGATGGAGATCCAACAGCATGACGGCGTGGTGGTGGAAGTAGCGGGATTCCAACAGGGCTTCACCAAGCGCTGCGGGAGGAGGAAGATGTGTCGTGGGAGGGAGAGGGAGGGCAGGGCTTAGGTTTGGTTGCCCTCCCTTCCCCCCACTATATATAGGGCCAAGGGAGAGGGGGGAGGCGCAGCCTTGGCCCTTCCTCCAAGGAAGGGTGCGGCCAAGGGGAGGTTTCCCTCCCCCCCAAGGCACCTAGAAGGTGCCTTCCCCTTGTGGGACTCTTCCCTCCTTAAAACCCTAGGCGCATGGGCCTCTTGGGGCTGGTGCCCTTGGCCCATGTAGGCCAAGGCGCACCTCCCACAGCCCATGTGGCCCCCGGGGCAGGTGGCCCCACCCGGTGGACCCCCGGGACCCTTTCGGTGGTCCCGGTACAATACCGATGACCCCGAAACTTGTCCCGATGGCCGAAACAGGATTTCCTATATATAAATCTTTACCTCCGGACCATTCCGGAACTCCTCGTGACGCCCGGGATCTCATCCGGCACTCCGAACAACATTCGGTAACCACATACAAACTTCCTTTATAACCCTAGCGTCATCGAACCTTAAGTGTGTAGACCCTACGGGTTCGGGAGACATGCAGACATGACCGAGACGTTCTCCGGTCAATAACCAACAGCGGGATCTGGATACCCATGTTGGCTCCCACATGTTCCACGATGATCTCATCGGATGAACCACGATGTCAAGGACTTAATCAATCCCGTATGCAATTCCCTTTGTCTAGCGGTATTGTACTTGCCCGAGATTCGATCGTCGGTATCCCGATACCTTGTTCAATCTCGTTACCGGCAAGTCTCTTTTACTCGTTCCGTAACACATCATCCCGTGATCAACTCCTTGATCACATTGTGCACATTATGATGATGTCCTACCGAGTGGGCCCAGAGATACCTCTCCGCATACACGGAGTGACAAATCCCAGTCTCGATTCGTGCCAACCCAACAGACACTTTCGGAGATACCTGTAGTGCACCTTTATAGTCACCCAGTTACGTTGTGACGTTTGGTACACCCAAAGCACTCCTACGGTATCCGGGAGTTGCACAATCTCATGGTCTAAGGAAAAGATACTTGACATTAGAAAAGCTTTAGCATACGAACTACACGATCTTGTGCTATGCTTAGGATTGGGTCTTGTCCATCACATCATTCTCCTAATGATGTGATCCCGTTATCAATGACATCCAATGTCCATGGTCAGGAAACCGTAAACATCTATTGATCAACGAGCTAGTCAACTAGAGGCTTACTAGGGACATGGTGTTGTCTATGTATCCACACATGTATCTGAGTTTCCTATCAATACAATTATAGCATGGATAATAAACAATTATCATGAACAAGGAAATATAATAATAACTAATTTATTATTGCCTCTAGGGCATATTTCCAACACATATGTAACCATCTGCTTTGTCATACTAATGGCGCACTCTGTCTTGATGCGCCATTAGTATCCTTTGGCATACTAATGGCGCACCTTGTGGTGATGCGCCATTAGTATGAATATTTGGTTTTTTTTTTCACTTTTCTGATTTTTGCACAGGTTACAAAATATATTATTTGACAGAATATAGACAGTAGCACACAGCAACAGCAGATTCATCGAATACAATAGAAGATTAGTCTCCAAATACAATTCATCATATTAGCCTCTGAATTCAAAAGACCGAACAAAGATAAAACATTACAAGTCTCGAGACCGCGAGTATCGAGTTTGTCGGAAATAATACTAATCCTAACAAGTCCTACTAATCATCATCATACAACTTCTACTCGTTATTCATAACAAGTCATACGATCATCATCTTGATAGTCATCGAACCAACCCTACTTAATTGTTCTTAGCACATGATTATCAGTATTAGGCAGGACCTAAATACCCTATTTAAGCTAAAATAGCATAAAACAATATAGACCCTGACTCTCCATTATGGAGAATGGAGAACATCCTGTCTCCAATTCTTGCGCTTCACTTCCTTTTGCTTCCAAGAAGCTCCTTACGACTGTCCATACATTTTTTCCATCCTTTGATTTTCATGTCTCCACTTCTTTTAGAAATCTCGTATGGACAGTTGAGATTCGTAGGACGACCTGGCTGTATGTTCAAAACATTAACACTACCTTTCTGATACATCATATGAGGCACACAATTCTCTGGGATTATCTGTTGAAAAACATAGTAATAACTTCATAGTTAGCAATGATGTACTAGTTTTAGAAGTATGCAAAAGATGCACGGATGTCGTAATAGTAAAAATCGTACCAGGGTATCTCCATGGTAGTTACCGTAGTTGAACACATGCACTAGTGGCACGTATTTACCATAATGTTGAGGAGTTTGATTGTGGATAGTGTAATTCTCAATGTCAGTACAAAATCCGACCAGATGATTTTTCTCCTTGTAAGTTGTTAATTCGGAGCCATCGGTGTAGTGGGTTTTGTCTACCATCTCCCGCACATTCTTTGAACAATAAAAATAAGCTGTCAATGGAAATAAGCTGTCAACTATTTTGAAATAAACAATATAAATTAGCTAATAACTATGTTTGAGAAACTCACATAGCGGTAGAACTGGAGGCGTATCAACAAGGACCCAAATGTCCATATTGTCTTGGTTGAAGTCAGGATTACCAAGATCCATGGTGATAAGCATACCCTCATCAAAACCATACATCTTGCAAAATGCTTTCCAATTTTTGCAACCAAAATGGGTTACGCTCTCAGAATTATATAGATTTACTTCAAAGTCCACATCGTGATGAGTCCTTAGGTGAATTTTCTTTGTTTCAAAAATTTCATGGTCTTCAAAATCCATCCTCTCCAAGACATAGCGTCTTGCATGGCATGGGATAAGCTATACTCGAATTGTAAAAGATGAAAATTACACGTTGAAATAGTTGAAGTCATGCTTAATTATGAAAATAACACTTGTCGTCGTTGTGTACCGTTTCAACTTCGAAGGTCTCCTCGAGCTTAATGCTGAAGCGCCGATCATCGTCCAGGTGAGGCATGTCGCACAGACCTTGATTGTCGTGGCACCAGTTGCACTCCGTCGGGAGACTTTCCTCGTCCGATGATGATGACGACATATCCTACGTTCATAATTCAAAACTACATCATTTAGGGTTTGTTGACACCGAGGCATCCTAAAAGCTAAGCTTTTATCATTTAGGGTTTGTCGACGCTGAGGCACCCTAAAAGCCTAAGCTTTCATCATTTATGTTCTTATCGACACCGAGGCACCCTAAAAGCCAAGGTTTTATCATTTAGGGTTTGTCGACGTCGAGGCACCCTAAAAGCCTAAGCTTTCATCATTTAGGTTTTGTCGACGCCGATGCATGCATTAGTCGCAAGTACCCCATATGTCCTATTTTTAGCAAAGTCATGCTAAAATTCACGAAAAATTTCGGCATGACCTTTGCTAAAAATAGGACATATGGAGTACCCGAATTTGCCGGAACAGAAGTTAATCGACATTCTGGCAAACTCAAGGGCCTCTCGGGGTACCTGCAAATTCATCACGACACAATGGTCGGAGACAAAACCCAGCAAACTAGCAAGATGATCATCATCTTTAAAAGTCATTACTTGTCCAATACAGAAGAAGGAACAATTTATTTGTGACATAGTTGGCCCATACAGAAGAAGCAACACCCTGCACTATCCTAAAAACAAGTGAAGTTTCACCCATATAAGAACAACTTTATAAAAACAGAGAAGTTGCTATGTTTTTTCTACTGCTAGGAAAAACATCACTCATTGGAAATGAAAATCTCAGTACCAGCATTTTGAACTTTGAAATGAAATACAGTAGTAGTATTAGTAGTATATGGAGTAGTATCTTGTCTAGTAGTAGTATTAGTTGTATGTGGAGTAGCAAGTTTTACCTCAGAGACCGCAAAAGCTATGTTTTTTCTCAATTCAGATAGCTAAGTGGAAAACCATGTCAAGTACGGTTTTAATACTCTATTTCTCAATGCATGCAATTGGTTTCATCTGGACTACATCATAGAACCACCAATAAAGGACACTGAAAAAATATATAGAGATGCCTACGGTTCCCATCCTTGAGTAGCATGATTAGAGATGAGTAGATCTCCTAAAGGTGTCATAAGCACCTGCTGTTACTCTTGGAAGCAATGCAAACATGTAAAAGTTATTATTGTTGACAATACTACTCAAATATCCAACTATCAGGACACAAGGCATGATAATCCATCTAATCTAATGAAATCTGAACTCAACTTGATCATGGTTCATGCCCTCAGACACATCAGCACCTCAAGAATGCCATGACAAAAATGAAAAGGACCAAGACAATCACCACACAAGTGAAGAGAGAACTCGGGGCCTCTTTGACAAAAATGAAAAGGACCAATACAATGAAAAGGACCAGTGAGATGAAAAAACTAAGGTAAGGGGGGACATCAAAACGCAGAAGTGCATAACACAAGCTCACCGACATAGACACACATAACAGCCGCACAATAGCACAGACATTAAACATGTGCAGAGATCACAATCAACAGAGGCATAACAGTAGAAATTATAGGTGTAGATTGCTCTGTTCAACAAACCTCCTATCAGTCCAACAATGTTTCTGAATCTAAAAAATTTCAGTTAACAGAACCTAAACCTGACAATGTTCAGTTAACAGAAGGGGGGAGGGGAACTGGTGCAGCTCACCGAGAGGAAGACGATGGCGAGCTCGTGCGGGGATCGACGGTGAGGCCGCGGTGGCCGGAGGTGGAAGAAGGCGCAGACGCCCTAGACGGTGGAGGCGTCAGTGTCGTAGAGGTGCCGGAGACCTTGCCCTGCGAGACAGAGAAGGGGCCGTCAGTCCCGGCGCAGGCGAGGGGCAAGGGGAGGAGGAGGAGGGGAAGGGGAGGAGGAGGGTCGGGGGGGCGTACGGTGCTGCGTCGCTGCTCGGCGCCGACGGCGAGGAGGAAGGCGAAGACGTTGAGGGTCGGGGCAGCGGGGGTGGGGCGCGGGGGCGGCGGGGGTGGGGGCGCGTGGGCGGCGGGGGTCGGGGCGGTGGCGTTGTGGGTCTGGCGAGGGAGAGAGGGACGAAAGGGGATCTCTGGCGAGGGAGAGGGAGGACTTAGCTATAGGGGGAAGCTTACTAATGGCGCACCACCTGTCGGTGCGCCATTAGAAATCTTTTTTTAGATAGCAATGGCGCACCCACCGCCGGTGCGCCATTAAAAATCTTTTTTAGATAGCAATGGCGCACCACCAGGCCGGTGCGCCAATAGTATATTTATTTTTATTTTTTTAATAAATGAATATGAATATGAAACAGTAATATTTTTTTATAAAAATAGTAATAATTGTTGTTTAACAACAATTGTAGTCTACAATTTTTTATAATTATTTTTTAGAAAATGAATATGAATATAAAACAGTAATAATTTTTTATAAAAACAGTAATAATTTTTTTAAAAATATTATCAAATTTGTTATTTGAAAATATCATCGGCGGCGGCGGTGGAGCGGGGGAGGGTGCGGGGGGTCGTCGGCGGCGGTGGAGCGGGGGAGGGTGCGGGGGGTCGTCGCGGCGGTGGAGCGGGGGAGGGTGCGGGGGGTCGGCGGCGGCGGTGGAGCGGGGGGAGGGTGCGGGGGGGTGCTCGGCGGCGAGGGGGATCTAGCGAGGGGGATAGCTATCAAGAGGGAGGGGGATCGAGATCGAGTGTCCTCATGAATATTTAATATTTTTTCATATGGAATATGAAAAAATATCATCAATTTGAAAAAATATTCATGAATTCAAAAAGTGCCCTGAAATTTAAAAATATTCATGATATCAAAAAGTAAAAAAAAAGTGCCCATTACTAGTTTAAACTAGTAATGACGCACTATGCAACGGTACGCCATTAATAGTTTTGCAAAAAGATAAAAAAAAATACAGTAGTGGCGCACTCTACGGCTGGTGCGCCATTAGTAGTTCTAACTACTAATGGCGCACTCTGCCCGGATGCGTCATTAGTATGTTTGAAAAAATGAAAAAAAACATTTTGTTACTAGTGGCGCACCGTGTGGCTGGTGCGCCATTAGTGTCTTCCATACTAATGGCGCAGCAACAGATGGTGCGCCATTAGTATATAGTAATGATGCATCACATGGCTGATGCGCTATTAATGTCATTTCCATCTATAGCTCTTTTCCTAGTAATGGACCCCCGTGGCTCTTCCCTGGTAACCTCCTGCTTGTGGGCTAGTCTAGCTTGCAAAATCACCACCCACCCCCTGTGTTGCGATCTTCCTGCCACCATGCCGATCCTCCCATCCTGGTCTTCTTTTACAAAGTAAAAACACAAAGCGCACTGCACGCGGGCGGCTAGTGGGAAAGAACGCAAGCCCTCCGACGATCTCAACCGGTGCCATCGTTTGCTCACGACACGCATATGCCCTCCATCTCGGTGTATATTACGTAATGGGACACGGTGAAGCAATTGGTAATAATAGTAAGAAGACATACCCCTTCCACCCCGGTGAACATTATGTATATTATACATGATAGAGGAAGTACTACTATGTAGGAGAGAAGAAAATGACTTGACTTTTAAAGTTAGTACAAAGTTGAGACACTATTTTTGGGAGGGATGGAGTACTATGTAGGAGAGAAGAAAATGACTTGACATTTAAACAATGACATGGAAGATTCGATTTCTTTTTTCTTTAGGAAACAATGACATGGCGCCAGGGCCGAATTCTTGGCCCCGGTGCGAAAAGCAAAATGGGGCCCTAACATTTGAAAAAATAATCATAAAATTTAAGCCAAGCATAATAACATAATTATACAATTTAAATTTATGTTATTTAGTAGTACAATCTTTAGAAAATTCTCAAGTAGCAATGCAAATTCTTACGACAAATTTATCAAGAGCACCCCTTTGAGATTGAGCATCTTCTTCTAGTTTGTATTTCTTCTTACGCTTTAAGGCACACAATCATACTTTTTTCTAGAACTAGAATGCATGATTGTTTCTGTTTATGAACCAAACAAAAACCCTCTGATGTGCTACAAAACCAGGTTGTGAAAATGCAGATGCAACATGCGGCCATGTGGTTTGCTGGAAGCAGCGGGAGAGATGCTGGAACCAATGTCGGTAGGAGCTGCAGATGTTGCCCGGGGGGGGGGGGGGGGGGGGGGGGAGGTGGAGCTCGGATCAGTATCGTCGAAAGCTACAACCATTGGCTGGAACTGCTGGAACCAGCAGGTAAAAAGGCTGGAACTGACTACCAACGGAGCTCCATTAACAAGCAATGGTACGACGGTGGTGACCTTTTTTGCTGCAATAGTTGTCCTCTTTTGCTACTACCGGCGAGGGAATTTGCTACATCCATCATGGCGGAGCTGCATGGTGCTACGACCGGTAGACGATTTTTCTTTGCTGGAACCGGTTACTAGCAGAGTTGCAACCATGCTATGTGGATGCTGAAACCGTTCTCCACCAAAGCTGGAAACCGTAATGAGACAATGACAGCAAAGCCTTGGTGACTTGCAACTGGCACCAGCAAAAGCTACATCCTCCTTTTCATGTTGTTGCGATGTTCACAATGGGCGAAGCAATGGAGTTCCAGGAGATGATGGGGAGGGAGACAGCGGATGGGTGCCACCCGCGCGCTGAGCATTGTCGGCGAGGACGGCAGGGCAGCGCAACCCGATGATGCAACCATGGGGCCGTGTGCTAGGAACTGCACTGCCGGCCAAAATAAAAATAGTAGATATATGGGGTTGAGAGCGAGCAAACCACCGCGCCGGCCGGTGCTAGGAACGGCACTGCCGGCCAAAATAAAAAGAGTTGAGAGAGCAAGCAAACCAGAGACGGGGCCACGGCTGGGGATGATACAGCACCACCGCGAAAGATGAAGCAACGAGCAGGCAGCCCACAAGCGCGAGACACCGCTGTACGTTTTCCAGCGGGCGACTAATGTCAAGGGCTTGCTTCTAGCCCAAACAACCCCACACCCCAACTCTTTTGCCCTCCGTAAGCTGGAGAGACAAGCGTGCACCACCACGCTCGGCGATGTTGTTGGCGAGTGCTAGGTATATAAGCTAGTGGGACTCGCAGCCGTCTAGCAGGTGGTACTATTTTCGGTGGGACACTCTGGTCCGATTAGCGTTATTATCTCCTCTGCGTGCATGAGACATGCGTGGGTCCAACACACCCGTGCACAAAAGCGATGTCCCAGCCAGTCACTAGTCTACTCACTAGTCAGGACTATGCCAACAGAGTAAGTGCTAATGACTAAGTGCCGTGCGGCCAACAAAACGTACACTTGCCGGCTAGCTCTAACTACTTTAGTTGATAAAAGAAATTGCCATCTAAACAGTGATCTTGAGCAAAATATATTAGCAAAATTAAAATAAGTACAAGTTAACCATCTATGATCTCCAATCGATAAACTCAAATGCTAACTGGCGTGGCGAACCAATGTGTGGTTGGATGGTTAGTAAGATAGTGATTTCCTCAGCCCAGTAGGTTCAAGTCCTAAATTTTACACTGGTGCTCACATTTCCCTCGATTTATTTCAGGTCTTCTGGTGATATGCATTCAGTTGGAGGAGATGTTACCGTTAACTACGAAGGTGTCAGTGGCGACTTTGACAACCTCAAGATGATGTGCCGGCTCAGTCTCTCGGAGGTGCGCTATCTATGCCTTCATAAAGGTGAGTGTATATGCGTATGTATGAGATGTCGCGTCTGCAATATGTCAAAAAAATGTTGACTAGCCTGTGTCCATTTTTTATTTCTTTCCCGAGCGTGTTCATGCATGAAATGCATCTCTCTGCATGGATAAGAGAATCTACTACCGGAGCCCCATTTCCGCCGCAAAGGTCCGGGCGGCCTTCCCGGTCACTGCCCGGAGAGAAAATTGCCACACAACCGGACCTGGAAAACTCGGCCCAAACATTCAGGCAGACCGACACTCCACATATCTAGCCCACACCCGAGGCAGATATGGGCACGCCCGGACACGTCCGCCACGCCGGATCTGACATACGTGACCCATCCTAAATCTGCTCAAATTGACTAGTCCACCAAATTGATCACACTCCTCCAGCGTTTTCCCTCCAATTCCCGATTCCGCGTAGCTTTCTTCTTACATCGTCGGAGATGTTGTCACCGACAAGCCTGTTGGCCACCATCGGCATGGATGATGTCTCCACGGAATTGGTGGGGCCCGACCGTGGTGGTCAGTTGCAAGATGAGGAACGACGCCTTGAGGAAGCGCCGCTGGAAGTAACAGGAGTGTCAAGCGGTGGGGAAGGTAGGTGAAGAGAGGGCCAGTGCGGATACGGCCAGTGATGACGAGATGGGCTTGGGCGCAAGCAGTCTGGCGACCACGAGCGATTCGCCCATCCTAGCCGCAGGTAAAAAAAACTCGTCAGCAGGGCCCGACTCTATTCCAGCCTCCCAGTGGGCGGACATCCCAGATAGCTTTCTAGAAGACGCCACAACCAAGGATATGATGGCTGACTCAGCGCAACTCCAAAGGCACCGGACAACGTTGAGGATCATGTTAAGTCTTGCAAGAGAGATGGATGAGTCAAGGATCATGTTGCTGGAGAATAGCCTCTTAGATGATGAAGGCAAGAGGTGGTTGATTGGCACGAATAAGAGGATCAACGACCGGAACAATGGAGGTGTTTGATTCATTCTTGTATTGCCTATCTATGTATGAATTGTTGAATTTTATTTTAGCATGTAATGAATTTTTAAACTATCATTCATTTTTTATCGTCAAATTGTTGTATTGGTGACGAATTTGTGCTACATGATGGGCATGCATGGATTTACATGGACATGAGGATTGACATATGGGGAGTGTAGTTATCCGGGAGGACATATGAGGGCCCAGCACATGCGCGGATGTAGGCCCCGATTTGTGCAGTCTAGTTGTAGATGCTCCAAGTAGCAAAGAAAACATAATACCATATATGGACGAAAAAGATTATGTTACTGCGTGCAAATATGTCCCGGCAAAAAAATATGGCATACAAATGTACTATGTGTGATTAATTTAAGATGCATTACTCTCAAACTGAGTGTCCAAATCAAATTTTATTTCACCATTATACATTTCTGGGTATGAACTTTGAAACTAGCTAGATCCATATGGCATATTCTGTCAAGCTTTTTTGAAAAAACAATTTCTCCTATAGTAAAGAATGTTTCTAGTACAAAGATATTGTTCTAGAACAACCCAGTAAGTAGAGAATTATTTTGAATAAAAGTACCCAAATGATAAGTATCACATATGTGGCACCAAGCAACCCGGTCCTGACATTTTTTTACAACTAAAGTAGCCATCTAAAAAGAACACAAAAGAGAAAAAACTAAAAATTGCCATCCAAAAATAAAGTTGCCATGCTTGATAACTAAACTTATCATCCTAGCATCATTAAACTTTCCATAAAAATGTCCGGAGTTGCCATGTGTTTGTGCCACATGTGTGGCACTTATCAGGGTCCTAAAAGTAAGCTTCTGGTATATAGTTGTAGCATCTCATCAATTAAAGAGTTGTGCTACAGTGGTCGGCAAGTACCACTTGTGAGGCCTTGGGTTCGAACCCCCATCTTTGCACGGTGGTCGGACATCCTATGTAGAAAACAGAGGAGAGGGCCCCTTGTCGCCCGCTCGGGCGACTCAGGCGGCGTCTAGGGTTCCCAGCACGCCGCCACTCCCTTACCCCGCCCAACCTCGCCGCCATATCCAAGGTGGTCGTCGAGCAAGCTCGGGCTGACGTGGGTAAAGGTGGCGGCGAGGCCTTCTTTGCTCCATATGGTGGTGGAGGACCTCGAGATCTTAGGTGCGGCCTGAGCAGGTGACGTCACGGCGTCCAGCGGAAGGCGTTGGTTGCATGTGATCTGGTCGGCGTCCCCGACTTCTTGAGAGGTGGGACCATGGTGGGCGACAGCTGTCGTGGTATCGATTCCGACAATAGAAGAGCGGTAGGATAAAGGGGCACGATCTACCAAGATGCAAATATGTGACACGATTATTTTTTACGTCGGATCTCTCGCGTTGGAGATAACAATCCTACATCTCGTGGTCCGTAGAGTCTTTCCTTGATCTGCGTATGAACATGGAGTTACATAGTGTGTGAGAGAGTTCAAATCAGTATCTGAGCTATGTGATGCGGGGGGACTTATAAAGAGTGTGCCATCCCCTTACCTCGTATGTTACAAGTGGAAAAATTAATGCAACCCATTAGAAGAATGTTATTATCATCCATTCCGAAGGTGATGCTTCAGCCGCCATGTGTGATTGTCGGCCTTCTCATACCTGAGTAGGTTACATGGCAGAGTAGTTGATATTCAATTGAATAGATGATACGGATGTTGTCCAAGTAGTGTTGTCATAGATGTCTTCGGAGTATACGGTATATCTGACATCCGAGTAACTTCCTGTAAGGTATGTATTTGCCTGCACCCATCCACTTGATGTATGGACCCCATGCCTTATGATACTTTGACCCTTCATGAGCCTACCTATTACAGGCATCGTCATCAGCGACGCGAAGCTCCTCCTCTACATCAAATATGAGGTTGGACTCCTCTCTGTTAGAATAAATCCGAAGCACTTCGTCGATCATCCGAGGACCAAGCAATCACACGAGTACGACACCGAGATTTGTTAACGAGGTTCACCGATATGGCTACATCCCCGGGGCTTGACTACGGGCGCTCCTCCCCGTGACACCGTCACAATACCGCACCCGGCCACCCGGGCGCCGGCACACGCGCCGGCTCCCCCTTGCATACCTGTGCTATTGTGTTGGCATAGGTTACATCGTGTGTCTACCCCCGCTATATATGAGAGGCCTAGAATACAAGTGTCCTATTAGGACACGACTCCACATCCTATGTAAACACAATACAACTCCTAATCCAACTGTAACCTACCTTGTACACAATATTCGACACAACTCTAACTCTCTCTCTCTCTCTCTCTCTCTTGTAGATTGGGAATAGGGGAAACCCTAGGTCGGTAGGTACGGCTTGGCGGTGGCCGTCCTTCCTCCTTGGAGGCGTGGCTCTGGTCCCTTCTATTCACCCTCGACCCGTCTCCAGGAAGAAAATCCATCATTAGCTGACTGGGTGGCATGGGCGCGTTGCGCATTGTGTCCTTCTTGGAGGCGCCACCTTGATAAAGATTTGATCTCGTGTGAGTGGAGCAGAAGCTGTGAACTTTGGGTAGCTCCGGTTCTTGAGCGGCAGCGGAGTTTCAAAGTTTGGCGTGGCTGGCGTTGTACTTTTTTCTCATGGGTAGTGCCACCTGGCGGAGTGTGTGTCTCTGTTTGGGCTGCACGGCGCCTTCGATCTGACAGAAGGAGATAGGGTTCGCCTCCTGATAGAAGCTGCTGGCCGTTGGCCGTGGGCGCTTGATTCCTTCTCTTTGGTGGTCGTTGTGTGTGGTTCCTCAACATCCCACTGTCTTGTTCAGGTGGTTTGCCGCCCCTTCCTCCGCAGTAGCGCCAGGTGGCTTTCCTGTCACTCTTGGTTTCCCCAAGTGCTGGGTCGGTGTGGCCGTTATGGTGTGCTCTCATGCCAATGTTGTCGTGTTCTGGAGCTTCTCTGTGTCTTGATGAATCCAAATTATGTGATATTTTTACCTTTATTTTATGCCAATATGGTAAGTTTTTGGAATTGTACTTCGTTCGCGCACATCTCGTTAAGGAGAAAACTTCAGGAAATGATGGTAAAACCCGACCATAAATATGATATTTTATTAACATAAAAGAATGAAGCACTTTGGAGGAAACAGGAGGGCATGAGGCATCTCTAGAGTGCAAGATGGCATCATGTACGAGCGCACGCGCTCGTGCCAGCGGTCATAGTGGCCGTCGTTGTCGCCTCTTGGTCGACTACTTCCACCCCGTGGAAGCGGATCGGGGATCAGACGTACACAACTTCTAGAAACACATCCAGTGTTGCCCTGCCAGCTTCTCAACACGCCGCACCTTGTTGTCATGGCAAACGGCTCCTATGTTGCTCTCCTAGTACCCTTTCCTTCGGTTCCACCTTCACTTTCATGGACCGCAGACTATACTCATTCTGATGGTGTCCTAGATTAGAGGCCACTCACCATGTCATCTCCCGGACAGGTGG
Source organism: Triticum urartu (assembly GCF_056163025.1). Lineage (NCBI taxonomy): Eukaryota > Viridiplantae > Streptophyta > Magnoliopsida > Poales > Poaceae > Triticum > Triticum urartu. Next base: position 736,653,389 of record NC_141879.1, read on the forward strand.
GCCGGGCCGAGGACACTCATGGCGGTTCATCAGCAGGTCATCTCAAGAGGGCCCATGACATGTAGAAGGAGCATTCCTGAAGACTTGACGCATACTTCAAGACATAGAAGTTGTCCACAACACATTTACCCTCTACATAGCCGACCAAATTATAACCCTAGACCACCTCATACCTATATAAACCGAGGGGTAGGGCTTGTAGACAACACAACGATCTTATGGTAGGTCAACCTGTATTTTGTACTCTATCCAAATCAATACAACACAAGCAGGACGTAAGGCTTTATCTCCTTGGAAAGGCCAAACCTAGGTAAAACCTCGTGTCCTTGTTATTATCACATCTAGACTACTAACTCAGGATCCCCGTACCCGAGATCTGCCGGAATCGACCCTATCAATTTCCCCGGCCCAAGCGGTGGCTGATCATGCACCGGCGATTGTGCTCCAATAACGTAACTTGGCCCATATCTCTGTGGAAATCGAATAATGCAACTAGGTTGCAGATTGGGATTTTTTTTAATCCAGATATCCAAGGAACGTTAGATTTTTATGTATGACAAATCAAACGTTTTTTCATGGTAGGTCGTGTTCATCGAGGATGGCCAATTTTGTTCGTGAACATGGCAAATCAGCTTCAGTTCATTTTTTGCATGGAAAATTATCATGCTTGCAGACTAAAATTGCAGTCATCGCGCCAATGTAAATTGACATGCAAATTGTTTTGTCGAGGATGACAAATTTTGTTGCGAACATAGCAAATCCGCTTCAGTATTTTTTGCCAGAAAAATTGTCATGCTTGCAGACTGAAATTGCCATCCTCGTGCCAATATAAATCAACATGAAAACCATTTGATTTTTCACGTCTAAAAATCTGTTGTTATATTTTTTTTCGCCCTTTCGTTTTTTTTAGAAAAAAGTGGATATATAAGGGCATCTTCAAAGTAGACATGCAAAGCTCCGGTATATGTTATCCGGACCACCTTTGTTAAAAAAATTCATTAAATGCGGACCCCTATCAGCCCGTGGAGCAGTCCGGACGTCCGTTTTTCCATAAGTTGGGAACAAAGTGGGGGAGCTATGCGAAATTCCGGACATCCACTTGACCAACACAAAGCCTCCGCATGGTACTCCTTTATTTTCTTTCTCCTCACATGCATGGTTCCCCTCTCCTCTCTCCCCTCCGAACCGGACATCACACCACAATATCCCACCACATGCATGCCCCCTCCCCCCCTCTACTCTCTCTCCTCCCAGCAAGATTAATTTGTGAATACAATTGGATGGCTCCCACCCGCATCATGTCCGCGGACCATGTCCGGATATAAAAACGGACTTTTGCCGTGTCCATTTGGTGGTCAGCTTTGAAGATGCCCTAAGTGAACTTTGAAAAAATACTAAAAGAATAAAAGAGTTGGTATATGGAATTTGAGTGAGAGAACCCGTGCACCATGAAAGCAGGCCCCATGAAAATGGATATATAAGTTCACTTTCAGACAAATATAAAGAGTTGGTATATGGAGTTGAGTGAGCGAACCCGGTGCACGTGAGAAAACCGAAGCACACAGCACACTAGGCTACGGCTGGGGAATATTTCCCAGCACACACGCCTGAATGCCTAGGACCTAGGCTTGCTCTAGGCCTAGGCTGTTAGAGCAAGGGGGAAGGATCAGACCCCTAAAGATCAGATAGCGAGCACGCAGCAGGCACCGACCTTTGCCACGGGCTCCTAGCCCACAACCCCACACTACCAACTCTTTAGCCCTCCGTAGCCGGAGTCACAAGCGCGCGCTGCCACGCTCGGCCGTAGCGAGTAACGAGTGCTGGTACATAAGCTGGTACGTGTGCTTGTCGCCTAGCAAGGTGATACTAATCATCAGGGTCAAGAGCTCCTGATTTAGCCTCATCTCCTTTACGTGAGTGGGACGTACGAGCTGGGCCGGGTCACGTTTTGTGAGCCATCCGTCAGTCATTAGGTTATGCACAAGCATAGCAACTGTCTAGCCGTCGGGCGCAGCGATCTCCACGGCGCAGGCGTTCGGGAACATCCACGCGTCCAACGGCAGGCACTTGCACCGCGGCGTCGACTTCCCCTCATACGGCAGTGAGTCCACCTCAAGCGTCCCCGCCGGTGCCGGCGCTGGCTTCTCCACCCCGGCCGCGGCCTTCATGACAGCACCTCAGCTAGGCAGCCAGCAGTCTCTTCTATTTTTTCGTTTTTGGCTTGTTTTCTTCCACAGCGAATGTGATGGGATGGAATTAGGAGGAGCGGTGCTCACTAATTACATGATGGTTTTGCAAAGGTAATGCTACAGCAATCAAAGGATTGGCTCGAGGATCACAAAGCCGCGACAGATGGCTACCTCTAATGGTAGATGATTGGATTTTGTTGTCAACTTTTCTTTGTTGTTTATTCAGTGGGTGGCAAACAAAGATAGTGGACAAGGACAAGCTCTTTGCATTTATCAGAGGCTTTTCAAGATTTTGTGCGGATGCAGCGTGTTCCTTACGACACATGCATCTGGCGGAACTGGGCCCCGCTCAAGTGCAAGATCCACATGTGGCTGACCGTGCAACACCGGATTTGGACCTCAGATCGTAGAGCGAGACATGGCCTGCAGGAGGTTCCATCACCTTGCTACACTTGCCTCCAGGAAGAAGACAACGCAGAGCATATACACATCCAATGTGGTTATGAGAGAGACACATGGAACCGTTGCCTCACGGGCCTAAACATAAATGTGAGAAGACCGGACACGAACGACACTCTCCTTGAGTGGTGGCTCCAGGCGAGGGGTAGTTTCCAAGGTGCAAACAAGAGAGGGTTCGATACCCTAGTTACGACAGTCTCCTGGAAACTATGGAAGCAACGCAATGCTAGAGTGTTTAGCCGCACAGACCAACAAATGACAGTCGCACAACTTCATGGACACATCCTGGATGAGATCAAGATTTGGAAGGAAGCGGGTGTGGGTGTTGGAGTTCTTCATAGATTTGTAAGAGAGTAGGCTTAGGCGTTTTCTTAGGTGTTGGTGAAGTTGTTCCCTTGTGGGGATGTTCGCATCCTACACAAGTTCTTGTAAATATTTTTCTGCCTTCTATAAAAGTAAGGTATGCCATTGGCATACTCTCGAAAAAAAAGCTTTTGTGCGGAGGAGATACTGCAGGGAAATCCAGCCTGACTTGATATGCTACTTTTTTTTTGAAACTTCAGGAACTTGAGACAAGGAAGGAAGTGACTTCTTATCAGCACCATACTTACATAAGCTAGATGACACCCTGCGCGTTGCTGCGGAATCGTTGCAATATATTTTGATCAAATTTGGTTGTCCTGATCTTTACCACTCCATATATGAAGACCTATCATCATCAGCGTAAAATATATTCACTATCTATGAAAGGAAGCTACCTAGAATCGATATAAATAACCACCACAATTAATTTGAAATTGCACACGAACAAAATGACTATCCTTAAGTTGCACCTACACATGACAAAAAATGTGGAATGGAATTAATAACAAAAGTCATATATATCTTATGGAGATAATATAACAAAACTACATAAAAACATGTTTCGGCTACACATGACAAAAAATGTGGAATGGAATTAATAACAACTACGATTTGTTTCCTACCAATGATACAGTTTAATGGGCACGTCTTATAATTTCTTGATCTGCTATTGGTTTAAAAATGGAATTTAAGATTAATAGAGAAAATAGTTAGAACAGATATGTATTGCATGAATAACTTATTGCCGCCAGCAGAAAATATTCATGAATCAATAATAGGCATCAACAAGGAAAAATAGCAGATAAAATCGTAATTTATTTAACCTGTTGGGAAGAGAATGTGTACACTAACATGTTCAAAGGAGTAAATTCCAAACTAGTATATAGTCAGAAAAGAATAGTTCCAAATTCAGAGATGGAAGGAATGACACCTCAGATAGTATGACACAACATAACTGGCAACAAAGGCAGATAAGTGGAAAGGCTTATTTGTGAAGGAAGCACAATTATGCCTATGTAGGCATCATACCGGTACACGTTTGTAATTGGTGGAACCGAACGAGAAAAACAAAGACATATATTAGCAATCAAAGACATACATTGTCAATCCTTAGTTAGTAAATTGAAGCTGATATGATGGAATCCTTTCATATAGCTGAAGGTGTAATAATAAATAGCCCCATTAAATCTTACCATTTGTGGTTCAACTTCACAAAATAGTGGCCCATCCTATTAAAGCATTGATGTGTGCCTATTTCCACTCCATAAGAATTTAAGATACGAAACATGGAAATCATCAAACAATAGAGATACAATTTCAGTGTGTTTGCTTCCTGAAATGAACATTTGTAAACTAAGTTCCAAATCATACCCACGAAGATGATTAGAAACACTAAAAATCTTCTAGTGACTTATTTCTTCTAATATAATGGTTTAATATTATTTATTAAATAAGTCTTTCATGACCTTTAATAGTTTTTCATGTTTTTGTGGACGAGTACTATTAAAAATACTCGATGCTCGTGATCATGGTGATTAAATCAACTCAATGGCTAGACACTGTGTAGGTATACTCAATAAGATCTCCCGTTTATGATTTTTTAATATAAACATGGTCAATATATTCATGGTAAGATTGTATTTTTATTTAGTATATTATGTTATATATATATATATATATATTTCATTTATTAAATGAGTGCTTCGTGACCTTTAATAGATTTTCATGCTTTTGTGGACGAGTACTATCAAAAATAGTAAATGCTCGTGATCATGGTGATTAAATCAACTCAATGGCTAGACACTATGTAGGTATAATCATAAGACCTGTCGGTTATGATTCTTTAATATAAACATGGTCAATATATTCATGGTAAGTTTTTTTAGTTAGTATATTATGCTATATATATTTCCTATTTTCCCCTTTAGCTAGAGTAATGAAGGTATTTTATTTCCTCTTACCAAAACCCGTCACAACTTTGTTATATACAATGATTTTATTACTTTTGGGTAATTTATAAATATCTATGTATCACTATACGCATGTGCCAATTACAAGAAAGTTTACTAAATGAACTCAATGAAGTTAAGCTTCATTATCCAAACTTAAATAAATGTGCGGTAGATTGAGAAGCTACCATCCATCAAAGCCTCTTGGAATATTAAATTCGATTTCATCCCCACCAGTGAAAGTGGACAAAGATTTTCCATGATCACAGATGCACTTATTGCCTTCTTATTGCTATTATTTTTCACATGCAACTACTAACGAATTCCAACCTGCATGCATGAAAATTAACAATTTCCGCACGAAGTATTTTTATTTATGTGGAATTTCCTTATTTAAAAGTAAATGTATGTATTTTTTATGGTAAAAGTAAATGTATGTATACACATGCACACAGATGCACTTATTAATAACATGCACCAAGCTGACCGATTGCCGCTGCTTGATCGGAAGCCGGCGTGGGTGAGTGCGTCCTCGGCGTAGTGGACCTTGGCCTGCCCAGTTATTGCATGCTGGCGTTGCAGATCACCTGTGTAGCTCCCCATTTTATGAAAATTTGCGCACGTGTAGACGCCCGATCGATCCGCTGTAGGTTAGGACGAATTGCGATAGCGGTCATATGAGGTGAAGCTAGCCGAAAGCGGCAGGCAGCGGGCTTCGAAATCAATTAGCTCGTATGAACGAATGCAGCGGCGGCGGCGTGAAAAGAATCTACTCGAACGCGCGCAGTGGCAGCAACGATTTGGGAATGACTGTGGTTGCATCTGAAGATTTTTAGGATAGTTTTTTTTACGTGAAATAAAGGTATATTTTAATTAATGACAAAGGTGGGTAGCTTTATTTAACCATAGTGTCTAAAATTTACTTACACAGATGGTTGGGTGGTGGTTCGTTGAGTATCAAATAGACGGTTGGATGTTTCTAATTATTATGGGAATTTCTACGATATTCCCCTATTTTTATTCGTATTTTCCTTATAGTATGTAATAGGTAGATAGATAAATAATAGATACTAGTACAGGTGCTAGAAATACGTGATTTTGTTGTTTTTGTGTAGCTCGCATACAATGGTATTTCGTCATGAAACTTCGCAGATGATTAGTATTTATCCATATGTTTAAGTGCATTTTTTTAGAATGTTTTGAAACTTAAATACTCCCTCCATTTTTATATACAAGGCTACTATGGAATATAAGTTTTGCATCTATACAAGGTCACCAACAGTAATCGAGGCAAAATTAATGATATTTTCTCGTACTAGCAACTTGTTTAATAGTTGCATGCATGCAGTCATAATGACAATCAGTTACTTCCTCCACTCAATTTTCTTGCATGCATGTGGGTATTAATGATCCCAGTAAACGAAAAGAAAGACTGACTTTCAAAGCAGACATTAAATTTTATATTGGTACCTATAATTTGAGTTTGTGGCCTTGTATATAAAAATGAAGGGAGTATTTGAATTTAAACATTTTGAATTTCGAGCTTCATGGAGCTGGAGCTCCATTTGGCATTTCCATCATTCTCTTAGATATATAAAATAAAGCACACGGCCAAATGATACTTGGTGTTGTAGACATCCTTAGAAACTGGTCATAGTAACAAAAACACGACAACACACATCAAGGACACGAATAACGCAAAGGACTGTACTATCAAATGTCGCCAGTGTGCCTCCGAAGCTTTGCTACACGCACAGAGCGATTTCACGGATGTTTATAGGGCGTGCTGATGTGGAAAGGTGTCATTGGGAAGAAGAGGTGAAGCGGGCCCACCCCATGAAAATGGAGGGGGGGATTGACAGTAAGATGAAAGGAGTCCGTTGTAGCCCTGTAAAGATCCGTGCGTGTAGAATTTTCTCTCCAAGGAGAAGTGCAGGAGCTATGCCGCCACGACGGCTAGCCATCCACACTCAGCGAATAACTCTTTCGCACTGCATCGATGGATCTGAGAAATGTCAACTTAGTCAGCCAATAAACTATGGCGTGCATCAAAGTGAAGTCAGACCAAGCATTCCATTACCATGACTTGGCTCTAGCTTGGACATGACTGATGACTGTACGGGCGCCGGCCATGGGTAGCTCGCACATCTGTGATCCGTACCGGAGTACTTAGCTACTCGTTTTGCGCGAACGATGCTTTGGCGTGCAGTCAGTTACATGTGTTCCCGTGCTAAGAATCCTCCGGAGGCGTCGATAGACGTGAAGTTTCAAAGGAGATCGATCCAGGAATCTACAAGTGAGGGTCAAATAGGTCTAGGGGGGAGGTACACCATTGCATAGCTATAGCTTATCACGCTCGTCCGTACTTATATGGTATGTTAGTGTTATTTCTCACCAGGATCGATTGAAGCGAAGACTTTTGAGTTTTGAGCAGTGCCAGCTGTGGACTTCCTTAACCGCCAAGGCCTCCAACTTGTCATATAAATATTTAAATAAATACTTACCGAATACTCTCTCCGTTCTAAAGTAAGTGTCTTAAGTTTAGTATAATTGTATTAAAATTAGTACAAAGTTGACACTTATTTTGAGACGGATGGAGTGGTATCTAATTTTCGCGGTAGACAAACTTTTGATACAAACATGTTAGAATGGTCTAGATAGAGACCAACTTTCGATGCAAACATGTAAGGGAAACTATAAACGATCGCCTAAAAACCTTTCGAGGTGGATAAATGTGGTTTTCCTCTAAAAAGGAACTGGCGGAAGCCCTGAAAGCTTTAGTGGATGAAAAAAATTTACTCTGAGCAGGCCGTGATGCTTCAATATCCTCTCTCGAGCCGTCGCGGAGTAACCCCCCCCCCCCCCCCCCCCCCCCCCAACTCAACTTTGCCTCACCTACAATGACCCCCGCCGCCTAATCCACGTCGGCGCGCCCTAACCATCCACTCCACCGCCGATAACCGCCGGAGCCAACCGCCACCCCTCCCTGCCGCCCAACCCCAACGACCGCCCTATGGATCCACGACATCATCAGCATCACCACGCCGACGCTTCCTCGCACAGTTGGCCTACGGATCCACAACGGCATCAGCATTGCCAAGCCGACGCTTCATCATGCACTGCCAAATCCTCCTCCCACGCTACCAAATCCGTAGGAGCCAAATTACACCAGCGTGCGGCTGCACCGGTGGGGGACATGGGTCCTAGGGATATACGACCACGGCACCGGTAAGCGGCATTGGCCGGGATCCTTCCACTCGGTGATGTAGGTTGAACGCGCATATGACATCAAGTCGGTCCATCTCTATAGCACCGCCACCCCGGCGCAACTTCCCCATGGCCTGCGGCCGTTGGAACTGGTCGACCGCGGGTGGTCACCCTAGGGAGATGCGGGAAGACCGCCACGCCCGTGAGCGGATCGTGTCGGAGCAAGCCGGCGGCAATAACATGACGGAGCTCTATCACCGCTACCAGGCGCCCGTCGAGGTAGAGCGCCGGCTTTATGAGGATTACATGTTCGGGAGGACGGACATCGTCAACCTCTCCAGCGACTCCGACAACAGAGAGGGCAGGTGCCGACGGTGACGAGGGCAATGCCAGTGATGCGGGACATGGTCGTCTCATCCATGGGCTCATCGAATTGGAATAGGAGACGATTGAGAACGAGAACCGATAATGAGTAGATTAGGTTTTTTTAGTCCAAATTTTATTTGGTTTGCACCCAATTTGTTTTGAATAAAGTTTGTATCGACTCAGGTTTGAATCTAGTCTAAATTTGTGTTGAATTTTTCACTCGTTAAACTAAAGAGATCGGTTTGAAACCGCTTATATTTAGTGGAGCAAATATACTCCATTAAAGGATACTCGGCCGTACCCTCTAAATTTTAGAGGATCAGTTAGAGTTATCCTGAGCTAGCCAGATTAGAGCATCTCGCTGAGATAGCCAGCTCTGGTCCTCTGTCGAGGATCACTACTACTACTGTCGAGGATCACTACTACTACCTCCATCCTGTTTTATAAGTCCCTTTGTATTTTGTGCCAAACTTTAACTAAAGATTTAACTAACAAAATATTAACGCATGTCATCAAAAATTATATCATTAGATTCATACTTGAACATAGTTTCCAATTATATTATTTTTATGACATGCATTAAAATTTTGTTAGTTAAATTTAAGGTCAAAATTTAGCACAGAATATAAAAGTTACTAATAAATCAGAACGGAGGTAGTACTGTTTCAGGTGGTAATATGTAGTCCTAATTCAGAGTTGACTGAATCCTATATATAGTATACTACTACGAGGAAGTTAATTATGTCTCCCGATGTCTTCCATTTGCAGGGCAGTGCTCAAGTTGACTTGGGTTGCTCATTAAGATTTGCTCCTTGGTATTCCAACTTAGATCTACCGATCGATCAGCAGATAAGGTATTCAAGCTTACCCTCTACTCCTTGACGATTTTGGATCTCAAACAAATGGTCAAGAATTCTAAACGTTCGGACATGACTTCTCAAACGATGCAACTGTCTACGCGAGATGAAAATCCCAGGCGGCAGGCGGACTTGACATAGAAAAGAAGTCAGACTTCGTTTTGCTGCCTGAGTCGTAGCGGCTGTATTTCTGTATGCGCTGAGAGTCCAAGAGATCGTACTTCTTGTGCTAATCCGAACTAGGGAGAGCTTCTACCGTGCTTGGGTGATACTACTACGGCACTGCCTTGGACTAGATCCACAGTTTTGCACTAAGACGCCAAAACTTGCTACTACAAACACACGACTGTCCATTATTGTATTTTTTTTTGAAACAAGGCAAAAGATTTGTCATTTTCATTAATTAAGAAGAGGAGTAGACATGGTTCCGCCAAGCGCGTGATTACAAATTACTCACACGGCATTATATTACTCAAATACTTCGCACCCGCATGAGCCCAAACAGAGGCTTCATCCTTAATCTTGGCGATGACGACGGTAGTAGGGGCGGCGGTGTTGCGGAAGATCCTCGCGTCACCCCTCTTGTGACAAACCTTGTCCCACCAAACTCTCACCAAGGGCACAAGTCTCCAATCTGTCGGGTCGATGTCGTGAAAACCATGCGAAGTCTTAATCTCCGTCCACACTCTCACTGTGAACCGGCACTGGAAGAGGAGGTGGGCAGCCGTCTCTTGAACCTACTTGCAAAGAGGGCAAAGGTTGCAATTCGGCCATCCCCGATGTTGCAACCTATCGGCGGTCCACACCCTATTCTGGATTATCAACCAAGCAAAAAAATTGCACTTGGGGGGGGGGGGGGGGGGGGGGGGGGGAAGCTTTCCAAACTGTTGAGATCATGGTTGAGGCCATGAGACCCTCAAACTGAGCATTGTACGCAGAAGACGCGGAGTATACACCATCTTTAGTAAACTTCCAAATAATTGTATCGTCGACTCCAGGGGTGAGTATGACATTATAGAGCTTCTCCCAAAGGGTGGCGAATTGCTCAACATGCTCAAAGGTGAGGCCCTGAGAGGTAATAATAGGATCTCTAGGAAGTGTTCCTTATTTCTTCGGGAAATTAATGCTCAAGGGCCAGTTATGTTACACAGCACCGAGGAACAAATAGGCAAAGAGAAAAGAAATACGTATATGTGTATCTCGAATGTCAACTGCTTGGCGCCGGAATGAGAAGACACGTCTCACTCATTCCCAAAGTTCTAGTGTGTGCATGAATACATAGAGCTAGCGTGCTTAATTATTAACTGCTGATGCTGAGCCTGAAAGAAAAACGGAGCACCGCCGGCAGTACTAGCAGCTGGCAGCAGCCCATCGTGCCCGTGCCCACAGATGAAGCTCAGGCGTTGTCATCGACTAACTTGCACTGATTTGGCCGGAAGTTGTCCTCAGACAAGAGCGACGTGACGAGCCGCTGCAGCCGGGCTGCTCCAGGGCCAGGACGCAGTGGCGTCGCGTCCCTCACGATCCAGAAGGAGCCATCGCCGCCGGTATCACCGATGCTCCAGCTGCCGGGGGCAAGCATGCCGGGCTGCCGCGACAGGAGCCCTACGTCGATTCTGTCAAGCACTGGGTCGTCCTGGCCAAACTTGCATGCGAAGGCGGCATCACTGTCGAGCATCCTGTCCCAGTGGCTGGAGTTGATGAGTTCTGGTTGATGCGCAGGGAAGTCGCCCCGGGAGATGTAGCGCATGTGGTGGTTCACGGTGGTGTTCCGGAACTCCTCGGCGTTGCAGGCCATGGTGTGGAAGTAGGCCTCCGGGGAGGAGACGAGGTTGGCGTAGGAGACGAGGAGGGTGCGCGGGAGGTTGTTCCACCCCCGGATCAAGTACTTGACGAATGGCCGTGACAACACCGTCCAAGCAGAACCTGGTTATCACACAAATTGAAGTTCAGTCTAGTTGTATGGTTGTAAAGTACTATCCAAAAGTCTCAAACAGTCAATTCATCCAAAAGACCAAACTGATGAAGAGAGGCGGGAAATATATTTCAACAGGTGGCAATGGATGCACCGTGTGTAGTTAACAACATGTGGTACGACTTCCACTTCTAGAAGACTTATATGCGGCAATGAAAATTACCCTGGGGAAAAAGACCTAGTCTATCTTCATACACCAAAAACATGGCATTTGGAATACCAAGGTTCATACCTTTGAAGAGTGTGAAGGCGGTGGGCAGCTCCTGCTTCTCGGTATCGTTCTTCCACAGCCCCGGGTCGACGATCCCCGCCATCGCCCTCGAGGACCTGTTAAGAAAAACCATGTGTGCGGTACCGAACTCAGTCGCAAGTGTCGACGCCATTCTCTGCAGATTTTATTACGGAGGAACGTACGCTTTCCGGCCCATGTCGCTCGTGTGGTCGATGAAGTTGAGGTCACGCGGCAGCCGCGAGAACACGTCCATCAGATCTGCAGAGGTTGATAATGTCACCACGAAATCATGAATGGAAGCAGCTATATAAGCGTATATGTGGTACCGACCGTCCTGCGTGACGAGCGGGTAGTCAGAGGCGGAGAGGTTGATGAACCAGTCCCAGTCGGCGCCGGGGCCGGGCAGGAAGTTGGCGGCGGCGTGCAGCGTGGTGGTTACCATGGTGATGCTCCCTTGGTGGTTGGCCTTCTGCAGCACGCGCACGCTGCCCACGGCGGCAAGAACCGGGTGCTCGGCCACGAAGGCCGCCAGCTCGGCGCGCTCCGAGTCGGACGCCTCCGCGTCCAAGTGGAGGATGTAGTGGTTCCGTGGGTGGTAGAGCGCGAGGAGGCAGCGGCGCAGCCTGCCGGCTTCGCCAGCCGAACCGGAGACGAGGTAGGCGAAGCGTGGGGTCCCGGCCTGCGACGAGGTAGACGAGGTGGCAGAGGAGGGGTACCGTTGATGGAATATTGTGGTGGAGGGGAATGCGATCAGGTAGGCCGCGAGGAGGAACACGGAGAAGATGCCCCCGGCGGCCACGGAGCGCACCCACCGCAGGTCGATGCCACCGCAGGAGCGTCCGAACAAGGAGGAGGGACTGCCGATATCCAAGGTGACAGAGTAGGGATGCGAGTCGGCTGGCTGGTGTTGGGTGGGTGGCATACTCGGAGTATCCATGGTGGCGAAGCGCGGTTGTGAATTGGATAAACTTGTGAGGCTTCCAGCATATAAATTGCAAGCGGATGGAGCAGGAAGGTGACGGCGCGGGCAAAGCAGCAGCCAGATGCCGCGAATAACGTCTTGCCTTGCCTTGGTTGACTGGGTGGAGGCAGCATGTGGAAGAGAGAGAGAGTGAGGGAGGGGAAAAGTGCTTGCAGCTACCGGGCTCCAGGGTTCTTTTTTGCGAGAAAAACTTCCAGTCTATTCTTGATATTTGAAATTTTTGAAAAACACACTTCGGTTGCTAAAAATAAATAAATCAAATACGTGAATGCATAGACACATTTCTAAGACCCGGTAAAAATCTAAAAAAGAAATACTTTGTATTTTGAGAAATACAAAAAAGAGAAATTTCTGATAAAAATGGCACCCCTTTTCTCTTATACATTGTCAGAAATTTGTTTTTTTTCTATAGCCCAAAACAAAGCGAGATTTGTACCAAAACTTGCCACGGGTATTCGGAATGTGTATATGTATCCCCAGAAAAAAATTCATATTTTTTGAAACTTCCAAACACGAATTTCAAAGTGTTTAAATATAGGGAGCAGTGGAGCTCGGGTGCTGCAATCCCTCACTCAGATCTAACGTTCTAAAGAATCTTTCTGAATGGGATCTCCATTGTTCAACTGAGAATTTGAGGTTCTATTTGATAGGTCTTTTTTATGGGAAACGCTACCTTTCAACCGGCGGATGGGTCGTGCGTATCCAGCACCTCCGTGGCCGTCCGATTCAATTTTAATCATACAACACATAGCACTACACAAGACTGTCCAATAAGTTTTGCAACATTGGGCATGTTGCACACACAAATTTATAACACATGCTATGTTACAAACATACAAAGCACCAACAAGTTGCCAGCGTGTACATAACTTGATCATTTTTCATAAAAAAATTCTGCAACATCATCCTTGTTGCAAAAATCTTTCCGTAACATCATCTATATTGCACAAAGGTGAAAAACGAAAAAAATTCTGTAACACAAACTCTGTTGCAAATATTTGTATGCAACATGACCTTTGTTGCATAAATAATGCTTAAAATAACGTGTCACGCCGAAGAAACGTTTCCGGTTGTTTTGCAACAAAGCCGTTGTTGCAGAGTGGCCATCGCAACAATCAGCTTGTTGCAGTTCATGAGGCGCATGTTTGGAGAGATCCCATGGCTATTTTTGTGTCAATCCGATGGTCGCGGAGGTGGCCGATGTTTTTCTTTTATCCGCCGGCAGACATGTAGCATTGCCCCTTTTTTATTGTGATGTCCCTTATCCATCGAGTCGATTTTTTGTTCTCGGGGTCCATTGAGAAAAAATGCTCTTGGGCTCCCCTGAAGCCAAAATTTTCAAAAACTAAACAATCACTTTTTAAGTTTCAAAGAAACCTAAAAAATACACAAGTAAGATATAGAAGTATACTAGATGTGTATATAATTTCATCACGAAATATGTTTTGATGTGAGCTGTAAAAAATCATGTATTTTGTAGTGAATAGTATATGTGCTAGAAATACGTGATTTTTTCATTTCTGTGTAGCTCGCATAAAATAATATTTCACAATGAAACTTTGCAGAAAAGTACTATGTGTCCATATCAAAACTTAAATTTAATATTTTTACCACATATTTTTCAAAACTTAAATTTTATTTTTTTAATTCAAATTAAGTGCTTCATAAAGCTTGAGCTCCATTAGCATTTATTTTTTGTTATTTTCTATATGTCTATCAATTACTCCTGTCATTCCTTTATGTAAGGTGTATTATTTTCGGCGCCATTATCAAGGCTCATAATTATAGACAATTTAAGGCGAAATTATCCTTGGCTAAATTGTTGATATGTTCCTTTATATCCCTTATCCATTGTGAGTGTATTTTCTTGCTCTCGGGCTCCATGGAGTCCTATTTTTCTAAAACTAAAAAATTATATTTTTATTTAAAAAAACTACAAATAAATACATGACTACACATAGATGTATATTTTATATTCATCACAAAATAAGTTTTGATGTGAGTTGTACAAAAAACATAGTTAATAATGCATGAGTATGTCATTTTGGAGACCATGGCCTTAATTTTGAAAAATTCAAAATCCAAGCTTTTCACTTTCAAAAAAAAATCTGAAAACAGATACACATGTATACAAGGATAGAATGTGTATGGGTGGATGAAATATCTTGAAATGCAAGCTGCACAAAAAAACCAAAACTTGGATTTTGACGATAAATAGTACATGTACTAAAAAGCCACAGGTTTTTCTTTTTTGAGTAGCTCTCGTTTTAATGTATTTTTGTTGCATGGTAATATGTGTCTGATTCATATCATATAGTACAAAGTACAAGTCACGTAAAGACCGAGATGTCAAAACTGAAAAGATAGCAGAACATCTCTGAGCTTGACACCAACGCCCGTCACTCTCGTTTTAATGTATTTCATCTTGGAAATTTACATACATGTACATTATATCTCTAGGTATATGTGTACGTTTTCCAAAAACAACTGAATAGTTTGAATCTCTAGGTACATTCTTTATGAAGCTCGGCCACCATTTGGCATTTTCAATAATACATGTGCTGGAAATACATGATTTTGCCATTTCTCTATAGCTCGCACAAAAATGTATTTTGCAATGAAACTCTGTAGACAAATAGTATACATCCATATGTATAATGTTTATTTCTTTTAGATATTTTTGAAACGCAGAAAATCAAATTAAGGGCTCCTTGGAGATTGAGCTCTATTAGCAATTTCCATTCTCTATATAGCCGTCTACCTATTATAATAATAGATAGATTATATAATAGGTACATGACAGTTGCGACTAATACCGGCAATTAGAGCATCTCCAATGCTGACCCGCAAATTCCCTCTTGCATCCGTCCCCGGACCAAGGGACCAGTCCGCAAACACGGATGCGGGAGCTGGCCATCCAACGCTGTCCGCATACATATGAACTACTATCTGAACTAAGCGGGCGAAATTCATGCAAACTGGCGAATTTTCATATAAACCAGACGAAATTCATTACATTTTGGACAATTTTTAACTAAACCCTACTCTAAATGATCGTTGGCGCCCGTTATTTTTTGCATCATGTTTTCCTCAACATGACCTCGGTCCTGTATTTTTTGTATATGTTGCTTCTTTTTTATTGCATCAATGTTGTGTTTGCCATATAATTAATCTTATTGCTAAATACGCTTTAAAGAAATGCAAACAACACACTGAAATTTTGCGGACTGCAATTTCTTATCTTAGTAACTCTAATTAGCGAACTGCAAACTACCAGATATATTGCATTGCTATAGCCTATAGGAGTAAGATATATTGCATTGCTATAGGAGTAACTCCTCATAAGTATAATTTGGACATGCATGTTAGGTGGAATTCTACATATATGGTGCTTAACTATCTTATCCGAGACAAAGATGCATTCTCCAGATTTAATAATGCAAATTATGGAAGAAAGCTAATCACCCGTGATAATTGCTTATTGCTAAAGTATTGATTAAGTTTTTGGAGGTGTTTTATGATGCAACAATTTCTTTCTCTAGGTTTTATTATCGCACCTCTCCTCTGAAAGCATACGAAGGCGGTAAATTATTACTTCAAGTTGTTGCTCGCATGAAACTTAAATATTTGTAATACTGCGAAAACAATTCCTATGTTGTATGCATTTGCATTTATGTTGGATCCTAGGCTAAACTTGATCTATTTGGTAATGCACTCAATGTACGAGCTAGGTCCCAACATTTAGATTATTTTGCTTATTTCATTAATATTTGTGATAAGCTTTCTGAAGTTTATAGTAAGTACGAGCAAAAATATGCCGGAGTTCGGATGCAATGGCATGCACCAAGCAACTGCAGGAAAATAAAGGAGTGTGGAGCAAGTTATTTTCTTCTTCCTCCTCTATCCCGAGCTCTTCCATAGCAGCACACTACTAGGGAAAAGGCTAGCAGAAGCGCGGGTTTTTAGGCTAGCAGCAGCGCGGACAGCCGCGCTACCAATAAGGCGCTACAGCTAACTATTACTAGTAGCGTGGGCTAAACCCGCGCTACTACTAAATGATTAGTAGCGCAGGTGCACACGTGCTACTACTAAGCTAACACCCACTCTACTACTAACCTAACTACTAACCTAACTACTAGTAGCGCTCACTTTTAACCCACGCTACTACTAACAATTTAGGAATTAAAAAAATAAAAGTTAGATGTGGTATTCATGAATGGTAATACGTCCATTGCAAAGCTAACCAACGTCACAAAACCATCTCAGGATTCCATTTAACATCAGACACACAACCATCATCGAAGTACCTCCCCTAGTGGTCCACCACCAACCTAAACAAATCACTTCTCTAGATGTATCTACCAAGGCTTGGAGTTCAGACGCCAATGTACCCGAATCCTCCTTCCCCCGGACGATGGCGTCGAGGACCTCCACCTCGAAGACCTCCGATGTCAAAATCACCTGGACGTTCATCTGTTCGATGTGGCCACCGTGCTTCACAGCAAAGTCCGCCTCCAAGTGGTTGAAGAGCACAACGCCCACCGGGCCACGCTAGTCAGCGTCGATCACCCCTGCGCCCACGTCGGGAAAGTGAAAACTTGTTAGTACGCAAATTGCATCGGTTAAACTAAATAGTATATTACAATTCACAAGACCCATTAAGTTAAGATTCCTTATCATCTAGCAATTTAAAGGGGCTCATGCCGAATATATATCCTTAATTCCTCACTTCTTATTCAAACTAAATATATAGATTTGGCAAATGCATAGAAAAACATAAAGTCCAAAAGAAACACAGAAATGCATATGTGAACTAAATTACTTTGTGTGCTAGCAGATTTCTTGTTAGGTTATTCACTATATATAGTACCACATCAGGCAGGGTGATGTGTTTACTTCGCGCCGCAATGTTTGGCACCAAGTTCAGTCTTGGAAGACAAATACAATACATTGCTGGGCGGGACAAGGCAAAGAAAAATACAGAAATTTGTAGTTACTAAATCATTAGCATTAATTAGTGCCTTCTGTCGTGGGGGTCATGTGTTAACTGATTTCAAGTATGTTCTTGCAAGCTACAAAGATGTTAAGAATTACTTGCAATCTGGTTTTTGCAAGCCACAAAGTTGTTCAGAATTACTACTTATCTAGTAGTACAAATGTTGAAAACAGATTATGAACTAGTCCAGACTCTACATACACGTATGTGATGAGCATTGAAGCATTCACTCTCCCAGGCTGTTTAGGATCATCAACCTAGTGGATGTCGTCCGGTAATAGAGGAAGTGCGTCCTATATAAGGCACCCAACAAAAAGCTAAGTGACGGCTACTGTTTTCTCAGGCAGGGTGTACAAATTTAACAAAAATGAAAATGCACTCGCACTATAGAGTCCGGTATATCCAGTTGCTAGGGAAAGTACTAAGGTTTAAGACGATATGCTACTAAATGATTGATTTTGCTGTTGCTCATGGACATAGACATGAGCAAGCACATGGCAGGGCCATGAACCTATGCAAAGCATCAATTGTTTTCAGCTCCATGGCAATATGTCCAGTGGAAATCAAGATACTACCCACTTGCACAACTGAATCTACCATGCGCATGCGGGAGGCTACAGCTTCCTCAAAAAACAAGTAAAGAAGAGCATCATGGTTTCCTCACCCAAATACATTGACCCACTCGCCATCTGCCTTCCCTTCGCTGGGCGGAGCCATCGGCTCCGTCCTGGCAGCCTCCGTCGCCAGGGTCATAGAGAATAGAATGGTCCATGGCTCCGCATGAACATCGAACATATCTCTCATAGAATTACATATGAAGAAAGCATCACTCCTGACAATTTCATCAAGAAAAGGGAAGTTAGCTAACTTATAGGGGAAACAAAACATCAAGATTCTAACTGAACAAAAGGAAATCTAGTCCAACTGCGCATTTTTTTAGAACAGGAGGATGACCCCCGTCCAACGGCGCATAGGCCTAGTGGAATTTTATTCAAGGACCAGACAAGAGCATCTTTCAGTTTACTACAATAAGTAATTTAAATAGCACAAAGCAAACAACTATAAAATGACAAGTGAACTATGATCCAATATTGTGCAGAATATTAAAATGAAGGTGGATTTTTTCATATTCGAGTTTTTCTTAATAGTAACTTAAAAAATAAATGAATATATGCATAAGGTGGATTTTCACATGCAACCTGTGGTAGTTTCAGTTTGTGCCGGCTTCAATTGTCACTCCAAACCTCTATTTCTCTTGTGGGCAACTCAAAATTGTTTACAATCCGTTATCTGCAAAAAATAAAATGGACTGAACTGAGTTAAAATAAACACATTACATGAATAGGCCAGACATAAACCTCTATATGCTATGCCGAATTAAGATAAAATAAACACATTACATGAACTGAGTTAAAATGGACTGAACTGAGTTAAATCGGCCATTTTCATTTATAAGTGATCTATATGCTATGGCAAGCAACAGCTCATTACATGAACAGGCCGACAAGCCATGCCGTGCAATGATCTGTTCATCGCAGAGCGTAGAACCATTCACAGGGCAGCCATTCAACAACATATATATAGAGATTGATCCATCATCCAACACATTGATCCGCTACAAAATTACCACACGACAGTATGATGATATTCACATGAACACAACAACAGGCCTGTCATACACACACATACTACTTAATGATTCATTCAATAATAGTTCATGAACTAGTAATAATTCCCAATAATAGTCAGCAGCTAGAGGAAGGACACCACAAATAGGTGGAATCCCAGCGAACCTAATGATTCATTCAACTCAACTCTACTTTGAACAAAGTTGGCCTCATTTAAATAAGAAGAATTGGAGAAGCGGACTTTTAGATCTACAGTACATACATTGAGCCAAAATTAAGGTCAAATTTAACTACAGGACGACATGTATAATAATAATAGTAGTAATTCACCACTGAGATAGATGAGAAGATGAATTGATATGGGATTGTGAGACTCGACAGTGACGGGTACAGTATCAAATTTGTCCTTCCTTTGCAAGAGAGGAAGAGAAATTAGATTGGGGATCGGAAGAAGGTGGGTACGGCCGGTGGATCTGTTCATTGTTGTGGAGGAAGGAGGGCTTGTAGGCTCTTGGGGTAGTCCTGTCCTGCCTCACCTCACCTCGCCTGCTGCCTCACGCAACAAGTCAGCAACGCTGCTATGTGTGTGCGTCTGCGTCTGTGCAAACCAAAGCTGGCTGCGCATGAGGGAGGGAAGGGAAGGAAAAAAAGGAAAGGGAAAGGGAAGTAGATCGAGAGAGTACCTTGGCGGCCATGGCGTCGTCGGCCGAACGGAGCGGAAGCAGACGGACAGATGGAGGTCCTGTCCAGGCGCGCGAGCTCGCGATTGGGGAGATGCGGCCAGCGCCATGGATGTGGAGCTCCAGATCCTAGCCGCCGGCCATGGATGTGGATCTCCGGGTCCAAGCCCTTGGCGGATCTCGGACTGAGAGCTGCCGCCTGACCTATTCTCTTCTCGTCGTCTTCTAGTGAGGGGAGGGGCGAGGGTGGCGGTGGCGGCGGTCGTGCGGAGGCCTGGCCGGCCGGCTGCAGCGCTCGGGGCTGCACA
Source organism: Triticum urartu (assembly GCF_056163025.1). Classification (NCBI taxonomy): domain Eukaryota; kingdom Viridiplantae; phylum Streptophyta; class Magnoliopsida; order Poales; family Poaceae; genus Triticum; species Triticum urartu. The sequence goes on from NC_141879.1 coordinate 736,673,580, forward strand.
CACTCGTGGATTGGGAGGGGATTTGGATCGAGGTTTGGGTGGAACTTTTTTTTTTGATAAACGTGGGTGGGTGGACGGTGGAGTGGTTGGTGGGGTGGGAGCAGATGCAGGTGGTAGCATTGGGTTTATAACCCGCGCTACTACTATCGACTTAGTAGTAGCGTGGGTTTATAACCCGCGCTACTACTACGACTGGTCCCGGGAGGCACAGTGGAAATCACTTAGTAGTAGCGAGGGATAAAAACCCACGTTACTACTATCGGGTTATTAGTAGCGCGGTTTTCTCAAGCTCGCTACTGCGGCGTTTGTTTTTAAACCGCACTGCTGCTAAGATTCTGTGTATAAGGTTTTTCCTAGTAGTGGCAGCAATGCCAGTGCTTTCAAGGGCGGGGAGTTAGCAAAGTATCTCAACAGCGACTAAGTCAGCTTCAATAAAGTTGACGAGGATGACTTCGACATACCGCAGTGGTGGCATGACCACAAGATTACGTATCGGATGATCTTTATATAAGCACATGATGTCCCGTTAGTACCAGCCTCAACGACATCATCAGAGTTTGCTTTCAGCCTAGCTGAAAGAATACTTCAGGGATAGAGCAACTAGTCTCACAACGGATATGGTGAGAAATCTAATTGCCATGAAAGATGGGGGACTAGCCAGAAGGAGCCCAACACACCGCAGATAAAAAGAAATGGAAGCCATGTTTGAAAATCTTGCCGTCGAAGAAGAAGATAGTCGTAGTAGTATTTGTATATTTTTTCCCTTTTTCTTTTGTAATTTACTTATCCTTTCATAATTTTCTTTTCCTTTTGTAATCTACAGCATGGCATTGTACCATTTTTCGTCCCCGATCGAGGATAGAAGGGTTTAATGAGGCAGCCACTAATAAGGCTCAAGATTTATCCCATTTAACAGTCTGCTTATTGTTATTTTTTCCTGCATTTTTCTGACTTTTTCACATTTTCCCTGAATTTTTCGAGGTATTTTACACGATAAACTGGCCAAACAGGACAAACGGGCTAAACGTGCCTGTGGGCCAACCCGTTTAATAGCAGTGGCCGTGCCATGGACCTGAAGGCTGGCATGGCACGGCCCACCTAGCCAGGCATGTCTAGCCCTGGGCCGTGCCGGTGCCGGCCCTGGCCAGGTTTGTATGGATGGCAACACTAAAAAATATCAGTTCCTCGGAAAAACAGAGTGTTGGATAACTGAGCCACGCTGAGGCTGCCGCTTCCCGGATCCGGGGGAGGCGTCGAGATGCAGTCTGCGGAGCAGGGCCGCGGCTGGAAGCCCAACCTGAACCTGGGACGCACGCGGGGGGAGACCGGGAGGCGGATGCGGGGCTCCCGGATTTCGTGGTGGCCACCGCGGGCTTGACTTGGTGG